>NC_136928.1:9352051-10552051 GCF_949752795.1 Hyperoodon ampullatus
ATGATAAGAGAAAGAGGGAAATTTTTAAAAATGGAAAATATGATAAGAGGGAAGTAATTTTACTTGATGTGAGGATAACATAAGAAATTAGACTGTCAACATGGAGAAGTAAAAGTAGTATCACGTACTCACCAGTGAGTTTGACCTTATTTATACCTGTGGTGTCAAAATAATTCCCTGTGAAATGACCTGGCATGAGACAAGGAAGTGATGAAGTCTCACAGAAAGCCTGGAAGAATCCATCATTAGCAACCTGCTTTCAGACTCTACTACTTAACTACCCTGCAGGGCATATCCTTTGATGGGCAGTGGGGTGTAGAGGATGGATTAGAAAAAGAAACAGTTAACAGCCATGTGGTAAACTTGGAGAGACATTCTCAGAGTAAAAAAAAGAAAGAGAAGCGGCCCCAAAATAAATAAGTTTAATATTTACTTTTTACAACATAGATTTCTAATATAGAATAACATATAGGATGATCTTGATGTGAAATTTTTTTAATGTTAATAAAGTTTAGAAAGAACCCTCTGTTTCATAAATCCTTACTAACTTAATAATGTTTAGAAATAAATCTATTTAGAGACGTCTCTGTTACATACTATTTGAACGTTACGGCTATAAAAGCAGTCTGATAGAGGTATGCTGTACTGGAAACCCAGCTACTACAAACAGCTTGTCATCAGATTTTCTGAAATGCTAAACAGTCTTAGTTCTAAATGAAGCAAAACAATCTTTTCTTAACTTACAGGATAGTGTCACACCTGGAAAATAAGTTTACTAAAGCGTCAAGAAATATTTTGTGTTTATGGGGAAGATGGAGTTTGGTAGTATGCTCAATTTTAAAGTCTTTTGTTTGTTTTAATTTCCTACTTGAATGTCTGGTGGGAGATTTGGAAAAATCTTGTTGGGATGCTGGGCAGTTCTTTATTGCATTTCCAGACTCCTAGCATCTTTGGTACCTTTCCCCCAATAAATGCCAGTAGGACCCCAATCATTGTGATGACCAAAAAATAACCCCCATAAGCTCCCTGGGAATGGTTACCTCCCAGGTGAAAGCTACCGTGATTAAACTGATTTTACTGGCAGTTTGAAAACCACTTAGAGAAGCCTCTGGGTCCTCCTGAAAACTAGTAGAAGAATGACTTGCAACATTATTGCAAGTGTAAGATGGTTGTTTCCCTAGTGTTGATGGGTCACTTCAGTTTTCTTTTGTTCTGTACATTCTGGTTTTCATGCTCTAAGACAGATACTGATGGTCTTAATAAACTCATCTGACCTCCAGTTTAGATGGTCTCATTGTCCCGTGAAACACGCAGAAATTCTTTCAAAGGCATGTATCAGTTTGTCTAATCTCTAAACACAGCCCATGCATTGACAGCACTCGCTACACTGTTTGAGTGTCATTCGTTGAACCATCTGCCTCCTTGTTTCTTGTTTTTGGGGGTTTTTTCAATAATACTACAAAATAGTAGTAATTTTAGATTCACAGAAAAGTTGCAAAGATGGGAAATAGACTTCCCACATACCCCTCACCCAGTTTCCCCAAATGTTAACGTTAACTTGACACGTTTGTCATAACTAAGAAACCAGCATTGGTGTATTGTTACTCACTAAACTATAGACTTACTCAGATTTTTACCAGTTTTTCCCCTTATAGCCCCTTCCTGTTGCAGGATCCAGCCCAAGATTCCATGTTGCACTTAGTGCCTCCTGGTTTGGACTTGAGTAGCTGCGCGGAGAGCGGTGCGCTCTTTCTCTGTACCGGGTCTGTGTGGAGTCGGCACATTTTCTCCACACTGCCTGCTCTCTGCTCTTCCGCTCATTTTGTCTCTTAGTAATTTCTCTTGACTGACTTTCTAGATCTCTTTCCATTCTGTCAGTATGTTGTATTTGTTTCTCATTTTAAAACAAGACATCCAGAACTGAGTGCAGTTCTTCACATATGGTCTGACGAGAGCAAAATGTTGTGGAAATATTACAGTTGTGTATCCCACGTGACTGTTAATGTAGCCTAAGCTTGTTTGTTTATTTCCTGGCTTTTTTAAGCAACTGCATCCCATATTGGGCTAATGCTGAAGCTGAAGTTCTGCTTAGTTAATTCACCCAGAGTTTTTTTGTTTTGTTTGCTTGTTTGTTTTAATCACATGAATTGCTTTTTAATCCAACAGCAAGACATTATGTGAACCCCTTTAAAAATTCATCTCATTTGTTTTGGCACACCCATTTGCCTCTTTGAATTTCTATCCTGTCCTCCAGTGCTTTAACTGTTTCTTTTATGCAAAGCTTATAAGTATGCTTTCTTTCATTTTCTAAGACACTAATAAAAATATCATATAGAACAGGGTCAAATACAGGACCTTACCATGGCGCAAGATGGCAAGTGAAAAGAAGCTGTATAGCAAGTATGTAACTGTATGAGGAAGCTAAAACATGTTGTTAGCATGGGCTGAAGGCCGCAATTCAGTCTTACTTATATGCTGACTGGGGTGGCGCCTAAACTAGAACTCCTGCAGAATGAGAGCAAATGAAGTTTTTGGAGGACTGGTAGGTGGAGGGTCAATTTTACCTAAGAATAGAGCCAACTGTTATTCATAAGATTGTCCGCTTATGCTTCATTTGACTGGATGTGCCTGAAACTTCTACTTTAAGATTTCATGAGCCTTTCTTGAATTAGGCCTTTTTATGAATGGCATTGAAATTTTTGGAGGACTTTAGACACACTTTTTTTTTATTATCAAGGAATTTTTAAAAATATTTATTTATTTATTTTTGGCTGCACTGGGTCTTTGTTGCTACGCACAGGCTTTCTCTAGTTGCAGCGAGTGGGGGCTACTCTTCATTACGGTTCGCGGGCTTCTCATTGCGGTGGCTTCTCTTGTTGCGGAGCATGGGCTCTAGGCACGCAGGCTTCAGTAGTTGTGGCACGTGGGCTTTAGAGCGCAGGCTCCGTAGTTGTGCGCACGAGCTTAGTTGCTCCATGGCATGTGGGATCTTCCCGGCCCAGGGCTCGAACCTGTGTCCCCTGCATTGGCAGGAGGATTCTTAACCACTGTGCCACCAGGGAAGCCCCTCAAGGATGTATTTAAATGATACTTCCTTTCAGTAGTGCCTGTTCATGTATCATTTCCCATTTTTCTTTTTTGTTTTTCCTGTTGGTCTTTTCTTAATCTTTAAGAGCCCATTGTTAGTTGTATTTGTTGCAAATATTTCTCTCCATCTGTTGTCATTGACTTATTTTGTGGCTCTTTTGTCAATATTAAAGTTTTATACTTACCTATTATCAAATTTACATTGTGCTTCCTTGCCTCCTTTATGGTTTCAGGTTCCCTGTATTGCTTAGAAATTTCTCACACACTAAGAGGTAAAGTAAAGAGATCCTCTTGTAGTTTCTTTTAAGGAGTTTATAGCTTTTTAAAAAAATCTAAACATACCTGCCATTTTAAAGATATATGCCAACCAGTCAGTCCTTTTCGTTGAGAATGGAATTTTTATGCATGTGTGAGAAATGTGTCATGCATTCAGAAATGTGCAAGATGTCTACATTCAGTAAAAAGATAATAAAACAGAGGACTTTGTATCCATCTGTATTAAAACATAGGTTGTCTCCCAGACATGTCCATAACCACTATCTGGACCTTTGTCTTGATCATCCTCTTGCCTTCCTCTATAGTTTTACCCCTAGTAAATCTCTTCCCATCTAAGCAGCGTATCGTTTAGTTGTAAAGCGCGGAGTGACAAGCTCAGAGCTCTCTGTGTGAGGGAAGGGCAGTTTGCACCACTGGACACAAGCTCCTAGGAGAGGAGAAGCTGAACAAAGTCTGTCTTCAGCGTCCCTGGGAGTTTCCCAGAGACCCTTTGCAGAAGTCACTGGGTGAGGTCACGAGTGGACCTTGAAAGATCAGGGCCACCACAGAGCGGGGGATTTGGCTGGGCCTTCGTGTGGACCAGGCTGGATCTCCAGCCGAGATGCGGTCAGAGGACAGCCGCTCACATCCCCCGCTCTCAGGAGCAGGTCAGAGCAGAACACGTGTGGGGCGAAGCTGAACCTCCCTCCTGGAGTGGAGAACAGGACCTTACTTCATCAGCCAAGTCCAGATGAGCAGCGGAGCCTGGGCCAGACTCCCTGGGCATCTTTCTGTCCTCAGGTCAAAAGGAAAAAGTATATGATTGTGTGTGTGTGTGTGTGTGTGTGTGTGTGTGTGTAGTTGATTCTTGTTGTTCTTGGTAGCTGTGTTGCCACGAATACTGAAGTAGCAAATACTCAACCAGTGCTCCAGTAGAAATACAGGGCTACGTTCCTGTGAGCCTCTGGTCACACTTTCATCAACAGATCAATACATAACCTTGTTTTCTGTGTGTTTCTGTTGAAAGACACCTCATTTAATATACAGTTGATTCATAAATATAGAAGTCATAGCTAACAGCACTATAATTCATGACTGGACAGAGTTTATCTAACACATATTTTCTCAGCCTTGTGGTGCTTGGGAACACTAGACAGCACTTCAGCACTACACTAGGGCCACTTTAAACAGTGAGATCACCTACAAACAATACAGAAAGTTGAAAAACGTGACAGTACATAGACCATGAAGAGGATGCTTGTTTACAGGATGAACTGAAACAAGAAGGCAGAGCGGCCACTTGTTTGAGCTCAGCTAGGAATGTGCACATTGGTAACTCAGATGTGCATGAGTGACTCTGAAAGCACTGCAGGTATGCTGTGTATGTATGTATGTGTATATGTGTGTGTATATACACACACACATATACACATACACATGTACACATACACACACACATATGTACACATGCATACACACACACACAAAACAGGGAAAGTTAATCCAGGATGTTAGACGTCAGGATAGTAACTTGGGGTGGTTACTAGAAGGGGCATAAGGGAGACTTTTGTTCCGTTAACTTGATCTGGGTGTTCGTTACGCAGGATGTGTTCACTTCGTGAAAACCAAGCTGCGTATTTATGATTTGCGTACTTTTCTAAATGGTGTTCCACTTCAATAAATAGTGTGAAACAAACAATACTGTGGCTCAAGATCTGGGCGGTGACCGCTCGTTGTGTATGGCTCCTGAGGGTCCCTGCTCTGGTATGGACAGGCTGTTCTCAGCTACTGCATGGCTGCATTCTGGGGGTTCCCACGTCACCATCTTCCTGGGGATTTTAGCTGCTTCGCTCTTATTTTGGATCTCCTGTTTCCCAGATTCGATCTCCCCATTATTTCCTCTTCTCACTCTTCTGTAGTTTCTGGAGAAAGGGTTTTGTAAGAGCTTAACACATATGAGAATATTGTTAATCCTACCCTCATCCATGAATGATAACTTTCCAAAGTGTATAATTTTAATTTGGAAGTTCTTTCCTTTAGAACTTGGATGACAGTAGTGTATTACCTTTTGGAGTCCAGCGTTCCTGTTGAACGTATCAGATTCTTGATCTTTGTGTGTGACCTCTGTTACCTTCTTCCCCTATTCCCTCTCCTGGAAGGTAGTAGAGTCTCCCTTAAGCCTGCTCTTTTGCAGTGTGGTTGGTTGCTTTCCTTTCCTCCATTTTGTTCGGTACTCTATGGGTCTTTTCAGTCTGGCAGTTATATCCTCTCTTCTGGGAAGTGTTCTTGAATTATTCTGTTGATTATTTTCCTCTCCTCCATTTTCTCGCTTTCAAGGTTTTTTGTTTTAAGAACCCTTAGGATTTCCTCTCTTAACAGCTTTCACATATAACACACAGCAGTGTTCATTATCTTTGTCAGGTTGTGCATTTCCTCCCTGGTACTTACTTATCTTACAACTGCACGTTTGTACCTTCTGACTGCCTTCATACAGTTCCCCTGTCCCCCGCCCCCTGCCTCTGGTAACCACAAATCTCATCTCTTTTTTCTATGAGTTTGTTTGTTTGTTTGTTTTTGAAGTATAATTGACCTACAGTGCTGTGTTAGTTCCTGTTACACAACATGGTGACTCAGTATTTCAGTACATGTCAAAATGATCACCACAGTAAGTCTAGGTACTGTCTGTCACCATGCAAGGGTATTACATAGTTATTCACTGTATTCCCCACACTGTTTATTTCATACCTGTGACTTGTTTATTTTGCAGCTGGAAGTTTGTACTTCTTGATCTCCCTCACCTATTTCTTTCCCTTCCCTACCCCCTCCCCTCTGGAAACCACCTATTTGTTCTCTGCATCCATAGCTCTGTTTCTATTTTGTTATGTTTGTTCATTTGTTTTGTTTTTTAGATTCCACATATAAGTGAAATAGTACAGTGTTTGTCTGACTTATTTCACTTAGCATAATGCCCTCTAGGTCCATCCATTTGTCACACATGGCAAGATTTCGTTCTTTTTTATGGCTGGGTAATATTCTATTTTATACATATGTATGTATATGTATGTATGTATACACACACACACACACCCCCCACACACACCTACACTCACACACACACCCCACATCTTTACCTATTCAACCATTGATGAGCACTTAGGTTGCTTTCATATCCAGCCCATTGTAATTAACGCTATAGTGAACAACATAGGGGTATATATATCTTTCCTAATTAGTGTTTTTATTTTGTTCAGATAAATACCCAGGAGTGGAATTGCTGAATTGTATGGTAGTTCTATGTTTAATTTTTTGAGGAGTCGCCATAATGTTTTCCATCTCCCTGATGATTAGTGATGATGGGTGTTTTCTTCATGTGCCCGTTGGCCATCTGTATATCTTCTTTGGGAAAATGTCTATTCAGGTTTCAATCAGGGGTTTTGTTTTGTTTTTAATGTTGAGCTGTGTGAGGTTTTGGTATGTTTTGGATATTAACCCTTTATCGGATATATTTTTTACAGATATCTTCTCCCATTCACTTGGCAGCTTTTTCTCTTTATTGATAGTTTCCTTCATTGTGCAAAAGCTTTTTAGTCTGGTGTAGTCCCATTTGTTTATTTTTGCATTTGTTTTGCCTACTTCAGGAGACATATTCAAAGAAATGCTATTAAGACCAATGTCAAAGAGCTTACTGCCTATGTTTGTTTTAGAAGTTTTATAGCTTCAGGTCTTAACATTTAAGTTGTTTTTGTTTTTTTTTGGTTGCGCTGGGTCTTAGTTGCGGCAGGTGGGCTCCTTAGTTGCGACTCACGGGCTCTTAGTTGTGGCTCACCTGCTCCTTAGTTGCAGCCAGTGGGATAGGTGTTAATGTTTGGTAGAATTCACCTATGAAACTCTCTGGTCCTGGACTTTTGTTTGTTGAGAATTTTTTGATTACTGATTCAATTTCATTACTGGTAATTGGTCTGTTCATATTGTCTATTTCTTCCTGATTCAGTCTTTGCAGATTATACATTTCTAGGAATTTGTCCATTTATTCTAGGTTGTCCATTTTATTGGTGTATAATTGTTTGTAGTAATCCCTTACGATCCTTTGTATTTCTGTGGTATCAGTTGTAACTTCTCCTTTTTCATTCGTGATTTTATTGATTTAGGCCCTCTCTCTTTTTTCCTTGATGAGTCTGGCTAAAGGTTTATCAATTTTGTTTATCTTTTCAAAAAAAGTAGCTCTTAGTTTCATTGATCTTTTCTATTGTATTTTTAGTCTCCATTTATTTCTGCTCTCATCTTTATGATATCTTTTCTTCTACTAATTTGCGGTTTTGTTTGGTCTTCTTTTTCTAGTTCCTTTATGTGTAAGGTCACTTTGAGGATATTGAAACTTCTAGATTTGGGTTCCAGTTTTCTTCTCTTTAACGTTCTATTCTCTCTCTTTCCCTCCTCCACCTTCTCCTTCTGGAAATAATTTAGTTAAGATTTAACTCAAACTCTTCTCTTTTCAGTAATACTTGCATATTATTCTGTTGTCAACAGTGCCTTGAGTTCCCTAGGTCAGAGGCCCTCTGTTTTACCCTCTTTAATGAATAAACTTCCCATTTCCACTTGGAGAAGAGTATGTTGGAAAGGCAACTTACAAATTCAACTGCTTCTGGAAGAGCTTTTACATCTGTCATCTTTAAATGCTTTTCCACTCCAATCCAAGTTCCAGCAGTACCTGATGCTGCCAGTCCTAGACATTTTGTCGAATCTGTACTGTAAATTGGGTGGGTTTTTTGCTTCCCCCTTTACCCATACAAGGATTCAGCTTTCTCCAACCTCCTAACTCAGTTACTACTCGTCCATCTGCTTCCCAGCTTCCAAAATTTTGTTGCTATTATTTATTCGTGTTCTCCCTATTCTTATGAAATTGTCTTATTTAAATTCCAATACTAAATTTTAAGATTTTCAGAAAAGAACAAAATTAGGTCTTACCTTATTATCTGTTCTAGACCTTAGCGTCACAGAATTATGGTTCAGTCTTAAATGCCACTGTCCAGTGCGCTGTTGGCCAACGCAATAGCCACTAGCCATGTGAGCCCTTGAAATGCAGCTGTGCAATTCAGTGTGGAACTGAATTTTTAATTTTATTTGTTTTTGTTTGTTTGTTTGTTTTTGGCTGTGTTGTGCAGCTTGCAGGATGTTAGTTCCCTGACCAAGGATCGAACCCATGCCCCCTGCGGTGGAAGTGTGGAACCCTAACCACTGGACCACCAGGGAATTCCCTTTATTTTATTTTAATAAATCACATTTAAATAATCACATGCAGCTAGTGGCTGCCATACTGGACAGTGCAGGTCCAGTGCTGGTGAACTAGGAATTGGAATGTAAATTGTAGCCAGCCTGTCTACTACGTGGAAGATTTTTTCCTGTTTCCTTCTCCTTAATTTATTTATTTCTTCATTCATATCAGTGTGGACACATGGATTTCTGTATTATTCAGTGGGCATTATTTTTTTATTATTGATTTTGATGCTCAAATTATCCCACATTTGGACAGTGGAAACCCCATTCAGGTTTCTTCTGTGTCTTTTTGACATGTACCCTCTTTCTGGATCATTCATTCCTGACCTTAGACATTACAGGCTCCTCACGTACTCACCCTGTCCTAACCTCTGGAATCATCCATTTCTCCAAGGAGCTCTGGTTCCTCTTAGTGGAGGATACTGGAAACCAAGATCTGGTTGTTTGGTGGGCTCATTGCTGCTGGACCAGCACTGCTTCTAGGCTCTGTAAGCTGACAAGGGATTTTTAAAGACTGATGGCTTTGGACAGTACAGATAAAGAGAGATTTCTGTCATCGCAAAAAGGGAAGAGATGGGGTGACTAGAATTTAGGAGTTCAGAGACTCCTACTTCCCCAGGCCCATCTCTGCACAGTTGGTGCTTGGCCTTTGAGTGGATTCAGCTGGTTGGTGATGAGAATGCCAGAAGAGGTTGGTGCCAGAACCCCTCTGCTGCTGGAGGGGTGCTTTCTCTCTCCCTCTTTAACCTCCCATTGGCAGAACGTGAACCAGAAGCCAGCTGCCAAGGGAGTATGAATAACTTGAGTTTGCAAACCCGAGACCATTGTTTCTCAGCCTCGGCACCATTGACATTTTGGGCCAGGTGGCCGTCCTGTGCTTTGTAGGATGTTTAGTAACATTCCTGGCCTCTAGCCACTTGATTCCAGTATCCACCCCACCCCCAAATGTTTCCATATATGGCCAAATATCCCCTGAGGAGGCAAAATGACCCCATTGAAGACCACCTCCTGGACCATCATTGCAGAAAAGAATATAGAAGGGTAGACTTGGAGCTGAGAAACAGTAGTACTAACCAGCACCCTGCTTTACTTTACACAACCTTGAAGTGTGAAGGAAAGGAAGAGAAATGAACATTTACGTTCCTGTTACAGCCCTGCAATATAGAGAGATTAGTATATGCTTTTTTTTTTTCTTTAGTTGATGAGGAAAGCAAAGACCAGTTAAGTAATTTCTTCACAGTCAGGCAGGATTCAAATCCTTGCTGATAAAGTTATTCATTTACATCCTCTTGAAGTTTGTGCTTGAATTTTTAGGTTGTAGTTATTGCCATAGTCTTTTTAAGTGGGGCAACTATTCTTTTGAGTGTTGCATTTTCAAGTCATTATGGATATATTGTCAACCTGGGTGCCTTTTCTGGATGGTGCCCTACCGGAGCCATGCTCAGAATAACGGCTAAAAATGTTCACAAACAGAGGGAAGAAGATACATGAATAATATTTGTTAGGGAATTCCCTGGTGGTTCATTGGTTAGGCCGCTGCACTCTCACTGCTGAGGGCCCGGGTTCGATCCCTAGTCAGGGAACTAAAATCTCGTAAGCTGTGCGATGTGGCCAAAAAAAAAAATTATGTTAAAGCCAATGTCTTACTTTTGTTTTTTAGTTTTGGATGTTGATATTTGAGTACTAGTTAACTTGATTTCCTAGAGATTTGCTTCAGACTGTACAAGCACTGCCTATTTTTCTCATTTTGCCTTTATGCTTAGTCCTTTACTTCTTTCTATTCCATACTGCTGTGTATCACTCTCAGTGGTAGAAAGACATGTCCTCTCTCAAAGGAAATCTCCCAAAGATCAGCCTAATAGTTTACAGTACCTCGCGCCTTGCATGACTCATGATCGCCTCAGACCTAACATCCAAAGTAGGCTAGTGTGCTTTCTAAGCCAGACATAAACTGCTTTTTCTCTTCCAGTGCTAGAGCATTCTCTGTACTTTGCGTTATTCCTAGTCCTCTCCAGAGTTTTATATCTGTTGTAGGCCTCTTTGCTTTAAAATCAGTGAAGGAACTAGAGCAGACACAAACATAACGTAACAGTTGAAGGTAGGATTTTTGAAGACCTGTTAGATTTGAAATTGGTTCGCCTAGAAAAGAGGAAGGGGACTTCCCTGGTGGCGCAGTGGTTAAGAATTTGCCTGCCAATGCAAGGGACGCGGGTTCAATCCCTGGTCCGGGAAGACCCCACATGCCGCAGAGCATCTAAGCCTTTACGCCACAAGTACAGAGCCTGTTCTCTAGAGCCCGCGAGCCACAACTACTGAAGCCTGCACGCCCTAGAGTCCACATGCTGCAACTACTGAAACCCACACGCTCTAGGGCCCGCGTGCCGCAGCTAAGCCCGTGTGCCACAACTACTGAAGCCCGCGTGCCTAGAGCCCACGCTCTGCAGCAAGAGAAGCCACCGCAATGAGAAGCCCATGCACCGCAACAAGGAGTAGCCCCCGCTTGCCGCAACTAGAGGAAGCCCACGCACAGCAATGAAGACCCAACACAGCCAAAAAAAAAAGAAAAGAGGAAGAAGTGACTTGATTCTTTTTTTAAATAAATTTATTTATTTATATTTGTTTATTTATTTTTGGCTGCACTGGGTCTTCATTGCTGCGCGCGGGCTTTCTCTTGTTGCGGCGAGCGGGGGCCACTCTTCATCGTGGTGCGCGGGCCTCTCACTGTCGCGGCCTCTCGTTGCGGAGCACAGGCTCCAGACGCACAGGCTCAGTAGTTGTGGCGCACAGGCTTAGTTGCTCCGTAGCATATGGGGTCTTCGCAGACCAGTGATCGAACGTGTGTCCGCTACATTGGCAGGTGGATTCTTAACCACTGCGCCACCAGGGAGGTCCCAGAAGCGACTTGATTCTTGTCTTAAGCTATGTAGTGGCTTTCTGAGAGTGGATTTAGAGTAACTGCTTTATGTGGAGGAAAAATGGAACAAAGGGACCTGAAGTATTTCAGTGTTTTGAAGAGAAAGTACCTCAGGGACTGCTTGGTGTGAAGCGTTGTGTCAGGGTGAGGCTAATTGTGGGGCTCTGTTGTACTCTCACAACTAGAACAGGTCATCTTATATTGCTCTTATTTGTTGGATATGTTCCCATAGTTCTCTGCCACTTACTCCTCATACTGTATTTTAATTGCTTGTTTACTTATCTTTATTCCCTATTAAACTTTAAACACTAAATGGGTCCTATAGGTGCTCAGAAACTTGTGTTTATTGAAGTAATGTTGTTACAGTAATTTAATACAGAATTATCTCCTAATATCCATGCAGGACAAATCCTTTACACTATAATAGAAAGGGCTGTCATGTGCAGACTGTGAATTTATCACAAATAAACGTGCAGACATTTCTAGCTCAAATAATTATTAAATAGTATGTTTTCTGGTCCCTCCCTATTCATCTTGTGGTTTTCTTCCCCCTTCCCTAAAACAGTTGCAGAAAATCAGTTTTAAAGTGTTTAAACCATAGGCAGGATGTTCTGGGGTGGGGGGTGGCAAATCCCATTAAGTATGTTTCACCCTTTAGTTGTTTAAAATGACATTCTTCTCTCTCACAGGTACATGTAGTCTGTCTTTCCAGGAAAGGCAAGAAGTCCCCTACTGCTCTTTGTACTGTACTGGCCAAGTATGCAATGGGAAGGCATTCTAAACCGCAACTTCAGCCCGTTGTCAGTGCCCACTAGTACGCTCTCCACGTTGCCTGTGCGGTGTCTGGCGTACCCAGATTATACACTGTGCTTGGGAGAAGTCATTCTGTGAACGCTTAGCTTGAAACTCAGTGACTAGTTGATACTTCAGCAAGAATTAACAAGTACAGGATATAGAATCCACCTCTGGGGCCAAAAAACATTAGTTTTATTCTATAATTTCATTAGGTCAACTATTTTACCCATTTATACCTCAGTGTAAAACCAGCCATCCTGTCACCTTCCATGCTACTGTACAAGTTGAGATGGGATGGGGGAGTTTTGTCTGTGTTCGGTTTTTGTGGAGTTTTTTAATGAAACATTTTAAACATGTAGAAAGAAAGAAGACTTTGCGGATATGGACGAATTTCACTTTGTACCCTTTCTCGATTCCATTCTATTTCCTTCCTTTTTCTCCCTCCTTCCCAGAGGCCCTCACTCCTTGGAGCTGGTGTGTATCCTTTCCGTCCACAGTTCAGCATGCTTTCCACATATGTATGTGTCCATAAGCTCTAATTATAGAGTATTGTGTATTTTAAATTTTACAGAAATGCTTCCATGTGGTTTGTATCCTTTTACAACTTGTTTTTGTGGGGACTTATACATGATAATAGCAGTTTGTTGGAGTACGATGTTCTAGAATTTCATTATGTGATTAAGTCACGTATAATAGGTTGTTGATTCCCATGTCTGAAGATGTGTGTATGCCAGATTTCCTTATGTTTGAAAAGACCAAAAAAGAAAAATAAATTATATTTTTGAGTCATGTTGATATTCTGCTGTGATATGAAAGAGTGAGGCCTGACATGTATCTTGCTTACTGAAATTTTATTTTTTATTTTTTAGGGTTTTTTCTTTTGTCTTTGTTTTGTTTTATTTTTGGCTGCGTTGGGTGTTCGTTGCTGCGCACAGGCTTTCTCCAGTTGCAGTGAGCGGGGGCTACTCTTCGTTATGGTGCATGGGCTTCTTATTTTGGTGGCTTCTCTTGTTGCAGAGCGCAGGCTTCAGTAGTTACGGTGCGTGGGCTCAGTAGTTGTGGCTCGCAGGCTCAGTAGTTGTGGCACATGGGGCTTGGTTTCTCCGCGGCATGTGGGATCTTTGCAGACCAGGGATCGAACCCGTGTCCCCTGCATTGGTAGGTGGATTCTTAACCACTCTGTCACCAGGGAAGTCCCTGAAATTTTAAATAAAGGAGATGGTAATGTTTTTAAACATTTACCAATATAGGACATGGATTTTCAAAAAGTTAAGAGAACACTACTCTAGAATAAGAACTTAACAAAATAGTGACTTTAGGTAGAGCTGTGTTTGATCAATTATCAACCTCTGGAAATATATATATATATATATATATATATATATATATATATATATATATATATATGTAAAAACACCTGCCTTGAAAGTAATTCCTCAATCTCAGGGTTTCATTTTAGAGAAGTTATGTGATAGGTAAAATTAAAGTCTCTCACAAAATAAAGAATTCAGGGAAGAATAATAAACATGACATTAAATGTATATCTCTGTGCCATAGTAAATAAAAAGTTCTAAAGACATCCATTTCTGAAACAAACAAAAAACAGATTAATTGTTGTCAGATGATCTACTTTAGTAGGTAACCCTTCATCGTCATCACTGTTTGTCACTTCGTGATGGTGTGCCTTTGAAGCAAGCTACTTAGTGCTTGTGGGCCTCAGTTTATTCATCTGTAAAAGAAGAACAGCAGTTCAGTGACCAAGCCCCAAGTCTCTGCAAAATGCTTATGTAATCACTAGATATTTTTATAAAAATTACCACCTTCTTTAAGGGCACTTGTCTTTTTGGGAGGGCTGGAGCTTTCTGCCCTTGCCCTGTAGGCCTGCCTGGAGGGTCTTTAATAAAACAGGGCAGGGCTTCCCCTGGTGGCGCAGTGGTTGACAGTCCGCCTGCCGATGCAGGGGACACGGGTTCGTGCCCTGGTCCGGGAAGATCCCACATGCCGCGGAGCAGCTAGGCGCGTGAGCCATGGCCGCTGAGCCTGCGCGTCCAGAGCCTGTGCTCCGCAACGGGAGAGGCCACAACAGTGAGAGGCCCGCGTACCGCAAAAAAAAAAAACAGGGCAGTGTTTCTGATTAGTGTGCATTGTTCATAGCAACTAAATGGAATTGCGCACATATTTGAAAATATTGAGATTTTAGTTTTGCCTTTTACATATGAAATTGTTAACACAAATCTGTGGCTGATAAAAAAACCTGCTTCCCAAGAGCAAACCCTTCGTTTATACAGCTGGCAACCGAGCTCTTCTGGACTGATGTTGCCAAATGGGGGCTGATGCCTAGAAGTATTCGGCACAGCATTTTTGCTGACTTAGTTTTCCTTTCTCCTACGGGAAACAAGTACCTGTTGTTCGGTGCCTTCTTTTTCCCCCCTACTTTCATCATTCAGTCATTCTTCCATCAAGAGGTCTATTGTAGACACACATTAATCCTTGTTTCCCTTCTCTCTTTTGAGCTCTTATCTGAATGCTCTAGGAACATGTCCCTTTCTCTTTTCCTCCACTTCATTCACTCAGCAGATACCCACTGAATTCCCACTTTGTTCCAGGCATTCCTTACACACCTCTTCTTCCTTCGTTTTATGTGTGAGTCAGAAAATAGCTCTAATCATGGCCGAGTATAATAGGAGATTGAGTAATATAGAAGCTTCTCTATTTCCAGATGAGAGGTTCTGAAAGACTATTCCTAACTAAGCTTACTCATGAGCAAGTCCATTGTTACTAAGGTAGGCTTCTTTTCGCAGGCCAGGGATGCATTTCTACGAAATAAGAGCGTAGAACAGTTCTTTAAAACCAAGCAAAACAGCCAGTTGTTCCAAAATGGACCAAATCTCACTACACTAAAAACTTTTAGAAATGAATTAAACTTCCCTCTTGGACAAAATGCATAAGGAACTCCTTAAATATAATGTCCAACCCCTGCCTTTCTGTCCACTTCGTTGGACAGACGTGAACTAGCTTTGAATCATCCATAGCCATGAAAGAAGTTTTACCGTATTTTCCAACTACCTCATGACTTTGTTGTGAAGATTAATAAAGTAATTATGAAAATTGGCACACAATAAATAATGATGGAAGTCGCTGCTATTACCACTGGAGTATTAGCTCTGTGTAGCAAAGACCTTTACTCACTGCTGTATGTTGGCACAGAATAGATAGTAGTGGAAGGATAGGTGGATGCTCCTCATTGTTACATGTCACCAAACTTGTAGAATTCCACCTGCAAACAATAAAGCAAAAGTTAGAAAGCTGAGTCCCAGTACAGAAAAGGTTGTTTTAAGTGGCCGGGTAAAGGTATCACAGGTCCAAGCAAGTCTGCTAAGTGTGAAGAACACACATACTACAAGATCTATTTACCAAGCTGTTCCATGTTTTCCCCTAAAGTTCCTCGCCATCACCCTGCCCTCTTTCTTCTGAATCATACCCTCCCCAGCTGTATACGCTTCTTCTGATTTCTCTTTTCTCTGCCCCTGGAATCTCTTTATAGGTCTTTTCTTTTTTTTATTTTATTTATTTTTTAAATTTTTTAAAATTTTCCTATTTTGGGCTGCGTTGGGTCTTCATTGCTGCACGTGGGCTTTCTCCAGTTGGGGCGCGCGGGGGCTACTCTTTGTTGTGGAGCACAGGCTCTAGGCGCGCAGGCTCAGCAGTTATGGCTCACGGGCTCCAGAGCGCAGGCTCAGTAGATGGGGCTCACGGGCTTAGTTGCTCTGTGGCATGTGGGATCTTCCTGGACCAGGGATTGATCCCCTGTCCCCTGCATTGGCAGGCGGATTCTTAACCACTGCACCACCAGGGAAGTCCTAAAGGTCTTTCCTTGAATGGTATCTTTGTATGGGTCTCTCTACCCAATTTTCTCTCCTTTTGAGTCTCTCCCTTTATCATATGGCATAGATTTTTAAAAAATAAACATGTATAAATTACATGTGTATTTAATTGGGGGGGGATTCTGCTCCTAATTCTAAAAATAATTGAGTAGGGCTTTCTTTTTTCTTTAAAAAGAAAGAAACGAACTCCTAGAGTTACTTTACCTTTGCAAGGCATGATTGATTCTATTTCCCCCAATATTTCTTTAATAGAAGGGGGAAAGGCTTTCTACTCCTGATCTAGGCTCCCAGCTTGTGAAGCATTATAAAATTTGTCTTAGGTTCCAGCGATTTTGCTTCTAGAAATATCCCTTGACCATCTTCTTTAATTCTGGCTACTTCTGCTGTTCACTGAATTATAATAGTTCATTTCTTTAATTGCTTGTGTTCATCTGAGATCCTCTTCAAAAGGTTGCATGGGGCTTCCCTGGCGGCGCAGTGGTTGAGCGTCCGCCTGCCGATGCAGGGGAAACGGGTTCGTGCCCCGGTCCGGGAAGATCCCACATGCCGCAGAGCGGCTGGGCCCGTGAGCCATGGCTGCTGGGCCTGTGCGTCCGGAGCCTGTGCTCCGCAACGGGAGAGGCCACAACAGTGAGAGGCCCACATACCGCAAAAAAAAAAAAACAAAGGTTGCATGATTCTTCAACCATCTAAATGCAAAGAGCCTCTTTGGGAATTGCCCTTATCATTGTCAAGTTATTTTAGTGGCATAGTTCTCTGTGCAGATCTTAATATTAAAATTGTTCTAGAGCATGTAACACACATTCTGTTTTTAAAAGTCACACTTATTTAGAGATGCATAGGGCCTGAAGAGAGAATTCACTGAAGTAAAAAGAGGGCCTTCTCTCCAAATTACATGGCATCTAGAAGTCAAAATAGATTGTCAGTGGCAAAGGCTGAATAATCCCAGAGCTTCAAATTCAGGTGGAGTCTCTTCCTGTTGTGTTTCTTTTCACTGTGTATCTTGACAGGTAGCTTTCCCTTTGTCGACCTTCCCTTCCCACCACCTCTCTGTTCCCTACCTAAAAATTCATTCAAATCAAAAGAAAAAGCTGTATCAACCTTTGGGTTTTTCTTTTAAAAGATATATAAATGTATATATAATGTACACGTAATATATATATAAGTAAATAAACCTTCGTTTATTTTAGAATATTAAGAAAGAAAAAAGACTTTACATATTATTTCAGTGGATTTTTAAACATCTGTTCCCACTAGAGGGCATTCTTTCCTTTGATTTTAGTTCATAGCTTTTATGTATATATTTTACAGAACTGCTAAATATAAAGGTAAGTGTTGAGGGTATGAATGTGTTCAGATATACGTATTATAGATAGGGGTTGTCTGATACACACCATTCTTTTTATGTAAGTTTCACACATGGGCATGTCAAAATTGAGGTTAAGCTGT
Source organism: Hyperoodon ampullatus (assembly GCF_949752795.1). Lineage (NCBI taxonomy): Eukaryota > Metazoa > Chordata > Mammalia > Artiodactyla > Ziphiidae > Hyperoodon > Hyperoodon ampullatus. Next base: position 9,369,710 of record NC_136928.1, read on the forward strand.
ATTTCCTAGCATTTTTGTTTGTCTTGTTAGGTGAACTTGATCAGATGGGGAATCACAAATATCCCACCATAACTTTAAGATGTAGCTTGTGTGTGTTGGGCTTCCCTGGTGGCGCAGTGGTTGAGAGTCTGCCTGCCGGTGCAGGGGACACAGGTTCGTGCCCCAGTCTGGGAAGATCCCACATGCCACGGAGCGGCTGGGCCCGTGAGCCATGGCCGCTGAGCCTGCGCGTCCGGAGCCTGTGCTCCGCAACGGGAGAGGCCACAACAGTGAGAGGCCCGCGTACCGCAAAAAAAAAAAAAGATGTGGCTTGTGTAGATGTAGATGTGATACATATATACAATGGAATATTAGCCATAAAGAAAGAATCAAATAATGCCATTTGCAGCAACATGGATAGACCTGTAAGCGGAGTACGTCAGAAAGAGAAAGACAGATGCCATATATCACTTATATGTGGAATCTAAAATACGACACAAATGACCTTATCTACGAAACAGAAACAGACTCACTTACAGGTAAAGAGAACAGACTTGTGGTTGCCAAGGGGGTGGGGGGGGGGAGGGATGGATCAGGAGTTTGGGGTCAGCAGATGCAAACTGTTATATAGGATGGGGAAACAACAAGGTCCTACTGCAGAGCACTATGTTCAGTACCCTGTGATAAACCATAATGGAAAAGAATATGAAAAAGACTATATACATGTATAACTGAATCACTTTTCTGTACAGCAGAAATTAACACAACCTTGTAACTCAACTATACTTCAATAAAATTTCTGTAAAAAGATGTAGCTTGTGCTAGTTGCCATGTTACAAAGTAGTGATTGTCCGAATTTGTTTATGACAATATGGCTAAAGCTAGATTATTCAAGGATGAGTTGCGTATTTTATTATTTGGTTAACTCAGTTTTTGCAGGGTGTATATAGTATAGAGTAACTGAAACCTAACATTTTTTAAATCCAGGAGATCTCAGTGCTAACACATAGTGGTTCTCCAGCCTTGCCTCTCAAGGCGATACTTCATTTGACAATATTTGAATTCTTGTTTCTATTATAAATGATACTTTTCTATAGGAACTTTTCTTTTAACATCTTTATTGGAGTATAATTGCTTTACAGTGTTGTGTTTCTGCTGTATAACGAAGTGAGTCAGCTCTACATATACATATATCCCCACACCCCCTCCCTCTTGCATAGGAACTTTAGTTCTTAGCATCTTAAATATATCTTATCACTGTCTCACCAGAAGCAGCTTCATTCTTCCTCTCAAGGAACTGATCGTTTTACATGTGCCACGTATATGTTCTGTTTCAGATTTTCCTGAGTCTCCTGGTACCAGGTAGAGAGCACTGTTATTAACCCAGCGACTGTGCGTTGAAGAGCTGGCTTGTTTTCCCTGATGGGAAAGCGCCGGTAGTGGACACAAAGGGAGCACATTTTGTTAGTCTGTGTTATAGAGTGAATTCTGACAGGTATACTTGGAAGAGGTTCTGTTTTGAGTGAGAAATCGGGGGTTCTTTTCAAAGCTAAATGAGATTTAGTAATTTCCAGCTGGGGCAGAGGGAGACCGGGTTGCTGTTGAGAAACTGTGGCGAAGCCTGTGCATGCTTCTGTGCTTGTATTCAGACACTTCGAGCTACTGTCGAGAGGTCGTATGGTATCTTCTCTAAAGTGAGATATTGACTAAAGCTTATGATGACAGATTAGACGTATTAAATTGGCAGAGCTGTTACAGTGAGAAGGAGTAGCAGGTTGTATGAAAAATTATATGTGATAAAATATTTTTACTTCCCTGACTTCTTATTCATAGTATAGTCTTCACCAAAACAAATCCTCTGTAGCATACTTGCTGCTATAGATTATTATAAAGTTACTCTTGGGGCTTCCCTGGTGGCGCAGTGATTGAGAGTCCGCCTGCCAATGCAGGGGACGCGGGTTCGTGCCCCAGTCCGGGAAGATCCCACATGCCACGGAGCGGCTGGGCCCGTGAGCCATGGCCGCTGAGCCTGTGCCTCCGGAGCCTGTGCTCCACAACGGGAGAGGCCACAACAGAGGCCCATGTACCGCAAAAAAGAAAAAAGAAAAGAAAAAAAAAGTTACTCTTAACTTATGTTGTAAGAAACCCTGCTGAGAACTTACCTAATATAATGTTTAATGGTCAGACTGAAATATATATTTGTGTTTGAAATAATGACCTTGAATCACAAAAGTTGTTAAGTGTCCTTTTTTGGGGGGGGAGGGGCACACGACTTGCGGGATCTTAGTTCCCCAACCAGGGATTGAACCCGCGCCCACAGCAGTGAAAGCAACGAGTCCTAACCACTGGACCACCAGGGAATTCCCCAAAAACATACATTTTAGAAATGATTCCATCAAAAATAGTTAATAATTTTTTTAAAGAACCCCAGTTTCTTAAAGGGCTAACAGTTACTGAACTCCAGCTGGATTGTAGGTGAAGCCTGACACCACTCAACATCCTCACCCCTTAGGAGAGCATTTAGATTTAGATAGCTTCGAATTTTATCAGCCGAGTAGAACAGGCAAGGGACAGGCATCATCAGCATGTCCCTACTGACACTGATGCAGTGTTTGGCAATATCACCATCCCCAGTCGCCTTAAGCTTTGTTCATTTATACTTGTCGGTGGGCATCCCCACCACAGAAAGAAAAGTGGGGCCCGCAGAGTAATGGTGGATGGGACGTGCCAAAAAGTTAGTGTTCAAAACTGAGCTTGCCTTTCAGGCAACCTCTTTAGCTCAGGTCAGACTACATTTTGTTTGACAAAGTTATTTACCCTATTACATTAAACTTTCATTTGTGAATCTGAATAGATACTTACCCCTTTTCAATACCTTCAGTGTTGTGCTTAAAGCATTGTCATGTTTGGAAGCCATTTTGAATAGGCAAATTTTGAAGTAGTCCATCTTTTTGCCCGCCATCTTTTCAGTGAAGCTTTCTTTGTCCACACTATTTATGCTTTGTTGCTTTATTCTTCTCCATGGCACCTGTCTTCTAACCTGCTTTATAACTGAGTTTGGTTACATGCCTGTCTTCACCCACTGTTTTAGGCTGTCATTCATTCTTTTTTAATTCATTCTATAATGGACGGTTGATGGCCCTTTGGGTTGTTAACAGCCTTTTTTTTTTTCTTTCCAGTTGCAAAAACTGCTGTGAACATTCTTTTACATTCTTCTGGTGCTCCTGGGCAAACGTGTCCCCAGGGAATAGATTTAAGCATGAAATTGCAGTCACAGTAATTGTACATGTTTAACCTGACTAGAATATGAACAAAATTGGCAAAGTAGTTGTGCAGGTGTATGTTCCCACCAGCAGCGCAGAAGAGTTTCTGTTGCTCCTTGTCTTCTCCAGCACTTGATATCAACAGACTTCTAAGTTTTTGCCAGGTTGGTAGACGTAAAATGATAGCTCGTGATGGTTTGATGTGCACTTTTGTGATGACTAATGAGATGAGAGTCTTTTCCTATATTTATTGGTCACTTGTGTTTGTTGTTCTCTGTAGTGCCCATTGAGGTCTTTGCCCATTTTTCTATTGGGCGTTGGTCATTTTCTTACTGATATGTGAGAGTTCCTTAATGTATTCTGTATACCTTACTTTTGTCTGTCACGTATGTTGTATTTATCACCAGTTTCTGGGCCTTGTCTCTTCTGTCACTCTAGGGTATTAAAAGTGAAGGAAAAGTCTTAATTTTAATGTGGTTGAATATATCTTTTTATGGTTTGGGCCGTGTGTGTGTGTGTGTGTGTGTGTGTGTGTGTGTGTGTGTGTGTTTAAGAAATTGTTTCCTACTCTGAGCTCATAAAAATATTCCCTACATTGTCTTCAGAGATTTTTTCACTTTCCTTTCACGTTTGTCTTTAAACCATTTGGAATCGGTTCTTGTGTGTAGGATCTGTGGAAGAGATCCAATGGTATTTTCCCCGTATATGGGTGATAGCCTGTCCTAGTACCATTTATTGTCTACTCCCTCCTTTCCCCACTGATCTCTAGTGACCTTACTGTCATGAAACAGATTTCAACATGTGTTCATCTGTTTGGGGGCTTTCTATACTGTTCCTTTGGTCAGTTTGTCTGTCTCTAGGCCAATGCCATTCTGTCTTAATCACTGTAGCTTTATAATAGCTCTTGATATGTTAAGCAAATCCCTCAATCTTGTTATTCTTCAGGAATATCTTGGCTATTCTTGACACTTGGCAAATTGTGTAAAAATTTGAGTCAGCTTATCATGTTCCACAAAAAATTCTTTTGTGATTTTTTATTAGAATTGTATTGAATCCACAGATCAATTTGGGGAGAATGATATTTTATTATGTTGAACCTTCTAGTCAGTGAACCTGGTATTTTTATTTTTTAAAGCTCTTTGTCTTTGAACACATTTTTACTAATTTACTTCATAAAGGGCTGCATATCTTTGGTTGGCTTTTTTAAATTTATTTATTTTTATTATTTTTGGTTGCATTGGGTCTTAGTTGCAGCACGCGGGATCTTTGTTGCAGCATGCGGGCTTCTCTCCAGTTGCGGCACGTGGGCTTAGTTTCCCCATGGCGTGTGAGATCATAGTTCCCTGACCAGGGATTGAACCTGCATCCCCTGCATTGGTAGGTGGATTCTTAACCACTGGACCACCAGGGAAGTCCCCTTTGGTTAGCTTTATTCATAGGCACTTTTCAGAAATGCTACTACAAATGACATAATTTTTTTATTGTGGTAAAATATGCACAACATATCATTTTAACCCTTTTTGCATGTACAATTCAGTGGCATTGGTACATTCACATTGTTGTGCAACTATCACCACTGTCCATCTCCAGAATTTTTTTTATCATCCCAAACTGAAACCCATTAAACAATACTCCCCATTCCCCCTTCCACCCAGCCTCTGATAACCACTGTTCTACTTTGGTTTGTTTTTTTTGCGGGGGGGGGGCGGTTTTTGTTTTTTTCTGTGAATTTGACTAATCTGAGTACCTCATATAAGTGGAATCATAAATGGCATTTTAAAAATATATCAGTATTTGTCTTTTTTGAGTGAAGAAATCAGTGTTTTATTAAATTGGTTTTTTTATTTAGCTACCTTGCTTAAAATATTAATTCCAGTAATTTACCTGGGGTTTTCTACATAAACAAGCAGACCACGTGTGAGTAAAAGGCTTTCCTACTGTTAAACCTGCCCATTGAGTTTTAAATTTTAATTAATTTTTGTATACCTAGATAGTTCATTTTCAAATCTGTTGGTTGCCTCTTCAAGCTCTTCTTTATTTCTTTTAAACTGTTAAGTGTTATTTGATATTCGATTCTGTTATAAACTGTTTGCCATTCTGATTCTGCTGTTTCTGCTACTTTCTGATGGTGTTTTGGTTTTTGTTGGTATTTTGTGTATGAACTATCATTCCTTCAAATTTTATTTCTGCCAGTTGCCTGGTGGCAGTACTAATTTAGGACCACTTTAAATTAGATTCTTGACCTGAGAACCATTTGGAAGTCTGAATTTGGGCTCTCCACTTATAAGAAGTCTGGACTGGTTTGTAGTTATAACTTTTCAGGGCTTTGTTGTTGTTGTTGTTGTTTTGTGCCTGGGGAGAGGGGGATTTCACGGGCAAGTTTTGTAATCCCCTAGGGAGGGTTTCTAGCTCACCCAGGTACTGAGTGTATATTAGGGTCTCAGCTTTATGAGGAATTGCCTGTTCAGACACCCCGCCATGGCAGACCTTGGTCTTTGCTTCCTGTGTCTGTCCTGCAATGCTGTGAAAATTTAAGCTCAGATTTTTCCAAATAGATGCCTACTTCTTGAGTGATTCCATTTAACCATTCCTCTTTCACTTGAGTTGTACCCTCTTGCTAGTTCATCAAGGCATTTAAAAAGTTCTGCATTTTTTGAAACTTTTTTTTTTTTTGCGGTACGCGGGCCTCTTACTGTTGTGGCCTCTCCCGTTGCGGAGCACAGGCTCCAGATGCGCAGGCTCAGCGGCTATGGCTCAAGGGCCCAGCCGCTCCGCGGCATGTGGGATCTTCCCGGACCGGGGCACGAAACTGTGTCCCCTGCATCGGCAGGAGGACTCTCAACCACTGCGCCACCAGGGAAGCCCTGAAACATTTTAAGTTATTTCCATTAGGAATGTAAATCAGGGGAACAAATCCACCATGTAGTTGGAAATTCCTATATAATTTTACTGTGTAGTTTTTAGTCATTTTGGAAAGGAAGTCTGGGGTTAAATGTACATCTTTTTATTTATAAAAATGAAATGGAGAGTGGCCTTTTACGGCTGCTAATTAATGATATTTCTTTTTTTTATAGGTGTCAGCTGTGATGCATGTTTAAAAGGAAATTTTCGAGGTCGCAGATATAAGTGTTTAATTTGCTACGATTACGATCTTTGTGCATCTTGTTATGAAAGTGGTGCAACAACAACAAGGCATACAACTGACCACCCAATGCAGTGCATATTAACAAGGGTAGATTTTGGTACGTATTTAATTAAAATTTTAATGAATTATCATTTAGAACTTTGTGTGTATGTGTATGAAGAAGTAAAGGCAAAATGTTCTAAAACTGTCCCCAGTAGCATACATGAGGCTCCAAATTCATTAAAAATAACATGAGTCTACTTTTATATTCTAAGTAATTTTTCCTCTTATAGTTTATTTATGAAAGCCATTCAGAAATAAATACAATCGGCAAGGTATGAAACGGAAGAGTGCCTCAGTAAAGAAGGAATAAAGTTTAAACTGACCGTTCTTGCTAACAATACACAAGTCTTCTTGCTCTGGTTATCAGGAAGCAGATTATTTCTACAGTTGATTAGAAGGCACTGTCAATTCATAAGAAAAGCTTTAAATGTTTCATGCTGTAATTTCTTACTAGTCATCACTTGTTATTATCTGTCTGATTATAGCCATCCTAGTGGGTGTGAAGTGGTGGTATCTCACGTGGTTTTTATTTGCATTTCTCTGATGGCCAGTGATGTTGACCATCTTTTCTAGTGCTGATTAGCCATTTGTGGATCTGCTTTGGAGAAATGTCTATTCAGATCCTTTGCCCATTTTTTAATTGGGTAATGTGTCCTTTATTATTGACTTTTAATAGTGCTTTCTGTATTCTATATACAAGTTCCTTACAGATAAATGACTTGCAGAAATTTTCTCCTATTCTGTGGGTTGTCTTTTCACTTTCTTGATGGTATGTTTTGAAGCACATAAGTTTTAATTTTGATGGTGTCTAGTTTGTTTCTTTCCTTTGTTGTGCTTTTAGTGTCATATCTAGGAAACCATTGCCTAATCCAAGATCATAAAGACTTAAAATTATGTTTTTGTCAAAGGGTTTTATAATTTTAGTATTTACATTTAGATCTTTGATCCATTTTGAGTTAATTTTTGTGTGTGGAATGAGGTAGAGTTCCAACTTCATTCTTTGGCATGTGAATATCTAGTTGTCCCAGCGTCATTTGTTGAAAAGACTATTTTCTACCCAATGAACTGTCTTGGCATTACTGTTGCAAATCAGTTGACCAGAGGGAAAGGGGAAATTGGGGTGTGTTGGTCAAAGGGTACAAAGTTTTGTTATGCAAGATGAATAAGTTCCAGAGATCTAATGTATAGCATGGTGACCATAGTTAATGATATTGTATTGTATACCGGAAATTTTCGAAGAGGCTAGATCTTAAATTAAATCTTCTCAACACACACACACACACACACACACAAAATGGTAACTATGTAGAGGTAATAGAGATGTTAATTAGCTTGATTGTGGTGATCTTTTCACAGTGTATACATATATGAAAACATTTATACCATAAATATATACAATTTTTATATGTCAAAGATATATCAGTAAAGCTGTTAAAAAAGAAAAATCAATTGACCATAAATGTCAGTTTTAATTTCTGGACTTCCAATCTGTTCTGTTGATTTATATGCCTATATACCAGTACCACAGTGTCTCAATTATGTAGTAAGCTTTGAAATCAAAAAGTATACATCTTCAAGCTTTGTTCTTTTTGAAAGTTGTTTTGGGTATTCTAGATCCCTTGAATTTCATTTGAATTTTAGGATCAACTTGTCAAATTTCTGCAAAGGAGCCAACTGGGATTTTGATAGGAATTGTTTTGTAGCTGTAGATCAGCTTGGAGAGCAATGTTACTAAGTCTGCCAACCCATGAATGCGGGATATCTTTCTGTTTATTTAAGTCATCTTTCATTTCTTTCAGCAAAATTTTGTAGCTATCAGATGATAAGTTTCACACTTCTTTCATTAAGTGTATTCCTAAATGTTTTATTCTTTTTGCTTTTGTAAATGGAATTTTTTTAAATTTTTATTTTGGATTGTCCATTGCAAATTACAGAAAAACAATAGGCTTTTATATATAGATCTTGTATCCTGTAATGCTGCTGAACTTGTTTATGAGTTCTGATAGTTTTTTAGTGGATTCGTTAGGATTTTCTATATACAGCAGGGGTCCCCACAGCTACTGGAACGGGGCCTCACAGCAGGAGGTGAGCGGTGGGCGAGCAAGCGAAGCTTCTTCTGTATTTACAGCCGCTCCCCATTGCTCACATTACTGCCTGTCAGATCAGCGGCGGCATTAGGTTCTCATAGGAGCGCGAACCCTACTGTGAACTGCACATGTGAGGGATCTAGGCTGCGCGCTCCTTATGAGAATCTAATGCCTGGTGATCTGAGGTGGAGCTGAGGCGGTGATGCTAGTGCTGGGGAGCGGCTGCAAATACAGATAATCATTAGCAGAGAGGTTTGACTGCACAGAGACCATAATAAATCAATGGCTTGCAGACTCATATCAAAACCCTATCAGTGAGTGGCAAGTGAAAGAAGCTCAGGGCTCCCACTGATTCTGCATTATGATGAGTTGTATAATTATTTCATTATATATTACAATGTAATAATAATAGAAATAAAGTGCATAATAAATGTAATGTGCTTGAATCATCCCAAAGCCATCCCCCCCACCGTCCCCATCCATGGAAACCGGTCCCTGGTGCCAAAAAGGTTGGGGATTGCTGATATACAGGGTCATGTCGTCTTCTAATAGAGATAGTTTTACTTCTTCCTTCCCATCTCGATGCCTTTCATTTCATTTTCTTGCCTAATTACTCTGGTTAGATCCTCCAGTAACATATTGAATAGAAATGGCAAAAGTGGACCTTCTTGTCTTGTTCCTGGTCTTAGGGGGGAGGCGGCCAGTGTTCCACCAGTGAGTATGATGTTAGCTCTGGGTTTTTTGTAGATGCCCTTTATCAGGTAAGAAAGTTCTCTTTCTTTTTTTTTATGTTTATCTCCACCTACCCAAATTCACTTGGCAAGTCTTATGCATATAATAAATGGTCATTATATGTGTACTGGGTAAATATTTTTAAGATAGTCTTAATTTCCCTAAAAATGAATGTGCACAAATCTACCATGTAATAAACACTTTCTTTCATTTTCTCTTCTCACAAAAACGATCATATGCTCTTAAAGTAGGTATTTGTTTCATGTTAAATAATGAGATCTTTGTAATGAAGTGGCATAACATACTAAGTGTACTTTCAATTGCATTCCCTTTTGTGCTACTAATGGAGAAAAATAGACTTATTCCTTGACATGTGTTAATCAGGCAAACAAATTATTCCCACAGACTCTCACTAATTGGTCAGTTCTTCAGTAACCAAGTTGGGCAGAGTACGTTGTGATAGTTCCCCATTCAGGTTAGCATTTATAAGAACTGAATGCTTAGGGTCCTTCCTGCTATATGAATGGTATGTTCTGTAGATACATAGCTGCATCTAGGAGTTTGCATATTGATCATCGTCATCTGTTCTTTCCCTCTGAGCACTTGTGTTCTTGTATATGATATATCCTGCTGATTCTTTGTATTGACGTTGGTGTTGCCACAGTATATACAGAGATAAAGAAAAAACAAATTACAATAAAATTAGAACCAGATGTGAAATTAGAGATGTTTCAAAATTAAATGAAGGGATATAAAGCTGTTTGCTTGTTTTTCTCTTAAGGCTGTAGTAGCAAGTAGAGAAGGAATTTGGGAAGAGTGACATAGAGTCCTTGGGAGAAGAAGGATGTTACAGAGGTAAACAGAGAGGTACCTAAGCACTCCTTGACAAAGTGAGGCTGTTGGTGGAGATTTCAGGCACCCCTTTTTCTTTTTACATTATCGTACCACATGATTACCTTTTTATATATTTTTTAAAAATGAATAATAATTATTTCTCAATGCAGTTCCACTCTGTTTTTCAGATTTGTACTATGGTGGGGAAGCTTTCTCTGTAGAGCAGCCACAGTCTTTTACTTGTCCCTATTGTGGAAAAATGGGCTATACGGAGACATCTCTTCAAGAACATGTTACTTCTGAACATGCAGAAACATCAACAGAAGTGGTAAGTGAAGCAGCCTTGTGTCTAAATGATATGGTAAAGTATATTATTTCTAACATAAATAAAGCCATGTCACTATCATCTACCTCCTGCTAAGTGTACTGATACTGTTTGTGTGATAACTGTTAAATTATCTTCTAACAGCAAATTTTACACATCCTAGGAGGGAGGCTGCACGTGTACGAGATGATGCCCCCTATTTGTCCACGCTAGCCTTTCTTGCCGTGTTGCTAAAAGCACAACGTGGAATCTTAACCAAATTCAGGAGCCTTCAGTAAACACGTGGTGAAAAGGTTTAAAGCACCCCGACCTGCAACACATCTCTTTCCATAGTATTCTAGCTGCCTGATTGATTTCTCTTTTATAAGGAAACCTTCACAAGGAAATTTTAAAATCTTCGGTCATATACTAAGTAGAAATCCATTGTCACATCTCATTGTGACATATCACTGACCTTCCGTGGTTTTCATCAGATCATATCTCTTGCTTCATAGGTCAGAGCTTTGAGGTCCCTAGAAGTTCCTCCTACTCTGACCTTTGCCAGTGGCCAGGGACCCAGAATAATACACAAAGAAAATCTTGGCTTGAAAGCTTTTTGGATATTTTACTTGACACCTGAGTCAGCATATATCCAACTTCAGGAAATGATGAGTGCACCCCAAAGAGTCCCCTTCCCCCCGTTTACCATTGGTAACAGTAGATAAAGTGAGCCATGAGAGCTGGAACTGTGGGTGTGGAACTCGGAGAGTTTGGGCACAAGCATTTGCACATTGCTTCAACTCATAAGCCCCTGAATGTACTCAAAACAAATTAACTGAAACTCAGGAGAAGTAAAGTAATAGTGTTGTGTCCAAGGACGCACAGCTCGTAAGGGGCAGAGTCCGGTGTTTGAACTCAGCCAGAGTCCCTCTGGGTTGTAGAGTCCCTACTTAACCACTGTCTTATTCTGTCTCCACTACAGCCCTGCTGTTACAGCTGTGAGAGTACAGGTTCACTGTTACCTCCACTTAGACTGCTCGTTGATGTTAAAGTTGTTATAAGATTTATAGTTCCAACAGTTGGTAAATTGACATTATGTAGTTCTCAAATCAAATTTTACCATCTAACAACTCAAAAATGCTCTCATCTTGCACCTTGGGGAACCTCAGAACACTGTTGTCACATTTTACTTGTGTTCTTAATTTGTTCTTTTTATTCTACAAAGGTGATTTTGCTTCCTTTTGAAACAGTCCCAGATAACAGTGTGAAGAATGAATGCTGATTTGATTGCATCTCTGTCCTGGTTGTTGTGGGAAAGTTGGAATAATTTCTCTTTGATTTAAATTCTGTTAAGTTTGAGAATTGATTTACCTAGATATAATAAGGAGGGGTTTCCCTATCGTAAACCTGGCATTCTTAAAATCATTATTATATTAGCCAGTAGGCCCTAGTGTGGTATTTCCATCACCCCATTGGGAGAGGACAATGTTTCGGTTTTCTACATCTAAAATTGGGGAATCCAGTGGAAATTCAAGTCCTCTCCATGAATGAAAAGCTAATTATTCATTTTTAAAAATGAGAGTCAACTACCAGCAGCCTTGCCTTTATTTTTTTCCAGAAAGTAAATACAATTTATTTAAACTCCTTTGTATCTGATACACAGTTTGAAAATTAAGTACCATCTACAAATAGTTTTATGGTCTGTCTCTCATAAGTTGTGTTCAGTTATATGCCTTCGTTTAGTTCCCCAACTTTTGGAACATAGCTCAAGGCAGCGGCCATACCATTTTTTCGTATTAGTATTTGTAGAATATTTTAAGGATTTCTCCCTCCTCATGGGCTCTTGGTCTGCATGACCACTGCATCTACCTCGCTTCCCGCTCATTAGCACACCCAGACATTTCAAAGTGAAAAATAGCAAGCAGGCAAGACTCTTTGATACAAAGGTGCTTGATCCTTTGAATCATGTAGGTCGTGTCCTAGATCCGGGGCTGACATCAGCAGGTGTACCACGTGTGGAATACTGACCAGTGTCCATGCTCAATGATTGCTGCCTGTGCCTTGCCAGGTGTTAAGTATTTTGAATGCCTCTAGGTATATATGTGAAACACATTATCAGCTCTGATGTGTTACAGTTATACGTAAATGTCCATGTGATATTATTATGTGTCCCCTCTCAACACCCTCCCCCCTGTGTTTTGCCAAGTCATGGTAATTAAAAACATTTTTGAATTCTGGAGTTCAGGAGTGACTCCTGTCATTTTGGAAGGTAGGGAATTAGATTCACATAATAACTGTATCTCTGTTTCTATTCCTGTTTATATTTTTATTCCTAAGTGCTCAATTTGCTATCCTTCTTTGCCCCTGCATTTCCTGCATATCTCTCCTCTGTACCACCAGCTTGTACCTTCCTCTAGGACTTAAGGATCTCACTCCTCTAACCAGCATCCCTTTGGAACATTTAGGAGTGAAAGGATATATCCCTGCAGATGTTACTGTCACCACTAGTAAGCACTTACCAATACATGACATAGCTAGTAAGAAAGTGTACAGAAGGTTAATTTTTAAAATAACACTGTAGTCTTTGTCTATATTTTTGTCTCCTTTTTCACCTTGGGACTCTAAGGCCCCAACCTAAGATTTGCCTCCTTTCTTAAGATTAATTTAAGATTGCTCAAGAGGCTTTTGATTTTGAGGATATGGAGGATCCTTCAAAACTAGATATTATTAAAAACATCTGACATAGAATGCATAGTGAAGATGATTAAAAATTTTACAAGCAGATTGGGTATAGTCTCAGGGATCTTTTTATAAACACCAAATCTGATAAGCAGTGTGATTTTGAAGTTAAGCACAAGTTCTTAAAAACCCTCATAGTTATGAAATCTGGTAGATTGGGACAACTAACTAGTTTTTGGTTGCAGGAAGAATTAAGAGGGGAAGTAGCACAGTATGTAATTATCAAAATCCATCAAGCTGGTAGTAGAAGTGAGCGCTAGAGGTCAAATGGGATTGCAAACATGAAGGATTTGTTGAGGAAGTGGTAGGAATGTGGAAGAAACACAGTGGGAAAGCTTTGAACATAAAAACATTAAGCATGACTCCTGAAATTTTTCTTAAATCTTACATTTGAGCTGACTTGCACTACAGCTAATTAGAAAGCCTTCGGGGATTTTTGTTGTTGTTTTTAAATGAAATGTAGCTTTACCTCTAATTAATGATATGTAATTAATCTTTCAGTTCCTTGTTTAATAAATCTCTTGCAATTTATATTAAGAACATTATGCTTTAAAAAGTAAAAGCACTTTTGTTCACCAACATTTTCTTCTCACTTCTAGAAATCTGTGTTGCAGTATATTACTCTGTTCATAATTGCATCAGTTCTCTAGCATTCCCTGCTGGAAGCTTTTTGCTTTCTATTTTTCATTTGGTTTACTCTTTGGTTTCTTTACTCTCCAAAAAGGGGAGGTTAGGGCAATCTCCAGCTTTTAGGTGTTCATACATGTAAATGATACAGTCCCTCCCTTTTTTTTAAATTGTGTTAGTTTGTTAATTTTTATTTTCCTAGGGATACATCCATATAAGTTTCTGAAATTGGCACAAGGTTATTCATAATATCATCTTATTATATTGTCGATGTCAACACTATCTGACTCTTTGTCATTTCTTTTTTTTTCTTTTTTTTTTTTTTTTTTTTTTTTGCGGTACACGGGCCTCTCACTGTTGTGGCCTCTCCCGTTGCGGAGCACCGGCTCCGGACGCACAGGCTCAGCGGCCATGTCTCACGGGCCCAGCCGCTCTGCGGCATGTGGGATCTTCCCGGACCGGGGCACGAACCCGTGTCCCCTGCATCAGCAGGCGGACTCTCAACCACTGCGCCACCAGGGAGGCCCTCTTTTTTGGGTTTTGTTTGTTTGTTGTTTTACCTTTTTTCTTTTTTTTAATTAATTTTTATTGGAGTATAGTTGCTTTACAGTGTTGTGTTAGTTTCTACTACACAGCAAAGTGAATCAGCCATACATATACATATATCCCTATCCCTCCTTTTTTTTTTTTAATCCTTCCCTTTTTAATGAAGACCTAGATGTGTTTGTAACAAATTGAGTTTAATTTTGAAATAGCATGATTATATTGTGTTCTATTTATACTGATTTGATAAGAAGTAAAAACCAAGAAGAAAGAATGATTTTAGAAATTTTTCACAATCTGACTTTATACAATTTTATTCTTATGGAGAAACATGATGACATAAGAGGACTTTAAAAATTTTTTTAATGAGTCAGAATAATCTGTTTTAGCTGATAATTTATTTAATATTTAGACAGTTGTTTGAGTGTCAATTAAAAGGAGCCATAGAACACAGAATAGAAATTATCATCATGTGGCATTTTGTGTATAAACAGATGCATTTGATACCTGAATTAAACAAGCAGGAGAATATAAGATCAAATATACTGCAAACCAAAATAATGTGACAGATATGGTTTATACATGAGGGCTATGAAAGGATACATATTTGTAAATTGTGTATAGGACTTTAAAATTTTGACCATCAAAATAGTATCTGTATTTCATTGAAAGACCATTTTAATATGTAGATATATAGAGCTAACTTCCCAACACAGGTATTTCCTTATTAGGAACAATAATAGTGGAGTGAACCACAATTTTTACAAATCTTCGAATCTAATCTTGTACATTTTCTTAAATATTATAATTACCTATTTACTCTTATAATCAGGTAATCAAGAAAAGTAAGCATTTAAAAGCCAAATACACATTTTTTTTAAAAAAAATAGGCTTTGATTGACTGTTACTACTTGCATTCTTCTTCAAAGAATGCAGTTGGATGCTGTCTGCTTTTCTGTGAACTAACAATGGTATTTTATTTAATAATAGTGGAGGAATACATAAAACTACCGTTGCTACAGGCAACCGTATAGCTACTACTCAATTGCATTTAGCTAGAGAGATTATAGAAGACCAGGATTTGGAACCTTTACCATTTGTGCTTTTCATTACTTTTGACTCAGAACACTTTCTTTTTTATAAATCACTTTTTTACTATCTTTAGTATTTGGCTGTCTTTGCACATTTTTAATAATAGTTATTTTGAGCATATTTACTTGTTTAAAATCAGATAGTAAATACTTTTGATTTTAAGGGTGATACAGCCATTGGTTTCCCAGTAGATTTTTGAGTTGATAGCACAGAAGGAAATGATAGGAGACACGTTGGGGATTCCAGATTGTTCTAGGATAATTCAATTTATGTGTGTGTCATGGTATTTTAAAAGATATTTCTATAAGAGATCCGTTCCTTAAGGTGATATGAAAACCAGGAGGGGAATCGTTTAGAATATTATGAAAATGAGGTAATCAAAGCTTTTCCAAGAAGGTGTCGTGCCTGGTATTTCAGAGTATGTTGTTATCCTGGGTAGGGTTTCCATTGCTCTGTACTTCCCTCTGTGTTGAAGTAAACTCCTGGAGGGGAGGGTGAGTAGGCAGTTTGCAGGATGGGAAGGGCACCCAATATGACGGGGAGCGCTGGGTAAGAGAGCAGCAGGGGCAGAGACGTTCATTGTGAGTTCTTTTTTCCTTTGGCCACTGGTTTGGTTTCTTCTTTGTCCTGTGAAATGCTGGCTTGTCTAGTTCAGTGTCTGGACAGCTAATTTCAAGTCCGTGCCTAGAAGTGGGGCCTCTTCTTGCAGGGCTTGCAGAAAGATTTGTAGGGAGGGGGGGTATAAATTAAAGAGGGGACCTCTCTGGCAACTACTGGAAAATTATAAGTTAGCTCAGAAGTTCTTTAAACACTTTCCAGCCTTGTCTCTTCTCCTGGTATCCCTTTTTTCCCCGTCGTGCCCCTCAGGTTAAAAAAAAGAGAAACTGGTTAAGAAAATTTTTTGAAGACGCCAGTCTCGGTCTTCATAGCTGAGGTTATTTTTTCTAGGAAATCCTACCAAACTCAGCCTCACTTGACCAACGTGTAATGCTCTTGAGGAGAGCGTACAAAGCTTCTGTCATTGCCAGACACTAAACTCATTATAAACAACATAAACCCACGAACTTACGTAGAGTCATTTCTGACTTTTCACTAAAACTGCTGCTGGCTTTGGGCTCCGCCTCCCTGTGCGTGTCTCCCTGCAGCTCGCAGGTGCTTACTGACACACTGTGCAACAGGAGGTGCCCGTTTCCTTTTCTTTCTCTAGGTCTACAGGGGAAATACATAGCTTACCCCAGGATAGGTGGAAACAGTAACGCTTACATTGGGGTTTTTCTCCTAAGTACTCATGGATATGAGCGCTTATATTCAGAGTGAACTGTGAACAGGATCAAGAAATGCGAGCGCCCTGACCCCTTTGGAGTTATTTTTCATTGTGGCTAAATTATGTTTTTTCAAGTGTTATGAATTCCCAGGACATCAGTGTACACATGTAATTTAAATCTATGTCCAAGAAACATGTTTAAAACCAAACTTTAATTATTTAGTACTTTTAAATCATATATAAAAATGTAAGGAAAGCTGAAATTTTTGTATTTAACAGAAACTCCCTAACATTCTAAATGCTGCTCTTTGGAAGCAGGTGACAGTTCCAACCTAAGCATTAAAATGGGGAGAATGGAACTGAGGAGAAAAAATAAATTCAGTATGAAGTATCTTATACTTAATTATAAGTTAATTTGAGTGTTCCACTGCAGCAGCAGAGAATCAGATTATAATCGAGTTGTGCATTGTGATCACTCGGGTCTTGAAAGAACCTGTATCTGTATTGACAAAACGGATGGCTAAGGTGCATGTAGCTACAATTCAGATGGTTCTAGAGAAGGCCCAAAATGAGTTTGTTGACCATGTAGCACAGATTTTCCACTAGTGCTTTTGGTACGTCCTCAAAGCAAAACTTCACTCTGGTCTTATTTTCATTATATCTGCAGATTTTATAAGATAAACTACCTTTAATTACACAAGAGATCCAAAAACCTGGAGTTATCAGCTAGCCTTAGCAGTTGTTAATTCAGTAGAATGTCAACTCTCTTTTTAGTATGAGGATTAAAATATAATGCATGTGAGGGGTTTTGTATGTCATGGCTTTAAATTATAATAGCTCCTTTGGGTCACCACCTTTCAGTAAAAGAAACTTTGTTAAAAACACCCCCATTGAATTGCAGGTGATCAGAAAATCTGCCTTACAGAACAAGCCCGTGGTATTTCTAGAGCTGAATTTAAGAGTTCCTCAAAAGGAGAGACACAAATTGTGCCCCAGACATGAATTGTCCCTAAGTATTTACTCAGTAAATACTTAATGAATTAGTTAATCCATAGTAACAAAATTATACAGTATGGCAAATTTAACCAGTCAGAACTTTAACTTTACCAGCTTACCTGGACTTCACAGCGTAAGTCCTATAACTTACAGCAATTAGGACGCAGTTGTAAAGAGCAGCACAAGAGAAGGTACGCTTGTCGCACTTCCAGAAGTTGCCCTTATCTTAAACGACACTCACAAGCCTTTACTAAAATGTTTGTATTTGAATTTACTACATAGTCTACATAAATATCGTAAAAAAGGAAGACCCCAACTTTTAAAAGAGGCTATTTTTGTAAATGTCCTTTGGACACCTGGTTTGGAACTCAGAGCACAGTAAGCACATAAGTTGCCAGAACACATCATGTAGTGAACTTTGATTTCAAAGCTAGCTTGGGAAAACCTAGGTAACCTTATACTAGAAAATTAGTATAGTATTAAACAACACAGGAAAATTATTTGGCTTGAAATTATGTTCTTTCTTGTGTTATTATTGGGGAAAAACAGCACATTCACATAAGGATTAAGAAATAAGCAAAGCTTTTCTGAAGACAGTAGAGCTATGGCAGTGGGCAGGTTCTTCACTGCATTTTAATTTTGCTTCAGAACTTATAACTCCTCAGATACAAGGCTGTTACTTTTAATCTTTTCAACCATGATTAACTTCATAACTTGGCTCACAGCTGTAATAAAGGAATGAGGAATGGAAAAGGGGGAAGGAGTTTTGAAGCAATGACCGGACAAAAAACAGGGAAACAGAGGAGGATGGGGGCTGCAGAAGGGCTAGTGTGTGAGAGAAAGTGTGGGTGCCTGAGCAGAAATTAACTGAGTTGTTAGCTGTGGTGGAGGAAATGGGTCAGGGTGGGGCACCACGTTTACTTTGCCCTCAGACGGATGATGTCAGAAGAAAGGCTGTTCTGGGTCATGCCTGGGTCAGCTATTAAGGACAGCTTAGGGAAACATTTGCTGGTCTTTCTCAAGACTTCACGTATTCCTAACTTCTCAGTGTGTCTCTCCAACTATTAACCAAGAACGTTACATCTGATACGTCAAGTGTGAAGTAGTGCTTTCCGAAGTCATCAGATTCTTGGAGTGAAACACGATGGCTGTCAGCATAATAAATTTAAAACGTGGCCTCTCCCCACACAGACTTCATAGCGTGTCTGAAAACCAAACCAGCTCTTCGGACACAAATGGAGAAAAATGCAAGAAGGAGTCAGGGCTTTGTGACTTGAGGTAGGCCTTGAAAAATGGGTGTTACTTCAAGAAGTGGACAGCATGGAAGGAATGGTATTACTCAAGGGAAGAGACACGAACCCAGATGCAGGGTTAGAAAGAACACCAGAGGTGGAGAGGATGGTGAGGCATTGATCGTTGTGTGAAGTTGTGGGAAAACTGAATCAGCCAAGTGAAGCCAGATAGCAGAGAACCTTTAAAACCAGAATATTTGTCCACTTGGTTCGGTGGACACTAAAGAGAAGTGTTTGCCCATGGACAGAGGAGTGACATTTTCTCCACCATCATGGCACCTAGGCTCTCATTTGGGAAGGGAAGGATGGTGGGGGTTGAGTGATTCTATAGTTCTTTTGGAACAGGATGAACTTAATCGTAATGATTATGTGGATGAACGTGGATCAAAAAAGGGTAGCAGTTACAAAGAAGCTTTTGCTGCCTGTTAAAAGACCATGATCATCAGAGAAATGATGCCTCAGACATTTGGTATCACCAGAAAGTAACAATAGAAGATGATGTAAGGAAATCACAGCTTTTGAACATGTATTCTCAAAAGGAAAATGTTTCTCATGGGTGTAAAATTAGATCAGAGAAATAAATGAGTTTATCAAGTTTGTGATCCAGAAACCTAGTCAACAAATGACGATTGCCAAGGCAGTTATTTCACTTAAGGTGTTTTCTGTTGAGAAGAAGCATGGTGTCCCAGAATCTGAGTTCAAGGGCAGTTTCAAGTGGTCTAAGGAGATGATGCATCGAAGTGGATCATCCTCATGGTGAAGAACCTACCTAGCTCCCCAGCAGCTGCTGAATGAATTTGGTGAAAGACCAGTCTCTCTCTAATGCTGCAGTCTAGCTTCAGTGAAGGCCAGGTTATATGCTGGATCAGATAGGCAGTTTTTAAAATGCGTTTTTCTGTAGCAGTGAACAGAATGGGCAAGAAGTGTATTATGAAGCGTATCCAAAAAAAGGAGGGAGAGAGAGAGAGGAAAAGAACTCACCACATCATAGGCACTTAAATCCACCTCTCTTGTTGTTTTAAAGCACTGTACAGTAGCCAGACAATGCCACCTGGAGAGGGTTTTCGAGTTCAAGAAAGAAGCTGGGGGAAATCCGAACTTGCTTTAGACTGGTTGATAATTGTATGGGGCGCTTGCTTTTAGATTTCTTTTTTAATGCACATAGCCTGTCACAGGGAAAAAGGTTTTGTAAATTCAGTAGTGACTTAGCATTTACATGTTGAATAGTAACTTCAGAAGGTATGTTCTAGACATTGGCCACACAGGTGACCACCGGTGTTAAGAATCTGCACTGACTGGTTACTCACTGGCATCCTGCACTGGGAACACGTGGAAAAATGGAAACTCCATTACGTTTTTGGCCTGGGGGTCTCACCTCAGTACACGGGTAACGGCTTCAAAGGTGCTGCAGGTAACAAGCAGGACTGATGGTGACCCTCGGAGGCAGGATGACGCAGAAGGGGATGACTCAAGCAATAGCAAAGATTTGCTAAGACTGAGAATAGCAAGGACATTGTGGATAAGCATGTGGGGGAGGGGTGGCTAAGGACAACATTTGGTGTTTCATACAACAGGGTAAGTATTATTTTTCAGTACCTTTGTATATTCAAGCAGTATTTACCAAACTTTCTAATTATAAAGTAACTGGGACCCTTGTCAAAATACAGATTCTCAAACCTAGAATCACTTTCTAGGCAGGAGTCTAGGAAACTATTTTTATATATATATATTCTTTTATTTTATTTTATTTTTTATACAGCTATCTGTTTTATACATATTAGTGTCTACATGTCCATCCCAATCTCCAAATTCATCCCACCGCCACCACTCCCCCCACCGCTTTCCCCCCTTGGTGTCCATACGTTTGTAGGAAACTATATATTTAACAAATGCTCCAGATGAATTATATCCTTAGCACGTTTAGGAAGCACTGACTTAAGCCAATTCAGTAAGCCTTAACGTTGACAAATTGTTGTAATTTTTTTGATTTTTTATTTTATTGAAATATAGTTGATTTACAGTGTTGTGTTGTCATAATTTTCAGCCAATGTGTTAGCTTAAAATTAATGGAATTTTCTTGTTCAGGTGATAGGTATTTCTATATCATGTGGTGGTAGAAGTATGATAAGTATTAATGCTGACAGGCTCATAATTTTAGGGTTAATAGCTTATCCTTTGTGTGGAATTTGCCTGTCCTGTAAAAGGTATTAGGTACCATCTCTGGGAAGTAAAGACACACTCAGAGCTAAGCTGCGTTTGTGCTCCTGTGTGCAGGGTGGCGTCTGTCTCTATTCCCACCTCTTCTCTGTTTCTCTTGCCCCACTTTGCTCTTCTTTTTCTCCCTTCCTCTTGTTCCCTCCATTATCTCTCAGAAAGTACAACCTTGATTTACCAAGGTTTTCATCCTAAAACATAAGTTAGCGTGCTAAGTATAAAATGTAAAAACTTGTAACGTGACCGGGCCTCCAGTTCCATCAGCACTTAGTTTTCCCTTCCAGGTCTTCACCTGAATTAGCTTCATGTGGCCCCAAGTGTCACAGCATCTTCCACTTGGTTCTCATCTAGGCTCTTGATTTTTCTGTGCCAGCTGCCAAACTAGGTGGTCCTCCTACCCCAGTAATTCCTTATCCTTGGTAATTCTTTATCCCTAGTTACTAGAGAAGTGTTTGCTTTTGTGTTATTTCTCTCTAAGTGAAGCAGTCTGAATACCTTCATCCTGCCTTATCCCTACAGTAAAGTATAAAAGATTTTGAGTTACAGAACTGAAATTAACATACAATATTGAAGGATCTTGGTTTTCCTTCTATTTTACATCCCTAACTCAAAGGTGCTTTTCTAGTTTGTAGGAGATTATCAGTCCTATTAGGACATTCTTAGTATGTTTGGTATCTGTACTTTGGTATCTGTATTCTGTCTTCCTTCCAGGAATGCACGTTCTCAAGGAGACTTTCCTCATCTAAGTTCATTTACATGCATCCTCACAGTACTGCAACTTCTGTAGCTATCTTTGTGCAGTTCAGGTTATAAATAGATTTTACCCAAAGGCCAATCCAAAAGGAAATATCTTAGAAGGAAGATGCCTTTTCCTTTTGGTGGTTATTTTCTCTGGATAAAAATCTCATACATGCAACTGGAGGTTGTTCCTGCTTCTCCAAACATTGTCGGTCTTTTTCCTTTTAGCAAATCTGGTCACAGTTCCCAAACAAGAAAGAAATCACACTGTCCTGTGTTTCTCAATCCAGCTAGACAAGACAGAAACATGTGAAAAGTAAAATAAGTATATCAGACTCTACCCCACAGTGTCACAGCTCAGGAATGGTACAGACAGTAAAACCCAAGTTCCTGGTAAGGAGACAGTTGATAATCTGTAAACTTGTAAACAGATCCAATTGCTTTTCTCTCTGGCACCAAAAAAGGAAAGAAAACATGTTTCTGGCATCTTCTGAAAAAACACAGGCATAGCTATCTACTTCTTTCTCTCATTTGCCTCACAAGTATGTCCCATCGTGACCTCCCTAATACTTTTGCACACTGTCTCGCTTAAATGTTATTTTGCCTGAGCAACTTTAAGTTTTCTTGAAGATATTTCTCAGAGTCCTGAGGCAGATCATCAGGACAGCTGACTGTTCGCACATTAAGAGGAACCTGGGGTCACATCAGAGTCCGGGAACTTCTGCTTTCTAGTCATGAGCGATAGGGATTTGTGTTCGCTTAGCCTCTAGGAATCAGAGTGGTTTGTCTTCCCCTCCGTATCCCAGTGTTGTCCGTCCAGGTCTCGCCTTTTTCCTGCCGCCTCATCTCCAGTGCCACCTCTCCTCTCCCACTTGCTGTGAGCTGGCAGTAAGGTCAACCAGACGCCCGGCTTTACTCCAGGTGAAAGAATTTAGGCACAGGACACGTGTACTGGCAAGATGAATCCCACCCTCAGCTCTCCTGTCCCGGGAGGGGCACAAGCTGAAAGCTCTCATTGTCCAGGTCCTGTGGCTCCCTTCGGTTGCGCTCCTTTGCCGATATCAGACCTTTCTTCTTGGTTCTGTCCTTTAAGGTTGAAGTTCTTCATACTTCAAGGCTTGGCTACCACTCTTAGGCCATCATCTGTCCAGCTGGATTTCGGGAAGAGTAAGGGGCTTTCCCCTGAGAGTGGTGCGTTCCTCCTGTCCTTCCCTCTCCTGCCTCCTGTTTCACCGCTTCTGTTGAAACTGCTGCTTCGGAAACCACATTCCCGACCTGTCCAGCCGCCTCCGCCTGTGGACACGTTGTTTCATTTCTTCTTTCTCCTGTCCCTTGCCCTCAGGCCCACAGCGAAGTTGTCTTCTACCCCTTGACCTGCTCTGACCTCCCATCCTTCTGGGGAATAAAGTTCTAAAAATGGTCTCTCATACCCGCTCGCCACCTTGGAAGTCCCATTCATGAATCGATAGAGCATATCTGCGTATTATCAGTAGTCATTGTCTGTCTTACCCTACCACATTCAAAGTATTTAAGTTCGTGCAGTTGCGTTTTTAGTAAGAGCTTTGCTGTCTTGTTTGGCTGTTGGCCCTCAAGTCTAGCTTACTTTAGGGAGGCTTATGTCTCAGCCTTTACCAGTAAGACTGGACTTAGACATGATTGTGCACTAAATAGCACACTAAAAAACTATTTTTATGGAAAATGTGTTACTAGACCATGCAGATGAATCGGCCAGGCTGTTGGAAGTCATTGCCAGAGCTCAGATTTGACCTGTGTGTTTAGAATTGTCTGTCTGAGCCTGACAGGCGTCTGCTTCGGTAGAGTCACAGCACTGATGCCTGCGGTTCTTGTTCAGCCTCCGCAGCTGTTCGCTAGTTCAGGATCTGTTTTGTTTTTGCCCGGTTAAAACCTGATCAAGGTAAAATGTACAGTAAAGTATTCATCCGGAAAGATGTCTGATCAGTGTTCACCTGTAAGTAAACCTGCTTTCTTTACTTTCATTTCAGATTTGTCCAATATGTGCGGCATTGCCTGGAGGCGATCCTAATCATGTCACGGATGACTTTGCAGCTCATCTTACACTTGAACACAGAGCCCCTAGAGATTTAATATCCTTTCGAGAGGCAACAAGGGGAAAAGTTGTTTGTAACATTTATCATTTCGATGAATTTTAAGGACGGCATCCCCAAAGCGGAAAACTAACCTCCAGACTATCTGAGTTGATTTAACCTTTTCCTAAGAGTGACTCGGTGTTGAGATGCAATGTCTTATTTCTCTTTTCCTCTGCTATGACTGTGACGTTAATCATGCTCAGTAAGTGAAAGTTCCCTTGCTCGTCATCTTTAGTTCGTTACCATCAGATTTTTTTGAAGACAATTTGACCAGGTTATAAGTCTTCAGGAGGGTGTTTTCGTACAAAAGAGGAAAATGCTAATCCAAGTTAAAACCTAGTTCATTAACTACGTGGGGGTTGTGTTTGCTTGCCACCCCTGTTCTCTGTTGCCTCACCCTGTTGTAGGCTGGATGGTGGGCAGGTGTGCGTCGTGGGGCTTCCTTCCCTTTTGGAGCTTCCTTCTCCAGAGAGAGCCATTTCCTGTCCCGTCTCTGAGTAGGATAGCATAAGGTCAGGTCCAGCTCTAAATTCCTTTCCCACTTTCATTTCTGCTTCCCCTCCCAAACCAATCTCATGACAGTTCCTGGCAGTATTCCCTAAAAATCTCCAAGAGATTACTGGCCGCCCAGAGTAAATTAATTTTGTAGACTCGGTGCTTCTGGTTTCAAGTTATGAATTGTTTTTCTGAAACTATCACCTGTTAACGTAGGGTTCTGTTCTCATGTAAAGGTTTTAGTGTTCGTTGCAGTTTGAAGCAATTCAAGAGCTAATCACAACCTCTCTCCCTGCCAGACTTCATTCTGATTCCTTTGCTTGCCTCCCGGCAGTCATAACTCAAGCTTAGACTTATTTGAGGAAGAAACTGGTCTGGTGGTTTTCTTGTCCTACAGGTCCCATCCCTTGCTCACAATTCCTAATTTTCTAATTAGAAATATGGCCCTTTAGAGTTAGGGGAGGATAAGTGGAAACTAACGGAAAGATAAAGATATGGACCCATCCTGAGAAGTTAGCATACCAGCCTGGACGGAGCCAGGCTGGGACAAGTACGGAGAGAACAGAGGAACCCACTCCGCCTCTCTCCTCGAGGCAGGGGACACTGAAAGCAAAATGAAGAGAGCGGTGCTTGCTTGTTTTTGTTTTTGTTTTTTCCAAGAGAATATGAAAATCCAAATAGGCCAAGAATACTTTAGCCTTAGAGTCACTTCTCATTTTGTATAAAAGAATCCTATAACAATACCCAGAGTTATGCTTGATCCATGCTTCACTCCATCTCCATGGAGAAGCTAGGCAAATAACTTAAAACCGTGCTGTTGTCCTGCACTTTTTCAGCAAGTTCAAGGGCCTCTAGTGAAATTAGTATCCACTCAGTAGAATGTCCCATATCATCTACATGAATTTTTGTAAGATTTTTATGAGTCTTTCATTACCAAGAAAAGATTAACTTATGCAAAATATAAGAATAAGAGAAGTCATGTGTTGCATTTTAGATTACTAACAAGTATTATCATTAAGTTCTAGAAAGCAAAATGTTGGCATAGCAGTTTTCCTGGAAATACAACTGATTTTTCAGGTACTTCAAGTGCTACTGTGTGGTAATTTTGTTTGACATGAGGGAGTGACTTGCTTCTAAGCCTCTTAAGCACCCAAACTTTTTTTTTTTTTTTAACTACTTTGATGGAACTCTTCCTAAAGAATACTTTTTAAAAACAAAGTGTGATGATCACATCACTTTCTGCAGAACCCAAGCCACTGTCATGAATACCACCATGAAACAGTGTGCATTGTGGTGGCGCCTGAGGGCTTCCTGGAGCCACCCACCCTGTCCCCACGTGACTCCTGAACCATCAGCTGAAAAAACTGGGAAGTCAACACAAAAATTAATCTGTATTATATAGCTGTCTGTTGGCTGCTTTGTTTCTTTTTTTTTTTTTAATTTTTGTTAGAGTATGGTTGATTTATAGTGCTGTGTTAGTTTCTGCTGTACAGCAAAGTGAATCAGTTACACATGTACATATATCCACTCTTTTTTAGATTCTTTTCCCATAGATTGGCTGCTTTGAAAGAAGATCTCCCCTGCTACAATATCTAGTTCTCCCAGTCCCCCTCCCCGCCCTCCTTGCACACTCACACTCACCTGTGTGGAGGACGCACAGTGTTGTCTTCGTGAGTTTCAGCAGCTCTTTGCTCCTCAGGACCTTCTTCACTGTAACTCACACGCAGGTGTATAAGGTGGTCGAGGCTGCTGGAACTTTGACTTCTTGATAAATGTGCTGTTACTCTCTCTGTGTCCACCTGTACAAGAAATTCAAATCTGGTTTTCTGCTTAGCAGCAGCATTGGAAGAAAAAAAAACAACTTGACAGATTAAAACTAAGCCAGAAGGAGTCTTTTACTCCTGAATTTAAATTACTTATACTGTTCGTTTCTCATTACAGATGGTCACTGAGATTTGATTAGCCTGTATATTAGCACAATTCTCACCAAATATAAAAAATTGCTGGTTATTATTTGTGGTTACTTCGGTATGAACGTATACGGAATTCAATACTGAGTAGAGGGTAAGAGAATGTCTCACCCTGGGTGTCTGACCAGGCAGTGCCTCTCGCCTCGTTTGGCAGTGTTAGGAAGGAACTTCTTCCCACCTGGAGAAACTTTTTTTTCTCTTTGAAAACACACACACATACACAACATACACACACAGTATACACATACTCACATGTTGCTTTATGTTTGAGTGTCTTTTCTAGAGTTAATAGCCCTCATAGATATAGTTGGACCATTTGTATTCTAAATGAAATGTGCTATTTTAAAATGCTTATAATTTGAGAAATCTGCACGTCTATCTTGCAAGGACTCGAGTGATTTTTTTTTTCTTTCTATGAAATACTTGAGTTTTTTCCTTAACTTTGGAGTTATGATGAATCGAGTGGTGTTCGACATGTACGTAGAATGTTTCACCCTGGCCGGGGATTGGGAGGTCCTCGTGCACGTAGATCAAACATGCACTTTACTAGCAGTTCTACTGGTGGACTTTCTTCTTCTCAGAGTTCATATTCTCCAAGCAATAGGGAAGCCATGGATCCTATAGCTGGTAAGTTAGTTTCACATTAATAAAGGAAATGGCTGGGGATGGTGGAGCTCCCTTTAAAAATTTCTGGTAGGATTTGTATTCTTAGTCTCTTATCACACGCCACATGTTCCTTGACAAAATTCCTCTATATTTTATAAGTATAAAATATGTTTAAAGTAGACCACATAAAGTAGTTCATATTATTTTGGCATTTCTTTAAGTACTTAGAGGTATAAGAGAATGAGGAACAATCTATGTTCTATTTGTGGCCTCCAGTGAAACCCAAGAAAATCATAGAAGATTTCAGAGTTGAAAAACCTGCAGAATTTCATGGTTCAGCCTCCACAAGCACACAGATAAGAAAACTAACTGACAGGACTAAAGAATTAAGCTCTTCTCATGGAAGAAAGTCAAGTAGAAGTGTCTTGTCCTTGCCTTGATTTGAGAACTATAGTATTGTGGAGCATTCGTGTTTTAATAGCTTGGGAAAATCTTACTTTAAAAAACATTTGGGGGCTTCCCTGGTGGCGCAGTGGTTAAGAATCCACCTGCCAATGTAGGGGACATGGGTTCGAGCCCTGGTCCAGGAAGATCCCACATGCCGTGGAGCAACTAAGCCCAGGCACCACAACTACTGAGCCTGCACTCTAGAGCCCACGAGCCACAACTACTGAGCCCACGTGCCACAACTACTAAAGCCCACACACCTAGAGCCCGTGCTCCGCAACAAGAGAAGCCACCGCAGTAAGAAGCCCACACACCACAACGAAGAGTAGCCCCCACTCGCCACAACCAGAGAAAGCAGGCGTGCAGCAGTGGAGACCCAACACAGCCAAAAATAAATGAATAAATAAATAAATTTATTTAAAAAAAAAAAAAACATCTGGGGCTTCCCTGGTGGTGCAGGGGGACACAGGTTTGAGCCCTGATCCAGGAAGATCCCACATGCCACGGAGCAACTAAGCCCATGTGCCACAGCTACTGACCCACGAGCCACAACTACTGAAGCCTGTGTGCCTAGAGCCCGTGCTCCACAACAAGAGAAGCCACCGCAATGAGAAGCCCACGCACCGCAGTGAAGAGTAGCCCCAGCTTGACGCAACTAGAGAAAGCCCGCACACAGCAACAAGCACCCGATGCAGCCATAAATAAATAAATAAATAGAAAAAAGTTATTAAAAAAAAAAACACAACATTTGAACATGTAGTTCATAGCCAAGTCACTGGTCTCATGCATGGCCAACCTGCGAAGCCAGCAGCAAAACACAAGGTTTGACAGTCAAAATGTCAGAAGTCACTGTAGCCTGAGACCCTGAAAGATACAGTAAGCACTGGCAGGCAGTGAGAGTCCAGGGAGCCTGTACAAGTCCGAAATGTGTACATACAGTGGAACGCGTACCTGAAATGCAGCTGAGTATAAATCTGTCATCAAAATAGGAACAGTGTTATTCATAAAATCTTCCTTAAAATGTGAGATATTCAGTGTAAAATATTTTTTTTTAATAGATTTATTTATTTATTTTTGGCTGCGTTGGGTCTTCGTTGCTGTGCACGGGCTTTCTCTAGTTGCGGCGAGCGGGGGCTACTCTTCGCTGAGTTGCTTCTCACCTCAAGGCTTCTCCTTTCAGTGGCTTCTCTTGTTGTCGAGCGTGGGCTCTAGGTGCGCGGGCTTCAGTAGCTGTGTCACGTTGGCTTCAGTAGTTGTGGCTCGCAGGCTCTAGAGCACAGGCTCGGTAGTTGTGGCACACGGGCTTAGTTGCTCCGCGGCATGTGGGATCTTCCCAGACCAGGGCTCAAACCCGTGTCCCCTGCATTGGCAGGTGGATTCTTAACCACTGCGCCACCAGGGAAGCCAGTGTAAAATCTTAATTCCAAATGTGCTTCGGGCATTTGGATGTGCAGTAAGCCCCAAAAAACTGAGTTTTGGGAATTTTAAAAAATACTTCTTCATCCAAAAGGAATATTTACCTGCTGTCTTTGGTAGCAGGCTCTAAAAGTTAATGTGATTTCTGGGGGCAAAATTCACAATTGAGACACTTTCTCCATTCAGTTTTTTTTCTGTCAGTGAAAAGTAGTTTATGTTAGTGATGGACTATATGAAAGAATGGTGTTAAGAGCCCCTGGAACAAAACAACAGTGAGCAGTAAGGCAGAAATGTGCCCTGGAAATGCATTTTAATGGTGAAGAGCTTTGCCAGCCTAGGAATGTTGAAAGGGCAATCATCAAATCCATGTAAGCCAGATAGACCCTCCACGTGGGAGAAGGCAACTACTGCACCTCACTTAGATGACGGGCAGGGACAGGGAGCCACCTGGCTTCTGATGAGCACAGCCTTGTCCAAACAAGAGCGTCTAAATAGGCTGTATAGTCAGGAGCTAATCAGCTTCACTGGGCATCACCGGTGGTCCTCACTGCAGTGGTGCTCTGGGGCTCTCAAGCAGCAGTACCAGAAGGTTCCAGAGAAAGAAGGCAGAGGCAAGTGTACAACCGTCACAGTTAGAAATGATGCAGGTCTCTTGGATTTAATTCTGACAGTCATTCAATCATTAAATAAATGTTTGCCTACTATGTGTCAGGTGCTGTTCTAAGAGCCAGGAATATCGTAAACAATAGACTTGATCCCTGCTTTCGTGGAGCTCACGTTGAGAGGGTTTATGTTATGTTTGGACCAGTAGATGAGCCACCTTAGCCTACTAAAATACTAAGAGAAAGTGTAACTAAATCAGCCCATTGTGCAAACAACTTAAAAAACAATTTGCTATGTTTTGCTTAAAAATAATTGTGTGTGAGCTAATATTCATACGTATTTGCATTTCCCATACACAACACATACACAGCTCTTGCCTCTAGGAGGCATCCTAAAAGGTATTAAGCTCCACGCTGAAACTGTATGTTGCCACAGGTTACCTTCCTGTTGACGATCATTTTTAATGTTCCTCTGGTAAAAGACTGATCTGTAGCGTTTTGTTTTCCTCATATTGCAGTAGACATTAATGTCTTCATTTCCGTTGGCAGAGCTTTTGTCCCAGTTATCAGGAGTGAGACGTTCTGCAGGAGGACAGCTTAATTCCTCCGGCCCTTCCGCTTCTCAGTTACAACAACTGCAGATGCAGCTGCAGCTAGAACGGCAGCACGCCCAGGCAGCACGGCAACAACTGGAGACTGCACGCAACACAACCCGGCGTACTAACACAAGCAGTGTCACCACTACAATCACACAATCCACAGCAACAACCAACACAGCTAACACAGAAAGCAGTCAGCAAACTACCCAGAATTCCCAGTTTCTTTTAACAAGGTAGTTCATCTATTAACGTAACTTTGAGAAGTAGTATTTCATTAGCGCCGCGCAGCCTGAGATGACCTTTTCTCTTTTGTGTTTATATGTGTTCTTAAAGGCTTGGCCTTTGATCAAACCATTAAAACTCACAGATCTCTAATCAGGGCTTCCCTGGTGGCGCAGAGGTTGAGAGTCCGCCTGCCGATGCAGGGGACGTGGGTTCGTACCCCGGTCTGGGAGGATCCCACGTGCCGCGGAGCGGCTGGGCCCGTGAGCTATGGCCGCTGAGCCTGCGCATCCGGAGCCTGTGCTCCGCAACGGGAAAGGCCACAACAGTGAGAGGCCCACATACCACAAAAAAAAAAATAAAAATAAAAATAAAAAAAAAATAAAACTCACAGATCTCTAATCAAAACTGTATATTCAGTATTTCCTTAAAAATATGAAAAATAATAGTTTATTTTAGATAAACTAGGAATGCTGATGGTCTTGTTCTAACAGTGTATCATCATCTGATATGAATTTCTTTTCCCTATTGCCCATAAAATGTAAACATCGTATCATTACATATATGGGACATACTAGGTACATTTATTGTCATAATTAACATGCTGTCTTTTTATTGCCAGTTTCAGTCTGCTGTGAAATATCCAAAAGTACAAGAGCAGATTTTATAATGTGGTGGTTTTCTCCTGAGAATTTCTGAAGAAGTGGAATTTAAATTTTTGTGGTTAGCGTACACAAAATAACTATTTAAAAGAATGGTTCACCACAGTGTAAAAAATACTTAGTACACACAGTAAATGGCTCTGCTGGATGGAGGAGGGCTCTTATTTGCTTCTGAAAACTACCATTAGCAACCAAATATGTTCCTCTGCTGAGACCTCATAGGCATTTTATGTGACTTTTAAAAATAAAAGAAGTTTAGAAAGAGCAGTAATGAGTAGATGTAGGCTCAGCAGATAATGAACCTGGACTAATTTGGACTTTTAATGGAATAGAGAGGAATATAAAGTTAAAAACTGTGAAACGAAGAAGAAAATTAGTGTAATATATCAGTTATCTCCAAAAAGTAATGTGTGTGACAACTAGATGTTAGAAGAAAACACTATTTCTATGTATATTTCTTTTATCTCATGCTTTTAAACATCTCTGTTAGTACAGTGGCACATGTGTATAGTTGTAAATAACATATTGTTGATGCAGAATAAAAAATGTTTTCAGATCTCTGCAAATAAGACCCCTGTCAAGAGCCCCAGCTTTTACTAGTTTGGACCTTAGGCAAGTCACTTCACTTCTCCAAACCTCAGTTTTATAATATCCCATGAGTTTTGCTGCATTAGAATGAGAATTGTTTTGAGGATGAAATGGAATACAGGTATGTGTATGGTCTGGCTCAGTATCTGGCATGTAATAAAAACCCAATTAATGGTACTTATTATCATTTGGTATGGATCTAAGGAGGAAGTTTCAAGTGGGAAATTTACCTTTGTATTCTCTCTGCAAAGTGAGTAACTGTGCCTGATTGATTATTACCAGAAAATGTGGCTTCAACGTAAAGAAAGCATAGAGCCACAGATCTAGGTACCTACCTCAGAAAGGAGCCCTACCAGTGTGTGTGTCTGCTGAGGGTTCGCTGGCCTGGGGGGTGGAATGAATGTCTTGCCCCACTGCCCTTTGGAAAACACATCTTCCCACCTTTGCCCCACTCTGGTTTTGTTTTTGTTTTTGTTTTTTGAGCTCCAGACTCAGTGAGCTTGATCTGGGACTTTTCTCTGTGTAGTTATTCTAGACCAGACAGCCAGCAACCAGGGCACAGTATGGGTGGCCTCTGAGTGCTTTCCTTGGATTCTGGTTGTAGCTTCTGGAAGGCCCCCTTTCTGTCATCTGATACTGTATGTTGCGTAGTACCTTGCAATTTTAGACCACTTTCTACATCTTTCATTGTGTCATTAGATCCTGACTCATATGCTTTAGCTAAGGCAATATTTCCCCAAAAATATTCCCTGGAACTTTATATATTCTAAGAAATACAAATAGTTATTTATGTTCAAGTTTTTTTCCTAATGAATAAGTTTGGGCAAAACTAAGTAACAAATAGTTTATTTACCCTTGGGTGTCTCAGAACTTCAAATACATTAACGTGTGTGCTGAGAATCTTCAAGGCTAGGAGAGGGTCTGTGATGTTTCCAAGGGGAAATCCTTGTCCCTGGCCACACAGCTGTCATGTGATGTGTGTAGGGCCCCCGCCTCATCTTTGGTCTCTTTGACCAGGGGCAATTCCTGTTCCTGTCGCCTTGGAACTGATGGTGGGACACAGTTTCTTTGGGATCCAAAAATGGTTGACCTTTTAGAAAGCAGTTGTGTAAGTGCCTATGTCAGATTCCAGTCTCTTGGTAATGGAGCCAACTAGTTTTGCTAACTCCAGTTTGAAGCTCCTTACAAGCTTTGCAGTTACTTCTAGATCCCAAATGAAGTTTGGCCATCAAGACATCTAGTCCTAGTACCGATTTTATCTACCCCCCTCAGGAGTGAAACATTTTCTCAGTTATTTCCTAAAAATCAAAACAGTAATACTAGAATTACATGCCTTCCGAAGGTTTGGGGACCTCAGCCTGTATGTTTCTAGTTTGCCTGCTTGCTATGTAGGTAGTTTTCTATTCATCCTTTCTCCTCCTAATAGGTTTGACTTTAGTTTGTTTTTCTTTTTAAGGCCTTTTCCAAAACTAAAGATGTGGAATGTATTTCATTTCTTAGCACTTTCAAAGTTTTTGATTGAGAATATGTAGCCTATTGCTCAATCTCCTGTTTCATTAGATACTCTCTTATATTCTTTTTTTTTTTTTTTTTTTTTGCAGTATGTGGGCCTCTCACTGTTGTGGCCTCTCCCGTCGCGGAGCACAGGCTCCGGACGCGCAGGCTCAGCGGCCATGGCTCACGGGCCCAGCCGCTCCACGGCATGTGGGATCTTCCCGGACCGGGGCACGAACCCGTGTCCCCCGCATCGGCAGGTGGACTCTCAACCACTGTGCCACCAGGGAAGCCCTTATGTTCTTAATTTGGTTTTAATCATAAATGTCATCAGTCATTTCCTTTCAATGTGGATTTAATGGCTTTTATGTAGTTACCTTCCAGATCCTTTTGTGTTCTTTCAGTTCTTAAATTTAGATCTTTTGTTTTCTAAGCCGTGGATCTAATCATTGAGTGCTTTTGAACTTGATGGCTGTGAGATTTTTGAGCAAGTCACTTAACCTCTTCAGTTTCTTCTGCCTATAAGTTGATAATAATGAGACCTAACTCGTAGGAGTTAAAAGAGATAATCCATACAAAAAGCACTTAAAGCAGAGCCCATGGTGAGTGCCCAGTATGCCTCCTCCATTGCTACTTTGGGATGCCCCCATGCCTTCCAGCATCGGTGGGACAGCAGGGAACAGGTGCGGCGTGTAGACGAGCTTGGGCTCCGAGTGCACCTGGCTTCTCCGGGAGGAGCACCTGTCACGCGTGCCTACTGAAACTCCTTTCACTGTCACCATCTTCTCCCTGTTTGTTACTTTTCTTGACCCCAGTGCTCCAACCAGTTTCCCTTTCTTTCTTTGCCACTCAAAATGTAGAGAAATAAAATTAGCACTGAAACTGAGCAGAATTTTGCATAAGTCACTTAACAGGTTAGTAATAAAAATTCAGCTCTTAACATCCGTCCAGTCTCTGTGCAAACGAACCAGGTTTCCCAACATGACACAGGTCTCATAAGTGCCTGTTGTCAGATGAGCATACTGGGCCGTTAAACCTTGGGTCAGACCTGTTACACAGTCCTTGGTA
The DNA here is from genome assembly GCF_949752795.1 of Hyperoodon ampullatus. NCBI lineage: Eukaryota > Metazoa > Chordata > Mammalia > Artiodactyla > Ziphiidae > Hyperoodon > Hyperoodon ampullatus. Next base: position 9,403,878 of record NC_136928.1, read on the forward strand.
GAAGCGTAGGTGCGCACGTGCTCGTGCGTGCGTGCGTGTGAGTGTGTGTGTTTGCCCTCCCAGTCTTCTGGACATATCTTCATTTCAGGAAGAATTAGATGGAAATAATAGAGAAAAGCCAAGAGAACTTTTAGGATTCTTTTCGGTTGACTATTCTAATCACTGCAGATTTTGTTTTTGTGACCAGAGTTGCTACTTCTCTTTTTACTCCCCACTGGTAAAATTTTGGTTAGGGAAATCACTACTTCCCCAAGTATCTGATCTGTTAGAAATTTTGATTTCCTTAGGAAATTTTTCACCCCAGTTTTCTCTAAAGGGAGTATGAGAAGTGTAAATGTATTTTTTCTCATTGAATCTAATTAAAGCATAGACTTGCACCTCGGGGTAACAGTATTGCTGCAAGTGTGGGGAATTCATCTCAACATAATTAAGGAGGTATATTAGAGCAAGATGTTCCATTAATATGTCTCAGATTCTGAGTTTTGCCGCCTGTGAAGCTTGTACAGGGTAGGACATCGTAGAAATTGACCATGACATTGTTCATTGACTTTTTACCAATAAGATCTTTTCCTTTTCATTTACACAGGTTGAATGATCCTAAAATGTCTGAAACAGAGCGCCAGTCCATGGAAAGTGAGCGCGCAGACCGCAGCCTGTTTGTCCAAGAGCTCCTTCTATCCACTTTAGTTCGTGAAGAGAGCTCGTCCTCGGACGAGGATGAACGGGGGGAGATGGCAGATTTTGGTGCTATGGGCTGTGTAGATATTATGCCTTTAGATGTTGCTCTAGAAAACCTAAATTTAAAAGAGAGTAATAAAGGAAATGAGCCTCCACCACCTCCTCTTTGATGCCATCCCACTCCGCAGACAATGTCCTCTGTGCTGTATTTGCCAATGAAAGTGGACAACAACTGTCTTGGGTTTGTTTGGTGATTGTAATTTCAGGTCTGTCACTCTGTTACATTGTGTACATTCAAAAGGAAGAGAGAAAATATATACGATAATCATTTCCACTTAACTAATTTTTACTTCTAGCAGGTAAATGTAGGTAGCAGTGCAGGGGTGATCTCTGCTTCCTGTACCTTGACATGCAAAAGGCTCTCCTAATACTCCACATTCAAACTGAAGAGGAAAATTGAAATCTCTAATGAAGCTGCTGTGTGTATTTATGAATATTAATGAATAAAAACTGCTTGGATGGTTTACCTTAACTACTGCATGAGGTTTTTTGCAGCGTGCATGAGTTTTAGTGACCTTGTTATTTAAAAAACTTAAATACAAGGAGTAAAACTTAAAAATAAAAGCCCAAAGCTTTCCCAAACATTATTCAATGGTTACGCAGCAACAGAGTTACTTGACAAAGTAGCTTTTGAATAATGTCTGCCTGAATCACCTTTCTTTGTGTGCCTCTACGCACAAGCCAGCTCTGCAGTGGAACCTGGGGTCGTAGCCGGTGTCGCGCTCCGCCCTGTGTGACTGTCCTGTCGCCCTGTTAGTCATCTTACCGTGTGGAGCTCAGCCTGTCTAACTCATCCATAGAAGACACACCAGTACAGCTACTGTGGGAATCTGCTGCAGGCGTCTGTGTGCCCTGAAAACAAATCCTGTTCTACTTGTTTAAAGTTTTTACTTTTTGTGGTTGTTTAAAATTTTTTTCAATTGTTAAATATGTTTTATTCAGGTGTAGATGAATTTCATTTATTCACTGTTCAACAAAGTTAACCTGAATTATGTTGTCTTTGTTTTTGAAAATCTCACATTCTCAATCATACTTTGCGTTATTTATGTATTTGCTTCATAGTTTGCTGAGACAGATCAGTATCAGGGGAGCTTTGAGGATTTGCCTTCCCAGACTTTGTCAATATATTACAACCAAATTCTTAATGCTAACTTTAGCACCTTTTATTTATTGGGTTTTTTTCAGCATAAAGAGTAAAGCCTTTTAATTGAATCATGACACCTAATATGCCTATATTATTAATCCTATGTGTAAAAAAAAAAATGTACAACTCTTTTGGGTTTGTTTTGGGGTTTGGAGGGGCCGGGATATTTTTTATTTTCTGTTTCAGTTTTTGTGCATAGACTTTTCACAATAGCTCCAAGGCAGGGACAGTGGGTTTGGGGTTGGGGGGCAGTTTTTGGAATGTAAATTTAGGACTTTTAAAAAAGGTGCGCACAGCTTCTGATAAATTTATAACTAGACTTAACCTAATCATGTCTTGTTCCAGTGCTCTCTCTCCTCTGAGCCCTTTCCTCCGTCTCCCCTCTTCCACTGTAGTCCTTTCCTTCCCCGTCTGTGTTTCTCTGTTTCTTCAACACAAGCATACAGACTCAAGCACCCTCCGGTGTTCTCCCGAGAACTGTGAAGTCCATGCTCATCCAGATGTATCCAAAAAAGATGTCACCCCACATTTCTAAAAAACTGTTGCTTCTCCTTCTCTGAAACTTCAAACTCCAACAATTTCCAAGTATCCTAGCTTTGTTTTCTTTAGTTTCTGTGATGGAAAATGTTTTAAAGGAAAATTTTACACCAGGCTTCTGGTTATGCTAGAAGTCCAGTCGAGTAGGCTTTTTTTTTTTCAATTGGTTGTTGAGACGTTTCAAAAACCAGTTTTCAAGCTGTGGTCTTTTCACACACATCTTCTGCACATACGTCACACATTTCAATAAAGCATTTTCAAGACTGTTGACCACTTGGATTTCTTTGGTGTTGGTGAATCAGCCTAACCATTATTCAGAGATTGTATATCTCTAATCTAGTTTTTTTGGTTGGTTTGGGGTTTTTTGGGGTTTTTTGTTTGTTTCATGCTAGACTTGAAGGTCCTGATTTTGTGTGAATGCATTACTTTGGATGTGAGAAATAGAAATTGCCAATTATGTGCTTTCCCTTTACTGCACAAATTCTGGGAAAATGTAAGATCCTTCCTTTTTTAACATGGTTTGAGGGAACAACTGTAAGTCCAGTCAGGGCAGTTTAATTTAGATGATCAATTTGACACTTCAGAAGACCTAAAGGTTTATAAGATTCCATCTCAGAATACTGTATATTATTTTTTACCAGATATTTTACAAATACCTCACCTCATCCTGTATGTAATCAATAATAATGTATTAGGGTAGAAAGACACAGATTATCAATATAAAAAATATATTTAAGCCCTTCAAATTCTTGTGTCCTTTTTCTTTAGTTTCTGAATTAACATCATACTATTGGGATTATTGAATAAAAATAATTGCAAAGACAGTGATGTAGAGGAGAGAAAATCACTATACCATTGTTTATTTTGGCTACAGCTTCACACTTCTAAGGACCAGACCCTGAGTTTTGAGAGGTTTTTGTTTTGTTGAGTTTTGAGTGTCTAGGGCGTAAGTTTGTAAGTGTTCTGCAGTGCTTGTCTTCACTTACTGCGTGGAAATAATTTAAATCTGCTCAAGGTGTTCTGGAAGAAGTTTAATGTCATGACTCACAGAGAAACCACCCCCCACCCCACCCCACCCCAAAAAAAAAGCTAGTGAAGAGGGTCTGTATTTGTTTCTATTTCTGTATAATTTATGGACTAGAATATGCTGTGTTTTAAGAATCCCAAAGTATCAGTAATTCCTGCTAAACGGTAACTCTGTAGGGGTTTGTGGGCTTCCCACTCCTGGATAGTTAATCATGGAGAACAGTGGAATTTTGGAATTTGAAATAGTAGAACCTACCGCATGGCTCCCTCAGATTGTTTTTCATTCATTTAGTTTTCTAAAGTACTTCCGCTCTTTTGAACAAATAGAAATGCCTGTACTTTTATGGCCATTGTCGTAAGATACAATTTCTATGATTGGCTACGGTGAAATATTTGGATTTGTATTTAGATTGTATTGGTCTTTTGTCTGTTTTCTTTTTTAACCCAGAGAGTTGGAGCCTAGGTTTGTCACGCAGTAGATTATTACATTTATAATTAGACTCAGGCAATAGAAGAGAAGGTCCCTCTCCCTATGACCCACAAAGAAATGTAGTTTAGGATAGCGGATTATGTTATTAGAATAACAGAAGCAACACAAAAATCCATCCCATTCAATTTGAATTTCGATAACGTACAAAGAGATTTTATCATACTAAGCCTGTTGTATTTTTTCTGGTCTGTGGACCACAGTTAAAAACAAAAAACAGGTAAGGAGTTTAAAGAGTTCTCTTGACGGTCCCTCACAGCAAGTATTGCATTTCCCTTGTGTATTTTACTCCATGGCTCTTGGGAGCGTCACAGACTTCAATAACTCATAGCTCTGTTTAAGGCCACATAAGGAAAGGTGGTCAAGAGGAAAGATAGTGGAAGGAGGTGGTCGGTGAAAAGGGCTCTTCTGAATGAGGTCCCTGCCACTGAAGGTGTCTGGTAAAAAATAGGAAAGTCTACTGTAACTGGAGTCTGATGATTAGCACAGCCCTGTGAAACAGCAGTGTGTAAAAAACTATCCAAGTGGGTGCTAAAAGCTCTTTAACAAATGTATCAGTTTTGTAACAAAAAGCCCCACATCAGTGTTATATATATGCGAGGTCTGCTGTTTCTCCCTTACTTGGAGGCACATGCAAAATTGATTTCATGTGCAGTAATAAGTAAAATGCTATGTATGAAATTTTCCCAGAATTATATGCTGAAGTTGTGATGTCTGGCACAAAGGTCTTGCTTTTCCATGCTTATTTTATTTATTTGGGGGGCGGGGGGGCATGCTGCACAGCTTATGGGATCTTAGTTCCCCAAATAGGGACCGAACCTGAGCCCTGGCAGTGAAAGTGCCAAGTCCTAACCACTGGACCGCGAGGGAATTTGCAGACTTTCTGGTCATTTGTGACAATGTGAAATTCTGTGGCTTTAAACATGGACTTAATCTGAATAAGTTCATCACGGTATTACAAAGCCAAATTTAGGTTACTTTGTTTTTCAGAATAGTGTCAAAATATAATTCCTATGCCATCAGCTTCAACCATGTTTAAGAAATGCTTTGTCTTTGTTTCTGAGTAACACTCTTGGTTCTAGTTTTCAACCCATCTCTGTCATATAATTGTTCTGTAAATAAATATATGAGCTTGGGAAGTTCCTTAAGGAGCCCTGCAGCAAGCCTTGCTAACTTGGTTAGCAGATTCGAGTATGAAAGATTATTCATCTCTCAGAGAGGCTGGTCCAGAGCCTCAAATCCACATGACATTTTAGCCAGTTGCTATCAGGTGGGCAGTGCCTTGGCTGGCCTCAAATTACAAAGCATGATGCTCCCCTCAAGTTCTCAGGCTTTATAAAGTCAGTTGAACTTTACAGCAACTAGTAAAAGAGATGGTTCAATCAAAAAGAAACCCTTCAGTATGACTTTGTGTCCCTGATAGCTGTCCTTGGTGTGCAGGTTGTGCACAGACGTTGATGGATGTGCACATGTGACCTGAAACCCTGCGGGCCACACGTGCGCACTCTCCTGAGGCTGCCTCCTCAGACCTCGACCGATGAGTTTTAGAGTCTGAGGTCTTCACTAATACTTTAGGAACCACCAAGAACCTAGTCTGTCCTTTGTTTCCTTTGTAGACAGTGGGTGTGGCCTGTGGTTTTTTGGCCCCTCTGTCTCCATAAACCACCATCACCCCTGATCTCTCATTCATGTATACTTTTTGAGCTCTCGGTAGGTACAGAGCTTTAGTCCAAGCCTAAGCATTGCTTACAGCTTGTGGTTTTCACAGACATTCCCCCCCGTAAGAGAATTCATCAGAAATGACTCCTAGAAGAGCCTTTCACCCTCACCCAATTGGGAGTGTTTGCAAAGGTCACCAAGCCTGTTGCATTTGGTAGATAGGGTGACCAGTCTGATCTGGTGAGTGAGCTACTTCTTTAAATCTTGCTGTCAGACTGGAGTGCCCATGTTTAGAATCCCGCCTTACACATAAAACATCAATCCAAATTTGATGTTTTAGCAAAGCCGGCACAAAAACAGTTGGGACATCCTATTCTCTAAGCTGCATGAAGTCCCAGTTCTCTCCTTTTAGATCTTCTGACCACACCCTGTATAAAAGGTTTAAACACTTGAGGTAGAAGCAACAATATTCTTAAGGTAAGATTTTGTAATACTCCTAAATCAGCAAGTGCGCCAGACCAACTAGGAAGCAGGCCTCAGCCACGGTCTCTACCGGCTGAAGATTTCATGGATTCTTAACATCCTGCATAAGCTGCTCTGCCTAGTCTGGAATGCCTTTAATTTTGTCTGTGAGAGCCTCTCATAACAACACGACACTAGTTTCACCAATAAAAAACCCATCTTTGGATATGCAGCATCCTAATTAAAATCTGCTGCATTGCAAAAGAGCTTGTCACTGGAGTGCAAGCAGATTGGATGGCAGCCACCTTGTTCACTGACCAGTCTGATTTAAAGCTTACCTTACCTTGAAAAATATCCCACTGACAATACAGCAGTATTTTTAAGTGAATTACATTGTAACAGGCACCCAGACTAGTTTACACTGAATCCTTACATGGATTATCTTTTATAACATCATCACTTAGCCACCCGGTTTATCTGTGTGGTCTGATTTGAATATATTTTGGGGTACATATATAAACAAACTTTGTGTTATACACATCACTTTCCATTTCATTCATGTGGAGCGTTAGTGGCTGTGTTGATTACCTCTTTAAGTAATGCTCAACAGACACTGTGGTACCAGTGTCTTAGCTGTTCTACAGGGAATTTTCTATAGTTTTAAATGCCCCATGAATATCTTCTTCCTCTTGTCCCTCTCTGCTTCCTCTATTTCCTCTGTCTTCCATCTGTGTGTGTGTTTCGTTAGTGCTTCTAGTGACATGTAGAAGTTTTAGCTCCGTTTGCCTACAGAATTTTCAGGACCCACCCAGGTTACCCTAAGACCCATTGCTGATGGCACTTGGGATGAACACGAAGACTGCTGAGCCGGAGAGGTGAAGGTGTGGCCTCTGCTCAGTCCAGACAAGGACTTTGGAATACTTACCCTACTCACAGCCTCCCAGGACAAGCAAGACTACAGAGTGGGAATTGGGAAGGAGCCCCCAGAACTTCGTCAGCGCAACGTGAGTCCTACCCACCCAGGGCCTGAAAAGGGACAAAGCTTGATCCTCATTCATTTTTTTTTCCCTCTTCAGAGTCCCTGTTAGCTTTTTGCTTGTTGCTGGTTTTTCCCTTTGTGAACAGCCAAATGCCTCCAATGAACAAAAGTGGGTTAAAAGTGATTGGTGAAATCATAAAATTTTTGGCATCTCCCTGAACAAGAACCTTTCACTTTAACCTGGGGCTCTAAGGGTTGAGACTAATGAGCCTGGGGTGGTCTCTGGGAGGGAAGATGGAGTGTATCTCTTTTTTTTTCTTGCGGTACGCGGGCCTCTCACTGCTGTGGCCTCTCCCGTTGCGGAGCACAGGCTCCGGACGCGCAGGCCCAGCGGCCATGGCTCACGGGCCCAGCCGCTCCGCGGCATGTGGGATCTTCCCGGACCGGGGCACGAACCCGTGTCCCCTGCATCGGCAGGCGGACTCTCAACCACTGCGCCACCAAGGAAGCCCCGGAGTGTATCTTTTAAAAGCAATTTTAGTATATTTCAGCAAGGCTTTCAATTCTTTGTAGTGTTTTTTTCCCCAAGTTCTCACCATTCTTTGGTTACAGAGTACCAAACAGGTCCATCTGATTAAACCACAACCCACCATGTAGACTTGCAGGTGCTTGTCCAGTGGCCCCGGTGCCAGACAGTTTTATCACACTGCCCTATTTCAAACTGCCTTCCAGGCAGCCAAGGATTGGCTAAGATTTCTTAAAGAATGCAACAAAGATTGCTTTCCACAATTTCTTATGCTGCTATAAGTTAGATATTGTTACGGGGCATTTCACCTAGAATTTAGGGCAGTATTTGATGAAGAATTTGGAAAATGCTCAGCTTTTACATGTTTATAAATTCTGTAACTGCCATAACAGATGGTAGTCAGGAGAAAGAATGGAATAAGGTTGGTGAGGAGAAGTGTTGGAAAGATTACAATGAATGGTGAGAACGGATATGAATGTTGAGCATTAGAAGTTAGGGTTCAGCTTATCACCTGAAGATTCCCTCTCCCACCCTAAAAGTACCCGAATATGCCTGGACTAGTAGACAAGTTCTCAGGTCCCGGGCAATAGTTGGCCAAGAGTCTGAAATTTGCAGGATTCCCTGGATTACTGATTCGCTCACCCCAAGGGAGGGGGAGGGAAGATGATGGTGTTCCTTGATCAAAGGTTAGAATTTGGGGGCTTCCCCGGTGGCGCAGTGGTTGAGAGTCCACCTGCCAATGCATGGGACGTGGGTTCGTGCCCCGGTCTGGGAGGATCCCACATGCCGCGGAGCGGCTGGGCCCGTGAGCCATGGCCGCTGAGCCTGCGCGTTCGGAGCCTGTGCTCCGCCACGGGAGAGGCCACAACAGTGAGAGGCTCGCGTACCGCAAAAAAAAAAAAAAAAAAAAAAAAAAGGTTAGAATTTGAAATTCACAGCACAGATTAAAAGATGTGTGCTTTCGAATCAAGAGCAGTGGATGGGGTTTGAAATCAAGTTGAGTTAAAGGTGAAATTTTGGGGAAACCTGGAGAATGGATCTCTGGGACTAAAGTTCAGGGTTGGAAAAGTTCGATCGCTGTCTGAATGCAGGGGTTCCCCGGAAACACTCCTGACAGGTGAACATCCACCCAGAACAGGAAGAAGATAAAGTGCAGTGGGTACAAACACAGATGTGGGTTTCAGTCCCGGATCTACCACTTACTAGATGTGTGATCTTAGTTGAGATAATTAACCTTAATTAAACAGTTTGCATATTTCCTCTCTATTAAGTGAAACTAATAATAGTATTAAATAAAGTGCTCAATCAGTGCCTGGTACAAAGTAACCACTCAATAAATGGTAGGTGGTAGATCAGATGGCAGAGAACAGCACAAGATTCGCCTGGGAGCAAACTGCACAGGGCGCAGGCTTCTACAAAGGCAGTACATTGAATCAGTTAGCCTGCCCTCCTTCCAACACTTCTAAGAGATTCTGGCAACCATCTCCATGAGGCTCAGTGACCTAGTAAAAATCACAAAAACTCAAGATTCTTTATCTGAAAAGATCAGGGGGAGGGACGTATCACCCCAGGTCAGGTGACTGCAGGTCTAAAGAATAGAGGTGGACCAAGGCCCTACTGAGGACCCTGCCACCTTTCCATTTACTCAATTTGTTCAGCCCTCCTACGTGCCAGGCACTGTTCAGGCGCTCAGGTTCTACAGGGAGCAAAGCAGAGCTGTCCCCAGCACAGTGAATAACAGTCTGCTTTCTTTTCAGTTGCTTAGGGCAAAATCTGTTGGGATCATTTCTACTCTTTTCCTCTCTTCACATCCATTTAATCAGCAAACTCTGTTGGCTTTAATTCCACAACTTGTCCAGGAACGGACCCTTCCTCACCATCTCCACGGCCGCCCGGGCCCAGATCACCACCATCTCCCGCCAGGACCATCACCGTGGTCCCCTGACCAGCATCCCTGTCTCCTTGGGATCTGTCCTCAACGCAGCACTGGACCATCTTGTTAGAACCCAAGGAAGATGCAGTCACCACATGCCTCACATCCTTCCAGTGACTCTCTTCTCTCCCGGGGTGAAGGCCAGAGTTCTCATCTTGGCCCCAGGGCCCTGCAGGATGCAATTCTTGTGACTTTTCTGTGCTCAGCCCCTGCTACTCTCTTTATTCCCCCACCCCAGCCTCGCTGGCCGCCTCACTGTCCTCGGGCTCAGCACAGCTTCAGGTCTGTTGCCTTCGCAGTTCCCTTTTCTTGGAAGGTCCACATTCCCTCACCTCCTCCTCCTCGTTAGTGAGGCCTTCCCTGACCTTTCAGTTAAAATCAGCGATCCCACCCACCCAGACTTCCCCAGTCCCCTTTCCTGTTTCAGCGTTTCCCCAGCACTCCTATCACCATCTGACTCCCCCTCACACACACATACATACACACACGTACACACACACATAGTCATATAAACACATAAACATACATTCATACACACAGACACATATTCATATAAACACATACATATACATAAACACACATTCATACACACGTATATATACATACATACACACATACACACAGACACACATTCATACACACAGACACATATTCATATAAACATATACATAAACACATTCATACACACGTATGTACACACACATAAACACATACATACACATGCATACACACGTACACATATGCACATACATAAACATACACATACATGAATCCCAACTTTCTATTATTCACCACTATTTTCCTATGTCTACAACAATGTTTTTGGCACATAGTAGGTGCTCCATAAATATTTATGGATGAAAGGATGACTATTGTGGGCCAGGTTCCATTAAGAGTGATTTCTATGATTTTAAAAGTGCACACCAATATAAAATACTCAGCTGCTGTGGAAAAGAGCTTGGCAGTTCCCAAAAGAATTAAGCATAGAGTTACCATATGACCCAACAATTCCACTCCTAGGTATTACCCAAGAGAATTAAAAACATTTGTTCATATATACACTATCAAATGTAAAATAGATAGCTACTGGGAAGCAGCAGCCTAGCACAGGGAGATCAGCTCGGTGCTTTGTGACCACCTAGAGGGGTGGGATGGGGAGGGTGGGTGGGAGGTGCAGGAGGGAGGCGATATGGGGATGTATGTGTGTGTAGAGCTGATTCACTTTGTTTTAGAGCAGAGACTAGCACACCACTGTAAAGCAATTATCCTCCAATGAAGATGTTAAAAAATAAAAATAGGGCTTCCCTGGTGGCGCAGTGGTTGAGAGTCCGCCTGCCGATGCAGGGGACACGGGTTCGTGCCCCGGTCCGGGAAGATCCCACATGCCGCGGAGCGGCTGGGCCCATGAGCCATGGCCGCTGAGCCTGCGCGTCTGGAGCCTGTGCTCCGCAATGGGAGAGACCACAACAGTGAGAGGCCCGTGTACAGCAAAAATAAATAAGTAAATAAATAAATAATAAAAAATTAAAAAGACTCAAAAATAAATAAATAAATACAGCTGTAATTAACATATTTTTTTAAAAGATGTCACATATATATAATGGAATATTACTTAGCCATAAAAAGAAACGAAATTGAGTTATTTGCACACATTTTAAATCAACTATGCTCCAATAAATTTTTTTTAAAAACCTGAAAAAAATAAAGCAGTAACATGTAGACAATAAAAAAATTGTGTCAATAAATTTCAAGTTTAAAAATCAATTTTTAAAATGAGTTGGCATTATAATTATTTCCATAAAAAGCCTGATCTTGAGTGTAAAAAATGTAAATGTTAAAATGTTCTCTTAAAGCATATTTGCCATTTTCTAATATAATATAACTTTACTTCTCTAAGCCTTATTATATTATCACATTAGTTCTTAGTTCTATAAAAAAATTTAAATGTTATGACCTTTCTTACTTAAAGCCAGAACCAAAAATAAAATTAGTTTTAGAAAATCACAGAAAGTTTTATTGCCCAAAGATACTTTTGAGAAAGTTAAATGCAGTTCAAAGCAAGAATCTATAAATAAAATTACATCCTCTCTTGGCTAAAGTGTTCACAACTGTAGACATAATATAGTTTTAACTTTTTGCATTCAATAGACATAATCCATTAATCCCAATGAAATATATTTTCCCTTTGGGTTTTGGTAGTTCCAAGCAGAATCTTTAAGAAAACAGAATTTAATCTGCTATTTTGTGGTCTTATACTGTTTCAGCAGAGTTGGGCTTGAGGTCAATTGATATGGCAGATATCAGAGGAACTAATTTTCTACTATCAGAAAAAAATATTTATCTATTCTTATCCAGATTGTATCATGATGTTCTCTCCAACCAGTATCTATACTCTGGCTCCCAGTACATCCTATAGAACCATAGCTAAATCTGGGCTTCTGAACTCTTAACATTTTTAAGAACTAATTATGAGTAAGGGAAAAAATAAACTACATATCTGTGTATTAAAAAAAAAATTTGTTCACACAAAAATTCATACATGAGTGTTCATAGCAGCATTACTCATAGTAGCAAAAAAGGGGAAACAACCCGAATGTCCTTCAAGTGATGAATGGGTAAACAAAATATAATCTATCCATGCAGTGTAATATCATTTGGCCATAAAGAGGAATGAGGTTCTGACACACACTACAACTTGGATGGGCCTTGAAAACATTAAGGTAAATGAAAGAAGCCAGACACAAAAGGCCACATATTGTATGATTCCATTTAAATGAAATGACCGGAATAGGCAAATCCATGGAGACAGAAAGCTTAGTGGTCACCAGGGGCTGGGGGCACAGCAAAGTGACAGCTAGTGGGTACAGGGTTTCTTTTTGAAGAAAATGTTCAGAATTAGATAGTGGTGATGGTTGCACAATTCTGTGAATATACTAAAACACTGAATTGTATACTTGAAGATGGTAAATTTTATGTGAACTTTACCTAAAAAATATATACCTGTGTTAGATATTCTTAATATCTAATTCACCATCTTACAGGTGATGAAACTAAGTTCAGGGCAGAGCCTCTGCCCTGGTGCCGGCAACCGCAGTCCAACCTGGGTCTTGCTGGACCGCCCTGCAGTAACTCGGGGCAACAGCAGGTGAGCAACCTAGGGAGTTGCTGCCCTGAGGCCCTTTCTTACCTGTCTCTCTGCCATTCAGAAGCCTGCTGCTAGGCCACTTCTGCTCCATGCCCTAGTTTCCATCTGTCTCCCTAGCTTCCACAAGGATACCCCTGTGTCGGTCCATACAACTGCTTGGCTAGAGCACCCCACTGCCCCTGCCATCTGTCCCCCAGACATCTGGCTCAGGGTCATCCTATAAGGATGCAAGTTGCTGACACCATGCTGATTTTGCTTTTGCTGCCTGTGTGTGTAACACCCGGTCTGAATCCACGTGGGCTCAATATCTCCTTGCAGCCCAACCTGTGGACGAGTGACCGGCCAACCTGGCAGCTGAAGCGGTGATCCTCACTGCCCTGTTGGCCACCACACTGCTGCTTTGGGAATGCTTAACACTAAGAGGCAGGGATGAAATAAATTTCCCCAGGTCCTACCGCTGCTGGAGCCAAGATCCTGGCCAGGTGGTCTGACTTGAATCAGACAAAGCAAACTTCATCTGGCATGATATCTGATGTGACAGTACATTTAAATTAGGACATTTCTAGAAAACATAAAGTGATTTGTTCTTTTGTTTTTAAATAATGTAGATTTTTATTTTGTCTTTAAAAAAATTTTTAGGGCTTACCTGGTGGCGCAGTGGTTAAGAATCCGCCTGCTAAGGCAGGGGACATGGGTTTGAGCCCTGGTCTGGGAAGGTCCCACATGTCGCAGAGCAATGAAGCCCATGCGCCACAACTACTGAGCCTGTGCTCTAGAGCCCGCAAGCCACAACTACTGAGCCCGTGTGCCACAACTACTGAGCCTGTGTGCCACAACTACTGAAGCCCACGCTCCTAGAGACCATGCTCTGCAACAAGAGAAGCCACTGCAAGAAGCCCATGCACATCAACAAAGACCCAACACAGCCAATAATAAAAATTAATTAATTAATTAATTTTAAAAAAATTTTAACAGAAGGAAAATCAAACAAAAGTTTAATAATATGTATACATGGAAGGGGCCCAGGGAAACTGAGTAACTCGTCAAAATGGCCCCAAACCCCCAGCCTTGAATACCATCTTCTGCTACAGACAAGAGAGGAGGTGGGGGTGTGATTCGTTCTTCTCTGACCTCCTCGAAATTTCTGCCTTAATCTTTATCACAACAAATTCAGAGTCAACTCAGAAAAGTCTCTCTGGGGACAGTTAGACAGTCATCCTTGGGAAAATTTGGGGTAGGACACTTAAAGCCACTTAATAACTTAGAAACACTGGCCTAGGAATACACATACATGTCTTTCTCCAAATTAGAAATTAAACTGGTGGCTTTCATGCTATATTTGAATATTGCCTCCAAAATTGCCCCTGCAGTTTCCAAGGGCTGGAGGTCATCACCCATTAGGAACATTGAGGTCATGGCTTGTCACCTAGGCCTTCAGTTGCTACCCTGACCTTCCAGCTGCCTCTTCTGTCCTCGAGATGGACAAGCTTGGCTAATTCCTGTGAAGTAGAGGCAGCAGATCCTGAGAAGTTTCTGCTTGTTTGTGGTCGAAGGGATCACTTCAGCAGTGACGGGAGGGATGGAGGTGGTGGCAGGGTTCCCATTCTTGATCTTCGAGGCTGGTGATCAGCCATCATGAACGGGATCCATGCTGACAAAGAGGCAGGGAGGCCCGGGAAGTGCCAGATCGGGAATGAAGCTCCGCGTCGGGTGAGGTTGGGATTTCACAGTTCCTTTCCTCCGAGCCTGACTGCCCTGCTCTGAGACCCGGACACTAATAGCTTCCTCCCAGACCAGCTGTGTCAATGAGCAGATGTCATGTCTGTGAAATCACCTGGCAGTCTCACACCAAGAAGACTCCAACAACGGGTCCAGGGGGGAGAGGCTGGGGGCCAATCCATACTTCCGTGACCCCAGCCATGGAGAAGTCTGCCCTTCCAGCTTTAAGGGCAGGAGGGCATTGCCTGGTGAGAGACTTCTGAACAGACCGTCTCAGTATCAGGGATCTGGGCCAAGCTGTCCATCGTCTCAGCAACTTTTAGCCTTTTATTCAACTGTGGTCGGAGTCAAGCCAGCAAGAACCAAGCTGAGCGTTTTTCAAGGAGCCTTGAAAAGGGGGTGGCCTTGTATTGACTATGGATTCTGAACATTTGCAGGTGACTTGGACCTCACGCGTTGCAGCAAAGGTGCCTCCCTATCTAGAGAGAAAGGAACTGAGCTTGCCGGCACCGTAGCTAATGTTTATTGGGTCCTTAGTTTGATCCAGGAATTTAGTTGTAGTATTTCACCCTTTCATTTAATTCACTATCATTAGCCCATTTTAGAAAGGACCTAAGCGAGACCCGGAAGTGTTAAGTAACCTGCCCGGGGTCACGCTGGCGGGCGGGGGTGTGCCTCCCAGCAGGGTGAGGTTGGGGGGTCTCCATGGCAGGGACAGAAAAGCCTGCCGGCGTTCCAGAACAAACAAGGATGAAGTTCAGGATGTGGCCACCTGGGGGCAGTGCATCAACACCAAATGGAAAGGCAACCGCCTGCCCAACCCTCTTGGAGGTCTCCAAGGGGTCCCTTTTAACACTTACAGGTTTCCAGAGCAGTAGTGGGAATTGGGTAAAAGTGTAGTGTTTGCTCCCCTGCAAGGGCTCACTCAACAATGGGCCAGGTAAGACTACAAAGCAATAGAGAACAGGTGGCAGCGCTTACCTACTTGAAGCCAGGGGCTTGCAATTATCACAGCAAGCAGCAAGGTTGAAATGGCAGCCGACGATGGGTCAGAGCAGAAGGGAGTTATGGAGATGGTGATAGAAACATCTTGGCATAACCTCAGGCAAAACAGTTGCTTAGCCAGCAACAGAGCTACTCAAATTGAACCATCAAAAGAAATCAATGTTGGGACTTCTCTGGCGGTCCTGCCGTTGAGGATCCGCACTTCCGCTGCTTCGATCCCTACTCAGGGAACAAAGATCCCGCATGCGCTGTGGTGTGGCCAAAAAGTGAAAAAAAAAGAAATCAAGGATGATGATGATGATGATGATGATGATGAAGAAGCCACACCCCTTTGCCCATTTCTACACTGAGCCAGTTTTCCAGCCTAGAATCCATAGACTAAAGAAGAGGCTGGCAGGAATTCCCTGGTGGTCCAGTGGTTAGGACTCGGCGCTTTCACTGCCGTGGCCCGGGTTCAATCCCCGGTGGGGGAACTAAGATCCTGAAAGCCGCTCATCACGGCCAAAAAATAAAAGGAAATAATAAATAAATAAATAAGAGGCTGGAACTCCAGGAGGAAGGACCCGGTGACACATGGCATTTGAACATGATAATGATTCCTTCTGGCCTTCTCCCAAATGGGACCTATGGCTATTAACTTGGGTAATTGAGCCTCAGGAAATATGTAAACATTTGGAGGATATTTGCCCGCAGACTCCCAGTTGACTTTGATAATCTGAGATCCAAAGAGTAATCATGGCCCCTTGTTAGGACAGGAGCATGTAGGGTAAGGGAGTAAATGGCATTAAATAGAGTTCTACCCAATGTCCAGTTTGCAGTAGGTCCACTGAGGTCTGTACTACCCTGTGGTCATTTCCCTTGTCCCCAGTGTGTTTTAGAAATAGACATACTTGATACTTGGCTTAATCCCTAGAGTTCTTTTAATTATAGTGATTTGAATGGGTATATAATGGCATCTCAATGTGGTTTTCTTTTTTGTTTTTGGGGGGCTTTTTTTTTTTTTGGCTGCATCAGGTCTTAGTTGCAGCACGCGGGACCTTCGTTGTGGAGCACAGGGCTCTCCGTTGCGACATGCGGGCTTCTCTCTAGTTGAGGCACACAAGCTCAGTAGTTGTGGTGCACAGGGTTAGTTGCCCTGAGGCATGTGGGATCTTAGTTCCCTGACCAGGGATCGAAGCAGTGGAAGTGCAGATATTGAGCATCTTTTCATGTGCTTACTGGCCAGCTGTATATCTTTTTGGAGAGATGTCTAGTTAAGCCCTTTGCCCACTTTTAAACTGGGTTGATTGTTTTTTTGTTGAGTTGTAGGTGTTCTTTATATCTTTTGGATATTAATCCCCTATCAAGTGTATGATATATAAATATTTTCCCTCATTCTGTGGGTTGTCGATAGTGTCCTTTGATACACAAAAGTTTTTAATGTTGTCTCTATAATCCATTTGACTTAATTTTTAAAAATAAGACATGAAGTTAAATGAAGTTCATTTTTTTTACATATGGATGTAGCATTATTTCAATATCATCTGTTGGAAATATTATCCTTCCTCCGTTGAACAAATGTCAAAAATCAAATCTCCATTTTTCTGTGGACCAATATCTGGATTCTCTATCCTATTTCACTGATCTGTGTATCTAAATGTTCACCAATAGCACATTGTCTGGGTTATTTTAACTTTAAAATGGGTGCTATAATTCCTTCCATTTCATTCCTCTTTTTCAAGATTGTGCTAGCTATTTTTTGCCTTTATTTATTAACTTTAGAATATCTCGTCTAGGTCTATAAAAAAATTCTGCTGGGATTTTTTTGTCGGATTGAGTTTAATGAATTTAGGGAGAATTATTATCTTTATTATGTTAAGTTTGCCAATTCATGAACATGATATGCCTCTCTGTTTATTTAGGTCTTTGATGACTTTCATTAGAGTGTTGTATTTTTCAGCATACGAATCCTGTACATATATTAGGTTATACCTAAGTATTTTATGTTTTTAGTACTATAAATGTACCAATTTATAATACTAGTATTTAGTATTATAAATGATTTTTTTTAACTTGGGTTTCCACTTGTACATTTGCTAGCATATAGAAATATGGTTTGTTTTTGTGTGCTGGCCTTGTATCCTGTGACCTTGCTAAATTCACTTATTAGCTCAAGGATTTTCTTTTTTTTAATTTTTATTTATTTATTTATTTTTGGCTGAGTTTGGTCTTTGTTGCTGCGCGCAGGCTTTCTCTAGTTGTGTCTAGCGGGGGCGACTCTTCGTTGCGGTGCGCGGGCTTCTCATTGCAGTGGCTTGTTTCAGAGCACGGGCTCTAGGCACGCGAACTTCAGTAGTTGTGGCACACGGGCTCAGTAGTTGTGGCGCACTGGCTTAGTTGCTCCGCAGCATGTGGGATCTTCCCGGACCAGGGCTTGAACCCATGTACCCTGTGTTGGCAGGCGGATTCTTAACCAGTGTGCCACCAGGGAAGTCCCAGTTCAAGGATTTTCTTTTCTGGACACCTTGGGATTTTCTATATAGACAATCATGTCATCTGACAATAGAAACAGTTTTATTTCTTCTTTTCCAATCTCTATGTCTTTTCTTTTTAAAGCTGTTTTTACTCATAAAACTTCTGACACCAAATGTGTGAGTTTTTCCCCTATCAACAATCAGCTCTGACACCAACTGGGTGTCCTACAATTCAATTCAATTCTGACACTAACTACCCGAAGTTAGCACAGACTCCACAGGTTAAGGGCTCAGTCCCACAGGATTGTCCTCCTCCCCCATCCCAGCCACAAGTCCCAGCATGCCACCTGTACTTCTGACAAACCAGCTATCAATCGGGACTTTCCATGACCCCCTTGTGAGGTTCAGATTTTGCTAGAATGGCTCACAGGACTCAGGAAGACACTTCACTTATTATTACCAATTTATTATAAAGGATACAACTCAGGAACAGCCAAATGGAAGAGATGCATAGGGCAGGGGATGGTGGAAGGGTCTTAGAGCTTCCCTGCCTTCTCCGGGTATAGCACCTCGATGTTCTCATCAACCTGGAAGCTCTCTGAACGCCCTCATTTTGGGGTTTTATGGCGATTTTGTGATGTAGGCAAGATTGATTGAAACATTGGCTATGGTGTAAACTCAATCTCCAGCCCCTTTTTCTTCCCCAGATACACTGGGGAGATAGGGCTGAAAGTTCCAACCCCCAATCATGCCTTTGTCTTTCTGTGACCAGCGCCTGCCCCCCACCCCACCCCACCCGGAAGCCATCTAGGGGCTGTTGAGAGTTGCCTCGTGAGAACAAAAGATGTTGCTGTCTCTCCTACCAGGAAATTCCCTGGAACCTGGGAACTCTGTGTCAGGAACCAGGGACAAAGACCAAATATATATTTCTTACTGTAACCTTTGTAACCTGACTTCCACCTATGGGCTCCCTCTGGCTCTCTGACTTATAGGGAAAGGCAGCTGCCATATTGTGAGCTGCACTGTGGAGAGGTCCCTGTGGCAAAGAACTACGGTAGACCTCTAGCCAACAGCCAGTGGAAACCTGAGACCTTCAGGACAATAGCCTGGAAACAGCTATTTGAGAGAGTTTGGAAGCAGCCAGAGCCAAATATTGAGCGAATCCTCAAGTTCATCTCCATCTCCATAGCATCAGGGTGGGGCTGAGAGAGGATGAAGACAGAGCTTAGCCCTCAGGAGGGAACCACAGGCTTCACTGGCAGGGAGGGGTGGTCTTCACACCCAGCAAGGTAGGGAGGCTGGGGGAGGCTGGGACTTGGTCCTAGACCATGCCCCCTGGTAAGGGGTCAGCACACCGGGTGGGCTAAAGACCTGGCATGGTGCTGTTGGAGGACCAAGCAGTTGCAGTCAAGGTTCGGGATGACAGTCCCAAGGTGGCCCCCGAGGGACAGGGAGGGGATTCAGTGACCCTGGGAAGTCAGATGGGAGGGCAGCTAGGGGAAGATGGCCTGTCCACAGACCCTGATGGTCTGCAGGGTGGCGCTCACAGGCAAAGGATAGAGGTGGCCAAAGGCACACAGGACCTGTGGGGCCCAAGGGTTGGGCTGTGGCCTGAGCCAATAGCTTGGAGTAGTAACCAGAACTAGCACCAATTCTGACACCTGGACCCTGGGGAGACGGGGCCCCAAGTGGGTCGGGAGAGACAGGAGCAGGGGCTGAGATGGGAGTCATTGGACCCTATGACTCGCCTGCCTTTCACTGGCAGCTGAGCTGAATTTTAAATTTTTATTTAACAAATATTTATTTAGGACATACTGTGCATCAGTAAGAACTTTTAAGTGTTTTTGTTTGTTTGTTTGTTTTTGCTGCGCTGCGCAGCTTGTGGGACCTTACTTCCCTGACCAGGGATCGAACCCAGGCCCTCAGCAGTAAAAGTGTGGAGTCCTAACCACTGGACTGCCAGGGAATTCCCAGGATTTTATACACATTAACTCATTTAATCTTCACCACAACCCTCTGAGGAGGGAATGATTATTAATTTCCACTTCATACATGAGAATTCTTTTTTATTTTTTTAAACCAAATCCTGTTCTTTTAATCTTTTTTTTTTTTTTTTTTTTAGATGTTGGAGGTAGGAGTTTTTATTAATTAATTTATTTATTTTTGGCTGTGTTGGCTCTTCGTTTCTGTGCGAGGGCTTTCTCTAGTTGTGGCAAGCGGGGCCACTCTTCATCGCGGTGCGCGGGCCTCTCACTATCACGACCTCTATTGTCGCGGAGCACAAGCTCCAGACGCGCAGGCTCAGTAGTTGTGGCTCCCGGGCCTAGTTCCTCCGTGGCATGTGGGATCCTCCCAGACCAGGGCTCGAACCCATGTCCCCTGCATTAGCAGGCAGATTTTCAACCACTGTGCCACCAGGGAAGCCCCCACATGAGAATTCTGAAGCACAAAGAGATAAAGTATTTTGCCCAAATTCACCCAGGAAAAGGATTCAAATACTGTCATTCAGCCTCCAGAGTCCTTGCTCTTGATCCCCAGGAGAGAAAATAATGATCTTCCTAATTGGAGGTGTCCATTGTTCTTCCTGAGTTTGAAAGTAACAAAAGAGAAGAGACATAAAAATATTTGAACAATGTAAAGGGTATAAACAGAAAAGGAAAATTAACCCATGTTTGGACATAGTAATGTCTACAGCTAGTTTTTAACACTATGTATCAGATCTTTGGAGATGAAATTAGCAAATCAAAACGATGACAGCCAGGCTCAGTGTGGCGCAAGACTGAGAAACTGGGGAGGGAGAGGATTTGGATGGGGAGGAAGAAGAGTTGGGGGTGTACAGAGTAGCTTGTGGGGTCTCTGGGATGGAAGGCAGGGAAGGGTATGTGCCAGGGGGTCTGAGGAGACCCACAGGCCCCGGGATGGGAAGCTTTGGCACTGATGAATATTCCCGGCCAGCTGCTGGAACTTCAGGAGCACAGCCGCCCTGGGCAGTGGACATAGGTGGGTCTTGAGCTGGCAGGATGCAGAGGACATCCAGCCCAGGAGGACTGACCCCTCTCTCCATGCTCCGAGTCCATCGATGGGTCTGGGGTTGGCGGGAGAGAGCGAGGATCCCCGCCATCCAGCTTCCCTGAACAAGCCCCATAGGAGCTCCAGGTGTCAATCACCCCAACTCCCAGCCCAACCTTCATCTTAGGGAAGAGGCTGGTGGGCAGGGATGCCAGGCATAGCAGCAGCAGGTCTGACCAGGAGGGTGGTGACTAAAGATTGGCAACGTTGCAGAAGGGCCCGTGACTCCCCCCAGTCCAGGGGATGAGGATCCTGGGCTCCAAGGACAGTCAGGGCCCCTGAACAATCAGATTGTTTTCTTTCTTTCTTTTTTTTTTTTTGTGGTACGCGGGCCTCTCACTGCTGTGGCCTCTCCCGTTGCGGAGCACAGGCTCCGGACGCGCAGTCTCAGCGGCCACGGCTCACGGGCCCAGCCGCTCCGCGGCATGTGGGATCTTCCCGGACAGGGGCACGAACCCGTGTCCCCTGCATCGGCAGGCGGACTCTCAACCACTGCGCCACCAGGGAAGCCCAATCAGATTGTTTCCTTATCGTGACATTTCCAAGAAGACCTAGACTGCTTTCCTCTTCAGGATTCCTACTGAAGGTAATGCTTGCGGGCCTAGGACAGATCAGCTGGTGCCCTCATGAACTGAGCAAAGAGAACCTGGGAAGAGGCACGAAGCCGTCAGCTGAGTGGCTGGAGGAGAAGCAGGGCCACCTGGAGAGCTGCATGGTCTGCTCGGCCTTCGCCCTTCTCGGGGAACCTGCTGCTGCGGGGCCACGCGTTGAACCACGACAGCCTGGTCCATGGTAGCTGGCTTCAGTGCTGTTGGTTTCAAGAAGAGTTAAGGGGTCCAGCAGCCCACATTCAAGGAGAGAGGATTACATGAGACATGAATACTCAGAGGCGGGGAATACTGAGGTCCCTCTTAGAAGCGGCCAACCACAGCCCACCTTCTGGCCCTCAAGGATTCAGGTCCCTATCACGTGCAAAATACCTTCTCTCACTCCCAAGGTGCCCCAAAGTCTCCTCCCATCACAGCATCGGCTCAAAGTCCAGAATTTCATGATCTAAATCAGGTCCAGCTGTGGATGAAGCTGCTCAGGTGCGGTTCCAGCTCTTGAATATGGCTCCTCTCTGTGGATTTCCGAAGCTGAAGAGGTGAGTTATTTGAAAACCTCCGCCGCTCCCCCGCCAGGCAGTGGTGGGATAGACACGGGATACCTGCTGTAGACATTCCTGTTCAAAAATGAGAAAAGGAAATTGTTGGTCCACAAAAATTCTGAAATCCAACTAGCTAGAGCTTGCAAGTTTGTTGATTAGTTTTCAAGGCCTGGGAGTAATTCTCTATTACTTTCGGCTGTTCTCTGTAGGCTCCTGTTTCTGCCTCTGAGCCCACCCTTCCTTTATCGTGATGGGTGGTGCATGTTTGCACCTGAATAATTGACTCAGTCTACTTCCTTTCAGCAAAACTTTGGAGGTCCTGCAGGCTTTTATCATTTTGTACATCCCTGTCTCTTTCAGCCCCACGTCAGTAGTCTTTCTGCTTACATAGTTTTCTTAAAAACTTTGTGGGTCTTCTTTGAATTTCACTGGGGTTCATTCCATTCAATAAAAATTATTGCCAGGGCTTCCCTGGTGGCGCAGTGGTTGAGAGTCCGCCTGCCGATGCAGGGGACGCGGGTTCATGCCCCGGTCCGGGAAGATCCCACATGCCGTGGAGCGGCTGGGCCCGTGAGCCGTGGCCGCTGAGCCTGCGCGTCCGGAGCCTGTGCTCCACAACGGGAGAGGCCACAGCAGTGAGAGGCCTGTGTACCGCAAAAAAAAAAAAAAAAATTATTCCCAGAGGTCTGTTTAAGATTAGTCCTTCTCTACCTTGGGCTCCTGCTGGGGAACAGGGCTCTTAAATGTCCTAGAGATTCTACTGTTTGATTAGAGAGTATCTGAAGGGGACACACTTAACCTCTTGAAAAGGCTTTTTATGTGACTGAATAATACTCTGATTCTTTAACTCTTTCTGAGGTCGTAACAATAGGTTGCATAGTTATACCCTTGTCTTACTTGCCAGACCATGTCTTTCTGGGAGTGCTCAGAAGTCATTTCTCAACTTTAGCGTAGTTTGCCATCTAGAGGGACTGAGAACTTTCAAAACCATCAAGTCCTGGCTCTTTTTTTTTTTTTTTTTTTTGGCTGCTCCATGAGGCATGCGGGATCTTAGTTCCCTGACCAGGAATCAGGGATCAGGGATCAAACCCGTGCAGTGGAAGCGTGGAGTCTTAACCACTGGACCACCAGGGAAGTCCCTTCATTTTTTAAAAATTGAAGTATAGTTGATTTACAATATTTTGTTAGTTTCAGGTATACAGCAAAGTGATTCAGTTTTACATATATGTATATATTTTTTCAGATTCTTTTCCTTTATAGGTTATTACAGGATATTGACTATAGTTCCCTGTGCTATACAGTAGGTCCTTGTTGTTTATCTATTTTACATATAGTAGTGTGTACCTGACTCCTTTTTGTTTAAAGTCCTTCCTTTGATTTATCCTCCTTCTCTTGCATTCTACTAAAGCAGCAAGAAGAAACCGGGAGGCACCTTCTACATCTTGCTTGGACGGCTCCTCAGCCAGATCACCAAGCTCGTTAGGCACACGTCCTACCTTCCACATAATTGCAGATGACAGTATCACAAAGCTTTCTGCCATTATGTAACAACTACTCCCCTCTCTTTTTCTCTAGTTTCTAATAATATTTTCCTCATTTCCTTTTGAACCTTCACTGGCAGCCTCCTCGAACTCCAGATTTCTATTAACAGTCTGTTCAAGGCAATTTAGGCTTTTTCTAACACACTCCTCAAAATCTTTCCAGCCTTTGCTCACCACTATTTTCCAAAGCCACCCACATACCTTTAGGTATTTGTTACAGCAGCCCCCCCTTTCCAGATACCAAAATCTGCATTAGTTATCTGTTGCTGCATAACAAATCACCCCAAAGCTTGGTGGCTTAAAACAACATTTATTACTGCATAGTTTTGGTGGGTCAGGAACCTAAGCGTTGCTTAGCTGAGTTCCCTGGATCAGGGTCCATCACAGGGTCCAATCAAAATGTTAGTAGGCTTATGGTCTCATCTGAAGGCTTGACTAAAGAAAGATCCCGTTCCAATCTTACCCACATAGCTGTTGATAGGATTCAGTTCCTCAGAACATCAGTTCATCTCTGGCTGTTGACTGACAGTCACCCTCAGTTCCGTGTCAAGTGGGCCTCTCCATAGGACAATTCAAGCAAGACGGAAGTCACATTCTTTTATAGCCTAAGCTGGGAAGAGACATTCCATCACATTTGCCATGTCCTTTGTTAGAATCAAGTGACTGTGTCTAGTCTATGTTCAATGGGAGGTTATTATACAAAGATATACATACCAGGAGGTGAGTATCACTGGGGGCTATTTCAGAAGCTGCCTACTAAATAAGCATTCTTAAAATTCTCTTCTTCCATGGATTTTTAAACTCTCCTTTGCAGCCTTCAGAGATGTTGCTGGACCTCAGCTGTCTGCTTTTCTCACACCACACCTTCTCCCTCACTGAACTCAATTGCATCACTACTGCTGACTCTGGGGTTCGCTCCATTAGAAGGACTCAGAGGTACCAATACGGCTCGATGACAAGGCAAGACTCATAAAAAGATACAAAGAATAATAGGGTGAATAGCCATGTATTCATCACACAGTTTAAGAAATAAAACATTACTAATCCAGTTGGAGCTCTTGGTTCCCCTCCCCATTTATAGCCTTACCCTTCTTTTTAGAAGCAACTGCCTTTCTGACTTTGGTGTTGATTGCTATTATGTATTTCTTCATATTCTTGCTATGTACATATGCATTACATAAGTCATATTTACTGTTGTTTTGCATGTTTAAGCCTTTATGCAAACATAATCATAATATGTGTATTTTTCTGCAACTTGCTTTTTTGCTCCTATTATGTTTATAAGATTTATTCATATTAATACATGTAGCTCTGGTTTGTTCCTTTCCATTGCTTCATAGTATTCCAGTGCAGAAATATACCATAATGTATGCTCTTAAATGAACATTGTTTCCAATGAGTTCTCTTATAAACAGTGCATGCTAGATGTTGTTATACTTGTATATTAGGACATGTGTGGAAGAGTTTCTCTAGAGTATATACCAGGAGTAGAATGTAGGAGATGTGCAACTTATGTTTTTCTAGATAATAACAACTAGCTCTCCAAAATGGTTGTCCCAATTTATGCTCCAACTACTAATGCATAAGGGTTTAATTTGCTCAGGTCCTCAACACTTGAAGTGTCAGGTATTAAAGTGTTTGCCATTCTGATAGATGTGAAATGGAATCTAACTCTGCTGCCAGCACTGTGGTGGACTAGGAATTCTTAGATGACCTCCCAAAAAACAAAAACCATTGTTTGTACTGTTTTCCTGGGTTTGCAAGAAATAGAGAGAAACCTTCAAAGGGGAAAATTCCTGAAAGGCAGAGTTGCCTGGACAGTAAATGCTGACAGAAGCCCTGCAGTCAGGAGATTGAGCCTTGGACCAGCAGCAAAAGAGGTGTGTGGGGAGCTGGGCCTGAAATTTTAATGGGAGTAGAATTGCTGGGTATGAAACTCTATGCTGAATTTTTTATTGAAGTATAATTACAATATTATATTAGTTTCAGGTGTACAGCATAGTGATTCAGTATTTTTACAGATTATACTCCATTAAAAGTTATTACAAGATAATAGCTATAATTCCCTGTGCTGTGCAATATATCCTTGTTTGTTATTCTATGTTGACATTTTTGATGAACAGCCAGACTGCTTTCCAAAATAACTACACTATTTTACACCCACCAAAAATATGTAAGGGTTTCAGTTACTCCACATCCTTGCTGACACTTATTATTGTCCATCTATTTGATTATTGCCATCCTAGTGGGTGTGAAGTGGTCTGTCATTGTGGTTTTAATTTGCATTTCCCTCATGATTAATGATGCTGAACATCATTTCATGTGCTTATGTGAAATGATCTCTTTAAAGTGCTAAGAAGAAAATAGATGTCAATCTAAAATTGTGTACCTTGCAAAGCTACCTCTCACGACTAAGGAAGAAATGGACAGTTTCAGGAAAACAAAACAGGGGAGAGTTGTATATCATGGACCTATACAAAAGGAACTTCTGTAGGATGCTGCCTTAGGTCAGAAACCCTTAGAACAGAGCCTGTGATGGGGTCCTTGTACAAATGCTTCATTGAGGTAGCGCTCTCAGGAGAAGTCTGTAAGGAAGTGAGAGATCAAGTTAGGGCAGGAGAGGCAGGGAGAGTTTCAGCTGAATCTAGCATCTGACTGATCCCACGGGGAGCTCTGGAGTACAGAGAGTCCTTCAGAGTTCTCCCACTTTGATATTTGGTTGATATCCCCCAACCCCCAGTAACTGGCAGTTCGTCATTGGCTGTGCCTCCTCAGGGGGGAATAATTTTCCAGGCCCCTCCAGGTAAGGTTGCTCCTCTTGGCTAAAGGTAATTCTCCAGGGCAAAGTGCAGCTGTGGGCTTTTGGCAGCCAACACTCACAGCAGCCGGGGGAGGATGCACCAACCCAGGGAGATCTGAGTGGGGCACTGACAGTGCTTACTGCTATACTTCATGAAGAAGGAGAATGACCTGAGATGCAAAAAGAACTGGCGAACAAAGAAACTTGTAAATATATAGGAAATCTGAACAAGTACTCTCTATTACAATTCATCATCATCATCATGCCTAACTTCTAGGGTTAAAAACCACAAAACTGGGCTTCCCTGGTGGCGCAGTGGTTGAGAGTCCGCCTGCCGATGCAGGGGACGTGCGTTCGTGCCCCGGTCTGGGAAGATCCCACATGCCGCGGAGCGGCTGGGCCCGTAAGCCATGGCCGCTGAGCCTGCGCGTCCGGAGCCTGTGCTCCGCAACAGGAGACGCCACAACAGTGAGAGGCCCACGTACAGCAAAAAAAAAAAAAAAAAAAAAAAAAAAAAAACCACAAAACTACAATACTGGACAAATAAACAAGATCCTTAGATTATTTCAGAAGGAATGTTAAGATAGTAACTTTAGGCTTTCTTTTGTAACATTTTTTTATTGAAGTATAGTTGATTTACAATGTTATGTTAGTTTCAGGTGTACAACAAAGTGATTCAGATATACATATATATAGATAGATATAGATATAAATATATATTCTTTTTCAGATTCTTTTCCATTATAGGTTATTATAAGATATTGAATATAGCTCCCTGTGCTACTTTAGGCTGTCTTAAGTGTGCCTGTTAAACTTTCACGTGTAGCTACTAAAAGAATTTTTAAACTGTATATAACTTCTCTACTAGCAGAAGGAAAAAATAGAATAAGAAAACAAAAAAATTTTAAAGTCATTGTTTTAAAGAGACAAAAAAGGGAAAAAAATGGAACAGTATCTTATTGTGCTTTTAATTTCGATCTCCCTGAATTTTTTTTTTTTTTTTTTTTTTGCGGTACACGGGCCTCTCACTGTTGTGGCCTCTCCTGTTGCGGAGCACAGGCTCCGGACATGCAGGCTCAGTGGCCATGGCTCACGGGCCCAGCCGCTCCGCGGCATGTGGGATCCTCCCGGACTGGGGCACGAACCCGTGTCCCCTGCATCGGCAGGCGGACTCTCAACCACTGCACCACCAGGGAAGCCCGATCTCCCTGAATTTTAATGAGAAATCTTTCATATATTTGTGAGCCATTCACAGATTCCTGCTTCTATTTTTTTGCCCATTATTCTTTTGGATTCAAGTTTTCCCCCGCCATCTTATTTATCTGTAGGAATTCTTTATGTAGTTACCCTACAAATCTTTTCGTGGGTATATGTGCTGTGAATATCTTCTTCCTTTCTGAAATTCAAGCAAGCAATAACGCTATCGGGTCAGACATTTTTGGAATTACCTTTGGAGGTTATGCGAGTTTTTTTTAAAAAATCAAAGTACTATACATACATAGTTTTAAAAGTCAAACAATGGCTAAACGTCTGTACGAAAATCACTAGCCTGCTGGTTCCCCCCTTCCCTCCCTTTTGTCCCCTCTCCAACTCCCTAGAAGCAATCACTTTCAATTGTTTTCATTTTTTGTTAGCATGTACCTCTATATTTTTAAATAACATGCATGCTCTGTCATCTCTTAATAATCAGTCTTATTCATTATTCATTCACTATTCACTGACATCCCATTGTGGCAGAAAGGGACTTCAGCTCTCTCAAACCCACCCTCCCCTGAATTCCTCTACCCTTTTAATATATCACCATTTTTTGGTGAAATCGATCATCAGGTTTTCCATTATTATGCCTCTGAAATCCTGTTCACAGCTAAGCCAGGTAGAGTATTAAGATTACATTTCCTTTCTAACATAACAGTTTGTGTTTGCCTCGTTCTTTCTCGTTTGTTTAGCTTTCTCCGAATCTCTGGCCACGTCT
Source organism: Hyperoodon ampullatus (assembly GCF_949752795.1). NCBI lineage: Eukaryota > Metazoa > Chordata > Mammalia > Artiodactyla > Ziphiidae > Hyperoodon > Hyperoodon ampullatus. Next base: position 9,432,220 of record NC_136928.1, read on the forward strand.
TCCCCTGCATTCCTACAGCTCTATACAATGTCTCTTAGCACAATTTTCCACAGGGTCGAATGTATCCCGTCCACTGTTTTCACAGAGACATCCATCCCAGAGATCTCTGTTCTCTGTCCTCCAGGCTGAACTGGTTGGTTTCTAGGTGTGATGCACAGCAGCTTTCTGAGAAAGGACACATTCTTCTGTGTGATTATTTGCTGGCTGGTCCATTTTTTACTGTGAACATCTGAAAAATGTCTTTGTTTCATGGACACTTCATTGATAGTTGGGCTGGGCATGGGATGAGTTCTCGGGTTAAAAACTTTGTCGCTCAGAATTTTGTAAGTGTAACTCCATCGCCTTGGAGTTGCACTTGGAGTCCATTTTCAATGTTGTCACTCCTTGATAAAATGAAAGGCTGTCGTATTCTAACTTAATGAATGTAATATCTTATCTTTCTGAGGCTATTAATTACAATTTCTTTGAGATGTTCTTCTGCTCTGCCATCTTGAACTCAGCAGTCTCCTGTCCCACAATTAAAATTAAATTGTAAATAGGCGTATATGTTGTTATTCAGCCTCAGGTCACCACCATGGAGGCGCTTGAAGTGATCCTCAAACTTTTGTGTCCATCACAATCCCCTGAGGAGTTTCTTAAAACTGCAGTCACTCCCTCCCACACCCAGATGTGCTGATACAGTGGGTCTGGGGCAGGGCTCAGGAATGCAGGCCCTCAAGGCATTTGCATCTGAGTGACTCCCCTTGGAAGGGGTCCTGCCTCCGGGTGTCATGGGAATGAAGTCAAATTATAGTTCTGGCTCCATCTCAGACCTGCAATTCACTTCACCTTTGTGGGCCTTAGTGTCCTGGTCCTCAAAGCACAGACAATGTCTGCCTGCCTTCCTCATCCTGTGTTATGTGGACCAATAGAGATGATGTCTCAGAAAATCGTTGTAAACCACCTGGCCCTCTCAAGATGTAAGGGAGGACTGTGACGATTCGCGCTGTACGACCAGCTGCGGAGGTGGTCAAGTCTTACCACGGGCCACGCGATACCACGAGGCTCAGCATCTCAGATGATAAGATGTAGAGTTTGGACTCAGCGGTTCTCAACCTTGTCTGACCATCAGACTCACCTGCTGATGACAGGGGCCACCTCTGGAGATTCTGATCTAATAGGCCTGGAGTGGGGCCCGAGCATCCGTGTGTTTTAAGACGCTTCCTTCCTGATTCCTATGTGCAGCCTAGGCTGAACCACAGGCTAGGTGATCTGGAAGGCCTCTGTCAATTCTAAAAATAATCCAGGGCCTGCTGGGGCTTGCCAGGCCAGAGACGCAGATGGTGGTACCGGATGGGCTGGGGCTACCACAGCAGTTCTTGGCTCTCCCATCTCTGCTCAACTCCAGCAGGACCCTCTCCCCTACCAGCCAGGCCCTCGATTTGCCATGGCGAGAGCAGCTCAAGCTGTAAGGGGTCACAGCTGTGCACCTGGCAGGCGGCCCTGAGACACAGTTCCACGCAGCTTTTGAGCCGAGGGGCAGGCAGCTGCGGGGTCACGGGATGGAGGTGTCAGCTGTCTGGGGGGCCAGCTTAGTGCTGAAGTGTTTGCAGACCTTGGGGAGTGAGGGGTTACAGCTGGGGGGTGCTGCATTTTTACAAAAGGTTTTAGAAAGTCTTTTCACTTCATTAACGTGACACATGATCATTATTTTTAAAACGTCAAAAATGCATAACAAGGTAAGAAAAAAAGGAAAACCAAAAATCACAGATAAAAGTCACACATAATACTACCATCCAGCAATAATCTCTGTTAACATTTTGGAATATTTCCAGGGTCACGTTCATGTCATGACCCTGACAGAGATGTGTTTATTCCACAGCAGGCAAAAGCTGAGCCTCGCAGGGATTACCTCGTGAGATCGTCACAGGACACGGCAGGTAAGTACTCCTGTGACTCTTGTTCTGACAGGTAATGAAACGAGCAAGACACCTACCCAGGGTGCCCCAATCTGTCTGGCTCCAATACCCTAATACTCCCAACCACCGATAAAGCAGATGCAGGCACATTAAAGGTATCCTTCAGAAGAGAAAGTTCTGTGTCCTTTTTTCCCTTAATATCTCCTGACATTTTACCCCAAATCATTGAAATGCTTCTTTAGTTTACCGGTAATCAAAGAAAAGCAAACCAAAGGAAAATACCATTTTTTCACAGAGTACATTGACAACACTTTAACATACTATACACATGCGTATGTTCAAATACCTTGATTCAGTAATCTCATTTCTAGGAACCTATCTTAGGGAAATAGAGAGACAGTGGAAGGTTTTGTTACAAAAGCATTCATGGCAACATTATCTAGAACTGTGAAAAATGCTGTGGAAAATCATTTAAATGTATACCATGCAGGCTATTATTTCAGAAAATTATGCCAGCACTAAAAATCACATTAGAAAGTGTATTTACTGGCGCATGAAAATATTTCCAGCATATGTAAAGCAAAAAAAGTATGATCCCAATTTGTTAAGTTTGCAAAATGAATCCATATGAATTAAACAAAAGTCCAGTTCCCCCTAAAATTAAAAGGTGGACACAGAGCCCCTCCAAACATACAGGGTATGTTTCGGATGGGCTGGATTCAGGTACAGGTTTATGGCATACTCAAAATTCCCTTTGTGGGTTTGAGGGTCTGACAGACAGTGCAGCGATAGGCAGCTAGACAAGTTCAAGGAGAGACCTGTGTGAGGGCCAGAAGGGACCTGCCCAAGTAAAATCCTGAGTTAGGGCAAAAAAAACCTGGTTTCAGACATGTGCCCCAAAGCCACAGTGCCAAGGACAGAGCCTCGGGATTGCAAGTGCCAGTTTGCAAACAAGTTGCTTCTCCCATGGGTACCCGTGAGGTGTGGCTCCCTGGTGAGTGGCAAAAGGCTGTATTTGTGCAATTATGGTTAATGACACCCCTGAGCAATGCTGGACAGGCCAGGGTTTGCAAATACGTTCTCGGAACAGCCAAGAAGAATGGATCAATGTTACCAATTGTATTTCCGAGTGGGGGGATTGACCAATAACTATATTTTTGATATCTCTGTATTTTCTACATTTTTTATTTTGAATACATACTAGTCTTATAAAATTCTGCTTAGGAAAAATTTCAAATATACCAAAAGTAAAGAGACTACTAAAATGAACCTTCATGTGTCCATTGCTCAGCTTCAACTATTCTCAGTATTCTGCCAATCTTATTTCATCTATGCATACCCCAACTTTGTTTTTTCTGGAGTACTTTGTTTTATTTTATTTCATTTTTTGGCCACGCCTTGCGGCTTGTGGGATCTTAGATCTCCAGCTGAACCCGGGCCACAGTAGTGAAAGCACCGAGTCTTAACCACTGGACTGTCATGGAATTCCCTTTCTGGAGTATTTTACAGCAAATTCCATCCTTCCATCTCAGGCCAGTGGAAGCCCCTGCAGGTTGTCTCCTGTGCCCTTTTGAAATGGCTCCATTAGTCTTTGACAGTTTCTGTGCTTTCTGACACAATAAGATGTCCCTGCTTATAGCAGACTTTTAAAAATGGTCATAAATTCCTCCCATTCCTGTATGCATGCCCTTTTGTATGTGACTTTGCAGCTTCTCCCTTCAAGAGGTGGAATCCATTCTCCTCTCTTTGGAGATGGGCTTGCATCTGACTTGCTATGTCACTGGGACATTATTGGCAGTGCACAGTGTACTGAGTTCATTTGGCTGAGTCCATCCTCAGTTTTGACAGAAAATAAGGGAGACTCCTAATAAAGCATGAACTCTGTATTATATGGAGAGGAGGCTGGTAAGCTAATTATGTCAGCCCCAATCTGTATTTGTTATCTATTGCTGCATACAAATTGCTCCAAAATTTACAGCCAACATTTATCATGTCACAGTTCTGTGGGTCAAGAATTTGAGAGAAGCTTAGGTAAGTGGTTCTGGCTCAGGATCTCCCATGAGTTTGTGGTCAAGATGTCAGCTGGGGATTCAGTCATCTAAAGGCTTGACAGGGGCTGGAAGATCCACCCCCAAGATGGTTCCCTCGCATGACTATTGCCAGAAGACCTTGATTCTTCATCAAGTGGGACTCTTCACAGGGCTGCTTGAGTGTCCTAACAACACAGCTGCTAGCTTCTCCCAGAGTGTGTGATCCAAAGGAGAGAGGAAGGAGGAAGCCACAATGCCTTGTGAGTCCAAATCTTGAACATCACACACTGTCACTTCTGCCACATGATATTCATTAAGTGAATCACTAAAAATAACTCATACTTAAGGAGAAGGCAAGTAGGCTTCACCTTTTGAAGGGAAAAGTATCAAAAAATGTGTGGATGTCTTATAAGACACCATATTCTCCCACTCAAATTTCCTTCCCCAACTACTCCTTACATACTGCTCTCTTACTTATAGGGCAAATAAGCCTTACCAGTTTAACAGAATATAAAAGGAAAGATTTCATTCTGAAAAAGGAATTGTTAGAGCTGCAATTTAGCTGTCCACCCCTGTCATTTTGCAGTTGTTGTAAATATTGCAAAATATGTATTGCGTGTGTTAAAAGTGATGTGTATTGTGATGCATTCAGTATTTTTTCAGTTTTTTTGTGTAGGTATTTAATATGTCCCTCCAGTTATATTACATATTGTGTTAGCACTAGCATTTGTGGTTTACAAACATGTTTGACAGTCCCCAAATGGTAATTTTTGAAGATGCAGTGTGAAAAAGAAAAGGAGGATTCTGGCCTAGGTCTATAAACAGTTTTGATTAAGTTAATGGTGAAGGTTTTCAGTCTTCCAAGTCATTTCAATGCACTAAAGGACAACAGATATAAAAAGTTCATCTTTATAATGAAATATATTTATGAATGGGTTTTACATGGGCCAGTAATTTGAGGTGTTCTCTTCCTTTGTGCACTGTCTGCAGTGAACAACTTACACATTCAGCAAAGGCTCTCTCTTAGTCCATCTGGGCTGCTATAACAGACTGTCATAAACCAAGTGGCTTATAAACAGCAGAAATTTATTTCTTACCATTCTGGAGGCTGGGAAGTTCAAGATCAAGGCACTAGCAGATTCAGTGAGACCCATTACCTGGTTCATAGAGCTGTCTTTTCACTGTGTGGAAGTGAAGGGGCAAGGAAAGGGTCTCTTTTATAAGAGCACTAATCTCATGCATGAGAGCCCTACCTTCATGATCTATTCACCTCCCGAAGGCCCCACATCCAAATACCATCACATTGGGTGTTAGGATTTAACATACGAATTGTGAGGGGACACAAAATATTAGTCTATAGCAGGCTCCAAAATTGAAAGGCACTTTACAAATAACAGCTATTTGACAAGTAAAGGGGCTAATTATTGTAAATGGCTACTGGAATCTCTAAACAGAGTAAAGTTTTCATTAAAAAAAATTATAAACAGTGAAAAAGCTCCAAAAGCAGGAGCTTGTTGCCCAGGAATAAAAAGGTCATACTGTTGGTGAGAATCTAATAATACCAGATGTAAGATGGGAGTTGACTGAGCTCTGAAACAGGGTACAGTGTGAGAAAATGGAAAAATTCTGTTCCCTCAAAATACAATAAGGCACTGTGCTGATGACAGTCACATGATGCCAAAGACGTTTTATGTAATACACTAAAATCAACAACATCTCTATCCAGGCTGGTGAGTCAACAGACTTCACCAATAAATATCACTCCTTAACATTTGTGATATTTGTAAATAATGGTGGAATTCAAGACAACTTTTTCTGCTGCAAAGAGCTGCTACATAATTCATTAACAGGATATAAGAATTATAAACACATATATAGCTAACAAAGAGCTCCATAATATGTGAAGCAAAAAATGACAGAATTGAAAAGAGATATAGATGATTCTAAAGTAATAGTTGGATATTTCAGTACTCAATTTTCAATAATGGTTAGAACAAGTAGACAGAAGATCAACAAAGAAATAGAGGATTTGAACAGCACTATAAACCAGTTGGATTTAGCAGACATCTACAGTCCACCCAATAACAAATGAATAGAACTTCTCCAATGCAAATGGAACATTCTCAAGATAGACCACATGCTACCCATAAAACAAACCTCAATAAATTTAAAGGTGTGGAAATATAAAGTATGTTCTCCAACCACAATGAAATTAGAAATCAAAAACAGAAAGAAATTTGGGACCCTCACAAATATGTGAAAATTAAACAACACAGTCCTAAATAACAATTGGGTCAAGGATGAAATGAAGAGGAAAATCAGAAAATATTTTGAAATGAATGAAAACAAAGACACAGCAAACTAAGACTTGTGAGATTCAGTGAAAGCTGTGCATAGAGAGAAATTTATAGCTGTAAATGCCTATATTAAAAAGTAGAAAGGTCTCAAATGAATAACTTAATCTTCCACCTTACACACTAGTAAGAGAAGTGCATACTAAATCCAAAGCAAATAAAGGAAGAAATTAGCAAATATAAGAATGGAGATAAATGAAATACAGAATTAAAAAAATAAAGAAAATCAAAAAAATCAAGGTTATTTTTTTGAAAAGATCAACAAAATTGACAAACATTTAGCTAGACGACCAAGAAAAAAAGAGGACTCAAATTACCAAGATCAGGAATGAAAGAGGGTACATTACTAACAATTTTACAGAAATAAAAAGAATTAGAAAAGTACAAGTAATTATATTCCGACAAACTGTAAACCTAGATGAAAAGAACAAATTCCTGGATAGACACAAACTGCCAAAATGAACTCAAAAGAAATAGAAAATCTGAATAAACATATAACAAGTGAAGAGGTTGAATCAGTAACTTAAAAATTTCCAACACAGAAACGCCCAGAATCAAATGGTTTCACTATTGAATTCTACCAAGTGTTTGAAGAATTAACACTGACCTTTCTCAAACTCATCCCAAAAAATAGAAGAGAAGGAATACTTCCTAACTCATTCTACAAGGCCAAAATTACCCTGATACCAAAGCTAGACAAAGACATCACAAGAAAAGAAAACTTCAGACCAATATCCCCCTATTAATATAGACACAAATATCCATAATAAAACACTAGCAAACCAAATACAGCAATATATAAAAAGGTTTATACACATTGACCAAGTGGGATTTATTCCAGGAGTGCAAGGTTGGTTCAACAAATGAAAATCAGCTAATATAATACACCATATCAATAAAATAAAGGACAAAAGCCATATGATCATCTGAATAGATTCAGGAAAAGCATCTGACAAAACCCAACACACTTTCATGATAAAAACACATTAAAAACTAGGAATAGACAGGAATCTTCTCAACCTGATAAAGGCCATCTACAAAAACCCCACAGTTAATATCATACTTAATGGTGAAAAACTAGATGCTTTCCCCCTAAAATCAGGAACAACACAAGAATGTTCATCTCAACAACTGCATTGTACTTGAGGCTCTAACCAGGGCAGTTAAGCAAGAAAATGCAATAAAAGGCAACCAGAAGAAAAGAAAGACATAAACTATCTTGATTAGAAGATCTTGCATATAAAAAATCCTAAGGAATTCACTTTAAAAACTATGAAAACTAATAAAAAGTTTAGCAAGGTTGCAGGATACAAGATTGACATGTAAAAATCAATGCATTGCTATATATTTGTGATGAACAATCTGAAAATAAAATTAAAAAACCATTCCATTTTCAATAGCTTCAAAAAGAATGAAGTGCTGGGAATACAGTTAACAAAAGCATAGAGTTCATACTCTGAAAACTACAAAACATTGTTGAAAGAAACTAAACAGAGCTAAATAAAGGGAAAGACATCTCGTGATCATGGATCAGAAGACTTAATATTATTAAGATGACAAAATCCCCCAATTGATCTACAGATGAAATGCAATCCCTATCAAAATCCCAGCTGACTTCTTTGTAGAAACTGACAAGCTGATTCTAAAGTTCATTTGGAATTGACAGAGACCCAAAATAGTAACAACAATCTTGAAAAAGGAGAACCAAGTTGGAAGACCTATACTTCCTGATTTCAAAATTTACTACAAAGCAAAAGTCATCAAGACAGAGTAGTACTGGCATAAGGATAGACATATTGATCAATGGAATAGAATTGAGAGTTCAGAAATAAAACCATTTGTCTATAGTCAACTGATTTTTGACAGAGGCACCAAGATCATTCAATGGAGAAAGAATTGTTTTGTCAACAAATGATGCTGGGACAACTGGTTAGCTACACGAAAAGAAAAATGAATTTGATATCTTACCTCACACCATATACAAAAATTAACTCAAAAGGATCAAAGACCTAATATGAGAGCTAAAACTATTAAAGTCTTAGAAGGAAACATAGGAGTAGATATTTATTACCTTGGGTTTGGCAACGTGTTCTTAGATATGGCACTAAAAGCACAAGCAACAAAAGAAAAAATAGATTAATCTCCATCCAAATTTAAAATTTTTGTGCTTCAAAAAACACTACCCAGAGAATGAAAAGACAACCCACAGAACGGAGAAAATATCTGCAAATCATATATCTAATAAGGGATTTGGGGTACTTCCCTGGTGGTCCAATGGTTAAGACTGCGTTCCCAATGTAGGAGATGTGGGTTCGATCCATGGTCGGGAAACTAAGATCCCACATGCCACACGGCATGGCCAAAAAAAAAAAAAAAAAAATATATATATATATATATATATATATATGTACATATATATATAATAAGGGATTTTTATCTAGAACAAATAAAGAATTCTTACAACTCAACTCAATAATAAAATACAAATAATCCAATTTAAAAATGGGCAAAGAACAACAATGTGAAAGTACTTAACACTACTGAACTGTACATTTAAAATGGTTAAGATGCTAAGTTTTACGTGTATTATACAACAATTAAAAAAATTTTTAAATAGGCAAAGTTTCTGAATAGATATTTCTCCAAGGAAGATATAGAAATGGCCAATAAGCACATGAAAAGATGCTACATATCATTAGTCATCAGGGAAATGCAAATAAAAACTACAGTGAGATACTCTTTCACACCCACTAATATGGCTGTAGTCAAGAAGACAGATAATAAGTGTTGGTGAGGATGTGGAGAAATTGTAACTCTCATATACTGCTGGGGGTGATATAAAATGGTACAGCCACTATGGAAAACAGACTGGCACTTCCTCAAATGACTAAACATAAAGTTAATGTATGTAAACTTAAAATGGAAACGTATGTCAACTTAACATAAAGTTAATTCCACTCCTAGGTGGAAGAGAATTAAAATCATATGTCCACATAAAAACTTGTACATGGCAATTCCCTGGCTGTCCAGTGGTTAGGACTCCGTGATTTCACTGCCGTGGGCCCTGTTCAATCCCTGGTCAGGGAACTAAGATCCTGCAAGCCACGTGGCCAAAAAAACAAAACAAAACAAAAGAATAATGACAACAATAAAAAAACTTGTACATGAATGTTTATAGCATCATTACTCATAACAGGAAAAAGTAGAAAAATCCAAATGTCTATCAACTCACGAATCTATAAACAAAATGTGGTATATCCCTATTATGTAATATTATTAAGCAATCAGATGGAATGAAGTACTGATATATGCTACAATGTGAATGAACTAAGTGAAAGAAGCCAGTCACAAAAGGCCACACAGTAAATAACTCCATTTAAGAGATTAGTGGTTGCCTTGGGCTGGAGTGGACGGGAGAGAGTGGGGGTCACAGCTAAAGGGTATGGGATTTCTTTCTGAGATGATGAAAATATTCTAAAATTGACTGTGGTGATAATTACACATATCTGTGAATATACTAAGGACCACTGAATTGTACACTTGCAATGGGTGAATTGCATGGTATGTGAATCACATCTCAATAAAACTGTTTACAATTTTGTGAAAAGGAAAGAAATCCATTAATTTCCAGAAAGTTAAGCTTAGCTTACTTATTTTTTTTTCAAGAGAGTTTGGCTATAAAGTCATTTTCTTATTTTAGTTGGGAAAAGACACACACATAACACATAGCATACCTCATTATCATCTTGTATAGTTGAAATTTGAAGTAAGACTTTAGATCTTTTTTAATAATGTAAAATAGTCATGTTGGACTTTTTAATTTAATTTTATTTTTTGGCTGCACTGTGCAGCTCACAGGATCTGAGTTCCCCAGCCAGGGATTGAACCGAGGCCTTCTGCAGTGAAAGCGAGAGTCCTAACCACTGGACAACCAGGAAATGAAGGCTGAAAGTTCCTTTACCTACACTAGTGACTTGCATTGGAGTTGATATCCTTTGTGACTGGAGAAACCACAAAAAAAGAGTGTGCTAATAAGTTAAGCAAAATGCACACTCCACAGGGGAAAAAAAATTCTCTACTCGAAAGATCACTGTCAATTATTATTGAATGATTATATCTACATTTTACAAATCATGCTAATGTATCATGAGCTGTAGGTACAATATATTTTTTTTGTAGGTACAATTTTTATGCAAGGTTCCCTGGAACCTAAAAATAATTTCAAGAGTTCCTTTGGAGTAAAAAGATTGGGAAAGACTGCTCTGTAGGTAACCATTTATGCTTTCATTTTTTTCTTTATGAAAATATCAGCAGATACATTTATATATTCATATTTCCACAGCTTTCTTGCCCAAAGGACAGCATACTGTGCACTATTATGTACCTTGTTTTTTCTCATTTAGCAATATATCCTGGAATCACTGCATAGAGGTAGGTAGTATCTTACGCAGCTTGGGCTGCCATAACAAAATACTATAGACTGGGTGGCTTATACAACAGAAATTAATTTTCTCACAGTTCTGGAGGCTGGGAGTTTAAGATCAAGATGCTAGCATGGTGAGTTTCTGGTGAGAGTTCACTTCCTGGCTTGTAGATGGCTGCCTGATCACTGTCTCCTCACAAGGCAGGGAGAGTAAGCCCTTCTGTATCTCTTCTTAGAAGGGCACTAATCCCATCACGAGGGCCACACCCTCATGACCTCATGTAAACCTAATTAACAAAAGGCTCCATCTCCAAATATCATCACGTTGTGGGTTAGGGCTTCAACATAAGAAGTTTGAGGGAACACAATTCAGACCATAGCAACGGGGATTCTTCTCATTGCTTTTTACATCTGTATAGTATGCCATTGCACAGATATAATATTCAACCAGTCCTTATTGACAGTCCTTAAGATACACTCTTTTTTTATCACAAATAGTGCTGCAATGAACTCCTTGTTTGTATGTCATTCATAGTTTTACCTGTGACTCTTTGTGATAAATACCTAGAAGTAGGATTGCTAAATCAAAGGGTAAATGCATATTTAATTTTGCTAGATATTGCCAGGTTGCCTTCCATAAAGATTGTATCACTTTGCATTCCGTGAGTAATGTATGAGAGAGCCTAACTCTCTACATCTCACCATCAGAGTATGCTGTCAACTTTTGGATTTTGCCAATCTTAGAGGAGAAATATTATCTCAGGGTAATTTTTTTTTTTTTTTTTTTTTTTTTTTTTGGTGGTACGCAGGCCTCTCACTGTTGTGGCCTCTCCCGTTGCAGAGCACAGGCTCCGGACGCGCAGGCTCAGAGGCCATGGCTCACGGGCCCAGCCGCTCCGCGGCATGTGGGATCCTCCTGGACCGGGGCACGAACCCGTGTCCCCTGCATCGGCAGGTGGACTCTTAACCACTGCGCCACCAGGGAAGCCCTTCTCAGGGTAATTTTAATAAACATTTCCCTTATTATGAAAAAGACTGTGCATCTTTGCCATTTGCATTTCTTTGTCTACTATGTTTGTATATTTTTCTCATTTTAAAAATCAGGGGGACTTCCCTGGCGGTGCAGTGGTTAAGAATCCACCTGCCAGTGCAGGGGACATGGTTTCCAGCCCTGGTCCAGGAAGATCTCACGTGCCACAGAGCAACTAAGCCCATGGCCACAACTACTGAGCCTGCACTCTAGAGCCCGTGCTCTGCAACAAAAGAAGCCACCACAATGAGAAGCCTGCGCACCACAACGAAAAGTAGCCCCTGCTCAGAGCAACTAGAGAAAAGCCCCCACACAGAAATGAAGACCCAACACAGCCAAAAATAAATTAATTAATTTAAAAATATTAAATTAAATTAAAAAAATAAAAATCAGGAGCACTTCCTACATTAGGAGTATTAGCCTTTTGTGATACAAGCTGTAATACATTTTCTCCATTTGTCAATTTGTCTTTTGAACATTTATGGTATCCTCTTTCTCTCTGTCTCTTAATTTATCTTCCACAAAGCATATTTATATCTTTATAGTTAAAGTTATCAATCTTTTCTTCTATTTCTTCTGATTTGTGAAATTATTAATGTTTTCCCCATTCCCAGGCTATAAAGAAATGCACTCAGGTTTTCTTCTAGTATTTATGTATTTTCATTTTTCACATTTAGATCTTTTACTCATTCATCATTTACTTTGGTATATTAAAAGCATGAATCTCATGTTATCTTTTTCTATATGGTCTCAACACTATATGTTAAAAGCTTGTCTTTTCCCCACTGATTTGAGATACAACCTTTTCTTGTATGCCAACTTTCCTTTTGCACCTAGGTCCATTTCTGGATTTCTATTCAATTTCATTGGTCTGTCTGTTCATGTGTCACTTCTATGCTGTTTTAGTTATAAAAACTCCATAACGTTTTAATGTCTTTAAGGGCTAGACTCTCCACTTTTCTCTTAAGGAATTTTACTAGCAATTCTTGCTTGTTTGTTCTTCCTTTTTGGAAGAATAGACTTTATATAAAAAATTTGTTCAACCCTACAAAACAAACAATCAAAATCTGATGATAATTTCTATTGAGAGCATGACTAATATATCACTAAACTTAGGGAGAATTGACGTCTTTACAACACTGAGTCTTCCAATCCAAGAACATGGTACATCTCTCTATTTGTTCCAGTTCATTTTTGTGTCTTTCATGTATGTGTCATAGTTTTTACTCACAGAGGTTTTGCACATTTCTTTTAGATCTACAACAGATATTTTATTCTATTTTTGCTATTTTATTGTTTTGTTTGTTTTTTGTCTGCACCACGCGGCATGCGGAAACTTAGTTCCCCAACCAGGGATGGAACCCGTGCACCCTGCATTGGGACCACAGAGTCTTAACCACTGGACCACCAGGGAAGTCCTTATTTTTGCTATTTTAAATGTGTATTCTCATTATATCTTCTAGTTGCTTAGTGTCTGTATATATGAAGGCTATTGATTTCTACATGTTAATTTTATATCATGATACTTTACTAAATTTTTTTATCATTTGTGATAGTTTTTCCTTCAACCCTTTTGGATGTTCCAACTAAACAATTATCTGCAAAGAGAGATAGGGTTGTTGTTTGTTTCCTTGTTGCTGCAAAACATTATTGTTTCCATTTGGTCTAAGGCTTGAGAGAAAGTTCCAGGGTGGTTAAAAAGCTGCCTAGTGGCTACAGAGACAGGCTCAGGCTGAAGCTCTGACATGGGGTGGGGAGCAGAGGGATCCCTCAGAGGCTGCTGGGCTCTGGAGGCTCCTGGTCCTGCTTCAGGGTGAGCCTTTCCAAGAGATACTCTCCCAGCTCAGACTAGGGGCTGGACAGCCTGCAGAAGTTAGTCAGGTGGTGGTCCAACTTCTTGATGAGTTTCACTTGTTTATCTAGGAAGTGGTTCTCCAGGAGGTCACAGAGATGGGGGTGGGGATTGTACAGGCAGAGCTCAGGGCATGCAGATCCCAAAAAGCCTAGTTCAGGTTTTTCTCCAGGGCCACAGAGGCTTCCATGGTGTCCAGGGTTTTACACCACTCATCTTGAGACAGCTTCTGCAGGTCCTTCTGGGAGAAGGTGCAGCCACTGTGCTGGTTTTCCATCTTCAAGAGACATGAGGAACGCTGGCACTTCTCCTGGTCAACTCCCATAAGAAGGGCCTCCTACCCTCAGAGCCACATTCTCATGGTCAGAATAGAAGCCCAGAAAGAAGTGGGTGTAGGAGGCCAGCAGATGCAGGTTGACCAGGCAGTTGACAATGGCCTCCATCTCAGTGGAATAATCCTGATGAATCTTGGTGCTCCATGTTGGTGGGCAATAAGGAGCTAACCTCTGCGTTGGCTGGTCCCAGAGTCAGGGGATGGCCAAGAAGATGGTCCTGGAGGTTGTGGCTGGAAAGGAGGTTGGAGGGTGGTCAGAGGTTGGAGTCCTAGGTCTCTTCCCTCCAAACACTGTTGAAACAAGGAACAGATCCACAGGCCCACTGGGCATGCTGCTAAACAGAGGTCATTTTTACCTCTTCCTTTTCAATTATATTTCTTATCTAATATGCTTTCCCTTGTAAAATATGTGTTGGCTAATACTGCCAAAATGATGTTAAACCATAATGGAGATAGTAACACTATTCCTAACTTCAATATTTCTACATTAAGTAAGATACAATGCTAACTGTTGGGTAGTATATAAAATCAGGTTTGAATTGTGTCAGGTGCCTTTTTACATTATCTTGTGGGTTCCCCTGAAAACAAACAAAAGATTTGGTACAAATAGTTTTGGGGAAAGACAATCCCAGGGAATAAGAGGGAGTGAAACAGAGAAACAGGGAAAGCCAGTACACGGATGCATTAACAAATTGGCCACCATTATGGGTAACTAGTGCTTGATTCTGTGGGACCATCTGAGAAGCCATATGATATATTCTGAAGCGTTTACCAGGTAATGAAAGAGAGAAGCTTTTATCCACTGGCTTTTATCCCCCATTGACCAAGATACCTCACACTTCAGGGTTGCACATGCATGAATGCTGAGGTTTCTGCAGGCATCCCATGGCACCATGTCACAAAAGCCCTGGAGCACACAATAATATTTATTATCTCACAGTTTCTATGAGTCAGGGATGCAGGAGTAACTTAACTGGGTGGTTCTGGCTCAGGATCTCTCACATGGTTGCAGTCAGGATATCCACAGATCCTGCAATCATATGAAGTCTTAATTAGGGCTGGAAGATTCACTTTCAAGATGACTCATTCATGGCTGTTGGCAGGAAGCCTCAGTTCCTTATCACATGTGCCTTTCCGTTAGTTTCTTGCATGTCTGCTCACAACATGACCACTAACTTCCCTGAGAACAAGTGATCCACAAGGAAAGAGAAATTAAGCTCCACCTCTTGAAGCAAAGAATATGAAAGATTTGTGGACATATTTTTATTTATTTACTTATTTATTTATTTGCCTGCACCGCACGGCATGTGGGATCTTGGTTCCCCAACCAGGGATCAAACCCCTGCATTGGGAACACAAAGTCTTAAACACTGGACCACCAGGGAAGTCCCTCTAGACATATTTTAAAGTCAGCACACCATCATAATATAGTCCAAATAGATTAGGACTATCAGAACATCCTGAAGAACATCACATTGGTCCATTATGTCAATAACATCATGTTTATTGAAGCACATTAGCAAGAAGTGGGAAGTATGTTGGTGCCTTGGTAAAATACATGCTCTCCAGAGAATGGGAGATAAATCCTAGGAAGATTTTGGGGCCCACCACATCAATTAAGTGTTTAAGGATCTGTTGAGAAAGAAGCACAATACTTGGTAGCTTCTTTGGGTTCTGGAGATAGTATGTTTCATCCTGGGGAAACCTGCTCTGACCTATTTATTGGATCACAGGGAGGGCTGACAACTTTGAGTGGGGCCCAGAGCAAGAAAAGCCTCTGCAACTGGCTCACGTAACATTACAAGCCACCCTGCCATGTGGGCCATGTTATAGAGGAGACTGTGACAGTAGAGGTTTCTATAGTGAAAAAAAAAAGACATGTAAGGAGTATATGGCAAACCCAAGACAACTATATGCCACTGAATAAACAGCTCCTGGTGTGCTCCTGGGCCACAATAGAGATGGAACATGTGGCTATGGGACATCAGGTGACCACAGAGCCAAAACTGCCTATCATGAGCTGGTTTCTGTGAGACCTACCAGGTTACAAGATTGAGTGAGCCCAGCAGCAATCCATTATAAAATTGCAGTATTACATAGCAAGTAGGGCCAGAGGCCAAAGCAAGCTACACAAGCAAGTGGCCTAGACCACTATGTCATCCTCCACTGTTGTACTGATGCGTCTTCCTAGAACTACTCGCTCATGGAAGAGGCAAAATTCCAAGGTTGATTCCTGGATGAACTGCCTTGATATCTGGTGTAAAAGCCAAAAGTGCGCTGCTGATACAGAACAGTTTCACTCAGCAGTGACCCAGGAAGAGTGCTGAGAGGAAATCCTCCCAACGGTCAGAGTTTTGGGTGGCACATCCGGTCATCTACTTTGTGTAGAAAGAGAAGTGGCCCAAGGTAAAAATACATACAGACTTAACAGCAATGGCAAATAGATCAAGGACCTGAAAGGAAAAAGACTGGAAGATTGTAGACAGGAGATACTGGTGGTAGGTAGATGAAGAGTCTGCAAACATTTTCTGTAAAGGGTCAGGACAAATATTTTAAACTTACTGACCATATGGTCACCAATGCCACTCTTCCACTCTGCTGTTGTGCAAAAGCAGCCATAGACGACATGGAAATAAATGAGCATGGTTTTGTTCCCATAAACCTTTATTTATTTATTTATTTATAATTTTTTTTAACATCTTTATTGGAGTATAATTGCTTTACATTGTTGTCTTAGTTTCTGCTTTATAACAAAGTGAATCAGCTATACATATACATATATCCCCGTATCTCCTCCCTCTTGCATCTCCCTCCCACCCTCCTTATCCCACCCCTCTAGGTGGTCACAAAGCACCGAGCTGATCTCCCTGTGCTATGCGGCTGCTTCCCACTAGCTATCTATTTTACATTTGGTAGTGTATATATGTCCATGCCACTCTTTCACTTCGTCTCAGCTTACCCTTCCCCCTCCCCATGTCCTCAAGTCCATTCTCTACATCTGCATCTTTATTCCTGTCCTGCCCCTAGGCTCTTCAGAACCTTTTTTTTTTTTTAGATTCCATATGTATGTGTTAGCATATGGTATTTGTTTTTCTCTTTCTGACTTACTTCACTCTGTATGACAGACTCTAGGTCCATCCACCTCACTACAAATAACTCAATTTCGTTTCTTTTTCTGGCTGAGTAATATTCCATTGTATATATGTGCCACATCTTTAAACCTTTATTTATAAAACTGGCAGTTGGTGGATTTAGTTTGCCAACTCCTGGTACTGATGGACCTAAGGAAGTGGGCAAAAGTGTGAATGTCTTTGTACTACATTTCAATGACCACATGAGAACATCTACCCACAGAAGAGCCATCAGACAGAACAACTCAGTCTGGTGATGTCAGCCAGCCACTGTTTTCACCCATCCAAGTGCTGGCACAATCATCTCAGGAATGGAATAGGCATTGTGGAAGGATTAGTGGCTATTAATTAGCCCAAAAGCATGAGCTCCCACCCACCATAGTTGCTATGCAATACCCAATCTGCCAGCAGAGGCCAATGCTGGGTCCCCAGTATAGTGCCATTCTTCAAGGAGACCAACCAGCCACTTGGAGCCAAGCTGACTATTGCATCCCTCTGGAAGGAGCATTGCTTCATCTTGACTGGAATTAACATATGTTCTAGATATAGTCTTGCTTTTCTGCCTGCAGTGTTTTCGGAAGCATCCTATCTGATGACTTAAGAGTGATCTACCAGAAGGAATTCTGCATAACATCACCTCTGATCAAGAAACCTAACTTACAGCAAGGGAGGTGTGGCAATCACCATATGACAATGGGATCCACTGATCTCACGCCACACATACCACAGCACTCAGAAGCTTCTGGACTACTAAAGTGATGGAATAGCCTTTTGAAGGAATAGCTGAGGTACTAGCTTAGAGATGATGCTCAACAAGAATGGGACATCATCTTCCAGGATGTAGTATATACCCTAAATCAATGTTCATTATATAGTCTTGTATCCATAATAGACAGACTACATGACTTTGGAAACCAAGAGATGTAAGTAGGAGTGGCCTCACCTACTATCACTCTCATTGGCCCACCTGGGGGATTTGAGCTTCCCATCCCCTCAATTTTAAGTTCCAGAGATCCAGGTTCCCAGAGAGCATTGCTTCCACCGGAGGACATAGTAAGTGTTCCCTACATTACTGCCCATCATCTTGGGCTCCTTGTGCCAAGAAATCAGCAAAAAAGGAAAGGAATAACCATACTGTCAGGAGTAATTAAATGTTTGTGACCATCAGAAGGAGGTGGGGTTGTTGTTACTCAGTGGAGGTGGGGAGGAATGCATTTTGCACCCAAGTGATTGATTCACTGAGAAATCTCTTGGTACTCTCTGCTCAATATTTATGGTAAATGGACAGGGAAGCAGCCAAAGTCCAAGAAAAGTATGGTGACAATGGGCTCAAACTACCCAGTCATGAGGGTCTAGGCCATTCATCAGATAAGCCATCTAGATTGAAGATGAGAGAAATCTTGAATTTGAGACTAGAATGTGGCTAGACTAGAGATTGTGGCTTGAGACCAGCTGAAACAGTGAGGGCTATAGATTGTCCCACTAACCTTTCTCCCAAAAGTCTTCCCAGGAAAGAAGATTATTCAGAACCCTGGAGCTGTTCCCAGATGGAGTGAACTGACTATACAAAGAAAGCAGATCCAAGTGGTGCAAGGGATAGACTGTAGTGAATGCTGTGGTGTGCCACACAAAGTTCCCTCTTTAGGACTGAGATACTCATTTCCTCAGCTGCCCGGAGTATTGGCTGCCAATGGCTCACAGCTGAATCTTTCTCTAGAAATTGCTCGGGGCTAAAGAGGGCTGTCTGGTGGCAGCCCATATTCAATGACTAATCAATGTTGAAGAGTACAAAGTCTGCCCCTCGCCTCATTTGGGGGCAAGTCTAAAGGAATATTCTAGCTCTAGGGCTCCAGATCTAGGCATCAACTGAGTCCTCTGTTGCAGCTACATTGCAGTTCAACTTTTCCATCTAATTCAACCCTGCCTCCCTCCCTAACTTACCGATGTTGCTCCTAAGATCATTCCCTAACAAACCTGCACATAAATCTTCTCAGAATCTGTTTCCTGAGAGCCTAACCTAAGACTGCTCCTGTTGCTCTCACTCTCCCAGTCTCCCTTGCAGTTGTGATACAGGATATACAACCCAGGCTTTGACAAAGACATGTTCACTTTGGAACGGAAATGAAGTTGAAGGCAAAGTAAAGGCAAAGTAAAGACCGAAAACTTTGAGAATTTATTGCCAGCAGACCTCCTCTGGAAGAAACAAAGGGAATTTCTTTCTTTTTCTTTTTTTAAACTACTATTTATTGAATGCTTACTGTATAACTGGTATGGTGCTAAGCTTTATTAAATGTTTATGTCATTTAATCCTTACCATGACTTTATTCTGTGGGAACTTTTTTTTTGGCCACACTGCCCAGCTTGTGGGATCTTAGTTCCCCAACCAGCGATTGAACCTGGCCCCAGGAGTGAAAGCACTCAGTCCTAACCACTGGACCACTAGGGAATTCCCCAAAGGGAGATTCTTCAGGCAGAAGAAGAATGATCCCAAGTAAGAGCACGATAAAATAGGAAGTAATGAAAGGCATGAGCATAGGTAAGTATATGGGTAAATAAGCAGAAACGACTACTGATGTTTGAAACAATAATCTAATATTTGGTGTGGTTTAAAATATATGTAGAATTAAAATACATGACAGCAATAGCACAAAAGGCAGACAGAGGATAATGGAATTAAGCTGTACTAGGGTTAGCTGAGACATGGTAAAAGTACTAATTTAAGGTATACTCTAGTAATTCAAGGATGCATGTTGTCATCTCTAGGATGACATTCACAGAATTATTAAAGAATGTATTACTAACAAAATAATGAACAATAAAGGAGAAAAATATTAAAGAACAAATGAGAAAATAAATGCTTTAAGATGATAGATCAAAATCAAATGTATTCGTACTTTTATTAAATGTATATTATCTAAATACTCCAAATTTAGAGAATTCCCTGGTGGTCCAGTGGTTAGGACTCTGCACTTTCACTACTGAGGGTATGGGTTCAATCCCTGGTTGGGGAACTAAGATCCCACAAGCCACTCGGTGTGGCCAAAAACAAAAACAAAAACAAAACCCCAAAAAACAAATTTAAAGATAAAATTCTTAGATTGTATTTTTAAAAAGTAACTATAAGGACTTCCCTGGTGGCACAGTGGTTGGGAATCTGCCTACTAATGAAGGGGACACGGGTTCCAGCCCTGGTTCAGGCAGATCCCATGTGCCACGGAGCAACTAAGCCTGTACGCCACAACTACTGAGCCTGCATGCCACAACTACTGAAGCCCAAGCCCTAGAGCCCATGCTCCACAACAAGAGAAGCCACCGCAATGAGAAGCCCACGCACCAAAATGAAGAGTAGCCCCTGTTCACCACAACTAGAGAAAGCGTGAGCGCAGCAACAGAGACCAAAAACAGCCAAAAATAAATTAATTAAATAATTTTCTTAAAAAAGTAACTCTATGCTTCTTACAAAAGCTACACCTGTAACATGAGGATACAGTGGGTTGAAAGTAAAAGGATAAAAGAAGAAAAAGGTGAAAACACTAACCTAAAGAAAGCTGCTTCATCTATAGTAATATTAGACAAAGCAAACTTTAAAAAATAATATTACTAGAAATATGAGAGACATTTCATAATTAAAAAGAGAAAGATATAATAATTCAAATTTGTATTTACCTAATAACATAGCTTCAGAATCTATGCAGGAAAAAAAAACATAACTAAAAGGAGAAATTGACAAAAACTACAAACATAGCTGGCAATTTTAACATATCTCTTTCTCTAAGTGATAGAACAAGACACACAAAATCAACAAGGATACAAAAGACTTGAACAATGCAATTCACAAACTTGACATACATAGAATATTGCACCAACAACTGCAGAATCTCCATGCTTTTAAGTGCACATGCAAATTTCAAAGAACTGCCATGCAGAGTATGTTCTTTGACCACAGCAGAGATAAGTTAAAAAACAACTTAAAAAAGGAAAAAGAAATTTTGAAAATCTCCAAATGTTTGGAAATTAGGTGATTTTTAAAAAATATTTATTTATTTATTTATTTAGGCTGTGCCAGGTCTTAGTTGCTGCACGTGGGATCTTTAGTTGCAGCACACGGACTTCTTAGTTGAGGCATGCGAACTTCTCAGTTGCAGCATTCGAACTCTTAGTTGCAGCATCTAATTCCCCAACCGGGTATCGAACCCGGGCCCCCTACATTGGGAGCATGAAGTCTTACCCACTGGGCCACCAGGTAAGTCCCCTAGACAGGGGTCCCCAACCCCTGGGCTGCAGACTGTTAGCGGTCCGCAGCCTGTTCGGCACTGGTCTGCACAGCGGAAGGTGAGCAGTGGGCAAGTGAGTGAAGCTTCATCTCCCGCTCCCCATCGCCTGAACAATTCCGCACCCCCCCACCCTCCACCCCCCACCCCATGGAAAAACTGTCTTCCATGAAACCAGTCCCTGGTGCCAAAAAGGTTGGGGACCACTGCCCTAGGTGATATATTTTTAAAGAGAGAAGGTATATCATAGTAGTGAAAGGGGAACATCAGACATTGAACATATTGACAGTTAAACAGTAAGAGGATATTTTGAAGAACTCTGCCAATAAGTTTGAAAATTTAGATGACTGGACAGATTCCTTGAGGAACTCGACTTATGAAAACTGACATAATAAGAGCCGAGAAATCTGAATCGTTTATTTATTTATTTATTATTTATTTATTTATTTATTTTTTGCGGTACACGGGCCTCTCACTGTTGTGGCCTCTCCCATTGCGGAGCACAGGCTCCGGACGCGCAGGCTCAGCGGCCATGGCTCACAGGCCCAGCTGCTCCACGGCACGTGGGATTCTCCCAGACCGGGGCACGAACCCGTGTCCCCCGCATCGGCAGGCGGACTCTCAACCACTGCGCCACCAGGGAAGCCCTTTATTTATTTTTTGACCACACTGCGTGGCTTGTGGGATCTTAGTTCCCCGACTAGGGATCAAACCCAGGCCCACGGCAGTGAAAGCGCCAAGTCCTAACCACTGGGCTGACAGGGAAGTCCCTGAATAGTTCTATTATTATTAAAGGAGTAGAACCCATAATTTCAAAATTTCCCACAATATAAACTCCAAGCCCTTGTGGCTTCACTGATCAATTCTTTCAGACTTTTAAGGAAAAAATAATACAATTTGGGGGATTGTGTTCCCCAAAAAGATATGTTGTTGTTCTAACCCCTCGTATCTCAAAGTGTGACTTTGTTTGGAAATAGGGTCATTGCAGATGTAATTAGTTATAGATGAGATCACATTGGGGTAGGATGAGCCCCTAATCCAATATGACTTGAGTCTTTATAAGAAGACAGCCATGTGAAGACACAGAGAATGCCATGTGAAGATGAGGGCAGAGATTCGATTGGTGTGTCTACAAGACAAGGAACAACAAGGATTGCTGGCCATCACCAGAAGCTAGGGGAGAAATGTGTATTAGTTAGGGTTCTCCAAAGAAAACAGAATCAACAGGAATATAAATAGATATAGACATAGATAAATTGTTAGATCAATCAATCTCTCTATCTCTAGATAAATAGATACAGAGAGAGAGGAAAAGAGAGATGTATTATGAGGAAGTGGTTCTAGTGATTATCGAGGCTAAGACCCACCATCTACCAGATGCTAGAGACCCAGGAAAGCTAGTGGTATAATTCCAATCCAAGTCTGAAGGCCTGAGGACCAGGGGAGCTGATGGTGTGAACCCCAGTCCAAGGGCCGGAGAAGGCCAATATTCTAGCTGAACAGGCAGGCTGGAAGGGACCGAATCCTCCTGTCCCCTGCTTTTTGATCTATTCAGACCCTCAATGGTTTGGATATGCCCACCCACATTAGGAAGGGAAATCTGCTTTACTGAGTCCACCAATTCAAATGCAAATCTCATCCAGAAGTACCCTCATGGACACACCCAGAAATAGTATTTAATCTGGGCACCCTGTGGTCCAGTCACGTTGACACAAAATTCACCATCAGACCCAGAGAACAGACTCTCTCTCAGAGCCCTTAGAAGGAGCTAACTCTGCTGACACCTTAATTTTGGACTTCCAGCCTCCAGACCTGTGAAAGAATACATTTCTGTTGTTTTAAGCCACCCAGTTTGTGGCACTTTGTTAGGGCAGCCCTAGGATACTAATATACAATCTTATATAAACTATTCCAGAGAATAGAGAAAGCAGGAATAATTACCAACTCATTTTATAACATAAGATCAATATAACACAAGCTCAATATAACAAAAATCAATTGTATTTCTACATACCAGCAATAAATAATGAGAAAATGAAATAAAAGATACAATTTAGATAGTATTAAAATATAGAAAATACCTAGCAATAAGTTGAACAAAAGATATGCACATTTCTACATAGAAAACTAAAAATTATCACCAACAGAAATTAAAGAAAACCTCAATTAATATGAAAAAGTAAAAATTTTCTGGTTTCATCAATGGGAAGACTTAATATTATAGAATATTAATTCTTTCCAAATTGATCAATAAATTCAATATACAGTATTGTATACAGTATACAAAGCTAATAAAAAATTCCAGCAGATTTTTTTGTGGAAATTAACATGCTGATTCTAAAATTTATACATGTATTAATCATGTTTTTTATTTTCTATATTTCATGCCATTTTCATATCTTGGGGGCCTTGCTAATCCAGGAGAGACTGCCCTCCCAAGGCAAGCTAATTCCTAGAGATAGCAAATGACCCTCCTATGAATGAGCCTTTCACGTCCAAATCAAACAATCCAACACCCATACCCCCACAACTACCATCTTTACTAGCCTCTCACTGGGCTCTTATACTCTAGGCCAATATTTCCTTGCCCTAATCATCCCAGAGCCAGGTACCAGATAACTCAAGACAGAGTCTATATACCAAAGCTTGCTGAAATTATTCAAGCAAGCCAATCCCAAACCTGCTTAGCCTGCTTACCCTGCCTCTCCCCTTATTTCCCAGGAAAACCACAAAAAAGATTCTTGCCCACGCTTTCTCCCTGTTCCTTCTGCCTCCTAATCAACCCTGGTGCTTCCCCATGTGGCCCTGTGTAGGCTGGCATGTCCCGCCCTCTTGGGACTGTGAGTAACAAACTATCTTTTCAAAGGAAGCCATCTCCTGATCTGCTGGCCTCACTATACATCAATAATATTAATAAAACCTACATTTTAAAACAATATGGCATTTAAAAGGCCAAAAATAGCATAGATGATCTTGAAGAATAGTCAAAGGACTTTCACTAACAGATTTCAATACTTGTTACACATCTATAATGTGTCATGGGTGCTAGTTTAGGCAGATAGACTAAGGGAAAAATCTAGAGACAGACCCACACTTACACTTATGATAAAGGTGCCACTGCAATGAAAGGGGAAAGGATGGCACTGGCAACCATACGTATGGAGGGGAGGACCGTGACCTCTAATTCAAGTCATACACAAAGATATACTTCAGATCGATTATAGATCTGAACTTAATGTAAAACAATATAGTTTCTAGGACATACTAGAGAATATTTTCATGACTTTGGTGTGAGCAAAGATTTCTTAAACAGGACCCAAAAGCACTAAAATAAAGGGAAAGAATGATAAAGTGGACTATATTACACTTAAGATTTCTATTCCTCACATGACATCATTAGTAGAGTAAAAAGGCAAGCCACAGGCTAGAAGAAAATATTTGTATTAGACATGTCTGACAAGATCCTCATATCCAGAATATATAAAGAACTCATACAAATCCATAAGAAAAAAACAGGCAACACAAGAGAAAGATAGACAAAAGTCTTAAACAGGTACTTCATAAAAGAAAATATCCAAATAACCAAAAAGCATATGAAAAGGTAGTCAACAAAATTAGTCTTTGGGGAAATATAAATTAAAATCATAATGAGTTACTAATATACACCAACCAGAATGGCTAAAGCTATTAAAATATATACTGACAATACCAGGTATGGACAAGAATGTGGAGGAATGGAACTATTCTATACTATTAGTGGAAGTGTAAATTGGTGTATGACCATTTTGGAAAATTCATTGGCAAAATCTAACAAAGCTGAACAAATGCCTATCCCAAGATAAAGCAATTACACTCCTAGGACTCAATGGAAGTGAGTATCCAACAATGTACAGAACAGTGCTCATAGCAGCATCATTTGTATTGTCCAAAAAATGTGAAAATACTCAAACATCCATCAACAAAACAATGGGTACAGAAATTGTGGTGTGTTCATATGACATAATTTATACAGCAACTCAAAAAAAGAAAAGAAAAACTACTGCTACATGCGATGACACGGATGAATCTCACAGAAATAAGGTTATGCAAAAGAAGATAAAAATACTGTATGATTCCTCTTATAGGAAGTTCAAAAACAGGCAGAACTAATCTATGGTGATATGTATCAGAATCGGGACTACTCTTAGGGAAAGGTAAAGACTGAGAAGAGCATGAAGATTGTTCTTAACGTTTTAAATCTTCATCTTGGTGGTGGTTACACAGACGTGTTCCATTTGTGAAAATTCATTCAACTGTGCACTTACACTTTTTTGCAGTTTTGTGCATGTATGTTTAACTTCAATAAAAATTTACTTAATAAAATCTTCCCTCCTTACCGATAACCCCAAAGCCCCTCCTGGTTTTCTTTAAGTCAGTGACATAGAGTTCTCTCAGTCATCCTTGGCTTAGAACCCGAGTCACCCTAGATGATCCCCCTTTCCTTAGTATGCAAGTTCTTTTGACCTTCCCTTATAAATTTTCTTAGAGTCCCAGATCCCTCCCCTCAGTCCATTCCCACTGGCCATTCCCCTAGTTCAGATCAAGCCAAAACAACTACATTAGCCCCTTAACTAGTCCCCTCCCTCTACTCACTCCTGGCCAATCTATCGTGCAGTGTCCACTCAGTATAAGAGTTGGCTCCAGAGGCAGCACATACATACATGAAAATATGATTCACAGTTCAATATATATCAGTAAATGCCAAATTAGTGATAACAGACAAAGGGACAAGAGTTGAGAGAAACCATAGTAGATTTTGAATAAATTCTCCCCCACTACAACGTAAGTTCCATGAGGACAGCGGTGTTTGGTTTTGTTTGCTTGTTTGTTTTTTTGATTGAAGTATAGTTGATTTACAATGTCATGTTAGTTTCAGGTGTACAGCACAGTGATTCAGATATAGATATAGATATAGATAGATTCTTTTTCAGATTCTTTTCCCTTATAGGTTATTACAAAATATTGTGCTATACAGTAGGTCCTTGTTGGTTATCTATTTTATATATAGTAGGGTGTACATGTTAATCCCAACTTTCTAATTTATCCTTCCTCCCAGGGATAAATTTGCTTTATTTTGTCCATTGCTGTTTCCAGTGCCTCCTAGCACAAGACCCGACACGTAGTAGGTGAACAATAATTTGTTGAACGAATAAATTAGTGACTTAATAATGGCCATTATAATTATTTCCACCATTCTATAACATCTCAGGACTTCCTCTAAGATGTGAGTTCATTTATACATTTGCTCATTAATTCAACATCTATTGATGGAGTGCTACATATGCATAGGATATGATTTATGCCCCAGGGAATTTGTAACCTATCAGGAAGGTAAAACAAGGACAGCTGACTACTGTGGTAGTGCCCAGGCACAGCATCAGCTGACTCTCATTCTTTTTTTTAAATTATTGATGTATAGTTGATTTACAATACGTTAGTTTCAGGTGTCGAGCAAAGTGATTCATACGTACATATGTGTACATATATATATATTCTTTTTCATTATATTATTACAAGATATTGAATATAGTTCCCTGTGCTATGCAGTAGGTCCTTGTTGTTTATCTATTTTATATATAGTAGCGTGTGTATACGTTAATCCCAAACTCCTAATTTATCCCTACCCCCTCCCCCCTTTGGTAACCATAAGCTTGTTTTCTGTGAGCTGACCTTCATTCTTACCTTCCTCCGCCCCATCTAGTTCAACTGCAGATCCCAGGGAGACCTTCACTCCATGTTAAATAAAATATATAAAAATCATGTTAAATAAAATGATTTTTTTATTATTATTATTATTTTTTGGCTGCCTTGGGTCTTCGTTGCTGCACGCGGTCTTTCTCTAGCTGCGGTGAGCGGGGGCTGCTCTTTATTGCTGTGGGCGGGCTTCTCATTGCAGCGGCTTCTCTCGTTGTGGAGCACAGGCTCTAGGCGCACAAGCTTCAGTAGTTGTGGCACGCGGGCTCAGTAGTTGTGGCTCGCGGGCTCTAGAGCGCAGACTGAGTAGTTGTGGCACATGGGCATCGTTGCTCCGCAGCATGTGGGATCTTCCCGGACCAGGGATCAAACCCCTGTCCCCTTCATCGGCAGGCGGATTCTTAACCACTGTGCCACCAGGGAAGTCCCAAATAAAATGATTTTATTTAACATTTCCCTATTTGGGGACCTTGAGGTTATTTCCAGCTTTTCACCATGATAACGACACTTCTACAGGCTTCCTAGTGTACCTTGTTATTTCCCTAGTATAAAATCCTAGAAGCAGGGCTTCCCTGGTGGCACAGTGGTTGAGAGTCCGCCTGCCGATATGGGGGACATGGGTTCGTACCCCGGTCCAGGAAGATCCCACATGCCGCGGAGCCTGTGCTCCGCAGCGGGAGAGGTCACAACAGTGAGAGGCCCCCATACCGCAAAAAAAAAAAAGAAAAAAATCCTGGAAGCACAGTGAGTCAAAGGGTTTTACACTTTTTAAAAATTTTCATAGGTGTTGCCAAACTTCCCTTCAGAAACGTTACACAGAAGCATGCCCAGCAGCTGTATGTTTCTCAGCACCAGGGCCAAAGCTGGGTGTTGCTATTTTCTACCTTTGCCAATCTGATAGATGAAAAATGGTATCTCTGCGCTGTTTCAATTTGTATTTCTTCGAGGTTGATGGGTGTGGTAGGTTGATAATGGCTCACTCCCAAAGATCCGTGTACTAATCACTGGAACCTGTGAATATTACCTTATAAGGAAATGGGGTCTTTGCAGGTGTGATTAAGTTAACGATCTTGATGGGGAGATTATCCAGGATGATCTGGGTGGGCCCTAAACGACATCACAGCGTCCTTCCTTGTAAGGAGGCAGAGAGATTTGACAAAGACAAACGAGAAGGCCATGTGACCACAGAGGCAGAAACGGGAGTGATGAGATCGCAAGAATGCCGGCAGCTACCAGAAGCTGGAAGAGGCAAGGAGTATATGCTCCCTGGAGCCTCAGAGGGAACATGGCCCTGCCAACACCTTGATTTTGATTTAGTGAAACTCATTTCGGACTTCCGGCCTCGAGAACAGTGAGAGAATACATTCCTGGTGTTTTAAGCCACCAAGTTTGCAGTGATTTGTTACAGCAACCATGGGAAACTAATACGATAGGTTTTTCACATGTTTATGGACCACAGGAAAAAAAACCTTCTGACTTTCAAAAACTTGTAAAAATGAAATATCATGCAATAATATGAACAGTATAATTCTATTTTCGTGAAAGTAAACCTGTTTACATGTGTACACAACTGCCTAAGATGTCTGGGAGGATGTACATCAAACTAGTAACAGTAATTAACTGGAGGGAGGTGTGGGAGGGAGGTGGGGGAAAGAGAAACTTTTAGTTTTTTCTCAAGATGCATCTCTACTGTTTGAAGTTTTATGAAACTATATTCATGTACTAATTGTGTGAAAACATAGATAAGTCACATCTGCTTGCTGTAAACAAAAAAATATGTAGAAAGTAGAAAACAAAACTGTCCCTCTCCTCTCAATTATTCCCCTTCCCAGAAATATTTATTGATAATAATTTGGCGTGCGTCTTCTCAGACTTTCTTTCCATGAAGAAGCAAACACAGGTATGTCATTTTTAGAGAACAAAAAAGAAGAGTGAGTACCATATACATTTTCACTTAAGGGTGTTTCTCCAAAATCATTTTAGGATCCTGAGCTGGTTGTTGCACAGACTCTCGCCGTAAGAAAGTCCCAGAACTCTTTTTTTCACCAACCTCCCTGCTGCTTTGAACTTTCTTGTATCTGTGAATTTGACCATATGTATACACATCGCTGGTAAAACTCCTCTGCCAGTCGCGTTTAAAATAGTTTTAAGTACTCCCATTCTGCCTTCCAGTCTGCTTTTAAAACGGACGCTCTCACCAGTAGTTCCCCACTATGGAGGACACAAGATCCACTTTTTCAAACTTTCTGAACTGGGTGGAGAGATGATATTTTAATGTTATCACAGGAGGCATTTCTCTAAGCATGAGGCTGGTCGGGCATTTTTCATACGTTCATTGGCTCTCAAGGCAGCTTCGTGAACGCTTCAAAGGTCACTGGGCAGACAATCTTCCTTCGCAACGAACCAAATCCGAATTCTCTCTGAAACCAAGACCGTGAGTTATTCGATTAAGGACCTAGTCCGGAACTATGGGGCGAAGGTGATCTTTGGGATTTCAGCCTGGGTGACTCTGGACACCTGAACAAAGTCGAAAACGTGACCTGGGGCGGGGGGCGCGTTGGAACCCCACAGGAAAGAGGAGCGGGAGGCCGCCCGGCATATTCCCGGGGTGCCATACATCTCCCCAATCCTGTGCCCTACGCAGCCGGCGAGGGCGACCAGGCCGGGAGGGACCCAGCGCTGCAAGGTCTCCAGGCACCGAGAGTGTCCCCGGCCGGTCTGTGGGTCCGAAGCTTTCCCGCAGGGGGCAGTGCCGCCCGCCGGCGCGCGGATCCGGTGGGAGGGGGTGTGGAGCCGGTGCGGAGTTCTGGGGGTTCTCGGGAAGAAAGTTAGGGGATGCCTAGGGGTGGGGGCGGGACCCGAGCGGTCGGCCGGAGGGTGGGGACAGGGCCGCGGGGGTGCAGGGTAGGGCGCGGGGAGGGGGTCTGGGCGAGTCTGGGCGCGAGGGCGGTGCGAGCTGCGGGGAGGCGCAGCCCCGGAAGGTGTGAGCGAGCGGCAGGCGAGTGTGAATGCGAGTGTGTGCGCGCCGGAGCTCTCCGGGTGCTGCGAGGCGCGCGGGTGTCAGCTTGCAGCGGGGCTCCTCCCTCCGGCCCCCCTGGCCCGCGCGCCGGTCCCTCCTCCCTTTCCCCGCTCGCCCCTCCCCGGCGGGCCAGGCGCTGGGACACCCCGGCGGAGCAGGCGGCGGCGGCAGCGAGTTGGGGAGCCCCGGGCTCCGCGCTGCCGGTGGGGCCCGAGCCGAGCCGCCCCCGCCCCGGCCCGGCCGCGCCGGCCCAGCTTCCCTCCGGGCCACGCCCTGTCAAACTTTGTTGCCGGGGCCGCCGCGGCGGCGAGCGGAGCGGGCCGGCCAGCGGGAGGGAGGGAGGGGCGGGCGCCGGGCCGGGCACGGGCGGAGAGGGGCTCCGAGAGCGGCGGCCCCGGCCCGCGGCCCCACCATGCCCCAGCTCGGCGGCGGCGGCGGCGGCGGGGGAGGCGGCGGCGGCGGCGGCTCGGGCGCCGGGGCGGCCGGCGGAGGGGACGACCTCGGGGCCAACGACGAGCTGATCCCCTTCCAGGACGAGGGGGGCGAGGAGCAGGAGCCGAGCAGCGACAGCGCCTCGGCGCAGCGGGACCTGGACGAAGTCAAGTCGTCCCTGGTCAACGAGTCGGAGAACCAGAGCAGCAGCTCGGACTCGGAGGTGAGGAGGCTTCCGCGGCCGCCCCCGGGGGACCCCAGCCCCGCGCTCGCTCACCCGCCTTCGCCTTTGTGTCTCCTCCGTAGGCGGAGAGGCGTCCGCAGCCCGCCCGGGACGCTTTCCAGAAGCCGCGGGACTATTTCGCCGAAGGTAAGCGCCGGCCCCGGCAGCCCCCAGTCCCGGCCCCGCGGCGCTCGGCGCCTCATCTCCGGCCGTTCTCGGTACCCCTTACCCCCGTGGCCGTGCCCCTGCTCTCCGCCCCTGTCGGCCTCAGCAGTCCTGGGGCGCGCGTGGGGGGCGCTCGGGTCCCCGGTCCCCACTCCGGGTCCCCAGCCGCGGCGCTGTCCCGGGGACCCCGACCTTACCCCCTCCTTGGTCTTGCCCGCAGTGAGAAGGCCCCAGGACGGCGCGTTCTTTAAGGGTCCCCCCTACCCTGGGTACCCGTTCCTGATGATCCCGGACCTGAGCAGCCCGTACCTCCCCAACGGACCCCTGTCTCCGGGAGGAGCGCGCACGGTGAGTGCCCGTCCCGCCGCGCCGGGGCGGGTGGGCGGCCGGGGCCCGCGAGATGCGCCCCCGGGCTCGGCGACAGGGTGGGGGATGGGGGATGGGGCCGTCCCGTGAGGATCCTGGGCAGAACTTGCTTACGGGGTTGAACTACTCTGGCGGCCGAGGGTTAGGCTGCGCTAGGCAGTGCCTGCATGAAAAGAAAGTGCCTTTACATTCTCCCCTTTTGCTGGGGAGCGGCTTTGGGGTCCACTTCTGGGGTCCTCCTTGGTCTTCAGAATTCTTTGCTCGCACTAAAGGGAAACTTGGATTTGTGCCGGTTGGGCGGGGGTGTGTGTGTGTGGGGGGTCTCGCTTCCTTCCTGGAAATCGGTCAGCTTTCCCTGGCAGTTGGGCAGTGGGGCCGGGGGAGCTGGGTTGGCGACGTTGCCCCACGACTCCAGTTTCGCTGGGCGGCTGTGAGTTCGTTCCTAAGAAACCCAGTATTCGTGGCGGGTTATTCACACACACCCCTCCCCACCCCCAGCCCTCGCGCGGGGGCCTCAACTTTTCTGTAGAGTTCGGGATTTTAAACTCGCCAAGATGATTTCGAGGGCGAATCGAGGCATTCTTCAAGTTGAGGAACTTGGCTTTTTCGCCCTTTGTTGCCGGCTTTTCTCATTTAAAGCGAGCGCTGCGACACTTTAAACCTGTTAATGGGCGCGCATTGTGTGCTGCGCGCTGGCATTTAGAGCCGTGATTAAGCAAATTGACCGGGCCCCAGAAGACGTGCAAATGAGGGCGGATTCCTTCGCCCCCTCCCTGGCTCTAACTCCCGCCCCCCGCGTTGCGAGGGGCACAGCCCGGGCTGGCCAGGCTTTTTTGTCCCCTGAGTTGCCACCCCAGCCGAGGGCCCCCTGCCCAGGTGCTAGGTCCGATGGCAGATCTTGGGTGAACACCTGCCTACTATGCGCCAGGCTCTTGCGCGCTGCTGCTTGGGCGCCCGCACGCTGTAGTGGTTCTCTTTGCTCCCTGCCCGGTTTCCCAGTGCCCGCCAGTTCGTGCTGTTTTGATTCGGGGTGGAAGGTGTTTGGCGCCCTAAGAGCTGACCCGACAAACTCACTTTATGCTCAAGTTGTCCTTAAATAATAATCATAGTTAAAGGGCTGCCTGGGAAACGCTGGTGCTGAATGGACCATCCCTGCCGTCATGGTACAGCGGTTGGTGGAGAGAGGAGACATCTGCCGCCGGTTCAGTGGCCACTCTGCCGGCCGGTTGGGGTGTGGGAGTGGAGGCTGGGGACTCTGGCCAACCGAGCGCAGAGTGGAGCCGCACAGCCCTCTCCTTTCAAGCAGGGAAGACCCAGCACCTTTGGCCCTGCCTTGGTGCATCCTGGGAACTCCCGAATGTAAGTCCTGAATATGAGCTGGATACGGGCATCTGGCTGTTGCTTTTTCTCATTCACGTTAAAAGAAAAATGTGTGAGTAAAAGTTGAGCAAAACAAACTGCCGTAACGTTGTTCAGGTTTTCACAGATCCTCTTCCGTGTCCGCAGATGTGGCTCAGTTCTGAAAGTTTTAGTAGGGTTTCTGTACCTGTGTGTGTGAAAAGGTAGGTCACTACACTATCAGAGTCCCTTTTCTCCATTTTACCTTTAGTTGTCTGGGAAAAGGAGTTTGGCATTTCTGTGAGTCAGCACCGATCCATGTCCTGGTGCAGATAAAGTCGTCAGAAGTGTTCCAAATATGACTAAGTATTTCACTCAAGCTAGCTATCCCTTTCCCCTTTCTCACCAGGGCATTTTGATTCTTCCTCTTTGGATGGTAACGACTGCCTGTCTTCATATGCTGCTCTTCCCCTCCCCACCAGGAGCCCAAATGGGACAGATTTTGTTTGTGTCAGTCCCCTACTTTCTTCTACCATCTTCTACCACCCTTCCTTCTTTCTCCCATCTTACATGTTCTTTTGCCTAAGAGCTTCCAAAGGCAGCTTCTTTTTGGTACTGGCGATTCCTGATTACTGCATCCAGGCCTGCATGGGATTTTTGGAGCCCTCCTTGAGGAAGCCAGCCTTGCCCCTCTGCGTGCTTTTTACGGTCCCTGCTCATTCCTGCAGTTGTTCCCTGCCTGAGCCCATGTCACTAGCCTCCTTTTTGAGCCTCCAAGAACACTCACCCTCTCCCTGTTGATCCTTCATACGGGGCTTAGTATGTCCTGTCTCACTCTCCTGTTTCCATCTCGCCTCCCTGATGAATTGCCCTTGCAGAAAAGTAGGTTCAATGCCCGCATTGTTTCTGTGCCCCTTATGTGTCTGTCATTGTATTTTGACCTGCGTAGTTACAAAATTTATTGAAGTTTCCTGCAGTTAGATCAGCTCAGTAGAACCTGCTAATTTGACTCTATCTTTGGGCGTCGATGACTGTTAGGAAAGCAAGGGAGAAAATACTTAAGCACTTGATTGTCTGGACTGTAGGACTGAGCTGATGCTTTTCCTCTGGATGACTATATTAATGTAATTAGTGTGACTCTTACTGTAGGCAAACTATAGGTGCAGACAGAGTGGCCGTCTGTAGGGGTCCCTGCCTGGTAAAAGGAATGTATTGATGGATAGATACGGCGGGGAGAAGGGGAGGACCGTGGCTGAAGGGTGGGGGGTGGTGGCTTATATGATCTGGTCTCTCTCTTAGCAGCCTAGGTCTTTTTTGGTTTCATATCTAAATTTCACAACCTTAGTCCTCGCTGCTCTAAGGCCTATAAGTGATATAAAATTGGGTGACCTTAGTTCTCTTATGCCCTGACACTTTCTGGAAATACCAAGCCAGAGGCAAACGTGAGGTCTGGCTGGAGTGTTCTCAGGGTATTAATTGACCCTAGGAATAGCAGCAGGGCTGCAGCACCCTCACGCACTGGCAAAATTCCTTCTGGGACAACTGGGGGCCAGCCAGTCCTCCAGTCTGGCCATCTCCTCCCCATGCATTACCTTTGCCCTCCACTCTGGTTTGGCTGGGAGGCTGGGAAGTGGCCTCTTCCTGAGTCTCTTTAGAGAAGAGGTCCCCTTAATCTGGGGTGTGTGCCAAGCCTCCGAGCCGTGATTCATTCTCATCTGGAGCTCTGGGGACCCTGTGGCCTGTGAAGAGAGGAATAACGGCCACAAATCACTTTTCACTCCTTCCAGTAGTCACACGAAATTATACATTCATTCATGAAAAGGCTTCACCAGTTCACTAAACCACCTTGGTGCTGTTGACTAGAATTTTGTTAGGAAAATGTAAGTCAGCACAGAAGAGAGTGGATGTCAAAAATAGTTGGACTAATCAGAGCCAAAAAGAAACTGCAGCATGTGGTTCAGTGAGTGAGCAGCAAAGTGATAGGCGTTTGACCGTGACCACAATGTGAGTGCTAATGACATTTTGGAAAAGAGCGCTTCCAGGTAGAGTTGCTGAGGAAATCTATAGTTTGGGGCCCAGTGTATAAATTTTAGAGCTGCCGTTGTGCAGCTCAAGCACCAAGTTATTCATAGATTTCTCAGACCATCACAACTCAAATTTCTGTAGGAAATTACTCTGTCCTTCAAACATGAGCCTGTTTTAAAGTCCTTCGCATCCCACTGCTTCCCATGGGCAGTGCTGCTGATATCCTGGGTGCTCCTGTTTCCTTCCTGACACAAAGGAGCCCAAGCAGAAATCTTTGTGTATGTATAGAGAAATTTTCTGGTTTTTAGGAGTTGTATGTAAAAGCCAAGTATTGATAAAACCTCTTCTTTTGGAAGATCAGTATAAACATGCTGTTTTTGGGAAAGTTCTTTTAAGCCATTTCATCTAAATATAACTTCTGTTCTATTTTTCTCTAAATATAACTCAGGGTTTAATGAGGGCTTTTCACATGGAATGAGCATTTACGAGGGCCCTGCCTGCGTTGCTGAAGTTTTGGCACTTAGATTTCTGGGGTGACAATTGATGACAAACTCTGTGGAGAGACTCAAACCCTGTCAGTCCTTTTTCTTTGGGTGGGTGGATCTGACAGAGAATACCTGCTTGCTGCGTCACAATTTTGGAAAGGTTTAGGTTGGTCTCATTCTTCAGTGATCTTACTTCTGGGAAATCTTGAAAAAGTAGGCCAGCACATGTACACACACACACACACACACACATCTAACCTTCAATACAGAGTGTTCCAGCCTTTACAGTGATGTGCAAAGTTACCCAAAACATTGTGGCATAAAAAGGAATTTAAATGATGAACTCATTGGAAAATCCATAATGTAAAGATCCTATATTCCAACTCAGAGTCCATTTTTACTTGCTAACACTGGGGAAATTCAGATTGGCATCCTTAAGATAAAAGTCATAACGCCTTGACTTCATTGCCTATCATGGGCAATGACTAAGGAAGGGACTGTGGGAGTTAGGCTGAATTAGACCCAGCTTTGCCCTGAAGGACCCAAAAATCGAGTTAGGAAGAAGTAACGTTAGTACAAACCACTATAACAGGAAGTCCACGTTAAGAGTCAATAAAATTCAGAGAAGAATTTTCAGAATAAAAAGAATAGAAAAAGTGTCTTGGGCTGGCATGGTCAAGGAAGGCAGGTAAAGGAAATTGTTTTAGACTGGTCCCTGAAACTCATCACTCTTTAATTCAAAGTAATTTTTGTTAGCTATAAAAAATTTAAACAGTACAAAGGTATTTAGAGTGAAAAGTGGAAGTCCTGCACGTACATCTGAAGGTAGAAGCCAGCACAGGGAGAGCAAAGGCATGGAGTGGGTTAGGAGTTCAGGGCCATTGGGGTAAGGCAAGTTTTTCCATTTGCCTGGAAGGGTAAGGGGCCAGACCTTGAACGCCAGTGAAGGAATCTGCCCTTATTCAAGAAGCAGCAGGGTACCATCCAAAGTTCTGCTGGGAAATAATGTGACTCATACATGTGCTTAAAAGGATAATAGTGATTGTGGGAAGAGGACCTGGGAGGAGCTAGAATGCTTGGGAGACTCACAAGAGGCTAGGAGCGAGGTGAAAGGGGCTTAGGAGTATCTGAATGGAAGGGAAAGGTAGCATGAGGGAGACTGGCATGGTTGCTTGAGTTTGCATGGGAAGAGGTGGTGGATGGATGGGAAGGAGGGAGGGAGGGGCTGATGTCACAGTTAACTCCTGGTGTCTGAGCCTGGGAGACGTGGGGTGTGACTTCTGGCAAGTGGGGCCCTGGCCCTCCATCTTTGCCTCCCCAGTGCTGGACAGACGCTTATGAACTATTTTAGCAATAACAACCCACACAGTCTGTCAGAGGGTCTCACGCAGAGGAGCTGCTCAGTCTCGTTGGAGAGGCACTGGGTTTGAGGGGATATTGAGGGAATAGTGGAAGCTTCAGCAACAGGCTGATGCGAGGGAGCAGGAGAAGAAAGGAAGGAGGTGCTCAGAGCAGAGAAGTCACTGAGGAAGGATGGAAAGGGGTCTCTGCCGAGGTGGGAGGAGAGCTTAGGTGCTGCGACTGCACGGAAGCTGGAGGGGAGGGGAGGGGGTGGGGTGCTCCTTAGTGTCCGATGCCACAGGGAGAGGGGAGAAGAGGCCTGAGGACTCCGAAGGAGCTTTGGGAATTCACTAATCAGGAAGCAACTGGTGCCTGCAGAGAGCAGTATCCCAGGCAGGTGATGACGAGAAAGGTAGGTAGGCAGAGATGCTAGCTTCAGGCTTCTCCGTCGGGGGTCAAGGTGCTGTGACCAGGGCTGGTCCCGCTGTGTGGCCCGTCCCTCCCTCCTCAGCCAGAACCCACACCAGACTCCCACACATACGAGCAGCCTCCTGCCTTACACATTTCACTTTCTATCTCCCGTAACCTGGAAGGTGTTGGAAAACCAGACTCTGGACAACCCGTTTAAGAAGATGGGCTGTGGCAACGCGAGGGATGGGAAGCGCTGCAGGCTCCGGAGAGGGTCCATGTAGGATGCTGGGGTGGGAGCTTGTTCGTACCAGCGGCAAGGTAGGGTGGAGGGTCAGTGGGGAACAAGAGGAGGAAGAGATGAGACTGAGCGCTTCGGGACGAAGGCAGTCTTCTTCCCTCACAGATGGAGGATGCTCCGTAGCTCTATCCACCAACAGGAGGTACTGTTCTCTTGACTTTGCAGGTGAGCCCAAGCGTTGAAGAAGGGGATGTGGAAAAACAATGCGGAGGTGGAGGTGCAGGAATTGGGGGGGAGTGCGTTGGGTGTCTAGATGACTTCGGGATCATCAGTAAAAAACCAAGAGCAAGTTGGCTGGCGTTTTGTTGGCAGTAGGGAGACCACAGGCCCTTCCTCTGTACCCAGTTATAAAGCCAAACTTGTTGGGAACCTTTTAGCCACATGGGAATAATGAGATGTTTGTGCATGGATTGAAAGATATGACACACTTGGGAAACTGTTCCTCTTTTTATTGTCTGGAGCTGGCTGACTTGGAAGGGGGCTAGAGGTGAGGATCAAAACACAACTCATTTTCAGTCAGGGACAGATGTTGGCATGTGTGAAGTTATCGGGGATGGGAAAGGACTGG
Organism: Hyperoodon ampullatus; assembly: GCF_949752795.1. Lineage (NCBI taxonomy): Eukaryota > Metazoa > Chordata > Mammalia > Artiodactyla > Ziphiidae > Hyperoodon > Hyperoodon ampullatus. Next base: position 9,469,947 of record NC_136928.1, read on the forward strand.
GAAAAAAAGCATGTAGAGAATTGCCCCGTATTGGCTAATCTAATAATGTATTTTTAGAGGAGGTTTTTATATGTCCCATGTGTTACTGTTTTCTCGCAAACTGGATTGGATTTAGGGAGCAGTGAAATGATTGCAGTTTCCAAAACCTTGGCATTTGGGGATGAAGGGACGTGGGGGGAGTGCAGGGGGCTTGCCTTTTCCTCTGTACTGTGTGTGCTGCCCAGGGAACAGCTCTGGGGCACTGGGCAGCTTCTTTCTGAGATGCTGAGTTTTCCCTCCATTGCCAGGTAGCTTTAAGGTTCTAAAGGGTTTTAGGTTCAGAATCCTCAGTCTTTCCTTTTCATTATGTGTAGAGCCTACAGATTTTTCATGGGAAAATGACCTTTTAGTTTCGAAACACACTTCAAAGTTTGAACATTAAATCATAAAAATGTTTTCCTGAACATGACCCTTTTCATGAGATTTTGTGGAAGTAGTAAGGGGTGATAACTCCAGTTACCTGGAGTCCTCAGGACAGGAAATGAAGTCACACATACACTTTCAAACTGTTATAGCAGTTTAGAAATCTGTTTCATTCAAGAGGAGGAACAAGACTCCAAGTGTTCACCCCAATTGTGGAAAATAAGTGTAAACAAAAAATTCACAAAAGAAGAGACTATGAATGCCTACTAATCATGTGAAACTGGCCTCCCAGGTAGTCAGAAATGTTAATACAGATAAGCACTATTTTTTGGCCACCAAATTAACAAAGGTTTTGTCTTACGAAGACTGTTCAGTGCTGGCAAATGTACGGTGAAGTGGGTGCTCTTAGTTGCTGTTCTTGAAGGGTGTTGACAGCCCACCGCATTGGGAAAGCACTTGGCAATGGTTGCTAAAACCTTAACATTTGTCATTGCTTCTGACCTAAGAAGTAGATACTTGCTATCCCCATTTTGCTGCTGGGCAGACCGACTTGTAGAGGTCAAGTATCTTGTTCAGGGTCATGCAACTAGTCATCGACAGCACAAAGATTTTAACTTGGTTGTGAGTGCAAAGTCTCGGTCTTCCCATTTCACCCTTGTGACTTTCCACGCATGCCTGATGTCACTAGCTCCCCCCGCTCTTGGGAGACGGGCAGCTGACCTTTGTCTCCCAGTTCAGAAATCCTGACGTGAGTTACCAGTCAGGGTGGAGGGCACGTAGATTTGTTCCAACTTTACAAATCGGACCTGGGAGGGTACCTTCGCAAATAAACAGTTGTGTAAGTGAGTGAGCGGCTGTGGTTGAAGTTCTTCGTCCAGTGCTATCTGTGCTCCACAGGCGTCAAATAACCTTTAGGTGGCGGCCCCAGGAATTTTACCGCCACGTTACCTTCCTTCAGAGAAAAAGTGGTTATCTGCTAACAGAGACGTGAACTTTTCTGAGCTGGGGGGCTGTTTTTTCCTGTTGAGATCAGTGAGGTTGGAAGAATACACGTGTGTCTTTAGGGTGGAAGGAGGTGGGAGGGGGCGGCTTGCTCGCTACCCCTGCAATTTGGATTACAACGTAGTTTGGTTAACAAACCAAGCTCTGGTGAACCAGGTATGCAAATATTTCCTTATTGTGCATTTTATAAAATATTTTATAAATTGGTTGCTTTTGTTAAAGTTCTTTATAAGTTAAAAATCAGTCCCAATCACCTGTAACTGAGTAAATTGACTGTTAGAGAAATAAATACTAAATTTTTACACAGAGAATTGCAGAGAATGTGTTAGTCCCCACCACCACCCCTTTTCTCTGTGTGTGTGTGTGTGTGTGTGTGTGTGTGTGTGTGTGTAAGATGGTTTGAAATTAGGAATCAGGTAATTTGATACCTTTTTATTCACTTACCAAATTTATCTTCCAGGTGGTCTCTTTCTGAAAACAGTAGCATGGTGGGAAGAGTAATAAGGGGCTTCCAAGTATGGTTAATAGAAGTGGGGGAGGCGCCGGGGGTCCTATCTAAGCCCTCTTGGAGATCTGTGTATCACAAGGCATTAATCTTGGCGAGATAAATGTCTTATATACTTCATAACATGAATGGGGCCGTTATTTGTGGGAATATCTATAGAAAGTGTGTTGTGTGGAAAAACAAAGATGTAAATATGAGATAGTAACTGTGATTAAGAAATAGATGGATCTGATGATGAGGAAGAAAAGCAGAAGAAGTAGGAATGAGCAGTATGAAAAGTTGAGTTTGTGATTGACATGTACACACTACTATATTTAAAATAAATAACCAACAAGGAAAAAAAAAGAGAAAAGAAAAGCTGATCAATTCACGAGTCCAGATTTGTTGGCAGTAGTGATTCCTGATATTTAGGACTATACTGTTTCCATAAATTCCAAAAATGTTATACCAGAGTCCCTAGAGTCAGCTGGATTTATAAGACATACCTTCTAGGAGTGCATTGGGGGTTCCTCCCTGAGTTTCTTGTGCAAGGACTCCACATGGGTACCCTGCAGCCCTCTGAGCTAGACGGGACCGTGCAGCTCACCCCAGTGGTGAGGAACATAAGCTCAGGGAGATGGTAGGCTTGCCCAAGATCAGTTATGAGTGATGGAAACCGGACTAGGGCTCAGCTGCATCCCCTGGAGCTTTACCCTCTCCACTACTCAGGGAGATGGACAGCAACCCTGGCAGAAAGCCATGCTATGGAGAAAGTGCATCTCAAAGCATTTCTTTATTAAACTAGAACACCTGACCCATGATAAATGCTGCATAGACATTTGTTGAATGTTGACAGCATGAATAGTTGAACATCAATATTTTAAAAAAAACAGCCTTGTAGGCACCTGCAGTGTTCCAGGGTGCTATATCACACCATTTACAGCTGTTAGCACATCTGATAGTACAATCTCTGTTTTATCCACGAGGAAGCTGAGCCTGAGAGAGTAAGCGAGGGGTCCAGAGACACTTCTCCAGAAGGTCATAAAGCCATCGTTCCAATCACAATGCTGCAATTTCCCCTCTACTGAAAGTGGACGGCCAAATTAATGTGAAAATGCTGTTTGGAGCAAGATACAAAGAATAAAAAATGACTAATGAGCAACATCTCTGCATTTATTCTTTTCAGTGGCCTTCCCAGCCCTTTTTTTTTTTTTTTTTTTTTTTTTTTTTTTTTTTTTTTTTTTTGCGGTAGGCGGGCCTCTCACTGTTGTGGCCTCTCCCCTTGCGGAGCACAGGCTCCGGAGCACAGGCTCAGTGGCCATGGCTCACGGGCCCAGCCGCTCCGCGGCATGTGGGATCTTCCCAGACCGGGGCACGAACCCGTGTCCCCTGCATCGGCAGGCGGACTCTCAACCACTGCGCCACCAGGGAAGCCCCTTCCCAGCCCTTTAACAGGAGGAACTTTTAGTCACTGCTTCCGCCTGGGGTAGAGTCAGAGCCTTAATGGTTGGTGTCTTTAGAGTTTCAGAGATGGTATTTATTGCGATCTTAATCTTCCTTTGCTTTTCTGTGCTGTGCAGCTCTATGTAATCTATGTTTTTCCCCTTCAGTTTCCCTTGTGTTTTCTTCTGACATCTTGAGGTACTAAACTTGGATCCTTAGATACCACAATATGCAATATTGGTATGTGCATCTGTTGACTTGGTCTACTGCCTACTTCCACTCCTGACCAGCCCCACTTGCTTGTACATGTGTGACTATTAGTTTGTCTGTAAATTAGATACAGTCATTGCTTATTAATCATATCATCTATTTAAACATTTCCAGGCGGGTTACGTAGAGGAGAGGTATAGTGGGAGTCTTAGAGATTCGTGAGATGAAAACACTTCGTACCTCTACTTTACAACATAAGCGTTTCTGTTAATAAAATGATTGTCGGGGAGAGAGACATTGGTCTGAAGCTTTGGAGTGGGAAAGAGATCATCCTCATGGGCATGTTCCCAGGCCCCCCTAAGGAAAGTTAATGCAGGAAGAGGAGGGGATGCTGAGAAAGTCCAGAGATGGGGAGAACACCTTAGTAAGCTGCTCCTTTGAGCTTGTACCAAAAGAGAGGAGAGAGGAATGGTGGAGAGAAGCCCGAGGCTTGAGGGGTAGAAAAGCACACTCCACTGACCAGCGATATATGTGGCTAAGGGGTCTGGGACTAGGATTTGGCCACAGTGAGTCAGGCCTTGGACCCTAGCCCAGCCATGGTCTGGCTGTTACCCCTGTGCCCCAGGGCCCTCTTAGGGAAAATGGGGATAGTGGTAGTGTTTGAGGGTCATTGGATTACATTTTGGCTGAATGGACTGTGTTTTAAAACCAGGATTTTTCCAAGGCTAAAACTAAATATCGTAGGATGAATCTCTGAGATATAGAAAGAAATCAGAAATGTCATCAAAATAATTTACAGTATTATTACAACTTAAGATGTTTAGTGACCAAAAAAAATTTTTAAACACATTTTTAAAAATAAATTTATTTATTTTATTTATTTATTTTTGGCTGCATCGGGTCTTCGTTGCTGCACGGCCTTTCTCTAGTTGTGGCGAGCGGGGGTCTCTCTTTGCTGCCGTGCACGGGCTTCTCATTGCGGTGGCTTCTCTTGTTGCGGAGCACGGGCTCTAGGCGCGTGGGCTTCAGTGGTTGTGTCATGTGGGCTCAGTAGTTGTGGTTCCTCATCTCTAGAACGCAGGCTTAGTAGTTGGGGTGCACGGGCTTAGTTGCTCTACGGCATGTGGGATCTCCCCGGAAAAAGGCTTGAACCTGTGTCACCTGCATTGGCAGGTGGTTTCTTAACCACTGTGCCACCAGGGAAGCCCTCAAATTGTCTTTTGTAGTAAAAAGAAAAAACATTAAAAATTTTTGCTGGGGCTGGGGGGTGTCTGGAATGGCCCCAAGACCTGTGCTATACTTAGTTGTCATGTATCTTTAGTCTCCCTCAGTCTAGAACAGTTTTTTTTTTAAGATTTATTTATTCATTTTATATTTTATTATTGCTGCGTTGGGTCTTTGTTGCTGCACACGGGCTTCCTCTAGTTGTGGCGAGCGGGGGCTACTCTTCGTTGCAGCGTGTGGGCTTCACATCGTGGTGGCTTCTCTTGTTGCAGAGCACGGGCTCTAGGCGTGCGGGCTTCAGTAGTTGTAGCACGCGGGCTTCAGTAGTTGTGGCTCGCGGGCTCTAGAGCGCAGGCTCAGTGGTTGTGGCGCACGGGCTTAGTTTCTCCGCGGTACGTGGGATCTTCCTGGACCAGGGCTTGAACCCGTGTCCCCTGCATTGGCAGGTGGGTTCTTAACCACTGCGCCACCAGGGAAGTCGTAGAACATTTTTTGATCTGTCTCTTGTGTTGACTTTTTAAGAATACAAGCCATTTATTTTGTAGGACCTTGAACATTTTTTTTTTTTTATGATGTTTCTTCAAGTAGATTCAGGTTGTTTATTTTGGGCAACAAAACTGCATAATTGAGGCAGCATTGATGTCTTTCTCAATGCTTCTCCTAAGCGGTGCCATCTGTTTTTCCCCATTATAGGTGGTGGTAATTTTTTTTTTTTTTTTTTTTTTTTTTGCTGTACACGGGCCTCTCACTGTTGTGGCCTCTCCCGTTGCGGAGCACAGGCTCCGGACGCGCAGGCTCAGTGGCCATGGCTCACGGGCCCAGCCGCTCCGCGGCATGTGGGATCTTCCCGGACTGGGGCACGAACCCGTGTCCCCTGCATCGGCAGGCAGACTCAACCACTGCGCCACCAGGGAAGCCCGGTGGTGTTAATTTTGATCGCTTGGTTAAAATTTGGCCTATCATATTTCTCCAAGAGAGTTACTATTTTTCTTCTTTGTAATTAATAAGTGTCTTATGGGGAGATACTTTGAGACTATGTAGATATCCCATTTCTCATCAAACTTTCGCCTGCTGGTTTTAGCATCTACTGATGTATCTTGCCAGAAACAGTTATCACTGTGGTAGTGGCCAGATTGGTGGTCAGATTTTTTTTGTTTTATGTATTTATTTCTGCACTTTTTAGTTGAAGTATAGTTGCTGTACAATATTATGTAAGCTACAGGTGTACAATATACCACCTCACAGTTTTTAAAGGTTATACTCCGTTTATACTTCTTATGAACTGTTGGCTATGTTCCCTGTGTTGTATAATGTATCCTTGCGGCTTGTTTTACACACAGTAGTTTGTGCCTCCTGCTTCCCTACCCCTATACTGCCCCTCCCCCTCCCCCTTTCCCTGCTGGGAACCACTGGTGTGTCCTCTATATCTGTGAGTTTGCTGTTTTGTTATATGCACTAGTTTGCTGTGCGTTTTAGATTCCACATATAAGTGTTATCATACAGTATTTGTCTTTCTCTGACGTATTTCACTTAACATAATGCCCTCCAAGTCCATCCATGTTTCTGCAAATGGCAAAATTTTGTTTTTCTTTATGGCTGAGTAATAGTCTGTGTGTGTGTGTGTGTGTGTGTATGTGTGTATGGTGGTCGGATTTTTAAAGTTTGACATTTTAACACAGGAACAATTTCTCAGCTCTATGAGTTGCTAGATTGTTTCTGTTCTTCTCTATAGCATATTTGTGAATACTGAATAAGATGAAGGAACAAGATTTTTTTGGTCCTTTTTAAAAAATAATAGTTTGTTCTTCACAGTTTTTGTGGCAGCATCAATCATAAATCAATGATTCATCAAGAAATTACAGTACATAATTTTGAAATCTTGTGAAATATTGAGGTCGCAGAGTTGACATTCTGTTCTGTGCTCTTCGTAGGATGTAAAGAACTTCCTAATTAGGATTTTTAGGTTTTTATCTGATGACTGGAGTTTCTCACAGTCTGTCTGGATTTGGTTAAATGCAACCCCAGGGTTTCATTAAACATGTTTTTCTGTCCCCTGTAGTTCTTGAAAATCATTAGCTGGATTTAGATTCTTGATCAAGCTTCAAGGTTCTCTCTCTCTTCTTTAATTTATTTTATTTTATTTTTTATCTTTTTGGTTCTGTAAATTGACTTTTATAGACTTTATTTTACTTTTCAACTTATTTTTGCAAGACTCATTCATAGATGTTGTCCTTACACTGTGAGACACTTAAGGTCTGGTTGTCTCTCTGTGATATTAACAGCCACTGATGATCATCACCCACATCCACTGCTTCCTGAGCAGTTTCAAAATGGCGATAGTCTATTTGTATCGTTACTTCTTCATCTATCAGCTGTAATATTTTTTAAAAGAGAAACTACCCTCGGGACTTCCCTGGTGGTCCAGCGGCTAAGACTCTGCACTTCCAATGCAGGGGGCCCAGGTTTGGTCCCTGGTCAGGGAACTAGATTCCACATGTCACAACTAAGTGTTTGAATGCCGCAACTAAAGATCCTATGTGCCACAACTAAGACCTGGCACAGCCAAATAAATAAATAAATATTAAAAAAAAGAAAGAAAGAAACTGCCCCTCATCAACTATTAGTTACCTTAGATCAGAGGTCAGCAAACTGAGATCCACAGGCTAAATCTGACCCGATATTTATTTTTGTAATTTCACTTTTATTGAAACAGCCATGCCCATTCATTTGCATAGTGTCAGTGGCTGCTTTTGCACTGCAAGGGCTGAATTGAGTAGTTGCCAGTGAGGCCATAATTGGCCCACAGAGCTGAAAAGATCTGGCCCTTGACAGAAACAGTTTACTGACCCCTGCTCGAGATCATGTGGAAAAAGCAATTTAAATATTTGATTCTTTCCCCAGTTTTCAGTTGGTTTCCAATTACCCTGCAAAGGTGACCACTGAAGTTATTTCTTAAAATATCATTACAAATTCATAGACTTAAACCTATTTGGTATGTAGTTCAGTCGATTTATAATTATTATCTTTATTGAAACTCAGATTGCCCCATCTTTAGCCAGTGGGAGCGTCTTCAAGATGGCTCCTGGGTCTTTTTGCGTACACAGTCCTAGTGGTCTTGTGGTCTTTGATGCTTCCCTGATTACTGGTGTGGTTCCAAGTTCATCTTGTGGATTTCCTGCTGCAGACCTGGAACCAGCCATTTCTAGGAGGTCTGCTTCCTTTCAGTGTAATACGTTGTTTAGAGACCATAGTCTGAATGCTAAGGGTGCGTGTATATATAGCTCCTAAAGGTTTATTCTGTTTAATGTATGAGCATACCAAGCAATCAGTAGAATTTAAAAGTAGAATATAATATGCATATTGTAATTTTAAAACAATCACTTTTTTTGTTCTAAAAGTATGTAATGTTCTCTATTTTTAATGTACTTTTAGTCTTAATAATGTTAATTTATCCTCCTATTTATTTAGTAATTGTAGGTGTATATCTGAATTGTTTTCTATGAAATTAACATCTTTCATGCTCATATTTTATTCTTTCAATAAAATATATACATATCTGCTTCTGCCAACTGTGAGCATTTCAACGGATAAAAGCTCATAAGGAGATTTCCACTCAAATTACCTGTGGAATGCTTCCCTGTTTTTGAAGGGGCATGTTCAGATAATGACAACAAAGCCAAACATGCTTCATTTACTTATTTCTCACATTGTGACACTAATTAGGTATGTTGGTCACCTCTGTGACCACGTGATCATCCATCATGCAGAAGTTCAGGCCTTCTGAAGACTGAAGCCACAGCTGAACAACAGATTTACATTGAATGCTGAGGCCGAGGCCATATTTTTTATATTCCTGGGACCTACTTCATGGTTGCAAAGATAAAGTAAAGTTGTGCAGGGACACAAAGAACACCGCCTGGTACATAGTAAGGACTTCGTTAAGGTAAACTCATTATCAGCTTTGGTGGTCCTGGGTTTTCAGGCCTCCCTAGCCCTTGGGAAATGTAGTCTCTAGTCTCTATATGGTACCATTCCCTGGGCAAGCACTTATGTTCAGTTTTGGATTGCTGGTTTTCTAGAATCCATATTCTTAGCAATCCTGGCTGTCATATTTCCCTTTCGATTACCATTGCCCCAGCACAGTGCCTTGTACACAAAATCTGTACTGTGTGGATATTTGTTAATTGCATTTCTCTCTTTTTAATATATCGTATATAATAAAATAAACAGCAAAAACCTGTCTTCCTCCTGGACATTTTTAGCTAACAAGGGAAATCATTTTTCACTTCTGAGACCTTTCAGGGCGTAATCTTTGATACGTTGATCTTTGGTGGGTTGATCATTTTAATTTTTATTTTTATCAAGATTTTCTCAGTTAATCCCAGTATTCAGGCTGTACATTCTTTTAAAAATGAAGCAGATTTCTGTGCTGGAGACAGAGTGCCCACTGGTGTGTAGCTGTGGACAGTCAGTCCTTCATCTGTGATGCTGGAAGTATGTTAGCAGTTGTGGAAACCATATGTTTTTAGGCCTTTGCCAAGGAAAATACTTTAGAATTACATTAGCAACTCCAAGGTATTTTGGCTGTTCTGAATGGACACATGATAGTTTTCCAATTACATAAACTAGAGCTTTTGTTTTATGCTGAACTTTCTTATAGGCTATGGGAACAATAGTGCCTCTATCAGCATTTCCCAGAGTAACATCCAGGGGATGTTAGGAGGTAGTCCTATTGCTTCATTTCTGCAAGACTTCTGGGGCCTTTAACATGCCAGTGTGCACTGCGAATCTCTTAGAGAGGAATGTATTATGCAGGATTGCTTGGGCTTATTTGATCAAGGCTTTCCTTGTGTTTGGAATACTACCCTCCACCTGGCGTCCCCCACCCCGTGCATAAATCTCACTGCATACTCCCTGGCTCCCAGCCTTAGATGTGGTCCCTGCTGCAAATGCTCAGCTCCCTGTACTTGACCATGTTTCTTTGCTGGTAAATATGTGGCTTAACAATGACCTGATACACACTTGTCTTCTCTGGAGCCTGCCCTCACTGAGGAAGTCAGGGAGTGGGTCCGTTCTGTTCTCTATGGGATTCTCAGCATCAGGCAGCATTAGAATGGCCCTCCACAAATATTTGTTGGATGAGTGAAGGGATGTAGACCCCTTGATTTCTGAGTAGCATCTCGCAGAACCAGAGCTCTGCCAAACCCACTTTGGGAACCATAGCTCAGTCTTCATTTTCAGGGTGAATAACTAGAGTTCTGTAGACCTTCATAATGCTACTGAATGTACGCAGTGCATCCAGCTAGCAGGGAACTATCAATACATTGAAAGGTGAGGCTTACAGATGGCCAAGAAACACATGAAAAGATGCTCAACATCACTAATCATTAGAGAAATGCAAATCAAAACTACAGTGAGGTATCACCTCACACCAGTCAGAATGGCCATCATCAAAAAGTCTACAGACAGTAAATGCTGGAGAGGGTGTGGAGGAAAGGGAACCCTCTTGCACTGTTGGTGGGAATGTAAATTGATACAGCCACTATGGAGAACAGTATGGAGATTCCTTAAAAAACTAAAAATAGAACTACCATATGACCCAGCAGTCCTGCTCCTGGGCATATACCCAGAGAAAACCATAATTCGAAAATATACATGCACCCCAATGGTTCATTGCAGCACTGTTTACAATAGCCAGCTCATGGAAGCAACCTAAATGTCCATCAACAGAGGAATGGGTAAAGAAGATGTGGTACGTATATACAATGGAATATTACTCAGCCATAAAAAGGAATGAAAATTGGGTCATTTATAGAGACTTGGGAGATTGGGATTGACATATATACACTACTGATACTATGTATAAAATAGATAACTAATGTGAACCTACTTTATAGCACAGGGAACTCTACTCAATGCTCTGTGGTGACCTAAATGAGAAGGAAATCCAAAAAAGAGGGAGATGTATGTGTATGTGTAGCTGATTCACTTTGCTGTACAGTAGAAACTAACACAATATTGTAAAGCAACTATACTCCAATAAAAATAAATAAATAAATATGAGGTTCAGTGCTTGAAATAACTTGACTCAGTGGCACATGGTGAATCAGGTGGGATTGGAACCTTCTTTCCCTGATACCTGTCCCTGGGCCCAGTACCCACAGACCGCCTGCAGCCCCCTGTCACGTTGTTAGTTACATAAATGGGAACTTGCCTTGAGACTGGTGGGGGAAGGAGAAATCAGATGCCCCTTTGTGTACTCATTAATGCAGGTAGAACAAAAGGCCCAGCTTGGTTTTCAAGTTCAAGTTTGGCTCACATGTGGTCCTCAGTGAAGATTATGATCTCGGATAAATTAAAAACAAATGTTACAGAAGTTGTGATGAGGTAGAAAGGGAGTTCAGGATTCTCGTTTTTAAATGCTGGGGTAAGCAGAGACCCCTCTTTAAAGCAGACATGCACCTCCGCCTCTTTCACTTTACCTCTCTGCCTATCATTATGATTCCTGTTCATTTTCACTTAAATTAGCAAGGCGGGTAGGTGTGTACCTGTGGTCTCACGTCAGGGTCCTCGAGTTTGTTCACCAAGCCCCTCGTTCTTCTGAACCGGGCAGACAGACGTTTAGTCGAATCCGCTAACGTATCCGGTGAGAAGGGAATTGCACATTTGGCAAAAACGCCTCCTTCCTTGGGCAAGACCCCCAGCAGCCTGCTGCCCCAGGCGGCTCCTTTTCCTCAAGGCCAGTGTGCGAGGAGGGAGCACACAGGGTCCCCCTGTATTCTTCTCCCACAGGCTGAGCTCCCGAGCACATTCTTGACTGGAGCTGGGAAGTCCTGGGGCCCGGCGAGTTTACGCACTAAATGGGACTCTGTATGTCTAAGCCAAATTAAGTCTGCGGGCAGTCTTTACAAGCACAGTAACTGTTTTACAGATGTAAAGAAGCTCAAAAGTACTGTGTATGTTTGTAGTCTCAATCCCTGTAAAGCTTCCATGAGCACATTGCAAGGGCTCTGTACACGGAAATTTAGTTCCTCTGTGCTCACCCTGCTTACCTCTTCACTCTGTCAAAGCACGTGTCATATTAATGTGTGTGTGTGTGTGTGTGTGTGTGTGTGTGTGTGTGTGTACACATGACTAGTTCTCAACCGGGGGCAGTTTTGTCCCCCAGGGGACATTTGACAATGTCTGGAGACATTTTTAGTTGTTACGACTTGGTGGGGGAGGGATACTACTAGCATCTCGTGGGTAGAGGCCAAGGATGCTGCTAAGTATTCTAAAAGGCACAGGATCGTCCCTCACAACAAAAAATTATCTTGTCCCAAATGTTTGTAGTGCTGAGGTTGAAAAACCCTGGTGTACAAACACACATATCATACACGAATAATAAAACCATGTGCATATGTGTGTGTTCATATGCATATATGAATATATGCACACACATGTGATTATATGTATATATACATATATGTGCACGTACATATATGTCTATACACACATGCTTTTTTTTTTTTTTTTTTTGCTGTACGCAGGCCTCTCACTGCTGTGGCCTCTCCCGTCGCGGAGCACAGGCTCCAGATGCGCAGGCTCAGTGGCCATGGCTCACGGGCCCAGCCGCTCCGCGGCATGTGGGATCTTTCCGGACCGGGGCACGAACCCACATCCTCTGCATCGGCAGGTGGACTCTCAACCACTGCGCCACCAGGGAAGCCCCACATACTTTTTTTTAAGAAGGGACATTAGAGATAGTGGTTGGATTTTAGTTACAGTTGGAGAAACTGGGTCCCGGATAAGCAAAGAGTTCCTCACCTCACAGAGCCAGTGAGAAACATAGCAGGGGAATTCCCTGGTGGTTCAGTGGTTAGGACTCCGTGATTTCACTGCCATGGGCACAGGTTCCATCCGTGGTTGAGGAACTAAGATCCTGCAAGCCACGAGGCTGGGCCAAAAAAAAAAAAAGAGAGAGAGAGAGAGAGAGAGAGAGAGAGAGAGAAACATAGCAGGACTGGTACCTGAATTCCTCTTCTTTCTGAACAGTACTTTTTGCAGAGGTGACAGTCTCCTTCTGAGTGTTCTGTGTCCCAGAGGAATATTGTATACATTAACTCATTTAACCCTCAGAATGACCCTGCAGGTGGGGACTGTGGTTATTCCTGCTTTCCTCTGGAGGAAATCAAGCCTCAGAGAGGTCAAGATCCTTGCCTGAGGCCACTCAGCCATGCAGGGGCAGGGACTGGTATAGAGATCACATTTGCCCGGCTCTTCCCACCCGGCACCACCTCCCGCTGGGCCACGCGGAGGCTCGTGTGAGCTTGAGGGACGTGGCCTGTAGAGAGGAGATGCTGAGCGGGGTGACCCACGGGGCTCTGTCCAGCGGTTGTATCCTGAGGCTCCAGTTTGGAAATGGCTCGTAAGGCCTGAGTGTTGTCTCTGAGAAGCCCTGAGCTGTGGAACCCACAGAGGTTTAGGTCCCACAGCCCTCTGCCTGGTCCGCAGCACTGGGTTGGAGGCCTCTGGGGGGAGAGCAGGAGTGACGCTGGCCGATGGGTCTGCATGGACCCGGGGAGCCGGGTGGGGCAGGGCTGGAGAGACCCCGATGGGTTTCCCGCCTCCCCCTCCTCTATCCCTCCTTCCCTGCTCAAGGGAGGCCTGGGGCTTCGTAGGAGGTGACAGGCAGTTGGTGGTAATTACTCACCGTTTGCGCAGACGGTGGGCAGGGCTTGGTGCCCTCTGGGATAGAGAGAGGCTGGGGAACTCTGTCCGAATCTTGTGTGGAGGACCGAGAGGAAAGCAGGCATTCTGTGGGAAGGAGGAAGGTTCAGAGTCACCTCCTAGGGAGGTCACTTCAGATCCTCAAGTATCCAAAGTATAAACGAGGCACCAGCCGCACTGCCGTTTAAGCTCTGGCTGCGTAGGCAGCAGCTAGAGAGCTGGCGGCCACAACATCTGCCCAGCGGCTCGCTGAGCCTGTCCTCAGGACCTGACCCGTGAGCACGCATTTTGCTGCTTTGTCCCCTCTGGCATGGGTGCTCTAAAACTTAGGCAGTCCATTGCCCTCTGTCCGGGACCTCTCTGTCCTTCCGCGTTTGGTGTCTAAGAGACCATCTACAGACTCCATGTGAAGCTGAAACCCATCCAGAGCTCTAGGGTCCAAACTTTCCCGAGGGCTGTCTCAGCACTTTTTAGATGTGTTTTGTTGTGGGAAGATAAGAACCTGTGTAAAAATAATGTCTTCCCAAACCCTGTGCTGAGAGAGGTTTGACGACAGAGAGAAAGCCCACATTGCAAGTCCTGAGGAAAAATCACTGCGTTTGAATTGCCAAAATCACTTATAGGTCAGGCTGGAGTAGTTTGGAGAGATGATACAGTTTCCTGTCTCCTTGCGGAAAAAAACACTCTGGGGTTTTCAGCTCTCGATGTATCTTTCATTCGCATGTCCGTCTTTAATGAAATGGTATCGTGCCTCTCTCTAAGTGGATATGTGAGCAGAACAGCATGCTAATTTCTCTCTCAGTCAGGCCTGCGGTGAGACCTGGTTCTTTGGAGATGGTCCAAAACCAAATAGCCACAGTTCACCTGCCGAAGAGCCTCCTGGCACCGGAAACCCCGCCATGCCTTTCTGTCTCTCCTTGGAAGGTGGCCCTCCACCCTAACAAAGGTCTCTGTTATGGAAGGACCTCGCCTTTAAATCTCCATCTCTGGGACAAATTGTCTTCCCTTGGGCGAGTTTCTGTCTCCCGAGTTGGCTGTGAGGATGTGGAAGCACAATCGGGCTTTGTGGTGGAGGAGGGCTTTGCAGCGCCCTGGAAGGTGGGATTCAGCCCTGTATAAATGAATAGCAGCAGGCTGTCTCTTCAGGAAACGGGGATTCCTGGAACAAGAGAGAGGCTGGTGCCCGAGACCAGAACCCCTTCCTGGTGTTTCTGCAGCCTCTGCAGCGTCTACTGGCCTCATGGTCCTTTCAAATGGCCTGTAGGCAGCCCTGGAGCCTGTTCTCCTGGAGCAGCTCTGATTCCCTGAGCTCCTGGACCAACCACGGACCCTCAGGACCCTGGTCTGCGCCTCTTTTGTGGTCCAAAGAGCCACACCTTGCCCCTCGTAAGGCTCGGCCGCTGGGGGTTTCTCAGGAAGCAGTGGGCAGATGCCTGCCCCGCTTTGGCTTTTCCTCACGCTTTACCTTGCTGTCGTTGTCTGTGTGCAGAGATTCTGCAGTGATGGTCTCTGGGCACAGAGCCCTGGAGGCCAAGAAGGGTACAGGTAGCTGCCTGCACTTCAGAGATCTTGTGGGGTGTGGAGGGAGTCAGGTTTGGCTGTTCCTACCGCTTTCCACATCAGGGCCTGTCCTCTGACTAGTTTTGGGGCCGGGCCCTTTGCCATCAGAGAAGGGAGAGCCCTGAGGAAATTAAAGATCTTATTCAGGCTTTCTTGGCCCAAGGCCTGTGGAAACCTTGATGAAAGGGATGCTTAGGGAGAAGTGGGACATCTGGCTACTCTCCAAGGCCCCTCACAGCAGGCCTGGGCCTGGACCAGGTATCCTGCTGGCCGTGCTGCCCTGGCAGCCTCCTCCTGCCACGTCGGCCAGTTTCCCTCAGCCCCTCAAAGTCCTTCTCTGCTTCCTTTCTCCATCGGCTGCTGATGGGGGCCAGCTTCCTCCCAGAGCGTCTCTGGTGCTCCCCTGGTGTCTCGGCTCACTCCTCCCTAGGCGCTCTGAGTGATGGTCACTTGGTTTCTGGGTTTTGGAGCCTGCCTGCCGTCCCAAGGAGAGCTTTGCTGAGTATCCACACGTGCCCAGATGGACCCGGGGACACCGCCACATGAGGGAGGAAAGGTGTTACCTGCCATGTCCTATCTCTAGCCAACACTTGTCTCCCCTACCTAGAGTCTGTGTTGTTGATTGTTTTCTTTTTCATGTTAAAAAATAATAACAGGGCTTCCCTGGTGGCGCAGTGGTTGAGAGTCCGCCTGCCGATGCAGGGGACACGGGTTCGTGCCCCGGTCCGGGAAGAGCCCACATGCCGCAGAGCGGCTGGGCCCATGAGCCATGGCCGCTGAGCCTGCGCGTCCGGAGCCTGTGCTCCGCAACGGGAGAGGCCACAACAGTGAGAGGCCCGCGTACCGCAAAAAAAAAAAAAAATAATAATAATAATAATAATAACAGTTCTACACGTTTTAAGACATATAGATTCATGTAAATAGACTTGTGTAATTCCACCACTACAGTTCCAAACCCCTAAAAGCTCTGTGCCGCGACCCCTTTGTGGTCCTGCTCTCCCTCCCACCTCTTTCCCCGGCCACCACTGCTCTGTCGTCTGACTTGCTCCCCAAAGATCTGTGGTCCATGTTATTAACTGTATCTTCCCATAAATTTTACTGGTACCTACTGCCGTAAGATAAAAGCATGAAAATGAAGTCCACTCTTCTGAAAGCCTTCCACCTTCCTTTGCTTTTGCACTTTATCATGACTGTGCTGAGCCCCGACACCTACTGAGCGCTTCTGCAATGCGGACAAGTCAGCATTAACCCAGCCCTCTTCCTCCCCACCCTCAGCCGTGTGCCTGCACATCAGCATTTTTTATCTACTGCATCCTGGTTTTCCTGCTCATCGTAAAAACACCTCCCTTAGGCCAGGGCTTCAAAATTATGTGTAATAGGAAGAAACAGATGAAGTCTAAGTTTAAAAGAATGCTGTCTGTAACAATAACCCTCAGCTGGAGATTGCCAAGGGAGAAAGAGTTGGAAAAAAGTGCACAGGAAACTCTTGACAGTGGATTTGAGCCCATCTTTTATTTTTGAAGTCTTGGTACATCTTTTTTTTTTTTTTTTTTTTTTTTTTTTTTTTTTGAGTTAGGAGGATTAATTTTATTCCAGAAGATCATTTGTAAGTCATTTGTAGCAAGAACCCACAAATCATTCCTGTTTAATTGGAGTAAGACAGGGTGTGGTTGTCAAGGTCGGTCTGGGCTCCCCAAGCCCGTGTGGAAGAATTAAGGCCACAGAAGTGTTCTGTCAGCTCACAGACGTATGAACGCCCTCACTGGGCTGGCTTTGGGGAACTTGCCAGTATCCTTCTAGCTAAGGATTTACCAACCACCTTGCCCTCAGAAAAAACTTCTGCTTCCCCTGCCTGTATCCTTCTGAGTACTGTGACAGCTTTGACTCACAGAGAGGTTTTTCTCATTTAATTAAGTGTTGACTCCAGAGTCTCCAGGATAAGTTGCAGTTGCCCAATTTCCTGGTAACTTTTCAGGTTCCCTGGTGGTTTGGAAGCGTGAATGAGCTTGGGATATTTTTTAGGGTAAATAAAGTCTGTAAAATGTGATTTGGGTGCTTGGTTTTCGGTGCCAGGACTTGAAGTGATTGGCCCTTGTGAGAGGGGAACAGAGGACAGTCTGAAGGCTGTAGTTTTCTTTAAGGTGGGTTCTGAGCTGTGGGCGAGGAGAGATGTGCCCAGGTGCGTGGGGCTGGTGTCCTGAGCTCCAGGCTCTCCCTTTGGCCCAGGCCTTGTCCGCCTACCTCCTGGGATGCCTGCCTCCTGGGATTGGATGGTTGACTGTGCAGAGAATGAACACACCCCTGTTGTCGTGGTCTTTGTGGGAAGCCAGGTTAACGTGTGAAGCACATGGGACGTACAACAGGTCCCGATTTGTACCCTTGTGCAGATTCAGCCTGTGTCAAAAGGTGAGAACGATGTTCCACCCTGTGGGCTGAGGGTTTGTGGTGATTCACCTGGGCAGGGGGGTTGCACTCCGCGTCAGCCCCTTGGCCAGGTTGGTGCCAGGACCCTGGCCTGGGAGCAGGAGCCAGAGCTGGAGGGGCACTGGGCCTGGCCAGGTCCTTACAGGGAGAACTCAGGCTCCTGGGTCAGCCTCCCGGGTGGGAGCCAGGGGAGCAGCCCCACGTGGGAGACCGAGGCCGAGAGTCTAACTAGGCAGACCCAGCAAGGCAAGCCAGTGGTGGACCACAGGCCTGGGGGACTGCCCTCAGAAACAGGTTTGGAGATCAGAGCCGTGAGTGCCCATAAGATTGAGAATTACTGACCCATCAGAATTCCAGGGAACTGTGGTTTTTTTGAAAGTTCACGTGCTTAACCCCTGTGCCCAGAATCTCTAGGTTAGGGGGTCCTGGAACATGTATTATTAAGAGTTCCCTTTTAGGGGCTTCCCTGGTGGCGCAGTGGTTGAGAGTCCGCCTGCCGATGCAGGGGACACGGGTTCGTGCCCCGGTCCGGGAAGATCCCACATGCCGCGGAGCGGCTGGGCCCGTGAGCCATGGCCGCTGGGCCTGCGCATCGGAGCCTGTGCTCCGCAACGGGAGAGGCCACAACAGTGAGAGGCCCGCGTACCGAAGAAAAAAAAAAAAGAGCTCCCTTTTAAATGTTGGTGCACAGCTCATGTTGAGACCCCCTGCCTTGGGCAGCTGTGGGGTCTGGAGGCTGCTCTGTGTGTACAGACAGAAGCCGGGCCCCGGTGGACAGTGAGAGAATAACAAAGTGGGGAGCGCCTTACCCAAACCAGGCCGCCCCTTCTTAAATCCCTCATTCACAGAGCAGTGGTCCTCACGTTTTCTTGGTCTCTGCAGATGTATCATCTCCTCTGTTTCTAGCTGAACAGTATGGTTTCAGCCCAGTACGGGTCAAGCCTTCCTGTGCTCTTTTGTCCTCGTGGAAGACACTCTTGTTTCTCCTTTAAGATCATCTCCGGAGTCACCTTCTGTTGCTTTGGGGGTGGTGTCTCAGCCGGGGTACTCCTCACTTTAACAGCTATCTGCTTGTTTGGTATGAGACTGGGCTTCTGGGGGTCTAAGCATTGGTTTCTGGTTCATCTTTGCGTTCCTGGCACGTTAAGAGCTTCGAACCAAAGCTTATGGAATTAATGTTTTCATGAAATGGCAAAAGGCATTTTAAACTCCCTCCCCCTGTTCATCAGAATTATCCATCCGCTCACACCCAGCAAAGGCGGCTGTAGCTGAGCCTGAGAAACCAGCCCCAGGCGGCCCCCAGCACGCTCCTGAGAGCCACTAAGATAAACACAGAATGCACTCTCTCCGAACTCCGAGAAGGAAAGGCCTTCAAAGGTCATAGGGTCCAGAGGCTCTCAACCCGGGCTGCACATTAGAATCATCTGGGGAGCTTTTAGCAAATGCTCGTGCCCAGCACCCACCCCTAGAGATTTTGGTTCAGCTGGTCTGGGGTGGGACCCATGCTTGGGTGGAATTTTCTTAAAGCTCCACGTGGGCTTCTCATGTACAGCCAAGTTTGTGAACCACTGCTCTAGGCCAGAGCTCCTCACTGAATGTTTGAATGAAAGGATTATAAAGGTCTCTGAGCGAGTTGATGGCTCCCCAAAAGCCCATAGGCTGATGGTAAATTCGCCAGCGGTGACCGCTGGATTCCCCAAGCCCCTCCACCATCCAGTCCTGTCATTCTTGATGACAGACTCGGCCTTGATCATTCCTCCTGCCCAGGGACCAGAAGCCAACTCTGAACAGAATCTAATTTCAAACTGATGAGTGGCACATAAGAAGACAGGGTATGATGGGCTCTGAATTATGGCCTCCTTTTCTCAAGCCATATATTTGACTCTGAATATTAATTTGCTAGGGCTGCTGTCACAAAGTGCCACAAACTGGTTGGCTTAAACAACAGAAATGTATTGTGTCACAGTTCTGGAGACTGGAAGTCTGAAAACAAGGTGTGAGCAAGGTTGGTTCCTTCTGAGTCTGTGAGGGAAGGATCTGTCCCAGGCTTCTCTCCTTGGCTTCTAGATGCTGTCTTCTCCCTGTGTCTCTTCACATCTTCCCTCTGTGTGTGTCTGGGTCTAAATTTCCCTCCTTTAGAAGGATACCAGTCATATTGGATTAGGACCGACTCCAGTGACCTCATGTTAACTTGATTCCCTCTGGGAAGATCCTGTCTCTAAATAAAGTCATATTCTGAGGTTCTGGGAGTTAGGACTTCAACATATTTTTTTGGAGGGACATCCCACTCAACCTTTAACTACTCTGCACGCTTTCCACCTTCGCTGCAGCTTTTGATGGGTGGAGCCGATAGTATAGTGTTTTCTTTACATCTGTTCCCACCCTCACATTGCTCAGAGCACAAAGCCTAGGGCTGGTTGCTTCTCAGCTTTCAGCACTAACTTGCCAAGGGACTGACATCTGGTCCCTTGGTTCTGCGGACACTTGGAGGATAAAGGTTTACATTCAGGCTCCCCCAGAGATGGACATATTTCCTGACAGTGGCAGGAGCAGCTGAGAGGCTGGAAGGAGAGGTGAGCTACGAGGGGTGGGCCTCCTTGTCCCAGGTAAAGGCTGGAGTCAGGTGCTGGTGTAAAGCATCAGTCTGAGTGGATGCGTGAAAACTCTCTGGACGGAGGGCCTGTGTTGGTGGTGGTACTTCTTTGGAATGTACATGCCGTATCATTGGTGAGTGGTGAGGGAGTCATGAGGGTATAGACAGGAAGCGTGTTTCATGGCTTTGCAGGTGTCATGCATCAGCTGCTCACTCCTGAGTTTCTTTTTTTTGGATTTTTAATTTTTTTTTAATTTAAAAAAAATTTTATTGAAGTATAGTTGATTTACAGTGTGATTCAGTTATATATATGTGTATATGTATTCTTTTTCAAATTCTTTTCCATTATAGGTTATTACAAGATATTGAATCTAGTTTCCTGTGCTGTACAGTAGGTCCTGGTTGTTAATCTGTTTTATGTGTAGTAGAGTGTGTCTGTTAATTCCAAACTCCTAATTTATCCCTCTCCCCACCCCATTCCCATCCAACGTCAATGTCAATGGATATTGACATTGGTACATTACTGTTAACTAGATTACAGACTTCATTCAGTTCTCACCATCTTTTTTTTTTTTTTTTTTTTTTGCGGTACGCGGGCCTCTCACTGTTGTGGCCTCTCCCATTGCGGAGCACAGGCTCCGGATGCGCAGGCTCAGCGGCCATGGCTCACGGGCCCAGCCGCTCCGCGGTACGTGGGATCTTCCCGGACCGGGGCACGAACCCGCGTCCCCTGCATCGGCAGGCAGACTCTCAACCACTGCGCCACCAGGGAAGCCCAGTTCTCACCATTTTTAACATACCCTCATGGGGTGTGTGTGTGTGTGCGCGCGCGTGCATGCGTTTGTGCACTTCTATGAAGTTTTATCCCATGTAGAGATTTATGTAACTACCCCAACAATCACGATACAGAACACGTTTTTGAAACTTGGTTGTGAGGCACATAGCATAGTGAATTACTTGTCAGTTGTTCCATTAACCAGAGAACTATCCATCAGCCTCAGGGCTGGAGGTAGTGATTTGACTTGTCCAGAGGCCTTGTAGCACTTGGACTCCAGTGCTAGGTGTGGTCGCCATTTACAAGGTCCATTCTGGACCCGGAGCCCCACAGCAGGAGGCTTGGCTGGCGAAAGTGCTCGCACGCTGTAGGCACAGCACCCTGTGTCCAGGGCCTGGGATCAGAGTGTTCCTCTGGGCTGGGTAGAGGGAGGAAAGCAAGAGAGAGGCAGGGGATGAGGGCAGCAGCCAACTCCCTGGGGTTCAGGCCTCAGGGGATGAGGGGCCAGGGAGAGACTAGAGAGATGCCTGGGCAGACACGGTGCGGGTTGTAGGGAAAATCATAGCTTGGTGAGCATGGGGGTACCCAGGGGCATCCTTCCATGAACCCCTGAACGGATTGTGGTGAGTACTTCCTCTGCTGGGCATGGCTTCTAGATGGAGGATGGGAATGTTAGTTGCTTTGCTGCCATTGCTGTCGTGAGGTCATGGCAGAAGAGAAGATACCTGATACAAATTCCAGAGCACACGCAAAACAAAGGTGGTAACTTTTTCCCCAAGCCAGTCATGTGTTTATTGTATCTTTGGCACTTCCCAGTTACAGGACATCTGATTAAGTGGAACACTCCATTCTCCAACCATGCAGCATAACAGGGCTCACTTGTGTCTGGGTGTATGGTTTCAGCTAGCCATTTGGGGATATTGGCACACATGTGTCTATTTTATTTTTTGTTTGCTGGTTTTTCCAGTTTCTTTGGTTAAGGTTTTCAGCCAAGTACTTAACCTTTATGGTCAAGAGATGGCACCCTGCTCCATCCCCGCAGACACAACCCCCGCTGGATGATTCCAGCATCATGGGGCTGCCTGGTGGTAACAGCTAGTACATGGTGCCAGACCACCTCCTGAGAGCAAGTGCTGGGACACTAGACGGAAGATGCCGAGAAGGAGGGAGAGGGAAGGCTGGTTCAGACAGGCAGGCCCCACACAGGCCCTGAGGAGGCTCCAGGAACCCAGGTGGAGGTGGGACCAGCATAGTGCCAGGGAACTGGTTGGGGGGGGCTCGGTGCTGCCAGCCTAAGCACCAGCTGCTGACTGGCAAAGCTGGGGTTTAGATGGAACCCGGGAGCTGCAGCCCCATGCAGGTTGTCAGAGGAAGGCCTCAGATGCATGTGGAAATATAATCTTTGAAACCAAACGTAGGGCAGGAGACCACGGTTGCTCCCGTCCCAGGAAGGAAATCTGACTGAGAGGATGTCCCGCCTCCACTGCCTTCATTCAGCTCATCTGCCCAGTATTGTCAGTTCCATCTTCCAAAACACCATCATCTTGTACCTTCATTTCTAGGAAAGCAGCAGTTGCTCCCTTTCCCTTCCACGTCTGACCTCACCCCATCGGGTCAACCTTACTTCTAACCAGTCCTGTCATTCAACAGTCTCTGAACCCCACCCCTTCCCCACACTTAGGGTGTCTCTGCTTCCCTTCTAGACTTTATCCCGTGACATTCTCCCCCTTTTGTAACAACACTGGCTTTGATGAGCTGAACTCCAGGTTAGCCCGCTGTCATATTTTCTCCTATGTACGTCACAATCAAATACAATTGGTTTCTGATATAGTGTTTTTTTTTTTTTTTTTTGCGGTACGCTGGCCTCTCACCGTTGTGGCCTCTCCCGCTGCGGAGCACAGGCTCCGGATGTGCAGGCTCAGCGGCCATGGCTCACGGGCCCAGCCGCTCCGCGGCATGTGGGATCCTCCCGGACCGGGGCACGAACCCGTGTCCCCTGCACCGGCAGGCGGACTCTCAACCACTGCGCCACCAGGGAAGCCCTGATATAGTGATGTTTTTATTGTGAACTTCTATATGTTACTTATGTCTGTGTGCTTAGTGAATAAGACAAAGCATACTGTGTTGTTCCCTAATTGTTGCCATACGTAGGCCTTGTCTCCTAACTAGGGGGAGGGCAGGGAGCCTGTGCTATATATTTTGTCCACCTTGGGCACCCTGTGTGGCCATATACATGTCCCATCAGTGGTTTGCTGTGCAATGGATACAGCCAGTCCCCATCATGAAGTGCCTGAGAGCTCTGGTCTGGGTCCTTATTCTTCAGGCTTTAACAAAGCAAACTGGGATTTATAACTACTGGTTCCCTATTTTAGTAGTCATTAGCCTGGAATGCAAGGGGCTGGCAATCAGGATATTTTAAGGAATGGTTAGGTTTTATTTGAGTGTGAGATAGTCAGCTAAACTCCTTTTGAGATAACCGTGAAAGATCAGAATTGGACAAAAGAACAATATTTTCTTGGAGTTAAAAGTTGATGTTCTGGGCTTCCCTGGTGGCGCAGTGGTTGAGAATCTGCCTGCCAATGCAGGGGACACGGGTTCGAGCCCTGGTCTGGGAAGATCCCACATGCCGCGGAGCAGCTGGCCCCGTGAGCCACAAATACTGAGCCTGCGCGTCTGGAGCCTGTGCTCCGCAAAGAGAGGCCGCGATAGTGAGAGGCCTGCGCACCGCGATGAGGAGTGGCCCCCACTTGCCGCAACTAGAGAAAGCCCTTACACAGAAAAACGAAGAGCCAACACAGCCATAAATAAATGAATAAATAAATAAATAAATAAAATTTAAAAAAAAAAAAAGCAAAATTCCTAAAAAAAAAAAAAGTTTACTTTAAAAAAAAAAAAGTTGATGTTCTGCAAACTCAAGTCTAGAGCATGACAAGGTAGACTTGAAAGATAAGAATTTCAGAGGGAGGGAGGTGAGATCCCAAGGGCCAACAGTTTGCTAACTCTCTGGAATGGCTCCCTCTGCCCAGTGAGTGGCGATGTCCACACCACCTTCCCTTCGGTGTGGAGAGAGGAGCTGACTTCGTTCTGCTGCGTCGTCTTAGGGTTGGGGCGGAGACCACGTGTTCCCTACGTGGGCTTCATTTTCAGAAGCATCAAGTCTAGCGTTTTTAACAAAGTAAGCAATCTCTGACTATAGAATTAAGTCAGTTTGTTGCGGTGGAAGTCATATATATTTATCAAATGGATAGGGGAGTTCCCTGATGGTCCAGTGGTTAGGACTCTGCGCTTTCACTGCCGGTGTCCGGGTTCAGTCCCTAGTCAGGGAACTAACATCCTGCAAGCCGTGCGGTGCAGCCGGAAAAAAAAAAAAAAAAAAAGGAAATCGAGCTGTATAGAAAATTGAGATATTAGAAACATTGAGGGCTTCTCTGCTGGAGCAGTGGTTGAGAGTCTGCCTGCCGATGCAGGGGACACGGGTTCGTGCCCCGGTCCGGGAAGATCCCACATGCCGCGGAGCGGCTGGGCCCGTGAGCCATGGCCGCTGAGCCTGCACGTCCGGAGCCTGTGCTCCACAACAGAAGAGGCCACAGCAGTGAGAGGCCCGCGTACCGCCAAAAAAAACCACAAAAAAACACATTCCAGAATTTCCAATTATAGCCAGTAGCTCCTCCTTGGTTACTTTGCCGCCACCTTCCTGTTGCTGTTCAGACTTCCCTGATAGTGAACGGAGAGAGTTCTCTCTGATTCTTCTTACCTCCCTGTCTGCTAACTGGAGCAGACAGATCTTAGCACTGTACATCTCAAGAAAGAAACATGGCGCCTGGGAAACTTATCCGGAGTGGAGTTCAGAAAATTAGTTTTTCCTGTCTGCCCAGGAAGCCAGCGCACAATAGGTGTGACCGTCTCGTTCCCTGACAGTACCCTCAACAGGAGGACATGCAGGCGACCTGTGGACAGAGAATTCCCTGGGGTTTTCCTGTCCAGGAGCATTTCAGAAAATGCACACCTTGAAGTTCGTTTTGTTTCCATTTGCCGAAAGAATAGTGAGGCAGTTGGGTTTTCAGACTTTTGGGGGGAAGGATTGTGTCAGGGTGATGTGGGGCAGGGGGTGGGGAGCTGGGATTCTGTTTTAAAATGCAGCTGCCTGGGGGCTTCCCTGGTGGCGCAGTGGTTAAGAATCCGCCTGCCGGTGCAGGGGACATGGGTTTGAGCCCTGGCCCAGGAAGATCCCACATGCCGCAGAGCAACTAAGCCCATGCGCCACAACTACTGAGCCTGTGCTCTAGAGCTCGCGTGCCACAACTACTGAGCCCACGTGCCACAGCTACTGAAGCTTGCACGCCTAAAGCCCGTGCTCCGCAACAAGAAAAGTCCACTGGAATGAGAAGCCCGCGCACCACAATGAAGAGTAGCCCCCGCTTGCTGCAACCAGAGAAAGCCCGTGCACAGCAACAAAGACCCAACGCAGCCAAAAATTTTAAAAAATTTTAAAAAAAATGCAGCTGCCTGGACTTTGCCCCTGGATGTTCTGATTTAGATAGGCCGGGACTGGGCATCTGGAGGACTCCTAGGGTGATTGTGACAACAGGGACGCCCGGAAGCCGTGTGGGGTGTGCTCCTGACTCACAGGCCCTGACAGTAGACTTGAATGAGGAGCTGCGTCTCCTTTAGGAACCTTCAGTGCTTCTGTCGTGGGTCCTATCGGGAGTGCAGGCCTCACCGTATGAAACTGCCTTTCTTACAGTTCAGAAATAGTTGATGGTCAGCAATTCCCTGTGATGGGACTGAGAGAAAGGCCACAAAATGAGGCCCACCTGGGCTTGGAGCCGAGCGTCTCCCGTCTGCTAGCCTCCAAGCTTTGGCCAAGTCATTTGGCCTTTCCGAGTCTCTGTCTTATCACCTGTAGGATGGGGATTGTAACGTCACCTTTGCCAGGTTATTGTAAAGGGTAGAGACCACGCATGCCGAGGGTCTCTGGTACACAGTAGCTCTGTTTTTACCCTCTTGGGATGGTGGTACCCTGGGGAGACCATTGGTCCGTCTCCACTGCTCCCGTGTGTTCTCCTGGACTAGCCAACGAGGTGGGTCATGCCATCCCACAAGGCCTGTTGGAAATGTCTCCTGATGTTGCCTCCAGAAGGCAGGTTCCAGTTACGTCTCCACCACAAGGGCCCCCGTGGTGCTTTCTACCCCAAGTCATGCTCAGCTGACTGTCCAGCTTGGTGTACCCAACAGCATTGTATGACAGACACCAGGAAATGATGTTGAGGTGATGAGCCGATGCTGAGGTAACAGTGAGGTGATAGTCAGTCCTTCTCTCACTCCAGGTAGAAGCGGGCATTCTTCCTACCTGAGCTGACCTCCCGTGACCCCTCTGGCTCCGCCCCTCACAGACCTTGTTGCATCCATACTTCTCGTCCCCCTCTGGGCTCTCTCTTGTCTCAGGCCCTTTCCACTTGCTCTGTGCCCCCTTCACCTAGAATATTCTTCCCTGTAACTGCATGGCTCACCCCCCCCCCCCCACTTCTTCAGTTTAATTGTCACCTCCTTGGTTTCCTGGTCACCCTGTTTCAAACCGCAGCCCTCTTGCTCCCCCTCCCCAGGTTTATTTCACTCCAGGACACTCGCCACCACCATCTGTCACCGTCCCTCTCCTCTCACTAGCATGTCAGCCCCACAAGGGCTCATCCGCTGCTGTATCTTGGCACCAGAGCAGTGCTGAGCACACAGTAGGTGCCCAATAAACGGTTTTCAATAAATGAATACGTGGTCACGATATCTTCAAAGATCCACATTTGCCTCCTTTCCCCACACAGACCTTGCTTCCAGAGAAAAATTAAACTCATCTAGTAAGTCTTCCTTTCCAAAGGAAAATGAAGACAACAGGGTGATATCCCCAGCTCTTTCTACTCAGTGTCAGCAGAGGGGCCTCATCCAGTTGCCTGACTGAGACGATTCGCTCTGAGCATCCGCACAAGCAGGGACCTGCACTGAGATGCTGAGATGCGGGGAGAGGAGACATCCTGACAGCGGCCAGGTTTTGGCTGACAGCCTGACAGCAAGCACTGGGGGCCCAAGACAGAAACCCAAAAAGAGCACCCTGCGGGGATATTGAGAAGCACTTTGGTGGGGGGCACGTGATTTTAATTGTAGCACATGGTGCCCATGGATTGATCATTGAAACAGTGACCTTGAATTCTTAGTAAGATTAAGTTGAATCAAATATACCCTGTGTAAGAAGATAGAGGGATAGCAAATATAGGTAGAAAAACTCCCGTCAAGCTAGTTTTTGAAGTAACAGCTTTACTGAGACAGAATTTCCGTATCATAAAATTCATCCTTTTAAAGGGTACATTTCAGTGGGTTTTATTTTTATTTTATTTTATTTATTTTTTATAAATTTAATTGTTTATTTTTGGCTGCGTTGGGTCTTCGTTGCTGTGCGCGGGCTTTGTCTAGTTGAGGTGAGCGGGGGCTACTCTTCACTGTGGTGTGTGGGCTTCTCGTTGCAGTGGCTTCCCTTGTTGCAGAGCACAAGCTCCAGGTGCACGGGCTTCAGTAGTTGCAGCACGCGGGCTCAGTAGTTGTGGATTGCGGGCTTAGTTGCTCCAGGCATGTGGGATCTTCCTATACCCAGGGCCCAAACCTGTGTCCCCTGCATTGACAGGCAGATTCTTAACCACTGCGCCACTAGGGAAGTTCCGTGGTTTTTAGTATATTCACAGAGTTGTGCAACCATCACTGCTACTTAAATTTGGGACCTTTTTCATCACCCCATAAGCAGTCACTCTCCATTCTCCCTTCCACCCAACCCTTGGCAAATATCTTCCTCTATGTTCTGGATGTTTCATATAAATGGAGTCATGCAACATATGATCTCTTGTATCTTGCTGCTTTAATTTAGCCTAATGTTCTTTTTTTTTTTTTTTTGGTGGTACGCGGGCCTCTCACCGTTGTGGCCTCTCCCGTTGCGGAGCACGGGCTCCGGACGCACAGGCTCAGTGGCCATGGCTCACAGGCCCAGCCGCTCTGCGGCATGTGGGATCTTCCCAGACCGGGGCACGAACCAGTGTCCCCTGCATCGGCAGGCGGACTCTCAACCACTGCGCCACCAGGGAAGCCCTAGCCTAATGTTCTTAAGGTTCATCTGTGTTGTAGCATGCAACAGTACTTTATTCCTTTTTATGGCTGAATAATATTCCATTGTATGGATATATCATGTTTGGTTTATCCATTCATCCATTGATGAGCATGTGGACTCTTTCTACTTTTTGGCTACCACTGAACCACGCTGAAATGTCATGAAAGGCTTGATGCTAATGGGGTTTCCTTGCTCCTAAATTGGAGGTGATGTGACCCACCTCCCAGGTGGTTGTGAGGATCTGCAAAGCTGTAGACATCTCATCTAGCTGGTTTGTTGTCCACTCTGAAAGTGGACCTTTCTCGCTTCTGTGGCTTTCCTGTGCTGGTGTATGATGTGTGAGATTATCAAAGTGTTCCTCTTCTTTGACCTGTGAGTCAGATTTGAACTCAGTATCCCCCCCACCCCTCCCTCCAATCTCCACTCCTGCCCACCTGGTTTCTCCACAGTCAGCTCCAAGGGCATCCAGCCCTCCCCAGCTGTGCCCTCCCCAGCTGTACCTCACCCAGATGTGCCCTCCCCCCAGCTGTGCCCTCCCCTGCCGGGCATCCTGGACATCTTCCACAGCCACTGCAGGCGCCTGTGAAACCCGCCTGTCCTCCTCAGGACCATTACACTAAGCCAGCTCCGCAGGCCTTTTTGACATTAATACTTCAAACTGTTACCTATGTTTACCTCAAACTGTTACCTATGTTTAAGTGTATCTTTTCATGTTACTATGTATGTTTTTTTCCTTTGATGTTGTCTTGCCTCATGGCCTCAACCAAACCAAACTGCAACACGGCCAGACAGTGTCTTGTAACGTCCTGTCCCCGGGCCCCCCAGGTGCAGCTCACAGCGAGTTCTCTGAATGCTGGCTGGTTGGGTGTCTGGGAGTTTCGAGCCCTTTGCCATGTAACTGGAGAGGGTGGAAGGGAGAATGGAGGCACCTGCTCAGCTGTACAATGGTCGTGGAGGGGGGATCAGGTTTAAATCACTGCGAATCCTGTTTTAACCTCCCATTGTTGATTCCTGAAAGTGCGTGGCTGAACTAGCTGAAAAGTAACCCGAATTTTGGTCAAAACTTTGAACCACGGGTTTTCTTGGTGACCAAGCCCATCTGTGTAAATTCTACGGAACAGCAACTGCTGCCCGGCCACCGTTCGGCAGGACCTTTGATAACTCGCGTTCCCTTCTCTGCTGGCCACAGACTTGAGCATTTAGTTAGGCCTGGGGGGCAGGGGGTGACTTGAGATAACCGCATCCATAACAGCGAGGTCCGCCCGTTCTTTGTCCACTCCCATTCTGTTCTCCAGATGGATCAGGTAATCCACATGAGCAGGTAACTTTGTTTTTTCACTACCTCTCTGTTGCCTGCGTTCATTGTCTGCTGAGATAATAGTGAACAGAGAAAGAAGAAAGTTAAAATAGGAAGCTGGGAAGGGCAGGAAGAGAGTCTGTAGGCCCGGTAAACAAAAGTTGGCTGTAACACGAGCCAGCCTGTGGACGTGTGACCAAGTACTTCTGACTATCTGGGCGCAGACCCTCTGTGCTTGCATTGTGGTTGGCTCATCTCCCGTCTCTCTGTTACCAAGCATGTTTAGGTCAGCTTTTTTTTGGGAGCGGGGCGGTGGGGAGCTGTTGTTTCTGAAGAAACGGAAAGATGATCAGATGGATCTCTTAAAATCAGAGTTAGAGACTGGACAGCTAGATGGGGCAGTTCCAATGAAAACAGCCTTCCTTCTGATGAAATATTTACCAGCTTTTGTAGGAAGCCGCCTCCTCTTTGCCGTGGTGAGAGGCACTCTGAACCTTTCCCCCTCATGGCAAGGGTGTAAAATGATGATATTTGTCGGGTGTACTGGGTTCAATAAAAAGGCTGGAGCCAACCAATTCGCCTCAATTGCCTCGGACATACCCTAGCCCACTGTGAGACCAAGAAGCACCAACTGATCAGAAGCTCTGGTGTATCAGTTCAGGCCCTGGGAGATCTGGGTTTGGGGCTCTGATCCTCCTCAGACTGTGTGTTTACCTTGAAGCAGACAGTGACGAGATCTGAGATGTGGAGGTCCCTGAGCCCACCAGTTCCTGCAGGTAGATGATTATTCACTACGTTCCTCCCCACACATCTGCATGGTCAGGAGACAAGGGTTTGGCAGTTACTTCCGCTGTTGGACAGCTCCATTTCCAGGGGAATATCGTCCTTGTATTCAGCTATGACCTTCTCCATTCCTCACTCTAGAGTCCCCCAGGGTAGGTCTCACCCTCCTCTGTATCCCCAGCTATTGGGCCGTGGTGTCTCAGGGTAACCGGTCCTCACGTGGGCTGTGCCTTTCTCATCCCTCACCATCCTGCCAAATACGGTTTCCTGCAAGTTATCTGTTCCAAAGGAAGATCAGTGGATCCTGGAAGCCTGATATGTTGTGTGTGTGTGTGTGGGGGGGTCAATATCCACCACATTATAGAAGAAAGAAAAAGGATGATAATCCCGTCACCTAACAAACCTGTTTTCATTTGAGTATTTCCTTTGTCTTTAGTCTGATGAATCCAACTATATAGTTTTTTTTGTTTTGTTTTGTTTTTGTTTTTTTTTTGCGGTACGCGGGCCTCTCACCGTTGTGGCCTCTCCCGTTGCAGAGCACAGGCTCCGGACGCGCAAGCCCAGTGGCCATGGCTCAGGGGCCCAGCTGCTCCGCGGCATGTGGGATCCTCCCGGATCGGGGCACGAACCCGTGTCCCCTGAATCAGCAGGAGGACTCCCAACCACTGCGCCACCAGGGAAGCCCAGGGCTGCATTTTTAAACACTGTTGTCTTGAGTGTCTCAAGTAAGGGGTCACTGTGGAGGTTCAGCCAGCCCTGCTGGGGTCTGTTGTGAGTGAGTGGAGCTTGGGTGGAGGAGATAGACAAGAAGAGGGTGGAGATAGAAGGAGATAGGGGCTGGTTAACCCAAGATGAGAGAAGGTGGCCACCCACAGGGGAAGGAAAGGGTCCTGGCAGGCTGAGCTGTTGTTACTCAGACACCCGTTGAGCTGCATTCCCTCCAAAGCCATCTGTGTCCTACAGGCATTGTCTTCTTTTTGCTCTGTAGCAGGAAAAAGAGAATAAGTTGCCTTTACTGCCATGTTAAAGAAATCAGTAGAGCCACTCACCTTGAACTCAGAATGATGTTGACCTTTCGAATGAAATTGGGAACACCTGGAGTTTGTTTCCTACCAATTGGGCACAGAACAGTTTCTGCTTTTCCTTGGAATGAAACACAGCCTGAGTGCTGGAGTACCGGTTCTCCAGTGCATCAGCATCACCTGCTGGTTAGCTCATTGCTGGGCACCGCCCCAGAGATTCTGACTCAGTAGGTCGGGGGTGGGGCCCTGAGAATTTGCATTTCTAACGAGGTCTCCCGAGATGCTCATGCTGCCACTGCTGGGACCTAACTCCGGGAACCTCTGTACTAGCGCACTCAGATTTGGGCCTCTGCCCGCCTCTTCACCCCCCGAGACCCAACACGGTAGGTGTGCTAGAGAGCCACTGTCTAAAAGAGAATTTATTTTCTTGCAGCATAGAGTAGTCAAGAGAGTTTGGCTGAGTCCCGAAGCTGCCCCCTGGCCCGGCCGCCAGCCCCCTTCGTCCCTGCCCTGAGGCTGAGACCCTCCGTGTACATGCCACCCCGTGCAGGGGTTAGAATAGGGCTAAGTGAGCTGGTGCAGGGAGGGCCCCCCTGCCATGTTGCTTTAGCTCCTCTGAGCACATGAAATTTGATGAGCTAAGCGTTTTCCGTGGTAAGTGCATAAACAAGATTTATCCTTTCGTGAAAGAAAGAAATACAACACTTCTCTTGAGTCATAACTGTTGTTCGATGCTGAAGGAGGGAAGAAGGTTAATGCTCTCCTCTTCTAGACAATTTTCTCGGACTTTCTTTTGGTCTCAGAAGATCTCTGGAGTTAATTTTTAATGGCTTCGCGTGTGTGCAGGAGTCTCGCTCCCCTGTGAAGGATGTCTCTGGTCAGGACGCAGCTCAGCAAGGCCCCGGAACAGCTCCAAATGGGCCAGGAGGGGCACAGGGGCACCAACTGGGGAGAGGGTCAGGAGACCTCCTTTGGGTCAGGGGGGTGGGGGGGAGGGAGGCAAGAGAGAAGATGGAGGGCTGGGACTCTGGTGTGGAGCCCCGAGGCTTCCGGTCAGCAGAGTGCTCTTTTTGGTTGACTTTGGGGCCACAGCGTGTAAGCCATGGGCCTCTCTGCCAGTAGGGTGTCCGCTTGCCTGGCGCTCAGCCATCTCGGCCTCATGGCCAAACCCAGCTTGTTACCATCCCCTCTCAAGTGTACTTGGAATTCCCGTCGCGGCGAGTCTTCTGTTGTCCACATGGCCTTCCCCCTTGGTCCTCACAGCAAGGACTCCCCGACCCCCCGGATCCCTCTTTGTGTCCGTGCCCTCCGCCACCTCCTTAGGTTGCTCTCGCGCCTTGCCTAGACTGTTGCAGTAGTTTGCAGCCAGCCTCCACTTCCCCCGCTCCCTCCCTGCCCTTGCCACCACTACCATATCGGCATCCTAGACCCTGCTGAGCCCAGGCTGCTCCCCACTCCTCTAGGAGTGCAAAACCCTCGATGGCTTCCCATGGCCCGTGAGAAAAATCCCATTTCCTTGGCATCAGAGTTTTCCTATTTGGCCCGTCCTGTCCGGCCAGAGTAAGAGCATGGGTGCTGGTGAGGGTCTTGACAATCCCGATAGCTTCTGGCTATTTCAGGTGTTGAAAGGAGTGTGTTTGACAAGTTGATGGCTTGCCAGAGGACAGCCTCCAGCAAGAGGATTTGCTGCTCTGACTCAAGTATAAAGGAGAAGGAGAATACCGGTGAAGTGGGAGGCAGGGGCCCATGTCATGGAGCAGTGGAGAAAGCCAGGGAGAAGTGCCGGGTCATAAAGACCAGGTTTCTCCGAGCCTGGCTAAGAAAGGCCCCCTTCCGTGCAGACCACCATCATTGGGAAGACAGCTGGAGAGGCCTGGGTTCTGATGGTGCTCATTCTGGAGCCCCTCGGAGCATTCTGAGATGCTGACCCTTACAGGGCGGGCCCAGACCACTGATAGCCACCTCTGCTGGATGAGGTTCCCAGATGAGCTGAGGCCTGAAAAACTTCCCTGAAGACAATAAATGGGCTTTTTAGTTTTGTTCTAAGTAGAAATTCAGTGTTCCTGATGCTTGGGATCCGTTATGTCATTTTGATAGAGAACACAGGAGCTTCCGCAAATCTGTCTCACCTTTGTAAAGGAGGAAAACGGAAGCTAACACAGAGGGAACGTGGTCTGGTCTGGGTCCGGGGGGACTCTTGGAGGGACTGCCAGAGTGTTCTCTTGCCCCATCAGGTCACCTGGGGGAATATTGAGCCAAGGCCGGGACTCAGACTTTAAAAGGGTCTTAGACAACTGGAGGTTGCTTGTGGAGGGGTGGTCAGGGTGCCATGGGTCCTAAACCTTATCAGAGGAGAAGATGCTTTGCTGAGCTCTGGAGGGGAGGAAGAGAGGGAGGGGACAAGAGCTGGGCCTCCGAGTTGAAGAGTGCAAATTTGGCTCTTTGTAAGGAAGACCAACCCCAAAATCAGACTGTCCAAAGGTGGACTGATAGCCCAGCATCCATAATAATAACAGCTCATTTTTATGGGATATTTTACAGTTTGCACAGCATTTCCATGAGAGGTGGTATGAGCCCTCCTTCCCTGGAGGGGTTCAGGTTCAGGAAGGGATGTTGTTGAGCAGATTCAGGCCCTTCTGAGAGTTAGATGGATCCAGATGGGTGTTTTACAAATGTGTATTAGGATTATGTGGGGTGCTTACAGGTATAGAGAACAAACTAGTGGTTACCAGTGGGGAGAGGGGAAGAGGGGGGCAAGATAAGGCTGGGGATTGAGATACAAACTATTGTGTATAAACTACACAAGCTACAATGATAGATTGTACAGCGCCGGGAACATAGCCAATATTTTGTAATAACTGTAAATGGAGTATAACCTTTAAAAATTGTGAATCACTATGTTGTACACCGGAAACTTATAAAATATTATACAGCCACTATACCTCAAAACATTTCACCGTGGAAAAGGAAAAGAATTATGTGGGAGGCTTTAAAAATAGTCAGTACCTTGGGGCTTGCTCAGACCTGCTGGATCAGCATCTTTCAGGGAGGGACCCAGGAGTCTGTATTGGGCTAAGGCAACCAGTGTGCCCAGCAGCCCTAGGAGAACGTCCACCACACACAGCAGGGACCCCTGCCTGTCATGTTCATCACGGGATCCCCAGTGCCTGCTACACGGCAGGAGCATGACAAATGTTTGCTGAGTCCATGTGCTGACATTTGTCTATGTAAGTGCCCTGATCTCTCCTGCGGCCTTTTCACCATGTCATCTACAGTGTGGCTGCCCCAGACTCCTTACCGCTCTTGGAACAAACACACCACCTACATCAACTCTGCCCAGGCTTTGCTCACCCTGTGTCCTCAGCCTGGATAGATCCTCTGCTTATTGTGCTACAGAAGTCGCACGTTTTTGTTGCACGCTCCATGCTAGATGCCACTAAGCCTCCTAGCCAGCCTGTCACATGCGCTCCCCTTTCAACGAGACTTCCTTGAAACCCTCTCCACTGGGTCCCCTTAAAAGAGAGAAGTCCTGGGGCTTCCCTGGTGGCACGGTGGTTGGGAGTCCACCTGCCGATGCAGGGGACCACGGGTTCGTGCCCCGGTCCGGGAGGATCCCACATGCCGCGGAGCGGCTGGGCCTGTGAGCCATGGCCGCTGAGCCTGCGCGTCCGGAGCCTGTGCTCCGCAACGGGAGAGGCCACAGCAGTGACAGGCCCGCGTACCACAAAAAAAAAAAAAAAAAAATCTATATGAATATATATGCACATACATACTTTTTTCAAAATAATGAAATCTGCAAAATTGGACTGTGTTGACTTGATTTGATGTTTTATTGAATGACTTCTAAATATAAGGTCATCCTTGCCAGCTTAGTCAGTTGCTTCTTAGCTCCTAGGTGCGGGATCAAAAGGATTGAACTCCGCCCAGCATTATAATTGTGGAGTTTTCCAGATGCTCTTCCACGGAGGTCATAGGTTCTAGAAGGTTCTGTAGTCATGAACTCCCCCTTGGCGTTTATCTTCTGGCTCACAGTGGTATCTGCTCTTTGCCTTGCATATTCTGCAGAGGTTAGTGACCTCCTGAAGTGAGGCTTGAGGAAATAATAACCGTAATAAGAGTAACAGCTGGTCCCTGAGGAGCACTTCCTATGCACCAGGCACCGGTCCAAGTGTCTGTATTTATTCCCTCATGCAATCTCCGTAGCAGCCCTAGGAGGTCAGTGTTACAGGTGGGGAAACTGAGGAGCCTTGAGGCTTCGTGATTTGCTCAACGTCGTGCAGCCAGCAAACAGCAAGCAGTTAGCAATCTGCCTGTTTGCTTGCAGGTCTGAAGCACGCGAATCCCGGCCCCAGCCCCAGCCCCAGCTTGCTAAGGCTTCTCACAGCCCTTCCCCTTCGGCAGGCATGCGGAATAGCTGCTGCTTCACTGGGGCAGTCGACTGTTTCTCCTGATGGAAGAAGAGAAGAGGAGGAGGATGGTTTCAGGTTTCATAAATTTCTGAGGCAGCCTGCCCTGTGGTCCTGCCTGGCTGGGGGCTTCTTTTGGTGGTGGGGTGGGGGGGACAAGACTTGCAAAAGAGAGAGGTACAGGGAGCAGAGGGCACCTGAGAGAGGGCTGGATCACCCAGTAAGCAGACCTGCCTAACAGGAGTGGCCAGCATGCATTTGGGGTGGGGGAGGGGGAGGGAACGCATTCCTTGTCCAGTTTGGTGTGTGGCCAAAAACCTAAGTGTAAGTAAGTAAGCCACACCCTTTAAAATTGCCCAGGGAAAGTCCCTGCTTTGGAAGGTAGAGGACGGATGGGAGGCTCGCAGAGGTATGTGTGCTTCTGTACTGGGCCTGGGAAATAAATAGCTCATAGAAAAAAAGAATAGATGGCAGGGAGAGAGTTCAGTATAGCAAGGCCAACCTCAGGCAGCTGAGGTTCTTTTGTATGATTGAATAATCATAGGGGAGCAAGAGGCCAGCTGGAGGAGAAAGTCTGGGGTCATAGTGTGGCCCCAACAAAGAAGCCTCGTCTGTGTCTCTATCTTTTTTTTTTTAATTTATTTATTTAATTTGTTTATTTTTGGCTGCACTGTATCTTCATGGCTGTGCGTGGGCTTTTTCTAGTTGCGGCGAGCGGGGACTACTCTTGGTTGCGGTGCGCGGTCTTCTCATTGCAGTGGCTTCTCTTGTTGTGGAGCACGGGCTTTAGGCCTGCGGGCTCAACAGTTGTGGCTCGTGGGCTCTAGAGCGCAGGCTCAGTAGTTGTGGCGCACGGGCTTAGTTGCTCTGCAGCATGTGGGATCTTCCTGGACCAGGGCTCGAACTCACGTCCCCTGCATTGGCAGGTGGATTCTTAACCACTGCGCCACCAGGGAAGCCCTGTGTCTGTATCTTACATCTAGGTTCATTGGTCCTGCGGGTATATGTACAACATCATCAGGGTGCTCACGTGGGGTTTCTGTTCTCCCCAAATCTCACTCATCAGTCATGAAGCAGGCATTTGGTGAGTGCCAGCGTGATATGAGTGCTCCGTGTCCAGTGCCACGTCTAGGACTACGTGGGAGGCATGAAAAACACAACCCCCATCCTCAAGAACTGAGTTTTAATGGGAAGACACAGAGCTTTATATAAAGCAGTTAAACAGCATGGGTGGGCTCGGTGACGTCGAAGGCCACACTGAGTGTCAGGCATAGAGGCTTCTAAGGACACCGGAGAAGGAGGAGCCAGCGGACTTGCGGACAAGGCAGGATGTGGGGGAGACCTTGAGGAATAAGTGGGATTTCACCTGGAGACGACAGGGAAAGATGGCAAGGAGAGACCAGTCCTCACGACTCATCGCGTGTCACGGATGGAAAGACGGCCATCCAGGCCTCTCCGGACAGCCTGGGACCCGGTTTGTTCTGCAGCCACAGCTGCTGGCCTTGCAGGGGCTGCGGGCACAGGGTCCCTGATATTCTCTGTGAACTCGGGCCCAGATGCGGGCTCTGGACGCCCTTAACGGACAAGCAGGCAGGTGCCGGCCTAGGGTGCCAGGCAGCCTGTGGCGGGCAGGAGGGCTGCAGGGCGGCAGGAATGTGTTAACACCAGCAGCTGGCTGCTATCTGATCCTGGCCCCGCGGCGACTTCCGCTTCCCCCATTGTTAACATACCAACCAGGCTGTGAATGAATGAATGAGTGGGTAGAAAGGATTCCTGTGTGGGCTCTCACAGCCGAGGTAAAATAACCCCAGTCTCCTGGCCGCCAGCCTTTGGCATTGGGAAACCCCAGGTGGGACATGACCCTAACGAGTAGACGGACCTGAAGCCCAGGATTGTTATTGTTTTAATTGGGACGCGAAAACTCCCCAAATGGCTTAACACAATACAGGTTTATTCCTATTCCCGCAAGCCCAGATCTATCCATCGAAGAGCTCCGCCATCTTCTGGAGCAGTGGTTTCCCACTTTGAGTGTGTATCGAATCACCCGAGGGCTTATTAAAACACAGATCGCTGAGCCCCACTCCCACGGTGGTGGGCCTGAGAATTTGCATTTCGAACAAGTTCCAGCTGCTGCCGCTGCTGGTCCAGGGACCACACTTCGCAAACCACCATCCTGGGGCTTCTTAATTGCCCACTGAAGCTTCTGCATCCAGCCAGGAGCTCAGGGATGAGAGGGGTCAGAAGTCAGTCACAGAGGCTGCACTCCAAGAGAGCTTGAGAAAGAGAGTCATCTTGTGGGCCTAGGAGGAAGATAAGATGGCATTGTCTACGCCACAGTCAAAAAGGGCAGCCCGGATCCTGATCGCACTGGTGTCTGCCTGGAACGCTAGATTTCAAAATGCATGTGTGGAGCAAGTCGACCAAGATTTGCCTTTACTCACCACGGCACCAGGGCCTTTCAAGAAGGTGGAAAAGACCTTCATGGAGCTCATTATTGAATGTCTAACTGGTCCCACCATGTGAGTCATTTGAGACTCAGGTTCCTGTGCTGGATGGTCCTTGGCATCCCCGGTCCAACCTTTATAGCTCAGGCCTAAGGAAGAAAGCTGCAAACTGCAGCCAAATTGTACATGGTGGGCTTTGTTTTGGATGTTCCCAGTTCCTTCTCGGTATTTGTCTTCATTTTTGTTGCCTGGTGACTCTCGGAGCCTGTAACCCTGCTTGCTTGTATAGGGCAGGAGGTGTTTTTTAGTCAGAACCTTAGCCATGGTGAATAGGTATGTCATTTAGTTCAGGCCTGATTTGGGGTAAAATCAAAGAGTGAATTAGCAGGTGTTGCATGCCTGTCTGTGCCGGAGGATTCAAGAGAACACGGCTCCAGGCCATCCTCAATGACCTTATCTAGTTGTAGAGGCCAGAGCAACCCAAATACAGGCATTCCTCATTTTATGGCATTTTGCAGATACTGCAGGTTCTTTTTTTTAAAAATAACAGCTTTATTGGGATATAATTCACATACCATAAAATTCCCCCATTTTAAAGTATACAACTCAGTGTTTTTTCCCCCCTAGGATTGTAATACATTTTTTTTCAATTATACATATACATGTATCATTCTTTTTCAAATTCTTTTCCCATTTAGGTTGTGACATAATGTTGAGTAAAGCTCCCTGCGCTCTACAGCAGGTCCTTGTTGGTTATCTACTTTAAATATAGCCATGTGTACATGTCAATCCCAACCTCCCTAACTATCCCTTCCCACCACCATTCCCCCCGGTAACCATAGTTCGTTCTCTAAGTCTGTGAGTCTGTTTCTATTTTGTAAATAAGTTCATTTGTATCATGTTCATTTTGGTAATTCTCACAGTATTTCAGACTTTTTCATTATTATTATACCTGTTCTGGCGATCTGTGATCGGTGATCTTTGATGTTACTACTGTTAATTATTTTGGGGCACCAGGAACCGTGCTCATAATGAGACGGCAAAGTTAATCCACAAATGTGTGTGTTCTGACCGCTCCACCAACTGGTTGTTCCCCCGTCTCTCTCCCTCTCCTCGGGCCTTCCTGTTCCCTGAGACACAACAGTTTTGACATTAGGCCAGTTAATAACCCTACAATGGCCTCTAAGTGTTCAAGTGGAAAAAGGAGTCGCACATCTCTCACTTTAAATCAAAAGCTAGAAATGATGAAGCTTAGTGAGAAAGGTGTGTCCAGAGCTGAGGTAGGCTGGAAAGTAGGCCTCTTGGACCAAACAGTTAGCCGAGTTGTGAATCCAAAGGAAAAGTTCTTGAAGGAAATTAAAACTGCTACTCCAGTGAACACATGAATGATAAGAAAGTGAAACAGCCTTATTGCTGATGTGAAGTAAGTTTCCGTGGTCTGCATAGAAGATCAAACCAGCCACAATATTCCTAATCCAGAATAAGGCCCTAACTCTCTTCAATTCTGTGAAGGCTGAGAGAGGTGAGGGAGCTGCAGAAGAGAAGTTTGAAACTAGCAGAGGTTGGTTCATGAGGTTTGAGGAAAGAAGCCATCTCTATAACATAAAAGTTCAAGGGGAAGCAGCGAGTGCTGATATAGAAGCTTCAGCAAGTTACCCAGAAGATCTAGCTAAGATATTGATAATTAATGAAAGTGGCTACACTAAACAGCAGATTTTCAATAGACAAAACAGCCTTCTATTGGAAGAAGATGCCATCTAGGCCTTTCATAGCTAAAGAGGAGAAGTCAATGCCTGGCTTCAAAGCTTCAAAGGGCATTCTGACTCTCCTGTTAGGGGCTAATGCAGCTGCTGACTTTAAGTTGAAGCCAATGCTTAGTTACCATTCCAAAACTCCTTGGGCCCTTAAGAATTATGCTAAATCTCTTCTGCCTATGCTCTATAAATGGAACAACAGAGCCTAGATGACAGCATATCTGTGGGCAACATTGTTTACTGAATATTTTAAGCCCACTGTTGAAACCTAGTGCTTTGAAAAGAAAGATTCCTTTCAAAATATTACTGCTCAATGACAATGCATCTAGTCACCCAAGGGCTCTGATGGAGATGTAAAAGGAGGTTAATACTGTTTTCATGCCTGCTGACACAACATCCATTCTGCAGCCCATGGATCAAGGAGTCATTCCAACTTTCAAGTCTTCTTTTTTAAGAAATACATTTCGTAAGGCTATAGCTGCCATAGATAGTGATTCCTCTGATGGACCTGGGCAAAGTAAACTGAAAACCTTCTGGAAAGGATTCACCATTCTAAATGCCAGTAAGAACACTCGTGATTCATGGGAAGAGGTCAGAATATCCGCATGAACAGAAGAAGTTGATTCTAACTCTCATGGTTGATTTTGAGGGGTTCAAGACATCAGTGGAGGAGCTAACTGCAGATGTGGTGAAAATAGCCAGAGAACTAAAGTTAGACGTGGAGCCTGAAGATGTGCATGAATTGTTGCAATCTCATGAAAAAACTTGAATGGATGAGGAGTTGCTTCTCATGGATGAGCAAAGAAAGTGGCTTCTTCAGATGGAATCTACTCCTGGTGAAGACGCTGTGAAGATTGTTGAGATGACAGCAAAGGATTTAGAATATTACATAAACTTGGTTGATAAAGCAGCGGCAGGGTTGGAGAGGACTGACTCTGATTTTGAAAGAAGCTCTACTGTGGGTAGAATGCTATCAAACAACATTGCATGCTACAGAGAAATCATTCGTCAAAGGAAGTGTCAATCAGTGTGGCAGACTTTATTGTTGTCTTATTTTAAGAAATTGCTGCGGCCATCCCAACCTTCAGCTACCACCACCCTGATCAGTCAGCCGCCCCCAACATGGAGGCAGAGAGCCTCCACCAGCAAAAAGGTGATGACTTGAAGGCTCAGATGACAGCATTTTTTAGCAATAAATAGAGCATTTTAAAATTGGGGGGGGGTACATAATGCTGTTGCACACTTAGTGGACTACGGTATAGTGTAAACATAACTTCTGTATGCACTGGGAAACCAAACAATTCGTGTGACTCGCTTTATTACAATATTCGATTTATTGCAGTGGTCTAGAACCAAACCCAGAATATCTCTGAGGTCTGCCGGTGAAACAAGTGAAGGCTCAGTGAGGGCTGTGTGTGTCCAGTGGTCAAATCAGAGAGTCCAGCTCAAGGCAGAGAATGGCCCCAACAGCTCAGTCCTGCTCAACCCACTTCTGGAGCTTCTGGCTCAGTTCTGGGAGCTGCAGTGTCAGCAGGCCTTAGACAAATAGATGATCGGGGAGGGGTCTGCGGGAGGCCCTGGCCTGGGGAGGATGGAAGATGATGTGGCAGGTTGGCCGTCATGAGCTGTGAAAAGTTGGGCTGTAGTTGTAGGAACAAAACTGACGAAGGGTGCAGGTTGGGGCCGGGGGTGGGGGGAGAGCTGGAGCTACGTGGGAGCTAGACAGAGTGGGGGAGATCTTTGACTTGGGGTGTGGAAGGAGAACTTCCGCACCGTGTGGCAGTTCGAACGCACAGCGCACTACTGCCTTACACAGCACCAGAACTGTTAGCGGGGAGTGGGGCAGATTCCACATTCACACGATGTCTTGGGGAGAGAAATTGGACTAGAAGAAAAACGAGATGTCTCTGGAGGCTAGAAATCTGGAAGGACCGTTTTTGTGGAGCTGGTCTTCAGGCAAGCTATGAAGGTCAGGCAGGATCTGGGTGGATGGAAGAAAGGGAGGGTTTCACAATATATACGTGCCTCAAATCATCACATTGTACACCTTAAACTTACACAGTATGTCAGTTGTATCTCAGTAATGCTAGAGGGAAAATGAGGCGGGAAGGCCTTCCAGTCAGCAGATGGGCATTGAGGGTGGGCCAATGCCCTCCCAAAGGAGAGGGGCCCGAGGAATGGGCCAAGCAAGCCTTGACAGCAGGGAAGGGGGGCTGGACCAGGCCTGGCAGAGCCAGTGTTCTGGAAAGTGGAATCCGGCTGAGGATTGTGGGATCTCCCAGGGTAAAGGTGACCCGGAGGTGGTTTTAGAAGTTTGGTGGCGAATGTCCAGATTGGGTTTTGGTGGAGAATATAAGGGACAGTGGTTGAATTTAAGAGCCAGCTTCTGGGGAAAAGGTCTGTGGTCTCTCGCGTTGAGTGCTCCCTTCTGATCCCCACAGCACCTCTGCAAGGCAAAGTCTCTCAGCATCTCAGAGAGGTCAAGGGCCTGCCCCAAGGTGTCACAGTCAAGTTGAGTGACGGGTCTGCCTGTGTCTCAGTTTCCTGACTTCACATCTGGAGTTTGTTCCAGCTTTCAGCATCCTTCACAGCCCTGAAGAATTTCACATTCCTTAAGAATGCCCCTGCCTGGGCAGAGACTAAGAGATGCCTGGGAAATCAGCTTTAGGCAAGTGTGCTCTAGGATAATAAGTGAAATCGCGATGACCAGCCTGTACTGAGGGCCAGGCCTGCGTATTGACTCGTGAATCCGTGTGCCGAGGCAGCTGAGGCACAGAAGGGCTAACTAGGTTGCCTGGCCCCGAGCAGGAGCCAGATGCCAGGGCCCTCACACTTCACCTCGGGGCAGCCGGGGCCCTCCCAGAAGCTAGCTTGGCTCAGACTGGCCTCAGCTCTGGAGGGGGTTGTCCTGTCTGTGCTTGGTGCGTTTTCTCCGGAGGCTGCCTTGAGGGAGAGAATGACTGTGTCTCAGCCCGAGGTGCCACGAGCACTAAGGCTGTGGCAGCTCATGGCTTATGGTGGGCTGTTGTGAGCAGCTGGTGGAAAGGAAGAGCCGCAGAGCTGGAGGCTCTCGTTGTACATCGTTTGTTGAGGCCCTGCTTCCTGGTCTGTTTTCGTGTTCTGCTGCCTCATTTTCACTTGAGGGTCATATCCTCTGAGCAGCCTGGCCAGGAGATGAGCGTTTACCTGCTAGTCTGGAGAGAATACAGGGGAAATGGTTTCAGGGCCCAGAGTGGCAGGTTAAAGCTCAGGGCTTGCTGCAAGCGGCTGTGGCTCCTCCTGGCCCTCAGGGGGCGCCATTGAGACCTGATGCTTCCTCTCTGAACGTTCTTCCCACCTGGATGGGATAAGCAAGCAATGGCCCCTTATAGATCTCGTGGACCACACTTCCTAACTCTTGTTTTTTTTGTTTTGTTTTGTTTTTTTTGCGGTCCACGGGCCTCTCACTGTTGTGGCCTCTCCCGTTAAGGAGCACAGGCTCCAGACGCGCAGGCTCAGCGGCCATGGCTCACGGCCAAGCCGCTCCGCGGCATGTGGGATCTTCCCGGACCGGGGCACGAACCCGTGTCCCCTCCCTCGGCAGGCGGACTCTCAACCACTGCACCACCAGGGAAGCCCTAACTGTTGTTTTTATATGCGTATTCCCCAGATTATATGACATAAATTTATCGTTTGGTAAATATGATTTCATGACCCTATGGCTTTTATGGTGCCTTCTGAATTAGCGTAGGTGAAAATTTTGTTTCAACAGAGTTTTAGAGTTAAAAGCATTTAATTAATGGAAGTTGGTGATATGCTCACTGGATCTGTAACTAGAATTCTTCAAGAATGAGTTCCTCAAAAGGCATTTGCCTAAGTAGTTCCATTACATATCTATATAAAGAAATAATAAAGTCGGGAAGGAAAATACTAGATGGGTAATAAATGCATCTTCCATACCATTATCTTGCTTGGAATGTAAATTCTTTGTTTTGTGTCAGAGTCATGCTATACTAATGAGGGAACATCAACAAGCCCCCATCCTCTTATACCTATATATACACACTATCCTTTTCTTTGCATATAC
Source organism: Hyperoodon ampullatus (assembly GCF_949752795.1). Lineage (NCBI taxonomy): Eukaryota > Metazoa > Chordata > Mammalia > Artiodactyla > Ziphiidae > Hyperoodon > Hyperoodon ampullatus. Next base: position 9,513,686 of record NC_136928.1, read on the forward strand.
ATTAGTGGTTACCTCATATGGATATCTGCTCTTGTTGGGTGGGTGTAGTTTGGTGAAAACCCATCATCACCACCACCACCGCCAATGATGCCAAACCAGATAGAGATTTTGGAGGAACTGACTTTGGTGTTGTCAAGCAGGTGGAACTTGTAAGAACGTTATTCTTTTCCTCTGACTCCTTTTCATGCTCCTCTATTCTCCAAGCACCTAGTGCCTTTTTCATTTCAATTCCTTTTAGAGGCTCCTCTCAGCTGTCAGCTGGAGAGTTCTTGATACCCTGATTCACCCCAAGATTTAAAGCTCATATCTTATCTCCCAAAGGAATTTTGTGGATGAGCCTCTAAGCCAAAGGTATGACTGTCTAATAGTGGAATTTCAGTCATTTGGAACAAACCAGAGGAGAAGATGTAGTGAGAGGCACTTCCTGGTGTTCTATGAATAACTGAGCTCAGATATCTACATATTTCCTGCTTTTTTCTAAAAGTTTAATAGTTTATGTTTTACGTTTAAGTCTGTGGTCCATTTTGAGTTACTTTTTGTATAAGTGTGGAATTGAAGTTGATTTTTTTTTTTCATGTGGATGTCCAGTTGCTCTAGCATCGTTTGTTGAAAAGGCTACACCTTCACTATTGAATTCATTGCACAGTATTAAAAAATCACCTGGGCATACTTGTGTGGCACTAATTGTGAGTTCTCTGTTCTGTTCCATTGATCTACGTGTCTAGACTTCAACCAGTACCACGCTGTCACAATTACTGGAGTTATATAGTAATCCTTAACATTGAGAAGAAGGATAACTTTATTCTTTTTCAAAATTATTTGGGCTCTTTTAGGGCCTTTCACTTATGTTTACAAAAAAACTTATACATGAATAGTCATAGCACCATTGTTCAAAATAAGCACAAACTGGAAGCTACCCAGATGTTCTTCAGTGGTGAATGTTTGAACAAACCGTGGTACATCTACACATACATGGAACACTACTCAGCAATAAAAGGAACAAATGATCAATATGTGCAACAAGGTGGATGAACTTCAAGGAAATTACACTGTGTGAAAAAGCCAATCTCTAAAAGCTACATACTGTACTATTCTGTTTATATAACATTCTTGAAATAACAAAATTACAGAGATGGGGAGCAGCTTAGTGGTTGTCAGGGGTTAGGGTTGGGGTAGGTGATTGGTGTCCCTATTAAGGGGTAGCATGAGGGAGTCTTGTGGGATGGTACAGTTTAGTATCTTGCTTGGTTACACAAAGTTGCATGGACACACACACACACACACGAGTGCTTGTAAAAGTGGTAAAATCTGAATAAGCTCTCTGGATTGTGCGAATGTCAGTATCCTGGTTCTGATAGTGTACTACAGTTATTTACGCCAGACGTTCACATTGTGGGAGGCTGGGAGAAGAGGGCATGGAACCTCCCTCTTTATTTCATTTCAATTTCCTGTGAATCTGTAATTATTTCAAAATAAAAAGTTAAAAAAAACACACAACAATATTAAAATCTGTTCATGTTGCATCAATAATGGCAAACCAATAAAAATATGGATGTGTGGTTGCCTCTGCAAAAGGAGGGCAAAAGGGCTTCTTCTGGTCCCGTAACATTTTATTTCTTTAAAAAAAAAAACCCCAGGGACCCCCTGCGCACAGCACCAAAGACACAACACAGCCAAAAATAAATAAATAAATAAATTTATTTAACAAAACCAAAAAACAACAAACCCCAGGGGACTTCCCTGGCAGTCCAGTGGTTAAGACTCTGCGCTTCCACTGCGGGGGGCACGGGTTAGATCCCTGGTCAGGAAACTAAGATCCCACGTGCCGCGTGGCGTGACCAAAAATAAAAATTAAAGAACATATATAAAAATATAAAAAATAAATAAAATATGTTCACATGTTTTTTTAAAAAATAAATTTATTTTGTTTATTTATTTATGGCTGCGTTAGGTCTTCATTGTTGCATGCGGGCTTTCTCTAGTTGCGGCGAGCGGGAGCTACTCTTCGTTGTGGTGTGCGGGCTTCTCATTGCGGTGGCTTCTCTTGCTGCAGAGCATGGTCTCTAGGCGCGCGGGCTTCAGTAGTTTAGGCTCACGGGCTCTTGAGCGCAGGCTCAGTAGTTGTGGCGCACGGGCTTAGTTGCTCCGCGGCATGTGGGATCTTCCCGGACCAGGGCTCGAACCCGTGTCCCCTGCATTGGCAGGCGGATTCTTAACCACTGTGCCTCCAGGGAAGCCCCTGTTCACGTGTATTTAAAAACACAAAACCAAAAACAAAACAGTACCTGAAGCAGATATGACAAAATGTTAACATTTGTGAATTCGGGATGATGGGTTTTTTAGTGTTGTCATGTTTTCTCTGTCCTTTTTAAAAAAAATATGTCTGAATTGTTCCATTATTTAAAAAATAAAATAAATGTAAACAAAACTAATAATTATGCCAGGGTGCATGTCTGTCTCCATGTTATCTTGATCTGCTCAATGAATTAGTCTGAACATTTAATGTTTCCTTTACTAAAACTACTTAGTCCCAGACTTCTCCCTTCTTCCTGTGAATTACTAACTCTGGGTCAGGAAGCCTAAGAACGCAATCCATCTTTGTTATTATGACAAGCTAATTTAATTTTAATTGCTCATTATAGAATTGCATTATGAGGAGGAATTATCTTTAATTATCTTTTGGGGGGGGTTGTTTCTGAAGTAATGTGATCTGGGGAGCTGAGAATCATCCTTTCCCAAGTAGCCACCTGACAATGAGCTTAAAATATTTTTGTACAACAGTGTAAATAGACTTCTCTGCCCCGCTGACTGGCAGAGCCTGCCCTCCCCTTGAAGCAATTAAAAGAATTCCAGGTGGGTGGTTCTCCCCTGCCTGGTCCTATTTAAAAATACAAGTGTCATTTCCGAGATTTTTTTTTTTTTCCTGGAAAACACCAAGTGGGTGACACAAGAATGGGACCATGTCTCTCCGGTCCTCGTTTAAATATTGGCTGTGTCCTTTCGAGATCATTTTTCTTGGGGACATGTTCAACAATCTGAGGTCAGCCAGAGTCCTCGAGGGTCACCGTGGGTGTCAGGAATGAAGTCTTAACCAACGGCAGGCGCGAGGAGGCACCCTACAGCCCCCCTGGCCCAGAACCCCATCTCACTAGTAAAGAAAAGCCTACTCTGTTTATTTGTTGTTTGTTGGAGTTTCATTTCTGCCTTCAGCGATCGCTGCCTTCTCTGCATAGTGCCATCCTCTGCTGCCATCGAGGGGGGGTGGTGGTGGTATGCGGTTGGCGCCCAGAGGATGCCACTGAAAACGTAGAGACGTCTTCACACTGCTCTTTGTGGTGTGACGGCTTCCCTTCCCGTGGGCAAACCACTGGGGAGCCCTCCCGGCTGCCCAGTGGCTTTTGTGTGTGTGCAGCTTTCAGCTCCTGTCCATCAGCCTGAATGGGCCCATTCAAGGGCATTCATGCGCCTCGGAGACCCCGGCCGCCTGGACACAATCAGCTGAGAAGGGCGCTGTGGGCCCCGCACATGAGAACGCACCAGCTCAGCCTGCCACCAGGAGCCCCCGATTGTTCAGCGGAGCCCGGGGCCCAGGAGTGAGCCCAGAGGGGTGATGCTGGACAGCCATTTGGGGCTCATTCATTCTGTGCACTTGGGGGCTGTGGTAGCGAGGGGGAGGAATACCTTGCCACGAAGGAGGAATGTGCAAGCTCGGGCCTGCTTGAGCTTATCTCTGGCTCTGACCTTCAGCCTTTATCTTTGTGTACCACCCGTCTGATCCCCTGCTTAAGAATGGAGACCTTGCAATTTTTTATCGTCACAGCCCTACATACCGGAGGCCCTCAATAAATGCTTGAAGAGTGAACTGAGGCTGTGCTCCTTGCGTTTAGGCCCAGGGCACACTGATGCTGGAGATGTGCACTGCTGTTCTCTGAAGAGGCTTCAGGGTGCTGTGCCCCTGGGGAGCGGGCAGCCTACTGGAAGAACTGGGCTCACCTCATGTTTGGAAGGACAGTAGATTTGAGACCCTGAAGGGACAAAGGACATTTTCAAGGTGGGACGTGGCCATAGAGAAGGGCCCTTTGGCTGCTAGGGACCTGCATCTGGAATTTGAAAGGCTGTGCAGGGAGTGGCCCGAGGCCTCTGCAGAGGTCAGCCTCAGGCCCTTTGCAGGTAGGGGCAGTTCCTTGGGCTGACTTGGAAGAGGTTAGTGGTAAACGTGGATTTGGGAGCTTGGACTTAATTGACTCCCTGTGGCTTGTGCCGTTTGGCAGCCGACACTGTCAAAACCTCTGGCCTCAGCTCCAGCTTGTGCTTTCCCCGAGGCTCAGGCACCATAGGACCAGGCTGAGAACATGGCGGGAATGAAAAAGGACCGGCCAAAATGCCAGGGAGCCTTAGTGTTTCCCAGCTTTACAAAACTGTTTGGTGAAAACTGCAAACAGTTGCAGTAGTAGGCAAAGAAACAGTAGAATCTTCTATTTACTGGGAATTTACTGGGCTAAGTGCTTTGTATATAATACTTCATTTGATTTAAGCTGTTACGCTGTTGTGTACGCACCCACACATTTGTAAAATATATACATGTAGGGCTTCCCTGGTGGCGCAGTGGTTGAGAGTCCGCCTGCCGATGCAGGGGACACGGGTTCGTGCCCCGGTCCGGGAGGATCCCACATGCCGCGGAGCTGCTGGGCCCGTGAGCCATGGCCACTGAGCCTGCGCGTCCGGAGCCTGTGCTCCGCAACGGGAGAGGCCACAACAGTGAGAGGCCCGCGTGCTGCAAAAAAAAAAAAAAAAAAAAAAAAAAATATATATATATACACACACACGTATGCATTATAAGTGCTTTAAGTATTTTAAGATTATTATTCCCATTTACAGAAGGAATAACTGAGGCTCAGAAATAGTAAATGGCTTCCCAAGGTGAGTGTCAGAGCTTCAGTGGAAACAAGAGCTCAGGCTCTTAGCGGTGAAAGTGTTGACTGCTGCAAACATTACTCTGGCGCAGTGAACCAAGTTATTGTCATAATTTTTACCTCCATTTTAAGTGCTCATCAAAAAGGAAGAAAAGGAAACACACACTTTTATTGGGACCATGACATTCAAAAAGTAGACATCTTAAGAAGAATTAAGAGCCTCACAATTTAATTGGGGAAACGCAGCACATAAACATAGAAACATTTTCCAGACTGCCAGCAGCCAGAGTGGTGGCTGCATCTGTGCTGAGGACGGGAAGCGAAGAGCTTTCCCATGTGTCACGTCACCTGGGGAGGTGGTCACGGACCCACTGGCGCAAATGCATGGGCTTTTTTCCTGAGGAAGGAGTGGATTAGCTCCGTGGCTAATGGAAGGATGTGGGTTCGCTTACCATGATGCCAGCTTTAAAACATCTGGCCCCGACAGCTTGTCCTGAAAGGCACAGGCACTCCGTGAGCTCTCACAGACCTGGGTCCAGGGCCAGCTCAGCCTGGGGCGGGTCACGGAACCTGGCTGTGAAAAGGGATCCCTCCTAGTCAGCATTGGAGGCCTAGTGTGTGCTCATTACTCTAATACTTAGTGCATTAGAAGATGCTTTCTTCATTGGATGTGGCCAACTTCCCATGAAAGCACGAGGCTTCATATTCAGCTCCACAGGGAAAAAGCTCTTCATAGGAAGGGGACAAAATTCAACTCCAGGCCACCAAGAGAAATCGCCTTGCAGCATAGAACTTGGTGTAGTTTTGTTTCCACTGTGGTCCCAGAATTCGCTTCCTCTCTTCCTGTGCTGCATCTGACCAGAGTGTTCCAGCACCATGGCCTGGTGGCCTCTGCCCTTGGTGGTCTCTGTTCAGAGATTCTGCTTCCCTCTAATCTAGGGGACTTATTTCAGGCTAGAGAAGATGGGTCAGATTGCGAATGGCAAGGTGTGTTTTCTTCCCTCCTCATTTCTGAGTTTAAGCATTGAAAGACCTTGAGCAAAAGATCTTGCCCTTAACCCCTAGAAACTCAGTTTTTTCATCTGCAAAATGGGGATAACAGTGGAAACGGTGGGGCTTAGGTGAGATCATGCACGTAAAACAGGTACAGCACTGACACCTAGTAATAGCTCAATAAAATTCGCTTTTCTTTTTTCAGTGGAATGAATATTTCCTTGCCTGGGGAAGCTGTGATCCCCCCTGGCTGATCGCCTTTGATATACAGAGCAGTCACTAAAGGCTTCTCTGTCCTTTTATCCTGTCATGGGTGAGGGAGGGTGGAGCCCAGAGAGGAAAGTGACATGTCCAAGCTGGCCAGTCCAGTCTGAGCATTGTTCAGGTTGGACTGGATCCTGGACCATGGGTTTGTTCTATCTCTTTCTATTTTTTTTTTCTTGCTCTAAAGGACATTATTGGGACAATTGGCAACATTTGAATAAAGTCTGTAGATTGGACGATAGTATTGTATCAATGTTAATTTCCTGATTAAATAATTAACGTGGTAATGTAAGAAAATGACTTTTTGAGGAAATGTACACTGAAGTATTTAGAGGTAAAGGGGTATCTTGTGTGCAACTTAGTCTCAAGTGGCTCAGAGAAAAAAGCCATATAAAGACAGAGAAAAGGATAAATGGAATGTTAACATTTAGGGTATTTAGGTGGAGGGAGTTTATTTTTGTTTTTGTTTTACCATTCTTGCAACTTTTCTGTAGGTCTGAAATTATTTCAAAATAAAAAAGTTAAAAATAACCCTCTTGTGGTTAGGGCTCATGTAAAGTAATAGCGCTTGGGTGTCAGAGTTATTGCAGAATAGACTTGTGATCAAGGCATTGTTTCTAGAAACACTCGCCCTGGTGGGGGTGTTTGTGGGAAAGGATGCGGGTGGGCACCCAGGACCGTGGCCCTCGGGAGCTGGGGGACGAAGACCATCTGAGGGACGAGAGAAGAGGGTGAATAAACTGAGAAGGAGAAACAGTCTCTGAATGTGGGATCTTTCCACCAAAAAAGGAAGGACTACCCTCAGAAATGATGCGGGCAGAGACTCAGAGACAACAGGGCTGCCAGGAGAACTAGCTCTGATTTGGGCCCTGGGGAGTGAAAATCATGACAGCAAGGCAGGGTGGATGGATGGGTCTGTGGGATGGATGAGTCAGAAGCTCCTGTGAGGATGGCTGGGACCACATGCTGCTCGAAGACCGTCAAGCTTCAGGAGTGTGTGCAGAACACGGGCTCCCCAGGTGCCCTGGAGCCCAGGGTAAACGGCTTGTGTGAGTCACACAACCAGTGGTGTGTGCCCCATCATAGTACATACCCCAGGAGGGGGTTATCACAGGAGAACCAGCAGAAAAACGCTGGCATGAGATTTGGGGCTGAATCCTCAAGTCCTTGGCTAGTGGCAGCAGGAAGCCGCCACAGCAGCAGTGCACACACCCTGGTTCAAGTTTAATCACTTCAAAAGCTGCTTTATCTGGAAGTAGCACGTGGATGGCTCTTGTTGTGAAAGATTCAAACCAAACAGAGGCAGCGCGTCACAGGCCTCCTTCAGCGGCACCCGCCTCCCCAGTCTGATCCCGGAGGCAAGGGGTATAGACAGTTTGTCTCCCTACAGGTCCTTTTTCAAAGTACTTGCAGTATCCTGTTTGCATGGCGGTGGGATTGTGGGCTCTGGCTGCAATCCTCCTGTGTTCACAAACCCCCTCCACTACCTCCAAGCTTTGTAACTCTGGGCAAGTTACTTACCCCCTTTTCTGTGCCTCCATTTCCCTATTTTAAAAATCTGAATAACAGACAGGGTTATTGTAAAGACTGAATGAGTTGGTACATGAGAAGAGCTTGAAACAGTGCCTGGCACATAGTTCAGTGCCCAAGAAATATTAGCTATTGTTATCTATTGACATATAGGACCTATGTCTTTGAGTTAAAAACCAGAGTCCTACTCTGAATATTTTTATCAGTAGCATTCGTAGTTACAAGCAATAGGTGTCAACTGACTGATATCAGCAGAAAAGGAATTTCTTTAAGGGACATCAGGGTGGTTCCCAGGCTTGCTGGGAAGGCTGTGGACTGAAACTGTGGAAACTAGGTAGCAGCCAACGCCACGGCCACAATTATGCCACAAAACCGGAATGGCGAGGACACTGCCACGGTTGATTGGCAGCCTTCAGAGTGAGAGATGGATCCTGCCTCCTACCAGGGCTTATAAGGGTGGCAGAGATTGCTAAATGGGGGAAGGGAGTTTAGATGCCAGGGGGCCAAATGTCTCCCTGAATAGTATGTTATTCATTCATTCACATCAGCATCCGCAGAGACAGGTCTTCTTGTTCTTTTTCGTGGTCGTGTAGTATTCCCAAGATGGCCCTTGGCTCATTGGACCACTCACTCCCCTGGTGACAAACTTCTAAGTTGTTTATGCCTTTTGCCCCTATTGCAACTTGCCCCACTGAACATCCTTGTACATGTATCTTTACACAGATGTGCCATTTCTGTCGGGTAGATTCTTCGAAATGGAAAACTATAAATGTATTCATTATTTTTCAAATTAACATTTCTTATACTCTGTGGACATTGAAAGACATTGTGAATATAAATAAACAGTATCTTAAGCAGGTTTTTAAAATTGTGGTAAAATACCCATCACATAAAAATTACCATCTTGAGCTTCCCTGGTGGCGCAGTGGTTGAGAGTCTGCCTGCTAATGCAGGGGACACGGGTTCGTGCCCCGGTCCAGGAAGATCCCACATGCCACGGAGCGGCTGGGCCCGTGAGCCGTGGCCACTGAGCCTGCGCGTCCGGGGCCTGTGCTCCGCAACGGGAGAGGCCACAACAGTGAGAGGCCCGCGTACCGCAAAAAAAAAAAAAAAAAAAATTACCATCTTAACCATTCTTTTTTTTTTTTCTCGTCTTAACCATTCTTAAGTGCACAGTTCAGTTAAGTATATTCATATTGCTATTCGGCCATCACCACCATCCATCTCCAGGACTTTATCTTCCCACACTGAAATTCCACACCCATTAAACAGTAACTCCCCAACCCCCTTCCCCAAGGCAACTCCTTTCCTACCTTGTGTCTCTATGAGTCTGGCTGCTAAACAGTTTTTATAGTTTTTTCACAGGGGTCATCTGCACAGGAATGGTGGTTGAAGGGCTAAGAGTTGTTTCTCATTGGGAGCTTGAGCGTTTTTAAAGACGGTGGGGGGAGGTGGTGAAGACACCACCAGCGGTAACAGCTCATGTTTTTCTAGCACGTCCCTTGGGCCTGGCATTCTGCCAGTGCTCTGCGGGCAGTGGTTGTCACCCCAGCTGTAAGTTAAAATCACCTGGGAACGGTGACTTTCGGACACCCAGGCCAGGCCAGGTGGTGAGACTCGGGCATCAGGACGTTACAAGGCTCCAGGTGATTCCAGTGTGTAGGCAAGGTCAAGAGCCACTGCTTCTAGAGGACAGCTGCATTTCCTCACCACCCCCACTAGAATAGGCGTTATGATGATTCCTAGTCGACAGATAGGAAACCCAGTCACAGTGAGTGAGGCATTCTCACCACCCGGCACACACCCCTAACTGCAGTGATTTCACTGCTGCCTTCCTGGAAGACAGGGTGGTGGGGAGAAGCAAGCCCGTCCATGGAGGAGGCCGCTGCCTCTTCCTCAGCCCCAGTGTTCCCCGGCCACACCGGCCTGCCTTCAGATTGTCCAAACCCAGCTGTCCCAGGGACTCACGCTTGGGGTTTGAAGCAGCATGTGATTATGTACATATCTGTTTTGATTTCCCAGCTGCTGGCACTTAGTAGGCATTTGCTAAATAAGAGATGAATGAATGGGAATAAAGCAGCAATGAACAGGAGCACACGCACAGGTGGAAAGTCGAGAACTAGTCCCTTCTCTGACGGCGGTGAAGAGTAAGAACACACATACAAGTGGCAAATATTTCAGGTGCGCGGGAGGGGCTTGGACCAGCTAGATGCGATCCTGCTCAGAGTTGGGTTAACTTCCGAAAATGGAGACAAGCAGGACTACAACTGTAGCTCTCAAGCCCACGGCACTTCGAAATTACCTGGGGAGCTTAGGAGCCAGCACTGGCTGGTCCCCGCCTCCAGACTCAGATTGAATCAGGTCTTTGGTGGGAAGTGAGGCTGAGGGACAGGGCTTGGAAGGTCAGAGGGGCCAGGGGTGAGATGCCACAGCAGGAGCTGGTGCTGGGACCTCACAGGAAGCTGGATTGAGACCATCCCGGCTTGCACGAGCAGCACCGTCGGTCAGACCAAGAGCCCTGCAGGGTCATCGGTTGGTTCAAATTCTTCGCTATGGGTCTGGTGCTTTGAGAGCTGCTCAAACGTTGGACTTGATTTTTTTTTTTTCATTCTCTTTTTACAAGTAACCAAGATAAAACATGCCTGATGGAATATCCCACATTTCAACATACTGGAGACCACGGGTGCACTGATGGAGCTTCCGGGGGGGCTCATGTTGGGACGGGTGAAACCCCTGCTACTTTCTGTCTGTACTGGAATTTCTTGTAAATGTGGTTTTGGTTAGGAAGCTTGTAGTCCAGCACCAGTGTTGTTCAGTGTTCAGGCACGCACAGTCTGCTCTCTGGCCATTATCCAGACACTCACACATGCCGTCGGTGAGGTTGGCTTGTGTGTCTTCGCGGCTCAGCGGCCAGTTCACTAATGTGTGATGTGTCGCCTTGTGGAACTGTCTCCTGATGGATGGTTTCAGGCTTACTGCACGTTTGGGGTGCATCTTGCTTGATTTTTATATGTGTGATAAGGACACAAGAGTTGTTCAGTAGTGCGGGAAGCCAGCATTCCCTAATGGTCCAGGGTGTGGAGATGGGGCGTGAGTCTCAGCCCTGCCATGTGCCTCCTGTGTGGTCTTGGGCAAGCTACCTAATCTCTCTGTGCCTCATTTTCTTCATTTTTAAAATGAGGAGGGAATTCCCTGGCAGTCCACTGGTTAGGACTCTACTCTCACTACCAGGGCCCCTGGTCAGGGAACTAAGATCCCGCGAGCTGCTCAGCATGCCCCACCCCCCCAAATGAGGATAATAGTAATGGTATTACAAGGCTTCAACAAGTAAAAAAAATACGTGCTTAGAACAGTGTCTGGCACAGCTTCCCTGGTGGCGTAGTGGTTAAGAATCCGCCCGCCAATGCAGGGGACACGGGTTCGAGCCCTGGTCCGGGAAGATCCCACATGCCATGGAGCAACTAAGCCCGTGCGCCGCAACTACTGAGCCTGCGCTCTAGAGCCCGCGAGCCACAACTACTGAGCCCGCGTGCCGCAACTTCTGAAGCCCCACGCACCTAAAGCCTGTGCTCCGCAACAAGAGAAGCCACCACGATGAGAAGCTCGCGCACCACAACGAAGATAGCCCCCGCTCGCTGCAACTAGAGAAAGCCTGCGCGCAGCGACGAAGACCCAATGCAGCCAATAAATAAATAAGGACAGTGACTGACAAATAATAACTATCACATAAGAATTTTCTATTGTTGTTTCTAATAATATTATTATTATTATTATTTTGTGTGTGTGTGTTTTTTTTTGCGGTACGCGGGCCTCTCACTGTTGTGGCCTCTCCCGTTGCGGAGCACAGGCTCCGGACGCGCAGGCTCAGCAGCCATGGCTCACGGGCCCAGCCGCTCCGTGGCATGTGGGATCCTCCCGGACTGGGGCACGAACCTGTGTCCCCTGCATCGGCAGGCGGACTCTCAACCACTGCGCCACCAGGGAAGCCCTCTAATATTATTATTTTAACGACTCTTTGAAGCAAAAATTTTCTACCACTGTTTCAAGAGTTGGATCCATTGAACCTCATGCATTCTCAAACCAGAAAGGTATTGTCCCCAAGGAGGTGAAGAAAATCTAGCTGTGGTGATGGTGCATGACCCTCCAAAGGGGCACTGTACATAAACATGCCCAGTGATTCATGGAAGAGGGGAGGGCACAGTGAGGCAAAAATACCTTCCAAGGCGCGGAGATGGTGGGGGCAGGTAAGAATGAAAGAAAGGCCGAGAAACACTCGGTTAACTAAAGACTATTTTAAGATCCAAAGCCAGTCTCCTAAAAGCCTGTTAGCATTTGCCACCCCTTATCTGTGGAAATCAAGATTTTTCTCAACGCTTTGCAGTTAAAAACAAGAATCAGAAATAAATTACTGGGTGATGTGGCGGATAGAAGACAGCTCTCAACCATATAACCGTGGATGTCAGGACACAGCAGAACGCCTTTGTCCTTCCCACTGATTTATCTGGTTTTCACGTCAAGGATTTGCATGCTCCTTCACCAAAAGGTTTCCTCCCCTGTGGGTTTGAGCAGCCTCCCAGTTGTGCTGCCTGGGTGGGTGACAGGTAGGCAGCGGAGCCTGCAACGGGGCAGGGGGTCCCTCCCGCTGGCTCTTGTGGAGGTGGCTGCTCGGGCGAGCAGAGCTGGGGACCTCTGCCCAGAGCACTGGCGGGGTCACAGGCGTGGAGAGGGGCACGCAGTAGTCCTGGGTCTTTGCAAGGCTGTCTGCAGGACTCCACGTTCAGTGCGAGGAAAGACAAAGACCTTCTTTATTGGAACAAAGCCGGGTGGCGGGACTGAAGCCCCCAGATGGTGAACAAGCCTGAAAACCCAATCAGGTTGACCAGCAACCTTAGGTTACAGTCATGTGGCATCTCCATGACTCCTGCATTTCTCGTTTGGGGTTTTATTAGCTTTTAGTCAAAGGTGACATTGTGAAGAAACCCAGATTAGAATTCAACTTACAAAACAGCTGAGTGAGAGAGAAAGCAGGGTGGAAGGGCCAGGGAACGGCATAGAAAATCATCGAGAGGTTCCTCAACAAAATCAGAGCCCAGACAGCCCCTGTGTGTGTGTGTGTGTTGCTTTCGAGTGTAGGAGAGGCGGAGGCGGCCCCCTTGTTCCTGGTCTCAGGGGCCTGGTGGGTCCTCGGATTGGGGAAGGATTTCCCACAGGCGGGGGCTGAATGGGTGCCTGGAGCACCTCCCACAGATAGGCTAATGGACAACATGCACTGGCTGTGATGTTGCCAATTGGAAACAGCTTTGGGGCTCCAAGAAGAACGTGGAGACTAATGCAGACCTGACATGGGTTTCCCCAGCTTATGGGAAAATAATGAAAATCAGACAAGCAGTGTTCTAGGTAGATGAGCACTTGGGGGTGGCTTACCTGAGCGTGAAGAGGTGAAATAGCCTCATCTTCCCAGCCTTGTAAGAAAAACTGTTGGTTGTCGGGGGAGGGAGAGGGTTGGCTCCATTTTACCAAATCCGAAGGTGAAGTTGGTGGACTTGAGCCTTTGCAGTGTTGTTCCCAGACGGAGGCTCCATCCAGCCTTTCTGTTTCCTGTGCCAGCAACACTTGTGCCGAGTGGATGTTCCTAAACAGTTCAATGGGAGTAACTAGAAGTAAGTTATGTTCCCAAGGACTCAACTGTAATTTGATCCCCACCCCAGCTCACTATGGTGACCTCAGTGTGTGTCTTAGCCATTTTGTACTTCAGATTCTCTGTCTGTAAAATGGCAACCTACTGATCTTTTTTTTTTAATGTGAAAGAGACAATAAAACAAAATCCCAGTTCTAACAACCAGAAACTTCGAGCCATTTAAATTTTTGTTTGTCTCTTGTTTATGAGAAAGGATAAAATAACAGATATCTAAACCAACACCAGGGACTCTTTTGAAAGCTCAGATTCTAGGGCAGCCAGTTCTCAGTTCTGTCTGCACATTAGAATTAACTGGGGAGCTTTTGAAAAAACACTAGTCCCCAGGTCCCACCCCAGATCAATTAAATCACAGCCTCTGGGAAGGAGGTCCAAGCATCTGTGTTTTTAAAAGTTCCCTGGGTGAGACTAATGGGCGGCGGGGATTGGGGACCATTGTTTGGGGTATGCCAGTTGGATGTAAAGATTCAGGCTTATTTCCAGAAATATTGTACAGATAATTTTTTTCTTTCATTCCTTTAATGGCTTGAAAATAAATCCTGTTTTATTTTATTGTTACATACTGTAACATTCGCCCTTTTATTAGAGCAAACAATTCCATGGTTTTAGTATGTTCACAGAATTGCGCAACCATCACTACTATCTAATTCCAGGCCATTTTCATCACTCCAGAAAGAAACCCTAAGCCGTTAGTAGTCACTTTCTCTTACCTCCTCCCTCTAACCTCTGGCAACCACTCGCCTACTTTCTGTCTCCATGGAGCAGCCTATTCCAGACATTTTGTATAAATGGAATCATATACCATGTGGCCTTATGTAATTGGCTTCCTTCACTTAGCATAATGTTTTCAAGGTTTATTCAATATTGCAGTGTGAATCGGTATACGTTCCTTTTTTATGGCCGAATAATATTCCACTGGAGGAATACACCACATTTTGTTTATCCATTCATCAGTTGATGGGCATTTGGATTGTTTCCACTTTTTGGCTATTAATGAACAGTATTATGAATACTTATATTTGTGTATAATTTTTTGTGTGTATGTTTTTAATTATCTTGGGTGTATGTATACCTAGGAGTGGAATTGCTGGGTCACATGATAACTCTCTGTTTGAACGTTTGAGGACCTGCCAATCTGTCTTCCATTGTGGGTCCACCATTTTACATTGCCACCAGCAGTGTATGAGGATTCTAATTGCTCTACATCCTTGTCAACACTTGTTATTGCCTGTCCTTTTGATCATAGCCATCTTAGTGGGTGTGAGGTGGTATCTCATTATGGTTTTGATTTGCATTTTCCTCATGGCTAGTGCTGTTCAGCATCTTTTTATTGGCCATTGGCATGTCTTTAGAGACATATCTATTCAAATCTTTGATCTTTAAAAATTGGGTTATTTGTCTTTTTGTTGTTGAGTTATAAGAGTTCTTATGTATGCTGGATACTACATCCTTATTAGGCATATGATTTGCAAATATTTTCTCCCATTCTCTGGGTTATCATTTCATTTTCTTGATAGTATCCTTTGAGGCACAGAAGTTTTGAACGTTGATGATTTAGTTTTTCTTTTGTCATTTGTGCTTTGTATGTAATATCTATTTTAAAAACCATTGCCTAGGGACTTCCCTGGTGGTGCAGTGGTTAACAATCCACCTGCCAACATGGGGGACATGGGTTCGATCCCTGGTCCAGGAAGATCCCACATGCCGCAGAGCAACTAAGCCCGTGCAGCCACAAGTACTGAGCCCGCGTGCCTAGAGCCTGTGCTCCACAACAAGAGGAGCCACCGCAATGAGAAGCCCACGCAACGAAGAGTAGCCCCCTCTCGCTGCAACTAGAGAAAGCCCGCGTGCAGCAACAAAGACCAAAAACAGCCAAAAAATAAATAAATAAATTTATTTAAAAAAACAAAACAAAACAAAAAAACAACCATTGCCTAACCCTAGGTCATGAAAATTTATGCCTGTGCTCTCTTCTAAGAGCTTTGTAGTTTTAGCTCTTACATTTGAGGTCTTTAGTCAATTTTGAGTTAATTTTTCTATATTGTAGGGGGTAGGTTTTATCACCCCCAAAAGTTAGGGGTACAGCTTCCTTCTGTGCAAGGTAGTTTGATAATCTTAGAATGATAGAGCAGGCCATGGGATATGGGGGCTCCAGCCTCCTTACTGTAATGGTGAGGAACTTGAGGTACTGAGTTATTTCAGTGGAGGGGCAAATAGTAACCCTAGGATCCTATAGAAATCTAAAATCCTTCCTGACTTATGAAAGGTTAGACTATATTCTCCATGTTCCGTGAATTTTAATAGCATTTCTAACATTTGAAAGCTAGCACTTCTTTCTGAGGTACTATGTGCATCTTGACACCAGATTAACTAAAATGACTGGAACACTGCATTGCCCCTACCACAGATGGGATGCCAACTCAGTATCATGTGTTTGAGTAGTTAGACAGTCAAGAGTAACTGAAATGCAAGTTCAGATTATGGATACATCAGACGCAAACTAAATGGGAAATTATATCATGAAAGAAAATTAATTCCAAGTGGATTAAAATGTTAGGAGGTTAAAAAATTAAACGGCACTTTAAAAAGTTTTGTGAAAGATGTTAAAGCATCCTGTAAAACCGCAGCAAGTGATAATGATGTGCTAATAGACTGAAAGAACAGAAGAAAGCACTCAAACAGGCTCAAGCACATATAGAGGAAGGGATGACTTGGAAGGGGGAGGTAGTTCCCTAACCTCATGCTGAATTCAAATATATCAATTGGATTAAAGATTTTGTTTCACCATTCTTTTTAAATTTAAGAGAAGAATGTATGCTAATGGTAGTAGAACATTCAAACAATGCAAGTGAAGTGAAGTTATATCTTGACCTCTCCTTTCTCTCTCCCTGCCTAACCTACACGCCACACTCTTAGCTGTTTGGTGTGTGTCCTCCCCGACTGGTTTGAACATGTACATACCGTTGTCCCTCTGTATATGCAGGAGGTTAGTTCCCGGATACCCCGTCATGGATACCAAAGTCCGAGGATACTCAAGTCCCTTATATAAAATGGCATACAGGCATACCTCATTTTATTGTGCTTTGCTGTATTGCACTTTGCAGATTTTTTACAAATCGTGTTTTTTTTTACAAATGGAAGGTTTGTGGCAACCCTGCATTGAGCAAGTCTTTTGGCGCCATTTTTCCAACAGCATTTGTTCACTTTGTGAACAGATGTGTTTCAGTGTCACATTTTGGTAATTCTAGCAAGCTTGCAAACGTTCTCATTATTATATTTGTTATGGTGGTCTGTGATCAGTGATCTCTGATGTTGCTATTACAACAGGATTACAACCCACTGAAGGCTCTGATGATGGTTAGCAATTTTAGCAATAAAGTTTTTTGTTTGTTTGTTTGTTTGTTTTTTCCCGGTACGCGGGCCTCTCACTGTTGTGGCCTCTCCCGTTGAGGAGCACAGGCTCCGGACACGCAGGCTCAGCGGCCATGGCTCACGGGCCCAGCCGCTTCGCAGCATGTGGGATCTTCCCGAACCGGGGCATGAACCCGTGTCCCCTGCATCGGCAGGCGGACTCTCAACCACTGCGCCACCAGGGAAGCCCCAGTAAAGTATTTTTAAATTAAGGTATATACATTGTTTTTTAGACATAATGCTATTTCACACTTACTAGGCTACAATATAGTGTAAACATGGCTTTTATATGCATCAGGAAACCAAAAAATTCACGTGACTTGCTTTATTGTGATATTTGCTTTATTTATTGAAAGGGTCTGGAACCGAATCACAATATCACTAAGGCATGCCTGTAGTATTTGCATATAACCTATGTGCATCCTCCCCTATACTTTAAATCATCTCTAAATTACTTGTAATACCTACTACAATGTAAATGCTATGTAAATAGCATTTGCTGGTTTGTGGCAAATTCAAGTTTTGCTTTCTGGGACTTTCTGGAATTAATTTTTTCCCCGGAATATTTTTGATTCGCAGTTGGTTGAATCCATAGATGTGGAACTCAAGGATATGGAAGGCCAACTGTACATGTATTATTTGTATTATTATTTTGTACTATGTATTAGTATTTTGTAATACTACTATGTATTATTTTGTATATTTTTTTAACACAAAGAGGATCATATTATTCATACTCAGTAGTGTGTGTGTGTATGAGTGTTTCCACTTAGTGTATCTCAGAGACCTTTCCAGATCAGTACATATGGGTCAACCTCATTCTTCTTAGCTGCTTTGTTGCATTCCACAGTAAAGATTACCTTGAAACCATTCCCATTTTGATAAACATTCAAAAAAACCCTTATACATGTCTCTGTGTGCCCACAAGTTAGTCTTTCTCTAGAATAGATTACTAATAGCAGATTTACTGGGTCTAATGGTATGTGTGCATTTTAAATTTTAATAAATTAGGCCAAAATGCCATCTGTTAGAAAAAGGCTTTCTGTAAACGGACATGTGAATAGAAATTACGCTTCCATTAACAGTATGGCAATGACTTTCCATACTCTCAACAACTGTTTAAATTTAAACTAATTCAATTGGCAGAATTTGTACCTCATTTTTTTGGTTTTCTTTATAACAAAGAAAAAAATCTTTAACTTTTGCATAGAAAACTACCTGGGAATGAATGGGATTGGGAGAACTTTTCATTTTCTAAATTTGAGTCATGTTTCATGTTGTTTTAAAATAATAAATAAATTTAAAAATATATATATATATATATATATATTATATATTGCTTTTGTAAATTGAGAAACAAAGATTTTTTTTTAAACAGTATCAAACAACTCCCCCCCCCACTTAAATAAGGTAGTGTACTGTCCCCATTTCCATCTCAGTATAGAGCTGGCCTTAGAGCTGAGGGCAGCAGGAAAGCTGTGTATTAAAAGCCCTTTGTTTTCCTGCAGCAAAGATACCACACAACTGTAGGACCAATTGGCAACCAAAGGTTGAGTATTTCGAGTCTTTGAAATGATGGATTCCTGTCCAGAAAGATTGTTGTGAGCGTCTGCACCCTGGGGCAATGGATATATTCATAGAAGAGTTTGGGGGCAGCAGACAGGAGTGTGTCAACTCACGTCCTTTTTTTTTTTTTATTTGGCTGTGTTGGGTCTTCGTTGTGGCACGCAGGATCTTTGTTGAGGTGTGCAGGATCTTTCATTACGGTGCCGGCTCTTCATTGTGGCGTGAGGGCTTCAGAGCACATGGGCTCTGTAGTTTGCAGCACGCTGACTCTCTTGTTGAGGCATGCCAGCTCAATAGTTGTGACGCACGGGCTTAGTTGCCCCGCGGCATGTGGGATCTTTGTTCCCCGACCAGGTTGAACCCACGTCCCCTGCATTGGAAGGCAGATTCTTTACCACTGGACCACCAGGGAAGGCCCTCAACTCACGCCCTTTATCCCAGTTTTTTTCATATAATAATTTCCAAGTGGTTTTCCCAACTCCAATGGGTTTTAAAAACAGTGGACATTATGTAAAAATTAAATGTTACCACTTTAGTTGGATCCTGGGATTGATAAATCATCAAGGACTCACCTACTTGGATGCTTTCTTTTCTTGGTATGACGTCCACAGTCGACCTCTTACTACTGACAAAGAAAGACAGTTCCAAGTGAATGTACAGCCACCTGGGGAGCATTAACTCCCTCCTGTTTGACTCTTGGACCCTGGCCGGAGGGTCTTGGGGCAGAGGCCATGGTGGAAAATGAGGGCATGTGGCCCAAGGGTGACTTCTTTGTTGGGATTGCATCCAGCTTGTGGGAAAGTTGGTGGCCTTTCTCCCACCCATGTCACACTGACTTGCCTTGTTAGTGGCCCTTTTATGAGACCTTTTGTATTGATATTAGTTTTTGACCAGACAGGTTGCATTCCTCCCTGGCCCTATGGGGGGCTATATGACCACAGAATGTGTCAGTGGGTTAGTGGTTTTGTGCCAAGTTAAGATTCAGATAGACACTTAAGATGACAATGCAAAAGCTACATGAACAGTCATGGTTCTGTTTGCATTTTAGGGACAAAACAGTAATCCCTGCCACTTACTGATTGACTGCCAAGTTCCAGGCTTCAAAATGGGTGCTCTTCATAAGTCATCATTTCATTTAATTTTCTGGAAAATCAGTTCCAGAGCCTGAAGTCCTACAGCTAGCATGAGGCAGACACCGAATTGAGAACAGGATTTGTGCTAAACCAGACCAGGCAAAGTCTTTAAACTGAGGCTCTTTCATCTCTTTAAACTTGTTTTAAGGCTCTTTTCTGGGCCAGGCACTAATCTTGGTGCTGGGAATCCAGAGTTAATGCCTCCCTTCAAGGAGCTCATAGTTCAATGAAGAGATCCTCTTTCATTTTGTGCAACATAAAATTGTTGCATGTATTTTAATTTTAGGAGGAGAAAATAAACCCCAGGAAACAAAAAAATTATAAGATATTTTGCTCTAGTAAAAAAGAAAATCCAATCTTCTAAGGATTTGCCTTTAAGTCTCTGCACCTTAAATCCAGTCCCCTGAACCTGAATGTAGACTCCACTCTCCAGCCAGAAACATCATTCTGAACGACAGTGTGAACGGGTGGTATTCTGTCACCATAAAATGTTTAGCTACATTTACTCCTCATTCCAAGGTTTTCTCAAACATTTAAGAAGCACCTTCATTGATGCAGAAACAAATGAGGATTTCAACCCATATTTTAATAATTAATATTAGTACTCTTTTATAACTGGTGTGACAGACATTTCAAGTTGTCTGTTCCCTGCTTTTATAAATCTTGTAAACAAAGTTGATGCTTGGGACTTCCCTGGTGGTCCAGTGGTTAGGACTCTGTGCTCCTAGTGCAGGGGGCCCCAGTTCAATCCCTGGTCAGGGAACTAGATCCTTCATGTCGCAACTAAGACCCGGCGGAACCAAATAAATAAATAAATATTTTCAAAAAGAGAAAGAAAAAAATAGTTGTTTAAAAAAAAGCAAAAACAGAGTCATTGCTCGATTGTCACGGATTCAGTTCCAGGTGACCGCCTGTCTGTCTGCCAGATGTGGTCTTTTTCTTGTTCTTCATGTCACTTTCTCACTCATTCACATCCACCAAGCTCTTCCCACCCTGTGTCTTCCTGAGTGCTTCCCATTCACCCCACTCTTCATCTGGGTAACCCCCTCCGCCTCCAGGGCTCAGCTTCAACGTCCCTTTCTTTGGAGAACTTCCCTGATCCCCTAAACGTAAGTAGGTCCTGCCCTACCTTGCCCATCCTTTTCAGGCACTTACCTCAAACATAGCTTTGTATTTTGTATACACACCTCTGCCTGGTATCTTTCTCTCCAAGGGCAAAAGCCACATCTGTCTCACGTCTGTCTCTCTCCCATTACACAACACCCGTCATGGCGTCTAGATTGTGGTTGGCATTTACTAAATGATGGAGAGATATTTGGGTGGGTGGATGGACTGACAGGCAGACGGATGAGGTCCTTCACTGGGTACACGGACATGGCAGGCGCTTTCAAGGTACTGGGCATATAGCAGGGAAGAAAATGGCAGCTTTCCAGTTGCTCACCTTCTGGTTGGGGAAAGAGACAGTGAACAAATATACAGTGTCAGGTATTGAGGAAAGGAAAATAAAGCAGAGAAAGAAGCGGAGAGAGTGAAGATCGGGATGCTGTTGTATGGTGGTGTCAGGAAAGGCCTCACAGACGTGACGTTTGAGCAGAGACCTGAAGGAAGTGAGGGGGCGAGCCGTATCTAATTCATGGTAGAAAAGCTAAATTCTTACCATTACATATTTTCCGAGTGATTTCTAGATGTGTGTTTATCTTGTCACACACGCAGTTTTAGTTTTTCCACACATCTGGAGCCAAATATAGCAGGCCCTCCGTATCTGTGGGTTTTGAATCCCAGGTTTGACCAACTGCAGGTTGAAAATATTCAGGGGGAAAAAATTCTAGAAAGCTCCAAAAAGCAAAACTTGAATTTGCCACACAGTGACAACTGTTTACATAGCATTTACATTGTATTAGGTGTTACAGTTAATCTAGAGATGATTTAAAGTGTACGGGAGGATGTGCCTAGGTTATATGCAAATATGACACGGTTTCATATAGGGGGACTTGAGCATCCATGGATATGGGTCCTGGAACCAATCCCCTGTGGATACCGAGAGAGGACTGAACACCAGGTCCAGTGGAGGGAGAGCCTCTGGAATGCTAGGAACTCCCTTTTTTGTGGAAGGGACAATTCCAGGAAGAAAAAAAAAAAGAAAAAGATGTTTATAGGCCGCATTTTTGCTATCTTCGGTTCATTTTTTATTATCTTGAGGAAGTGATGGATTATAAAAAACTGAATTTTTTTCATCTTCCCCTTGGGAGTCAATATGAAATTAATACGAAAAAGTTAAAGGTTATTTTTCAAAATATTCTGGGCTTGGCAGGTTCAGCCCCATTTGTATGTCATTGAGTTCTTTTTCCTCCACATCTTTTGTAGATTTTACAGGAGTCATTGAAAAACAGGGTCAAGTATTTCTCTTAATCTAAAAGTGCCACAGGGTGAACAGGTAAAGAGGGTGGTCTAGTTAGGAGAGTTTCCTCCAAGTCCAACAGATGAATGTGTGTTCCCAAGCCACCCAGGAGAAGGGCCTGGGGCGTGAATAAGGAAGTACCTCCCCAGGCAGCAGCGCAGAGGAGGAGGGTGCTTGAGGACCCCAGTGTAGGGCCCACAAAGGCACAGAAACCCATGGGACATCTTCTTCCTTTGCTTGAGGCTGTGACCAGAGGTGCGTGTGAATCCAGTGGCACTTGAATGAGACGAGAGCTTAGCTGGATGTGCTGTAGCCCCATCCATCCTCCATAGTTGGGGGTGAGTGCCGCAATGCCAGGAGTCGCTGGCCAGCCTGCTTCTTCTCCTGTGGTCTGCTCATTGCCTGTGCTCCCAGAGGGAGCTGCTCGAACCCTGAATGTCCAGGTGGGCCTCTTGGGTCAGAGGAGGGAGTAGAGAACCACAGGGAGGATGCTCAGGGGCTTCAAACCCGCAGAACCCTCAGGACAGTGATTCTCAAAGTGTGGTCCATGGACCTCTGCTTCAGAATCATCCTGGCTGCTTGTTGAAATGCAGATTCCTGGGTCATCCCAAGGAGCAGAAGGTGCAGCATTGAGACTGAGGGCTGACACAGGGAGTGGGTGATGGGAAGAAACACCTTTGCACGGAAACCTACTGCTGCAACTATTGCATTTCCAAATTATGAGATGATTTTCCCCCACCCAAATGTGACCGATACGTCCAGTCCTGGGAAGTCTAGCAGACCTAGGGTGGTTCCAGACAGGGAAATCAGTGAGTTTGGTGTTTTGTTTTGTTTTGTTTTGGATGCACTATGCAGCGTGCAGGATCTTCGTTCCCCGACCAGGAATCAAACCCGTGCCCCCTACAGTGGAAGCACAGAGTCTTAACCACTGGACCAGCAGGGAGGTCCCAGTGAGATTGCTAATGAGTTAGGAAACTGTTTCTCTTCTTTGAAGGGATCTCCCATTTGAGACATAGGTGTCTCTTGGTAAGAAAAAAGGCATTTCGATCTCCATGTACCTAAAATCCTGGAGAAGGAGAGGATCTAGAAGGACCTGTCCTAGGTTGTGTCCCTGGGGACAGGACATAATCTTCACCAGTCAGTGTTGATTCAGCAGTCCTTCTTGGGTCCCAGCCCTGTGTCAGGCTCTGTGGGGGACACTCCCCGCGATAGGACCATTGCTGGGTCCTTCTAGTGACCTCGGCTCTGCCTGTCCCCTGCCTCCTGAGGGGTCCCCGCCCCCCCCGCCTAATCCCTGCTCCACACACACTGAGTGTCCCCGTCTCCATTCCAGCTTCTCCCAGGAGCTGCCTGCCCTGATGGGGGAGGCCTTGGACCTCGCACAGCCGCAGCCTCTCACTGAGCCCTATGGTTTCTCCCCTTGGCAGGCACCTCTAGCGGTGCCTCCCGGTCATTGCCGGGTAGGCGAGATAGACAGGCTTTCTTGTTTGAGTAAATAACGAATGTGAAGAGCTGGGAAGGGAGGGAGGGGTTGCGTTGACACAGTAGCCGAGACAATAACGATTGGAAACAGAGAGGTAAAACGATCACTGTTTGCTGAGTGAAACCCACCGTAAATAATGAGACACACAGCTTCCCTGGTGGTGCAGTGGTTGAGAGTCCGTCTGCCGATGCAGGGGACACGGGTTCGTGCCCCGGTCCGGGAAGATCCCACATGCCGTGGAGCGGCTGGGCCCGTGAGCCATGGCCGCTGAGCCTGCGTGTCCGGAGCCTGTGCTCTGCAACGGGAGAGGCCACAACGGTGAGAGGCCCGTGTACCGCAAAAAAAAAAAAAAAAAAAAATAATAATAATAATAATGAGACACAGCCATGACTCATCCAGAGGAGGAAGAGTTTTCAGTAGCCCATAGAAGGGAGCATAGAAGGGAGCATCAGATGACAGTGCAGACGGCTGGGTTCGTCCAGGCTGTTCCCAACGCTTTACCCTTGTCTGTTAGGGCCTGTTCCTTCCACGGGGGTGTGACAAAGGTGGCATGGCCCTGAGAGCTCTAA
Source organism: Hyperoodon ampullatus (assembly GCF_949752795.1). Lineage (NCBI taxonomy): Eukaryota > Metazoa > Chordata > Mammalia > Artiodactyla > Ziphiidae > Hyperoodon > Hyperoodon ampullatus. Next base: position 9,537,641 of record NC_136928.1, read on the forward strand.
GAATTTAGGTGTCCAGGGGTCCAAGTGCTTTATTATTTACCGAGAGCCTCTCAAACATAAACATTACATTACATTACGTAAACATAAACATTAATTAAGGAATTGCTTTCCCTGCCTGGAACCACAAGAGATAGAGCATATCAACAATTATTTACAGCTTTCATGAGCTGGAAGGAGCATGCGTGGGGCTGCCTGGCTTTGGGAAGCGTTCACGTGTTTGACCTGTGCTTCCGAGGAAGGAAGGCTCATTGCAGTCTGGGGTCTTGATGTTTCTTCCAAGGAGTTCCCTTTTGAACTGAGTCTGAACTGGGAGAGAGAGGAGAGGATGCCGGGCAGGGGAACAGCGAGAGTAAAGGCTTGGAGGCAGGAGCGTGCGTGCTGCTTTAAGTGGCTGCAGACACATACAGCTGTGCTTCCACGGCCGCTGAGGGTTCTCTCACCCGCTTCCGTGCGCCTTGCACAAGGTTTGGAGCCAGGTGCACCTCCGTACCTTCAACCCCTGGGGGAGGATGTGCTCACTCACAGGTTGAGCATGGGCCCTCCTCCTCTGGACCCCCCACCCCCACCCGCTCGGCCTGTTGTGCTCAGGGTCACTGTTGGGGTCCCAAGAGAGGCGTGGGAAAGGTCAGAAGACTCTCCCGTATCAGTTACTGAGTTAGGAAATAGACTGGCATTTAGAAACCCCCAGGACTAGAACAGGACAAAACTCACCTCCCAGGACAAGAGAGTCTGTTTGATTCCAGGAGGAGTCCTGGAGGTTGGTGGGGTAGGTGGTGAAGCAGAAGAGAGGTGTACGGGCCGAGACTGGGGAGCCCGGGAAATCCCTTGAATGCGAAACCTCCTGTTTCCCTGCGTGCCGGGGGCCAGGGGTGTGGGGATGGGCCCCAGCTCCTTTGTGGACCCGAGCGGCAGTGACGGAAGACTGCGTTGGGCTTCGAAATGCTGAACTTGGGAGTGGCCTGCGTCTATGTCAATTTTAAGTTCTGAAATTTTCTAGCAGTCCTCATCACAGATACTCAGACATATGCCTACACGGCATATGTCCCTCAAGCATATGCTATAAGGGAATCCCCTGGTGGTCCAGCGGTTAGAACTCCGCGCTTTCACTGCTGGGGGCCCAGGTTCCATCCCTGGTCAGGGAACTAAGATCCCGCAAGCTGTGCAGTGTGGCCAAAAAAAAAAAAAAAGAATATACTATAATTCCATATTCCCATCTCTTCAATTGTTTCTTGCATCTAGAAGTTATACCCAAAAATATCCTCTGTGGCATCCCATGCCCCGCAGCTTTATTTGGAAGGTAGGCCACTGTATTTATGTGTCAGCCATAAACGCTTGGATGAGAGTATGAATTCCTGAGGATCTGCCACTTCCGGCTGGTAGCATTAGATCCTTTGGAAGTAAGTATCCTGTGTCGTAATATGACAGCAGACTGAGAATTTTAAAACGTTCATGGAAACAAACAGGTGCTCAGAGCAGCTAAAAATACCCACCCTGGGAAGTGAAATTGGGGCAGTGCCAAGGAGTTAAGGTGAGTAGCACTGCGCTTCAGGACGGTGGGGAGAAAGCCAAGAAAAGAAAATCCTGCCCCTCCCAGCTCTTTGCTTAGGATCCCTTCCTGTTGTGCTGGCCTTTTTGCATCATCTCCACCCCCACTCCCCCCCCCCCCCCCCCCCCCCCCCGCATAGCTTTCCTGCCCAGGTTTCTAAGTGAAAGGCCCAACCCTACAGGGGGCCCATGTGCGTGGATGGCGAGTGGGCAGCCTCCTCTTGCCCCAGTGGGTGGTGAGAGGTGTGAGGGACAGCCCGAACTGGAGGGCACTCAGAGCCCAGACCTTCCTGCCCCCACAGCCACATCCTCCCTGGCCTCCTGCACTTCCTGAGGAGTGAAAGATGGTGGCTGTCAGCGGGTGAAGGATGAAGGTGACAAGTGGGGTAAACACAGCTTGTTACTACCAGATTCAGTTACCAGCAGTGCTCGAAGACAAATGGCCAGGGGCTTGTCCACCCCTTGAGGACAGGGCGTCTTAGACACCACGAACAGGGTCCTGGGAAGAGGAATTCCAAGTGTCACGGAATTGTCTTGCACAGCTGGTATAGCGGACAGGACTCGTTGTGTAATGTCGGGTTTTCGTTGTTGGTAGTTTTGAATTGGGAGCCCGAGTCTGACCCTGAGAATAACCAAAACTGTGAAAAAGACATGTCTTTACACCAGAGACACACTGTGTGATTCCACGTGCTCAAAAACAAGCAAAGCTATCTATGGTGATAAAGGTTAGAATAGTGGCTACCTTGCGGGGGGGTGGGCAGAGGAATATCAGCTGGGAGGGGACATGTGAGAAACTTCTAGAATGGGTTCTAGAATGTTCCATATCTTGATCTGGTGGTGGTGACACAGGTTTGTCCATATGTAAAAATTCATTGAGCTGCACATTTAAGATGTGTGCATATCACTGCATGTATCTCTTAATAAATAAGTTAAAAAATTAAGACATGCATAAAAAGGAGGCCTGGGGAGAGAAATACCTTGGCAATATTTGAATAGGCTAGCTTTTACCACACTTGGAGTTTGCTGTTCCATGGCCCCAGGTCCTAACAGTTTGACTTGGTTCAGTCCAGAACTTTAAAACGCCAGCCACTTTGGAGGAATAAAATAATGACAAGTCTCTTCCAAGTCTGACCGTCAAAAGAGTGATTTGGAAACTGCCAGCCCCTCACCCTGATTCAGAGTCCCCACCCCTCCACAATTTAATGAAGGTATTGGGGCATCGGTTTCAAGCTGACCCAGCTTTGAGTCGCTACTCTGCTTCTTACCAGCGCTGGAGCGTTCTAGAAAAATGTTGCCCCTCTCTGAGGCTCAGTTTCTTGGTTTGTAAATGGGCTGATCTCTTAAGAGTGTTCTTCGATGAGGGAGGACCTATAAAGTACTCACGGGGTGCTCAGCACTTCACAAGTGATAATGAATATTATTGCTGCTGCTGCTGATGGTTTTTTGTCGCCACTGTCAGCAAACTGTGCAAAGTTCCAGGGAGCTCCGGGAGCCACGGTGCTCACCAGTGAGAGTGCCGGGCACCTCTGCAGTGGCTCTCACGAACAGTTCCCACACGACCCAGCTCTTCATACAGTTGGGCCAGCTACAGGGTCCAGAGGCCCCCTCTGGCTTGGCAGGATTCTCTGGCTGGAGCCTCTGCCGGTTCTCAGAGGAGGAACGGGGTTGAGCTGGACAGCAGTGTACCCACGTTGAAGCAGCTGTGGTGAACATCTGGCTCTGATTATCTGGCTGGGAATGGCTCGGGGTGGGAGCTCCGTGATTTATAGATTGCTCCTCTGGCTGTAAATCCCATATGTAATTGTGACTTCTCTGTCCCTAATTGTTTGCAGAGAAGAGAGGAGCTCGATGGCTTACAATCCCTGGCAGGGCCGGAGGCTGCTGGGGGGTGAGGTTTGTTGCTAGGACACCACCGTCTTTGTTTTGGTCCCTGCTCAGCAGTGTTTTTAAGGCCCTGTATACATTTCTCTGTATTGTTAATGTAATTTGTTCAGGCAGTGAACAGCCAAGTTCAGCCCAAGGAATCCGATACTCATAACAGAAACACCAGAGGCCAGGTTTTTGTGGTCAAATTAGGGTTTTGAGGCCTAGGAAGAGAATGAACCATTTGAGCTGGGCCAGGGGGACAGTCTGCCTTTCTCTCCTGTGCTAACACTGGCCGGGGTTCAGCTTCCTTGCGGAGCTTGGCTTGGGGGGCTCCGAGTCCATCACATTCAGCGCTGTGTTAGGTGGGGTGTAGGGCTTCCTTCTCTGAGAAGAGGAATGCAGACTTTATTCAGAAGGGATGAAAGGAGACTAACAAAGTGTGGGCAAGTGGGGGCCTCTCTGCCCAGCTTTCCCCTCACCCTGGCTCCAGGTACCTTTAATCTACGCCCGCCCCCGCCCCTGAATTACTTGACTGATGCAGAAATCATAGCTGGGATCTGCTGAGAAGGTATGTGACTGTGCAAAATGCAATTTGCCCGTTTCCGTTGCCTGTGAAGACCTGACAGCCCACTTGCCATCTGGGAGCCCCACGTCCTGCTGTGCTTGGAGTTTTCGGAAACGAGGGATTCCAAACAACTTTCAGTCGGTGGTTAGTGACGCTAACTTCGTTCATTTCACCCACTTCACTTTGCCTCAGAAAATAAAGCACATCAAAACAAACAGACCAGCCCACAAACATTTTCCATGCTTTCTACTGCTTTGCGAATGTTTACATGTTGTGAAACTGATCAGCCCAATATTATCAACCCCCTCCCTTCCCGCCTGCCTTAGAAGAATGCCTGGTGTGCATGCATCCGTCCATCCATTTAACAATTACGGAACACCTTCTGGGGTTGCCAAGTAGACTCCGACAGGGTCCCAGCCCGTGGGAGCTTGTAATGCAGGGAGACAAACAGGAAAACCAGTCCTTACAGAACTGATAAAGTAGAGTAAAACGTCACCTGGATTTGCAGCCAGTTAAGCCAACTGTGCTCTTTTCCCCATGGGGCCCCGGTGCGCAATGGCTGCAAACAGCAGCCTCCTCGGTAGTGTATGCAGCCTGTTGCCTGTATGGGTTGCCCTAAGGGACCTTGGAGACAGCCCTTTCCAGTGGACATTAATGACTGGCATGCTGTCCCCAATCTAGGCTCCAGACAGCTATGCGTGGTGCCTTTGGAAAGCCCCAGGGCACAGTGGCCACGGTCCACATTGGCCAGGTCATAATGTCCATCCGCACCAAGCTGCAGAACAAGGAGCATGTGACTGAGACCCTCCTCAGGGCCAAGTTCAAGTTCCCTGGCCGCCAGAAGTTCCACATCTCCAAGAAGTGGGGATTTACTAAGTTTAATGCAGATGAATTTGAAAACATGGTGGCAGAAAAGCGGCTCATTCCAGATGGCTGTGGGGTCAAGGACATCCCTCATCATGGCCCCCTGGACACATGGCGGGCCCTGCACTTGTGAGAGCCTTGGTGCGGCCCCCTGCCTACCCACGCCCACCCATAAACTCTACTTTCTTTAAAAAAAAAAAAAAAACAGTCACCTGGAGCAGCTCAGGCTCGCAGGAGTGAGGGGAGGCCCTGGCAAGGAGGTGTGTGAGCAGAGCTCTGCAGGAGAGTGCAAAGCGTCAGTTCTAGTGGTAGCCGGGCTCCTGCTGGCTTGCTTTCACTCCAGTGACTCTCCCGGGGAGGGGAGAGAGTTGCCTTCTTCTTAGTGATCCTGTTGTCTGTAGAATGCTGGCGATTCACCAGAAGTCTTCAGAGGCTAACCATCTTCTTCATTCAGTAGGTGAACTGCATGACTCGTGGTGTAGACACCGCCTGCCCTAATGCCTTCCAGACACTGACATCATCTTAGAACAGGCTGATGCATTAGGGGCATATTCACTCAGCAGTAAATGTCCATAAATGACTGGACCAGATAAGCCAGCGAACTTCTTATTCTTTTTTTTTTTTTTTTTTTTTTTTTTTTTTTTGCGGTACGCGGGCCTCTCACTGCTGTGGGCTATCCCATTGTGGAGCGCAGGCTCAGCGGCTATGGCTCACGGACCCAGCCGCTCCGCGGCATGTGGGATCTTCCCAGACCGGGGCACGAACCCGTGTCCCCTGCATTGGCAGGCGGACTCTCAACCACTGCGCCACCAGGGAAGCCCAAACTTCCTATTCTTGATCATGATTGACTTCTGTACAGCCCTCCCCCCAGTAGCCTATACTACAATTAAATAGCACCAATCAGTTTATATTAAAACAGTTGTTTTCTTGTTTGTCTCCTCCATTAGATCATGAATTCCTTGGGATCAGATATGGTGTTCTTCTCTCCCCATGCCTAGAAGAGTACCCGAGAGGTGTTCACTATGTATTTATGGGGTAAAAAATTTCATGTATATATGCCTTTTATCCCTTAAGAAATTTGGCTTTCCAGACAATAAATGTTTGCTTTTCAAAACGCAAAAAGTAACTTTAGCCATTTTTGATGGGAGTATTCTAAAATGCATCCTACCCTTTTCTAACTTCTTAAATAATGAAGATAGAACCTTTTTTGTTTTGTTTTTGATGACCGAGGATCAGCTCTGTGAACTCCAATTTTGACTAGGACCAAAGTAAAATGAATTTTTCAAAGGCTTTTATGTAGAACCATTGAATGTTTGAGTTGAAAGAACAAAAATTTGAAGCCATCTAGTTGATCTCCTTTTACAGACCAGGAAAATGAGCTGGAACCACCAGCCCGGTCTGACTCTCCGCTGAGCGTGTTTCCCATCATCCCATGCCTTCTGCCCATCTCTTCTTCCTCCCTGTCCCCTCCTGAGTAATTGAAGTGAGGCTGCTTCCTTTCACCTGCAGTTAAGCAACTCGGGCTGGAGGGCTGCACACCTTTCTGTTAAGGGGAGACGTTAAGCTTTCTGACCTCTGTCTTGTCCATTTTTTACTAGTTCCCAGAGTAGAGAGTTTATACTACTTATCTAGACACTACACGTCGACTGGTTTCAAACATCTATATTCAAATCAAAAACTAGTAACTATTTAATTAAAATAGGCCCTTGTTCCACTGAAAAACTCGTCCTATTGTCCTTTACTAGAGTTCTTGCTCTTTAATCTGTAGGCGGGGTCCCTGGACCTTTATCCAGGATTTTACTGACTTGATTTAGGAACACCACTTGGTTACTGGATGGCCTGATCACCTGCAGATTAAAGTGGCAGCTGACCGGGGTTTCCCTGGTGGCACAGTGGTTGAGAATCTGCCTGCTAATGCAGGGGACACGGGTTCGAGCCCTGGTCTGGGAAGATCCCACATGCCGCGGAGCAACTGGGCCCGTGAGCCACAACTACTGAGCCTGCGCGTCCGGAGCCTGTGCTCCGCAAAAAGAGGGGCCACAATAGTGAGAGGCCCGTGCACCGCGATGAAGAGTGGCCCCCGCTTGCCACAACTAGAGAAAGCCCTCGCACAGAAACGAAGACCCAACACAGCAAAAATAAATTAATTAATTAATAAACTCCTACCCCCAACATCTTTTTTTAAAAAAAAAAGTGGCAGCTAACCATATAGGTAAGGGGAAAGACATGAAGTAACACTGCAGGAAGGTGCTTTGTAACGGAGGGTCATGATGGTGACATAGAATGTTCAGAAGAGGTTAAATGTGTTCTATACTTTCCATTTAAAAGAAGAAGCAGGGGGGCTTCCCTGGTGGCACAGTGGTTGAGAGTCCGCCTGCCGATGCAGGGGACGCAGGTTCATGACCCGGTCCGGGAAGATCCCACGTGCCGCGGAGCAGCTGGGCCCGTGAGCCACGGCCGCTGAGCCTGCGCGTCTGGAGCCTGTGCGCAAAAAAAAGAAAAAAAAAAAAAGAAGAAGAAGAAGCAGGGTCAGGGAAATGCTAATTAAGATAAAGAAATGGCAGAAATTAAAGTCTGGGAGTACAGGTGTTGGCAAGGATATTGGTTAGTCAGTGATTCTTAAATTAGTATAATACTTTGAGGAGTGATTTGGCACTATCTAGTAAAATTGAAGATGCCTGTATCTTATGACCCAGCAGATCTCCTACGCATGGCACAAGGGACATGACCAAGAATAATCATTGCTGCACTGTATGCAGTAGCACAAACTGGAACAGTGTATGTAGCCATCGATATACTAAATAAACAAATGCAGTCATGTGGTAGAATACAGTGAGTTAACCAGATACATGAGTATTAACACGAATGGATTCCAAAAGTCTAATGTTGATTGGGAAAAACAAGCTGCTACAGGATACCTAAAATGCAGTGCCATTTATATGAAGGTTTAAAACTCTCAGGAGAGTGTGATTACACAGGAGAGTGCCCTGGTGCTTAGGGTAAGGTGTCACGATGTCTACATATGACTTTCAAATGGTTCAGCAAAATGAAAGTGTGTGTGTGTGTGTGTGCGCGCGCGCACACATGTATAGGGAGAGAGGTAAACATAATGCAAATTTGGGAACATGTTAATGATGATTAACCTGGTTGAAGGGCAAATGGGTTTTCATTCTTCTCCTACAGTTTTCCTGTAAATTTGGAGTTTTTCTAAATAAAAAGTTGGGGAAAACACCCAAGTTGAGTCTGTAAATTGTGAAAATATATGTGTAATGAGTGTAGAAATATGCAGAGGCATAATAAACAGCACGTTTGGACGATAGTTACTTCTGGGGAGGGTGGGGAAATGGATGGCTGAGATTGGGTACTCTAGCTGTGTATCAATAACACTTTGTTTCTTTTCTTCTTTTTTTTTTTTTAAGTCGGGAGAGCTCTGAGATCACTGTGGGAAAATGTTAAAGTATTCAGTATGGGTAATGGGTCCATTAGTACTTCCAATTATTTTCTCTACTTTTAAAAATATGGATAATAGTATTATTTATAGGTAGTTGGTTCTATAACTAAAAGTAATGTTTATTTATTTATTATTTATTATTTATTTATTATTTATTTATGGCTGTGTTGGGTCTTCGTTTCTGTGCGAGGGCTTTGTCTAGTTGCGGCAAGCGGGGGCCACTCCTCATCGCGGTGCGCGGGCCTCTCACTATCACGGCCTCTCTTGTTGCGGAGCACAGGCTCCAGACGCGCAGGCTCAGTAGTTGTGGCTCACGGGCCTAGTTGCTCCACGGCATGTGGGATCCTCCCAGACCAGGGCTCGAACCCGTGTCCCCTGCATTGGCAGGCAGATTCTCAACCACTGCACCACCAGGGGATCCGAAAGTAACATTTTTTTAAACTACAGAGAAGTAGGTAAATGATTTAGATTTATTGATTTATTTTAAAAGTTAGGGTCCCATACTCGGAGGGACTGCATTTCAAGTGGCAGGATGGGGGGCACAAATCAGTGTCCATTTACATGTAGGGACCTTATGCTGGGGAAGGGTAGCCAGAGTCAGTGTGGAGTCCAGCCTGCCTCCTAGGGGGCCTTGAAGGAAGGTTGGGGAGCAGTGGGTTGGGGTCCCCTTCAAGATACACATTGACTTGAGGTCCCTGAGGAGTGCAGAGTGGTTTGAATGTAGTGAGTGAGCCACGAAGCAGAGGCTGCAATGGGCTGCCAAGGCAACAGAAATCTTAGAAATTAGGCCCTTATTTTAAAGGAAACTGAGGAGCTATTGGAAAAAGTGTGATATAATACCAAGTCTGTTTAAATTAAAAAAAAAAGAATAAGAAGAAGACGGGGGAAGAAGAGGGAGAGGGTAAGGAAGAGGAGGAAAGGAAGGATGGAAGGCAGGATCAGAAAGGTAGGAACACGTGCGTGTGTGCTTATATATGGCTGTACGTTCTTGAAAGGAGGTGGGGGAGATTCACCCCACACGGTGGGCAAGCACATGCAGAGGGAGTATTTCCTTGTGTTAACAGAGCTGCTCGAAGAGAGAGAAAGGGAGAGAGAAGCATGTTTATGAAAGAAAATTTGTAGATTGGGGGAAGATTTTTTTTTAATGTCCCTGAGTCCTGTCATCCAAACATAACCATTTAAATATGTTGGTCCAGTTTCTGCCAGACCTTTTCTTCTGGTGTGTAATTTATGTACTTGCTTCTCTTTTCAAACATCAGTGTCTTCATACTGAGGTAGAATTTGGTGGCTTGCTTTTTTCACATAATATTTTACCGCGAGCTTTGTCTCCAATTGACACACTTAACTATTCCCCTTATTTTTAGAAACTCAGATTTTTCTGGTATTTTACTCTTATAAACAAGAGTCCAGTGCATGTCTTTTGTGTGTAAAGATTTTTATAAATGTAGGATTATGACCCTAGTGTTGATTCCCAGACTGGGCTCATGGAGTGAAAGGTTACAAGCATTTTGAAGCTCTTCATCATGTTGCCAAATTTCCTTACAGTGGGCTCAACCAGTTTATATGTGGGGCGACTGTAAAGTACCCATTTCTCCTACACCCCTACATGGTACTCCGATTCCGTGGGACAGAATCAGTAGTATTACAAGTCCTTTTTAAAACAAACAAAAAAATGTAATAGCTTCAAGTTGTTGCTGTTTTTACTGGTTTTCCCAGGCCATACATCCTATACAGTGGACTTGATTGTGTCGCCAGAAAAAAAGCCTGAGGGGGTGGGTGGATATCACCTTTTGATTTGCTGTTAGTTTGTCATAAAGGAGCAAATGTGTTAAACTTTCCAAAACTTAGTCTAAGCTTGGATAGATCCCTTGCCTTTTGAAATCTTGGTTCTCTCGGGATTAATGCTCTATTTTAGAGGGAAGAACATATAAATGTTCCCAAACACATTATAGGGTGTATTGAAAATCCTTTGAAACACACAAATTTAATCCAGTAAATTATCTTAAGAGATCTGTCCAAGCATAATTTTGGCTCTTATTGGTAGAAAACATATATATATATATATATATATATTTTTTTTTTTTTTTTTTTTTGGCGGTACGCAGGCCTCTCACTGCTGTGGCCTCTCCCATTGTGGAGCACAGGCTCCGGACGCGCAGGCTCAGCGGCCATGGCTCAAGGGCCCAGCCACTCCGCGGCATGTGGGATCTTCCCAGACCGGGGCACGAACCCGTGTCCCCTGCATCGGCAGGCGGACTCTCAACCACTGCGCCACCAGGGAAGCCCTAGAAAACATATTTTAAGATGGAAAAAATAATCATTATGAAGGATAGAGAGCTCTCAGCCATTTCTTTGCAAATACATCTTGATAATAGCAACTGTTCATCATAATACAAAACAGAAAGAGGGTTAATTTGCTGAGGCATAAGAAGTCCCGCCAGTTCCTAAATGCTCCAAATAGTTTCTTGGAGATTTTTACAGTGTTCAGGCCTCAGGGAAAACCGAAGCTTCACCTCCAGGTTTGGTAGCAAACAAACTCTGCTTCTCAGGCGCTAAGCTTCGATTGCTTCTCTGGTAATAAGCTTCGTGCACATTTGCTAGGAAGCTGGACAGCTTGTCAGCAGTTACTGTCGATCCAATGCAGGAAGGACACTTGCTGATGGACGAGGTGGATAAGCCTTCAGGAGGAACACCCCTGCCATGAGCTCTGCCGGTTGCCCGTCTTTGGGAAATGGGGTGTCTAGATGCCCTGGACTGCACGGTTGCATCCCCGACCCAGCCACACATGACGCCTCTCCTTCGCTGTCTGCTGCTTCCTCCCAGCAGCCTGGTTTGCATTTCTTCTTTGAGTTGGAACGGGGCTTTTCCATTCCTCACTTGCTCTCGGAGACCTGAGGATCACTTTGCATCTGAGAATAATTCATCATGGGCTGAGATCACAGGGCTATCTGGTGCAACAATTTGTTGTCTGGCCTCTGCCTGGACACCTGCAGTGACAGGGGCAGAGCACAGCAAGCGGAATTCCTCCTTGTCCACGTGACGGCCTTCACATTCAGAAGACAGCCGTCTGTCGTCTTCTCTTCACTGACTCTCTCCAGACAATATAGTTTTGAATGTCCTTGGGCAGCCGCTCTGCTCTGGACCAGAACACCATTCCCCGGGCACCGGGGAGGAGCATCAGACAGTGAAGCAGCCTCCTTTTTGGGGCACCACAGGGCAGAATTGACTCCGCCAAAGTCATTGTCATATGTGTGGCTGTCAGTTCAGCCATACTGCCCTTCCATGTCCTTCCTACCCTTAGCAGTGGGATATCTGTGAGTGTAGGGCTTTATCCCTGTGAACCTCTGTCTTCACGGGTTTATCCCATTTTTCCAGTAATGTAGGGGTTATACGTGCAGACCCTCGGGTCAGGGTAGATTCAGATCCCACCCTGGGCTAGTCTGATAGCTTCCTTGTGCCTCAGTTTTCCCACCTGTAAAATGGGATTAACAGCTCCCACCTCAGATGATTGTTGTGAAGATGAAGTGAGTTTTAATGTTTGTAAACAGCTCCTGGATGTTGTTTAAGGCAATGGAAATGTTCACCCTGTTGAGATGCTTTAGGAGCTCCACTGTGTTCCCTCCAGGTCTGCCCAGGGAACCTCCCAGATCAGCAGCCTGCATGGCACACAGGTCTGGGCTGAGTAGCTCGGGGCTAGAGAGTTAAGGCTCCCATACCATTCATTCTGGCCTCTGTATACCTCTGTCTTCTCTTTTGGGGGTTTATTTTATGTGGTGTTTTTTGTTTTTTGCTTTATGCGTGTTTGGTTTTGTAATTGTTATTTTATTTTATTATTTTTAAATTTATTAAATTTATTTATTTTTGGCTGTGTTGGGTCTTCGTTGCTGCGCGTGGGCTTTCTCTAGTTGCAGCGAGCGGGGGCTACTCTTCATTGCAGTGCATGGGCTTATCGTTGCGGTGGCTTCTCTTGCTGTGGAGCACGGGCTCTAGGCGCGCGGGCTTCAGTAGTTGCAGTGCACGGGCTCAGTAGTTGTGGCTCATGGGCTATAGAGCGCAGGCTCAGTAGTTGTGGCGCACGGGCTTAGCTGCTCCACGGCATGTGGGATCATCCCAGACCAGGGCTCGAACCCATGTCCCCTGCATTGGCAGGCAGATTCTTAACCACTGCGCCACCAGGGAAGCCCTGTAATTGTTATTTTAAATCTCTCTCAGCACACTTCCTAATACTCAGCTTGACTAAATGATCTGTGTAAATCTTCCATGTATTTCTTTTTTTTTTTTTTTTTTTTTTTACTGGCGTATAGTTGATTTACAGTGTTGTGTTAGTTTCAGGTGTATAGCAAAGTGAGTCAGTTATACATATACATATGTCCACTCTTTTTTTTTCAGATTCTTTTCCCATATAGGCCATTACAGAGAATCGAGTAGAGTTCCCTATGCTATACAGTAGTTCTTTTCCATGTATTTCTTCTCCTTTTCTCTCTAATCAGATTCTCTTCTCTGAGCTCCTACCTCAGATTTACTCATTACCCAACAAATACTGACTATACATATTGTGGTATGCATGTGGGTGCCATATTGTCCTGGCCACTGGGGCCACCTCAGTGATATGAGTGTCCTGGTGAAGGTGCCATTCCAGGGATCTGGGTAGACATGTGTATGTCTCATCGTCTAAGACTGGGCGACCTCTGTGAGGTCACAGTGACCCTCTGCACGAAGACCTTGAATTTGTTCACCCCACTTCAGCATACGGGCACTAACCCACTTGAGACCATAACTTTTTTCTTCTCATCCTCTTTCCATTATTTTCTCTCCTACTTATTAAGGAATGTCTCCTCCACTATTATTTTCTTCTTCCCAAATCATACTCAGGAAGAGCAAACCTCAAAAAACAGCAACAGATACGCTTCAGTTCTTGAATATATGCCTCTTTACCGTCACCTTGTTAGAGATTTCAGCAACCGGAATTGTAAAGAGTTTGCTGCACTTAGATCTTGGCAGGTCTAATTTAGGAGAACAGAGCAGATTCTTTATTGTTTTATCCTGGCCTGGAGAGAGTCAGTATACTGTTTCCTTACTTGTTCTCTAAAAGACTTAATTCAGAGATTTTTTTTTAACATAGTATAAAATTCACTCTTTGTGGAGTTCTATGGATTTTGACAAATTGCACCACCAAAGTCACAGTATAGAGCAAGTCCATCCACCACCAGATTCCCCTGGGCATCCCCTTGTAGTCAACACCTGCCCTGTAATCACTCCCAGATCCTGGGAACCACTGATCTGGTCTCCATCCCTACGGTTTTGCCTTTTCCAGAATGACATATAAGTGGATTCATACAGCATGTAGCCTTCTGAGTCTGGCTTCATTCGCTTAGTAGAATGCATTTGAGCTTTATTCTTGTCACTGCCTGTATCAGGGTTTCCTTTTCATTACTAAGTAGTATTCCATTGTATGGATAAGCCGGTATTTGCTGATCCGTTCACCTGTCAAAAGACATTTGGATTGTTTCCAGATTTGGATGGTTCTATATAAACCATTCATCTAAAGTTTTTGTGTGAGAGAATAATTTTTTTCATAGGGCTTTTTATTTAGTCATTTTACTTTTCACTTCTATTGTTCCACTCTTATTGAAAGGCTGTGGGAGTTTTGGTAGAATCTACATCTGATAAATTACAGATGGCAGTGCATTTTGTGAAGGAATGCTGCCCCCATTCTTTCAGGAAAAAAAAACAAAAAACGGGATTTCAAGAATTCCCAAACAAATGCCAAGGATTTCTCACCTCTAAGAGGTACTGGTTTTGAACCACATTCTCTATCCACTGGAATTTATTTTATGCTCCAAGTGGATCACCTACTTAAATTTTCGTTCTTTGCCTTTGGGTTGATATCTTTCTAAATCACAAAAATACAGCGATGCTCAGCAAATGAAGACGATGCTAAATGTCTGGGAATCTCAGAACGAGGGTATGTCCTCAACTTTGGAAACGTGGGAAGAAATGTGAGGTGAGCAGGAGTGCATGAACACTGGCATTATCCCGGGACAAGGGACGGGTGTTGGGAATGGGACCAGGCTTGGAGATTTCACTTGCTTCTGAAGGACATTCCCAAATCCTGCTGGGGGATAATTCCCCAACTACCATTTAATCAGCTCCATTAAACCCTGCCCTGTCTAGTGCACTGTGCTCCAGACACAGCTCTCCTGGGCTCTCAGTAATAGCTCAATTGTGTGTAAGTGGCTGTGAAGAGGCTCTGTGTGCTGGATGAATAGGCCCCATCTCCATGGAAACCAGCTCTGGCTGAGGGGCTGACCTTTGACCCACTTGTTGCCACCATACTGTTAACCACTGGTGCCTCTTGGGTGGAGAAAGAAAGCAAGGAAATGGCTGTCAAAGTTGTTTTCATTTTCCCTTAGTTTAGGCCTGGGTCCACACTAAGTTGAACTAACACACCAATATTAATCCACAGCACTTAGATATCATGAGTTTAATTTAATTACAGATTCTGTCTGTCTTCCCCTGTTCTCCCCCAAGCCTTTTCCTTATCCTACAAAGCAGAACTCAGCCCTGGTGACAGGATTGGTTTGTCATTCCCGCTATGGAGATGCCCCGGAGCGTGGTTCCTAAGGGGCAGACCCATGTCCCTGGAGTCACTGTGGTGTGACCATGGGCCCATCCCCTCATCTGTACACAGAACTGATGCACTACCTGTAACCCAGAACCTTGTGAAGGTCAGTGAGAAGATGTGTACCTGTGAGGCTCTCCACTAGCCTAGGCATTAGGATCTCAAGTGCAAGGGTAAATCACGCACCTTTTTGGCGATGATAAAAACTTGGCCACAGGACAACCTTGCAGATCGGCCAAGATGGCTTTAGCAACCCTATAGTGATTCCGCAGCTTGTGCCCTGTCTGTATCAGCAAGTATTTTAGTCCCCGTGGCACTCTGAGTACAAGGAGATTTTTTTTTTTCAGGCTCCATCCTCTGCTCTGAGCTGACTTGGGTTGTCATGGTTGTCCTGGACCCCATGAAGACATCACAGACAGAGTCAGGCCTGTCATCCTCAGGTTTCCCTGCAGAGGGGCCCCTGGCTTAGGTCAGACTGCCGGGGCTCCTCTCCTAGGTTTGTAGCAGAGACTTCTGGATGGGATAGTGTAAACGTGCTGCTTTGTCCCTGAAGCCCAGAGTGTAAAAGTGAATATTTCAAGAAAAAGCTGATTTGTCAGGTTTCTGGCTGGGGCCACCCCATCAGACAAGTTAGGTCATCTCTTGAAAAGGCATCTTTTTATTCCATAAGTGGAGGAGGAAAGTGACCTTTGGCTCCTGCAGTACTAAGACCTGGGATGGGGATGGGGAGGTTGTATGTATTTATTCCTCTGAGAATGAGTCAGGCCGGGGGAAGTGGGAACACAGGAGGTAACAAGAGCCCCAGACTAGTTCCTTGAAGACAGTTAGTCAGAATGCAAAGTAAGAATCCTTCTTCAGAGACAGAAGTCTCAAAAGTTCCATGGCTTTCCAGGAATTACAGGAATTGTATTCCTCAGACCTCAGGTCACTATCTTGAGTTTTTTTAATTTGTACTCTGATCTCATGTAATCCACATTAGTCTGGGAGACCTCCATTACTACAGAGGTTAATGGGGGGTGCTTTCGAGATGTGTCTGGTTTGAGTTTCCCGCCTGGCCTGGAGTATGGTCAAGGAGGTAATCATCTGGGGCACCTCTTAGGATTGGAGAGGTCCAAAATACTTTCCAGGCCTTTAGTTCGTTAGTTTACTTAGTTTATTCTAAGATATTTCGACACTTCGTCTAGTGGGGACTTTTTCTTTTTTCCTGCAACTTGCCCGCAACTTGGTCAAGCCTTGGATTCTATGATACTCAAGCAAGGATGCCCACTGCAGTTGCCCCTAGCCGGACCCCTGGTCACCTGGAGGGCTATGGTGTGCCTACCTTTCCGTTGCTTATTTTGCGGGACTCAGTGCAGAACAGCTGCTCGGGTCTCGGGCCGCGGAAAGGCAGCCTGCGTGGGCGTCCACGAGGTCCTTTACTGTAAGCGGTTCAGCACACTTTTCCAATCCCCAGAAAGAGCCATTATCAGCGGACGGACTATTTACAGGAGACTGGGCTGGAGTAGCATTTCCATTGCCCCAGGTTGTGGGGAGCCGGAAATATACATATATTAACCCTGGGTTTGGGGAGGGGAGAAATGAGCGTCCCCTTCATTCTGCAGCTGTGTAAACAGTCCAGGGGGAGAGGGGCGAGCTGCGGATAATGGGGGAGGAGGGAGGGTGCCCGATCGAGGGGCCTCCCTGGGGGCCCTGGGAGGACTCTGAGCCAGGTGGGGGAGGGGCGGGTAAGAATGTGAGGCGTAAAGAGGGGGAGATACGTAAAGAGGGGGAGTTACGTATAGAGGGGGGTTACGTAAAGCGGGGGAGATACGTAAAGAGGGGGGTTACGTAAAGCGGGGGGGAGTTACGTAAAGAGGGGGGGTTACGGGGACTCTGGGCTCTTCCGCATACAGAGGACACAAGTAGGGGTGATGCGAAGTGATGGAAAGCCTAAGTGGTCTGGGCCTACTTGACCGAAAGAGAAGGAGCGAGAGGAAAGTGATGGGGGAAGAAGGTGATGGGGGAAGGCCAGACGGAGGGGGCGTGGCAGGTGCCTGGCTCTGCGCTTTCGGGGTCAACGTCAGGACCCCTTCTCGACTCAGTCGCTTGTTCCAGCAACCAATGATGATTGGGTTCCTGCCGTACACCGAGAACAGTTCTGCGCAGTGGCAGCGGGCAGGGGGTGGAGATTCCTTTGTAGGACATTGGCCTATTCACAGAGAGTCCATAAACCTGTGCGGAAGAAAGGCCAGCACACAAATGACCCCCCTCCTGGCCCTTTGTGTCCTGCAAGGGGGTGTTGGAGGAGGAGGGGGCGGAGGCAGCGGGAGCACTGACGGTGGTCGGAGGGTTAGCGCCTTGGCTGGGGCGAGGTACTGGGGGGAGGGCTGGAGCAGAAAGGCTAGAAACAGGGAGGAGCGGGGCTTTGGAGCCAAGTCTGGGTTTGAACCGCAGTCCTCACTAGGCACTGTCTGATCTGCGCTCTTCCATCGCCTCTGACGTGCAGATGATGGCAGCTCCCAGGGTGGGGGATTAAACACAGTATTTTACCAAGTGTGTTGCACGTATACATAGTAGGAACTGGGCCATCACGCACTGCCGGGGGCGGCTACTCACTCCTACTTCATTCAGTGCTAATTTATGGGTTGCCTTCTAGAGCCAGTCCCTGTTCTAGGATCTGAGACAGGCTGGCTTTCTGCCCTCAGGGGCATCACATTGTACTGGGGGAGGGAAGGGATGTGGGAACGGATGTATATGTATGACTGATTCACTTTGTTATAAAGCAGAAACTAATAAAAAAAAATTAAAAAAAAAAAACACCACCTGTAATGATGTGCTGGGCAGAGAACTAAAACCGGGCGGCATGTCGGGTTTGAGGCGCTCCTTCAGATTGGTGGACAAGAGGGCTGTTGAGACATCGAAGTTGAGATGATGAGAGTGACAGGGAGATGCAGGTGAGGGTGTACCGTTAAAAAGGCCACGGGGTGGGAAGTGGGAGACGGAATCAGAGAGGAGGGCAGAGGCCAGACCAAAGTGTAGCGATTGGATTTTACTCCGTGTGCAGAGGAATTGATTGGAGGATTTTAAGTAGGGGGGTGTGACTTCATCATCAATATAAATTTCAAAATAATTCTCCAGCTGCTGTGTCAAAAAGGGATGGAAGGGGCTTCCTTGGTGGCGCAGTGGTTGAGAGTCCGCCTGCCGATGCAGGGGACACGGGTTTGTGCCCCGGTCCGGGAAGATCCCACATGCCGCGGAGCGGCTGGGCCCGTGAGCCATGGCCGCTGAGCCTGCGCGTCCGGAGCCTGTGCTCCGCAACGGGAGAGGCCACAGCAGTGAGAGGCCCGCGTACCGCAAAAAAAAGGGGGGATGGAAGGAAGGGACAGGAGTTGGGTCCATAGCGGGTGCCTGGTTTGGAGGTGCGTCCACCTCACCTCCTTTGCTGGACCCAGCCGCCAGGCTGAGGTCCCCCTGCCACCCCTGTGCAGGCTCCTCCCCAGGCAGAGGGTCAGGGCCCGCCCTCTCCGGGTTCCCTGTACCCTCTTCCCACTGCTGCTGTGAGGGTTGGAGCCCTGCCCTGCCTTGGACGCAGACAGGCAGCATCCGTCCCCTCCTTCCTGGGCACAGTGCAGACCATTTCCCATCTGTGTACGAGGCCCTCCCCGATTCCTCAAGCCCTGGGAAATTCTATGCCTCCCAAACGCAGTAGGAGGAATGGATCTAGCCCAGGTTTGCCCCTGGTCCAGTGGATGACTTTGCACCAAGCCCTCTAGGGCAACGCTGCTCAGTAAAAATGTAATGTGAGCCCTAGGGGTAATTTAAAAATGTCTAGTAACCACATTTAGAAAAAAGTTAAAAAGGGACTTCCCTGGTGGTCCAGTGGTTAAGACTCCATGTTTCCACTGCAGGGGGCACGAGTTCGATCCCTAGTTGGGGAGGTTCGGCATGCTGTGTGGTGCGGCCAAAAAAAAAAAAAAAAAAGAATTAAAAGGAAACAAATAAATTAATTTTAATGATGTATTTTATTTAACCCAATTTATCAACAATATTATCATTTCAACATGTACTCAATATAAAAAGTTATTCCCAAGGTGCTTTATGTTCTTCTTCCATATTGAGTTTTTGACGTGTTTTACATGTGCTGCACCATCATTCCACGTGCTCCGAAGCCACTTGTGGTGAGTGGCCACCGCACTGCGCGCGGGTGGCTCTGGGAGCCTCCCTTTCCTCTTCTGCACAATGGAGATGAGTCCCTCCCTCACAAGGCTGTGGCGAATACAAAGGAGAGGAAGCCTGAGGACTGCAATGGAGATTTAGGATCTTAATAAACTAAGCTATCATCGCAGAAGTTGTGGATGGGAAAACCGGAGTGGGACTAAGAGGGCTGATGTGGGAATTTCCCTCCTGATTCTAACAGTCACCATTTTATTAGCAAGAGACAGCAGAAACACGCACAGACAATTAAAACGATAAATTGCCTAAAATAGTGCATATACTTATGGACTAAATTACGTGGGGGCAGAATTTAGTGTCTTACTGAAATTTGAAAAGGTAATCTTTCAGCAAAAGGAAAAAAGAGAGAAATGTGTTTTTTTTCCCTAAACCATGGTATCGGTGAACATGTGTGATGCTTTTTGTTAACTTGTATTTTAATGGCAATATTAAATCTGTGGCTTTTGTTTTTGTTTTTAAGGAAATAGAGAAAGGAAGGAAGCTGGAGGGTTTAAATTCGTTAGGCTAGCTTTGGATTCTGCAGAATCAGGAAATCAGAAAGTACAAGTTCTCAGAGCAGTGACATTTAACTTGATTGGGAAGGGCACGCCCAAGGTCACCCATTTAAAGGGTTTGTCTTCCTTTTCAACATTTTTCACAGCATGTCTTTTGGAGCTCAGCATTTTTTTGGTTTTTCTTTTTCAGTGTGGGAACAGAGTTGGAACACTAGGGTTTTCTCACTTGACTCTGCGAGTGCCCTGTTCTCGGTGCTTCCTGCATGATAGCACTCAGGGGACGTTTGTTGACTGACGCATAGATCGTGCCTTGAGGATGGGGAAGCAGTAGGGTAGGTGTTCTTCCCATTCTTTGGCCTGGGGGACTCCGTGTGTTTTTAAGCAGTCCTTGTTTGTGTGAGATAATTCAGGCCCCAGGTCTATTTTTATTTTATTGGCTCCCTTAGAAACATTTAAAAAAAGAAGTTAAATACAGCCACTGTTTATTTTTAGTATTTTAACTAGACTCTCCTAAGCTTTAGAAGCTGGACAGCTACATAGGTCTAGGAATAGTTTGTTTCTATTTCCCCATAAATATTCCTTTTAGGTTTCTTTTTGCTTTCTTTCTTTTTTATGGCCAGGGAAGTTTTTTAATTACCCAGATTCTAAAAACATGGAGCTTTAAGAAACTGATGAGAGTATCTTCCACTAACTGGATCACTTCAAACCAAACCAAACATTTACATGCAGGACCCCAGAGGGAGGGAGACTTAGATGTCCTCCAGCAGGTCTTTTGCTTTTTTTAAAATTAATTAATTAATTAATATATATATATATATATATATATATTTTTTTGGCCATGCCGCAAGGTGTGGGGGGTCTTTGTTCCCCGACCAGGGATCGAACCTGTGTCCCCTGCAGTGGAAGCGTAGAGTCTTAACCACTGGACCATAGGGAAGTCTCCCCAACAGCTCTTTTCCGTCCCTGACACTTATGATCCCATAGTTCTTCCGTAGGCACCTTGAGGTTTGGAAACCTCATGGCTGCTGGCTTCCCTGGGGCATTCCTGCTAGCCCTGTGCTGCCAGCTGCCATCATAGAACCCATGTCACATAAAGCGCAAGTCCAGTAAAATGCCAGCAGCCGGCCAGATCCACACTTGTCCATTTGTGAACACATAAGAATTTCGTTCCCTTCTCTTCCTGCAGGATGCCTGAAAGAATGGTCCTACGCTTGGTCCTTGAGGTTTTGTCGGCTTAACTTTCTCCTCCAAGCCTGACCACACTGTTATCACAACACAAACCCAAAGCCCGTGTCTCTGGGCCTCAGAAGCTGCACTCGGCTCTGTGACCTCCTTCTTTTTTTTTTGTGGTACGCGGGCCTCTCCCTGTTGTGGCCTCTCTCGTTGCGGAGCCTGACGCCCAGGCTCAGCGGCCATGGCTCACGGGCCCAGCCGCTCCGCGGCATGTGGGATCTTCCCGGACCGGGGCACGAACCCGTGTCCCCTGCATCGGCAGGCGGACTCTCAACCACTGCGCCACCAGGGAAGCCCTGTGTCCTCCTTCTTGAATGGGCTCCTTGTCACAGTCTGTGGATGGCACGCGTGAAGCCTTGTCCCCGGGCTGTTTGCTTCCTGCCATTTCTCCTCTTTGAAAATCTCTAGTTTTCTGTCTCCTGCAAGAACGCTCCCCCGACACCTCTATCTCCCTCTTTCTCAGCCTCTCTATTCTTAGAAGCAGCTATTTTGTCTCGGACTTTCCTGGTATGCTGCTGCACTTTTTTTTTTTAAAGCTCTTGAATGAAAGGGCATGTTTTTCTTTCTCCACTTAGATGACAGACCTCTCAAGGTAAAGCCTCCTACAGTTCTTACAGACCTCGGTGCAGCCAAGTATCAGCACGTAGTAGTTATTCAAAATAAGTAGCTTGGTCTTCCCTGGTGGCGCAGTGGTTGAGAGTCCGCCTGCCAACACAGGGGACGCGGGTTCGTGCCCTGGTCCAGGAGGATCCCACGTGCCGCGGAGCGGCTGGGCCCGTGAGCCATGGCTGCTGAGCCTGCGCATCCGGAGTCTGTGCTCTGCAACGGGAGAGGCCACAGCAGTGAGAGGCCCGCGTACCGCAAAATAAATAAATAAATAAATAAATAAATAAATAAATAACTTGAATTGGCTTCTAGTTGAACCTCATGTATCTTGGTCAGCATGGGCAAAATGGTACACATTCAGCTCCAGTACAATTGGCACACTATTGCAGAAGAACTCATTCTATAAATCATGGGAGCTCCTCCTTGGGATCAGGAAGTGCTTGGGATCCCCTCACTCTCTCTTCGTGTTTTGATAGAGGGGACATGGAGGCCAGCTGTCGTCCAGAGGTGGGTACAGAAGACTGAGCGTTTGTAGCTCATCGCCAGGAATGGTGAAGCTGAATGGAGGCTTTTCAGTAGCTCACCTGGGGCTTCCACGCTTTGTTTTGAGTTCTTCAAGGGCCATTTTGTATCCTACGATGAGGCGTTTGTGACACAGTGTCCACCTCTGTGCCAGATTTGAGTAGAAAGGGATGAAGGGGGCAGGCGTGGGGACTGGACTTGGGGAGGCTGTGCTTACACGTTATTCACAGGGACTCAGTTGTTGGAGTAGAGAGATAGAACCCATTTCTCCTGTGAAACCACTGTGTGTGTCTAAACAGAAGAGGTGTGGGAAGCGTAGCCGGGAAAGGGAGGGAGCCAGACCAAGGGGAGCTGGCAGGGGTGTGGGGTGGGGAAAGGAGAGCTCCCTGGCCAAAGAGGCAGGATTCTTGTTCCGTGAGATGTGAGGCAGTGTTTGGTTCACCCATTCATTCCGGAGATACACGTCGAGCCACCCACTCTACGTGCCCCACACCAGGTGAGCCGAATATACATGTTAGGACGCACAAGGTGCACAGTCCCCGTTCTCAGGGAAGGACAGGCCAGTGGAGTTGGCCTTCAGAGACAGACCCCCTCCCCTGCCAGTCATGGACCACAGTGGGAACAGCACCCCCTAGAGGTGTGAGATGCCATGGGCAGAGGGTTCCGCCTCCAGCCCCAGGGAAAGAACTAACGGGGACAAGGCAAACTTGTGGGGTCCCGGCCCCTCAGGGCGGGTTCAGGGCAAAACCGCCAGTTCATTTGTTTATTCACTCACTTAACAACTATTTATTGAAGGCCTCACTGGGGGGTGACTTTTCAGTAAAGACTGAAGGTGGGGGACTTCGCTGGTGGTCCAGTGGTTAAGAATCTGCCTTCCAATGCAGGGGACATGGGTTCGATTTCTGGTCGGGGAACTAAGATCCCACATGCCATGGGGCAACTAAACCCGTGCGCCGCAGTTACTGGGTCCGTGTGCTCTAGACCCTGTGCACCACAACTAGAGAGACGCCTGCACACTGCAATGAAAGATCCCGCATGCCGCAGCTAAGACCCAACACAGCCAAATAAATTTTTTTAAATAAATAAAGGGGAAACGGCAGCATTTGCTGATAGGGTATAAGAAGAAGAAAAGAGTCAGGGATATCTCCTAAATGACAGGAAGGATGGCAGTGCCATTAACTGAAATGGCAAAGACTGTGGGACGAGCAGATACGGGGAGGAAATCACCCAGTGCTCCGTTTAGGACGTGTTGCATATGAGCTGCTTTGGGGACACCCAGTGAGGATACTGATGGGCAGTAGGGTAACTGATTTCAGGGAAAAGGTCTGGATTAGGGAGAGAGAGACCTTAGAATCATTGGTACATTGCTGGTACCCAGACAGGAGATCCCTGGGGGATGAGGGCTGAGAAAAAGGTGAAGGGCTGATCCCTGGCACTGCAGCTTTCACAGATTGGAGGGAAGAGGAAGAATTGACAAGGGAAACTGAGGGGAGCAGCCGAAGAGCTAGGAGGAGAGGCTGGAGGGTCCGGGGTCCCTGAGCCAAGGAAGGGAGTGTGTGAAGGAAGAGGGAGGGATCACTGGAGTCACGTGCTGCTCAGGGGCCAGGTAAGGTAAAGGCTGAGCTAATGGAGGTCATCACTGTCCTCAAAAACGTGGTGGCCATGGAGTTCCCGAGGTGGACATGGCACTCTGCTGGAGAGCAGGACAGACTCCAGAATGGGCCATCAAGGCAGATGCTGGGGCAAAGGAGGCTCCTCTCCAAAATGCCAGGCGTGCCTGGCCACCGTGGAGCCTCGAGAGAGTCCCTGGAATCTGTGCTGAACTCCCTGATCTGGGGAGATTGGTGTCACCGGTGGGTCAGTGTTGGGTTCCCACAATGAAAAGGACCGAAGCTGCCTGTGGCCCAGGACTGGCTCAGGACCATGGGATCTAGGGGACTCCTGGGAATCGAGGGCCTCGGTCACCACTCCCTCTGCCGTCTTAGATGGAGTGAATAGCTGAAGAGACTCCCGGCTGGACACAGCGCAAACAAGGAGCCCCGGATGGGTGACCAGAAACCACAGTGGGAAATCTTGGAGCTCCAGGATCAGGCCCGGGGGGCCTCTTTAAAGCGAACCAGCGACTGTCATACACTGAGAGGGGTTTGTCAGAGGGACTCTGATAGAGGGCAGCCATGCCCCTCGGGGACCGAGCGGCACTGGCCCTGGTTCTCGAGTGACTGGCCAGCCTGCCTTCCCCAGGAAGGTCTCCATCTGAGAGGCAGCCGGGCATTCCTTCTGACCAGTGGCTCAGAGCAGGACCGTCCACACTGCTGACTCGATGCAGTGGTGGTATTTGTGCTGCCACTAGTCAGGGAGGCTGGCTTGGCTCTGGCCTCCAGAGAGCTTAAGTCTCGTGGTAGAAGAAAATTGGTGATGGGCTCCTCAACACAAGTGAGTGGGGTGGCGTTCCAGCTTCCAATTACTCATAAGCTTCTCAGGCTTAGAGGAACCTTAAGCTACCCTCAGAGGAAACTCAATTAGATCAAAACTGGATTTAATTGCTTAATGCATTCTAAATGTGCTAAAATTTAAAGGCAAGCTTGTCTGGGGGCCTGGGAAGGGGGTTACTATGAAGACTGTCACATGCCTTTTCTGACATTGAAGAACGAAGCTCACCCCCAACACTCCCAGCCTCGCCCACGGATGTTCCAGATTATCTCATAGGTGCTTGGGTTCCTGGCTGATTGACGTACCTAAGGACTCACGAATCCATTGTCTCATTTGATCCTCAAAATAGTTCTAAGAATTAAGTGCAGCTGCTAGAATCACTCCTATTTAATAGACGATGAGCTGAGGCTTATCAAGGTGATGGATTTGCCCCTGGCAGGGCCACACTTTCCACCCGGTTCTCCTGATTTCCACATCTGGCCATTGCCTGGCAGGGCAGAGGGAAGAGGAAAGGAAGTAGCCCCTCCGACAAGTGTATTCACGGATATTGCCACTGGCATTTATTAAGAACAGATGGGCCAAAGCTTCAGCAGAGTTGCAATCCTAAGGACTCCCCAGCATTTAACTCTCAAGACATTTCTTTTCTCTTATCTCATGAAATCATGCCGTCTAGTCATGATCTGATACATGCACCCCAAGGAGGGTTTGACCCACATCTGCTTGGTGTATGGGGATGAAAAACAACCTTCCTTCTTCCCTCTTGGTCACTTGTAGGACCAGAGCGTTGGCCTATGGCTGTTGTCACCATAGGCCTTGGCTACCCACCGTTCTCTGTAAAGTATGAATGCCAACAGCTTTCAATGAGATATATGCCATTTGAGTGGGAGGGTTTTGTAGCTATTTCCTTCATAACTGAGACAATTAATTGACTATGCTCTTACCAAGTTCTGTTTATTTGCCCCACTGGGTTTACATCCAGACAGGAAGCCCCTTCTGTCTTTCTTTTCTTTTTTCTTTTTAAATATTTATTTATTTATTTATTTGGCTGCACCGGGTCTTAGTTGTAGCACGCAGGATTTTAGTTGTGGCATGCGGGATCTTACTTGCAGCGTGCAGGATCTAGTTCCCTGACCAGGGATCGAACCCGGGCCCCCTGCATTGGGAGCATGGAGTCTTAACCAGTGGACCACCAGGGAAGTCCCAGGAGGCCCCTACTGTCTTTCTGATATTTGATATTTGAGCAAGTACACATGCTGTGAGTGGTTCAATAGACTCCATATTGAACTTGATAAACTGATAAAGTAAACAAAGCCTCCCAGGACCTTGTTTCCCCAAAGATGGCCAAATTCGCACCCTACCTGTTGTTATTATAGTATGTTCTGTATTACATATATCATAGTATAAGTCGTATATGACTGTAGTATAGCAATATGACCACTAGTATTAATAGCCTCTCCCTCCTTACACACCCACATTCATTCTTATACATCCTATTTCAGAAGATTTATCTTCTTAAAGGCTTGTTTTACACTGAAAACAAGTCTAGGAGGCCAGAAAGCAACAGCTAAGCTAGAACCTAGTCCTAAAATTCCGGTGCCTTATTAGAAGAAATCTCTTCCAATTAGACCATTTTTCTTTCTTTGCCAAGGCAAGTATTTTGAGAAATCTGATCAAATCTATTCAGATTTTTGGATTTAACTTACAAAACTTAAACAAATGGATTTTTTTGGCACTGTTTCAGGATTCACAGAAAATAAATAAAATCCACTCTCCTTCTCAAGCAGCTAAATTTGAGTTTTAGGCAAAATCATGAGGGGTTGAAAATGGGCTTTAAATGGTGAGGTTGTTCGTGAATCCTATGGCTCTGTAGAATGAAGCGTTAATGTTGCAGCTGGATTCTATTCCTTTGTGAACATGCAAATTAACAATCTTCAGTGGCTCCCTCTGCCTGCATACTTATATTCCAGTCTCCAAATGTGTTATTTGTTATTAAAATCACCATATTTATGTGCGGGGGTTTGCGGTGACTTCCCCAGATGCACTGACCCTAATTGTAACCATACAGGTTATTCAAACATACTTGGATATTTAAAAAAGAAGAGAATCTAGGCCAGCAGGCACTGTTAGTCGAGTGTAATGCAGAAGTGTGAGGGCGCCTTGTGGGCTGCGTTCAGTTCTATTCGGCTCCAAGAAGGTATCTTCCAATCTTGATTAAACAAATGTATAATTGACCTGGAACCTTCCAGGTGACTTATTTTTAAATCGGTCGTCATAATATCGTTACAGATCTTTAGGCTTTCCTGATATTTGCTTTTTGTGAACAGAAAATCTAGGGAGCCTGCTAACTGGCCCCCTGCAGTATGGAGGACAGGTGTTCCCCAAATGTGACTTTGGGGGATCTGCGGCGTTTAATGACAGCTGCATGGTTATCTGGTTGTTGCCTTTCAGACTTGCACATGCGTGGGAATCACCTGAGGAGCTTGTTGATTTCATGCAGATTCTGCTTCCACAGGTCTGAGGTGGTGCCTGAGACTCTGCATTTCTAACATAATGCAGATGGTGGTGATGATGCTGGTCTGAGGAGCGCACTTTGAGTAGCAAGGCTCTAGAGCCAAGTAAATGCGACCCAGTTTCCAAACTCGAGAGGGTCAGGCTCCCAGAAGGCTGTTTCTATCTGCCCTAGATTTTCCTAGCCTCTCCCCTCTAACGCATACACACTTACATTTGCAGAGGAGAAAATCATGAACATCTGACAACATTTGTTTAATTTTGATTGCTGTGGGGCCCTCTGGGAGTTGGGAGAAAGAAGAGCATCTCAGCCAGCCGCCAATCCCCACCCCAGAGCCATCAAGATTGTGAGCATTGTGCTTGTATTTTTCCAAAAATGTGCATGATCATGGCGGATCCACCCATTTGGCCTTACAATCTCAGAGGCCGCTCAGCCAGAAGGGAATGATTGGTCCAGAATAAACCCACCCAGGGTGGCAGTCAGTTCTTTACTGCTCTGTTTAGACCTGGCCTGAGGATTGACATTTCCTTTTACTGTCTCAAGCGAGAGCTATCCTGGGCTTCTTCCAGCAACCCACATCTCCTCCCAAGCTCTGCAATCCTGTGGTTGCTCCATAAATAGTTGTTGACTGACTTGACTCATTCCCTAGGCAAAAAAAAAAAAAAAAAAAAAAAAAAAACCCGCAAGGCAGGAGGAAGCAGGGAAAGGCGGGAGTGGATTTGGTTTTCTGTCTCTCCTTAGTATCCTAAGGAAAGGCCCAGCCTACTGTCTGATTGTTTGCAGGATATGGCTATTTTCATCTTATGAAGTAGCATTAAGAAATGTAATTTTTGTTATTCGCTAATTGCAGTTTCTTTCTTTGGATGCTTAAAGGCAGAAAGCAGTTCCCTCCGGAATTTCCAACTGGGAACCCAGCAGGAAAACCAGCTGCCGCCACCACCATGACTGCTTGGAAAATATGGCCCCTTGCTGTCCGGTGGTGCTATGGGCCCTGTTTCTTGCAGTTACCCTTACAGGGGTGAGCAGAGACCTTCGGGGTGTTGGCTCTGGCAACCCCCAGGTTCTGGATGCTTTAAGGCTTGGGTTTTCCCCCGGTTGTTCAGCTGTGAGGATCCAAGGACGCGTTTGTTCTCTCATAACTGCATACTGCGCTTTCTTCCTTTTCTCTCCTCCAGAACTGGAAGGGGTTTCCCTGGCGTGACAAAGTGAGCCAGGAGAAGGGGGCTTTGTGACAAGGGGCCTGTTGTATTGCAAACACCCCTCTTCTCAGGCTGGCCTGAACTGTCACTCCAGTGCCTTTCCTGGGGTCTCTGGAACCTTCCTCAGAACTTACATAATCTTCGTCACTTCCAAGAACGCTTCCTGGCACAAGGCCTCCATAAAATCATTTGCTTTTGACTCTGAGCTCTGGTGGAGCCTTTCTCTGAGTTTTTTGCACCTGGGTGACACTCAGGCCTTTTCAAGGGATGGTAGAAAACCCCTGGGCTCCAGGGGTGAGGAAGAGGCTCAGTTTCCAAATCTGTGAAAAGGAAAAGATAAGATAATGGTTCTTGATCCACACTGTTGTCTTAAGGATTAAGTGAGTTTGCATATGCAAAGACTTTGGGCAGCGCTGGACACAGTAACTAACTTAACTGTTATTATTGTGGTTTTTGTGTGGCGTTTGCATTGCTTTTTTTCTATAGTACGAGCTTATTCAACTCATCTTTGGGTTCCAGTGTCTAATGTAGTAGATTGTATGATCAATAAATGTTTCTTTTAAATGAATGATGGGAGGGATATGTTACAAGCATGATATGCTGGTGGATGTTTAACAACTGGCTCTGGGGGTGGAGGGTGCCCTGATTTGTAGTGTTTGTCATTTTCCATGGTGTAAAAACTCCCACCATGACCGATTTTAAGCTACCAATGTGGCGACAGTGAACACTGGGTTTGGAAGAGATGCTGATAATCCAGGGCCAGCTGGCTCCCTGCACTGCTGAGAGGTGTCTGTGATAGACAGAAACCATAAGGCTGCGGCCATCCCTGGCCTCTCCCCCTACCACACATAGGAATTGGTAATTTGGCCTTTTTATTTATTTGTTTGTTTGTTTGTTTTTATTTTTGTCTGCGCTGGGTCTTAGTGCAGCATGCGGGATCTTTAGTTGCGGCATGCAGACTCTTAGTTGCAGCATTCATGCGGGATCCAGCTCCCCGACCAGGGATCAAACCCGGGCCCCCTGCATCGGGACCGCGGAGTCTTACCCAATGGACCACCAAGGAAGTCCCAATTTGGCCTTTTTAAAAAACACTCAATGATAAGATCTTAAACATAGACTAGTTCAAAAGTGGGATTTTTAGGGGGTCTTCCCTGGCAGTCCCCTGGTTAAGACTCTGCGCTTCCACTGCAGGGGGCACGGGTTCAATCCATGATCGGGAAACTAAGATCTCGCATGCTGTGTGGCTCGGCCAAAAAAAAAAAAAAAGTGGGATTTTTAATAAGCATGTGCAAACTTCATATGACACTACTTTGTGTTTTGTGTATGTTCAAAGCCCCCAGGTTGTGCTGTCCTCTCTGAAGGAAGCCCTGCATGCAGGGAATTCAGCACATCTGGGGGACAGATAAATAACCTTTGACAGACCTTTCAGAGCCACTTAGAAAAGGGAAAGCAGAAAATAGAGGCCCCGGAGGACACTTAACGTTCAGTCTGAGCAGCAAAAAGGTGGTAAAGGAGTAATTAGCACGTTTCTAAATAGCAGCTAAGAGTTAGGGGCCAAATGTGGAGAGCATAGCCTGAGGCCACCATAGGGGGAGAGAGCTCCACCAGCCCCTGTGTCGGGAGTGAAACAGATGTTTGTACCAAGGTCCTACTTTGTATTTAGGAGGTTTGTATGGTTTGTTTGTTTTGGGGCTTGGGTCTAATTGAACAATTTAGGAGTAGAAAGAAAAATTAAGCAATTTCTCATGCTGTCTGAATAATGTGTTGGAATAACCAAGAAGAGGTTAGTGTAACAAGTGGGTAGGTCATGGCCCCGCTTAATGACCCATATCTGGATAGGATTATTGTCCAGAGTGATGACCAGCCCTCATTCTCATCACACACAAAGAGAAGGCTTAGGGGGAAGAAACAAAAAGCCTCGGCCTTTTATTGTGCACAGCATATAGTGTAAACTGTGGGTGCTTAATACTTGTTTGTTTCAATAAAGGCTTTTTCTAGCAGCTGTGCCCAGCAAGGGGTGGGGCCTGCCTGAGGTCACACGGCTAACGGGGCAGAGTTGACCAAACCCAAGTCTCTGACCTCCGCCTGATGCCGTTTACTTCTCTCAGCACCTGGTAAGGGACCAGCTGGACGTAAGAGGCTCTGGGGGAGGGGACCAGACAACAGCTTCATGTTAGGTGCCCCCTTTTCTTCTCTAGGATCACTCTGGCAAATCTCTGCTTCTTGATTGTCCCCTGTGACAGACATCTATGTCTGCTTGCCCCTGAAACTCGCGGACAGTTTCCAATTCTAGCTCAGATTGCAGTTAAGAGACGTTCTAGACGCTTCCCTGCTGGACATGCTGTGTCTCTGGGGTGTGTGTTTGTGTGTGTGTGGGGGGGAGACGGGAGTGACAAGAGGGTGGGAAGGAGGTAGTGTAACAGAAAGGACTAAAAGAATGACTGGGCTTCCCTGGTGGCGCAGTGGTTGAGAGTCCGCCTGCCGGTGCAGGGGACACGGGTTCGTGCCCCAGTCCGGGAGGATCCCACATGCCGTGGAGCGGCTGGGCCCGTGAGCCATGGCCGCTGAGCCTGCACATCCGGAGCCTGTGCTCTGCAACGGGAGAGGCCACAACGGTGAGAGGCCCACGTACCGCAAAAAAAAAAAAAAAAGAGTGACTGATCACCCAAGGAAACGGGGAGCCCTGGGTGGGTCTCCCCTCCACCCCCGCCCCCAACAGGTTTCACCTGCACCTCTGGTTTCCAGTGGTTCTCAGCTGAGAAACACTTGCTCTCTTCTCTTGAAGCCATAGCCATGGGCCTGAATTGGCCGCCATAGGGACTGCCCCCTGCACAGTTGCAGGCCTTCTAGAGAATTCACAGACACGGTTACAGGCAGTTACATCCTTGTCATAACATGCAGACAGCTCTCCAGGCAGGCTGCACAAAATGGGTGTGCACTCTGTCTCCTTGCTCTTATACCTGCTCCAAGCCTCAGTGGGACCCCTTGGCATGACCCCTCTAAAAGAGGCCCCTGCCCAGCACTGCTCTTCCCTGCAGGTTTGGGGAGTCCCTGGCTTCAGGGAGGGAATGGCCGAGCAGACCATGAGAGTATGTGTGTAATGAAGCAACTGTCTGCTCCAGCCCATTTCTGAGGAAGAGCTCCAGAAGTGTCTACACACACACAGTGTCATCTGAATAAGCCGTGGTTCTGGAGCAGCCTGCACTGCAAGCTCCCCCAGGACCCTGGGCCTCTGCCTACCCAGCCCTGCCTGGGGAGCCCTACCACACCCCCACTCCACCACTAGTATCCAGCTCCACGGGCGCGCTTTCCTCAGAGCTAGTCCTGCCCCTCTTGGGGCCCAAAAGGGCAGGCTGAAACTTCTCGGGCTCAATAGATGACAGCTCAAACAAACGAAAGTACTTACTGATTTTAAAACCTCAGAAAACCTGAAAACTTCATCTTTGTTGCCTACTCCAGGAAATTAAGCCTGGGGAAAACAGCACAGCAGTTTCTCAGAAGGCCTAAAATTAGACCAACACCACCCCAAAAGAGATGGTCCTGTCCAACCAAAGTGTGTCACAAGCTGGGAGAAGGTGGCCCCTGACCTTATGACAAAACAAGGTATAATATAGGGAGAGCGATGAGACTATTGAACGATGCATTCTGAGCCTTTGTTACATGGAATATAAACTTTAGGGATCCGTGCTTTTTTTTTTTTTTTTTTTTGGCCCTGCCATGCGGCATGTGGGATCTTAATTCCCCGACCAGGGATCGAACCCGTGCCCCCTGCAGTGGAAGTGGGGAATCTTAACCACTGGACTGCCAGGGAAGTCCCTAGGGATTCACACTTATGAAAAAGAATCAGGGGCCTCTGAAACTACAGAGGTTTATGATCCTACTCATTGTGTGGCTGACATATTTACTGTCTGATTTTTTAAAAATAGTGTTGTGGTCATTTTCATGAAGAATTTGGCACCAGGGCAGAAGTGCAATTCCTGTTTCACCGTTGTCCCTAAGGACAGAAACAACACCTGCTTACGGTGGGAGGGAGGTCTGGTTTGTGCTGCCACTGGACCCACCCGGTCATGGGGTCCATGCTTTGTCCTGTGTTGGCTGGTTCATGCTGGAAAATCAGTGCAACAAATAACCACCGGCTTCCTACTGACTGCAAGCATTGGGTTGAGCATCGAAGGAGGTTTAAAGATGAGTAAGACCGTGACCTTGGACTTCCTATCTGCCCATCTATCAGGACAACAAGACTAGTAGCTGAACTGACCTCAAGGCAGAGAAAGGTTGGTGTCTCAAGAGAATGATATGCTTTGGAGCCTCAAAGAAGGAGAGGTGCAAGACCAACTTGCCCACCTTAAAATAAAGTCCCATTTCTTATGATCATTATAGGAGCCAGACCCTATGCTTGCTAAACTTTAACTCATTTACACCTCAACACAACCTTATGCACTGAATTCTACTAATACCTTTTTAACAAGTGGGAACTGAGGCTCAGAAAGGGTAACTTTAGGCCAAGGTAATACAACTCATAAGGGGTGCAGTCAGAATGTAATCCTAGCGCAGCCAGACCCTGCGATGGTCTGTGACCTTGCAGGGGGGCAGGGAATGGCAGCAGGAACCCTGGGGTCTTTGGGACATTTTACCCTTCAGAACAGCCTCTTGCTGTGCAGAGCCCGCCGGAGGGCTCATCGCCTGGAGCCAGGTGGGAGGGCAGAAAGCCCTGCGGAGCACCGGGAGGGCTTTCTGCCCTCCCACCTGGCTCCAGGCGGCCAGATGAGCGCTTTATTTGCGGTTGCTCTTACGTCATCTCGTTTGTGATAATCATTTGTAGACTTGTTGCCACTGCACACCGTAAGCAGCAATGACCATGAAGTGATTCCCTTAGCAGTACACAGGGGCCCGGGCAGCACTGCCTGGAAACACGGGTTGATTCGGTCTCAGGGTGGATGTCGGTGTGGATTAGGGAGTCTTCTGAATTAAAAAACCTTTCTAACGGAGCACAGGTTTATTGCATGTGAACTTCGCCAGGAACTTGGGCCAGGCTGGCAAAGGGCTCCCGGAGCAAGGGTCTGCATGTGTCCACTGCAGGTCAGTGGTGCCCCAGCCTGCATCTGGGGAGCTCGAAAGTTGTTTCACAGCCTTTTAAATATCCCCCGTTGCAGTCTTGTTTGCAATGAATTTGTACTATCTGTAAGGAAAGGGTTTGCCCAGTAAGGGTAAACTCCGGGCACCCTGACCCACCCTAATGAGTTTTGCCTGCGTAAACCCTATTAATTGTGGCTGTTGCTTTTTAACTGCCCTTAAATTTCTTGCGTGCGCACTGCCCCAGGGTTTCTGTTTCCGTGGGGGCTGTATTCGCACCCCAACCCCCAGAAGTCTCATCAATCTGCACGCCGCCCTCACCCACCCCCTGTCTGGTGTTAGTACTATTAACGGGATGAAGGTCAGAAAAATGGTCTCGGGCTTCCCTGGTGGCGCAGTGGTTGAGAGTCCGCCTGCCAATGCAGGGGACGTGGGTTCGTGCCCCAGTCCGGGAAGATCCCACATGCCTCAGAGCGGCTGGGCCCGTGAGCCATGGCTGCTGAGCCTGTGCGTCTGGAGCCTGTGCTCCGCAACAGGAGAAGCCACAACAGTGAGAGGCCCGCGTACCGCAAAAAAAAAAAAAGAAAAGAAAGAAAAAATGGTCTCGTTGGCCTAGACCAGGAGCCACGGGCCTGTGAGGAAAACAGGAGCGGAAACCCAATGGTTTTTCTCAAGAGGGCCAGGAACTTCCAGGTCAAGAGAAGAGAGACTTTAGATCGTCGTGGGGTCATCTCCATGTAAGGAAGGACTCCAGCAGCGCTGTGCACAGCTGGGACAACTGCTCCGGGTGTGGAGAGGGTTCAGTCTTCTGGGGAATGTGGTGGGAGTCTTAGTGCCTCGGACACAAAGCGTGGTCCTCAGACAAGCATCCCTCAGGAGCTCTTTAGAAATGGAACATCTCAGGCCCCACCCCAGACCTGTTGCCCCAGAATCTGCATTTAATGAGATCCCAGGCTAATTCCTGTGAACAGAGGTACTGCTTCAGGACAGGGTTGCATGAGAATCACCTGGAGTAGAGTTCTTGAATACTAAGGACAGGCCTTTATCTTGCGGCCACCAGAGCTGAGAAGCCACTAGCCTGGAACGTTCAAGAACCATTTCTACACCTAATACTCTGGTTCTCTCCCCTCCCCTCATGCTTCTCTTCCAAGTTCACGCAGGGGTGCGTACCTGCACATGAGAGTAAGAAGATGGCATTGACATGGCGTAATGTCTACCGGTTGCCTCTGTCAGTGCTTAATGAGAGAACAGGCAACCTTCCCTGAGAGCCTTGGGGCAGGGGCCAGAATCTCCTGCTTCCTGCTGCTGTATCCCCTGAGAATCCAGTTTTGCCGGGAGAGAGGAGAAAAGCTAAACTTGGTGGGCTGGGTAACCAGGCCTGCCCGAGGGCTCCCCATCCCAGCGCTTTGGTCCCTGGTCCCTGCAGGACTCTCCTAGGAGCTGGGGGTTCCTTTCAGGCTGCCCGGGCCCCTGTGTACTGCTAGGGGAATCACTCAGTCATCACAAGGCCAGTACCTTCAGATCGGACTGAGTGGGGGTAGCTCCCAGTTAGGACCTTGTTATGGAAGCACGGCCAGCCCTCAGGAGCCCCACCCCATGTGGGCAGTGGTTACTGTGCAGTGATTGACTGGGCCTGGGGCCCCGGAGCCTTTGTCTGAGCCCTTGTCTGAGCCCCTTGCATCCCTCCCCGGAGGCCATTGTCTGGGTTGGAGGGTGTTAATCCACAGCCCCTGAGAAGCTGCCTGGCAAATGGAAGGTTAATGTGCAAACAGCAGGGAGTGTTGTCAGTGTGTGTGAAGCTGGACACCAAGTGGAAGGGAAATAGTTAAACCTCCTATTCACGGTCCCAGAGAGGAGGGAGGGAGGGGTAGCCTCAGGAGCAGGCCTGGGCCTTGTGCTAATCTGGCTGGAATGTAACCAGTTCGGGCAGTTTCTGGCTTAGACGTGCCTCCACCTCTCAGGGGCTGGCGTCCCCCCCAGTCCCCTCTACCTTGTGTAGGCCCAGCAGCCCAGGCCCCCGGGGGCCGCTCTTTGTTTGCAGCAGCCAAGCGTCAGAGGGGTCCTGGTTAGACTGCTTTAAGACAGGAGGATGGGGAGAGGTCCCTGCAGCCCTCACCGCCCCCCGACACTGCAGGAAGGAGCTCGGGGAGGCAGCTGTGCTCTCCTCAGTGGGGGAATCACAGGCTCTCTGTTGCAGGAATTGCATGGGGGGTGGGGTGGGCAGAAGAGAAATGTTGTAGGAGAAAGACCCCAAACCTGTTTGGCCAGGCTGCTTTGCTGCCTGAAGGCCTGGGAATGCTGAGAGGGAAGCCCCTGCTTCCGGACACACTGAATTATAACAGTGGGGCCTTGTGTGTGGAGGGGAATGCTGTGAGGCGGTGGCCAGAGGGGGGTCAGCTTACATGTCGTGTGTAAATGCTTTACAAGGAGAATGTGTTCGTGTGCTCACTTCTGCAATTTACAATCAATTTTTTTTTAATTGTGGACTTGGGCAAATCACCTAACCTCCCCCGCACCCCCCCAATTTCCTCATCTTTATTTATTTAGTTATTTTCCAGATTTTTTCTCTCTTTGTTTGATGTGGACCATTTTTAAAGTCTTTACTGAGTTTGTTACAATATTGCTTCTGGTTTTTTTTTTTATTTAACATTTATTTATTTATGGCTGCATTGGGTCTTCGTTGCTGCGCGTGGGCTTTCTCTAGTTGTGGCGAGCGGGGGCTACTCGTTGCGGTGGTGGGCTGCTCATTGCAGTGGCTTCTCTTGTTGCGGAGCACGGGCTCTAGGCGCGTGGGCTTCAGTAGTTGTGGCGCGTGGGCTCAGTAGCTGTGGCTTGTGGGTTCTAGAGCGCAGGCTCAGTAGTCGCGGCGCGCGGGCTTAGTTGCTCCGCGGCATGTGGGATCTTCCCAGACCAGGGCTTGAACCCGTGTCCCCTGCATTGGCAGGCGGATTCTTAACCACTGCGCCACCAGGGAAACCCTCGCTTCTGTTTTTTATGTTTTGGTTTTTTGGCCGCGAGGCATGTGGGATCTTAGCTCCCCGACCAGGGATCGACCCCGCACCCCCTGCATTGGACGGCAAAGTCTTAACCACTGGACCACCAGGGAAGTCCCTACAATCAACTTTTAAAACATTCTCTCTCTTGGTCTGGGTGGTGCTTACATAATATTGTACATATTAAAAATACATCGAGCTACACACAGGTTTCAGGCACTTCCCTAATATAAAATGTATACCTCCGTTTAAAAAGCTTTTAAAGATCAATTTTGAAAAAAGAAAGAAAGAAAGAAATCCTCCTTCCCAACCTGCAAGGCTTTGCCTGGCTGGCACAGCTGCAGGGAAGGAGGGGACAAGGGTTCTGGGCCCAGCGCATGGGCATCCAAGCGCCCGGAGTACTGTGGATGTCTGAGCTCCCACACCGACATTTGCAGACAGAATGAAGTTGCACAGCAGCCAGATTCTGGGGCTTCCCCACCGCGGTCCGCCACTTTGCTCTCAGGATTTGGAGAAAACATCAAAGCAGCAATTTTAGGAAGAACTCCCAGGGGCCTGCTTGGACTGAGTCACCTTCCCAGCTCACAGAGGGCCACGGAGATGGCCCTGGACAGGACGTGCCTGCTGGGCAGCCCTGGCCACCTGCTGGCCCCAGGTGGCTTCCCCCACCCCTGGGGAGCCTGTGCCCAGTGCACAGAGGGGATGATGGTCCAGCAGGCAGAACCCTAGATTCTTCTTCTGCACTGCCCACCAGCAGATCCACACTGGGAGGATTCATCCATAATGGACTTCATGGTTCCTTCTGTCTCTGATTCCGTGATTCAGGATCGGGAAATGATTTTCCTCGGTACTTTTAGGCCACGAGACTCAGTCCAACATTCGAATCCTGCCTCTGCCACCCCTAGCTGTGTGGCCTTGGTAAAATCAAAATCTCTCTAATCTCAGCCTCCTCATATGTGAAAAGGGAATAAAAACAATACTGAACTCGTAGGCTTGTGAGAGGATTAGGTGAAAACCAATGTTGTTGTATTCATTATCTGGGATAAAGGTTAGCCTCTAGCATCATCGTAAGCAAAACCACAGGACACTGTGCCTCATCGTCCCACAAATCAAATTCTTCCCTATATTCAGTGTCACCCTTAGGCTGAGCAGGAGGGGCCCCAGCCTTGGGCCCCCCACTTTAGGGGGCCCACTCTGCCGCTAGCATCCCCTGTCTTTCCCCCAGTGTAGAGCATCCGTGGGCCCAGGAACTAGGGGGGTGTCCTGAGTCCAGGGCCTGCTCCGGTCTCTTCCTCAGGTCCCTTCTCCTGGGTGTGCCCTGAGTATGGTGTGCACACCCCTACATTGGGGGGGCCAGGGGACTGCTTGCTTGCCTGGGGCTGAGGTGTCTGGGTGTTGCCCTGTGTGGTCCTGAAACCTTATGGTACAGGATGGAACTGGGGGTAGAAGAGAAAGGAGGGGCCCTGGGTCAGGCTCTTCCACCACCACATTCTGGTCCAGAACTCAGAAGTCTAGGAATTCTAAATTTGAACCTAGCCTTCTCGTAACAATTAGGAAGGCATATTTGTCAGGGCAGGAGGATAGGATATATTTAACAGTTTGTTAGCTTGAGTTTTAAGTTTTAAATATGTCAGCACATGGGCTTTCCTCTACACTCTTGTCGTGGGCCCTGCAGATCTTAGGGGTGGGTCTGCCTGGGTGCCTCCTTTTCCCCAGTCACAGCCACTGACCTCTGAGGCCCCCTCCATAGTTGTCCTTAAGAAAACATTGTCCCAGATCCTTTCCATTCAGAACGTTTGCATATTTATTAATACGCTAGTTCTGGAATAGAGCGCCCCCGCGTCGCGCCCCCCGACCCCCCGCTCTGCGTAGATTGTCCAAGTGGCAACCCAGACTCTCCATTCTTCAAAGTCTAGGTCAAATCCCACCTCTTTGCCTGTACTACCCACTCACGTTTATCACTCGGGGCACAAGACCTGTCTTCCCTATTGGGCTGAGGCCATCCCAAACCACAGTCTTTCTGTCCCCATATCACCGCACAGAGCGCTTGATGAGCCCAGTAGGTGCACAGCAAGTATTTGTGGAATGAGAGGTGAGCTCGCTGCAGACTAATTAGTGTTCTGTGGACCTGTGTTGATTTTCTCAAACTGCTGTGTCAGTAAGCTCCTCCCACCCCATGTAAACATATTCAGACCCTAAAGAAAATCAGGCAGCCAGCCTTTAACAAGCCCAATCAACCCAACCCTCGTTTTTATTATCTTTGGGGTGGGTTTGCTTGGGAATTTGTATCTGTAGAAAATCTTAGCGTTCGCTGCTGTAAGGCAAATTTTTTGCATTCATTTATTCTGTCAGTGGTTTGGCTCTATAAAGCAGAGGGCCAGCCTGAGGGAGAATTGTGAAAGAATCCGAGTTTGTCTTTGGTGGTAGGAATTAAACAGCTTCTCCAGGCCTTGCCCTCAAACTTCAGCCCAGTTTACTATTGAAAATTGTGTCTCAAGGGGTAAGGAGAGCCGTGGGATAATGGAGCCTGAACATTTTTGAGATATAGCCATTTCGTTGTCTTTCTTTCCTCGGAAAATAGTCTTTTGGGAAAAACTTGGATGGAGACCTTTAGAACCACACAATTTTTTAAGTTGAATTCAAGCCTCAAGTCATGGCTTGATTCATTTTTTTCTGAACAATGGACAATAAATGCTGGTGGAGAGCTGTGAAATGCCGGGAAAAGAAGGGAGGGCGGGTTGGCTGGGTGTTCCTGGGCACAGGCCAGGTCACCAGACATTGTGCACGTGTGAGGGAGGGGCTTCAGAGAGGGATGGCGCACCCCCAGCAGACCTCCCGGGGCCTGCCCCAAACTACAGGATTATCCGGCTTCTCCATTTCCTGGACTGCACGTTGAAGCGCCTGAAACTAAGACATCCCCAGGAATCCCCTGGCGGTCCAGTGGTTAGGACTCCGCGCTCTTACCGCCCAGGACCTGGATTCGACCCCAGGTCGGGGAACTCAGATCCCACATGCCGTGCAGCCAAAAAAAAAGACGTCCCTGGGGACAAGCCGTGCAAACTCACCCTTATTTACTAAGGCAGACACTGCTCTGTCCAAAGTGTTACAGTAACACCAACAAGAAGAAACGATGCTAGTGGCTAATGGCTATTGAGTGCTTACAAGGCACTAGCACTTGATGTGTATTCCCTCATTTAATCCTCAGTATAGCTGTGTGCAGTAGACAGTGTTACCACCCTTGTTTTACCGGTAGGGAGGCCAGAATTTAAACTGAAGAAGAGATATCCATGTTTCTGATTCATCATTTAAAGAAACATTGTATGTGACGGGCCTGGCCATTTGTCAACACCTGTTGAAAGATGTTTCAGTGGTCATTTGACAAAGATGTGTTGAATATCATGCTGTGACCTGTACCATAGTTAGAGGTACATCTAAGTGGTAAAACCCCCGGGCTTCCCTGGTGGCGCAGTGGTTGAGAGTCTGCCTGCCGATGCAGGGGACACGGGTTCGAGCCCTGGTCTGGGAGGATCCCACATGCCGCGGAGCAACTAGGCCCGTGAGCCACAACTACTGAGCCTGCGCGTCTGGAGCCTGTGCTCCGCAGCAAGAGAGGCCATGATAGTGAGAGGCCCACGCACCGCGATGAAGAGTGGCCCCCGCTTGCCACAACTAGGGAAAGCCCTCGCACAGAAACAAAGACCCAACACAGCCAAAACTAAATAAATTAATTAATAAACTCCTACCCCGAACATCTTCTTTAAAAAACAAACAAACAAACAAAAAACCCAAAGTAGCAGTCCTCAACTCTAGATGTAGAAGTAGTTCTGTTGGGATTTGGGGGTTTCATTATAATTACTAAGCATTTGCTCACCCTCGATCATCGAATCTTCTTGGGACGAGCCCTGTATACGTCTTCTGAGTTCCTTCTTGCCAATAACCTTTCTGCCATTTCTAATTAGCATCTCTGTGGTTTGTAGTACTGTGTAGTTGACTGTGTACTCAAGAACATTGTTCTGGTTCTTGACTCCTTAAGGGATTATTGCTGGTGTGTGTGTATGTGTGTGTGTGGGGGGTGTATTCCAAAGCCAAAGCTGTAAAATTTACTTTGAATAATATTAGTAGAATTATTTAATCCCCTCAAACCCACCATAAAAGTTAACTAGAATACCCGAAGGCCCACAAGCCTGTATAGGAAGGCATTTGGTTTCTACTGAGCTGCATCACACAGGCCAGACCTCTGGATTCCCACTCCCGTGGCCACGCTCTATGCAGGCGTTAAAGGGAAGGACATTTTCAGTGGGTTTGGGATTATGAAGCACGTGAGCTCGGGCCCACGGACACCTCCCTGACCGCGTGGAGAGGACGTTGTGAAGTGGGCGCCGTCTCTGATTCCACCAGCACCCACGTGTCTTGACAGAGTTTGTAAGGACAGGAAGATGTGCATTAGCTGTGACCAAAAGCCAACCTAAGCGATCAGGGCAAGTAGAAGTAGGTGTTGTCGTAGCTACAAAGAATATGCTGTGAGCTCGGGGCCTCCTCTCGGGAGGAAATCTCTCGGTTCCCTGGAGCCTCTGACGATCCCAGTGAAGTAAGGGAGAAAGTGGTCTGCAGGCCTCAGGGATGTGCCTCGGAAGAAACGGTGCCTCAAGGGCGCAGTACAGATGTGGGTCGTTCAGGCAGTTTCATCAAGGACTTGTTAGAGATCCAGGTTTGAAGACTCCGGAGGGAGTACTGCGAAAAGAGAATGAGAATAAACTGCAGAAGAACGAGCCATTATACACATGGGGGTACCCGGCAACCTCAGGGTCTCTTGGGAACCCCAAAAGCAATTCGAGAGCAAGGGTGTGGTCCCTGGAGCTGATGCCTAATACTGCCTTCTAGCAGGTTCCCTTGGGATTATGACTCAGGGACCGAGGGAGTATTACTCCTGAGGGTGGGGAACTGGAGAGTAATGCTAGGTATTTGTTACTGCTGTGGCTTCAAATATACCCTGTCCTCACCCCAAACTTGGAATTCCAGCAATAACAGGAGGCCACTGGCAAGCCTGTCTGCCCTATAACAAGGGTCTCAGTCGCTCTGTCTGACGTACCTTGTGATGGCTACACGTCCTCTGGATGCAACTGCGGGGGGCTGAGGTCCCTCAGGCGTGCCTTGGTCCAGCCCCTGGCAAAGCATGGCAGATTTTTGCCAAAAGTACGAGGGCATGACAGTGAAGCACTCGGAGAACAGAATAAGGCGGGGTGGCTAGAGCATGGGTGGAGGCTGTTGCTGGAGGTTGGGGGCAGGTGTCTGGCAGTGGGAAGGGTGGGCTAGGGTCTTGATGCCCATTGAGCAGGCAGGTTTTATTCTGCAAGCAACACAGAGCTCTCGGCAAGGCAGTGAGGCAATCAGTAGCATGACGGATGGGCTGGCCCGAGGAAGGGCTACAGGCAGGAGGTCAGTGGGGAGTCTTTGCAGAGGTCCAGGGCAGTGAGGAGGAGAACAGAGCAAAGGGAATGATTTGAGAGACCGTCCAGAGTTAGAAGGAGAGGACTTGGTCCTCTGTCAGATGTAAGGGTGAGGGAAGGAGAAAAGACTGTCCCCAGGTGTGTAAAGTAGTCAGAGTGACCTTGCGTCCTGGTTCATATCTGTTGTCTGATGTGTTAGGGTTCTCCAGAGAAACAGAACCAATAGGGTGTGTGTGTGCGTGTGTGTGTGCGTGTGTGTGTGTCTATGCAAGTATAGAGGCTGGCAAGTCCCAAGCACTGCAGGGTAAAGACCTGAGAACCAGGAGCGCCAATGATGTAGTTTCCATCTGAAGGCTGACAGGCTCACGGCCCAGGAAGAGCTGATGTTTCTGTCTGAGTCCAAAGGCAGAAAAAAAGCTGATGTCCCAGTTCAAAGGTCATCCGGCAGGAAACATTCTCTCATTCGGGAGAAGGTCAGCCTGTTTGTTCTACTCAAGCCTTTAACTGATTGGACGGGGGCCCACCTACCTTACAGAGGGCAATCTGCTTCACTCAATCTACCGATTCAAATGTAATCATCTCACCCCAAAACAGCCTCACAGAAACGCACAGAATAATGCTGACCGAATATCTGGGCACTCCGTGGTCCGGTCAAGTTGACCTCTAAACTAACCATCACCCCTGGTGTGATTGTTAAAATGTTCCCCTTTGCTTTAAAAAGATGTGTGAGGGACGTTAGGAAACTGGATCAGGGCTGGGTTTCACTGAGTCTGTGTGGGATCAAGCTGCCTGTGTCAAGATGCAGAGGAGGCTGTTGGGAATGAGAAGTGAGGTTGGGGCAGCCACAGGTCGTGCCCACCACTGGGTCCTGACCAGCCTGCGGGTGGACGGGCTTACGCAGCCAGGAGGATTGAGAACACAGCCTTCGAGGGGTAGCCCCGACACTAAGGAGAAGTGGAGAACCAGCCGAAAGGGGGGTCCCAGAAGCTGAGGGCCTTCTTAGGGAGGAGAACTGGAAGATGACATTGAATTTGTAGTTAGAGGGTCAGCGGTAACCTTCCAGGAACCGTGTCAGTGACATGGCAGCCAGATGGCAGTGGGATGAGGCATTGGGAGTGGAAGGGACAACGTTGGGTGTTTTGGGGTTTTTATAAAAAGACTATTATATATATACAATTTTTTCTTTGTTGGCCATGTCCTATGGCTTGTGGGATCTTAGTTCCCCAACCAGGGATTGAACCTGGGCGCATGGCAGTGAAAGCGCCAAGTCCTAACCACTGGACCGCCAGGGAATTCCCCCAAAGACTATAAAATAAGGGAGAGATGGCAGCAGCACAGGGGCCCCACCCAATCACGGGACACTGGCCAACTGCTCTGATTTTCCTTCTTTGGGGAGAAAAATGGAAATTGAGAAGGAAGAAATTAATGACCCATTCAAAGCATGACTTGAGTTTAATTTAGCATGTATTTGAGTATCCCTGGCCTCAAGGAATTAATAAGAAGTGTGGGACATCTACGAATGTAACATAGAAAATAAAGGTGGATCAAGTAGAGAATTTGGCCAGTGACTTACCAAAAGTGTTCAGATGAGCCGCACTTAGCCAGTCTGGCTCTGTGTGCATCACGGATCCCGGGACATGGAGATGGAATTGTCACTTATTTCAGGGATCGCCTTTCAGGCTCAGTGGTTGGGAACCAGGGCCTCAGGAAGGAAGTGGCAGAAATGTGGAATCTTGGGATCATCGGATGCGGGCCCTGAACAAGGCCTGATCACCTCCCAGCCCCGCTCCCCAAACAGCTGCCTCATGCCCAGGCTATGCCTAGAGTAGGTGTGCTCCTGGGTCACTCGGGAAATGACACGAGGTTCAAGAAATATTTTTAGGACTTCCGTCCTCTGAAATGTACCCCCCTTCCCCAACCTAACTAGCCTAGCCCAGATGCTTGAAATTCCATAAAGACCAAGCCCTCGATCTGGTTGGAGAGGTCGGGGAATGCGCTGCGGCCCCTATCCCAACCCAGAAGTAAGGCATGTCTTGTGCTGACGCCAGTAGGAATGTTAAAGGGATACCGGTTGTGATGGTGAATTTGCCCAGTGACATCAGCAGGAATCACGGTGCAGGCATTTCCTGTCTAACCTCCTGATGGTTAATTTGTGAGACTCTGCAAAGGATGCTTTCAGGTTGTGGATTCTCCATATTTCCCAGACACTTCCACTTTGAACTTTATCCGTATAATGGTTTCTCTGTAATAAAGACCGTGTTCTGAGTAAGCATTTAAGCAGGGGCGAGACAT
Source organism: Hyperoodon ampullatus (assembly GCF_949752795.1). Taxonomy (NCBI): domain Eukaryota; kingdom Metazoa; phylum Chordata; class Mammalia; order Artiodactyla; family Ziphiidae; genus Hyperoodon; species Hyperoodon ampullatus. Next base: position 9,581,564 of record NC_136928.1, read on the forward strand.
GGGACCTGGCATACAATAAGAAACACTTAAAAATGTTTAAAGGGGCTTCCCTGGTGGCGCAGTGGTTAAGAGTCCGCCTGCCGATGCAGGGGACACGGGTTCGTGCCCCGGTCCAGGAAGATCCCACATTCCGCGGAGCGGCTGGGCCCGTGAGCCATGGCCGCTGAGCCTGTGCATCCGGAGCCTGTGCTCCGCAGCGGGAGAGGCCACAACAGTGAGAGGCCCGCGTACCGCCAAAAAAAAAAAAAAAAAATGTTTAAAGGGTAGGTGGGTGAATGCTTGCTCTGGGGGATAAGAATAGTGTCAAAGGGACAGGATCAGATCCACGGAGGTCATCTTTGAACGGGAAGCCCAGTGGGTAGAAACTGCGGAAAGTTCTTAGGGGAAGGGGTTCTTAGCAGCTGAAGAAAGCTCTTGAGCGTACTTTAGCATCACCTGGGGAACTTTAAAAAAGAAATAAGAATACTCTAGTCCTACCCTAGAACATGATAGGGAGGGGAGACAGGAATCAATGTTTTCAAGCTCCTCCAGGCAAGCCCCAGGGAGGTCTGAGCTCCTGTAGACGGTTATCTCCACAGCCCTTCCCCTCTGGTCGAAATGGTACCCAACCTTGCCCCCTTTGGGGCACCCATCTGTGTTCAGTTGGGGAAGGAAAACAGCTGGAGGAAGCGTGTCAAAGGGCACTGCCTGTGGAGTGGGGCTGAGAGCCGCTGGTGGTCACTGCTGGCCCAGCGCATCTTGCCCAGAGACAAGTAGAGATTCTCAAGGGGCTGATACCACCCCTTTTCAGGCCTTAGTGGCGACGATGGAGGGGAGCTGTCAGGGGTAGGACACCACGCGAGGAAAAATAGCCCTTAGAAATTCAGAAATGAGGGACTGGAGATTTGAATATAGACTTTAATGATTTTTTTTTCCCTGATCAGTTTTATCTGTCTTTAAAACTTCTAATTAAAAAGCGATTCCCGGGCTTCCCTGGTGGCGCAGTGGTTGAGAGTCTGCCTGCCGATGCGCGGGTTCGTGCCCCGGTTCGGGAAGATCCCACATGCCGCAGAGCGGCTGGGCCCGTGAGCCATGGCCGCTGGGCCTGTGCGTCCAGAGCCTGTGCTCCACAACGGGAGAGGCCACAACAGTGAGAGGCCCGCATACCGCAAAAAAAAAAAAAAAAAAGCGATTCCCATTGCCTATATTTGTTTTTATACTTTAAAAGCAATATATGTGTAGCCAAAAGAAGAAAATTGAAACACCCATAATCTTGTCATCCAGAGATAAGTTCAGCTCACCTCCTGATGTGTGTATCCTTCCAGACCTCTCTTCAAAACATATATGAAGACTTTTTTTCAAAAGTGGGATGCTATACATATTCGGTATCCTGCTTTTTCATTTTAACAGTATACACACTTTTCCACGTCTATAAATATTCACCTACTTCATAAGTTAGGATATCATATTTGTAGCATAAGTTACTGAATATCTTTCAGCTATTATATAAACAGCTCTTCAGTGAGCATTCTTGAGCTATATTTTGCTCACATCCTTAATTATTTCCTTAGGATACATTCCTAGGGGTGGTAAGCCTTTGGACGACTTGATACATACCTGCAAATTGCACAAGAAAGCTTTACTAATTTACTTTCCCACCAACAGGGTATGAAAAAGTGCCCATGGTAACTAAAGAGGGGGAAAGCCTTAGCCAATATGACAGACTGAAAGTATTTAACTCATTACTGAGTTCATAACTTCTTGACCCCAAATTCTGCATACAAATGGAAGTGGAGCCCAGAGGTTTCCCTTAACTGTTTGGGTAAGTACCTAGACCAAAGGATCTTTACTGCCTCTGGGATTTCTGAGGGCTTTCCCTGATGTGGTTTTCAGTACACATGGCATCTATCCGGATCCAAAGTCTTTGTTCAGGCTAGTCCTTGGCCTGGCCCGCTCCCAATGTGTGCATGGGAACCACCAGGGGGCAGTGTGGAGCTATGGCCACACTCAAAAAGTCTTCTGGATTCTCCAAAACAAAATCTTGAATAATACAATCATTCCTTTGTTGTGTATTATATGACTTCTGCTGATTGGCATTCATAATATTGCTTTGCTTAGAGTAATATTTCATCCCCTTCCAATTATTTTTATATTTTCCCATGTAAGTTATATGTTGGTTGAAAAAAATAACCTGATCCATACTAGCTCTTCTGCAACTGGGCGCCAGGATGCCTAGGTTGTTCTAATCCCAGCTCTGCCAGTGGCCTGAGTGCCCTTATCTGAGAAATGCCAGGATGGACTGGAGGAGTGGTGTGGTTTATTTCTCTTCCAACACTAGTATAATGAAAGGGTTAAGAGTGTGGCCTTTGGGATGAACAGGGCTTGGGCAAGTTACTTAACCTCTCTGTTCTATTCCTCTGTTAAATGGGAACAATAATAGCATCAATTTATAAGGCTACGGGACTTCCCTGGCAGTCTAGCAGTTAAGACTCCGTGCTTCCATGGCATGGGGCATGGGTTCGATCCCTGGTCGGGGAACTAAGATCCCGTGTGCCACATGGTGCAGCAAAAAAAAAAAAAAATTTATAAGGCTATGAGGATTAAATGAAATAACACATGGAAATACAATGCTTGGTATAAGGTAACTGATCGGTAGATGTTATTTTTTTATTATTAAATTTATTTATTTATTTATTTTTGGCCGCCTTGGGTCTTCATTGCTGCGCGTGGGCTTTCTCTAGTTGCGGCGAGCGGGGGCTACTCTTCATTGCAGTGCGTGGGCTTACTGCAGTGGCTTCTCTTGTTGCAGAACATGGGCTCTAGGCGCGTGGGCTCAGTAGTTGTGGCTCGTGGGCTCTAGAGTGCAGGCTCAGTAGTTGTGGCGCACGGGCTTCGTTGCTCCGCAGCATATGAGATCTTCCCGGGCCAGGGTTCAAACCCATGTCCCCTGCATTGGCAGGTGGATTCTTAACCACTGCGCCACCAGGGAAGTCCCAGTAAATGTTATCTTTAAAGACATCTGTTTACTCTTCTATTCAGACAGTTTGCTATCCTTGGCTTTTGCACCTACTTACCTGCTTACCTAAATGGTAATATCAGACAGAATATAAATTCCAGAAATGCTGTGTTCCACAGTAGTGCTAAGCAGCACAAGCCTGGTGTCATCATCCCCCACCACCAGCCCTACAGAAGATATGCCAGGTTATTTTTTGTGATCAATATATAAACTATATGGTGAAAGGTTAAAATAGTTAGAAGCAGATATGATATCAGTGAATTTTTTTTATTTGATCAGTCTTATTGTATTAAGTAAATGGAGTCTTTGTCGGCTCGTAGACCACCCACTACCAGTAGATGGTCCCACTGGCTCTATCCACTGCCTGCCTAGAAGGCTGTGGATATCACTGCTCTTGCCCTAGGCCAGCAAGGGTAGGGTCTCTGGTAACAACCGCAGGAGCCTAGCCACTGATTGCCTTTGACCTTTAGATGCATTTCCACCTAGAACTGGCTGGGAAGCAACACCTAGAGGGTAGAAGCGCTTGTGCATCTGATTCTGTTGACTCTGAAACACCCTGCCGTAGTCATCAAGCAGCTCTCAGATGACGTGCTATGCCAAGGGCTGTGGCAACCCAAGGCACGAGTAAGTGGTTCCTGAGCCCAAGAAGCTCCAGGGGAGACGAGGGGGGATCCGTGAGCGAGCCTGGCTATGAGCAGGGAAGTCAGTGGGGCAGCAGGATGTGTGCATGACTTGCAGAAGGAACTAGGAAGCCATTGCAAGGTCAGGGGTGGTAGAGATGAAAAAAATACCGGGGCAGCCCATGGACAGGACGTAGCCAGCAGTGAGGGAGAGGGTGGAGGGAAAGATTTCTGAGGTTTTGACCTGGGAGTGCACAAGGGGATGGTGGGTCTGGGTGAGAAGCATTTGGGAAGAAAATAATGGTGTGTCTTGGGACATGCTGACTTTGGGGTTATGTCTGCAGACCTCTCCCAGTTCCTAGGGATGCCGCCTGTAATTTGCTGTAGCCTCTGGACGACCATACGAAACACGTGATTCCACAGCAGTGTTCCTCAGATGTCCCTTATGTACATAGTACATAATCTTTGCCACATAGCACCTATGGCATCTACTTAACATTTTTCTTTGAATTGACTCACTTTATTTCTACTTTTTAAAATGGAACTTTATTGAAAGCAACAGTGTCCAAGAAAACAGTTTTCCATACATATATATATATATATATATATATATACACACACACACACACACACACACACACACATATATGCTAATGCCTACGAAAGTATTCACTTTAATACTAAAAATAGGAGATGTTATTTAATAGAATTGAGATGGGAATTGGCAATGAGGTACAATACCCTTTCATGAAGTGAGGTGGGGACTTCTCTGGTGGTCCAGTGGTTAAAACTGCACGCTTCCACTGCAGGGGGCACAGGTTCGATCCCTGGTCAGGGAAGTAAGATCTTGCATGCCACGTGGAGTGGCCAAAAAGAAAAAAGAAATTTAAAAATTAAATAAATAAATTTTGAAAATGAAGTGAGGAGGAGGCATGAGCTTGGTGTGATAATGCATATAAGGTATCAACATACAGTATACCCACCATAAGCATTACTTTCTCAGCCCTTCCACTATCCTATCCTAATTTCCGGCAGCCTCTCTTCCATATGAATGTAGAATCGTTTTTGGTCCCTCTGCGTGACTAACCCACTCGTGCACACAAATTTGCATACACAGCAGCATCGGATGCAGGGACCTGGACTTCGGGCCCCGTTATCAGGAATGACAGCCCTGTGTAGAGATGGCTAGTGTGGCCTTATTCTCAGCATCCTGTCTCGCCGGTGGGGTCCAAGATCTCTCCCAGAACTGCCCACCTATTGAGGGACCTCCTCAGACATTTCCCATTTCCTGGTGCCCAGGAGTTGTTGACTTTGGCCACTGCTGGGCCTGCGGGAGCCACGGAGAGGGCTTCTGGAGAGAGGCCCTCGGAGCTCCATGCACCGGGAGGCAGCTCCAGGCCGCCTGGCTGTTCTTTTGTGTTGTGTGCTTTACTGGCCCCAGATAAGTGCTTCCTGTTCCCCATTGATTATCCACAGATCCTGCTTCCTTTCTCCTCAATACCTGGGATGCCTTCCAGCTTCTCCTCCCACAGGGGAAATCCATAAACTTCAGAATTCCCAGGCCTGCTTTTGGTCAATGGGCTTTGCAGTCATTACAGGTTTTGCTATTCAGTCACATTCTCCATGGCTCCTTCCCCTCTGTCTAGGAACGTAGTTCCTTATGTGCCCAGCCAGGAGGGAAATGTTCCTGAGGCCTGGTCTCACCTCTCCTTTTTGCCAGCCGGAGTATCTGTATCTACTTCAGGCTTAAATCAGAATAAATAGCCTACACCTCACAGATCAATTTTAGCCAACTATTAGTGGCTGCCTGGTGTACTGGGTTGAGAATTCTGAGGTCTTAACCCAACGTTAATTGGGAGAAGTGCCATGATCTATTAGCAGTGTCTGCCATGGGTCCACCAGGGGAGTGTGGCAGCACCCATGCCTGGTAATTTGCTATCCCAAGATTCCAGGATGAAATTGAAGCTTCTAGAAGACAGAGAGCATGCCCTCGTACCCTCTCAGTTATACCATAAAAGTTCAAAGCCCCATATTCCCGTGCCAACTGGACCATCAACTAGTTCATGACCTTGTGTAAATCCAAGAGCTTCCAGCAGGCTCAGTTTCCCCGTCTTTAAAATGAGGATGATAATATCTGCTTTATCCATATTTAGGGGTCAGTAAGATCAAATGAGGTAATTAAAGTGCTTTCAAAAGTAAATGACTACAGGGACTTCCCTGGTGGTCCAGTGGGTAAGACTCTGCATTCCCAATGCAGGGGGCCTGGGTTCGATCCCTGGTCGGGAAACTAGATCCCACATGCCACAACTAAGAGTCCGCATGCCGCAACTAAGAAGTCTGCATGCTGTAACTAAGACCCAGCGTAGCCATAATTAATTAATTATTAAAAATTTTTTTGAGCAACTAAATGACTACAGAAGCGTATTCTCCCTGTGTGACCCACCCAGCTCAGATGCCACCTCCTTTGTGAAGTCTTCCGGTCTTTCCACGAGAATCCTGCCCATTTCAATCCCTCTCTTCTCTGAACCTGTCATCTGCTGACTTATATTCCAGTTGTTTATACGGCTTTTAAAAAATCTCCCCTGTGGCATATCGTGCACATAAATCGCCACCTGATAGAGGAGGTACCCATTAAACATTTATGGACTGTTCTGTACAGAGCTTTCACTGCCTCTTGGTCAGTTTTATAAGTCTAAGTAGGCAGTTCTGTAAGAATGGGAAGCCACCTGATAGCTTTAAATAGGGTAGTCTTGTGTTTTAGAAAGATGTTTCTGGGAGCCAGTAAAGGGTGGACGGGAAGAGATGGGGAGAGAGACAGAAGCAGTGGTGACACTGAGGAAGAGGACTGGGATCCCTTCATCTCCATTCACCACGCTGTTCTTTGATATGGACAACAGACATTTTGTCAGTCTGAGGCCAAATGACCTGCAGCCCACCCCCGCCCCCTTCGAACTGGGTTGCTCCCCCCAGGTGCCTCCGGGATAATGTGGAGCAGACACTGAACAGGAGCCAGGAGACCAGCTGCAGGTGCTGCAGTGGCCCAGCTGTGAAGAGGGAGGACCTGAATCCCTAGAATCTAGAAAGATGCCCAGGATCCATGGAACTTGGTGGCCAACAGGAGGTAGGGGAGGCAGCTGAAGACATTAAGGTGGTAGATTTTGAGGTTTCTACTTGGGAAAACTGAAGGCACAGGTTGGGGGGATGAAACTAATTAACCGAGGGTTCCTGTTATTTTAATAGTTTTGCTTACTGTTGTGGTAGTATGCTATACAGTCATTGTAAAAATTTCAAATGAATAAGAAAAGCGCAAAGAAGAGAGTAAGAGAATTGCCCCAAATGCTAAAACCCAGTGAGAACATCTTGGTGACTGTCCTTCCGGGTTCCGCCGTAACTGGCTTTTCTCACTGAAGAGTGGGTCCGAGACATTTATGCAGGTCAATAAATGTAGACCAACCAGAGGCCACACAGAACCTGGAACCACAGGAGCCAAGGCGGGAGAGGGCTTCCGGGCAGGAAGTGTGTTTCCCCAGAGACGCCTATAGGATTTGGCAGGTAAAAGGCCAGTTGCCTTTATTTTCTTTCTCGAGGCATCAAGGGCCTTGCAGTCCCAGAGACGGGTGGGACGGTGGTGGGAGGCGGAAGCAGCAGTGACTTCCTGGGCTCTCCTCTCCCTCCGCTCGCGTGCCCGCCCCAGAGACCGTGCCCTCGCCTCCTATCACATCTGCCCGAGTGAAGGCCAAATGCAGGAGAGGCTGCACAGTCCTCTGTCATTAGGAGGAGCCCCAGCGACCCCTCTCACTCACTCCCACCCTTCCCCTGCCGCCCCCATAGACTGTAAAGCCCTGTTGGCTACACATCTTCTTTCCGTCCTTCAACCCAGTACCTGTACGTGTGACAATTCCCAGCCTCACTTACAACAAGAGAAATGTGAATTGAAGCTACAGTGAGCTACGGCTTTCCACCTGCCCATCTGGTCAAGATCGTTAAGTTGAGTAACACTGTGTGGGCAAAGGGCTTGGGGAGATGAGCTGTCTCGTGTGCTGCTGGTAGCGAGCAGTGTAGACTGGGAGGTCTTCGGTAATGCTTCTCAAAAAGCTAAATGTACATGCCTTTGACCTAGCAGTCCCCTCACAACTGGAGGTGGGTCCTACAATTATACTCAGACATGAGCAAAGTGATGAGGATATTCATGGCGGCAAAAGACTGGGAAGCACCTGTACGTCTACGGTCATGGGACTGGTTAGTAGATTGTGGTACCTCCATGCTGCGGTGACTGTGAGGCCGTTAGCAGAATGAGGCAGCTCCCTCTGTACTGGTGTGGGGTCAGCTCTAGGTGCACTCGTGATGCAAGGGCAGAGGCCACAGCGGGGCCAGGACAGGTGATCGTCCGTGATAGCAGGGGTGTACCGTCAGTATACGCCAGACGTGGCCACGACAAGGCTGGAGCCGGAGGGCAGAGGAGGACTGGTCAGGCAGGGGTCCGCCCCGGGAAGGAGGGCCCGGCATCCAAGCCCAGTTCCCGTGAAGAAGCTTCTCTGTGGTGTGTCGGGCAGTGAGCACAGAAACTACCTGGGCCCAGCAGACCCAAGTTCAAAGCCACTGCAAGAGGCTACATAGGACTCAGGAGGCCTGTAGCTCCAGGCTTGGAAAGTGAAGGACCCAAAAGCAGTTTGTTTAACTTTGACTTTTCTGGAAAGCCCAGGTCTCTGCCCCAGAAGTCCCTTTAGCACAGAGCAGCTGTACCCAGAGCTCTGGGGGCAGAGGTCCCCTGCTCCTTCTGACAGGAGCACACAGCGGCCAGGAAGCCATGCTCGGCCAAGTGTCCAGCTCTCCCTCAAGACCACACGTGTCAGCCTCCAGCCATCTGTGAGCACAGCCAGCAGTCCCAGCAAGTCGGGGCAGATCTGAGACCCCCTCAGATCTCACCTACAGTCATTGGTGTTGCCCCAGCCACTTAGAAGCATCTCTTCCCAACATTGCCATCGGCGGCTCACTGCGGGAGCTTGCAATCAGCCACGGTGGGAATATTTACACCATGAATCCCAGCAAATGCTGCAAAGCAGGGCTTATCTTTTTGTTTTTGCTTAGAGAGCCAGCTGTTCAACATTTACCCACACAGGACCTCTCCCCACGAAACACCCAGAGATGAGTGAAGAGCCAAACCCTGTTAATTAGCCGTCCCTGGGAAAAGTTCAGGTAATGCTCATTGAGCAAGAATAACTAAGTCTTAGTGACTAAACATGCATCTCCCAAGAGCTTGCCGCGTGCCCAGCTCTTGGTCCTCTCCGAGTGATCACCCCTCTAACTGAAAAACCCTTTATTCAGGGCTTCCCTGGTGGCGCAGTGGTTGAGAGTCCGCCTGCCGATGCAGGAGACACGGGTTCGTGCCCCGGTCCGGGAAGATCCCACATGCCGCGGAGCGGCCGGGCCCGTGAGCCATGGCCGCTGAGCCTGTGCATCCGGAGCCTGTGCTCCGCGACGGGAGAGGCCACAATGGTGAGAGGCCCGCGTACCGCACAAAAAAAAAAAAAAAAGAACCCTTTATTCCCATGTTACAGGTGAGAAAGCAGAGGCTCTGAAAGGTCAGGTAACGTCCTCAGGTACACAGCTCGGAAGTGGGGATCAGCTAGGACTCCTGGTTCTGTATCTGTTGAGCACCTCAACCCAGGCTCCACTCCCAGGCATCCACTGTGCTTTAGACAAACAGCTGCATTTGATTTTTCTTCCATAGGAGGCTGGCTGGTCCAGGTCCCGGCCTTCAGGCTGATGAAGTAAAATAGCCCCATTTTACTTTTTTTTTTTTTTTTTTTTTTGCGGTACGCGGGCCTCTCACTGTTGTGGCCTCTCCCGTTGCGGAGCACAGGCTCCGGACGCGCAGGCTCAGCGGCCATGGCTCATGGGCCCAGCTGCTCCGCGGCATGAGGGATCCTCCTGGACCAGGGCACGACCCCGTGTCCCCTGCATCGGCAGGCGGACCCTCGACCACTGCGCCACCAGGGAAGCCCGATAGCCCCATTTTAAAGGTGAGATGATCTAGTCCAGAGAAGTTAGGAAGAGCCTGGAACCCTGCTGTGTCACCTCTGTGCTCTGTCTTCCACCACTAGAAATTGGCCTCTGTGGGGGAGCCAATTTTAAAAACAGCCCTTTCATCAAATCTGGGAGGCAAAATGGCCAGATTCTCTGAATTGGGAGGGGAAGAGAGTAGTTTGAGGCCATCCAAGAAAGAAGGGGAATTATTGGGGAGGAGATGGGTGTTTATGGGGAAACTGAAACCCAGCCATCCCACTCTTTTTTTTTTTCTTTCTTTTTCTTTTTTTTTTTTGGCTGTGCCATGCAGCATGTAGGATCTTGGTTCCCAGACCAGGGATGGAACCCGCGTCCCCAGCAGTGGAAGCACGGAGTCTTAACCACTGGACCACCAGGGAAGTCCCCAGCCCAGTCTTATTTTTGAGTTTACTCTTCAGTCGTGGAATAATCTTGGAGCCCCCTCTGCTGCCAGTGCACAGAGGGGCTCCAAAAATATTTGTTGACTAAGTTGCTGTGACAGGTGCTAGACAGACAAAAGTCACTTCATTGGTTTAAAACACTACCAAACTGTGGTTCTAAATAACTTCTCCAAGGAAAATTGTGTCTGTTGTATTAAATTGCATAGTCACTTATTATAGTGCTTTGTGGATTTATTAATTGGATTTATCTGTAACAACTCACCTATCAACAAAACCTCAAGAAGGAACCCAGGGAACTTCCCTGGTGGTCCAGTGGTTAAGACTCCATGCTCCCAATGCAGGGAGCCCGGCTTCAATCCCTGGTCAGGGAACTAGATTTCACATGTTGCAACTAAGACCCAACGCAGCCAATAAATAAATAAATAAATATTTTTAAAAAGAAGAAGAGAAAGGAACCCAGCCTTCTACACTTGAGCAAAACAAAGAAGGTGATTGTACTTGGGGGTTAGTGCCATTCATAAAACTAAGCAAATGCAGAAACTACTCATCTTTAGAAAAAGGAAATAAGGGATAAGGGTGTAAACCTTGTTTTTTATGCTTTTGCTCCTGGAATTGTGTCTAACCCATCGTTTGGGAACCAGTTCTTCTAATACTTTCATTTTATCTTCCTCAGTGACTTCTGAAAACTAAACGTTGTTCCCACTTGGGAAAGCTGTTCTGTCTCCTCACAAATGAGTTCATTACTCAATGTTGGTACGTTTCAAATTTAGATCAACTTATGTCCATTTTGATAGAAGACAGAGGACTTTAAGAAGCCTCCAGGAACAGGCAGCGTTGGGTGTCATAGGCTCCAGGCTGCATTTACAAATTCGTGGCAATACTAAGCCAATTGAAGTGAGAACGAATCGCTTAAGAGTGAAAGGGGCTCCATTATGTGTGTCTCATTGTCTCGAAAGGATTCAGGAAGAGACTGGATGAACCATGTTACAGATGTGGAAACTGGGGCTTATGAGATTGATAACATGCTTAAGCTCAAGGTGGGACAGGGTCTGGAGGCATCCTGAATGTTGGCTTCTGGGCAAGGAATTGAGGATGCGGACGTGACCGTTGAGGAACTGACGGTTCAAAAGACAGGGAGGGGCTTCCCTGGTGGCGCAGTGGTTGGGAGTCCACCTGCTGATGCAGGGGACACGGGTTCGTGCCCCAGCCCGGGAAGATCCCACATGCCGTGGAGCAGCTGGGCCCGTGAACCATGGCCGCTGAGCCTGCGTGTCCGGAGCCTGTGCTCCGCAATGGGAGAGGCCTGCATACCGCAAAAAAAAAAGACAGGCAGAATTTGCAAACGGATAACAGCAGCAGCATACTGAGTGCCATGGGAACACCAAGCACAGCTGGGGCCCAGAGGTGAGTGTGACTGGCCGTTGTGTGCAGCTGGAGAAGCCTTGTCAGGGAAGGTGACCTTGGTGCAAGGAGGGGATAGAGTTTCTCACGAGTAAAGGATACACCAGGCCAAGAACCAGTCAAGCAATATGGCACAGTGAGAGTGCATTAAGAACTTTAGTGCAGGGATCTCCCTGGTGGCACAGTGGTTAAGAATCCGCCTGCCAGTGCAGGGGACACGGGTTCGAGCCCTGGTCGGGAAGAACCCACATGCCACGGAGCAACTAAGCCCCTGTGCCACAACTACTGAGCCTGCGCTCTAGAGCCCACGAGCCACAACTGCTGGAGCCCGTGCGCCTAGAACCTGTGCTCTGCAACGAGAGAAGCCACTGCAATGAGAAGCCCGCGCACCGCAACAAAGACCCGATGCAGCCAAAAATTAATTAATTAATTTTAAAAAAAAGAAAAGAACTTTAGTGCAGCTGGTGTGAGGGGGTGTGGGGATGGTGAGGGTTGGAGCCAGAAGGATACGTTGGCCCTAGATTGCTGGTGAGTATCCCCTGACCCAGCAACCAACCAAGAAAGGATTTTCAGTAGGGAAGAGATCTGGTAGGTTGGTTTTTAGAAGTCTGAACTCTGGTAGGGTCTGGGAAACCACTGCAATTGTCCCAAAGAACAATTTCATCCCCAATTCTGGCAGAACAGAAAGTAAGGAAAAACTGATAGATTGTTCACATTTTTCATTTATAATACGATTCTTTTTTTTTTTTTTTTTTTTTTTTTTGCGGTACGCGGGCCTCTCACTGCTGTGGCCTCTCCCGTTGCGGAGAACAGGCTCTGGATGCGCAGGCTCAGTGGCCATGGCTCACGGGCCCAGCCGCTCCGCGGCATGTGGGATCTTCCCAGACCGGGGCACAAACCCGCATCCCCTGCATCAGCAGGCGGACTCTCAACCACTGTGCCACCAGGGAAGCCCCTATAATACGATTCTTGATGTTAAAGATCATCTTTAAAAGGAAGTGGAGAGCATTTTGCACGATGTCCCCGTCGCTGTGGGGTGGACGGCCATCTGCCCACGGGGTTGGGTTTCTAGCCTGTGCTCCTGAGTGGCTGCTGCACCATACCATCTCCTGGGAGGGAATCCTGGGAAGGCCTTTCCTCTATTCATGGGGTCCCAGAATCTCCATTCACCACTGGGGACCAGAGAGGCAGGAAAGATTGGTCACCTAAAGGGGTAAGCTTCTGCTCTGAAGCAGAAAAACTGCAAGACAGGAAAGGTAGAGAAAGGGGCCCTTTCTGTGTGCACCAGGCCTGCCCCTCCCACCAAGGAGAAGCAGAAGGGATTCTGTGGAGTGGGGTCTTCTCACCTGGGCATCTTTTGGAGCTGACTTGCTTCCTGACTTCCAGCTGTAGGGCACCCCCCTCCGGGAACACTGCGATTGAGTCTGTAACATGAGGCTTTGCTTCCTCTCTTGCCCGGGCCCTGCTTAAAGGGTTTTCTGTGAGAACGTGTGAGTGGGGAGAATGTGGGCGTTCCCAAGAGTCCTGGAGGCTCCTGTCTCCACCAGAGCAAGCTTGGAACTGGGGGGCCTGGCTGGGGGAGGGGCCGTCCCTACCTTCTAGGAGGCGGAGGGTTAATCTCCAGAGTTCATTGGCAGTTCTGCCTCTGGACAGGGCATGCTGGGATTTCCTCCCAGCTGTTTTACATCATGAAGATTTGTATGTTGGGGAAATTCCAGGGCACAGCTGCAATTAATCTGCTGCACAGTCTCCAAGCTAAGCGGGGTTCTGTGGGCCCAGTGCCCCACCTCCCTGCAAGAAGAGGGCTCTGACTCTCCAGTGACAGACGCTGCAGAGGGACCCTTCCCTAGGCCCAAGTTGAGCAGAAACAGCCCACCTGGCCAAGGGATATCCCCAAGGAGGGTACTGGAGAGGGGCCCAAGAGGCCAAAAGGGACCCAGAACATTAAGAAAAAGAGCAGCAGCACCCGTATACATGATAAAGCCCAAATAACACTGACAGCAACATTTGATAAAGACGTCACCAAAAAAAGAAAGAAAACTTGTTCACTCCTCGGAATGTAGAAGTATGAATCTTAAAACACTCATGTTTAGCATTCCACAGTATATACAAGAACGAACAAGCCACCGTGACTGAATAGGGTTTACCTGGGGAATACAAGGGTGCTTCAGTGTAAGGAGATCTATTATTTATGTATCCATCTCATGTCTGAGTCAAATAAGAGAAACCACCATTTTGGTGGATTCTGAGAGCATTCAACAACTGTCCCAGGGAAAACGATTTAAAAATAGGAACAGGGGCTTCCCTGGTGGCGCAGCGGTTGGGAGTCCGCCTGCCGATGCAGGGGACACGGGTTCGTGCCCCGGTCTGGGAGGATCCCGTGTGCCGCGGAGCGGCTGGGCCCGTGAGCCATGGCCGGTGAGCCTGCGTGTCCGGAGCCTGTGCTCCGCCACGGGAGAGGCCACAGCAGTGAGAGGCCCGCGTACCGCAAAAAAAAAAAGGAACAGAATCATCCTTCCTTAACAAGGTAAACACAGGTTCTAAACCACAGCCTCACTATACTTAACTGTGAACCACAATAGCAGAACTTCCCATATATATGTATGTATGACTGAATCACTGTGGTCTACACCTGAAACTAACATGACATTGTAAATCAACTGTAAAAAAAATGTAGAGGGGACTTCCCCAGTGGTCCAGTGGTTAAGACTCTGAGCTTCCATTGCAAGGGACGTGGGTTCGATCCCTGGTCGGGGAACTAAGATCCCACAGGCCACGCGGCGTTGCCAAAAAAAAAAAAAAAAAAAAAGGGACTTCCCCAAGTGCATTCCACGGAGCTCCAGTCCCACAAAAAGAGTTTCCCAGATTCAGTAAGATTGGAAAACTGCCTGTCTGGCCTGTCTCAGAGAGTCACCGCACACAGCAGCATTTGTAAATTGAGGGTTAACAGTCCTCACCATTTGGGTTTAGCTTTTTCTTTCTGTTTGTTGAGAATCAGAAGAGAGCGCTTATCCCATAAGTGGTGGCTGTTGCTGTTGCTTGGCCGTCAGCGCATTGATGCCACACGGGTGCCATGCGTTCCATCACGGTGCGCATCCCCCAGGAGGGAGGTGCTGAAGTCTGGCCATGAGAGACTGGTCAGGAGCCAGTTGTGGCCAGTTGGATGGAGCCTAGCCTGGGCTTGGAGAAACCAGCAGTTTTAATTTGCCCACATGCCATGACTGCGCAGAGAATCTAGGCTTAGCCACACATCTCTTAAACCACAAGAACATGCTACCCACCAATAAGTGATTAGCCCTGTGGGGCTGGCCGCACATGAGAATTACAGCCAAGAGAGGTTTCTTTCAGCTGAACACTGGGCTGAGCCTGACCTAGGAATTCAGACCGGCACAGCCACCTCCAGATTTCTGGGAAGGAGTTTGGGAAAGATTCTAAGCGGTGTTGCTGCCTCCTTCGGCCCCAGCTCATGGTTCTGGGAAGCTCAGCTGTCCCTTTAGAATGCTCCTTTCCTCAGAATTACGATCTAGAGGACTTCCATGTCTAAGCTGCAGGGACTCCAACTCTTACAGGTCTTCTCCCATCCCCTACTCCCACCACCGGTTTCAAAATCTTTAAAAAAAAGCAGAAGAGTGGAAAGGGGGAAGTGACAACCCTCCACTTCCCTATGACTCGGAATGAAGCCCTGTCTGAACACAGGCACAGCCCCCAGCCCCCGTCACCGACTGGAGCAGGAAGGATCCTGGGAAGACGCACACTATTCCCAGAACCGCCTCTCCACGCCTGTCTTATCTGTAAGGAGCCAGACTTCAGCAGTGGACGGGGCTAAACATTTTCACCCACCCTCCAAGCCTCCAGGTTTCATTAAAATTAGTGAGTGAGAGTGGCCCCTATGTAGGTAGAGAAGAGGGTACCCTCCTACGCTGTTGGTAGAAATGTAAATTGGTGCAGCCACTATGGGAAACAGTAAAAAAAAAACCTAAAAACTAAAAATAGAGTTACCATATGATCCAGCAATCCTGGTCCTGAGCATGTATCTGGAGAAAACTGTAATTTGAAAAGATACATGCACCCCTATGTTCATAGCAGCACTATTTACAATAGCCAAGACATGGAAGCAACCTAAAGGTACATTGACAGAGGAATGGATAAAGAGGATGTGGTACATATATACAATGGAATATTACTCAGCCATTAAAAAAGAATGAAATAATGCCATTTGCAGCAACGTGGATGGACCTAGAGATGATCATGCGAAGTGAAGTAAGTCAGACAGAGAAAGACAAATATCATATGATATCACGTGTAGAAATCTAAAATATGATACAAATGAACTTATTTACAAAACAGAAACAGACTCACAGACACAGGAAACAAATTTATGGTTACCAAAGGGGAAATGGGGTGGCAGAGGGCTAACTTAAGAGTTTGGGATTAGCAGATACAGACTACCATATATAAAATAGATAAACAAGGTCCTACTGTATAGCACAGGGAACTATATTCAATATCTTGTAATAACCTGTAAAGAAAAAGAGTATGCATATACATGTATAACTAAATCACTTTGCTGTGCACCAGAAACTGACATTGTAAATCAACTATACTTCAATTTTTAAAAAAAGAGTGGACCTTAAGGGGAGAAGAGAAACTGTGGTTTCCTCCCATCAGAAGCCCAGACGTCTTGGGGGGTACGTAACCACCAAGTACATGATAGACAACCATAAATAGTAGCTACTACTAAAAACCCTTATTATGCGTGTGTGTATGTGTTTATATGTATGTTTGTACATTGATCACCCCAGTACCAAGGCATAGGGACCCTCATGCATCTTATAGTATAGTGGGTACCAGCTCGTCAACCACTAGAGCAGTGGTTCTCACTGGGGGGCAGTTTTGCCCTCCAGGAGATATTTAGCAAAGTCTGGAGACATTTTTGCTAATCACAACTGAGCCGGAGAGTGGGAGCTACTGGCAGGGATGTTTAGCAGCATCCCTGGATTCTAGTAGGTAAAGCCAGGGATGCTGGTAAACATCCTAAAATGCACAGGACAGCCCCACGACGAAGAATTCTCTAGCCCAAAATGTCAGTAGTGCCACGGTTGAGAAACTCTGTGCAAGCACCCTACAAGCCTGCTATGTCTAACAGCCCATAAGGTCAGCGGATAGTATCCTTAAAGACCCAAAACTGCAGCACTGTCCCAAACCAGGATTCAGATCGATTTCTCTGGGCCACCCTGACATGGCCTAAGAAACATTCCTGGTAAGCTACAAGAGTGAAGAAGTGTTCAGTGTGGATCTTTGGGACTCTAAATAGGGAATCAGAGGCTGGTAGAGTTGATGGATTTTAGGAACACTTCTTTTGTGTTTCATGTGGCGAGAGGTAAATTTGGGACACTTCTCTTGAGCACCTGATATTGGTTGTAGAGAAACGAGTGTGATGGTTACTTACTCAAGGATAAGTAAGCTCCAGCCACCTCAAGTGTCCCAACAGGAGAACATGGCCGTGTATGTATTCATTCAGCTTCTGGGTGGCCAACCCTGTGCGAGACAGAAAAGGAGAGAGAAAAGGCCATCAGAGCAGAGGCTGTGGGGAGCAGTGAAATGTTCAAGGGGACAGTGTCATGAAAAGCTTTATGACTCATGTTGTGGTGAAGAGTGTGGGATTTGAAGTCAAGAGACCTCAGCTCCAGCGCCTCATAACGTGGGCAAGTCATTTACCCTGAACTTACCTCCATTAGCTTGTCTGAAAATTAGGACAGTCACCCTGACTTGTCGTAGCAGGGCCGCTGTGGAGATTCAACTGGTTTACGTGTGTAAGTCTGCTTTGAAAACTGCCAGCGTAGCACAAATGTTGTTGTTCCCTGAGGAAATGAGCTTAACTCACTAGACCGATGTTTGTCCAGTGCTGTTAACTTGCCAAAGGCATTTAAATCGCGGTTAGTTCATCTAGGAAGTGTAGGCTCCTGGGAAGGGAAATAGGTGAGTGAGGGTGTGAAGGAAGGAAGCTGATAGGATCAGCAAAGCACAGGCGTAGAGATGACATTCAACTGGGGGGAGGGGCGGGGCACCAGAGGGTCCCGGGGGGAACCGTCCTTATCCATTCCCACCTCCCATGGCCAGGCATCCTTGGCCCATCCCAGCTGCCGTCTCTGCCGCTCGCTGGCCCTTGGCAGATGTGTCCTTGGGTTATTATTCCTGCCGGTGGATACCTTTTGGAAAGCCCAGCCCCTGCCCTCTCAGTTAGTTTTTGTGGTTGATGGTGGAGGGCAAAGGGGCACTGCCCAGCCTCCATTCCTGACCTGTGCTCAGAGCTCAAGGCCAAATCATGAGTTTTCTCCCCCTGCCCTGAAACTGAATGACCAGAGCAAGGGATGATTCAAAGACTTCTTTCTGTCTCCTTGGGAAACTCTTCCTGGAGCCACCACATTCTATTAGAGCTCGAATTTTCAAAGTGGCCTCAAGAATTCTACAAAGAGGCTGCATGGCTGGTCTGCTGCCCAGAAGCACCAGATCAGTGTTGACACTCAGACAACATGTGTATTTTGCTCCTGGCAAAGACTAATGGTTTGCTTAGGAAAATAATAGCTGCCATTTATCAAATGTCTTCCACGTGCACAGCACCGTGTTCAATACTAGACATTGTCCCTAATCCTTCTAACAACGTGTAACGTTAGTGATCATCGCCTTGCTTTATGGATGAAGAAACTGAGGCTCAGAGGTGTTAAGACACTTATCCAGGGTCACACAGCATAATTGGCAGAGTGAGAACCTGAACCCACGAACGCTCAACTCCAGAGCCCGTCACTGCCTCTCCACCCGTTCTCTCCCAGACTCTTGCCCGAGACTCTACCATGCTGGGGTTGAGGAGAGGCTTTTCGTTTAAAGACAATGTGTGTGTGTGTGTGTGTGTGTGTGTGTGTGTGTGTGTGTGTGTGTGTGTTGGGGATTTATCGTTTGGTTTGGTTTTTTTGCAGTCATACATGGGAGAGGGTAGGGTACTGGAAAATCTTTTCAAGATCAAGAAACACTACAACGAAGTAAAGATCCACATCCTTGAATATGGACAGATATTACTCGTGACACTGGAAGTGTCAGGCAGATGGTTTTTATTCATTCATTCACCAGATAGTTCTGGAGAGGCTGTTTATTTCCTGGGGAGTGTTGTGTGTGATGCTGTAAGAGATGGAAATGAACAGGCAGGATGACCATCTGGGAGCCCTGGGTCCCTTGATGAGCCTTGCTTGTCCCGCTACTAAAGACCCTCAGCAACAGGGTCTTTGAATATTTTGGTCCGTTGTGCTGCCATTTTTTTTTTTTTTTTTTTAAAGCCTATAGTTATTTATTTATGTTTTTTGCGGTACGTGGGCCTCTCACTGTTGTTGCCTCTCCTATTGCGGAGCACAGGCTCCGGACGTGCAGGCTCAGCGGCCATGGCTCACGGGCCCAGCCGCTCCGCAGCATGTGGGATCTTCCCAGAGCGGGGCACGAACCCATGTCCCCTGCATCAGCAGGCGGACTCCCAACCACTGTGCCACCAGGGAAGCCCTGCTCTCATGTTTTTACCCCAGAATGACGGAGGGGCTGGTGGCAGTAGTGGTTGTCAATGTATGCTCTACACTCTTCTGATCTCTGGCCATTGACACAGTAAGGAGCGTGCAGGTAAAATAAGCCACGGCCGTCCCCCCCACCACAGAGCGCCTCCCTGCTCCCTTGGGGTGCATGAGAGGCCCCCACTCACCAGCTGCATTGTTTTCTGTCCCCTGTGCAGTACCTGCAGATGAAATGGCCCCTCCTCGATGTCCCCGCCAGCGCCACGGTCAAGGATACCAGGTCACCGTCCCCAGCACACTTGGTAAGTCCGTTTCTCCTTAAAGCGTGGAAGGGACACTCTCGCTGACTTGTCCCATGTCCCTGCCTCCACCTTCCCGCAGTTCTAGCAAGTATTGCCCCAAGCGTGTGAGCCGAACGGTCAGGGGCACAGCAGTTAGGGTGTTGCCTGTGCACGCCCCCATCACTGCCACCTCGGCACGCGCTCACACCACCCGAGATGTTGTGCAATCGGAAACGCCAGCCCTGCCCCTGGCTGGCGACCCCGGTCCTCCCCTGCCGCCCCTCCACCTGAGCAGCGGCGTTCTCCATTCTCTCCTTTCTCTCCCGCTGGAGCTCGGTCAGCAGCCCCCGATTCTCCTACAGAGCTGCATGGCAACAGTTGAAGAGGCTCTTCTGTAAAGGATGTTAGAGAAAAGAATTAAATCAAAACATAGGCAAACAAAAATCCCGAGGGGCAACTGAGGCTTCCTGCCAAGGTCCGAGGCAGCACAGCCACAAAGGAAGGTCTGGAGCGTCCTGGGAGGAAGAGCAATGAATGGGATCTGACAGGTCTCCTCACCTGGGCTTGCAACAGACTGAAATCATTAGGATAGGAGATGTTCCCAGCCGGGACCCTGCATCCCCTTTTCCTGGACTTTCTTAAGAGCTTGGGGCAACCCACGTGCCCCACAAGCTAACGGATATTGTCCCCTGCGCAGTGGATCTCAGAAACACAGAGGGTCCAGTTAGAAGGAACCCCAGCTGGTGTGACTCATCCATTTTACAGACAGGGAGACCTGGGAATACATGATACTTCTAAAACTTTATTAGGGAAAATTTCAGTGGTTCCCTTCAGCCACAGTGGGTTGTTTTCAAGCAAATCCAGACATAGTATTTCACCTCCTTCAGGACATCTTAAGATATTCTCAGTCCTTTTTCGTTAAAAGCTTAGAGCCTAGTTGAGGAGAAGGAAGGTATACATAGAGAGATACATAATGGCCCAATGAGCCCGTATGATTTCCAGGAATCATGAGACCAGCTTACAGTGGCAGAGCCCTCGGTAGTTCACAAAGCAATGTCATGTGTAGTTCTGAGGTGGCGGTCACAGCCATCCACTGGGGAGACAGGTGGGGATTGCTGTTTCACAATCTCTAGGAGAAACCAGTGATCAGCAGGGCCAGCCATCCTGTGCAGGCTGCCCTGAGAGGTCTGTGGCCAGTCACCAAGTCCTGAGTAGCCCGTTGGGCCTGTGGCCCTCCAGATTCCAGAACAGCTCGGGATGGCCGAGCGCGAGGTACAGGTGCCCTCTAGTGGTCAGTCCTTGTGGAGGACATGGCATCCCAACCCCCCGACCCCGCCACAAAGTTGGCTTGTCCCCTCCCAGCACAGCTGTCTCTGTTTCAAATCTTTGCTCACACCCCACCCATCCTGCGGCATCCCCCAGCCAGTATCCTTCACATACTGTCTACGTATCTTCTAAAATCTTCATTTACATTTAGAGGAACTGAATTCTCTTTAAAATTAACACATGGACTCTTTGAGTTTCCCATCCTCCCTGTTGCACAGAGCAATCCAGCTCTGAAAAATGAAATAAAAAGCCTGTGTATGGCCCTCCTCCTCCTGTGATGCATCATCTTATTTCCCTTCTAATGTTCACCGCCCAACTTCAGACAAGAGCTAGACCTCCCACCTCCATCCCCGATCCATTTGCCATCTAATACCTAGTCTAGTCATTTGTCCAACTTTTTCTCAACCCTCTGCTTCCTATAATTCTTTCATTGGTTCTGGGAGACTGTATTAATAGACATTATCAAGGGTTTTTTTGCCCTCTCTAAGCTTCCATTTTCCTTCTGGATTCTTTTCCTTAAATAAATCAGCTATTCATCCTCACTTATTATCTCAGTGTAAATGGCATGAAAATATATGAAATCCCTAAGCTCTTAACAAGGTTCTCTACCCATAGTTCCCACTGCCAGGCAAACCTACAGCTACTGCAGATGTGTGTTATACGGATATGATCTCAGGACTGCTTTGGATCAGGGGCTCATGTTTTGTCTGAGAGTGGAAAACCGGGAACAGTGGACACATTACATGGTAGATAGCAAAATGGATACTTTTCTAGTAAGTTGTATATTATTATACTCTGCACTCTAATATAGATAAACAGAAACAGACTTCAAAAACTTAAAGAACATTCATGGGAGAAAAACCTTAACATTAACCTGAAATTCTGTAGACTGGGAGAAGACCACCATTTTCCATTTTCAAGTCAGGGCTTCTCATTCTAACTTCTGAGATACACGTGTGTACGTGTATGTAGGAGCCAAACCTGAGATGCCCGTGTGTTGGAGGTTGTTTAATAAAGTGGGCTTGAATCCCAGCTCCACCTCTTCCTACTTGTGCAGCTGCAGGAAATTACCTCATCTCTCTTTGCCTTGGTTTCCTCATCTATAAAACAGGAATTAGAAGAGGACTTGACCTCAGAGTTCTGTGAAAATGAGGCCACGCATTGTAATGAGTTTAGAATTGTAACTTGCACAGAATAAGACTCATTGGTGGTTAGCTTGCTACTATCACCACCACCACCACCAGTAGCACTGCTTTGATGAAGAGAAGGAAGGAACAATTAAAATACTGTTCATTTAGGGCTTCCCTGGTGGCGCAGTGGTTGAGAGTCCGCCTGCCGATGCAAGGGACACGGGTTCGTGCCCCGGTCCGGGAAGATCCCACATGCCACGGAGCGGCTGGGCCCGTGAGCCATGGCCGCTGAGCCTGTGCGTCCGGAGCCTGTGCTCCGCAACGGGAGAGGCCGCAACAGTGAGAGGCCCGCATACCGCAAAAAAATTAAAAAAAAAAATACTGTTCATTTAGCAGACTAAGAGGTGATGAAGGCTCGAATTATTAGGTACCAGATCAAATAGACACATTGCAGAGGTAATGGAGGTAATAAGCCTGTAGAATTTAGCACCTGCTCTCTCAAGGATATGATTTAACTGGTCTGGGGTGGGGCTGGTATCTTATTTTTCTAAGCTCCCTGGAAGATTCTAAGGGGCAGCCAGAATTGAGAATCACTGCCCTCAGTGCATATCAGAGGCAAAAGGGAAGGAGGGCCCAGAGACCATCCCAGTTTATTCAATGCCGGATTCTGTAGGCTGCAGGCGTAAGCAGAGAAGCAGGTTACCGGAAGTAGTCGGAGGTTTGGACGCTGGCTTTTTTTATTAGAAAAATGAAAACACTTGATTATGAAATTCCTTTTGGAATCATGAGCAAAATATTTTAAGACGAGTTTGGCCCTGGGAGAAGGGCAAATGGAGGAAACAGCCTGCCTACTCGGAGAGATATAGTGAGTCATGTCGAAGCCTGTCAGGGAAATGTGTATAAATAAGCCGTAACTGGGCCAGGGTGGGGATGGAATTACATGTCATTACCACTTGAATTTTTATGCCTTCGAAACAAGCTCTAAAAACTAAGTATCCCTGCGTGTAGACTGTTACCCTGATCCCTCACCGTGGCCCACGTGCCTGGTCCCTGTCACTCCCTCCACCCTCTCCCCAGATCGCTGTGCCCAACCACACAAAACAAATATACGCACTTCCAGAGTATAACCGACCCAAAGATAGGACTCTCAACTCTTTTGTTCACATCTGTTTACCTAGCACCTGTCATGATGCTTGGCACAGCATAGGTACTCAGGAAGCATTTGTGAATGGTTGGAGAATCGGTGATCTGGGGAAAGGTAGATGCCCACTTCTGAACCCCTCTCTGCCCCTGAGTCCAATTCCTCTTCTTGTTCAGGATTTTTAATTAAATCTTTTTTTTTTTTTTTAATTTTTTGGCCACAGCGTGTGGCATGTGAGATCTTAATTCCCCGACCAAGGATCGAACCTGTGCCCCCTGTGTTGGAAGCATGGAGTCTTAACCACTGAACCATCAGGGAAGTCCCTAATTAAATCATTTTTGAAACCAGAAAAGTAATGCATGTGTGTGTACAACACCTGGGAAAATGCAAAAGTACACAGAAAAAGACCTGTAATCCCACCACCCACAAGCATTTTATTTCAGTCTCTTTTCTGTGTGTGTGCACACCTGTAACTTGCTTTCTAGATGATGACTGAATGCTTCTTTTAACCATAGTGAACACCCTGTTTTAGCACTAAGCTTTGGGCCATGCTCAGAAGCAAGGCGCATTGCTTTGCATCCAATGGCTAATGGAAGGCAGGGCCTGGAAGCCCTCCTAAAGGGCGACTGTCTCACTGCTCCGAAGAAATAGCTGAGCTGAGAGCTGAGAAGCCTGACTTCTCTCAGCATGCCAGTTGTTGATTAAAAACATTCATCGAAGTTTCCCTTTTTAAATTGTATAGTTTCGGGCTTCCCTGGTGGCGCAGTGGTTGAGAGTCCGCCTGCCGATGCAGGGGACACGGGTTCGTGCCCCGGTCCGGGAAGATCCCACATGCCATGGAGCGGCTGGGCCCGTGAGCCATGGCCGCTGAGCCTGCGCGTCTGGAGCCTGTGCTCCGCAACGGGAGAGGCCGCAACAGTGAGAGGCCCGCGTACCGCAAAAAAACCAAACAAACAAAAAAATAAACACAAAAAAATAAATTGTATAGTTTCTCCATCTTATAAATATACCCGTGTAGACCCCAAAACTCATCATATAGCCTGTTGCTGCTCCATTCTACCTCCAGTGCTGATTTCAATTCCTACTATATAGTATTCACTTTTTTTTGGATATAAGTTTAAACTTTCAGAAAAATTGCAAGAATAATACAATGAACTCCCATATACCTTTTTTTTGTATTTTTATTTCTTTTAATTGATTCACTTTTAAAATACCAAATTTATTTTAATAGGAAACTTTTTTAAATGTATTTTTATTTATTTATTTATTTTACATCTTCATTGGAGTATAACTGCTTTACAATGGTGTGTTAGTTTCTGCTTTATAACAAAGTGAATCAGTTATACATATACATATGTCCCCATATCCCCTCCCTCTTGCGTCTCCCTCCCTCCCACCCTCCCTATCCCACCCCTCTAGGTGGTCACAAAGCACCGAGCTGATCTCCCTGTGCTATGCGGCTGCTTCCCACTAGCTATCCCATATACTTTTTATCTAGATCCAGAGATTTTGCCCCATCCCTTGCCCACCCTGCACTCCCTCCCTCTCCCTCTCTCTCTCCCTCTCCCTCTCTCTCTCTCTCTCACACACACACACAGACACATGCAGTATATATGGGTTTTTCTTAACAGTTTGCCAGTAAGTTGGAAACATTGTGTCCCTTTACCCCTAAATACTTCAGACGTATTTCTTAAGAAGAAAGACAGTATCTTACAATGACCACAGTACAGTTAGCAAAATCAAGAAATTAACATTTCATATTACCTGACCCACAATACATATTCAAATTTCAGTAAATGTCCCAGTAATGCCTGTTAAGCTGTATGTGTTTCTTGGTCCACAGTTCAACCCAGGATCGCAGGTTACATTTCGTTGCCAGTCCTTTAGTCTCCTTTAATCTCGCAGAGTTCCTTAGCCTTCCTCTTTCCTGACCTTGACATCTTTGGAGAAGTACAGACCAGCTGTTTTGTAGAATGTCCCTCCATTCGGGTTTGTCTGAGGTTTCCTCATGGTTAGATTCAGTTTGTGCTTTTTTGGCAGGAACACCACCGCACTGATGTGCACCTCTCCGTGCATCACATCGGGAGTCCGATGTCCATTTGTTCTCATTTATTTATTGTCCATTTGTCCCAAAGTCGGTGGTGTTGGCTTTGATCGTTTGATTAAGGTGGTGTCTGACACGTGTTTCCTCTGTGAGGTTATTCTTTCCCTTTGTAATTAATAAGCGCTCCGTAGGGAGAGGCTTTGAAGTTATATAAATGCCCTGTTTCTCATCGAACTTGCACCCACGATTCATGGCAGGCATTGAAGATTATTGACCTCCGTCATTCCTTTATTAGTTTCTGCTACTGAGACTTAGCTTTTGGGAAACCTCACTTGGGTCTCCCAGCTCATTACTCTTAGTGAAAAGCAGAATGGACATCGTGGCAAGTCAAGTCTGTGCACTTATGACACAGATGAAAAAGATGATGATAGAGGAGAGAAACTAAGAACCAGTCTACAAATAGTGTTCCTGAGGAAGAGACCACACAACCAATAAAAACGGCAGTGGGCAATAAGAAAGTGAGACTGGGCTTTAGAAACAAAAACTAGGGACTTCCCTGGCGGTCCAGTGGTTAAGACTCCGTGCTTCCACTGCAGCGGGCATGGGTTCCATCCCCGGTCGGAGAACTAAGATCCCACATGCTGCACGGCATGGCCCAAAAATAAAAAACAAATAAATAAATACAAACAAAAACTCAAGTGTGTAGCTTGAAAGCGCTCACCTGAATTCTACAAAGTAAATGAAAGTTGACATTTACCTAGACACGTCCTGGCAACAGTCTAAATTGTAAGGGTTTAATTTGTTGGGTTTTTTTCCTACAAGCATCTATGCAGGAAGGAAAAGGCCAGTGTCAAAGTAATAAAAATAAAGGTAAACTCAGGATTCTCTTTTGCTGCCTTCAATGCCAGCAAACAGTAGAAAAGGGAGAGTCTTGATAAGGAAAGATTTATACCAAGAATTTTGTGCCCAGTCCAATTTGCAAAGACCTCAGAAATGCACCACTGCTTCCAAGAAGGACCTAAAGCACATTCTAATTCCTTGCAGCATTTTCTCTCTGCTGCTCCCCTACAGAGACCCTGGATTTATCTTCACATCTTTCAGAGCCTTCAGCTTACTGCTTGCCACCTGTGAGGAGCTCAGAGAATATTTCTTAGTCCGTTAATATAGACTCTCATCCCGTCATTTTCTTCTCTATGCTCCAGTCCACTGGCTTCCTGGGGGTTCCTCAAACACACGGAGCATGCTGCCCACCTTGGAGCCAATGTGCTGGGTGCCTTCTGCCAAAACACCCTTCCCTCTCATGCCCACACATCTCACTCCACTGCCTTTGTGTATTCATTCAAAAGTCATTTTCTCATTGAGGCCTTCCCTGGTCAGCGTGTGTAACTTATAACCCACACCTGCCTCGCTTCTTTTCTGCCGTCCCTGACTTGGTTTTTCTCCTTAACATTTATCACTATCTAATATTTTAGTTATTTATTTATTTGGCTTATTGTCTGTTTGTCCAATTAGAATGTACCTACCACAAGGATAGGTATTTTTGTCTAAAAAGACAAGATTCTCTAGTGCATTCACGAGACCTAGAACTGTGCCTGGCACATAGTTGATGCAACATAAATACCTGTGATCCGTATTTTCTGCCGGGCCAATTAGATCAGCAATCCAGCCATGTCGTCAGAGACCCAGGTTCCTTCCACCTCTGCTTGTTGACCTCCAGCCCTTCGACTGCCCAAATCGGTCCCTGCTGTGTAGACAGTCTCCACAAACATTTACCCAATAAATAAAAGTGTGAATTTCCATTTCTCTCGAAAATTCTGTATAGGAGACATATGTTCAGATTTCCTTTCTTTGATAGGATACGATGACAGAATTGGCAAAGAGCTTACATTTCGCCTTTTTTTTTTTTTTTTTGTGGTACGTGGGCCTCTCACTGTTGTGGTCTCTCCCATTGCAGAGCACAGGCTCCGGACGCGCAGGCTCAGTGGCCATGGCTCACGGGCCCAGCTGCTCCGCGGCATGTGGGATCTTCCCGGACCGGGGCACGAACCCGTATCCCCTGCATTGGCAGGCGGACTCTCAACCACTGCGCCACCAGGGAAGCCCTACATTTCGCCTTTAAAGTGGTATTTGTTAGAGAGTGGTGTGTGTGTGCACACACAGAGAATTGGGAGTTTTTTCCCTCAACTTTAATTAAGTTCCTCTTTGCCCCTGCTTAGATTATAAATCCACCGCTGTGACTGGACTGGTATTTTAGGAACAAACCAGTTTCCTTTTTCCCCCAAGTCCTGCATTTGAGCACATAATCTCTTGAAAACAGTCTGACCCACTCAAAGAGAAGGTTTTCTCAATCACTAAACAGACGATTGATTGTGGATAGAGCACATTTCTTTTTTTTCTTTTTTTTTAAAATTAATTTATTTTTTATTTTTGACTGTGTTGGGTCTTCGTTTCTGTGCGAGGGCTTTCTCTAGTTGCAGCAAGCGGGGGCCACTGTTCATCGCGGTGCACGGGCCTCTCACTGTCGCGGCCTCTCTTGTTGTGAAGCGCAGGCTCAGTAGTTGTGGCTCACGGGCCCAGTTGCTCCGCGGCATGTGGGATCTTCCCAGACCAGGGCTCGAACCCGTGTCCCCTGCATCGGCAGGCGGATTTTCAACCACTGTGCCACCAGGGAAGCCCCGAGCATATTTCTTAAACATATAAAGTCAGGTACATTTAGCAACCCAGTGCACCTCTGAGGATCTTTTCTGGGCAGCCTGTTGGGTGGTCTGTGTCAGGCGGTGGAGAGTGGCAGGGCCTCATGGAAGGACGGTTTGTGGAGGGGTGGCTGGTCCATCTATGGTGGAACGTGGGCTTTACTTAGAACTTGGAAGAAAGTCATGAACAGTAGAAGAGAGGATGAATTGCTTCCTCAGGACCAGGAATTTCAAGGAGAACTTTGGCTTGGACCAACCCTAGAAACAGACCAAACCAGACAAGAAACACTTGAGCTGGGAAAGGGGTGGATCTGCGTGATGGGCTGGAAGGATTCAGGTCCAAGGTGGCTCTGAGATGCTCTTCTTTGGATAAAACTGGACTCGGCTACCTTGCCCAGGGAACACCTGTACCCTGGGTTGGGCGTGCTCTTTGCACTACAGAGCAGGCTGTCCACTGAGAAGTGTGCGGCGGTTCTCAACGTTCCTGCCCTTGGCCGAGGTTTATGTTGTGGGCATCCTGCCCCTGGGGACAGCGAAGGAGCAAAAAAAAGCAGGAACTTTTCTTGGGATGGTAGCCTCCTAGGAGAGCTTTCCCTGAGTCAGCCCTAAGGAGAGTGATTTTTGCTAATCAGTCCCAGAGGCCTCATCTTCCCAGCCTGACCAAGGAAAAGTCTACCTTCCTTTTTCTTTCTGTGAACCCACCACCTTCCAGTCCATTTTTTGGAAAATGATGCCACCTAATGGGAACCAATAATAATAACTCATGGAGTGTTAAAGTGAGGAGACCTGCGTTTTCAAATAAAACTCACATTTCCCTGCTTTGTACTTAACTCTGGCACCCATTCGGTGCTGTTTGTCAGTTTCTTTTTTTTTTTTTTTTTTTTTTTTAATTTTACTGCAAAATTTTTCAACCATATACAAAACAAGACAGTACAAAGAAATCCCATGTACCCATACAACCATCAGTATTTTTCTGTGTTTATTTCATCTATCTTCCCAACACCCCTTCCCTTGTTTCTTCTTTTATTTTTTTTTTGAATTTTTGAATTTTATTTTATTTTTTTATACAGTAGGTTCTCATTAGTTATCCATTTTATACACATCAGTGTATACATGTCAATCCCGATCTCCCAGTTCATCACACCACCTCCCCCACCCCCTGCCGCTTTCCCCCGTTGGTGTCCATACATTTGTTCTCTACATCTGTGTCTCAATTTCTGCCCTACAAACCGGTTCATCTGTACCATATTTCTAGGTTCCACATATATGCATTAATATACGATATTTGTTTTTCTATTTCTGACTTACTTCACTCTGTATGACAGTCACTAGGTCCATCCACGACTCTACAAATGACCCAATTTCATTCCTTTTTATGGCTGAATAATATTCTATTTTATATATGTACCACATCTTCTTTGTCCATTCGTCTGTTGATGGGCATAGAGCTTGCTTCCATGACTTGGCTATTGTAAATAGTGCTGTAATGAACATTGGGGTGCATGTGTCTTTTTGAATTATGGTTTTCTCTGGGTATATGCCCAGTAGTGGGATTGCTGGGTCATATGGTAATTCTATTTTTAGTTTCTTAAGGAACCTCAATACTGTTCTCCATAGTGGCTGTATCAATTTACATTCCCACCAACAGTGCAAGAGGGTTCCCTTTTCTCTACACCCTCTCCAGCATTTGTTGTGTGTAGATTTTCTGATGATGCCCATTCTAACTGGTGTGAGGTGGTATGTCATCGTAGTTTTGATTTGCATTTCTCTAATAATTAGTGATATTGAGCAGCTTTTCATGTGCCTGTTGGCCATCTGTATGTCTTCTTTGGAGAAATGTCTATTTAGGTCTTCTGCCCATTTTTGGATTGGGTTGTTTGTTTTTTTAATATTGAGCTGCATGAGCCGTTTATATATTTTGGAGATTAATCCTTTGTCCATTGATTCGTTTGCAAATATTTTCTCCCATTCTGAGGGCTGTCTTTTCGTCTTGTTTATGGTTTCCTTTGCTGTGCAAAAGCTTTGAAGTTTCATTAGGCCCCATTTGTTTATTTTTGTTTTTATTTCCATTACTCTAGGAGGTGGATCAAAAAAGATCTTGCTGTGATTTATGTCAAAGAGGGTTCTTCCTATGTTTTCCTCTAAGAGTTTTATAGTGTCCGGTGTTACATTTAGGTCTCTAATCCATTTTCAGTTTATTTTTGTGTATGGTCTTAGGGAGTGTTCTAATTTCATTCTTTTACATGTAGCTGTCCAGTTTTCCCAGCACCACTTATTGAAGAGACTGTCTGTTCTCCATTGTATATCCTTGCCTCCTCTGTCATAGATTACTTGACCATAGGTGCTTGGGCTTATCTCTGGGCATTCTATCTTGTTCCATTGATCTATGTTTCTGTTTTTGTGCCAGTACCATATTGTCTTGATTACTGTAGCTTTATAGTATAGCCTGAAGTCAGGGAGTCTAATTCCTCCAGCTCTGTTTTTTTCCCTCAAAACTGCTTTGGCTATTCGGGGTCTTTTGTGTCTCCATACAAATTTTAAGATTTTTTGTTCTAGTTCTGTAAAAAATGCCATTGGTAATTTGATAGGGGTTGCATTGAATCTGTAGATTGCTTTGGGTAGCATAGTCATTTTCACAATAGTGATTCTTCCAATCCAAGAACATGGTATATCTCTCCATCTGTTGGTATCATCTTTAATTTCTTTCATCAGTGTCTTATAGTTTTCTGCATACAGGTCTTTTGTCTCCCTAGGTAGGTTTATTCCTAGGTATTTTATTCTTTTTGTTGCAATGGGAAATGGGAGTGTTTCCTTAATTTCTCTTTCAGAGTTCTCATCATTAGTGTATAGGAATGGAAGAGATTTCTGTGCATTAATTCTGCATCCTGCAACTTTATCAAATTCATTGATTAGCTCTTGAAGTTTTCTGGTGGCATCTTTAGGATTCTCTACGTATAGTATCATGTCATCTGCAAACAGTGACAGCTTTACTTCTTCTTTTCTAATTTGTATTGATTTTCTTTCTTTTTCTTCTCTGATTGCCATGGTTAGGACTTCCAAAACTATGTTGAATAATAGTGGCGAGAGTGGACATCCTTGTCTTCTTCCTGATCTTAGAGGAAATGCTTTCAGGTTTTCACCATTGAGAATGATGTTTGCTGTGGGTTTGTCATATATGACAAACCTTCATTATGTTGAGGTAGGTTCCCTGTATGCCCACTTTCTGGAGAGTTTTTATCATAAATGGGTGTTGAATTTTGTTGAAAGCTTTTTCTGCATCTATTGAGATGATCATATGGTTTTTCTTCTTCAATTTGTTAATATGGTGTATCACATTGATTGATTTGCATATATTGAAGAATCCTTCCATGCCTCAGATGAACCCCACTTGATCATGGTGTATGATCCTTTTAATGTGTTGTTGGATTCTGTTTGCTAGTATTTTGTTGAGGATTTTTGCATCTATATTCATCAGTGATATTGGTCTGTAATTTTTTTTGTAGTGTCTTTGTCTGGTTTTGGTATCAGGGTGATGGTGGCCTCATAGAATGAGTTTGGGAGTGTTCCTTCCTCC
Organism: Hyperoodon ampullatus; assembly: GCF_949752795.1. Lineage (NCBI taxonomy): Eukaryota > Metazoa > Chordata > Mammalia > Artiodactyla > Ziphiidae > Hyperoodon > Hyperoodon ampullatus. The sequence continues at coordinate 9,612,765 of NC_136928.1, forward strand.
ACAATTTTTTGGAAGCGTTTGAGAAGCATAGGTGTTAGCTCTTCTCTAAATGTTTGATAGGATTCACCTGTGAAGCCATCTGGTCCTGGACTTTTCTTTGTTGGAAGATTTTTAATCACAGTTTCAATTTCATTACCTGTGATTGGTCTGTTCATATATTCTATTTCTTCCTGGTTCAGTCTTGGAAGGTTATACCTTTCTAAGAATTTGTCCATTTCTTCCAGGTTGTGCATTTTATTGGCATAGAGTTGGTTGGAGTAGTCTCTTAGGATGCTTTGTATTTCTGCGGTGTCTGTTGTAACTTCTCCTTTTTCATTTCTAATTTTATTGATTTGAGTCCTCTCCCTCTTTTTCTTGATGAGTCTGGCTAATGGTGTACAATTTTGTTTATCTTCTCAAAGAACCAGCTTTTAGTTTTATTGATCTTTGCTATTGTTTTCTTTGTTTCTATTTCATTATTTTCTGCTCTGATCTTTATGATTTCTTTCCTTCTGCTAACTTTGAGTTTTGTTTGTTCTTCTTTCTCTAGTTCCTTTAAGTGTAAGGTTAGACTGTTTATTTGAGATTTTTCTTGTTTCTTGAGGTAGGCTTGTATAGCTATAAACTTCCCTCTTAGAACTGCATTTGCTGCATCCCATAGGTTTGGATCATTGTGTTTTCATTGTCATTTGTCTCTAGGTATTTTTTGATTTCCTCTTTGATTTCTTCAGTGATCTCTTGGTTATTTAGTAACGTATTGTTTAGCCTCCATGTGTTTGTGTTTTTTACGTTTTTTCCCTGTAATTCATTTCTAATCTCATAACGTTGTGGTAAGAAAAGATGCTTAATACGATTTCAATTTTCTTAAATTTACTGAGGTTTGATTTGTGACCCAAGGTGTGATCTATCTTGGAGAATGTTCCATGCGCACTTGAGAAGAAAGTGTAATCTGCTGTTTTGGATGGAATGTCCTATAAATATCAATTAAATCTATCTGGTCTATTGTGTCATTTAAAGCTTCTGTTTCCTTATTTATTTTCATTTTGGATGATCTGTCCATTAGTGTAAGTGGGGTGTTAAAGTCCCCCACTATTATTGTGTTACTGTTGATTTCCTCTTTTATAGCTGTTAGCAGTTGCCTTATGTATTGAGGTGCTCCTATGTTGGGTGCGTATATATTTATAATTGGTATATCTTCTTCTTGGATTGATCCCCTGATCATTATGTAGTGTCCTTCCTTGTCTCTTGTAACATTCTTTATTTTAAAGTCTATTTTATCTGCTATGAGTATTGCTACTCCAACTTTCTTTTGATTTCCATTTGCATGGAATATCTTTTGCCATTCCCTCACTTTCAGTCTGAATGTGTCCCTAGGTCTGAAGTGGGTCTCTTGTAGACAGCATATATATGGGTCTTGTTTTTGTATCCATTCAGCAAGCCTGTGTCTTTTGGTTGGAGCATTTAATCCATTCACGTTTAGGGTAATTATCGACATGTATGTTCCTATGACCATTTTCTTAATTGTTATGGGTTTGTTTTTGTAGGTCCTTTTCTTCTCTTGTGTTTCCCACTTAGAGAAGGTCCTTTAGCATTTGTTGTAGAGCTGGTTTGGTGGTGCTGAATTCTCTTAGCTTTTGCTTGTCTGTAAAGCTTTTGATTTCTCCATCGAATCTGAATGAGATCCTTGCCGGGTAGAGTCATCTTGGTTGTAGGTTCTTCCCTTTCATCACTTTAAGTATATCATGCCACTCCCTTCTGGCTTGTAGAATTTCTGCTGAGAAATCAGCTGTTAACCTTATGGGAGTTCCCTTGTATGTTATTTGTCATTTTTCCCTTGCTGCTTTCAATAATTTTTCTTTGTCTTTAATTTTTGCCAATTTGATTACTATGTGTCTCAGCATGTTTCTCCTTTGGTTTATCCTGCCTGGGACTCTCTGCGCTTCCTGGACTTGGGTGGCTATTTCCTTTCCCATGTTAGGGAATTTTTTGACTGTAATATCTTCAAATATTTTCTCGGGTCCTTTCTCTCTTCTCCTTCTGGGACCCCTATAATGCAAATGTTGTCGCGTTTAATGTTGTCCCAGAGGTCTCTTAGGCTGTCTTCATTTCTTTTGATTCTTTTTTCTTTATTCTGTTCCACAGCAGTGAATTCCACCATTCTGTCTTCCAGGTCACTTATCCGTTCTTAGGCCTCAGTTTTCTGCTATTGATGCCTTCTAGTGTATTTTTCACTTCAGTTATTGTATTGTTCATCTCTGTTTGTTTGTTCTTTAATTCTTCTAGGTCTTTGTTAAACATTTCTTGCATCTTCTCGATCTTTGCCTCCATTCTTTTTCCGAGGTCCTGGATGATCTTCACTATCATTATTCTGAATTCTTTTTCTGGAAGGTTGCCTATCTCCACTTCATTTAGTTGTTTTTCTGGGGTTTTATCTTGTTCCTTCATCTGGTACATAGCCCTCTCTCTGCCTTTTCATCTTGTCTGTCTTTCTGTGAATGTGGTTTTTCTTCCACAGGCTGCAGGACTGTAGTTCTTCTTGCTTCTGCTGTCTGCCCTCTGGTGGATGAGGCTATCTAAGAGGCCTGTACAAGCTTCCTGATGGGAGGGACTGGTGATGGGTAGAGCTGGGTGTTGCTCTGGTGGGCAGAGCTCAGTAAAACTTTAATCTGCTTGTCTGCTGATGGGTGGGGCTGAGTTTCCTCCCTGTTGGTTGTTTGACCTGAGGCGACCCAGCACTGGAGCCTACAGGCTCTTTGGTGAGGCTAATGGCAGACTCCGGGAGGTCTTATGCGAAGGAGTACTTCCCAGAACTTCTGCCGCCAGTGTGCCAGTGTCCTTGTCCCTACGGTGAGCCACAGCCATTCCCCGCCTCTACAGGAGACCCTCCAACACTAGCAGGTAGGTCTGGTTCAGTCTCCCCTGGGGTCACTGCTCCTTCCCCTGGGTCCCAATGCGCACACTGTTTTGTGTGTGCTCTCCAAGAGTGGAGTCTCTTTTTCCCCCAGTCCTGTCGAAGTCCTGCAATCAAATCCCACTAGCCTTCAAAGTCTGATTCTCTAGGAATTCCTCCTCCCGTTGCCAGACCCCCAGGTTGGGAAGCCTGACGTGGGGCTCAGAACCCTCACTCCAGTGGGTGGACTTCTGTGGTATAAGTGTCCTCCAGTTTGTGAGTCACCCACCCCGCAGTTATGGGATTGGATTTTATTGTGATTGCACCCCTCCTACTGTCTCATTGTGGCTTCTCCTTTGTCTTTGGATGTGGGATATCTTTTCTGGTGAGTTCCAGTGTCTTCCTGTCGATGATTGTTCAGCAGTTCGTTGTGATTCCTGTGCTCTCGCAAGAGGCAGTGAGCACACGTCCTTCTACTCCGCCATCTTGAACCCGAGCCTTCCAGACCTTTAGTCCTGTTTGTCAGTTTCTGATGAAGCCAAACTCAACAGCACATGGCCAGTCAGGATTCATAATACTATTAAGTATTTTAAGATGGCTCTATGTACATATATCCAATCATCACATAGTACACATTAAATATATAACAATCTTATTTGTCAGTTATACCTCAATAAAGCTGAATTTTTAAATTTAGAAAAAGATGGCTATAAATGATATAAATGAAAAACAGATGTACACGAAGTCTAAATGAATGGAGATATGCCAAAATTATAATAGTGACTGGGTTAGGCTAGTGTGATTCTGGAGTTTTTTTGGTTTGTTTTTTTGTGTGTGTGTGTGATTGTGTTTTCTAAATGTTTTGTAATATAGTTTGTATTACTTTCTTAGGAAATTTGTGTTCATCGTAAGTATAGTTTTAAGTAGGTAATAATTAAATTGGAAAATACAGAAAGGAAAATCAGAAAAACAAAACCACCTGTAGTCCCACCACTCAAATATACTTACTGTTTACATTTTGGTGTGCTTCTAGTCTTTTTGTTTGTTTGTTCTTCCACTGCGCTGCACTGCTGGTGGGATGGGATCTTAGTTCCCCAACCAGGGGTTGAACCCCAGCCCATGGTAGTGAAGCACCGAGTCCTAACCACTGGACCACCAGGGAACTGCCTCTAGTCTTTTTTTTAAATCATAGAATTTATGTGTTTTTAAAAAATTGTAATCATTCTGTGTAATTCTTTTTATCATTTACTGTCACTTTAGTAATAATTCTATTCCTTTTATGACACTAAAAATCGCCCTTTAGACAAAGCTGTTTCCAGGAAACCTCAGTGCATCATTGAGTTGCATCAGGATCCTAGAAATCTGACCTTAAAATAATTTTTTTTAACTCTTATTTGTGCGCTATGTTCATGTACGTGGAGACCTCTTCAAAAGCCAGTGAGGGAACAGGTGAAAACAGTAAGAAGAAACGAATTTTAGAATTTATTGTGCAACATCAAATGAGCCCACTGAGGGTGGTGATAGGAAGTTGTTCAAGGTGAGGTACCAGCAGGGTCCAGCCGTGTGCCAGCGCCACCTAGTGGTTTTGGTTATGAACCATCTGCATTCTTGGTCTCACTCCTGTGAGTCTGAGAGCTGGGCCCCTGGGTTCTAGGCCTTGCTCCAGGACTCTGCCGCTCATCTCTGCTTAGCCTACTGAAAATGGAGCAAGATTACTGTCAGCACACGAATGCCTAGGAGATGTACATATAGTTGCTTGCATGATGAGCACCCAAGGGGCCCTGAGTAAAAGTCAGAAGGGCTCAGGAATCTATGAAACGAAACATTCAACGGGGAAGACAGAAGTTTGGAATTCTGGCCCCTGAGATGCCACCAAATCATCATCCTTTTTACAAATCTCTTTTTTAATAAATCTCTTCTCCACTTGTAACTCATTTACCTTATTATCCGAAAAAATATGTGTCAGTCCTTTCTCTGATAGATGTTTTGATTAGGCTGTTGAGGTGCCAGGTAGTGCAAGAGAAGACACCCTGGTTTGTTAGAGCCATAAAGGGCTGATAGGAATCCAGTTCTACCACTTACTAGCCCTGTGGCTCAGACTAAGTCATTTAATCTTTCCCCACTCAGTTTCCTCATTCCTCAAATGAAGATAATCATAGCTTTTTTGCTATGTTATAATAAGGACAATAGCCATTTTATAATAAAAATCTTTATTGTTAAGTCAGATTATGTCAAAACAATTAAAAAATAATTCAGTTTACTAATTCCAGGACACACAGGTTTCTCCCTTTTTTAACATTTCTGAAGCAGGATATGTTGGTGATATGCCCGTGTTTTTGCTTCCTTAACAGTTAAAGATGTGTAAACAGTAAAATGTACTCCTTACACTCTCTGGTATTGTAAATGAAATGTGATAATTTGGTCAGCAGAGTGTTTGAGACTCTCCAGGGAGAACTGTTTTAAGTGCTCTTGGTGGTGTCTGTACACCCTGAACATGACAACTGGTTACATGAGGTCTGATTGTGACAATTCCCTCACTGCTCTGTTACCAGTCTCAGATGTGAACCCATGAGCTACCCTTTCTAGGAAGTTCATTTGGAAAGCATGTGTTGAGGGACTTCCCTGGCGGTCCAGTGGTTAAGGCTCCACGCTTCCGTTGCCAGGGTCATGGGTTTGATCCCTGGTCGGGGAACTAAGATCCCTCACGCTGCACGATGCAGCCAAAAAGAAAAAAAAAAAAAAAAAACTGAAAAGGAAAGCGTGTGTTCTAAAGTCACTGAGATTACACAGAGCACGGTTCATAATTCAGCAGCCTGTAGCATTTAGCACCACACAGTACACATGAAGTGAGTAATGGTGGGCTGTTTTGAAGAGGGTACGTAGGAGGGTGGATGTAATCCCTTCTCTAGTTCTGTTGGTTCTTTCTCTGCTGTATAGACCGCTGCTTTCTCTCAAGTACTCTTCAAGGGCTGAATGGGATGTTGCATGGAAAATACCTGGTACCTATTCAACCAAGTACATAACCGCAGGTTTTACAGGCATATCTTGTTTTATTGTACCTTACTGTGCTTCACAGATGTTGCATTTTTTATGAATTGAAGGTTTATAGCAATCTTGCATCCAGCAAGTCTGTCGGCATCATTTTTCCAACAGCCTTCTCTCACTTTGTGTCTCTGGGTCACATTTCAGTAATTCTCGCAATATTTCAAATGTATTCATTATTATTATATTTGTTGTGCTAATCTGTGATCACTGATCTTTGATGTCACTATTGCAAAAAGATTACAAGTCACTAAAGGCTCAGATGATACCTGAGGCACCTTTTGACAATAAAGTATTTTTAATTAGGGTATGTGCATATTTTTTTAGACATAATGCCATTGCACACTTAACAGACTACAGTATAGTGTAAACATAACTTTTATACGCCCTGGGAGGGACTTCCCTGGCGGTCCAGTGGTTAAGACTCCGCTCTTCCACTGCAGGGGGTGCGGGTTCCATCCCTGGTCAGGGAACTAAGATCCCACACGCCGCGCGGCACAGCCAAAAAAAAGAAAAAATTTCTTTTTCTAAAAAACATAGATGTATGTACCGGGAAACCAAAAAGTGTGTGTGATTTGCTTTACTGCAAATAAAGCAGTAAACGGAACCTGCAGTATCTCTGAGGTCTGCCTGTACTCTCCATCTCCTTGGCAACTGTCCCTAGTCTTTTTCTCTCTGTCTTTCAGTCTAATAAAGTTCCTGTTGTTCAGCACCCGCACCACATGCATCCGTTGACGCCCCTCATCACCTACAGCAACGACCACTTCTCCCCTGGCTCCCCTCCCACACACCTCTCCCCAGAGATCGATCCAAAGACAGGTGAGTCAGCGGCCTCTCAGGCTGGACCAGCTCCACAGCTCCAGTGGGGGCGGGCTTTTCTTCTCGGGGAGTATTTCAGCCCTGGAATCGGACAGACCTGGGTTCAAACCATGTCTCCAAATCTCAGTTGTCTCTAACCCTGCCCACTAAGTTTAGCCTTTTCAGTTCACTCATCAGTGCCTTACGTGTCCCTTCTGCATCACTGGGTCATTGCGAGGATGAAAGGAGATTAAATGAGATGATGCACAGGGCCTGGCTCCACAGCAAGCATTTGGTGTTGCTCTGCCACTGCTTCTTTTACTTTAGAATCTCTTAAAACTTTAAGGTTGGAATGACCTGGAAGGGGAAAAAAAAAATCTCCTTTCTCATTGACTTTGAAGTCTAGCCGGCTGCAGGCTGTGCCTCCTTAAACCAAAACCTATGCCCTAAATTGAACATATGGAAGTAAACAGTCTAGCCAGACATAAGTATAGCTATAAAGCAGTAGGCTGAGTTGGCTTGTCGTTTTTAACTTGCTCACCCAAACTCCATCCCAGAGGGAGCCATAGTGTTCATAAAATTCCCACAGAGTTTCCATGGGTCAAAGCATTTTTGGAGCTCCTCTTTAGAGAAATCACAGCTACTACAAGTTACAGATAACAAGGAGGACAAATGTGGAACCGAGATCCAAAGTTTATCTTTCCATGAATGAGGCAGCTTTTCTAGCTGAGGACTCCGGGGATATCTTGGGTCTCTAGGTCCAAAATTTCCTGCCTGTGTCTTGGACGACTCCTATACGAGCAGCTGGAAGTTACTGGTGACAGAGGGCAGGGATAATAAAAGAAAGGGCCTTCCAAGCTCCAGGGCACCTGGGAATATAGGTCAAGGAACCTCCTGTTTGATATTATTTTAAGGTGTTAATATAGGGCCAAGGAATCGTCTGACACATGTCTCTTTGGAAGCAGGAATCCCCCGGCCCCCTCATCCATCTGAGTTGTCTCCGTATTACCCACTGTCTCCCGGAGCTGTCGGGCAAATCCCCCATCCCCTCGGCTGGCTCGTCCCACAGTAAGGAAACTTACAGCCTTTCTTACCCTCCCTCCTTCCTTATGCTGAGTTCTAACTTCTGTACCTCCAGCCGGTCCTGGTGGTCCATATACAGACGCCCCACCCCCCCACGTGGAGCCCTCTCACCAAAGCCCAGGACTCAGACCTCCCTGCTCTCCCCAGGGCAGTGTCCCCCCACCTCTTCCTTCCGACTTCCTACCTTTACTTACCATCCTTTCTTCCCAACCGCCTCTCCTTCCCTGTCCTGAACATTCCCATTTTAGCCAGTTTGCTGACCAAATTTCCTTACTCCTGGCCCTTATAGGCAAGGACAGCCCATGTACTCCCTTCCTCCCGGCGGCTTCCGGCACCCCTACCCTGCACTCGCCATGAATGCCTCAATGTCCAGGTGAGTCCTGGGACTGGAGCTGTGAGCAGGAAGTGGCAGTGCAGGGAATGGTTGTCTACCAGCGTCCCTGCCATTTCTGACCGTGACACAGCCTTCTCTTGGCAGTAAGCGAGGAGGCAGGCGCTCACCTTTCCTCCCGCCTCTCTGATAAGGTGGGGATGGAGGCCGTAGGCTCAGCTCACTCTGGCCCCATCTCTCTAAGAGAAGCATTTCAAAGCCCTCGCACTCAACCCTCCTGCACGTCCCCTCATGGGCTGGGCTGGGCTTTGTGGCACTGAAGCATCTTGAGTACGTCACTCTGAAGCCAGAGGCCGGGAGATTCATTGTTCCTGCAATGATGTCAGGAGAGGGGACCAGTGAAAGGGGACCTCTGTCTCAGTGGCCGATCTACCTGACAGTGGTACCGCCAATGACAAAAGAAGAGCAGCCCACAGCCTAAGCCTTTCTTTCCCCCCTGTGTACTCTGGCCTCAGACCCGCTGCATCTTCTTCTTTTGTGTTTTTCATCCTACCTGCTTTCAGCACTAGTTATAGGAAACCTGCGCGCTTGTGGGGGAAGGGAGGTTTGTTGGGTGTTTCCCAAACCGGTTCTGTCGAGGTCAGTGCGTGGCCTCCCGTTGCTCCAACGCTGCCACAGCAGAGGTGTTTACACGCCTCCGCCATCAGGACTGGGGGCCCGCCACATCCTCTGTGGGTGACAAGCATTCTGCCTGAATCCTCTGTTGTCTTTGTTTCCATCTGGTACATAGCCTGGTTTCCAGTCGGTTCTCCCCTCACATGGTGGCTCCGGCCCATCCTGGTCTGCCCACCTCAGGGATCCCCCACCCCGCTATCGTCTCCCCCATCGTCAAGCAGGAACCGGCGCCCCCCAGCCTGAGCCCGGCCGTGATCGCGTGAGTAACAGGCAGCCTGATGGGGGGTGGCCAGTCTCTGAGCAGCGAGTGCCATTGGTTGCTTTCTTGGGGACATTCAGCTGGCAGCCCGGCAGCTTCCTCAACTACACCCTCTCCCTTGGGAACTGTTCCCTTTGACCCCTGGAGTTCCCATCCTCTCAGAGACACCGTGCATCTCTTCTCACATTAAGGAAAGTTTTACAACCAGGACTTTGAGGCTGAAAGAGAACCTGAGAGAACTTTTAGCTTCCTTCTCCCTCTCCCACCCCGCCCCCCCATGCACTCGAAAATTGTAAGGCCCCGGAAAGGAGAATGTTCTCAAGGTCACATGGCTGACCGGTGGCAGAGCTGGGCCCAGCACCAAGGCCTGTGCTTTGTCCACTGTGCCATAAAGACAGCAGGAAAGCCAAAGTCGGTGCCTCAGAGCCGAGGAGACCTCCTCTCCCCGTTTCTGCCCAAAATGCCCTGCCTCCCTCCTCTTTCTCACCTGCGGCCAGTGCATCCCAGCTCTCACCACCACCCTCTGCTCCTTGGTCAGGAGGTTGTCCTTTCCTGGAATATGGCCGGAGGTCTGTCAGAGGCTGGGAACTAGGTGCTCAGGCTCTGAAAGCAACGCCGGGCAGCTTGCATTATCATCCAAGCAACAGCATCTCCCCTCCCCAGAGGCAGACAGCCCTTAGCCTCCTAGAGAGATGACAGCTGATACCAGCTAACCTACAGCCTTCTGACTTCCCAGGAAATCACCCGTCACAGTGAAAAAAGAGGAAGAAAAGAAACCCCACGTGAAGAAGCCTCTGAATGCCTTCATGTTATATATGAAGGAGATGAGGGCCAAGGTGGTGGCCGAGTGCACCCTGAAGGAGAGTGCAGCCATTAACCAGATCCTGGGGAGAAAGGTAAGGCCTGCCCTCGTGCTCCGGGCTGTGCGGCTCAGCGTCCCCCACGCTCACCGCTCTGTCAACGCTGGTCCTCTCTCCCGCAGTGGCACAACCTGTCCCGAGAAGAACAGGCCAAGTACTATGAACTGGCCCGGAAGGAGCGGCAGCTTCACTCGCAGCTCTACCCGACCTGGTCGGCCCGGGACAACTACGTACGTGCCCATCAGACACCGGGAGCAGCCTCTGCGGGAGGAAGAGGGGGAAAGGAAGCTGACTCCATGGATAGAGGACCCTGTCAATGGAGTCAGCTTCCAGGGAGGCCAGGGAGAAGTCTGTATTTCTCTAGAAATAAGGAAGACATTTTAGTTCTCAGGAGGGCAACAGGGCCATGGTTTGGTATCCTGGGGACAGACTCAAATTTGTGCCTGTTCCATTGGAAGTGGACTCAGCCTTTAATTGCATAATTCAGGGTGCAGTGTGAGCTGTGTGCTAGCTCTGTGGTCCGTGTCTCTAGCCAAGGGTTCCCAACCTGGGGCTCAGAGACCAATGCGTAAGCCGCTGCCTGCGTTTCTGATGACTCCCTGAAACTGGGAAGGTTTTTGTATGTATGTTGTTACTTGCTTTTTTTGTGCTAAAAGGCTGCATAGCTATGTTAGTTTTGGGGGGGGTTATTTGGAGGTTTTTTCCCCAATTGAACCCACGCCCTCGGCAGTGGAAGCACAGAGTCCTAACCACTGGACAGCTGGGGAATTCCCAGCTGCATTAGATTTTCAGTGAGACCTGGGACCCCTCAGAAAAGATCAGGAACCTTACACTGTTCTAGGGAGAGAAATGGAAAAATAAGCCTGAAGGGCAGGAAAAGAATGAGGCCTTCCGAGACAGCCAGGACACCAGAGCTGGAGGGGAGGGATCCAGTGGGGGGCGGGGGAAGCAGTGTTCCAGGAAGGCTCACTGTGCCACCTGGTGAGGCTGCTGCGGGGAGTGTGATCTGGGTGCCCAGTACAGGAAATACCCTGTCTCCCCGCTTCATAGCTGGGAGTCCCCCAGAAAAGCCAGTTATTCTGTCCCTGGTGACCTCTTCCTTTGGCTGTATCTTTCAGGGTAAGAAAAAGAAGAGGAAGCGAGAAAAGCAGCTGTCCCAGACCCAGTCCCAGCAGCAAGTCCAGGAGGCAGACGGTGAGTCTTCAGGAGGGCCCTGCATCTTTACTTCTTTTTCCCACTATCCCAGCTACACCCGCCGGCACTTTGTACCCGGGTCTCTGATGGACACGGTGACAATGCCGTACTATGATAGCTCCCATTTTCAAGGCCTCAGCCTTATGTATACTCAGGGGGGGTGTTATTATTATCCCCTTTTTGGAGATGATCTGTTAAGAGGCTCGAAGAAGTGAAGGGATTTTTCCAGTCACTCTGCTTGTTAAATGGTCCAGCACTTTGTCACTTGGAAGGCTCTTTTCAATTCAGTTGAGTTGTGTCTTATTTGAGGGTTAGGTTCTAAAATCAATGCATAAGGTAAAAACTGAATGTCGCTAAAATGATCCTTGAAATTCCCTTAGGAAGGCAACCCATTAGAGATTGACATATCACCTATCGGTGAATCCAATAGAATCAGGTTTTCCTCCAATGTTTGTTTGGTCGAATATCAGAAATAATTGTTCACTTGGATTGGGGGAGCCCCTTTGTGCCACAAATATATACTGTATCTTTTTTTTTTTTTTTTTTTTTTTTGCGGTACGCGGGCCTCTCACTGTTGTGGCCTCTCCCGTTGCGGAGCACAGGCTCCGGACGCGCAGGCTCAGCGGCCATGGCTCACGGGCCCAGCTGCTCCGTGGCATGTGGGATCCTCCCGGACCGGGGCACGAACCTACGTCCCCTGCATCGGCAGGCGGACTCCCAACAACTGCGCCACCAGGGAAGCCCATATACTGTATCTTTTTACAGCAGAATCACACCCAGCAGAGAGATTCTCACACTATGACCAGTATTTCAGTCAAGCCTCCCATCTCATGCTCACTCCAGGACAAGTGCAGAACTTGTTTAGTTCCATCTATAGTGCTTTTTTTTGGAGGTGGGGGGCGGGGGAGAGCTGCACCACCCAGCTTGTGGGATCTTAGTTCCCTGACCAGGGATCAAACCCAGGGCCACAGCAGTGAAAGCGCCAAGTCCTGACCCCTGGACCGCCAGGGAAGTCCCCTAAAGTGCCATTTATCACCTTGCTTTTCTTTTCATCTCCTTTCCTACCTTTCTAATATCTGTATAATTTGCGTATTCATCTCCATAGGAGTACATGTAAGTTAACTATGTATATGATGCAAAATCCACTGTATACCACGTTGCATAGCAGGTGCTATACTATCTCTGACAGTACCATAAACCAAAGATCTTAAAGCAAATTGAGTGGAGATCCATCCCCAGAATGATGAGATTTCAGCAGGAAGATAATGATGTGATAGGCTGAGCTGTTTTCCTTCCAGGCAGGTACTGAATGGGTCTTTGGCATTTGGGCATTGCCCCTTGTCTGTGCTCTAGGTGTCTTGGAAGCCATAGCCGTCATTTCAGGTTCTCACTTCCCTCCCTGTACGCATTCTTGTTTCCGGAGTTGATGTGTACAGCTGGGCTTCCTCGGCAACCTCCGCCTCCCCCTGCGCTCTTAGCTGCTAACTCTTTCGTGTGTTTTTTTTTTTTTTTCCCCTAGGCGCTCTGGCCTCCAAAAGCAAGAAGCCATGTGTCCAGTACCTGCCCCCTGAGAAGCCCTGTGACAGCCCTGCCTCCTCCCACGGCAGCATGCTGGACTCGCCGGCCACACCCTCCACGGCCTTGGCCTCCCCGGCTGCCCCGGCCGCCACCCACTCAGAGCAAGCCCAGCCCCTCTCTCTCACCACCAAGCCAGAGACCCGGGCCCAGCTGGCTCTCCACTCGGCTACCTTCCTGTCAGCGAAGGCTGCCGCCACCTCCTCTGGCCAGATGGGCAGCCAGCCCCCCGTCCTGTCCCGGCCCGTCCCCCTGGGGTCCGTGCCCACAGCTCTGCTGACGTCCCCTCCTTCCTTCCCAGCCACGCTCCATGCCCACCAGGCCCTCCCCGTGCTCCAGGCCCAGCCTCTTTCCTTGGTCACCAAGTCTGCCCACTAAGCTGCCCACTGACCTATGCAGGCTGTCACGTGACTCATCGAGTAGTAATGATGCAGAAGAAGAAGAAGAAAAAAAGGAAACTTTATTGGTCAATATTTGACCACTCTGGACTGTTCCGTAAAGTGACTGGTAACCGCAGCACTTTACATTTTGTAGATGTAACCAGTAGCTGATCTTAAGGCTTTTTTAAAAAACAAAACAAAACAAAAATCTTTAAAAAAACGAGAACTGAAAAGTAGTGTGTTATTCTTCCTGTATGTGCAGCGGTGGGTGGACCTGGGCAGAAGGCACCTCTGTCTCTACCTCCTGGACTCTCTGCCGTCCTCCCTCTTCCCGTCACCCCCCAGCACCCTGGCTTCCCCCACCCAGCCTGCATGTTGGCCGCGGCTGCCATTTCCAGCCCGCAGCCTCTTCATCTACATCCCATTCCTGGACATTCCCTTTTCCTCGGCCCACGTTTTTCTCCTTTGCTCAGCTCCGTGGGTTCTTGCCTTCATCTGCGTTCTCTGCCCAGTGTAAGGCTGTCACCGTGTGTGAAGACACCTTGGCCTCGTTTGTCTCCACCAGCATCCCTTTGCCCTCAGTGGCCCTGATGCCCCAGTCTCCAGCTTTTGGTGGGGGAAGAGGTCCTCTGCAGTGGTTCTTCCCCGCATTTAAAGGGACTCAAGGTGCCTGCCACTTCCTCAGTGAAGAAGCCTGTGTACCACCCCCTTACCAGTCGAGATGTCCCCTCACAGCCCCAGAGTGGCAGACAGGACCTGGCTCCGAGGTCTGGCTCCTGTCACCCGGGTCCGTGCTAGCACAATCTGCCAAAGCTCTAAAGACCCTCCTCCCTCCCCCATCACCTCACATGCTTCTTCTGTGTGTATTTCTTTTCATTTTTATGGGGTTTTTTGGAGCAATTTAAACTCCCAGTTGTTTATTTTCACAAAAGAAAATAAAATTGCAGTTGCAAGACCTTTTCTGAGTATTTTAGTCCTTTTCTTGAATCAAGCCCCCTTCTTCACACCAAGCCCTGTGTGAGATTTTTGCAGACATGCAAAGGAGGAATGCTGCTTATTGGAAGGGGATATAAATCACGCCTAACACGACCAGAAAAATTCAGCCCAGTTTCCAGCCTCGAATGTGCACAGACCAGTCAATATAGATAACTGAGATACAAAGGGATGAATCTTTTTATTTTCGTTTGTCTTCTTGTAATTGCCAAGATAGGAGAGGTATCCTTGGATTGCTTTGCATGTATCTAGCACTGCAATTAATTTTTTTTGTTGTTACGGTGTTATTGAGGTATAATTCACATAACATACAATTCACCCATTTAAAGTGTACAATTCGGGACTCCCCTGGTGGCACAGTGGTTAAGAATCCGCCTGCTAATGCAGGGGACACGGGTTCAGTCCCTGGTCCAGGAAGATCCCACATGTTACGGAGCAACTAAGCCCGTGCGCCACAACTACTGAGCCTGCGCTCTAGAGCCCACGAGCCACAACTACTGAGTGCGCGTGCCACAACTACTGAAGCCCGCGCTCCTAGAGACAGTGCTCCACAACAAGAGAAGCCACTGCAGTGAGAAGCGTACGCACCACAACAAAGAGTAACCCCCGCTCGCCGCAACTAGAGAAAGCCTGCGTGCAGCAACGAAGACCCAGCGCAGACCAAAAAAAAAAAAAAAAAAAACAGCACAACACATGAAGTGTACAATTCAATGGTTTTGACTGTTCAAAGTTCTGTACCCATCATCACACTGGACTTCAGAACATTTTCATTACTTCAAAAAAATCCCCATACTGTTTAGAACTTACCCTCCACTTCCTCCTTCTCACACCCTCATCCCCACCTCCAGCCCTAAACAACCATGAAGCTACTTTTTTTTCTTTAACACCTTTATTGGAGTGTAATTGCTTTACAACATTGTGTTAGTTTCTGCTGTATAACAAAGTGAATCAGCTATACATATACATATATCCCCATATCTCTTCCCTCTGGCGTCTCCCTCCCTCCCTCCCTCCCTATCCCACCCCTCTAGGTGGTCACAAAGCACCGAGCTGATCTCCCTGTGCTATGCGGCTGCTTCCCACTAGCTATCTATTTTACATTTCGTAGTGTATATATGTCCGTGCTACTCTCTCACTTCATCGCAGCTTACCCTTCCCCCTCCCCGTGTCCTCAGGTCCATTTTCTACGTCCATGAATCTACTTTTTATCTCTGGATTTGTCTGTTCTGGACGTTTCGTTTAAATGGAATCATACACTATGTGGTCCTTTCTCACTGACCTCTTTCAGCAGAGTATTTTCAAGTATTTCATTTTCATCCATGTTGTAACCTGTATCAGCACATCATTCCCTTTTTTTTTTATGATGGTAAAATAGATAAATAACAAAATTCACCACTTTAACCATTTTTAGGTGTACAATTCAGTGGCTTTAATTACCTTCACAGTGTTGTGCAACCACCACCACTGTTTCCAAAACTTTTCATCACCCCAAACAGAGTCTCTATAACCATTAAGCAATAACTCCCTCATTCCCCTCCCTTCAGCTCCTAGTAACCTCTAATCTACTTTCTCTGTCAATGAATTCGCCTATTCTAAATATTCCATATAAATGGAATCATAAAACATTTGTCCTTTTGTGCCTGGCTTATTTAACTTGGCATAATGTTTTCAAGGTGCATTCATGTTGTAATGTATCAGAATTTCATTTTTTTTAAGCCTTGTCTTCCTTTACCTTTTTTTGAGTACTTGCCAGATTTTTTTACCCTACTCAGACATACAGCTTTTTAAATTGTGGTAAATATAAAAAAAATATATATATATATAAGTGGACAATCTAGTGGCATTAAGTACATTCACAATGTTGTGCAACCGTAACCACTAACAACTTCCAGAACCATTTCATCATCCCAAACAGAAACTCCATACCTATTAAATATTAACTCCCCATTCCTCCCTCCCCCCAGACTTTAAGAACCTGCAATCTACTTTATATCTTTATAAATTTGCCTATTTTAGGTACCTCATATAAGTAGAATCATACAGTACTTGTCCCTTCATGTCTGGTTTATTTCACTTAGCATAATGTTTTCAAGGTTCATCCATATTGTAGCTTGTATTGATATCAGAACTTCATTCCTTTTTATGGCTGAATAATAGTCCATTGTATGTATAAACTACATTTTGTTTATTCATCTATTGATGAACACATGGGTTGTTTCCATATTTTGGCTATTGTGAATAATGTTGCTGTGAGCTTTCACATACAAATATAACATTTGAGTCCCTGTTTTCAATTCTTCGGGGTTTATATGTAGAAGTGGGATTGCTGGGTCATATTGGTAATTCTATGTTTAACATTTTGAGGAATTGCCAAACTCTTTTTCATAGCAGCTGCAACATTTTTCATTCCAATCAGCAATGCTTGAGGGCTCCAATTTCTCCACATCCTCACCAACATATTATTTTCTTTTTTTAAAATACAGGTTTTAAAGGTTACACTCTATTTACAGTTATTACAAAATACTGGCTATATTCCCCATGTTGTACATTATATCTTTTAGCCTATCTTACACCCAGTAGTTTGTACCACCCACTGTCCCACTGGTAACCACTAGTTTGTTCTCTATATCTGTTTGAGTCTGCTTCTTTTTTGTTATATTCACTAGTTTGTTGTATTTTTTAGATTCCACATATAAGTGATGTCATTCAGTATTTGTCTTTATCTGTCTGACTTATTTCACTTAGCATAATGCCCTCCAATTCCATCCACATTGCTGCAAAAGACAAAATTTTGTGTTTTTTTTATGTCTGAGTAGTTTTCCATTGTATATATACACCACATCTTCTTTACCCACTCATCTGTTGATGGACATTCAGGTTGCTTCCACATCTTGGCGATTGTAAATAATGCTGCTATGAACATTGGGGTGCATGTATCTTTTTGAATTAGCGTTTATGTTTTTTTTCAGATATACGCCCAGGAATGGAATTGCTGGGTCAATATGGTAGTTCTATTTTTAGTTTTTTGAGAAGCCTCCATACTGTTTTCCACAGTGACTGCACAAATTTACATTCCTACCAACAGTGTACGAGGGTTCCCTTTTCTCCACATTCATTCCACACATTCATCTCCACACATTTGTGTGTTTTTTGATGATAGCCATTATGGCAGGTGTGAGGTGATATCTCATTGTGGTTTTGATTTGCATTTCCCTGATGCATTTTCCTGTTTTCTGTTTTTTTATCATAGCCATCCTAGTAGGTGTGGAGTATGTCTCACTGTGATTTTGATTTGCATTTACCCAACTAATACTAATGACGTTGAACAAGCATTCATATATTTATTAGCCAGTTATCCCAGCACCATTTGTTGAAAAGACTATTCTTGCCCCCGTTGAACAGTCAGCACCCTTGTCAAAAATCAACTGACCATAAATATATAGGTTTATTTCCTGACTCAATTCTATTCCATTCATCCATATATCTTTATGCCTGTACCACACTGTCCTAATTACTGTAATTTTGTAATAAGTTTTAAAATTGGGAAAGGAGAGTCCTCTGATTTTGTTCTTCTTTTTCAAACCTGTATTGGCTATTCTGGGTCTCTTGCATTTTCATATAAATTTTAGTATCAGCTTGTAAATTTCTGCAAAGAAGCCACCTGGGATTTTTATAGGGATTGTGTTGGTAGATCAATTTGGGGAGCATAGACATTCTAACAATTATGTCTTCCAATCCATGAATATGGGATGTATTTCCATTTATTTAGGGCTTCTTTAGTTTTTTTTAATAATACTTTATTGTTTCAGGGTGTATGTTTTGCATTTCTTTTGTTAAATTTATTCTTAAATTTTATTTTATTATTTTTGGTACTACTGTAAATGGAATTTTTCTTAATTTCATTTTTAGATTGTCTGTTGCAAGTGTATAGAAATATAATTGATTTTTATATATTGATCTCACATCTCACATCCTTGCTGAACTTGTCCTAATAAATTTTTAGAAAATCCTCAGGATTATCTTTATCCAAGATCATGTTATCTGAAAATAGAGATAGTTTTACTTCTTCCTTTTCAATCTGGATGCTTCTTATTTTGTTTTCTTGCTGAATTGTCTTGGCTACTTACAGTACAAAGTTGAGTAGAAGTGGTGGGAGCAGACATGGTTCCTTATCTCAGGAGGAAAGCATCTAGTCTTTCACCATTAACTATAATGTTAGTTGTGAGGTTTCTGTACATGCCCCCTTCAGGTTGAGGAAGTTCCCTTCTTTTCCGAATTTGTTGAGTATTTTTATCACGAAGAAGTACAAGGAAATATAAGATTTATTCAAATTGCACCCTACCGTTCCCTTAAACCAAAATTGGTGTGAGTTAGGAGTTAGTGCTAAAATCTGCCTTCTCTACTCCTATTCTAGGTAGCAGCACTTCCTGGAGAAAAACCACACACCTGAAATAGGTGCCACAATAGATTTGTACCTCACATAAGCCAGGCCTATATCCTATATCCAGTCTGTTGGTATTACCTCCCAAATTTATCTTGAGTCCAACCACTTCCCTCCATTCTCACTGTCCCTATGCTAGTCCTACTAGGACTACTGCAACAGCCTCCTACCTGATTAACTTCTAAATCCACTCTTCTCTTCTCACCACCCCAAGAGTAGATTCTTCACCCTACGACCAGACTAATCTTCAAAAATTCCCAACTCTGGGGACTTCCCTGGTGGCACAGTGGTTAAGATTCCGCCTGCCAATGCAGGGGACACAGGTTTAAGCCCTGGTCTGGGAGTATCCCACATGCCGCAAAGCAACTAAGCCCCTGTGCCACAACTACTGAGCCTGCGCTCTAGAGCCCACGAGCCACAACTACTGAAACCCACGTGCTCTAGGGCCCACCTGCCGCAACTACTGAGCCCGCATGCCACAACCACTGAAGCCCGTGCGCCAAGAGCCCATGCTCCACAACAAGAGAAGCCACCGCAATGAGAAGCCCGCACACCGCAACGAAGAGTAGCCCCTGCTCACTACAACTTGAGAAAGCCCGCACCTACAAAGACCCAACGCAGCTAAAAATAATAATAATAATAATTCCCAACTCTATCTTTCCCCTACTTAAACAGCTTTAATGGATTCTCGTTAATGTTAAGATAAAATATAAAACCCTGGACATAGCCCACAAACTCTGCATGATTTGGACCCTTATTTTCTCTCCTGCTTATTAATATGGACACAAGATCAGGCTTAATAATTTGCCATTCCCCTACCTACATGCACAAACACAAGTGCACACAAACACACACACGAGTGCATCAAGCCAATATCCTTTTTTAAAAATTGAAATATGGTTCATGGACAATATTGTTAGTTTCAGGTAGACTACATAGTGATTTGACATTTGCATACATTACAAAATACACCACGATAAGTCTAGTAACCATTTGTCCTAAGCCAAATCCTTTAATGTTAGTCAAGTATTTATTTAGGGGAGGTGGAGAGAATTTTAGAAACATTCATTTACCAATTCACTTCCTTAAGCCAGAGTCACTGTTCTGAACTAATTTGTAAAAGATTTCTCACTTCTCTCTGATTCTTATTCTCTCCTTAGTAATGACGGTGTGTGTGTGAGAGATTTTATTACAACAGAAAAACATTGAGAAGCATATTAAAGGGTTTTTTTTTTTTTTTTTTTTTTTTTTGGCTGCGCCCCTTGGCTTGTGGAATCTTAGTTCCCCAACCAGGGATCGAACCCCAGCCACTGCAGTGAAAGCGCCGAGTCCTAACCACTGGACTAAAAGGTTTTAAAATAGCAAAACAAAGTACTTGTTCCTGAAAACCATATTTACATCATATACTAGTCCTTAAAATTCTTCAGAAATTCACCTGACTAGAACTGCGTGCCACATAACCCAAGTATTGTACTCAGACTGCAGAAGAGTGTTGTATCTCCTGGCAGCTGTAATCCTTTTTGGTAGGATTACATTTCAACCTGTGTTAATGGCAGCCTAGATCATTTAATACTTAACCTGGCTGGAGGCTCTGCTCCAGGCTCATCCCCCGCCATTTTCTTTTTTCTTTTTATAAATTAATTTATTATTTATTTATTTTTGGCTGCGTTGGGTCTTCGTTGCTTCGCGTGGTCTCTCTCTAGTTGCGGCGAGTGGGTGCTACTCTTCGTTGTGGGGCACGGGCTTCTCATTGCGGTGGCTTCTCTTGTTGCGGAGCACGGGCTGTAGGTGAGCAGGCTTTAGTAGTTGCGGAACGCGGGCTCAGTAGTTGTGGCTCACGGGCTCTAGAGCGCAGGCTCAGCAGTTGTGGCGCACGGGCTTAGTTGCTCCGCGGCATGTGAGATCATCCTGGACCAGGGCTCGAACCCGCGTCCCCTGCATTGGCAGGTGGATTCTTAACCACTGTGCCACCAGGGAAGATCCCTTTCTTTAAATTTTTATTGGGTATAATTGAAATTGATTTACAATATTGTGCCAGTTTCAGGTGTACAGCAAAGTGAATCTGCCATACGAATACATATAAAGGATGGACTTTTTAGAAAAGATCTTTGGCGACCTCGGAGGGCACAGTTTCCGTGGGGTCAGGAGAGAGGGGACCAGGGTTGCAAAGGCTCCCGCTACAAAGGTGATGGGGTGGGTTTCCGTTTCCAGATTTCCACACATTTGTGTACAGCAGGGAAAGAACCACGAGAGAGGGAGATGGTAGAAATGTAGGCAGAAGATGGGGCGAAGAGGCGCTGGGCCACAGCGATGTCACTCCCGTGGGATCGTCCGCGGGCCGGGGAGCTCCTGCTCGGCCTATATTGTCTCCTAAGTATGAGGGCAAAGAAGAAAAGGGGGAGTAACGGTCTGTAGCGGCTGCTATGTAGCAAAGAAACCAGAAAAAGGTGGATACGCCTTCCACAGGGGACAATACGACGCCAACACCAGGAAAGGAAGTCACATCCCGGAGAGAACGGCTGAACCACACACAACCGGGCCTTTTCCCAAGCCCCGCCCCTCACCCGGGTATGGCTGCCGAAGACGCACGCAGGAAGGGGTGGGGCATGAGCGCTGAGCCCGCGCGCTGATCTCGCGAGAGCAGTAGAGGGCGGAAGCGCGTAGTCTGTGCAGGATGAGGGTACGGGTTCTGTTCGTCTTGCTGAGCTTCGCAGCAGCGGGTAAGACACCCCTCCCCCCCCACCACCACTACCAACACTTCTCGACCCGCCTCCACTAATCCCAGTCTCGCCGCCAGGCCCACCATACTCACCGTGGCCGGTCGTCACCTGACCTCACTTCTTCCCTGCCCGACCCTCGCCACCCCTCCGCTCGCCATCACCTCGTTCCTCTGTTTGCCGTTGCAACGTTCTGAGGATTCCTTTCTCTCCGCCTGCCTCTCTTCAGCCAGACGGTTTCTCTGTTTCAGGCTCCGTGCAGTCCGTTTCGGCGCCAGGCTCCCCAAAACTCGCTCCGACGGCAAGTCCGGCTTCTACAAGAGACTCCAGGCAGCTCATCTCGAGCACGCAGCCTGAGCAGGAACACCGTGACAGACCCTCTCTGAATCAGAGTACCACGAAAGCCGTCCTTGGCAATTCGGTACCCGAGCGGCACCACAAGAATGACAGCCTTGGCAATTCCTCCAGACACCAGTCCACCCAGTCGGTCTCCAGCCCCTCTTCTGATAACAAGCCTGATGTAAACAACACAGTAACTGACAAAGCTCTGCAGCCTTCCAGAAATGAATCTGGGGGGAAAGTATTGCTAGAGTCTGACCCTTCTTCTACCCAGCAGGAGGGAGAAGGTAAGTCTTTAGAACCACCTGAAGATGAGGAGCCCAAGGAGACCGAGGAAGGGGATACAGAGCTTGAAGAGGGTGCACCACCCAAAGACGAGAAAGAAACGCCTGGCCCTGCCTCCAGTGAGAACCGTGAAAGCCCAGTTTTGAATCCCTGGGGTAGGGAGAAGGATGACCTTTATAAGGATAATCTTGGAAGTTCCAGTGCAGAGAGCAGCCACTTCTTTGCATATCTGGTGACAGCAGCCATTCTCGTTGCTGGCCTCTATATTGCCTACCACAATAAGCGGAAGGTAAGTCAAGAGTTGCTTTAAGAGGAGGGGGTGGGGGCTTCCCTGGTGGCGCAGTGATTGGGAGTCCGCCTGCCGATGCAGGGGACGCGGGTTCGTGTCCCGGTCCGGGAAGATCCCACGTGCCGCGGAGCGGCTGGGCCCGTGAGCCATGGCTGCTGGGCCTGCGCGTCCGGAGCCTGTGCTCCGCAACGAGAGAAGCCACAACAGTGAGGGGCCCGCGTACCGCAAAAAAAAGAGAAAAAAAAGAGGAGGGATGGGATTTCCTCCACCCTGAAAGCTTGGTGTGTGGGTATCCATCACTCATCTGCCTGTAAGCACTAGGAATTTAACAACAAAGTTCAGTTTTTTCTGAGATCCTGCTAGGGTTCTTTATTCTTCTTTTAGAAATCATATATTTTCATGTCTGTTTCCTCCGAGTGCCTTCTGCTGTTGCGTCAGGTGCCAAGTTTAGGACGTTATTATTGCTCTGACCCAAATTAGGGTCTCCTCCCGTAATCTTGGAACTTACAATCCATCACAGCCTGAGAGGACCTGAGTACCTGACAGTCTGTAAGTAGTTAGAGCCCTTATCTTCCTGTTTCTCCTCTCAAAAAGACAGTGCTTCCTGTCTTATTATTTCTAGCCTCCTTTCCCAAGCTTTTGTTTTCCATGTGCAGTTGCAGAAAGAATGGTTACATAGCCTTCAACACCAACAGCAGAGAGCCCAGGGACTATATTCTGCAGTCAGTTGAGTTTCTGATTAGAGGAAAGGCCAGAGATTGCATGGATACACTCATCTTTTACTTCAGCAGGGTTTGTTGTGTTGCTTAGTAACCACTCTAAGGACAAAATGATTGCATTACTTTTTTTTTTTTTTAATTGAAGTGTGGTTGATTAACAATGTCGTGTTAAGTTTCAGGTGTACCGCAAAGTGATTCAGTTATATGTATATATATTCATTTTCAGCTTCTTTTCCCAAAATGATTTCATTTCTTCTTGAGCCCTAAGAATTTAGTAGTTTCTGTAGGCTGGTTAAAATTGAAGGATTCAATTCATGATAGCCTTAAGGCCTAAGGGCTGTGAGAAATGAGGGAAGACATTGAGTAAAAGTGGTGTATTCCTGGGAATTCCCTGGCAGTCCAGTGCTTAAGGCGCCGCACTTTCACTGCAGGGGGCACGGGTTTGATCCCTGGTCAGGGAACTAAGATCCTGCATGCCTCGCAACACGGCCACAAAAAAAAAAAAAAAGTGGTACATGCCTTATTCTACATCCAAGTGCTCCTCGTGGAGCGTTAACCTTAGGTATGAAATGAGAGTACATTTGAAAGAGTACATTTGCAGATAAGATAATTATCTTATCTGCTAATTAATTATTGCTTAATATTAAAATAAAAGGAGGGCGGATGGGTCAGCCTGGAGGAGGCTGAGTTGGGGAGGAGTTGGCGGTTCTTTTCACCAGGTGCTCTTGAGTAAATCCTATAGACCACCACACGCTAGAGCCCAGAAGAGCCCTCCTGCATCTGCCATTTCCTGTTTAGCAGTATAAAGGATTCTGATGTAACTAGGCCCTGTCCTCCTTATGATTGTTAATAGGGCCTTTTTGTGGATGTCCTGCCCTTTTTACTGTCAGGGTCATTGATAAATGGGCCACCAGGTGATTACCTCTGATTTCAGAGACTGAAATACGGCATTAGAGTGTCACTTGTTAATCTCTGTCTTGTTCCTTTGCCCAGATTATTGCTTTCGTCCTGGAAGGAAAAAGATCCAAAGTTACACGGCGGCCAAAGGCCAGTGACTACCAGCGTTTGGACCAAAAGGTAAGGGATGTGCAGTCTCACATGGGCCCAGCAGTGGGCTTGCGTTTGGCGTGGCGGCAGCAGCAGCTTACGCTGGGGGTGCTGTTGCCATTGCCCCGCCCTTTTCAGACCACAACATATAGACATCCATGTGAACATGTCTGCGATGTTCGAGCTAGAAGAGATTCTCAAGGCCTCTGCAACAGCTTCTTCCTTCAACAGATGAGGAAGCTCAGGCCCAGAAACATTATGATTTTTTTCCCCTAAGTTCCCACTACAAGTTCCTGGCAAAATCAAGACCTGAGGGCAACTGCCTTGGCTCCCGGCCTGTACTTTTCACACTCCGTCAGCACTTCACAAATTTTCATAAGCATATGACTCACCCTAGGAATTGTGATTAAAAAAAAAGCAAACTCTGTATGGGGTGAGCCTATGCTTCTTCATTTCTAGGGAGTTTCCAGGTGACACCACAGGCTGCTGGAACCAGACTCCGGGTCATAAAGCACTAGACTACACGCCCTGAAAGCAAACAAATCCAGAAATGTAGGATCTGGGAGCTTCCAGCTCCCTAGATCAGCCCTGCAAATAGACTTCCTGAGTGCGGCTAGCCCAGGCCTCTGCCAGAAAGCAAAGCCCTCCTTCCACCCCAGAGGCAGCCTGCCTGCATGGGGACACACTGCCTTGCTGCCAGCATGCACCCTCCCTCCCTCTGTGCAGCCACAGCCAGGACATTGGTAAAGAGCAGTTGGTGCCCGACTTCCCACAGGGAACACAGTCCGCATACCAGTTACAAAATAAGCCACACAGCTCAGGATCTCTTTGTTAGCTAGCCCAGTAGGTCAGCTGCACAATATAACTCTGGCCTAGAACCTTCCCAGATTATTGACTTTAAGGATTTCTTTTCCCCTTTGTTATAATTTTTTTCTGATTAAAAAAAAAATGTGCATGTAGACAATTCAGAACAATATAGGATGGTGCAAAGTAGACGCCCAAGATTCCCATATGCCCTCCACCAAGTATGTATCTTCCTAGTGTATGTTTTATTTCAAACTGACTTTTAAAATAATCTTATGTGCTTTTATTTTATCAGTTGCTGTTTGTATGGTGGAGGGTCAGTGGAGGGTCAGTTTGTCTTAATTTTGAATTTTTCTCCTGAACTGCAACTCCTGTAAGATCTTCCCCCACCTCCCACCCCAAAATCATAGCAGTGAGGTATATTCCTCTGGAAAAAGATGAATGTTACCAATAGATTGTGTTGCTCTTGTTTCAGATTTGATTTTTCTGTTCTTGAGAACCTTGTCCTCCCTGCTGATTTGTTTCTAAATCAAGAAAAATGAAGAGAAAACTACTGTGATCTAAGAGACACACCCCCTCCTCTAGGGTTTGGTGGCAAGTCGGGGCTGGCAGAGGCAGCGGGGATTGCTTTGGGTTTTGCACCTGCACTTTGGCGAACTTGTCCTCCTGTGTTCCCGTTATTTATGCTGGTGTCTTCCAGCCTGTCCCCCGGAGTGTGAGTAGGGAAGCATGTGGGCGCGCCCAGCTGTGACCAAAGGGAGATCTCAGCCCTGGGCAGGTGACTGCTGCTGACTGCCCTCCCTCGGGTCTTGGCCCTGTCGTAAAGTCAGCCCTTGAAAACAGCATTGCACTCGCTACTCCTTACCTTCGCGGACCTAGGAGAAAACTACAGGTCGTGGTCCGTTTCTACCAAGGCCTCTCCCTTTGGCGGGATGTGCCCTACAAAAGATGCAGAAGGTGGTGAATGCTGATGGGCAGAGGGCTCCTTTGAACGCGATTCTCTTCAAAGGCTTCAGCAGCAAACCCAAACAGCAGCTGAAAAACATGCTTTATTGCCTGCGAGTCCAACCTGCCTCGTGCAAGCTCTTCACGTTCTTCTGACATTTTCATATTATTTAAGACGATGTGAAGCCACTTCCATTTAGTTGTACTGAGCAGAAAACTGAACTTGGGGGTTCTGGGAGGAAAGCTGTAAAGCCACTGTGCCCATCACATGTTTTCAAAATCACAGTTACGATTATTGAAACATTGTGTTCATCCCTACTCACCATCATTACAGAAACTTTTTGAAGTAAGGAGAGTTCATGCTTTGGGCAAGAAAGCAGGGACTGTTTGGTTTGGGGCTAAATATTTCGAAGGGCTTTTATGAAACAGGTTTCCCACAAACTCTCTTTTGCCTTTGTTGCCTAAAATAGACTTATATTTACAAACTGACTGTACTCCCTCCTTTACCCAAATCTAGTTAATGGTCCTCTTATCTGATATAAAACGCCAAGGCTAATTAGTAAAAAATTCTCCTCTGTCCCATGTCAGGGGTTATTAAAATTTAAGAAACTCAGGGGACTTCCCTGGTGGTCCAGTGGTTAAGACTCCGTGCTCCCAATGCAGGGGGCCCGGGTTCGATCCCTGGTCAGGGAACTAGATCCCGCATTCTGCAACTAAGACCCAGTGCAGCCAAATAAATGAATAACTATTAAAAAAAGAAAGAAAGAAAGAAACTCAGAGAGTTCCCCTGAGGTAACTGAGGGTAGTGTTTTGGATCAGATTATTGTTTTATTTAAATCTGTTCTAGTTGTGCTACCCTATTGTCAAGAGCCTAAAGGAGTTGTTTCTGGGAAACAAAACAAAACAAAACTGAAAGAGAATAGCTGATCTCAGGGAAATGCAAAGCATGTGGGAAGTGAGAGGAATAGGATGAACTGTAGGCCGTTGACGTCTGGCGGAGGAAGGGGCCATCCTGTTTGCCATGGGATCTTCCACCTCGCTTAAAACAGCCCGTGGCTTTGAGTGGAGATTTTCATTCTCCGCAGGTAACCTCTGTAGAGGTAAGGAATGAGGACTCTTCTCGGCATCATCCCCTAAGACCATGGTTACCTACCCCCTTTTCCGTCTCCCCTTTCCCTGCCTTCCTTCCTCCCCTCTAATGTTTTCTCTTTCCTCCGGTCCCCACCAGCCCCTTTCCTTCCATCTTCGTGCCTGCCCAGATTCCCCTGCTCCCATCCGTCCTGTTTGTGGTCCAGCTTCCATTCCCTTGCCATTCATCTTCCTCATAACCTTTACAAAGTCCCTTCGGTCCTTGTCTTCCTGCTAATAATGTTTTCCCAGAGGTTCAGATCACCAAATGCAGTGGCTTGTTCTCAAAGCTTAGTCTTGTCCCTGACAGAATTGGACACTTAGACCATCAAATCGAACTCCCCCTCTTTTGGTCTCTCTGTCCTGGCTTCTGAGAACTCCTTTGTCTTATCCTGTGCTGGTGGAGGAGAAGGCCCTCAAAGACAGGTCTTTGTCTTTTCCTTTGTCTCCCTAGAAACTCATCCATTCTTTAGCCTCTGAGTGAGTGACTCCCAAGTTTGTATCCTTGGCCTAGTTCCCAGAGAACCCAGTCCTGCCGTGTGCTGAATATCTTAGCTTGGTCATCCTGTTGTCACTGAAACGCAATTTCTCTCTTCTACCCATTAAGCTGCGCCTCTCAACTGCCCGATCTCTTTAATCATCTCAACTCCAAACTGCAGACTTGTGCCGTTTTTATGTCTTGTCACCAAAGTCCTATCCATGTTTAGAGAACCATCTCCAGCTACAGTCTTTCCATTTTCCTTGTTTCCCCGCCCCACACCGCCACCCATTCCACGTCTCTCCTAGATTTTTTTTTTTCCCCCAAGAGCCACCTTAATTGGCCTCCTGTCCATTTTTTGTGTATGCGAAGAGACCAGAGTGATCTTTCCAGAGTACTTGCAGTGATCTGAAGCATCTGTCTCGTGGCTTCGAGAATCACGTTCGTGGACTCTGGCGCTCAGGGCTCCGCAGGCCGGCACTGTCCTGCCTGTCTTTCCCTGCATCCTCGCTGGGCCAAAGGTCCCTGTTGTCGGGCCCGTCCCGGCCTCTCTGCCTTTTCGTCCTGGCTGCGTCCTCCAGTCCCTGGCTTCCGGTGACTGTTTTCCAGTTAGGGCGCGTCCCCCCACCTTCTCTTCTTTCCCTCGCCTCCCCAAAACCTGTTTCCTCGGGGCCCAGCTCACGTTTGCCCATGCACCTGCCTGACTCCCCCGCCCCGCGTGATTGGCTCTTTCCATTTTGCTGTAATAGCTCCTGGTAACGCCACTCACACATTATGGAACTTGAGCAAAACAGGGCAGCTGGTATCTGCCATCTCTGTCTGGTCTCCCCAAGCAAATGAAGCTCCTTCCAGGAGCACCCAGGGCGCCATCTGTGTATCTGCCTGACATGGGACAGTCCCCGGGGACTTGAGTTCAGTTTCTTCTTGCAAAGGAGACATGTTCTTTGTTCAGGGCATCTGGCTGTGACTTAACTGAGGTCTCTCACACGGCTCTTTCTGGCTACTGGCTGCTGTCCCTCATTGATGGATATTGCTAGTAAGGAGGAGAGCAGAAAGGAAGGTTGGTTTCAGGCACCAAGTGGGTTGGCACCAAGTGGACGCGTAAGTATTGTTGTAGAGTCTGTGTAGCTTCCCTTTTTGAGCCTCTGAGAAGTATGGTTTCTTGTGTGAAAGATTACAATCCAATTTAAGTTTCACTTTAGAAATTGCGCTGAAAGAAATCTCCCACAACAAAGGATGGGTGTTTGTCTTTTTGAAGATAGACTCTTTGAAGCATGTTTTCCTAGAGATTGTGCAGAGGAGGGTGGACTGGTGGGGGAGGGGAGGATCTCTCCAGCTGGGCGGGGGCGGGGGGCGGGCATGAGAGGTGCCCTATCCAGACGGCTCTGTGCTTCCTTTCCTGGCCCCCGTTTTTGGTCGCAGGGTGGTTTCTATTTGGAGGAATCTGTGCTTCAGGATTATTTGAAGAGTCCACCTCCGGACTCTGTGGAAGGCTAGTCTACCTAGAAGGGCTAAGATAACTCAGAAAGACCTGACAACTAGCTGTGTACACACTGACATTTCTTTTCACGTAATGGCTTTCAATGAAACTTTTGGTGACAGAACTCTAAACCTCTAAAATTCCCGATAATGATTCTCATTTTCTTCTCCCATTTCCTGTCATTTAATTCAAAAGCCTGCCTCTCATTTTTGCAGGGTAACTTGTTATGTAAGGCTGCCCGTGTGATGAAAGCTAGCACGCTTTGCACGTGTTCTGAATCATCTGAACAGGGAAGAGAGTAGCCATACACCAGACCCTGTACATCTGCCGGCTGTTTTCTAAAAACTCTTGCTGGGACAGCGGCGTTTGGCATTGCCTTGCTTAAGAAAGAATCCTGAGAAGAGATTCTCAAGTTTAATTGAACTGTACATCCAGAACCAAGGCTGACTCTCACCTCAGTTTCTTAAGTCACGTGTGAATTTCCTAAATATCCCAATCTAGAAACTCCTCTGTAAAGGCGTTGGGTCTGAGCTGTATAGTGTTTCAAGCTGCCAACAAAGTCAGCTTCCTCACACTTGTCGCTATCCCTTTAATTCAGAAGTCTAACATGTTCAATAAATGGTTGATTGTTGAAATTGTTTCCCTTCTTTTTTTGTTTACCCAATTAGCAGGATACTACTGTTTTGCAATGTTTTGTATTTCCACCTTGTAACTTAACGATAATCGCTTAATTTTATTTCTTTAAAGCTTATTTGGGGACTTCCCTGGTGGTCCAGTGGCTAAGGCTCTGCGCTCCCAATGCCGGGGGCCTGGGTTCGATCCCTGGTTAGGGAACTAGATCCCACATGCCGCAACTAAGAGTTCGCATGCTGCAACTGAAGTTCCCACGTGCCACAACTAAAAAGATCCAGCATGCCGCAACAAAGATCCCACACGAGGCAGTGAAGATCCTGCATGCTGCAACTAAGACCCGGCACAGCCAAATAAATAAATAAATATATATATTTTTTAAAAAAGCCTATTTGGTCTAATGACAAGTATTTTTCCATATATAATGTTTTACCTAGCTTTTATGAATGCCATCACCGTGTAGTTGTGTATCTCTGCACAGAAACCAAAACAAATTTCAAATGTTAAAGCTCTAAAATCATTAAATTTAATTTTTCGCCTTTTTTTTAAAAGCACAGTCGATATACAACATTATATTCGTTTCAGGTATACAACATAGTGATTCGACGTTTGTATACATTACAAATTGATCACAGTAAGTCTGGTAACCATCTGTCACCATAAAAAGTTATTTCAGTATGATTGATTATATTGTACCTCTTAATGCCCCTCTTAATAAATTTATTTGTACTCTATTGAAATTGATTAAAATAAGGCCTAACGTAAGTGGAAGGTCTTTTTTTTTTTTAACCTTTAGCCTTCACTCACCTTCCCACCCGATCCCCATGTAAGTACCAATACAGTGGAAACGCATTCCCAGGCTTTGCACACGGTCTGTAATTTTCCATGTTCTGATTGACTGCCTGCCAACCTCGCTCCTCCTCCTCACCAGGCAGCCCTTGTCCTAGGTTGGGAGTAGCTGGGCTTCTTGTCATAATACACTCGTTACCTCTCAGGGCTTGTCCTTTGCTGTACCCTTGGCTTGAAAGCTCTCTCCACCTGCATTAACCCCAGTGAAGTTGTCTTTCCAGGCCTCTGCCCTCACGGCGAACGCCCCCGTCTCGCTGTGTATTTTAGGAAGCTAAGTCTTGAGGCTCAGGCCCTGAGGTCTGGGAGGGTATCTTGGTGCTGACATGGTGAGAACCCAATTTAACCCCGATCACAAGGAAGACGAGCCTAGGCCCTGGCTGCGTGCGCACTGGATGTGCTTCTGTAACATACACCTCGCTAACTAATGCGTCCTGTCAGCCCCCTGCCCCCACGTCCGCATGGACCCTATCACAGGCGTTTCCCCACCCGCTGAAAGCCAGTGGAACCAGAAAAATGAGATCTGGAGCCTCTGAACCTATGGAACTACAACCCAAACCATGCTCATCAGGCACCCTCTCTCCACTGCGTAGAACTCCCGCGGAGAGGCACTAAGGGGGAACGGGAAGAGAAGCCTCGGGCCAGTGGGACCACCCTGCTTCAGCCGACCCACACTCTCAAGGGTTCTAGCCACCTGACAAAAGAATATTTGGTTTGATGGCTCAGAGTTAGGAGGTGTGGGTGTGGGATGCAGAGCGCTGCTTGATGAACCATTAAAGTCACCCAAGTCAGTAGCCCACGCTGGGCCTTTAGTAGAGACAGCATGTTATAAAAGGTATGGAAGATCACCACCTGCCTGGCTGGAAGAGCTTCAGTTTAAGAACCACCATCTAGGGACTTCCCTGACGGTCCAGTGGTTAAGACTCTGCACTCCCACTGCAGAGGGCATGGATTTCAATCCCTGGTCGGGGTAAGATCCCACATGCCATGCAGCACAGCCAAAAAAAAAAAAAAAAAAAAAAGCGCCATCTATGCTACACTTGTGTGTCAGACCTCTTATTCAGGAATCAAAAACGAGTGCTTTACGTGATCGAGGAGCTAATGCAGAAAGACATGGGTAAGTCAGGGGCTGTGCCAGACCACTGGCCAAAGTTCTTCTGACTCATCCCTGACCAAACTAATTCTTCTTCTTCTGTGCCTGGACCCTTGAGCCAAGCTTCTGAAGATCTGAGTACAGGTTCCGCTTCAGGATGGCGCTGCTGCACAGCAGGGCCCCTTGCAGGGCTCCCATCAACCCACAGGTGAAGACATCCTGGCCTAGGAGACAAAAGCAGAGG
This sequence comes from Hyperoodon ampullatus, assembly GCF_949752795.1. Taxonomy (NCBI): domain Eukaryota; kingdom Metazoa; phylum Chordata; class Mammalia; order Artiodactyla; family Ziphiidae; genus Hyperoodon; species Hyperoodon ampullatus. The sequence continues at coordinate 9,644,309 of NC_136928.1, forward strand.
CCCGTGGGCACTGCTGCCCGCCCCCCAAGTGGGGGACAGGGATGGGCAAGGGACCCTGGGCCAGGGCCACCCAGCGATGGCTTCAGACCAGGACCAGGACCAGGGTCCACAGCTGCCGAGGCAGCCCAGCTCAGGGTGTGGGAGGCTGCAGGGGGCAGCAGGATCTGGGGACAAGAATGGAGGACTCTGGGTGACAGGGCAGCCCAGGGTCTCAGGTCCTGGCAAAATGCGGCAGTCAGTGTACCTGTCAGGTAGAGGTTGGGGATGGGGCTCTGGGCCCTCATGGAGGCCATCGCCCCAGGATGCAGGCGGCCCAGGTCATGGTCAGCCCCGTAGCAGGCCCCCCGGGGAGCTGCCAGGTAGAACTGACTGGTCAACGGGGACCCTCCAGTCACACTGTCCACCTGAGGGGGCAAAAGAGGCAGCTGAAGAGTGGGAGTGGGACCTTGTGAGACCCTCACCTCCTTTCCTGACCCGCACGAGCTGCCTGCCGGCACGGGCTCCCTATCCTTTCCTGGAGCTCAGTCAGCCCGGGCCTGGTTCCCCTGCCCCAAAGAAAGGGTAGAGATGCACCAGCCACAGGAGTCTGCCCTCCTACCTTCCCCTCCAGCTGTGGGAACAGCTTCAGGACGACCGACAGAGCGGCTTCAACAAAGGAGCTCTTGAGGGTCTCATAGCCGCTGCTCCGCCTTCCCTGGGGCTCGTCCCGCCACTCCTCGAACCACTCGTAGGAGGTGGGCACCAGCACGACCCCTGTGGAGCGGCCTGGAGACGCAGGGCTGGGTCACTACTGCCGCCCCTGCCCCGCCCAAGCCCCCGCCCCAGAACCTCAAGCCCCACCTGAAAACCGGTCCTCCCACGACGGGTCCTGGGCCGACGGGAAAGCAATGAAGAGAACGGGCACGTGCTCTACAGCCTTGTCCGCAGGCAGAGAGAGGTAGTGCTCCATCCTGGGGGAGGAGAGGGGCTGTCGGTCCCAGTCTTGTTCCCCGCAGCCACCAGCACCACCCCGAGGGCAGGTCACCCCCAGGGACCCCCGAAGGGATGAGGCCAAGGCGCAGCCTAGGTAGGGAAAAGCGCTTCGGGAGTAGATTCTTGCCCATTTCCTCCCATCCTGCATCCTGCTGCTTCTCCCCCAGCATTGGGAGGACACCCTCCCCACACACGCACACCCACGCCTTACGCCGTGTCCATGTCTGTGTCAGAATAAACGTAGTAGTTGGTAGACGGCAGCCCCAGGTCCTTCTTGGTGCCTCGGAGGCAGATGAAGACAGAGAACATGCTCAAGCCGGGCCGCACCATCCCCAGCTGCCGCTTCACACCTGCGGAGAGGCGGCAGGGCCGCATGAACAAGGCCACCAACTGCTGCCCCTGCCCCGGGAACCTGCGGACGCCCGCCCACCTCATCTGCAGCCTCAGACGTTTGGACAGCTCGACCCGGCAGGGGCCTGCTCTTTGGTCTCCTGCCTGTGAAGGCCACGGCCTCAGACTTCCGCCCTGAGCGCCTTGAGGAGCAGTGAGTGACGCCTGGCTCTCTGAGCCGCTCACTGCCTCCCATCGACCCCTTTCTTTTTTTTTTTCTTTTTTTTTTTTTTTGCGGTACGCGGGCCTCTCACTGTTGTGGCCTCTCCCGTTGCGGAGCACAGGCTCCGGACGCACAGGCTCAGCGGCCATGGCTCAGGGGCCCAGCCGCTCCGCGGCACGTGGGATCCTCCCGGACCGGGGCACGAACCCGCGTCCCCTGCATCGGCAGGCGGACTCTCAACCACTGCGCCACCAGGGAAGGCCCCCCACTACTGATTTTGTCAAACTAGTCTTCCCTACTCAAAACACCTCCTCTCCAAGCCACCCTCCTCAAAGCTCAGCCCTGGAATTTAAGAAAGGCGCTCCTTTTCACAAAGGCTCCCTCTGCCTGACCACTCCACCTCCACCCCCGACCCCAACTAGCACTGCCTGTCCCCAAGGCCACCAGATATCCCGTTCCCATGTCTGAGAGGGAGACAGAACTGTGAGAATGTCTACCCCCAAACAGCTGGAAACGAAGGAATCCCAGCACCTGGGGTCTCTGAGTTAAGCATCACTGCTGCCACTGTCTGAAATGCTCTCAGACTGGGATTCATCCAGCTCCCGCTCAAGAGAGGCAGCTGGTCCTTCAGGCAGGTAGGGGCTGGCACCTGAGACTGTCTTCAGGGCTGAGATACGTAAGAGCAGTGGAAGCTGCTTCTGCCCGTGAAGGGAGCCAAGCTCAGCAGCTCAGTCTGCGGCATGGCTGCCTGGAGAGAAGGCGGGCCCGGGGGAACACCGGGCCCGTCAGGGGACAGTGTCAGGGTTCAGAGGTCCTGGGAGAGAGGGAGGCACGAAGCACCAAAGGCCACTGGGCAGTCTCTGCCCCCCCACCGCTCAGCTCACCCGGCCGAGAGAGGGGAGGCCCCTGCTGGCCGCAGATGCCGGCCGAGGCCCAGCTAAGTGAGGCAAAGGGCCGAGGCGGCCAGTTCCCGGGAGCACATGGCCTGTACCTCAGAGACAATCATGACGGCCACCCACCCTCTCCCCCACCAGGAAATCCAAGGCCTCGCTTTTCTACTGAACCCACCTCCCTGGGCCCGCCCTCCGGGGCGGAGCGCTCCTTCCACAGCGCGCCTCCCCGGGCACCGGTGAAGTCCGGGGTTTCCACCCCAAACGCATCGTGAGTGGCTCCCTACCCACCACCTCCCACCCCAGCCAGAGGCCTTTACGCAGACGCCTCTCCCTCACCCTCCTGGATCGCTGGTCCCCTCCCAGCCAGCGGCCTCCTCCCCTCAATCACATCGGGAGCTGCCAGCTACATTTCCAAGTGGTGACGCCCCAGCTAACCTTGGCTCAGCCACTCTGTGCCTTGTGGGCCGACCTGCTCTCCCGCCGCTTCACGTGAGGCCTTCTCTCTGGAAGCCCCACGCTTCCCAGCCCAGAGCGGGCCAGCAGCCCAGGCTTAGGAGTCAGACACACCAGCCTTCTCCTCTCAGCTTGGCCACCTCCAGCTGGGTGGCCTTGGGCAGTTATTCACCTGTGTGCCTCTGTTTCCCCAGCCATCAACGTTAGGATGACGAGCTCTCAACCCAGTGGCTGAGGATCAAGGCAAGGACAAAAACAGGCTTTTAGTTTTGGACACGGCCTGTCAGCGGAGATGACTAGACTGAGGCTTATTTTGAGTTCAGGGCTCAAGGAGCACAGGATACTCCTGCAGCCTCAGTGCCAATACGGAGCTGCTTCCTAAAGAGGCAGGAAAATAAGACCCACAACACTATTATCAAGGCCTTCTTCTCCATGCCAGCCTTAGCTTCCCTTACCAACAATGTCAGATCAGGCTTCCCCACTCAAAATAAGTGAGAAATTAAAGAAGGAAGCAGGATTCATACAGCAAACTCAGTGAAACTCCAAGAAACGTTCCTTTAGGACTCAACCCACCATCGTTGACTATCAGAGAGATGATCTAAGATCTAGGGAAACTGGAAATGGGCAACCAGGACTGGAGACTTGAAAGAGGAAAGGGAAATATGGTTGAGGTGATAAGGGGAAAGGGAGTAAATATGCCAAGAATGAAATGAGAGATAAGGACCAAAGGGTCTTTGGGGAGGATGTGATACAAAGGAAGTTGATCCCACCCCCTAAACAGAGGCCTGCTAGGAACGGATGTTAGAAACCCGTGTGCTCACCTTTACTGCCTATGGAGGGTCAAAGGGCAGCGCTAACGCTGGGGGAAGCATCAGCCAGGCTGAGCCAGCTGGTGGCAGAGGGCAGGCCTGGGGCACCTGGAGGACAGCGACACAGCCCAGTCGTTTACCTGGTAGACAGCGGGCCTCCTCTGGCAACAAGTACTCGTAGGTGTTGAATAATCCTGCGTTGGAGATCACGATGGGGCAAGAGATGCTCACCAGGTCCTGACCCCTCTTCACAGTGACACCTGCAGGCACAAGAGCTTGGCTGAGGTTCTGTAAGCTCCAGGAGGATGAGAGAGGTCCCTATTCCCCACCCCCCAGATCTCTCCCACATTGACCCCGAGCGGGCAGGCCCCAGGCCAAACTGCAAAGTGAGGGAACCATCCTGAAGCACTGCCCTCTTGGCTTACGGTCCCCGCCCTGGCTTCCTACCTCTCTCCCCACCCTGCGTGGGCGCGCTTCTCTTGAGCAACACACCAACCTTCCCACGAACCCTGGAAGAGCCCACGGGCTGAAGGCCTTCACTGGAATCCTAGACCTTTCTTCTGCCAGACTTCCCGTTCCAACATGCTCTTTGTAAAATCCTCCAAAGACACCTCAACCTCTACTTAAACTGCAAGGTCTTGTCTCAGCCTTCCCTGATGTGGTCCCTTTCGTGCGTCCGGCCTCATCTCTGGCCACTCTCACTAAACTATTATGTAGGACTGTGTGAAACAGCTGATAGTCAACCATTTTTTTAACCTATACACGTGGCAGTCTCTGATGATTCAAGCTAACGTTTTCAGATGCCTAAAAATACTCAGCTCTCTCCTACCTCTGTGCCCCTGCACATTCTGTTCCCCCTGCCTGGAATAACCACCCCTCCCTCTGGCTGGCTTCCTCTCACCCTTCATGGCCTCCCTCTGAGGCCTTCCCTGCTCCACCATCCTCTGTGTCACCTCCATCCTTGGCACCTGCCTCTATGTGGCACTTTAATTATATCGCAGTCATCTTCCCTGTGAGACTGGAAACTTCTCGAGTTAGAGATTAGGATTTACTTATCTTTTATCACCTAGCACGTGAAGAACACAAATAAATATATCCGCAATGGAATTTAATTGAACTGATAAACCCACCTTGGTTCACAGACCCCCTGACGGCTGGAAGGAGAACTTGCTCATGAACATGAGAGAAAGTCTCACACAGCGGACAGCCACCCCTCTCTCACCACCGGGAACTTCCCAGTCTCTTCTACACACATGCCCTTGGGGACCGCTGACGGCCTTTTCTCCCTTGATTTTTGCGTGCCCTGGGCTACCCACTCACCACCTCCTCCTTGAAAGACTCCTCTGGTGAATTTACTGTCACGCCAGCTCTGTTTTCCCCAGGCCACTCTCTGCCCCCTTAGCTGATGCTTCTGAAGCACCCGCAGCCTGGATGGCCTGTTCTGTCTACCAGAGTCCTTCCTTGCATAGAGCCTCGCCTCACAGAGTTCATCCACGGTGGGATTTTGACACTCTGTGCAGGTGACAGCAAACACCTGAGCCGGGGTAGAGTCTGGGTCCCACCCTGCCATTGATAGATTGAAGGCAGGGCATCCTGCCGGCCTCCACACCACCCTACAAGCACCCAGGTTACGTACTCACTCCATCGGTCACCGAACAAACAGTTACTGGGCTCTATTATGTGCTGAAGTCTACAGACATAAAGATGAAAAAGACACAGCCCCTACCCTCAGGAGGGCCTAGATTACCAGACAACTATTTGTATCTATTGAATAAATGATGAAATACTGTCCTCTGGGAACCACGCCACCCTTTATCCTTCCCATGTCCTTTTAGCTTCCAAGCCAATCGCTATCCCCGGGCAGCCCCAGCTTGGGGCAGATTCCAGCCTTTAACCCCCCACTTGGAGGTCAGTTCTTCTACACCTCTGCCCTCAGTGCTTTCTTTGCTCTGCAACCAGAGACCCCAGGTCTCTCCCACCCCGGCCAGGGACTGTGAAGACAATGCAGGGCTCTTACCGCAGGCTTTCCCAGCTGAGTCCAGCAAGATGCTCTGCACAGGGGCCCTCGTCAAGACAGCACCCCCGGCCCGCTGAATCACAGGGATGGTGTGGAAAGCGATTTCACTGGAACCCCCTCGGGGATAAAAGGCCCCTTTTATGTAGTGGTCAACCAGCAGAGCATGCATGGCAAAGGTGGTGTGGCTGGCGGTCACGCCTACAGAAGGAAGGAAGGGGTGATGAGGCAGGAGAGGCAGCGGTACCTTCGTTCAGAAAGGAATACGGGTTCCCATCAGGAAACACGCAGCCTCTGGGAACTCCCTGGCGGTCCAGTGGGTTAGGACTCGGTGCTTTCACTGCCAGGGGCCCGGGTTCAACCCCTGGTTGGGGAACGAAGATCCCGCAAGCCGTGAGGCATGGCCAAAAGAAAAAAAGGAAAACACGCAGCCTGAGGCTATGCATCCCAGGATCCAAGTGATCCCCAGGGCTCAGGGCAGCCAGAGGGCCTGTTTCCATCCAAATGTGGGGAACGGGGAACCATACAGGTCTTGGGGCCAGTGGGAATGTCCTCCCTGCAAACTGTCATGCTGCCAGGGAGGACAGTGTTGGTTGGAAAGGAAAGTCATCCAGGGCGTGGGTGAAGGGAATTTTTATCCGTGTGTCCAGTAGGGAGGCGGACAGACATCTCCTCCATAAGCTCCAGAGGGCCTGGGGTGTGTGCTGTTCCATTTCAGTCAGCCAAGCAGGCTCAGGAAGCAAGACTGAGAGCCAGGAGCTGCCTGGGGCCCAAGGCCAGTACCCACCATAAGTGGGAAAGATGTAGCTGAGCACGGCCTGGAGCTCCGGGGAGGCTGGCAGCTCCCGCAGGACCTCGGCCAGGCTCTGGGTGGATGCATGGAGGAACGGAGAGAAACGGGTTAGCAGCCCATACTTGTTGAGGACCTGAACCATGGGCAGCGGGAGGATCTTCAACAAGATGGCATGAGTGACTCCTCTGGATACCACCTGGGGAAGGGAACGAGCAGGGAGGAACAGGTCTCACCTCCTGACTCGCCTTTCCAACAGCCTGCATAGCCCGAGGGGCAGCAACACTTAGCCCCGGCTGAACTTGGCTGAATTTGGATTTTAAAACTCTGTACTCGGGACTTCCCTGGTGCAAAGTGGTTAAGAATCCACCTGCCAGTGCAGGGAACACGGGTTCGATCCCTGGTCCGGGAAGATCCCATATGCCACGGAGCAACTAAGCCCGGGAGCCACAACTACTGAGCCCTCATGCCACAACTACTGAAGCCCACTTGCGTAGAGCCCGTGCTCCGCAATGAGAGAAGCCACTACAATGAGAAGCCCGCGCACCGCAATGAGTAGCCCCAACTCGCCGCAACTACAGAAAGCCCGCGTGCAGCAATGAAGACCCAAAGCAGACAAATATAAAAAAGTAAATAAATTTATAAACAAAAAACCAAAAAACTCCGTACTCTGTGAATTTTTCCCATTCTACCCTCAGGTGAGTCCTTTTTTGCTTCTTAGTTTCCGGCCCACATTCCTTTTGAATAATCCCAATCAGATGAAGTGAAAAAGAGTGGTGATACGACCACAGGGAGGCCAGCGTGGTCAGGGAGGAGAGCTGAGCGCCCCCCAGAGGCCAGAGTGAGAGTGGCAGCTGCGGAGCCCAGCCTCCAGAGACAGAAGGCCCACCGGGGCACAGAGGCCAACTCCAGTGGAGGCTGAGTTCCAGACAGACAAGCCTGTTCCTCCTTCCTGCCTCCCTTACCCGTCACTCCGCTAATGAGGAAGGTCAGCCTTGCTGGGAATAAGCAGGGGGTCCTCAGCATGTCCGTGTTACCTTAACCAGCCTTATATACTTGTCGATGGCAGCTTCTTCCTGGGGAAACTTCTCCTTGAGGCCCTGTATGTAGGCTTTCTCCCCACTGTACATGGGAAACTCCTTTCGGCCACTGGGCCCTTCTAGTACCATGATGTCAAAGGGAGAGGCCGTGGGAGCCCAGTCCAACTGCCCCTCAGTGATCTGGTCCAAGATAAAACGGCCAAAGCTGCCCTCCTGCATGCGCCCGATATAATGGATTCCTGTTGGGAGACAGAAAAACAAAGTGTCATAGGGATATGGGGATTGAGCCCTGGAAAAGCTCCAACAAGGAAGCAAGGTGAAAGAGGTTGTCCTGCAGGTTGTCCTGCAGGGCTGAGTCTGTGCCCAGAGGGGGTACCCACCCTTTCTGTAGAGGGGAGTTGCAGCAGACACCACCAAATCCCTGCCCAGTTCAGCTGCCAGTGGGTACAGCTGTCAGACAAGGAAAGCGGTGCCCAGGGAGAAGACGGGGCCTCCAAGATCACAGAAATGCCCAGGATGGTCCCACCAGGGCTGCTCCAAACCTCCTGCTCCCAGCCCTTTTCCACAGAAGCCTTACCCGTGTCAAATTCAAGGCCATCCTGTCCAAAGGTATGACAACAGCCTCCCGCCTTGGTATGTTGTTCCAGCACCAGAACTCGCTTGCCAGCTTTGGTCAGGATCGCAGCTGCCGCCAGGCCCCCAAAGCCACTGCCTATGACCACCACATCCAGCTTCTCTGGCACTCGGCTGGCTGAGAAAGCTGCAGCAGATGGAGGAGATGGAGGTGGAGGCTTCTCAGGGGGGCAGTGAAAGAGCAGTGATGTGGAAACCAAGGCAGAATTCTCCAGCTTGTACAACGCCAGAAAACTCTAGAGCAGTTTGGCAAGGAGCTCCTGGCTAAAATGTCTTAACATTTTACCTGGGAAATATTCAGGACCAGCCAGGTAGGTTAGACAAAGTGATTTGGTTTGATCTGAACTGATTTAAGGAAAGCCACTATGTAGCTGGGGATTTTTCCTACTTGCAAAGAAAGTAAAAAATCCACAAACTATCATAGGAACAAAACAATGCTGCAGTACAGGCTGAGAAACCTAAGTGCAGACAGAGAGCGAGCTAGGGAAGAAAGAAAACAAGGAGGGGGACGGGGGCCAGTGCAGGCTGCTGGCTCATGGACCGGTCCATTCACAAGCAGGTTATCTTTGGAAAATGCAGGGTCTGCAGTTAGCAGTGGAGCAGCCCAGTCGGATGATGGTTCTTCAACATTCTGATGCAGAGGCAGGACAGAGCTGCTCTGAGAAATCGTGGAGGTGGGTTTGAGGGGGAAGCACCTAAAGAAGACAAAACTGGACAGCCCATGGTGCCGTATGGGCACTTCCTACACAAGATCTGTTCTTTCAAGATCACCCCTAAAGGGACTTCCCTGGTGGCGAAGGGGTTAAGAATCCACCTGCCAATGCAGAGGACACGGGTTCAAGCCCTGGTCTGGGAAGATCCCACACGCTGCGGAGCAACCAAGCCCGTGCACCACAAGTACTGAGCCTGCGCTCTAGAGCCCACAAGCCACAACTACTGAGCCCACGTGCCACAACTACTGAGCCCACGTGCCACAAGTACTGAGCCCACGTGCCACAACTACTGAAGCCCACACACCTAGAGGTCGTGCTCCACAAGAGAAGCCACCACGCAGTGGTTGAGAGTCTGCCTGCCGATGCAGGGGACACGGGTTCGTGCCCCGGTCTGGGAAGATCCCACATGCCGCGGAGCGGTTGGGCCCGTGAGCCATGGCCGTTGAGCCTGAACGTCCGGAGCCTGTGCTCCGCAACGGGAGAGGCCACAACAGTGAGAGGCCCACGTACAGCAAAAAAAAAAAAAAAAAAAAAAAAAAAAGAGAAGCCACCACAATGAGAAGCCCATGCACCACAACGAAGACCTAACACAGTCATAAATTAATTAATTAATTAATTAATTAATTTTAAAAAATCACTCCTGAAGAACTGAGATTTGGAATTTTTCAAGCTGCTAGGGAACTCAGTAAACTTTTAACTTTTCAAATGTTTTTAAAAAGACCTATAGTGAAAAATATATTTCATATTCACACCCCAGAACATATGTTAGTATATAATATAAATACCAGAAACAGAAGTTTCACAATACTTACCAGAACCATGTATTATGCACTCTGATATTTTCCATTCTACTGCCATTTAAAATGTTAGTTGCAACCCATTAAATTGATTTCATGACCCACTAAGAGATCACAACCTGGTTTGAAAAACAGTTAAACTAGTCATCTCAGTTTTAGACCAATCCAGATAAATGGAGTGATTTGCTCATGGTTTCACAGCAAATTAGTGACAGAGTCCAATTAAAACTCTGATCTCAGAAGTTCAAACTAATAGGCCTTCCACTTAGAACAATACTGTCTCCAGCTGTGTAGCAAGATGTTGCACAGAATAATAAAATTTACAAGTGAACAGGTGAGAGAGATCTCGGATATCAACAAATTATTGTTTTTACAGGTTTTTTTTTTTTTTTTTTTTTTAAGCAGTAGAACTCTTTCTTTAAACCTTAGAAGAAACTCGCAAATACTTTTTAAAGATGACAGTGCAGGTCAATGGAAGAGCAGCTCTGAGCCTAAGGCACCCTGTTGAGCCTCGTTTCAACCACAAGAGATGGGAGCAGGCATAACCAGTCAAATCACTTGATGGGCCAAATGCAATTTCCTATAAAGGTTTCTGTGCAGCTCTCCCAAGTCCCTGAACCCATGGGGAAGATAAGTGAAAACGTTAAGGTCTTATAGCAAAGTAGGGGAAAGGTCTCCTCTTGTTTATCCGGTGAGCCACCGCTATACTAAGTGGCAGGGCCTGAGCGTGGCTATGCCAAAAACTTGTCTCGCCGAGGACGATGCCCGCGCCCGTGTGGCCATGATTCCCCGGGCCTGCGGGGACTAAGACTCTCGCCAGTGGCGGACTCTAAAGCGAGTGCCTCCACGTGTAAAGAAGCCCTCCCATCACTCTGCATCTGGGGAACGCTAACGCGCGAGGATGCCCGGGCGCAGCCTCGGACCCCGGGGTCCCTCCCGCTCACCTTGCTTGAGAACCTTCTTCCTGGCCTCCTTGTCGGTCACCAGGGGCGCGGGTGGCCGCTTGACATCCTCGGAGAAGGGGTTCGGGGAGCTTCCGGAGAACAACCCCTTGCAGACTTTGCCGAGGACGGCCAGCAGCAGCGCAGCCAGCGGCAGCAGCAACAGCCACATCGCGCTGGCGTCGGAACCCGTCCGCTCCGACTGCGCCCGGGCTCTGCGGCCGCAGCTCTGCCCAGTTAGCTTACCCTCGCACCCGGAAGGCACAGCCAACTTTGGCTACTGCTCAGCCAGGCCCTTTTTGGCCAGAAGCCAAGTCTCCGGCGGAGATTGACCATTGCGGCTCTTCGTACCCACGTCTCTGGCGGAGCGGAGGGCCGTGCGCATGCGGGAAGGAGGGCCGTGCGCATGCGCGGAGGAGGCCCTGAGGGGTTGCGGGAACCCAATCGCGAAACCTCTGGGAACTAGGGGGCTCAGCCGGCGAGCCCCGGGGGTCCGAGGAAAAGGAATGTGGGGCGGAAATAGTCGCCCTGGGGCGAGACAAGGCTGAGAGCTGCAGAACAGAGACTCCTTACTGGCAGACCGGAGACCTCGGTTTTGGTCTCGCTGGATGACCTGAGGCAAGTTGCTTTCCTGTTTTCCCCACCGAGAAAGTTTCTGTCCGGAGTCCCCACCCTCTCTGGCTGGGTGTCTCGATGGACTGAGATCTCGTTTAACATACGCGCATCACAGCCGGCGAGCACCGGGATTTGTGACCCCAAATTGGCCAGTAGTTTTGGCCGCGGCGCCCCCCTGGGATGGTGATGCCTGCGGCGGAGGCCTGGTCGGGGCTGGAAGGGCCGGGGAGGCCCCAGCGACAAGGCCGATGAAAGAACTGCCATACCTGTGTGCGCATGTGTATTTAAGGTGTGGACCCAATTTCTAGATTAAATACCTATTCAGAGAGTTTAAGCTCCAGCAAGCTTAAACTTAAAATCGTTTCCCGTAATGTAGCTCATTGCCTAAAGTGGGTGCACCATAAAAATAAACAAGGACCTACTGTATAGCACAGGGAACTATATTCAATATCTTGTAATAACCTGAACTATATTCAATATCTTGTAATAACCTATAATGGAAAGCTATCCGGAAAAGAATATCTATATTCAGATATATATTATATATATAATTGAATCACTGTGCTGTACATCTGAAACTAACATGACATTGAAAGTCAACTCTACTTTAATTAAAAACAATTTTTTAATTAAAAAAGTAGGGCTTCCGTGGTGGCGCAGTGGTTGAGAGTCCGCCTGCCGATGCAGGGGACAGGGGTTCGTGCCCCGGTCCGGGAAGATCCCACATGCCGTGGAGCGGCTGGGCCCGTGAGCCATGGCCGCTGAGCCTGCGCGTCCGGAGCCTGTGCTCCACAACGGGAGAGACCACAGCAGTGAGAGGCCCACGTACCGCAAAAAAAAAAAAAAAGTAAAGTGGATGCACCATAAATACTGAATTTGGAAAGGATCCATCTTTGTAGGAAGGCCATTTCTTCAGGCCCAGCCATCAGGAACTTGCCTAATAGTGGTAGGAGGGACTCTGTGACTTCGAGTACTTGCTTGTTTGACAGTTTCTGCTCTTTTCTTTCTCTGTTACAGATAGTAGCTGTCCCTATTGAAGCCCCCAGCAGGGCTGCAGCCAGAACTGAGGCGCTCGCAGGCGTGTAAAGCTGGTCATGCATCTACGCTGCTTGCTACATGTCGAGACCAGTAACAGCAGAGCCTTCCTGAGATTGCTGTCGCCATACCTGCCTGTCGCCTTTGCAGGGCTGGCCAGTGTGTGAGTGTTTGGTCATATGCTGTCACGGAGGTCCAGGAGGAGGGAAAGGAGAGGGAGGCAGGTGCTGAGACCCCACAGAGCTAGTTCCTGAGGAGCACTGCCCTTGCCCTCAATTACAGTGAGCCAGATGTCCAGCCCTAGAGTCGGGAGGTGTTCCTGCCCTTGGCGTTAGGAATCAGTCACTGCGTCCTGCCCCCCTGACAAAGAGTCCATCTTGTTACTGGCAGCCAGTTTGTAGGGAACCCAGATCGTATTCTCTGGAGGGCTGACCTCAGAGCAGTGCCACCCTCCTTCCTTAGTCAACCAAGTCTGGGGAATTCCCTGGCGGTCCAGTGGTTAGGACTTCACGCTTTCACTGCCAAGGGCCTGGGTTCAACCCCTGGTCAGGGAACTAAGATCCTGCAAGCCGTGCAGCGTGCCAAAAAAAAAAAAAGTCAACCAAGTTTGTGAGGTATGACTGCCAGCCATCTGCGTACTTATCCAGATCCTTGTTGTGACAGACGTCCATGGTGTCCCCTTCCCCCATGATGAGGTGTGGGCCTGTCCAGCCCTCTTCCTAAGGTGGACTCATGGGAGGAAGGGCTTAGAGCTAGCCAGACTGGCTAGGCAGCTGCCACATGTACAATATTGGTGCTCACTGAGGAAGGGTAGGCACAGTGTTGCATTTTGAGTTTCTACCGTCGTAGGAACCGAATCTGGTATTACGCCCAACCTGCGTCTGAGACCTAAGCAAAGCCCGAGCACTTCAGCTAAGACCACGCACCAACGTGTCACTCTAAATCAGCCTCACCCCTTTGAGATGCTGCCCCAGATCTCAGTAACTTCATCGTCAGAAACAGATCCCCACCACTTACAGTGGTGCTGCCTCCTGGGTACTGATGGTCCAGCCCTCGGACTCCTGCAGGGACCCCTTATTTCCATCCAGTGACATAGATAGTAAGAGGCAGGCATTTGGCTAAAGAAGCCTGTTTACTCAGAATATGTTTACAGCTGCTTGAAGATTTTTAAAGTCAGTTCTTTTTTTTTTTTTTTTTTTTGCGGTACGCGGGCCTCTCACTGTTTTGGCCTCTCCCGTTGCGGAGCACAGGCTCCGGACGCGCAGGCTCAGCGGCCATGGCTCATGGGCCCAGCCACTCCGCAGCATGTGGGCTCTTCCCGGACCGGGGCACAAACCCGTGTCCCCTGCATCGGCAGGCGGACTCTCAACCAATGTGCCACCAGGGAAGCCCTAAAGTCAGTTCTTAACAGAGGCATAACTGAATGATGAAACCAGTTTTATTCTTTAATTTTTTTTTTTTTCAGGGCTGATGCTCCAGAGACCTCAGGGACTTCTTTTGGGACTCACAGAAACCTACACCCTGGTGATGGCACACAGGGACTGTTTTCTTGTTCTTAGTCTAAATGATTGCCAAGAAGGGAGGCAAAGGTAGAAGAGTCGGATCTAGGGCTCTCCCCAGAGCTTCTAATCTCAGACCTTATTGAACTCCTTTCTCAGCCCAAGGGCAGAGTTCACTTGAACAAATGATTTTGAGTCATGAATGAAGACTCTTGCTCTTTCCATAATGAGAAAGAATTAAGAGATGGACAGGTAAGCAAGCACTTCTGTTTGGGAAAGAAGGTGTTGGTTTGGGTTATGTTGTTAATAGTAATAAGATAGAGCATACATCAAGAGGATGTGGAGCTTTAGAAATGTGTAGGAAAAATCCTCACTATAGTTCTCTTTGTTCTACTAGAAGAAGCTTCTAGTCACTTCTGGGTCAATTGCCTTTCCTGACAGCTTATTTTCTAAGTGGGCTATGGGATTTTGGTCTGGATTTGCTTGGGTGGGAAGAGAATTTCAGGCAGAATCCCCCAAGAAATGTGCATTTCATCAATTTGGGTTGTTTACCTTACTGGCCCTTTCTCTCTCCAATGCGTGTTTTGGCCTGATTATTGTCAGGACCCCTGATTCAATGTGCTATGTCTTTTTTTTTTTTTCTTCTCGGCTGCACTGGGTCTTAGTTGCAGCATGCAGGATCTAGTTCCCTGACCAGGGATCGAACCCAGGCCCCCTGCATTGGGAGCGCAGAGTCTTATCCACCGGACCACTAGGGAAGTCCCCCAATGTGCTATGTCTTTGTGTAAGCCTGGTGACTTACCCTGCATTCCTTTTTCACTACCTTGCCCAGAAATAGTCTTAAATGGAGCCTGTGGGATTCAGTGGCCAGAATGGGGACAAAGCCTGTGCTTTGGGAGTCCAGGGAGGTTTTTGTCACTGTTCTAAGATAGATGAACTGTTCTTCCAGAGAACATCCATCTTTGGACACTAGAGGGGACTGAATTGGAGAGGGAAAGGAAGGATGCGATGAGTCCTGAGCACACAGACTTCTCCAGGGAGCTGTTCAGCACAATGAATTACCAGATATTTTTGGGAATGTATCTTGAGCCTAGCGCTGTGCAAGTGGTCTAAGAAATATAAAACAAGTATATGAGAAAGTCCCTGCACTCAAAGCGGCAGAGTCTGACTGGGGAGACGGGTCTTTTGCAGAGGCCCTTGTGCCGCATACAGAGGGGCTATAGGACTTAGAGACGTGAGGGACCATTGTAGCCCCAGTTGGTAAGGTCGGCCTCCCCGAGGAGGTGGAACTGATCTTGAAGGGACCAGAAAACACTGAGAAGGTTGAGGTGGGGGCGGATTCTGGAGGAAAACCACATGACCCAAGGGCTGGAGGTGAGAGGAACTGCAGCATATATGTTCAGTGGATCAAAGTGGGAGACAATAGTGCTTAGGCATCGTGAGGCCAGTTACAGAGGAGTTAGCTCAGCTGTGGTGTGTTTAGGTGTCCATTCTTGTGTCCCAGGCAAAAAGAAATCAAAAAAATCAAAGCTGTGTTTAAGGAGTGTTAGTTGGCAAAAATATGTGGAAGGGATTAGAGTAACAGGACCATCTGGGATTCTCGGGCCTTGACATAAGCAATGATTCCTTTAATTATTATTTTTTCTTTTATTTATTTTAGAGAAAATAATTCTGCAGATGGTTCCAAATCCAAAAGTACAGAGGATGTACATATAGTGAAAAAACTACCTTCCACCCTTGTCCCCAGCTACCCAATTTTCCTGATGGAGGCAAAGTTACTACTTCCTTGGATATAATTCTGGAAATAGTCTCTGTAAAGACAAGCAAATATATTCATGTGTTTTTTAGAAATTCAAATGGTAAAATAGTGTATATACTCTGCCCTTTGTGTTTTCACTTAATATATCATGAAGATTGTTCCAGATTGTCCATAAAGCACTTTCTTACTCTTTTTTGTGGCTGTATAGCATCTCATTGAGTGGATATGCTTTAATTTGTTTAAAATTAGTCCATTAGTGACAACTAGGTTTATCATGGCGATCATTTTGAAATGTATAGAAATATCAAATCACTGTGTTGTGCACCAGGAACTAACATTGTGTTGTAGGTCAATTATACTTCAAAAGCAAATAGGGACTTCTCTGGTGGCACAGTGGTTAAGAATCCACCTGCCAATGCAGGGGACACGGGTTCAATCCCTGGTCTGGGAAGATCCCACATGCCGTGGAGCAACTAAGCCCGTGCACCACAACTACTGAGCCTGCGCTCTAGAGCCAGCGAGCCACAACTACTGAAGCCTGCGTGCCTAGAGACCGTGCTCTGCAATGTGGAGCCACCACAGTGAGAAGCCCGCACACTGCAATGAAGAGCAGCCCTCGCTCACCACAACTAGAGAAATCCCACACACAGCAACAAAGACCAAGGCAGCCAAAAATAAAAAAAATCAAAAACAAAAACAAACAAAGGAACTCATAGAAAAAGAGATCAGATTTGTGGCTACCAGAGGTGGGGGTGGAATTGGATGAAGGTGGTCAAAAGGTACAAACTTCCAGTTACAAGAAAATAAGTACTAGGAATGTAATGTACAACATGATAAGGATAACACTGCTGTATATTATAAATGAAAGTTATTAAGAGTAAATCCTAAGGGTTCTCATCACAAGGAAAAAAAATTTTTTTTTCTATGTGTTGATGTTGTATCTATAGATGATGGATGTTCACTAAACCTATTGTAGTCATCATTTCATGATGTATATAAATCAGATCATTATGCTGTACACCTTAAACTCATACAGTGCTGTATGTCAGTTATATCCCAGTAAAACTGGGGGCAAAATATAAAGTATAATAAAAGTCCATTAGTGGACAGTCAGGGTTTTTCTAGCTTTCTGTTTTTATAAACAGTACTACCATGAATGACACTGTAAGCATGTCATTTGTACATGGATGACTATACGTGTTAGATAAATTCCTAGAATGAAATTGCAGGCCCCAAATGTGCACAGCATATGTGATTTCATCAGGTATTGTCAAGCCAGAGAGGTGGTACCAATTCACTCTCCAGTGTCTTATAACTCTTGGTCGTCTAGCCAGCACAGTGTTACCACACTTTTTGATCTTTGATAATAGGATAAGTGAAAAACATTATCCCAGAGTAGTTTTATTTGACATTTCTCTTGTTATGAGTAAGGTTGAGCATTTCTTCACATGTTTAAGAACTATTTGTGTTTCCTTTTATGTAAACTATCCATATCCGTGCCAGTTTTTCTCCTGGGTTTGTTTTTTTCCTTACTGATTTGTAGGATTTTTTTTTAACATATTAGGAAAATTAGCCCTGTATTGGTGATATGAGTTGCAAAATGTTGGTCAGATGGTTTTTTAAGCTCCAGTAGGGGGAAGGTTTGGCTGAGCAGAAAGGCCAAAAGTGAGGGAACTGCTTCACTCAACCTTACTTACTCAGAGCCCTGAGACCTTGAACGGAGCCAGGAAATCTGTATAATATTATATTAACGTTGGGATTCCCTGGTGGCGCAGTGGTTAAGAATCTGCCTGCCAATGCAGGGGACACGGGTTCGATCCCTGGTTCAGGAAGATCCCACATGCTGCGGAGCAGCTAAGTCTGTGCACCACAGCTACTGAGCCTGTGCTCTAGAGCCCGCGAGCCACAACTACTGAGCCCACGTGCCACAACTGCTGAAGCCTGCGCACCTAGAGTCCGTGCTCCGCAACGAGAAGCCACCGCAATGAGAAGCCCGTGCACCACAATGAAGAGTAGACCCTGCTTGCCACAAGTAGAGAAAGTCCACACACAGCAGTGAAGACCCAACACAGCCAAAAATAAATAAATAAATAAAATATATTAAAAATAAATTTTTTTAAAGATTATATTCACATTAAGCTTTTCGTGGTTTTTCTTAAGACCGATTAAACAGGAGTTTTCCCTTACAGTATTCCTCGTAGTTGACTTCTCGGGAGTTCATCCATTTTGTGTGTGTGTGTTATTGGAAAAACGTGTGACGTTTAAGCTGTCATCTTTGAGGGACTACTACGTGCCCAGGAGACTGACTTTGGGTTGTCTTGCAGGTTGAAGGTGTGTCTGCTGTGTACCCTCCACCATGTGACAAGGACAACAGTGCTCTTCTGGCTTTCAGGGGAATTCCTGTACGTATCACCCACACCTCAGTGCTTCCTGTCGGTAGAAGCTTGTGGTACTTGCTGTTATGTGGTGCCAGGCACCGGGACACAGGATGGCACAGACCCTGCCCTCCAGTAGCTCACACTTTGGATGGGGAGGTGGGGAGGGCACAAGCATGCAAAACAACCTCTATCTAATAAGATAATTGTTACAATGAGGCAGAACCTAAAGTGCAGCGGGAATATGGAAAGCACACCTCTGTCTCGGTTGAGTTGAGTGGATTTTTGTCTGTTTGCTCTCCAAGGAGGGCATATATTCATACTTTTCCTCACGTCACTCAACTGCTCCATCATAGTTGGCATTTTCTGGGTGCTTCTCTTTAAGATTGGCTTTAACCAACCCATGTGGGAAGACTAGATTCTTCTGGCCACCAGTTTCAAGGACACTCGGTACAGCGGGTGGGACTTGTTTGTGTGGGTGGGGGGATGTGGACTCCGCCCTCACACTAAGGGTCAGCTGCCCCTACAGATTTCAGAGTTGAAGAACCATGGTATCCTCCGGGCCCTGACTGCAGAAGCGAATGGCTGGGAGCCGGCTGGTAAGTCCTCCTCGGAGCCTGTGTGGGATTCAAGGCGGAGCTCCCTATGGGTCTGCTTTTCCTCATTTGAATTTCTGTCACTACTTTTCCTGTAGAATTTTTTAAATATATATATAAATTTATTTATTTATTTTTGGCTGCGTTGGGTCTTCGTTGCTGCGCGTGGGCTTTCTCTAGTAGCAGTGAGCAGGGTCCACTCTTCATTGCGGTGCGCGGGCTTCGCATTGCGGTGGCTTCTCATGTTGCGGAGCACGGGCTCTAGGCACGTGGGCTTCAGTAGTTGTGGCTCACGGGCTCAGTAGTTGTGGCTCGCAGGCTCTAGAGCGCAGCCTCAGTAGTTGTGGCACACAGGCTTAGTTGCTCCGCGGCATGTGGGATCTTCCCGGACCAGGGCTCAAACCCGTGTCCCCTGCATTGGCGGGTGGATTCTTAACCACTGTGCCACCAGGGAAGCCCTTCCTGTAGAACTTCATAGAGTTATCATCTTTCAAGGGAAGTTAGAGACCTGAGTTCTAATTTGGCCCCACAAGCCCTGCCGGTAGCTTACTGTGCGCCTTTGGGGCAAATCATATAATCTCTGTGTCTACAGTGGAAATATTAGTACCTCCTTTGTCCTCAAAGGGATGTTGTGATAATGAAATGAGACAGAGTGGGTGAAAAGCCTTTGAAAAGTTATCCTGTTTTATCTGCTTGACATGGCTCTTCCCATACTATATTTAAAGCTCATTCTACTTGCTAATTTATTACACAGAAAAGCGTACTCACCAATTCGGAAGAACCAGTTCTGGAGTCAGATATCTCTGGCTTAAGTCCTGCCTCTTTCACCCATCAGCCCTATGACCTTGAGCAAGTAACTGAATCTTTCTGACCCTCACTTTCCTCATCTATAAAACAGGGATTATATCAGAACCTGTATGGTAGGAATTGTGTAAGGATTAAATGAGATAATGTAAAGTGCTTAGCACACAGAATGTAAATCATAGTGGGCGCTCATTGGTGTGCATTGTTATCTTTAAATTCTGTAAACTGAAAATGTAATCTCTAAGAATATGGGGTCTATTAAAAATATTCCAATGTAAATTGGAAAAATTATATGGAGGTCTGTAAAGTATATGTTAATTGAATTTTGTCTTTACCATGTGGTGACAAACCTAACATTTATTAGAGGTGTTGCCTTAAATGCTAAAATATTTTCTATTTCAGTGCAACTGGCATTTACGTGCCAGATATTCCTTTTTTTTTTTTGCGGTACGCGGGCCTCTCACTGTTGTGGCCTCTCCCGTTGCGGAGCACAGGCTCCGGACACGCAGGCTCAGCGGCCATGGCTCACGGGCCCAGCCGCTCCACGGCATGTGGGATCTTCCCGGACCGGGGCACGAACCTGTGTCCCCTGCATCGGCAGGCGGACTCTCAACCACTGCGCCACCAGGGTAGCCCCAGATATTCTTAATCATACTAAACAACTACAATTTTTTCCCCAGATTGCTCTTAGCTAATTTAAACTAATAGGCCGACTAAATCAGCTGTGCCATTTACTATGTGAATAAGTAGAAGAGAGGGCTTCCCTGGTGGCGCAGTGGTTGAGAGCCCGCCTGCCGATGCAGGGGACACGGGTTCGTACCCCGGTCCAGGAAGATCCCACATGCTGCGGAGCAGCTAGGCCCGTGAGCTATGGCCGCTGAGCTTGCGCATCTGGAGCCTGTGCTCCGCAACGGGAGAGGCCACAACAGTGAGAGGCCCGCGTACCACAAAAATATATATATATTAAAAAAAAATAAATAGAAGAGGGCCTAAATAAAGGAGGCAATTGACAAAAGGAAAAACGATAAAGAGCCGTGCTAACGTGAGCTGGCTTTGTTATCCTGGAGATTTGGGTTGTTGCTCCTTGTTCTTCTGTTAGTTTAGGGGAAAAATAGTATTTATGTCAGGATCATCTTCAGAGGTGGGAGTCCTAAAGGAACCAAGAAAGGAGAGAGGTGCTGTTACACGGGTTGGATGTTTGTCTCCAGTTTGGGCACCAGATTGCATTGCTGCTTGAGACCTTGGACTTTCTCTTGACTACCTTGCTGTCACAGTAAGCTCCCACACACTTGCCTGTGAGGTTTGTGCTCCTGGCTCACAACCTTTGATCCACTCGTTTGTAGGTGAAGGTGTGTGGGGTGAAAGATTGATCGAGTTGCTCATAATGATCTGAAGGGTGACAAGTCAGTGAAGCTGGATGTGGATGAGGGGTGAAGGGTGGGGAGCTTCTTCTCAGCGTCGTGATGAGATCCATGGCTGCTGGTCCGCTCTTCTTGTTTAGCCACTTTGTCCCTCTTTTTCATCTCCCAAGGGTCCAGCATGCTGGAAGTAAGTTTTATTTTCTTCACTGTCCCAGGTTGAATGTTCTGTATTCTGTTGAAGTTATCTAGTTTGGAAGCCCTGGTGTAGTCTGCTACCCCGGGCTGGGGCTGGCAAGGTTGAATGTCCTAGAGGTCCAGGATTCAGGACCCCGGACCCATCTTATCTGCTCCCACCGTCCACATCCCTGCCAGACCCGAGCCCACAGCTGCGTCAGTGATACTAGCTGATGTTTATTGAGCAAGTGGCCTTTGGGCCACATACTCCCCTGGAATCTGAAGAGTGACGTCATCCTCACAGTGGTTGGAAGAGTGATTACAAATGGTTAAGTAACCTGCCCGGAGAAGTACAGCTCGTGGGGGACAGAGATGCAAAGTTCACGGGCTGTGTGGCTCTACACTGTGTTTCCCAGCTGTCCCCTCCAGCTCCCCAGCAGCATCCTTGTCCTCATTATCCCTTAGTGTTTTGAGGTTTTGGTAGCTTTTTCTTCAATTTGCAAGTATACTTCCAAGACAGTTCACTGTCACGTGAATGTCCTCAGCCCGGATTGCGAGGAAGAGGGGAGCTGTCCTAACCTGCTTTCACCACCCAGGCTAGAAGGCTCACGAGCTTGGGTGTCAAACGGAGGTCTCTCCATCCTGCCCACTGTTGGCCAGTGTCCTCCGTAGCAGATGGGAGAAGCCAGTGATGGGCCATGCTGCCAGCAGTTTGGCCCAGAGAGTGGCAGCTGTGGTGTAGAGAAGAGTGCTGTGTGGTGGTTGTAGAGCGCCTGTCCTGCTGCTTCTTTCTTCTGTTTCCCCCGCTTTTGTTGTGCTTTTATTCATTCATCACACATTCATTGTGGGGAATTCCCTGCGGTCTAGTGGTTAGGACTTAAAGCATCCACTGCAGGGGGCACGGGTTTGATCCCTGGTTGGGGAACTAAGATCCCGCATGCTGCGAGGTATGGCCAAAAACAAAACAAACAAACAAAAAACAACAACAACGAAAACATTCACTGTGCACCTGTCCTGTGTCAGGCGCTCAGAACCCTATCTTCCTGTGGCTCCCAGTGCAGTGGGCAAGACAGTTGCAACCTGGTGGTAAGCATGGGGTGTCAGGGTCTCTCACGGAGCAGCTCCTAATGCAGATTACAGAGGCTAAAGAAGGCACCCAAGGTGAGGGTGATACCGGAATTGGCTGAAGGATGGGATGGAACTGCGCTAGAAGGGGCTGGAACTGCAGGTGGGAGAGCGGGGTGTGCAGAGGCACCCAAGGGGGGTGTTGAGAGACTTCAGGTACTTCTGGATGCCCTAGGACAGAGCCAGAGAGGTAAGAAGTCTCCCGATTGTGAAGAGTTGGGGTTTCATCTTGAGAATTATGGAGGATCCCTGGAGGGTTCTGAGCAGCAGGCTGACGTCAGATCTGCCTTTTTGAAAGCTCACCCTGGAATATCAGAGGGTAGCGACAAGGCCCAAGGCAGGCAGGTAAGGCCAGGGGCTACGGCAGCAATCCAAACACACCTAGATCTCAGAGGGTCTCCTTTTCTCACTATTGCAGTTATGAATACAGAGGTGCTCCGAGCCCAAGAAGAATGGGAAGCTGTGGACAGTATCCAGCCAGAGAGAGGTAACTGCAGGGATGGTGCCGCCTCCTCACAGCCCGCTGCTGCTAAGCACACAATCCACCCATGCGGCTAATGTTCTGTGCCTCTGGGATTAGGATACAGAATTCCTGGGTCTTCTCGTTTTCAATACGTGACATCGGATAAAATCTCTTTTCCCAATTCAGAGGTGATGCCATCGACCTCTGGAGGGAATGGGGATGAATGCCGTGGGGAGAGGGCCGCCGGCCGTGAGAGAAGACCGGGAGGACCTTGGTCAGGGTCAGCTTCTGCAGGGTGATGAGGTCAGGCAGCCAGGACCCCTGTGTCAGGTCGAGCAGGGTGTTCACTGTACAAGGAAGTCCCTGGAAATGGGGGCTGAAGCCACCTGCTGAAAGCCTCTGAGGGCTGCATCAAAAACTGCCTCTCGTGCCTTTCAGGAGGTTTGGATGGAGCTGTGGGAGGGGAGAACTGGGACCCAAATCTAGCCTGAGCCCCACTTGAGCTCCTGAAGAGATGTTAGAGTGGACTGTATCAGCCATCACCTGTATTGCGGACTGATGAGTCAGTACCCTGTGACGAAGGCTGGATAGGGGATCATTCGTATCCAGGGCGTGAGAAGGGGCCAAGTAGAAGATAGGAAAGGCCCCTGAACAAACCTGTAGCTTGCTGCTGCGTGGGTACCTCCTCCAGGCAGTGACTTGCCCCCGCTCACAGATGAGTGGACATTAGGGGCCCCTGCAGAGCTATCCCCACTCATTGCAGGGCTTAGCCTAGTCAGCCTCTGCACAGCCGGGTCCGAAAGGGAGTCAGCCCAGCAGATAACGCCACCCCCTTGACAGAGGAGGGTCGGTTGTAACTGTAGGTGTCTGACGTTTACAGCTGCAAGTCAGCACTGGGCTTAGAGGTGGCAACCAGCGGCCCTCAGTAAATGTCTGCTGATAGAATGACTACTGTTACAAGTGCCAGAGTGTCTTTCCTTTTGCCACAGGGAGCCGGGCCAGCTCAGACCAGACTGGGCAGCTAATCTCTTTCATTGAGGCCCTCCAGCATTTCCAGACCGTGGACCTCTCTTCCTTCAAGGTATGACAGTAGGGAGGTTTGGGGGTCTCAAGCAAAGCACTTTCTTCCCAGGAGCCGGGTTTCTTCCCCACCAGGATAGGGCACTGGGCAAGCAAGATGGGAATTTCCAGGCGAGGGCTGTGTCTCAACTAAGAAATCTCGGGGCACAGGATCACAAGTGGCCAAGGACCCACATGTCATGTGGGCCCCGGCGGCCTTTCAGGGACTGTGCCCCCAGAGCTCTAGGGGCCCTGTCTTATAGGGGCCCGTGGAGCTGCTCCCTGCTCTCCCCTCCTAGGGATGGGGAGGTCTGCAATCAGATGCTAGGGAGTTCCTGGGGAAGCAGGGCCGCCTGTCCAGAGAGCTGAGGAATTCACTGCCACCATAGGAAAATCTTCCATCCCCTAGAGGAACAAGAAGTTATTTGGGAATTTAAAAAATATGTGGGGGGCTTCCCCGGTGGCGCAGTGGTTGAAAGTCCACCTGCCGATGCGGGGGACACGGGTTCGTGCCCCGGTCCGGGAAGATCCCACATGCCGTGGAGCGGCTGGGCCCGTGAGCCATGGCCGCTGAGCCTGCGCGTCCGGAGTCTGTGCTCCGCAACGGGAGAGGCCACAACAGTGAGAGGCCCGCGTACCGCAAAAAAATAAATAAATAAATACGTGGGGTTGGAAAAAGAAAGAATATTAAGGAGAGTAAAAGCTGACAAGCTTTCTGGGGAATCCTGAGTGACCAGTAGTAAGTTTAGAGAACTGTGATTTCAGATCTGCAACCTAAAGCCTGCCTCAAGGAGAGAGGCTAAAAAGATAGGAATCAGATTGGTTTGTACGACCCAGAGATCCAGAGGCTGCCGAAATCAGAGTATCCTAAGCCCTGTGGCAATGGCTGTGAACAAGGAGAAGTCAGCAGGAGCTGGTTTAGGCACTGCTGCTGTGGTGTGGACAGGAGGCGCCAGCTCCCCTCAGGGGTATCCTGCTCCAAAAAAGTGCCCACTGACTGTTTATTTGTTTGTTTGTTTGGCTATGCCACATGGCACGCGGGATCTTAGTTCCCCGACCAGGGATTGAACGAGCGCCCCTTGCATTGCAAGCGTGCAGTCTTAACCACTGGACCGCCAGAGAAGTCCCCCCACCACCACTGACTGTCTTATCTTGGAAGTTGAGAGGGCTGTTAGACTTTATATTTATGTCCTTTACAGAGAGACAGACAGACATACAAAGGGTGGAAGCAGCCCTGCTGGGAAACTTGGCCTGGCAGCTGTGAGATGCCAGCCCCCATAGCCAGCCACCTCTAGCTTCCTTGGTAGTCAGTGACATAGCTATTTCTGGAAAAGCCCAGAGGACCAAATGTAGACGACCGGCTGATAATGCCTATGCTTGGGGACATCTCTCTCTACTTACAAAGAGCCTATGAGCTGGAAGAGCCTGTCTCCAGAGATTCGCAGATGCTTCACAGCTTCTGCCCCATTTCCCTGGCCCAGAAGCCAGCCAGTTAGTGGGAGAACCACTCCTTTCTGCAAGACCAGTCCTGTACTGAGGCTGATAGTAAGTTCATTAAAGCAAATGAACACAGCACTCTGCCTATTGCCTGCACATTCCTCCCCAGAAAAGAATCCAGCCAGCGATCCGAAGGACCGGGCTTGCTGCCCTCCGGCACTGCCTCTTCGGGCCTCCGAAGCTGCACCGGGGCCTCCGTGAAGAAAGGGACCTGGTCCTGACAATCGCTCAGTGTGAGTGCATGGGGGCCACCACAGGGCAGGCGCTGCGTGAGTGGTCAGGCAGGGAGCAGTTTGCCTACCCAGTTGCTGAGACTAAGCCAAGGCTATTGCATTTACCATGTTGGGGGGAGAGCAGAGTGTCTGGAGCACCGGCCAGGTCTGTCTTGGCTGTACCGTTCTCTGGGAAGCACTCAGTGCTCCCGTGAGGGCCAATCCAACAGAGCATGGGTGTGTTTTGGGGCAGGTGGCCTGGATAGCCAAGACCCAATGCATGGCCGAGTCCTCCAGACCATCTATAAGAAGCTGACCGGCTCCAAGTTTGACTGTGCCCTCCACGGAGACCACTGGGAAGATCTGGGCTTTCAGGGTAAGAGAGAGGAATGGTTCATCTTCTCCCTGACTCCTTATTCCAGGACTAGCGTGAGAACCGAGACAGTCCTCTTCCTGTCATGCCAGCACCATGAGACAGGATATCTGGGGCAGAGTATTTCAGGAAGAGGGTACAGCAAATGCAAGGGCCCTGAGGTGAAATGTGTGTAACTCTTGCTGAGAAATAGCAAGGAGTGAGTGTGGCTGAAGTGGAGAAGGAGAATAGTTCACTCAGGGCCTTGCAGGCCAGTGTAAAATATTTACTCTAAGTGAGATAGAAAGCATGGGAGTGATAGGATTTGGAATCCAGTGTTTTCTTTTTATTCTTTTCTTTTACTATCGATGAAAAAATTTTTTTATATTATTTCATTTTTTTGAGTGAAACAAAATGATTTCACCTGTTTTGGGACTGTACTATTTTTTCAAAATCATATCAAATTACATTTGTATAGAATAGGAAAATAATTTAAAAAGGAAACTATAGACTCATAATTAATTGGTGCTCTGTTGGTACTGACAATGTGTTTAAGTTCCTTTACCTACCTTCATCTATAATATAATTGTCCTAAATATTCCCTCTGTGTACATTGGGAATCACATCAGTATTATGATTTTTGTTTCAACCATTAATTTAAATAACTCAAGAGGAGGAGCAAGGTCTGTTGTATTTACCCATATATTTACTCTCTCCATTGTTCTTTCTTCTGTTCTGATATTCTAAGATTCCTTCTTTTATCACTTCCTTTCTGTTTCAGGAACTTCCTTTAGCCATTTTCTAAAGTAGGTCTGCTGGCAATAGATTCTTTAGCTTTCCTTCATCTGAGAGTGTCTTGATTTCCCCTTCACTCCTGAAGGATAATTTCTCTGAATGTAGAATTCCAGGTTGACAGGTCTTTTCTTTCAGCACTTGAAAATAAATGTGCTACTTCCTTTTGGCCTCCATGGTTTCTCATGAGAAATCTGCTGTTACTTGAATTATTCCTCCTTGTTAGATAAGAAGTTGTTTCTCTCTCTGCTTTCAAGATCTTTTTTGTTTGTTTTTTTTCTTTTGTTTGCAGGAGTTTGACTATGATATGTCTTAGAGCTTATCTTAGAGTTTGACCATGATATGTCTTTGGGCTTATCTTATTAAGGGTTTGCTCGGCTTCTTGAATCTGTAGGTTTATGTCTTTGGCCAAATTTGGTAAATTTTCAGCCATTATTACTTTGAGTACTTTTTTCAGCCCTCCTCTTTCTCCTCCCTTGTACAACTCTGATGACACAGATGCTAGATCTTCTGTTACTGTTCCACAGGTCCCAGAGGCTCTGTTCACTTTAGGGGGATCTCTGTATAGCTCAGAGGTCTCCAAGGCTCTGTTTATTTTGTTTTGTTTTTTCTCTCTATTGATCAGATTGGGCAGTTTATATTGTTCCATCTTCAAGTTCACTGGTTCTTTCCTCTTTGGTCTCTATTCTGATGTTGAGCCCATCCAGTGAGTTTTTAATTTTAGGTATGACATTTTTCAGTTCTGAAGTTTCTGTTTGGTTCTTTATATCTGATATTTCTTTACTGAGACTTTCTGTTTTTTTATTTTTCTCAAATGTTTGTAATTGCTTATCAAAGGCATTTTTATGATAGCTGCTATAGTAGTTTTCTATTGTTGCTGCAGAAAATTACCACAAATTTAGTGGCTTAAATCAACACAGATTTATTATCTTCTAGTTCTGTAGTTCAGAAGTCTGACACAGTCTCACTGGGGCAAGATCAAGGTGGCAGCAGGGCTGCATTCCTTTTTGGAGGATCTAGGAGAAAATCTATTTCTGTGCCTTTTCCACCTTCTAGAGTCCACCCACGTTCCTCCTCCTTCAGAGCCAGGAACACAGCATCTCTCCGAGCTGATTCTGTCCTCACATCTCTTTTTCTGACTCTGTGCTTCTACCTCCCTCTCTCACTTTTAAGGATTCTTCTGACTACATTGGGCCCAGCCAGATAATCCAGGATAATCTCCCTATCCTGATTAGCAACCTTCATTCTAACTGCAATCTTGATTCCCCCTTGCTGTGCAACAGAACGTACTTGTAGGTTCTGGGGTTTAGGACGTGGATATCTCTGGAGGTGCCGTTATTCTGCCTAGGACAGCTGCTATAAATTCCTTATCAGGTAATTCCAACATATGTGTGATCTCAGTGTTGCTATCTGTTGATTGTCTTTTCTCATTCAAATTGAGATTTTCCTAGTTCTTGGTGTAATGAGTGATTTTTTATTGTGTCCTAGATATTGTGGGTATTATGTAATGACAGTGTTGATCATCTTTAAATCTTCTGTTTTAGCAGGCCTCCTCTGACACTGGGCAGTGGGGGAAGGGTGATGTCACCTCATTACTGCCAGGTGGGGATAGAAATCCAGGTATCCCACTTGACCTCCACTAATACCACTGGCTGGGTGGGGCAGGGGTGCCTCATTGCTGTTCCCATGTAGCCTCCACTGATGTCACAGAGGGTGTGGTGGGCTCCTTAGCACTAGAGAAGGATAAAAGTCCCAGCTCCCCGCTTCTTTGACTGCCTTGGCAGAGCTGAGGGGCACCTTGTTATAGTCAGGCAGGGGAAGTCTAGGCTCTCCACTTGGGCAGTGATCAAGGTAACCAAGTCATTGAATCTCACAGGGCAGGGATTTCATTAAGCACCCTGAATTTCCTCTTGGTTTTTGTTTTAGGAACAAATCCAGCCACAGACTTGAGAGGAGCAGGCTTCCTTGCCCTCCTGCATCTCCTGTACCTGGTGATGGACTCAAAGACGTTGCTGATGGCCCAGGAGATCTTCCGCCTGTCTCGTCACCATATCCAGGTGGGGCTTTGGTGGGAAGCCAGCAGAGAGGGCTGTAGGGGCTAGGACCTGGGCACAGGGCTCTCCTGAGTAACCATGACAGCTTCGCAGGTAGATCTCCAGTTGCTGAGGGCCCTCAGGACAGCTGAGGCAAACCAGGCATGGGCATCCCTGTCACCCTGACCTGGCTGGAATCTGAGCTCCAGCAGTCATGAGTGTGTGTCTCAAGCAAGTGCCTCAACTCTTCAGAGCCTTGGTTTCCTCATCCATAAAGAGGAAATCATGGAAACGTCAGCTGTATAGTTGGGAAAATTAAATGAGGTAATGTACAAAAGCACTAGACACAACTGTGGTACCAGTGTCTCAGCTCACTGCCCTCCCAGTATTGGCAGGTTCTCCTGACCCTGGAGGAGGGGGGTCAGCCTTTATTTGCCCAGAGAAGAAGGTTTGCCTCCAAGTGTCAGGTGACACATGGACTTGCTGAAAGGCCAGAAGTGGCTCCTGTAGCCCTCAGGTTCTGTCCGGGCCTGCTCTCCAGGGTTGGTTTGATGGTTTTCCCCTGTAGTAAAAGGTGGTGGTCCCTCCATTTTAGAAAACAGACTTGACCTGTTTCCTGCCATTCATCTCTCCCAGATTCATGGGGCCTGGAATTCATTCATGTGCTAAACAGGTGTTTATTTAGGATTCCCTGTGCTAATTGTTGTTCTTGGTGCTTGGGAAACATCAGTGAGCAAAACAGACAAAGATCCTTCTAGCAGAGAGGACAAGACAGTAAGCCTAATACATAAATAAATCATAGAGTATGTTAAAGGTGGTAAGTGCTAAATAGGCAAGGTTAGGAGAATGCGGGAGGATTACAGTTTTATGGGGTATTAGGGGAGCTCTCATGAGAGGATGAGACTTAAACCAAGCCTTGAAGGAGGTGAGGATGTTAGCCAAGCTTGTATTTGGAGGAAGAGCATTCCGCACAGAGGGGGCAGCTAGAGCAAAGGTCCCAAAGGAGGTGTATGTCTGGCATGTGCAGGAATGGCAGGGAGGCCAGCTGGGAGCAGAAGGGGCGGGGAGGGCAGTGGGAAGGAGGTTATGGGGCAACAGGGACCAGATGGTGTCGGGCCCGGTAGGCTATGATGAGGATGCTTGCTTTTACTCTGGGTCAAATGAGGGTTTTGAACAGCCTGGAGTGACACGATCCAACTTACATTCTTAAATGGATCCTACCAGCCGTTGGGTTGAGAGTAGTCTCTGGTGAGGGCTTTTGTAATCAAGTTAGAGATGATGGGGATCTGGACCAGGGTATTTTCAGAGGAGGCGTTGTGAAGTGATCAGATTCTGGATATAGAATCTTGAGCGTATGGGCTGTAGAGAATAGAGCCAGCATATTTTTCGGATGGATTGGGTACAGGTGTAAGAAAAAGAGGCATCAGTGGTGATTTTTAGCCTGAGCAGCTGGAAGGACAGAGTGGCCACCAACTGAAATGGAAAAGAAAGAGCGAGGGTGGGGGTGGTTCCATCTGCCATATAAATTTTAGACTGAGGTTATGCATTTGTTTGTTTCATAATTTTATTTATTTATTTATTTTTGGCTGCGTTGGGTCTTCGTTGCTGCGCGCGGGCTTTCTCTAGTAGCAGCGAGTGAGGGCTACTCTTCCTTGTGGTGCATGGGCTTCTCACTGCAGTGGCTTCTCTTGTTGCGGAGCACGGGCTCTAGGCGCACAGGCTTCAGTAGTTGTGACACGCAGGCTCAGCAGTTGTGGCGCACGGGCTCTAGAGCACAGGCTCAGTAGCTGTGGTGCACGGGCTTAGTTGCTTCGCAGCATGTGGGATCTTCCCAGACCAGGGCTCGAACCCGTGTCCCCTGCAGGCGGATTCTTAACCACTGCGCCACCAGGGAAGCCCCAGGGTATGCGGTTTTGACAACTACAGAAGTGATGTACCTCATGTCAGGAGCACCCATGTCAACATGTCTTATTACTGGTGAAGTTAACCTTGGGCGCATGGTTAAGGGGATATCAGCCAGGTTTCTACGCTGTAAAGTTACTATTTTTCCCTTTGTAATTAATCACTATCTTGGAGGAAAATACTTTGAAGCTATGCAAATATCCTGATTTTCCTCAAACTTGGTTCTAATAGTGATTTTGTTTTCCTCATTCCTCCTACATTTATTAATTTTTAAATTTATTAATTGGAATTCTTCTGTAAGAAAGAATTGCCTTTGCTATTTATTGATTCAGGTACTTTTTATATCCACATGGACTCAGATTTTTACTTTATTCTATGGGATATAACCCAACACTTTTATTGTTTATTTTGTTGCTAAAATTGTTCCCATGTCGACCTTTTTTTTTTTTTTTACATCTTTATTGGAGGATAATTGCTTTACAATGGTGTGTTAGTTTCTGCTTTATAACAAAGTGAATCAGTTATACATATACATATGTTCCCATATCTCTTCCCTCTTGCATCTCCCTCCCTCCCACCCTCCCTATCCCACCCCTCTAGGTCCCATGTTGACCATTTTAAGAGCTCTTTCAGGTGGTACCTGTGCCCTTTCAGCATGCCCTGTCCTTTTTTGAGCACTTTTCTACTTTCTGGATCCTAAAGATGCTCTAGGCTCTTGTATTTTCCCTGAATGATTCCCAGCCCTGAGATCAACCACTTCTCCAAAGAGCTCTTGTTCTTTAAGTTGGAGAATGATCTTTGGAAACCAAGATCTGAGTGCTGGGTGTTCTCACTGGTATTAAGATCTCACTGTTTCTAGGTCCTCTCAGTGTCCAGAGCTTGGAAAATATGTATGTGGCACTGGTTCCCTCCTGACTCTGAAAGGAATGGTCTCCAGTGGTGAGCAGACCTGCCCAGGCCCCAGCAGCACTTCACAGAGAACAGGAACGGGGGTGTGATGCTGCCTGAGGGAGAGGAGCTGAGAATGAGTGGCTGAAGGTCAGACCTGCAGCATTTTCTTCAGATCATTGTGTCTTCAAGCTGGAGTCAGGCCAGCCTGCACTGCAAAAACAGACTGTTCCAGTAACTGTGTTGTTGGTCATATTAGTTAATTCTCAGAACCTCAGCTTCTTCCTTTGTAACATGAGAAAATAATCCCAACTCCGTAGACTTATTCTGAGTTGGAGAAAAACTGTGTAAAGTGCTAAGCACATTAGTCATTCAAGGAGTGTTAGTTATCAAAGTAACTTTTGATCTCCGTGAGCAAAAATACATTTTATATACGTCTTATAGATAATACATGCATACGTAAATACATCTTGTGTTTTCAAAATCATATCTGCGCTTGCACCTGCACACACACACACAACACATACATCCACACATATACACACAGCCATTGTAAAGTAAGATAGATCCATTTTGAATCTAAAACTTCTTGACTACAAAACAAATAGTCACACAGTTCCTGCCACCTGGGCAGTTTTTCATTTCGTTCACTGCATATCTGTTATCTTCTGAGGAAAAGTACCCATTAAACCTGACGGTTTCACGTACGCCCATCTCTTCCAGGAGACACTGGAGGAGGAAAGAGGGGACTTCGTGAGGATCTGGTCTTGAGGTGTATCAGGACCCATGAGTTGAGAATGTGGGTGTATTCTGTGCTCTTCATGATGTGGGGAGGTAATGTCTGGGTCAAGTTTGAGAACCGGACCAGTTAGCTTATGAAACAGTGCAGTCTCTTGTAGCGACGCTGCTTTGTTATAGGAGGCCCAGAGGTTGAGGCATATCTTAGCAGTCACTGGGCCAGCCCCTTGTTGTAGAGACAATGAAGACCCAGAGAGGGGAAATGGCTTGCCCGAGGTCCCCCAGGTAATGAGTATTTCCTAGAAATCATCTCTGACCTCAGCGCCTCCCTTCCTGTGGTTTTTGAAGGCTCTCTTGTAAGACCTTCCTGCAGAAATATGGAAGCCAGGGTAGAGGGTTAGTGCCAATTCAGCATCCCTCATTCATTTTCAAGGACAGGCTTGACTGAGGTGAGAGGGTAGGTCATTGGATATCTGAGGGAGGAACGTCCCAGGCAGAGGGAAGAGCAAGACAAGAGAGGAAGCCCTGGGTACTTGATCTGGGTACGGACCAGCCTGACCACTTTGACCAATCTGTTTCTCATCCCTTCACCTGCTGGCCTTTGTGGAATTTATTGTGGATTTATATTTACTCCACAACATGCGTGTCAGACAATAAGAAGGAATAGCAGCTTAAAATAATAAAATAAGAGGGCTGGTGTAGGTGTCAGGAAGCTAGATACTAGTTCCATCTGCAGTATCATTACTTAGCTATGATTTGAGGCAAGTCACCTAGCCTCTCTGGGCCTCCCTTTGCTGTTTTATGAAATAAGAGATTTGGCCTAAATGATTCTAAGGTCCCTTCCGGCTTTATGATTCCTTGAACTCTTAAGTAACTCCAAAGTTTAAAGGAAAACTTCACCTCAAGCCCTTATGAATCTTGAAAATACAGTTTTCCAGGAGGCACGTAGGAGACCAGAGTAACAGTTGGGGGACTCAGACCTGCCAGCAGCCAGTCCTATCTCTTTCCTAAGGAGAGAGCTGAGGTCTCAGGTACCTGTGGTACATCCTACTAAAGGGGAATTGGCCAGAAACTACAGATGCTGGGGGAACCCAGGACTCCATGGAAGTGCATGGTCCACGCTGTCCTGAGGAGGAGGAGTGCTACAGTTGAGATGCCGAGATGCAGGCCGCATCTGGCTGATTGCTGGCAGAAAGGGAAGCCCCTCACAACAGTAGTTACAACAATTTGTATAGCTTTCCTTGCAATTTCCGTCTGTTATTTCATTCCATCAATGTGACAAGCCTGTGAAAAGGTAGGGCAGAGATGATCCTTGTAAATCTTCATTTCCTGGCGAAGGAACATGAAGATATTACAGACCAATATTGCTGATGAATATAGATGAAAAGATCCTCAACGAAATACTAGCAAACAGAATCCAACAACACATTAAAAGGATCATACACCATGATCAAGTGGGATTTATCCCAGGGATGCAAAGATTCTTCAATATATGTAAATCAATCAGTGTGATACACCATATTAACAAATTGAAGAAGAAAAACCATATGATCATCTCAGTAGATGCAGAAAAAGCTTTTGACAAAATTCAACACCCATTTATGATAAAGGCTCTCCAGAAAGTGGGCATACAGGGAACCTACCTCAACGTAATAAAGGGCATATACAACAAACCCACAGCAAACATGATTCTCAGTGGTGAAAACCTGAAATCATTTCCTCTAAGGTCAGGAACAAGACAAGGCTGTCCACGCTCGCCACTATTATTCGACATAGTTTTGCAAGTCCTAGCCACGGCAATCAGAGAAGAAAAAGAAATACAAATTGGAAAAGAAGAAGTAAAACTGTCACTGTTTGCAGATGACATGATACTATACGTAGAGAATCCTAAAGATGCCACCAGAAAACTTCAAGAGCTAATCAATGAATTTGGTAAAGTTGCAGGATGCAAAATGAATGCACAGAAATCTCTTGCATTCCTATACACTAATGATGAAAAATCTGAAAGAGAAATTAAGGAAACACTCCCATTTACCATTGCAACAAAAAGAATAAAATACCTAGGAATAAACCTACCTAGGGAGACAAAAGACCTGTATGCAGAAAACTATAAGACACTGATGAAAGAAATTAAAGATGATACAAACAGATGGAGAGATACACCGTGTTCTTGGATTGGAAGAATCAATATTGTGCAAAAGACTATACTACTCAAAGCAATCTGCAGATTCAGTGCAATCTCTATCAAATTACCAATGGCATTTTTTACAGAGCTAGAACAAAAAATCTTAAAGTTTATATGGAGGCACAAAAGACCCTGAATAGCCAAAGCAGTCTTGAGGGAAAACTACAGAGCTGGAGGAATCAGACTCCCTGACTTCAGACTATACTACAAAGCTACAATAATCAAGACAATATGGAACAGGCAGAAAAACATAAATATAGATCAATGGAACAGGATAGAAAGCCCAGAGATAAACGCACGCACCTATGGTCAACTAATCTATGACAAAGGAGGCAAGGATATACAATGGAGAAAAGACAGTCTCTTCAATAAGTGGTGCTGGGAAAACTGGACAGCTACATGTAAAAGAATGAAATTAGAACACACCCTAACACCATACACACAAAAAAAATAACTCAAAATGGATTAGAGACCTAAATGTAAGACTGGACACTATAAAACTCTTAGAGGAAAACATAGAAAGAACACTCTCTGACATAAATCACAGCAAGATCTATTTCGAACCACCTCCTAGAGTAATGGAAATAAAAACAAAAGTAAACAAATGGGACCTAATGAAACTTAACAGCTTTTGCCAAGCAAAGGAAACTACAAACAAGATGAAAAGACAACCTTCAGAATGGGAGAAAATATTTGCAAACGAATCAGTGGACAAAGGATTAATCTCCAAAATATATAAACAGCTCATGCAGCTCAATATTAAAAAAACAACCCAATCCACAAATGGGCAGAAGACCTAAATAGACATTTCTCCAAAGAAGACATACAGATGGCCAAGAGGCACATGAAAAGCTGCTCAACATCACCAATTATTAGGAAAATGCAAATCAAAACTACAATGAGGTATCACCTCACACCAGTTAGAATGGGCATCATGAGAAAATCTACAAACAATGAATGCTGGAGCGGGTGTGGAGAAAAAGGAACCCTCTTGCACTGTTGGTGGGAATGTAAACTGATACAGCCACTCTGGAGAACAGTATGGAGGTTCCTTAAAAAACTAAAAATAGAACTACCATAGGACCCAGCAATCCCACTACTGGGCATATACAAAATTGGGCCGCTAGTAAGTGGTGAAGCTGGGGCGAGGACCCCCATCACCAGGCAGCTCGCCCAGCAGTGGGCTCCTTACAGCGGGGTTCTCAGCCAGCAGCCCGCCTCAGACTCACCTGGGGGGATGCAGGTGCCCAGGCCCCTCCCTCCACAGAACTACTGAATTGGAATCTCCAGGGATGGGGCCATGTCAGCAGCAGCTGCAAAAGACAGTCTGGTTTTCTTGCTTCAGTGTTCAAAGGTGTTTAAGCCCAACTGTGAGGTGTGAAGAGAAATGAAATTTTAAATGGAAGCTCAGAAGTGTCCACGTCTGATTTCCTCTGCTGTCTTTTTAGTCAATTCCCTAAACACAGCCTCAATGTGGTATTTTAGCTCAAAGCCACACTTTTCAGGTCCAAGGGAACTGCTGAAGGAAAGGAGATACTTCTATCTGAATTCCAGTTTTTCACTGCTTTTTAGTAAGTAGGCTTTCATAAAAATGTTCCTGAGAATGAATGAACAGTAAGTTCGGATCCTCTGTTAATTATGTTGCTACCATGTTCTTGTTCCCGTATTTATTTTTAGACTGAAAGAAAGCAAGGGAAGGGATGATATTATACAAATATTATGATAATTAAATAGGCAATACCCGAAGGTAGAGATGCATTGCTGCTGACCTCAGCTACCCACTGAGGCGCAGATAATAATTATGAACGTTTGTTAGCACCGCCTCAGGCCAGTGCTGCACTGAGCATTTTGCATACGTGATCTAAATTACTCTTTAGAGCAGCTCTGTGAGGTAGGTTGTGGGATAATAGAAAATGTAGACTGGGGATAATAAAAGCTACCCTGGAGAGTTTTTGTAAGGATTAG
Source organism: Hyperoodon ampullatus (assembly GCF_949752795.1). Lineage (NCBI taxonomy): Eukaryota > Metazoa > Chordata > Mammalia > Artiodactyla > Ziphiidae > Hyperoodon > Hyperoodon ampullatus. The sequence goes on from NC_136928.1 coordinate 9,680,346, forward strand.
CGAATTGACTCCACTCTGCATGGCCCTTGTGTGGGGGTCCCCAGGACCACTGGGAGGACTCCCAGGATTTGGTGTATAGTTGTACCCTCAGCTGTGATTTACTGCAGCGAAAGCAAAATCAGCAAAGGGAAGAAGTGCATGGACAACATCCATAGGAAACCAGGCGTGGGCTTCCAGGAGTCCTCTGCCGGTAGAGTCACACGGGACGTACTTCATTCCTCCGGCATCCAATTGCGTAACACGTGGAATGTTGCCAACCAGGGGGCTCATCAGAGATTCAGTATCCAAGGTTTTTACTGGGGGCTGGTCACACAGGCACCATCTGTCTAGCACGTACCAAGATTCCAGAATCAGAGCGAAGGCAGGTGTTCAGCATAAACCATATGGTTTGCACAGTTTGGGTACAATAGTCAGCCTGAGGGAATGGTGGGAAGCCTCTCAAAATCCAAGTTCCCAGATGCCAGCCTTATAAGCAGGCCTTTCTAAGGATGGCAATCTCAAGCCTGCTGTGTTCACTTTTTTTTTTTTTTTAACATCTTTATTGGAGTATAATTGCTTTACAATGGTGTGTTAGTTTCTGCTTATAACAAGGTGAATCAGCTATACATACACATATATCCCCATATCTCCTCCCTCTTGCGTCTCCCTCCCACCCTCCCTATCCCACCCCTCTGGTCACAAAGCACCGAGCTGATCTCCCTGTGCTATGCGGCTGCTTCCCACTAGCTATCTATTTTACATTTGGTAGTGTATATATGCCCATGCCACTCTCTCACTTCGTCCCACCTTACCCTTCCGCCTCCCCATGTCCTCAAGTCCATTCTCTATGTCAGCGTCTTTATTCCTGTCCTGCCCCTAGGTTCTTCAGATGTGTTCACTCTTTTCTGCACAGCACTTAAAATTTATTTCCTTTTTGGTTTTGAGAGATGGGAGAGCTGAGTCTCACAGAGTTCGGGTGGCCTTCCTAAGTATACACAGCTGGCAGGTGGCCAGGCCAAGATCTGGAATCCAGGTGTCATGGAAGGCCCTGAGAAAAATCCTTGTGGAGCCAAAAGACCTTCTACAGTTCAGTGCTGGCCACTAGAACTTTTTGCAATGAAGGAAATATTCTCTATCTGCACTGTCCAATGTAGCAGCTCTTAAGCAAGAGTGGCTATTGAGCACTTGAAATATGGCTAGTATGACTAAGGGGTTGAATTTCTAATTTTACTTCATTTTCAATTAAAATTTAAATAGCTACACCTGGCTAGTTGCTATAGTGCTGGACAGCATAGTTCTACATCACAATGTAACGGATTTTTCTTCTCAAGGGAAGCAGATGGGATAAATAGACTCTGGCTCTTGTTCTAAGCTAAGGAACGCACTGGTCTATGTGTCCCTATCAGCCGATGCCCTGGTGTCGGTTCGACAGCAGAAACTAACATGCAGTATTTGCAAATCCCCTGGGGAAAGCCTCTTTTCATTTGCTTGGGTTTTTGTTGTTAAAGAATAGGAAGGAACTGGCGCCTCCAAAAAGAAAGCATTCAGGTGGACGCTATAGGGAATTTGGAGGCCCTTCCTGGTAAAGCAGCCCTGCTGGACCCAGTCTGCCCCGCTCCAGAGTGGGACCTGCACAGCCCGTTCTCAGGCCTCTGTGTTACTAAGAGATGGGGTGCGCCCTAAGTCAAGGCTGACTTTCTACCTACTTGTACCTCCTCTGTCTGCTTTTGGGTGAAGAGCTTATGAGCAAATAACCAGAAGCCCAGAGAAGGGGAGAAGAGGTTTTAAGAACCTATAGAATGGGTTAGATAACTGAGCCTCACTCCTCTTGTGTCCATCCGACCCCAGGGGGTGATGTGGTCCACAGGCAGCGCACGGGGCGGGCCTGGTGAAGGCCAAGGAGAGCTGATGGATCGCATGTTGAAGAGGCTGGAGAACTAGCACAGGGGTTTGTGCACCAGCTTCGGAGTGAATCGACCTCAGTAGGAATCTTGGTTCCAACACCTTAGGAAAGTTATTTAAGGTCACTGACCCTCAGTTTCCTCCTCTGTAAAATGGGAAGATTATTGTGAAAATTAAATGTAAGCATCAGTAATACCAGCCGCTTGCCTCTGGCTGTGATGGTTACCTCCCGCGGGCCAGGTTGGGTTGTGGGGACGGGAAGCACAGAAGGTGAGAGCCTGGATTGCCGCTGACCCAGTGCCCGCTCCGTTCCAGCAATTCCCTTTCTGTCTGATGTCCGTGAACATCACCCGCATCACGATCCAGGCCTTAAGGGAGGGCTGTCTCTCCAGGTGAGTCCCCACGCTGGTCACCCCGCCCTCCCCAGCCAGCAGAGCCCGGTTCCCTCCCACCCCCAGCCCCCGTGCCTCATCCTCCCAGCTCTCTCCCTCACCTGCTGGTTCCGGGGTACCTGGACAGATCCCCGTGCACCAGCCTCGCAGCCCATCTCTCCTCCCCAGCCCTGACCTCAGATGTGAAGGCTCCTTGGGGACGGGGCGGGAGGGCCCCCAGGTGTCGGCCTCTGTCCACTGCTGAGCAGGTGACCTCCCCCGTCCTGCAGGGAGTGTAACCGGCAGCAGAAGGTGATCCCGGTGGTGAACAGCTTCTACGCCGCCGCTTTCCTCCGCCTTGCGCACGTCTGGAGGACGCAGCACAAGACCATCTCTGACTCGGGCTTTGTCCTCAGAGGTGTGCTCGCTCTTCTGGGGAGGCCTAGCTCCTGCACTCCTGGCGTCCCAGGGTTCAGGGACCCCAGGGTGGTGGCTGGACTGGTTTGGGGTGCCTTCCTTTCCCCCCACCCCCCATTCGCGGCTTCTCAAGTTCCAGCTTCCCCGGGCCTCCCGTCCCACCCTTGGGAGCCTGCCGCTCTCCTCCCTTTCCGGCCCTGTACGTCGGGTGACTATATTTTCTGAATCAAAAGCTGGGCCCAACAGTTGGACTGGCTCTTCAAAGTTGAGACTGTCCTGGACAGGGTGGAGTGTGTGGTCCCTGTGGCCGAATCTGGTTCCTGGGTCTCCCCCTCTGGTGAGCTCTCCGTCTTAGACGACTCCTTCACCCTCCTCTCCAGAGCCTCTGGGCTGTGCGTTCCACAGCCCCCACAAGCCTTCTGCTCCCCAACCCTCTCTGTTCCAGACTTGGAGGCGTTGGCCAAGAAGAGCCCCAGACGGCTGCTGAAGACCCTGGAGATCTACTTGGCTGGAGTGTCCAAGGGACAGGCCTCCCTGTTGGGGCCGCGGAAGTGTGCTGGGCCACAAGCCCCTCCCTCCAAGGATCTCACTTTCACAGGAGTGTGTGACCTGCCACCACACTCCTCTGAAGGCACATGGCTGATCTGACCAACCCCAGTGAGCGGCCGCCGGATCAAAAGCCTTGAAGGGGCTTTCGGAGGGTGTACCCTGGCACCTTTCTGCCCCTTGCGGTCCTAGCAGAAGGCATGTAGGAAGCCTGTTGGCGGAGCCAAGGACCCTCACCTGCATGAGACATGAGGGGCTGTTAAATCTGACCCACTCCCCACAGACCTGCCTCCAGAGCAAGGAAAACTTTGCCATAATCTTAGTTGGGCTACAGCTTCCAGAGTGGGGTTCCAGGTAATTTCAGTGACAGATCATGATGTGGGAGACCCCGTCTGGATGTTCCACGCAGCCCTCCATCAAAGGCCTTCCCGAGGAGAGGTGCCGGAATTCTGACTCCCCGGCAGCGGGGCTTTCAGGCCTCAGGGGTCCACGGGACAGGGACCGGACATGGGCTGAATAGTTAGAATGTGAAGGGAGATGGTAGCGGTGGCAGCAGCTGACAGGGGGTAGCATGAACCAGAGCGTGCCCATGGGCCTGCCTTCCTCTCCATCCCCTGGGGTCTCTGGCCTTGCACTTATCCCACCCTCACCCCTCCCCCTCCCTCCTCCCCTCTGCTTGTGACACAGAACCAGGCACTGGGCTAGGTGTCTGCTGCCACCCATCCTAACCGCCCACCAGCTGGGCTACCCCCGTGGAGGCTGTGCAGGTCCCGTCAGGGATGGTTCTCTGGCCTGGGCGAAGGAAGGAGGAAATTCACGTACCAGCAGTTTTTAAATAAAAGAATTCTGGGTTAAGAGCCTCAAGTGTTTTCCTTCCACACAAGCTTTGTGCCTTCCTGTGGCCCTGTTATCCCAGGGTCCCCTTTAGAGCCAGGCACTCGGCCGGGTGACGTCCTGGTTGTCTCTGGTGCTGGTCATGGGCCCAGGAGAGGTTGCTGTGCCCTGGCCACACTCCCGCCAAGTTCACACACTGTCCAGCCTCACCCTGCTGCACTTACAGACCCGGAGACTCTGCACGCTCTAACCAGTGGGCAAGGCGGCCCTGGCTCTTGTCAAAGTTGGCTGGTGTTTGTCCTGTATTTGCTTCTGGGGAAGCTAGCTGTTTCACTCCACTCACAAGAGGGCCTCCAGGGCTTTGGCGCTGGGGAACGGGGGGCAGGTGAGAGCCCCACTAGGCTGCTGTCCTGTCCTCTGACCTCCCTGTGGAGTCACGGAAGACAACTGTCCGGCCCCGCAGGCCTCTCCAAGTCTGCCCCATGCAGGGGGAGGCCCATCACAGAGGTGGAGACGACAGACGGCCACCCAAGTATGGAAGGGACTCCTGTCAGCAGGATGCCTCAAGGGCGGGGCCGGTAATGGACCCTGCTGTTTGCCTTGTGTCGTCTTTGACCTAACCTAATCCTCTGTCTACCTCCTTCGTCCTGACGAGGTGCTTAGCTGACCAGCAGAGATGGCAGCAAGATTACTGGGCCTGGTGGGGTTAGAACGCAGCCCGGCCTCCACTTCGGAATGTCAAGTTCAACGGTTCCTTTCCTGCAGATTCCTTTCCCTCGCTCAGACCTTGAGGCCAGCTCAGCAGACCTCGACCCTGAGTGCTCGGCCCACAGCACGGTAGGGACCAGCACTCGTGGGCCTCTAGCTGGAGGGGAGGCCAATGGCCTCTGCAGAACCCTGTCCCACATCACTCTTGGTGGGATGCTCTCCAGACAACTTCGGACCCGGGAACATTCGCAGTAACAGTCCAGGGATTAAGTTGCAGTTCTGTTGATGGATTGGTTGGGGGGGGATGTCTAAATGCTCTGAAAGTAGATGCAGAAATCTTAATCTGTGCATTTTTCTTGGGAAAGGCCTTCCAAGGCCTTTCATGAGAGACTTAAAATGCTTCACAACCCTAAAAAGGTCAGAACCATGGATTTGGTACAACCCTTACTCTTTCACCTTTTAGAAGCCATCCCTGGGCTTCCCTGGTGGCGCAGTGGTTGAGAGTCCGCCTGCCAATGCGGGGAACACGGGTTCGTGCCCCGGTCCGGGAAGATCCCACATGCCGCAGAGCGGCTGGGCCCGTGAGCCGTGGCCGCTGAGCCTGCGCGTCCGGAGCCTGTGCTCCGCAACGGGAGAGGCCACAACAGTGAGAGGCCCATGCACCGCAAAAAAGAAAAAAAAAAGTCATCCCCGGCACATGCTCTTTGCAGAGGCTGTCCAGTGGACTCCCGGGATATCTCTGTGTGGAGAAAAGAGCAGGGGGATACACAGGGAACTGATTTTTTCTATGCTTCTCAGCACAAAAATCACTGAGATGAACTTGATCAGAATTTGTTTGGGACGGAAGATCCAGCATGTCAGAGCTCAGAAGCCACATAGCCCTGAGGGCCCGGGGTGAGAGTGGGTCAGGACAGCTGCAACCCTGCCAGGCCTGGTGGACTCCGGTCCTTCTGGTCTGGGCTTAACGCAGCTCCCGCCTTGCTCATACCCCCCCGCCGCCAGGTCATGTCCCCCAGGGTGGGACTGCTTTGGGGCTACTCCATTCTCTGCCTATTTAGCTACCTAGCCTCTTTGCTTTTCCAGCCACTACCCTGTTACACAAGAGAATGAACTAGGGCCTAGATGAGGAAAAGCAACGTGCCCAGGCTCAAGCAGAGGCAGGTGAGAACCAGAACCCATGACCCTCGGACGCTAGTCTGGTGCTTTTCCCACGGCCTCACGTGGCCCTGAGCTCATCAGCCAAATACCTGATGCCACGACGTGACAAGCCAGCCTCCCGCACAGACGGGTAGAGCTGCGCTCTTGTTGGTGATCACACATCATTAGCTGCCTTGCAGTGGATTATTGGGGCACCTGAGGAAATACTGGCTTGAATGGAGATGCAGCCCCTACCCGCCGCCACAACCTTCTCCCAGTCGGGAATGTGAGACTGAACCGAACCTCGGGCTGAAAGTGATCCTGAGCCCTGGCCCTGTGCCACCTCCCTATTGGGTTCACAGCAGTGCCTGCCAGGCCCACTGGGACTCCTGGCCCCCCTGCCTCATCATGCAAGGCCAGTCCTGGCCTCTCACGGGTTGTGGAATTGTCCCCTGGGTCCTACTCTGCCCAGTATGACTGGGTGGGGCAGAAGAATTAGCCCAAGGCAGGCAGTGCGGGCAGAGAGCACTGGTCTCCTTTATTGATCATCCGCGGGGGCACCTCGGCACTGACCAGGAAGCTGGAGGAGAAGCAAGCGGGCAGCAGGTGGGGGCAGGGAGACGCCCGCCCTCATTTCCAGTCCTTGAAGAATTGCTTGAAGATGGGACTCTCACGGCCCTGGGGCAGAATCTCCACCTGTGGGATCAGCAGGGGAGGAGTCTGGCTCACAAGGTTGCCACCTCTGCCTCTGCCGGGGAGGGCCGGAGCCAGGCAGGAGGGTGATGGGCACCAGGCCCGAGTCCATATGCCATGCAGGCCAGGGATGCTCCTCCAGATAAGCCAAGAGACGAGAAAGATTACAGGGACACGGGCTGAGAAAACAGATTGCTTCGAGGACTCCGGTGCAGTTTCACAGATGCACCAATTATACATGAGCCTTATCAGCTCCCTTCAGGTTGACCTGTGGTGTCGCCGTGCTGGGATGAGAGGGGCAGAACCAGCTAGGGGCCTCGGCCCAGAGGAGGTGCACAAGCTCCAGAGGCGCACACGACTTGCTGGGCTCCCGGGGGAGCATTGCCCAAACATCCTCTTAGAAAATATCATGTATCGTAAAACTTGGAAGGATTGAGAAGGGCTTTCCCACTGGGTGGCTCTGGGAGGGAGGCCTGACTGCTTCTGACTGTGCCCCGGGCTTTCCCGCCCTTCTTGTCCAGTCTGAGAGGCAGGAGGCCAGGGAAGAGCCCCCGGAGGAGGGCGCTGGGGGGAAGGGAGGCTCCTCACCTGAGTGTTTGGGGCATACCGCATGCGGGCGATGAAGTCCTCAGCCACTTGCAGGGCCGCCTGCCGTTCCTTCTCGTTAGCTTTGCGCCCTGCATCATCGGGAGGAGACGTTTTAATTTTTTTATTTCTTGGCCGCTCCGCAAGGCTTGCAGGATCTTAGTTCCCCAGCCAGGGATCAAACTAGGGCCCCCAGCAGTGGAAGTCCAGAATCCTAACCACTGGACCGCCAGTGAATTCCCAGGAGATTTTGTAAAAGAGAAGGTACCCCGTCTAGCCCACATCCCACTTCTCTCGAGGAGACTTAAGGGGGTTCAGAGAATAGGTGGCTCCTTTTAAAATAAATGGACCAGGAGGCGCTAAGAACACTCAGGGGGCTCTTTGGAGGTGGGAGGTTAGCCCCTCCCAACCTGGCAGCTCCAGATGAAAACTGCCCTCTGCCTGCTCCAACCATCAAAGCCTTCTGCTAGGGCCAGGGCCCTAGGGGTATTCAGGGAGAGCTAATGTTTCCCTGGCATCAGACTCTCAGGCCCATCTCTCCCACTCCAGGGCCCCTCGCCTTTTGAGTCTGTCAACTGAACTGTTATCAACTGGTTTTTTTTTGCAAAATGCAGTTGGACAAAAAGAAGGATGTGACTGACTGTGATTTTACTCCCATAAAGCCAGATGCCAGCGTCGGCCTAATAGTTATGCCAACTAAGAGCCGATGAAAAGGGAGACCAGCGTCCTCTCTTCCTGCCTGCAGGCAGTCCCTTTAACCAAACTGCGCTCCAGCGGGAGGCGCTTTTCCAAAGAAACAATGCTGTGAACTGTGGCTGGCTCTCCAGCCAGGCTATGAAAATCTAGTTAGCGACAACGTGTCTGAAATTAATGTGCTGTATCCTTCCTTTGTGATTACGAAATACGTCTCTTCCTGGCTCCCGAGTTTCCTATTTCTCCACTGGTTTCTTGGTTCTTTTTTTTTTTTTTAAATATGCATTTGTTTGGCTACGCTGGATATCTTCGTCACCGCGTGCGGGCTCTGTAGTTGCGGCGCGCAGGATCTAGTTCCCTGACCAGGGAGTGAACCTGGGTCCCCTGCATTGGGAGCGCGGAGTCTTAGCCATGGGACCACCAGGGAAGTCCCCGTGTCTTGGTTCTTTGCTTGGGGTTAAATACACGACCGTGGGAATCTGGGAGCACCACGCCCACTCCACTGGTTCTGTGGGAAGGTACCCCGAGGCAGGAGGGAAAAGGCAGCCCCAGAAGCACAATGCTCCCCCACCCAACCGCCTTACTTCTTAGAAAGCCGCCCTGCTGTTTGTCACTCCTGGCCCTTCCCTGAGGCAAGAGTGTTACTGCCTAGTAGCTGCCAAGTTAGAACACCTAACGTTTCTCCATCCTCCTGGCTGGGAATTTCTCTTGGCCTTGGTTGACCCCACAAATATTTATTGAGCACATGCTATCTCGTCAGGACACTAGAGACCATATGGTTCCTGCTTTCAAGAGGTTTATAATGTGGGCAGGGAGGTGAGACACGTTCAAGAAAAAAGACAAGCACAGAGAAGTAAGGAGGCTCCGGGTACCGCTCAGAGACTCAGAGGTTTGTTACATTTTCAGAGTTGGATCTAGCAAACAGGCTTCCACACAACAAGTGTTTCATTCCCAGCCAACCTGATCTCTTGGAAAAACAAGTTCTACCAGCTCGCTACCCACTGCATGATTTCATATCTAAAATCGATCTCTCACACCCCAGGGCAGCATGGCAGGGTCAGGGGTCCCAGCAGCCAAAGGCCTAGGAGAGCTCTGTGACAGTGGGCCTCAACACGCAGTCCCTGGACCAGCAGCAAGGCCTGGGAACTGGTTAGATGTGCAAATTCTCAGGCTCTAGTACAGACCTCGTGAATCAGAAGCTCAGGGGTGGGGTCCAGCTATGGGTGTTAACAGGCCCTCGGGTGATTCGGAGGCAGGCTAAAGGTGCAGAACCCTTGCCTGGAATTAACGGGCTGGGCACAGGAAACCCTGAGAAAACCCACAGCCGCGGAGGCTTCCTGAGTCAGCCGTCTCTGGGTCGGCCGAGGCCTCCCGCAGGAAGCCTTGCCCGGTCAGTGGCTGCAGGGGTCTCAGGCCGGGGTGCAGAAGCCACACGTACCCTTCCAGATGTAGATCTTGCTGCAGAGCCCGTTGTCCAGCACAAAGCAGTCGTCGGGTATCAGCAACTCGAGGGCAAAGGGGCTGGAGTCGGCCACCTTGGTCAGGCTCATCTGTCCAGTGGCATCAGAGACCTGGGGGAGGATGGGCAGTGCCGTGTCACCTCCTCCCCGCAGCACAAAGCCCTGATCTCCACCAAGGAGCAGCTGCCTCTCCAGCTGCGGCTCCACCCACCACCCCAGGCCAAGCAGCAGACCGGAGGTGGAGGAAGCACAACAGGCAAATCCTGGGCGACCCCCAGCCCTACTTCAGGCTCAATCACCGCCTCACAGAGCTCCTGAATCCATGGAAATTAAGTAGACTCCAAATTAACGCGTGACGGTAAAGAATCCCACAAAGTAAAGCTCAGCGTGGGCTTGTTTCAAACCTCCTTCTCCAAGAATGGGCCGGAAGCGAAGTGGCATTCATCTCCTCCAGCATCCGTTCACTTCCCATCTTACCCTCACTCCAAGCCCTGGATAAACCACCCTGGTGCCTGGCCCAACCTCCCACTGCTTTCTCCTCTCCTTTCAGCCCCACAAGCACCAGGCTCGTACCCACTCTGGTCCTAGGGCAGGCCTGGGGCGCCCACCTTATACAGAGCCGCAGCCTGGGCGTTTGTCTGGTCAGCTGTGAGGTCTTCCTCAGGGTTGCCCTCCTTCAGAGCGGGCTTGGGGCCCAGGACCTGCAGGGGTCAGAGCAGGCCACGTCTCCAGGGATTCCTGGGCACTCAACCCATCACACCCAGGGCCACCGCCCCAGTGGGACAAACTCTGTCTGCACAAGGGCGCCAGGCAGAGGTGGGGAGGGCTAGGTCCTCCTGCCCGGCCACCAGTCCCTCCGTCCCGAGGGGTACTTGACTCTGAATCCCACCAAGGCACCTGATGAGTTAGCCAAGCCCTGAGCAGCACCGCAGATGCCCTCACAGCCCTCCACCCATCACCCTCGTGCCCCCAGCTGATCGCTGCCTCTCTCGGCGGCTTCCAAGCAGAGCTGCCCTCCCCGCATCTCTCAACCTGGATCATGTCGACAGGCTCCTCTCCATCGCTGACAATCTCCACCTGGGCCTTGCCCTGCCGCTCGCTGTCCCGAATGGCCAGCGCCAGGTCCCGCGCCTTGTTACGCTCCAGGATGTTGGACTTTGCACCACACCAGGCGAAGATGTTCTGGAGGGAAGCAGGGAGGCGCGGGTTGGAGCCAACTGCCTGCATCCCGCCCCTCACAGGGTCTGCAGAACTGCCCTCTGAGGCAAGACGATCAAAGACAATCAAGAAGGCAGAGGGGGGCTTCCCTGGTGGCGCAGTGGTTGAGAGTCCGCCTGCCGATGCAGGGGACACGGGTTCGTGCCCCGGTCTGGGAAGATCCCACATGCCGCGGAGTGGCTGGGCCCGTGAGCCATGGCCTCTGAGCCTGCGCGTCCGGAGCCTGTGCTCCGCAACGGGAGAGGCCACAGCAGTGAGAGGCCCGCGTACCGCAAAAAAAAAAAAGAAGGCAGAGGGGAACCCAGGCCTCTCTGGGGACGGGAATGACAGTCTTGGGCAAGAGCGATTCTCTGCCCCGCTTCCCCATCTTTCTCCACGTTACTTGTGTCATATACTGAAACATCTTTATCTTGTTTATAATCTATCTTCCCTGACTAGAAGGTAACCCTCCTTAGGGCATGAGTGTTTTGTTTTGTTTGGCTTGGCTTGGCCCACTGCTGTATGCCCAGTGCCAAAACAGAAACGGGCACATCCTTAGGCCTAGAATAAACACTTATTGAATGAGTGAATGGGTGAATGACATCCCTGGGCCCAGGATCTCACACACCTCTGCACCCCCGCCAGGCACGGCCCTCATCACCCCTCCTGAGCGGGTCCCCTGCCTCCAGCTCACTGTTTCCAGTCCTCCTCCCAGACAGCATCTGGGTTGCTCTTCGTGTCCCAAATCTTTAGCACGACAGATGCGGTCCAGACCCTGAGAGAATCAATCTCCTCCTGCCCTGGATCTCAGCTCCTTAGAAATTTCCACTCTCACCGCTCCTGTTCCCACCCTGGGTCCCGGTCAGGCTACATCCTTCCCTGCTGTTGACATGCATGTCTGCACCCTTATCTGTCTCAGTGCCTCGGCTTACCCATCATCTTCGCCTGGAAGGGCATTTCCCCTCCGTGAGGGTCCAGTCAAATGGCGCCTCCCTGGGACAATGGCTTGGGCTTGGGCTAGAAGGCCTCTCCCTGCCCCCAGCTCCCCCAGCACAGGCCACTGCCCCTAAGAGGGCCCTCATCACCTCCTGCCATGGTTACAGCCAGTGACAGGCCCATCTTGGCTGCCTGCCCAGGGTGAGCAATTTGTAGTCCCCGTGCTGGCTCAGAGCAGACACATAGATTCACGGAGGGAAGGGATGAGTGAAGTGATTAACGCATGGGCTGGGAGGCGGCTTAACGCGGAGCTACAAAGGCTCCAGGAGAAGGAGAGAGTAGGCTCCAGTGTTAGAGGCAATGGCCAGACAGCAGAGGGAGGTTTCTGTCCTAAGAAATACAGGGATGTCTTGTAATGGCTGCAGCGACCCCACTTGGAATGGGCTTATAGCTTCCCAGCCCTTCTCCCTTTGCCCTGGCCTCCTGGTCCCTGACCTTTTAAAACACAATGCTGGGGCTTCCCTGGTGGCGCAGTGGTTGAGAATCTGCCTACCAATGCAGGGGACACGGGTTCGAGCCCTGGTCTGGGAGGATCCCACATGCCGTGGAGCAGCTAGGCCCGTGAGCCACAACTACTGAGCCTGCGTGTCTGGAGCCTGTGCTCCGCAACAAGAGAGGCCACGATAGTGAGAGGCCCGCGCACCGTGATGAAGAGTGGCCCCCGCTTGCCAAAACTAGAGAAAGCCCTCGCACAGAAATGAAGACCCAACACAGCCATAAATAAATAAATAAATAAATTTAAATCATATGGGCCTCTAAGAAAACCTCTGCTTAAAAAAAAAAGCAAAATGCCAGGGAGTTCCCTGGCAGTCCAGTGGTTAGGACTCAGCACTTTCACTGCTGTGGCCCCGGGTTCAATCCTGGTTGGGGAACTAAGATCCCAGAAGCCTGAAGGCACGGCCAAAACACACACACACACACACACACACACACACACACAGTGCCAACACAGGTGGGTGCTCAGTCACCCCCGCCTGCCCACCTGGCCCAGGTCCAGGACGAAGCAGTCCCCTGTGTTGAAGCTGCCCCAGCTCAGCGCCCGCTCGGTGGCACGGATATTCTTCTTGCCCTTCACCTGGTAGAGTTTCCTGATGGCAGCTGGGGTGGCCCCTGGCGAGGTCTTGTGAAATGCTGACTCCACGCCGCCTTCCTGCAGCCCAGATGGCCAGCCTGAATGGAGGCCCGAGCACTCCCCACCCCATCCCACTGGGAGGCAGGCAGAAAGCTGGGGAGGACCCAGCCCCGTGTGGGTCTGGGACTTTTGCAGGGTAAGGACCAGTTGGAAGGGGTCCCGACTCTGAGAGCAGCCGCAGGTTGGAGTACGGGAGGTGGGCTCTAACCTGGTACTTAAGGCCACGTGGGAAGTAGCTCATGAAGAGGTCAGACTCATTGCCCTGTACCTCCCGGTGCTGCACAGGCCGCTCCCCAAGCAGGGTGTTGAGGTGCACGGCCAGCACGGCGCAGGCCCCCTGCTCATCCCGGGACGACTGCTGGCCTGGGGCGAGTGGGAGGTGGCAGGGCACGGCCCGTGAGATCCTTGCCAGCCCCGACCCCTGCCCAGGCCAGTCCCCTCACCAGTCCTCCCAGCCCTCTCTTACGTACCTATCCATAGGTGCAGGTGGGAGAGCTCTTCCGGGCCATTGTGCAGCACTAGGTAGGAGTCTCCCGAGAAGAAGATGCCCTGGTTCTCGGGGGCCACGGGCACCGGCTTCAGCTTCTCCACCCGCCATACGTGCAGGCCGGGATCCTGCACCGAGGCTGGGAACGGAGAGCCACTGCGGGAGGGGGGAGGGTTGGTGGTGGCCGAGGCCCACAAGTGGTGCAGGAGACGAGCAGAGAGACCTGGGCAGGCCTGGGGACTGCGGTGTGGGGGTGAGGAGGCGCAGCCCTTGGAAGAGAAGAGGGGAGGGCGAAGGGGACGGGGTGCATAGCCTACCTCTGGGGGATGGATGAGTACATGCTGTCTCCGGATCTGGAAAGACAGAAGAAGCCATTATTATTACAAATGCCATGACAACCAGCCTTCACATGGGTCTGAGGAGGTCCTTCCGGGTGGCCAAGTGCTTTCATACTCAACTAATTCATCCTCAGGAGCTCAAGAGGAGATTATCCCCGGCTCCATTATGCGGGCAAAGAAACTCAGGCTCAGAGAGTCTAAGTCCCAAATCACACAGTCACTAGCGAAAAGCACTAGGAGTCCCTGGCCCTGGGCCGGTGTCTTCCCCTTGCTGTGACCTCTTCTGCTTCCAGACTCCTAACTCTGGGCATTGCATGAGGCTGGGATACATCTCTCTAAGCAATAACTGCTTATATTTGAAAAGTCTAAAGTCAATGACTTAAAATCAATAAACCAAAAATCAAAACAATAGAGAAAATCAATGAAGCTGGTTTTTGGACAAATCAATAAAATTGATGACCCTTTAGACAAACTGATTAAGAAAAGACACAGGGCTTCCCTGGTGGCGCAGTGGTTGAGAGTCCGCCTGCCGATGCAGGGGACACGGGTTCGTGCCCCGGTCCAGGAAGATCCCACATGCCACGGAGCAGCTAGGCCCGTGAGCCATGGCCACTGAGCCTGCGCGTCCGGAGCCTGTGCTCCGCAACGGGAGAGGCCACAACAGTGAGAGGCCCGCGTACCGCAAAAAAGAAAAAAAAGAAAAGACGCCAATTTCCAATACAGAAACAAAAGAGATGACCATCCCTACAGATTCTATAAGTATTAAAAGGATAAAGAGAATATTACAAACTTTATGCCAATACATTTAACAACTTACACGAAATGGGCAAAGTCCTTCAAGAACACAAATTATGCAAGTTCACTCAAGAAGAAACAGATTACCTGAAGAGTTCTAATATCTATTAAAGAAATTGAAATTGTACTTAAAAACTCCCCCGCCTCCAAAAAATTCCAAGTCCAGATAAATTCTACCAAAAACTTAAGGAAGGCATAATACCAATTCTATACAAATTCTTCTAGAAAACAAGAGAGCACTTCCCAACTCATCCCATGCTGCCACCATTTTCCTGATATAACAAAACCAGATAAATATATTATAGAAAAGAAAATTAGACCAAGATCCCTCATGAACACTGGAAAAAATATTAACAAAATTTTAGCATATGGAGTTCAGAAATATATAAAAAGATAAAACATCATGACTAAATAGGGTTTACTCCAGGAATGCAAAGTTGGTTTAACATCTGAAAATCAATGTAATCCACCCTATTAACAAGCCATATAAACAAACATAAAATCATCTCAGTAGATACAAAAAAATTATTTAGAAAAATTCTATATCCATTTTTGATTAAAAAAAAAAAGCTTTTAGCAAACTAGGAATAGAAGGGAACTTCCTTAACCTGATAAAGGGCATCTACCAAAAGCAAACAAAAAATCTCAGAAAGGGCTTCCCTGGTGGCGCAGTGGTTGAGAGTCGGCCTGCCGATGCAGGGGACACGGGTTCATGCCCCAGTCCAGGATGATCCCACATGCCGCGGAGTGGCTAGGCCCGTAAGCCATGGCCGGTGAGCCTGCGCATCCGGAGCCTGTGCTCCGCAACGGGAGAGGCCACAACAGTGAGAGGCCCGCATACCGCAAAAAACAAACAAACAAACAAACAAAAATCTAAACTCCCTCCCTAGGGAATTTCCCCCATTCCCAGGCACAGCTACCACTTTTTTTTTTTTTAATTAATTTGTACTGGCATATAGTTGCTTTACAATGTTGTGTTAGTAACTACTGTACAGCAAAGTGAATCAGCTATTCGTATACACATATCCCCTCTTTCTTTGATTTCCTTCCCATTTACGTTACCACAGAGCATTGAGTAGAGTTCCCTGTGCTATACAGTAGGTTCTCATTAGTTATCTATTTTATACATAGTATCAATAGTGTATATATGTCAATCCCAATCTCCCAATTCATCCCACCCCACCCCCTTCCCCCTTGGTGTCCATACGTTTGTTCTCTACGTCTGTGTCTCAGGTATCACTTCTGTATGCCCAGCTCCCCTCAAATGCCAGGATGATGAATATCATCTTTATTCTGTAGGTCAGTAAGAGCAACCTTTTTTGGACAGAAGTTATTTAGGGAAAAAACAAAGTGCTAAAGGCAAGCATTTAAAATAAAATACTATCTTTTTAAAAATTTCACAAGTGTAGTAGCCATAGCCTTACTCACTCTCTTTCCCACGTTCCCATGACTAGAGGGTTTCTTTCTTTGGCTGCAAATGCAGAGCCCACGCCAGCAAGCACTGCCGCCCAGTTCATGCTGTGCAGCTAATAAGGAGCCCCAGTGGTGCAAGGGAAGGACCTGGGGAACTTCAGGGTTAAAAGGCACCATTAGGAGACTCTTGGGGGCTGGGGAAGCAGGAAGGGCAAAGGGCAATCTTTGGGGGATGGACGGGAGAGCAGAAGATGTTGAGTCTGAGTAGGAAACAGAGGGGGAAACAGGAGCAGTGGCCGTGGGTGTAAAACACCAGGTGAAACTGACTTTCATTTGCTTCCTAACTTAAACATAGCTGAAGGCATTTTTTGGAACCACACTTCCCCAAGGTAGAGGGAAGGCAGTGAGGGGGAGGCTTGGGGGAGGGAACCTTTAATGGTTCTCCATCCCGCATAGGGTCACATGCTGTGCCCACATCCTCTGTAACGGACAGCTCAGCCTGCGACTCAGGCCCGAAGTGGTGACGTGGCCACCCCCAAGGCCCAGCCAGTGGGGAGAGCTCGTGGAGAGAGATGGCGTGAACAAGTGGGCCAACTGTCAGCTGTCTATTGTTTTTTTTTTTTTGGCCGTGTCACACGGCATACAGGATCTTAGTTCCCCATCCACCGACCGAACCCGCACCCCTGCAGTGGAAGCGTGGGGTCCTAACCACTGGACTGCCAGGGGATTCCCATATTTTTTTGTTCTGTGTCCCGACCTGACAGCTCAGGCCATAACTCAAAAGCAGGCAGCCCACGTGCGGGGCTACAGGCCTCTGAGAACCAGTGCAGTGTTTTGGTGAGAGGGGTTGGCTGCCTGGCCCTCATCACTTTGGCTTTCCAGCCCGGCCACCGGTTAGAATTACCTTGGGATCTTATAAAAACATCGAGGCCCAGGCCTGAAGATTTTGATTCCACAGGTCTGGAGTGAGGATGGGCATCTGCATGTTGAACTATGTTCTTATGCTGCCAGTTAGCTCTGTGCAGACCAGCATCTCACACCTGCCCGCACATCAGAGTCATCTGGGGGCTTTTAAAAAATCCCAATGCCGGGCTTCCCTGGTGGCGCAGTGGTTGAGAGTCCACCTGCCGATGCAGGGGACACAGGTTCGTGTCCCGGTCCGGAAAGATTCCACATGCCACGGCGCGGCTGGGCCCATGAGCCATGGCCGCTGAGCCTGCGGGTCTGGAGCCTGTGATCCGCAGCGGGAGAGGCCACATCAGTGAGAGGCCCGCGTAATGCAAAAAAAAAAAAAAAAAATCCCAATGCCAAGGCCAGTTAACACCAGACTCTCGGGACTTCCCTTGTGGCGCAGTGGTTAAGAATCTGCCTGCCAATTCAGGGGACACGGGTTCGAGCCCTGGTCCGGGAAGATCCCACATGCCGCGGAGCAACTAAGCCCGTGCGCCACAACTACTGAGCCCGCGTGCCTACAGCCCGTGCTCTGCAACAAGAGAAGCCACCACAGTGAGAAGCCCGTGCACCGTAACAAAGAGCGGCCCCCGCTCGCCGCAACTAGAGAAAAGCCCACGCAGCAACGAAGACCCAACGCAGCCAAAAATAAATAAATAAATAAATAAAATTGATTCCTTAAAAATAAAAACCAGACTCTCCAGGGTGGAGCCCGGATGTCAGTGTTGGAGAAGTTCCAGATGACCCTGTAAAGCTACCCGCCGGCCTTCTGCTCACAGCTCTCCCCCGCAAGCGCCCACTGCCATCGGCCTGTCACTCCTCTCCCTCCAGGTCCTCTGCCCAAGCCTACAGCTCCTCAGCTTCCTCAGTATGAAGCTCCACCTCACGTCCATCCAAGCCCCACCACCCCTCCGGGCCCATTTCAAGCCGCAGCCATCTGAGGAGGCTTCTAGGACACTGGGTGGCCTCGGCCTTCTCTGGGAGTTCTCCCAGCCCTCTCACCTAGGAACACACCCTTCATTTCCTGCTTACAGGCTGTCTTGGAGCATGACCTGACAGCTCAACCAGAGCAGGGGACATGCCCGGTACTCCTGCATTCCTTAAGCAGCCCACAACAGGGTCTATTCAATTCCATTCAGGGTCTATATTGGGAGCTTGGCACTGGGCAAAATGAGGGCGGAGGGGCACAGAAATAAAGAACAACTCATGCGAGTCTCAAGGTCTAGCTGATGGGGGTGGTGAAGCAGGAAGCCATCACATGCAAGGGACCGCAGACAAACTTCCCCTACGTGGGGAATGTCACAGAATCACAGATGTTGGCATTAGAAGGAGCCTTAATACTTAGTTAATCCTACTCCACGTCTGCCCCCCAACACATACCTAAACACGCACAGTGCAGAAATCCCTACATCCCTCACCATCTTCTTCTCCAACACTTCCAGTGATGGGGAACTCACCACCTCAAAAGGCAGCTGCTTCCGTACCTCTTACGTTATAGCCTTTACTTTTTCCCACTCTGCCACAGTGTGCTGAGTTATGGGCCTGGCCATCTCCCCAACTGGACTATAAAGGCCTTTTGAGGAGGAGCCATATTTTGCCTCTTTGGATCAAGCTGGACCCTCACACTGTGCCTGGTACCCTACAAGCGCTCAGAGAATGTATTTGATTAACTGTGCTTTCTCCAGTTATTAGACCAGATGGAGCCTAAGAGGTAGCACAGGAGGGCTTCCCTGGTGGCGCAGTGGTTAAGAATCCGCCTGCTAATGCAGGGGACACGGGTTCGAGCCCTGGCCCGGGAAGATCCCACATGCCGTGGAGCCGCTAAGCCGGTGCACCACAACTACTGAGCCTGAGCTCTAGAGCCTGCGAGCCACAACTACTGAAGCCCGCGTGCCTAGAGCCCATGCTCCCCAACAAGAGAAGCCACTGCAATGAGAAGCCCGCGCACCGCAACGAAGAGTAGCCCCCGCTCACCGCAACTAGAGAAAGCCTGTGCGCTGCAACGAAGACCCAACACAGCCAAGAAAATAATAAAAAATAAAAAAAATAAAAAAAGAGAGAGATAGCACAGGAAATCAACAGGCAGGAGCAGCCCTGGAGGCAGAAAGCAGAGGCTAGGGGTAGGATGTTTGCCGTGCTGGCCGTCCCAAGGTCCTGAATCAGGAAGGAGCCGGCCTTTGAGGACACAGTGTGAAGTGGGGGTCAGTTATGCAGACCTTTGCGGCAGTGCTTGCCAGCTGTCAGAATGACAGGTCCTCCCTGCTATCTGTGCCCTCCTCAGATCCCGAGTTCACTGATTCCCAACAGGTCCCTTCACCACACAGTCCCGGTTTGCCCTTAGGTGTGAAATGCAACAGCCCCTACCCTTCTCCCCTAGAAAGAGTAAGGGGTGAGTGTCAGCACTTGAAATGACACCAGCTCTTCCCAGCCTGGAACCTGGACATCTGCAGGAGCTGCTGGGTCCAGAGGCCTCACCTGGAAACTCCTTGGCCAGTGCTCTCTCCCTTGACACCAAACAGGACTCCTACCCTTTCCTGGCTCCACCTTCGCCTCCCTCACCCACCCCTACCCTACCCCAGGCAGCTGGCTG
Source organism: Hyperoodon ampullatus (assembly GCF_949752795.1). Classification (NCBI taxonomy): domain Eukaryota; kingdom Metazoa; phylum Chordata; class Mammalia; order Artiodactyla; family Ziphiidae; genus Hyperoodon; species Hyperoodon ampullatus. The sequence goes on from NC_136928.1 coordinate 9,699,570, forward strand.
GACCGTGGGCTGGGGTCTTCTTGAATTTGCAAAATAATGGACCGTGCCCCCGGTGGTTAAGACTCCACGCTTCCACTGCACGGGGCACGGCTTCGATCCTGGTCAGAAAAAAAAATGGACCGTGCCACACAGTTGAAATTCAAATGTGAGGCCTGCCCATCACCCCCAGACATTCCAGCCCACCTATCTACCATCACGCCACCATCCTGTCTTAGGAACAAGTATCCTCAAATCTGAATGCACCCCCAGGCTGGCTGAGGACCTTCAGGTGTCCGGTCACTCAGTGTGGTGGCCTCTGTCAGGAGGCTGGGCACCACAAGCCAGGACAAGCCCCGGCCCAGGAGTTCCTTATCCGTATGCTGAGCCCAATCCACCCGTTGCCCGGGCAGCTGAGGCTCCAGTGACTGGAAAGGACGGCAGGTGGGGCACACCCGTCCTGGACAAAGCGGCTTCCAGAAACGTGAGCCTCTGTTTCTGCCCTCGCCTGCCCACCTAAGAGGGTCCCGGCCAGCCCACCCCACGCCGAGCCTCCCTCAGCCTCCCTCCACTTTCACCTCTCCGTGCAGCTCCGCTTCCTCCCACTTCTGCTTTTCAGGCTCTGCTTCCTTCCAGCCAGCCCCCCACCCCACACCGCAGGCTCTCCCTTCCCTCTGCTATCTCCTGATATTCCCACCCATCGACCCCACCCCTGGGCTCCTTCCCCAGCTGGTGCCGAGGTCCTGTCCTCCGCAGGGAAGGGTACACTGTGCTGGGAGGGCAGGCGGTCCCTGATGGAGGAGATCGACATTGGGGGCTGGCAGGGAGTGCGGCCAGGCTGGCTCCTCAGAGACCCCCATAGGGAGGTGGAGGCCCACGCCAGCTTGGAGTCCCATCACAGTGGCCTCCACCGGCTGCAAGCCAGGGCTGGCAGCTCTGAGTCTGGGACCTGCGAGGGAAACCACAGGAAAGCCAAGACTGCCTACGCTCCCCACTCACCAGCTTGAGGCAGGCACGTCTGCCTGGCCCCAGCCTCTGCTGGGTTAGTCACATTTCCTGGGTAGGGTCACTGGCTCTGAACCACTTTTTCCTCCTTCTCGACTTGCCTTTCTCCTTGCCTGAATGCACACATTTGATTTTTTTGTTGCTGTTGTTAAAGCTCAGTACCCTGGGAGTGGCTGAGGCCGGGAAAACATTCTTTGCTGTGTCCCGCATGCTGGATGCCTCTCAAATCCACCCTTGCTCAGCTTCTCATTCACCAGATGTTGACTGTCACACAGTCTCTGCCCAGGGTGCTCTGAGGGACAGCAATAAAAATAAGCCTGGTTCTGGCTCAACCCAGGGGCCATCTTGCCTCCATCACATCATAAGGCCCTGGAGCTAGTCTGGTCCAACTCGCTCGTCCGCTTTCCAGAGGAGGATATGGAGGCCCTGAGAGCACAAGCGACTTGCCTGTGATCACACAGGGAGCACGAGACAGAACAAGGGAAGCTTCCACGCCCTGCGGAATCCGTGCAAGAGGATGCAGCCGAGTCCAGAACTCTGGCCCACCTGTCCTGGACACAGGCCAGGCCTGGCCCAGGGTTGATCAACAGGCTAGTCAGACATAAGGCTCAGCCTTCAGGGTCAGGCCCCACCCAGGGGGCAGCAGTGGAACCCAATCAATGCATGTGTCAGAATTTCTGGACCAGAACAAGATAAGTTGAATGTCTTCTTCAAAGAACACAAACGCTAGCTGGCACCTGAGAGTCTCCATGGCCTTAAAAAGAGGGTCTTGTCCTCACGAGAGCCAGAGGCTGGGCGGATCACGTGGCGGAATGGAAGGAGTTGGATAGTTTGGCTACTTACTGGCTCTGCTTCCTCCTGCAAGTGACTTAACTTCCTGGAGCCTCCCTGTGTCCTAACTGTAAGAGGGGCATGAAGACAAAAGTGAAGATTAAATGAAATGGTATAAATAAGGAGCAAATTCTAGACGCTCAATAAACCTACATGGCTTTCTCTTGCCAACACAGAATTTACCAGGGGACCCCAGCACCTCCCGAAGCAATGCCCCTTGCCTCTCCCTTCACGGTTTAGCAGAGGGAAGGGATGGAAAGTTAAACCCCAGATCACCTCTCCTCGCCCCGCCCCCACCCGGCCCCAGCGAGGTTCGTCGACTCTGGTCTGCACTGGTGCAAAACCCGGGTGGTTCTAGGGCTCTGGACTCCGCCGGGCACGAGCAAGGATGAATGGGAGTCCCTGTTCTCTCTCCACACTGGAGCCTCACCTGGCTAAAAAGGTGGCCCCATCACCACGGGGTGGGTGCGAGGGTGGGGGGAGACGTTTGCAAACTAACAGCGAAACAAAAGAGCAGGTCAGTTAAAAGAGTCTAGGACTCCCTAGCGCCTTGGAACTCTAACAGTAACTAACGTTGTTAATTACATTATCTGGTAACCGGACTCTAAAAGTTGTTTTTTAACAGACTCATTTTTCCTCCCTCTCCGGTCTCCCCAGCAGGTACGCTCAACTTGTCCCAAATGGAGGAAAATGAAGCATTGCTTTAGCACTGGCTCACCCCCTCCCGCCCCCCCTTACGGGAAGCGAGGAGACCTGACTAGACACGTGGCTGCGCCCCTAGGAGAAGAAGGGGGAGCCGGGCGCGCAGGGCAGGGGGCCCGCGACCAGCTGAGCCCCTCCGACCCCTACAGGGGGAGCCCAGGCTTCGGGTGGTCAGACCCCAAGCGCTACTTGCCTGCCTGCGCCCTGCTGGCTTGCTCCGGCCACTGTCTCTGCCGCCCTGCCCTGCCCTGCCCTGCCCTCCCCTGCCCTGCCCTCCCCGCTCCCGACCCCGCCCCCGCCCCCGCCCCCGACGTGAGCGGCTAAAAGCCGCCCAGGGTGAATCAGAGGGAGGGGCCTGAGCTGGCTGGGGGCGCTGCTGAGCCCGCCCCTCGCAATAGTCGTCTCCCGCTCCCCCCCACCCCGCCACCCCCGCCATGGGGGAGACTCGGCTCTGAAACGAGCCTAGAAGTGGGGCGGGTATTCGGGAAACTAACGACAGTACTCTGCGGAAAACTTGGCGAGAGCAAGGCAGTGCTCACAACCCGCTCAACTGTTAAGATTTTTGGCCGGGATTAAGCTGTAACAGCTACTCTTCCTTGAGTGCTTACTATGTACTCAGTGCTTTAAACGTGACCTCGTTCAGTCTTCACAACTGTCTGTCACTATGCCTCTTAATAGATGAAGTCTCCCGGAGGCTCAGAGAGGGTAGGTAACTTGTCCAGGGTCCCACTGCTAGTTCAGAAGCAGAACCAGGATTCTAATCTAGGCTGGTCTGGCCTCAAAGCCGGTGCTAGAACTGGAACTCCTCACCCTTCTCGTCGTTTTTGTTTTGTTTTTTTTTAATCTTTATTTTTAATTTTTTTTGGCTGCATTGGGTCTTCGTTGCTGCACACCGGCTTTGTCTAGTTGTGGTGAGCCGTAGCTGTGGTGAGCAGGGGCTACTCTTCCTTGCGGCGCACATGCTTCTCATTGCAGTGGCTTCTCTTGTTGCGGAGCATGGGCTCTAGGCGCGTGGGCTTCACTAGTTGTGGCACACGGGCTTAGTTGCTCCGCGGCATGTGGGATCTTCCCAGACCAGGGATCAAACCCATGTCCCCTGCATTGGCAGGCGGATTCTTTTTTTTTTTTCTTTTTTTTTTTTTACAACTTTATTGGAGTATAATTGCTTCACAATGGTGTGTCAGTTTCTGCTTTATAAAAAAGTGAATCAGTTATACATATACATCTGTTCCCGTATCCCTTCCCTCTTGCGTCTCCCTCCCTCCCACCCTCCCTATCCCACCCCTCCAGGCAGTCACAAAGCACCGATCTGATCTCCCTGTGCTATGCGGCTGCTTCCCACTAGCTATCTACCTTATGTTTCGTAGTGTATATATGTCCATGCCTCTCTCTTGCTTTGTCACAGCTTACCCTTCCCCCTCCCCATATCCTCAAGTCCATTCTCAAGTAGGTCTGTGTCTTTATTCCCGTTTTACCCCTAGGTTCTTCATGACACTTTTTTTCCTTAAATTCCATATATATGTGTCAGCATACAGTATTTGTGTTTCTCTTTCTGACTTACTTCACTCTGTATGACAGACTCTAGGTCTATCCACCTCATAACAAATAGCTCAATTTCGTTTCTTTTTATGGCTGAGTAATATTCCATTGTATATATGTGCCACATCTTCTTTATCCATTCATGTGATGATGGACACTTAGGTTGTTTCCATCTCCAGGCTATTGTAAATAGAGCTGCAATGAACATTTTGGTACATGACTCTTTTTGAATTATGGTTTTCTCAGGGTATATGCCCAGTAGTGGGATTGCTGGGTCATATGGTAGTTCTATTTGTAGTTTTTTAAGGAATCTTCATACTGTTCTCCATAGTGGCTGTACCAATTCACATTCCCACCAGCAGTGCAAGACTGTTCCCTTTTCTCCACACCCTCTCCAGCATTTATTGTTTCTAGATTTTTTGATGATGCCATTCTGACTGGTGTGAGATGATATCTCATTGTAGTTTTGATTTGCATTTCTCTAATGATTAATGATGTTGAGCATTCTTTCATGTGTTTGTTGGCAGTCTGTATATCTTCTTTGGAGAAATGTCTATTTAGGTCTTCTGCCCATTTTTGGATTGGGTTGTTTGTTTTTTTGTTATTGAGCTGCATGAGCTGCTTATAAATTTTGGAGATTAATCCTTTGTCAGTTGCTTCATTTGCAAATATTTTCTCCCATTCTGAGGGTTGTCTTTTGGTCTTGTTTATGGTTTCCTTTGCTGTGCAAAAGCTTTGAAGTTTCATTAGGTCCCATTTGTTTATTTTTGTTTTTATTTCCATTTCTCTAGGAGGTGGGTCAAAAAGGATCTTGCTGTGATTTATGTCATAGAGTGTTCTGCCTATGTTTTCCTCTAGGAGTTTGATAGTGTCTGGCCTTACATTTAGGTCTTTAATCCATTTTGAGCTTATTTTTGTGTATGGTGTTAGGGAGTGATCTAATCTCATACTTTTACATGTCCCTGTCCAGTTTTCCCAGCACCACTTATTGAAGAGGTTGTCCTTTCTCCACTGTACATTCCTGCCTCCTTTATCAAAGATAAGGTGACCATATGTGCATGGGTTTATCTCTGGGCTTTCTATCCTGTTCCATTGATCTATCTTTCTGTTTTTGTGCCAGTACCATACTGTCTTGATTACTGTACCTTTGTAGTATAGTCTGAAGTCAGGGAGCCTGATTCCTCCAGCTCCGTTTTTCGTTCTCAAGATTGCTTTGGTTATTCGGGGTCTTTTGTGTTTCCATACAAATTGTGAAATTTTTTGTTCTAGTTCTGTGAAAAATGCCAGTGGTAGTTTGATAGGGATTGCATTGAATCTGTAGATTGCTTTGGGTAGTAGAGTCATTTTCACAACGTTGATTCTTCCAATTCAAGAACATGGTATATCTCGGGCAGGCGGATTCTTAACCACTGCACCACCAAGGAAGTCCCACCCTTCTTGTCTTTATTCAGAGGAAAACAGGCCAGCCAGTGTCTGCGCCCAGAGGCTAGGCCTTCCGGAAGTGAGCAGGACAGCAAGTGGTCCACACTTCCATTTTTGCTTCTGAATGGAGAGAGCCCTGCACAGCAGGCAAACCCCGGCAAATGTCAGCTGACAAGAGGCAGCAGGATTAGGACATGGCCCCTTGACGCAGTGGTAAGAGGACTTTTCCTTTCTTGGGAAGCAGCTTGGAAAATTCCAACCAGCATGACTTTCTCCAAGGCCCACTGATAGGGCCTGGGGTAAGGGAAGCAATTCAAAGCCTGGTTCTACCCCTTTCCATCTGGGCAACACTGAGCAACTACACTCCATTCCTGAGTAATGCTTAGAAACCGCCCCACGTGTCCACCCTCCTCTGACCAACTGGTCACCTACAGACTCAGCCTAAATATCCCTCCTCGAAACGTGCAGTAATCCCTGACTTCCTCCTTAGTCCTCCCTGGGTGCTCTGGGCATCAGGCCACTGGGCCATCTGAGTCTTCAGACTCCGTGGGAAAACATTTCATCCATACCCTGGAAGCAAAGATGGAATTATATCCATGGGCCATCTAGTCAACACCTGGCCCGCTTCTGGACAGCTGAGCCCCACCAAGACCCTTCTAGGCATAGTGTATGCTATGCTATGCTAGGCAGAGCATTTCCATTTTCTGCATTTTTAAAGTAAAATTTACAGTGAAAATCACAAATCGTAAGTGTGCATTTGAATGAGTCTTCACATATGCAAACACCCATACAACCCACATCCCTACCAAGATATAAAACACTTCTACCACCCCAGAAAGTTCCCTCATCACCCCTTTCTCTCCTCTGCCATGTGTGCCTTCCCCATCACACTGTTAGCTCCTCCAGCCCAGGGACCATATCAGGTCATCCTTGTGACCCCAGCACCCAGCAGAGCATTCAGCAGGTAAGAGACACTCCAACAAAAATATATATATATATATATATATTTTTTTTTACTTAATTAACAGAGAGCAAAATCCTCAAATTCTAGCAATGCCCTAGCCTCTGTCACCTTGTGAAAGTCACTTAAACCTTCTGAACCACAGGTTCCTCACGTGTGAAGCAAGGACAATTACCCCAGCCCTCCTACATTGAGGGATTGTGCGGATCCAATGAGATGACCTATGGGAGCCTCTTTGAAAAGAATAAAGGCCTAGACACGTGCAGGCTGCCATTACCATTATTATTAATAAACTCCTACTTCTAAAACAAACATCTGGCTGAAATAAACCAGGAGAGGAAGGCATCGGAGTCTGACTTCCAGGCTTTGGCTACTTGGGCTCTGGCCAAGGTCTGCAGCCGCCCAAGATGGCCAGCTTTCTGGTTCTGTGCCCATAGACCCAGGCTATGGACTGATTTCTGGGGCTAAGAATTTCCTGAAATTGCAAAGGATTCTCCCTGAGTTCCCAACCTGGCTTCTCTAACTACCCTGCCATATGGCCCTCTCTGAGCCTGCTTCCCATCTGTAAAATGCAGCACTAGACGAGGAGTCCCTTCTGGCTCCTCTGACTCCAATCCAGAGGGGCAGATCGGGCTGACCTGTTGCATTTCCTCAGCCTGGGCGGGGCGGGACAGTGGCGGGACGGCAGGGATCTGTTGCAATACCTGAAAATTCCAATATCACAGCTCCCCCAGAATATTCCTTTGAAGGCACTAACTCAGAATGCTGCTAGTCTTTTTTTTTTTTTTAATGAATTATTTATTTATTTTTGGCTCCATTGGGTCTTCGTAGCTGTGTGCAGGCTTTCTCTAGTTGCGGCAAGCAGGGGCTGCTCTTTGTTGCAGTGCAAGGGCTTCTCATTGCGGTGGCTTCTCTTGTTGTGGAGCATGGGCTGTAGGTGTGCGGGCTTCAGTAGTTGTGGCTCGCGGGCTCTAGAGCACAGGCTCAGTAGTTGTGGCGCACGGGCTTTGTTGCTCTGTGGCATGTGGGATCTTCCCAGACCACGACTCGAACCCGTGTCCCCTGAATTGGCAGGCGGATTCTTAACCACTGCTCCACCAGGAGAGCCCACTGCTAGGCTTTAAATTTGATCTGCAGTGAATTTTTCTAGATCATTTCAGCTTCTCTGAGGAAGAGCTGGGGGTCTGGATGGCCATATTTTCTGAATAAAGCTCATGATTAGAAAGTTTCTTTTCAATCACTGCTGGGTGCTCAGAGGCATCCTGGACGGTGACACCCCAGAATTCCTTGGTGACCTGTTGGGAAAATAGGACTGTCCAGTACAGCATGAATGAGCGGGCCAGGAGAAGCTCTGGTGGAGCACTGTGGTGGCAGGGAGGGTACCGAGAGACTGGGGCAGGAGGGACTGGCCCCCAGGGAGGACGCAAGAGGACATGTTTACCACCTCAAGGCCAGGGTCACATTGGTCCTCACGCCATTGTACGTTCATGATGAGAGCCAACACTCTTTTGAGTGTTGGCACTCTATGCCAGGCACTGTCCTTCATATGATTTTCTCATTTAATCCTCCCATTTGCCCTCTAAAGTAGATCCTCTTATTGTCCTCATTTTACAGATGAGAAAATGGAGGCCAAGTGGGGTCAAAATAACATGCTCCGGGACTCCCTTAGTAAATGCAGAGCGAGGTGGTAGGACCCCCGGCCTCCCCGCCAACTATTACTGCACATCACTGCTCTCCCTCCTCCTCTCCCAAGGCCCATCCTGCTCCTGGCATTGAACGCTAGTGCCAGCTCTGAGTCCTTCACACATAAGGGGCTACCCCTGCTCATCCTTAAATCTGGGATTTAAAATTAAAAAAAAAAAAGTTTTATTTATAAAAATAGTACAGAGTACTGATACATGCTACAACCTGAATTTTTAAAATACCGTGCTAAGTGAAAGAAGCCAGACACAAAAGACCCCATATCATACGATTTCATTTATATGAAATGTCCAGAATAGGCAAATCTGTAGAAACAGGATGTAGATTAGTGGTTGCCTAGGGTCCGAGGGGATGAGGACTTTAGGGGGTGACTGCTAATCAGGACAGGTTTCTTTTGGGGGTGATGAAATGTTCTCAAATTAGTTTGTGGTGACAACTGCACAACTGAGAATATACTAAAAAACACTGAATTGCACATTCAATAAGGCTGTCAACAAATGAAAGGGCTCTGTAACCTATAAATGGTTAAGGCCTGGCTCGACCCATTTGCACCCCACTTAAAAAAATTGTATAGAAAGGTTCCACGGACCTACGACCCACCTTCTCCTAATGGGACATCTTACTTAACTACAGTAAGTGTAACTTCCCCTTTAAAGTGTGGCTCCTGAAGGCCCAACACCTTTTCTCCAGTGTTTCAGAGTTCACATAACACCTCACCCATGCCCAGGGCTTTACCGTTTACAAAACACCCCCTCCACACACAGCCCCCACCCCCCAACTTGATCCTCAAAGCAAAGCCGTGAGCCAGTGTCGCCCCATTTCTTGGTTTTCGTGGTCAGAAGAATCCTCTTCCCTCCCTGGCCTCCTTCTGTAGGGTTGCTAAATTTGACAAATAAAAATGTTATCTGGGGGCTTCCCTGGTGGCGCAGTGGTTGGGAGTCCGCCTGCCGATGCCGGGGACACGGGTTCGTGCCCCGGTCCGGGAGGATCCCGCATGCCGCGGAGCGGCTGTGCCCGTGAGCCATGGCCACTGAGCCTGCGCGTCCGGAGCCTGTGCTCCGCGGCGGGAGAGGCCACAACAGTGAGAGGCCCACGTACCGCAAAAAAAAAAAAAAAAAAAAAAAAAAAGTTATCTGTCAGCTCTATAGGATAATTACTTCTAATGTGTCCAGCCAGTCCTGGGCGGGTCTGGTCATCATTTTGAGACACCATTGATCGCAGACTCTTAAGAACTGAAAGGGCCCTGGACTGTCGCCTAGTCCAGCCTTGCCCAGCAGGTCTGGGCTGGGCCTCCCAGGCCAAGTCCTCACTCTGGCTTTCCCCACCTTCCTACCCGGCCAGAGCGCGCCCATCTTCGTGCCTCAGTTTAGCATCTAGCGTCTTGTCCTCCAGGCGCCGGCATACACGTCGCGGGGGCGGCGGACCGGGGGAAGGGCCAGGGGGAGCTCGGCTGGAGTTGCGACACCGCGCCATGTCTACTGTCCAGATCCAGGGCACGCGGGAAAAAGCAGGAATAAGGATGGTACCACGCCGGGCCCAGGTTGGACCCCCGACCTGCGGCCCCACCCAGGCCCGAACTACAAATCCCAGCAAGAGTGGGCCGCGGGGCGGGACCTCGGGAGCGGTGGCCTGCGATCCCTGCGCCAAGCCCGGGGCCAGTGGGCCCTCGGGGGAGAGATCAGGAGGACAGAGACGCCACAGCGGACCTCGAAACACACTCACAGACACACAAACACACAGACACAAACGCGCACACCGGCCGCGTTTGTCCCTCCCCCACGAACTACAGATCCCAGCAGGCAGTGGGTGCGGGGCGGGGCCTCGGGGAGGGTGGTGCTCACGACCGGAAGCCAGCGTCTGGCGAGGTGGGCTTACCAGTGCGGGGATGTGGGCTCCCCTGCCGTGGGCCCCCGTGCCTTCCCTCCCCGCAGCCTGGCTCCCCGCCCCCGCACACACTGCTCCACCGTGGGGTCGCCGGCCCGAGCCCTTCTCAGCGATCCAGAGCCCCGCCCTCCCTACCAGGCTGGGACTGCCGGGGAAGGGGATGGCCGGTGGACGCTTGGGCCAGCTGCCTTGGAGGGACGCAGAGTCTGCCTCCTTGACCCTCTCCTCCATCGCCTGGAGCGAACTCCCTTTTCCTGGAGCGAGGAGCAGCCCGGACCTTGAGGCAGGACTAAGCCTGTTGGGGTCTCTGTGTGGCCTGCAGGTCTCCTGGAGAAGCCCAGGGAAGGCCAGGGTCCTTCGAGTTCTGGGGTATAGGTCAGGATGTTCGGTCCACGCTGTCTGACCGCTCTCAGCTTCCTGCGCCCAGGCATCAGCTTTATATGGCAGAGCCAGATAACAGTGAGGGGCTGACAGGAAGTAATAAGCAGGGCACTCTCATTCAGTATGCTCGCTCTCAAAGTGCTCACACCTCAGCGTCAAGCGCCAGAACTCTTGTCCTAACTTCCCGGGTCGCGTAAGTATCCACTGAGACACTACAGCAGGGACTTACCCAAGCCCTTCAGTGCCAGTCAGGAGCTCAAGGGTCCAGCCTGTCTGGTGGGATGAGCAGTGCCGAGGCCCCACTTCACCCACCTTCCGGGGCCAGGGCAGTCTCTCTCCTGAAGCCTCTTCTCAGCTGATTTCTGGCTCCCAAGTGAGGATTCAGGTTACACCTGTATCGGGAGCAGTGACACCACAGTGGCCAGCAACACATTGGACTTTCTGTCTCCAGCCCCATTTTCAGAGTTTACACTTTCTGATCTGGCCATATACTGCTGTGACCCTGATCATCAAGGTAGGTAGGAAAATACTTAGTTTATGACGGTGTAGCCACGACCCTGTAATGTCAGTGAGAGTTTATTCTTCTGTAGTTGGGTGGAGACCAGCTGCTTCCTAGACATATTCCTAAATTTAATCTTGGAAAAATTAGAAACAACTCTAGAAAGGATATTCAAAGTAGAACGCCCAGATTCCCTTTGGTAACTGGAGTAGGGGTCATATGTACTGGTTAGGTGGTCGCTAAGGATGTCCATTGCTGCCTGGGAAGTTCTCAAAGGCTTGGTTTTCCAAGGATTTCTGTTAAGACTGAAAACAGTGGGGAAGGGTGGTTGGGGGGATAGATTGGGAGATTGGGATTGACATGTACACACTGGTATAGATTGGGAGATTGGGATTGACGTGTACACACTGGTATATATAAAATAGATAACCAACAAGGACCTACTGTAGAGCACAGGGAACTCTGCTCTATAGTCTGTAATAATCTAAATAGCAAAAGAATTTGAAAAGGAACAGATACATGTATATGTATAACTGAATCACTTTGCTGTACCTAAAATTAATACAACATTGCTAATCAACTATACTCCAATATTAAATTAAAATTAAAAAAAACAGACAAAGCAATTTTGCCCCTTTCCTGTTTGCCCATTTCTGTTCCTTAAAAGAACCTAATTACAGGAGTGAGTTCACTGAGCAATTGAAACGAACTCCTGACTTATGCTCTAACCTGTTGAGTCTTTTCCTAGATAAAAAGAAGTAAGAATAAAGAATTAAGCAGTTAAAAAATGACTAACTCTCTCTCTGTAATTGCCCTTTTAGCAATCCTGCAGGCAGATCACGCAGGCAAGATCACACCTGAAGAGTCAGCCAGTCTGCACTCAGTGGAGAATGATGCAGAACCCAGCCTCCTGCCTCGATGAGTCACTGAGATTCTTCCCCCTCATGTTTCCCGTTAAAAAATGTCATGGCTGAGCAGAATCTTTGGAGTTGGTCTCTGGACACGAGTCTACTTTCTCCCCAGATTGCCCACTCTTCTGGTTAAAGCACCTTTCCTTTCTACTGACACTTGCCTCTCAAATTATTAGCTTCTGAATAGGGAGCAGCCAAACCTGGATTCAGTAATGAGACAACCAGCTTTTTGTTAAGTAGCCCCTCTGACCCTAGAGACGAGAGATAGTTACCATAGAAACTTGGAGACAGCCCTTGCTCCATCAGTGCACTCTTTATAGGAGCCCATTCTCTCCTGCATTCCAGGACTTAGCACCAGACTCTTGAATCAGTAAGAGCCTGTATGACTTGCCCAAGGATATGCCAAAGCCATTTAATGCCTATCCCTGCTTCCTGAAGATCCAGCCAGTAGGGTGCAGTTAAAGTAACAGGGCGGTGTTATGAAGTCATGATAGAAAATGTGTCTAAGGGTAAGGTGCACCAAAAGTTGGGTTCTTTTCCCCTCAGGGCCTTGGGAGCGACTCAGGAACATACATATTCTATACTTGAAAGTACGTGCACCTATACTGGTTACACATTCTGAAGAAAGAACCGCAAGATTCCCATTTTGGCAGAGATAGCCTTAGCGCATGAATGCTTTCAATAAAAGTTTGTTTAAACTGGCATTTAAAAACCATAAACATTCATTGTTTTAGTAACACCTTCCACCTATAGTGGAATTATAGTTGAAGTTATCTTTAAGGTTTGGAATACTGTTTGTACATATTTTTCTAACCTTGCATTTGTGTAGGACTTCACAGATTTCTGCTGATTTTTTCTTGCACCGACAACTGGATGAAGCCCTTGTCGGTGGTCCTGCAGGCCACACCCTTTCCTCTGGCAGCCAGTTGAAGGGGTGAGGGACAGGCCACCACGCTTCCTCTCACCACCAGGGGCCGCCCTTTGCAGTGGAACAACCGCTCAGGTCCGTAGAGCGGCAGGGAGGACGGGGTGGGAGGCACTGAGGGCTTTGGTCTTGTGGACATAATTAGATGGCTCTGGCCCAAGGCCCAGCATCCATCTCCGCTCTGGTCTCAGCTTTTCCGTTGGTAAAGGTGGGGAGGGTGATCTCAGGGCTCTCCACACCTATCAAGGAAGGACGTGCAGCTGAAGACACAGCCGTGAGTGGCAGCGCCAGGTCTCTCCTAGGGGGAAGGTAGAAGGCAGGCCAGTTGTCCATATTCTTTCTGCTCATCCGTCCTGAGAGAAAAGAACAAGGAAGCAACGGCAACAGGAGATGCCTGGCTCTCCGGATCTGAGCTGAAGAAGGAAGAAGCCTAAGCAGGGCCATACTACATATGGCCAAGGCGGGGGTGGGGCGGGGGATGGAGTGCAGGGAGAGTAGGGGGGAAGAATAGATGCCCCCCCCACTCATTAAGGTAAATAGAGGAAAGGATCCAGTAAAGTGAGGGCAGGGTCAAAGGTACCCAGAGCAGAGTCCTTGGTAACCATTTGCATTTAGAGAAGCAGATAAACAGGGAAAGGGCCTCAGGACACTGTGCTCAGCCTAGGCACGGGGGTTAGTGTCCAGTGGCAGGAAAGGAGCAAGCCATGGGCCTTTCAGAGGAGAGAGACGGAGGCTGTTTGGCAGGAGGCGGGGTCTTTGAGCAGGCGGTGAAGAATGAGTGAGGTTTGAATGTGCAACTACAGCAAATATTTTTTGAGAGCCTGTTCTGTGCCAAGCTGTGGGCCGGGCACTTGGGGTTTGGCAGTGAACTGGACAGACACAGTTGCTACCCACTGAGAGCTCTTACAGCTGAGTGGGAGTCCACAGTCTAGCCCTGAAATGTATCCATAGATTTAATTACGGTGGGAGCCCAGAGAGTGTGTCGGGGACAGACTGCCCTGTGGTCTGGGACCCCCGCTGAGGGTGACTTCAGCTGTGGCCTGAAGGAAGAGGGAGGCAAGGGGCGGGAGTGTTCCTGCAGAAGAAAGGCAAGTGCACAGCCCCCAGGTAAGGAGACTGTTTGAGACTAGAAGGAGATGAACAGAGCCAGGTACTATTATAAGTGTTTGCAGCCATCCTGCCCCCATCTTACCCAGGCTTCCTGCTACTGGGACACCTGTTGGGTTCTCCCAAGGGCAGAATCTCAGCAGTGGGCTAATGCCTCAAGTTTAAAGACACCTAAAGGAGCTCTGGTGATCTGCAAGATAAGGAGTTGAGGTGGAGGGAGAGGACTGGGGTCTGGGGGGGACAAGGTGCTTGCACCATCTGTGAAGATTGCCAGTTGCAGAGTCGATAAGAGTGGACTTTGGGGGGCTTGGTTAAAATTCTTAAAGTATAACATACATATAAGAGAGTCCTTTTTTCTTTCTTCTCTCTTTTTTTTTTTTTTTTTTTTTTTACTGTGTTTTGCTATACTTTTCTTTTTTTTTTTTTTTTTTTTTGGCTGCATCACGTGGCTTGTAGGATTTTAGTTCCCCAACCAGGGATTGAGCCCAGGCCCTCAGCAGTGAGAGTGCAGAGTCCTAACCACTGGACCACCAGGGAATTTCCGTGTTTTGCTATATTTCAGAGTGCTTTCTCCCTGTCATATTCTGTAAGGACAATAAATATCTAAATTCCTTCCACCTGAAATTTCCTTAAGTCAACAGAGTGCAGAATGGGCCACCTGGGCCTAGTCACGGTGGAACCACAGAGAGAAGGTGAGTGTGAGTGAGTCTGTGGGGAGAAAATGGAAGGGCCGGGGCTGGAGAGGTAGGTAAGGCTGATCTTAACAGGCAACAAGAAGCCTTTGTCTCCATTCAAGGAGCCATGGTGGGGAGGGCCACGCGAGGGTTCCAGGCAGAGCTGCGTCATGACCAAATCTGTTGTGAGCAAAAGTTCCCAAACGGGGAAGGGCCGGGTGTGTGGGACAGAGGTGGAGCACCGCAGGGTGGTGGAGCACCGCAGGGTGGTGGAGCACCCCAGCAGGGGCAGAGAGGACCAGGGCAGTGCCGGCTTGTGCACTTTACCCTAGAGGCCAGGGAAAACCAGCCTCAGCCCCGACCCTAACCCTTGGCGAATCTGTAGAAATCTAGTGCACTGCCCCCCAGAAAAACACAAACCACGCACCAAGTTTTGTATCTACTTTCAGAGAGATGGAAGGAGAGTCTGTCACAAATCGCTGAAGCTGCAGCAATCCATGATGGTGCACCGGGGGGGACAGGGACCAGAGACCCCTCTTAGGAGGCTGGTCTGTGTGTCGTCCATCCTTCAGCCCTCCGTCACGTGTCACAGCTGCCACCAGAGAGCTGAGTCAGCAGGCCTGGGAGGGCAGCGGCCGGGGGGAGGAGAAGGGACCTCTGCCAGCTTGTGCTAAAGCAGCCCCAACATTGCCCTCCGCTCCTCAGCACTGGAGGACCCCTTCTCTCCCTCCTCTCAACCACCCTCCTTCAAGATGGTCCCCGATATTAACTTTAACCCATCACAGACAGTTCAGTTGGCCTCAGGTCCCTCCCTAGGAGCTTCTTGGGCCTCTGACTTGACTACTTGCTCAGGTCAAAAGAGCCTGAGGACTCATTCATTCTCCCTCACCCCTCGCAGGACCTGCTCTCCCCTCCCCACCCTCTGAGGCCCTAACTCATGGTCAGAAAGTTCTCCTTCCCTCTTCCTACCCGACCCCTGCCACTTACCCTGATGGATTCCCATTCTCCCCGGAGGAGAATCCTTGTCTTAACAGCATGCTTCTTTCTTTTTTTTTTCCCCACTTTTCCCCCTACTTTCCTGGCTTAGGGGACCTGGCTGTCCTGTGGTGGCCCCAGCCCCGCACCCCGGAACTCCCCTTGGTCCTGACCCCCACTCCCAGGGCCCCACCTTCTCCTAGGCTGTCCTTCTCTTGGTACTTCCTCATGGTTGACATCCAGGTCATCCCTCCTTCTTTCTCTTCTTTCCTTCTTCTTTTTTTTTTTTTTTTTGCGGTACGCGGGCCTCTCTCTGTCGTGGCCTCTCCCGTTGCAGAGCACAGGCTCCGGACGCGCAGGCTCAGCGGCCATGGCTCACGGGCCCAGGCGCTCCGCGGCATGTGGGATCCTCCCAGACCGGGGCATGAACCCGTGTCCCCTGCATCGGCAGGCGGACTCTCAACCACTGCGCCACCAGGGAGGCCCCTCTCCTTCTTCTTTTTATCTTTTAATCTGTACTGACTGATTTTTTTAAATTATAAAATTAATTAATGCTTGTCATATAAAAGGCCCAAGAGTATAGAAATGTAAAGCTATGATACTCATTTCTACCTGGTCCCACTTTCCCATGAGACACCTGTACCTGGCCTCACAGTTTGGGCTTCTTGGTATCCATGTGGTGATCCCACTGATGCTGTGTCTCTAAGTTAGATTTCTTCACTGAAAGTAAGAGAAACCAACCTCAGCTAGTTTAGGCAGGAAAATAATTTATTAAAAATATTCTGTAGCTCGCCACATCTCCAGGAGAACCAGAGAACCAGCCAGGAACAATGTCCCAAAGGCCACAGCCAAGCTGGCCTAGTGGAGGCACCTCTGGGCCAACACTACTGATCCTGGCCCTGTGTGGTACCACTGGGATCTCAGCCTCCCTGGCCTATGGAAACAGGATATAGCTGTCACCTCCTCCCTAGGGTGGATGCCTCTTTTTTTTTTTTTTTTTAACAAGAGACAGAGTCTTTTCATCTTTTTTTTCAAATAAATTATTTTATTTTATTTTATTTTATTTTAGGCTGCTTTGGGTCTTTGTTGCTACGCACGGGCTTTCTCTAGTTGTGGCGAGCGGGGGCCACTCTTTGTTGCGGTGCGCAGGCTTCTCATTGCGGTGGCTTCCCTTGTTGCGGAGCGCGGGCTCTAGGCGCGTGGGCTTCAGTAGTTGTGGCATGCAGGCTCAGTAGTTGTGGTGCATGGGCTTATTTGCTCTGTGGCATGTGGGATCTTCCCGAACCAGGGGTTGAAGCTGTGTCCCCTGCGTTGGCAGGCGGATTCTTAACCACTGCGCCACGAGGGAAGTCCCGGATGGGTGCCTCTTGGTGCCTGCTTTGGATACAAAGCCCAGCATGGGGGCATCTGACTGGCAGAATGCCTGCACCCCAGCCATAAGGGAGGCTGGGAAGGCCTCATCTGGCTTCTGTGAATGGAGGCAAGGATTCATACGGTGGAAGTGGCCCCAAACACAGGAAGTGCTCCACAGCCAGTGGGAATGGCAGACCTTCAGCCTCTAGGGGTCCAGCCACCACACCTCAGCATCCCCTGCTCCGCAGCCTGCACTCTCTCACCTCTGAGACCTCTGGCCACAGCCTGCTTACCTGTCCTCCATCAGGTCCTCAGAAATCACCCCCTCCTGTTCACAATGCTTCCCACGTCGCTCACACCGGGGACCCCAGCCAGCCTTGGCCACCTTCCCTGTCTGCTGGCAACAACTCCATGGACCGTGGCACCACCTACTCAGGAAGAGCTGATATTTACTGCACATGTGCTGTGTGTTTCATGTGTTTCATCTCATTCAACAGAAGTGCCTCCACCTCAAGGAGTGCCTTGTTCCCACCCCCACTTACAGAGGGGGAGACTGCAGCACAGAGAGACTGAATGTCTCCTGGGGACTCTCCATCACTCGGAGGGTCCCCTGGAGGGTAGGGTCGGTGTCATGTTTCTTCTCTGCTGGCCACCCCCATGTTCCCCGTGAGCTAAAGGCTGAGTGTGATTCTAAAGATGTCCTAGGAGTCACATCTTCTCAGAATGTTTCCCTTAGAGCAGCGTTTCTCGAACTTGACTGACGATAAGATTGATCTAGGATGCTTGTTTAAAGTAATATAGATTCCCGCTTCCCTCCTGGAACAGCCCATTCTTAAGGTCTCAGGGAAGGGCTGGGAGTCTAAGACTTTTAACAAGCCCTCCAGTTGATTCTTGTGATCATGCAAGTGGGGGAACACTGCTCCAGAGAGCTGTTTGTTTTCTTAGGGTGGGTTTAGACTCTGTTGGGCCTGAAAACGATGGCCTGTTCTTACTGGACATCAGCAGCTGAGATCTGGAAAATGTGGAGAATCACCGTGTGCTATGGAAGGACCATAAAACTGGCACTCAGGTGCTGCCAGACAATGGGTCATTGGAACCTTTGAAATGTAAGTTTCCAGTAATTCCATTTCTAGGAATTCATCCCGAGGGAATAGCTATGATTGTACAGAAAACAGTCCTGTGCCAAAGATGGAGAAAGAGGTTGTCCAAATCTCCCTGTGCCATCAGCAGGAAGCACGGTGCTACAGGGCTGGCTGCGGTGACACAAAGCTGCGAGGCAGCCTCCTTCCATCCCCTTCTCCCTGCTCTGCCCAGGCCAGTGCCCCCACCCAGAAGGCATGGATTCCACCCTCTGCCTGGGGCTCTTTCCCTCACCCAGACCCTGGCATTTGGCTATGCAAAGCCCTGAACGGAAGGAGGAGGTGGCTGAGGCAAGGGTAGTCTGGACTGGGAAACCCACTCAGTTTGGAGTTTGCAGCGGGGTGGTGTCTAGAGCATCTTGCTGACTTTGACAGCAGGTCCCCTTGGTGAGAGAAGTTGCCCCCTGCCTTATGGTCCAAATGTGGAACAAAGGTCAGCTGGGGAGTGGAGGTCGGGAGGAGACGCTTGTCCCTGACTCCAAGCCTGGATTCTTTCTTTGTTTTTCTTTGCAGAGTTTTTCCCATGACACCGAATGGGCCCCCCTTAAGCCACCCCAATGACTTTTCATAGCTTCTTTTCTTTTTTTTAAAATAAATTTATTTATTTTTGGCTGTATTGGGTCTTCGTTGCTGTGCGCGGTCTTTCTCTAGTTGCTGCGAGCGGGGGCTACTCTTCGTTGTGGTGCGCGGGCTTCTCATTGCAGTGGCTTCTCTTGTTGCGGAGCACGGGCTCTAGGCGCGTGGGCTTCAGTAGTTGTGACACGCGGGCTCAGTAGTTGTGGCTCACAGCTCTAGAGCACAGGCTCAGTAGCTGTGGCGCACGGGCTTAGTTGCTCCGCGGCATGTGGGATCTTCCCGGACCAGGGCTCGAACCCGTGTTCCCTGCACTGGCAGGTGGATTCTTAACCACTTTGCCACCAGGAAAGTCCCCATAGCTTCTTTTTTATTGAAATATAGTTGATTTACAATATTGTGTTAGTTTCAGGTGTACAACAAAGTGATTTGGCCATATATTTCTGTGTGTATGTATGTATGTAAGTGTGTGTGTGTGTGTGTATAGTTTTTTTGGGATTCTTTTCCATTATAGTTCATTACAAGAGATTGAATATAGTTCCTTGTGCCGTACAGTGAATCCTTGCTGTTTCTCTTGTATATGGTCGTGTATATACGTTAATCCCAATCTCCCAACTTATCCCTCTCTCCTCTTTCCCTTTTGGTAATCGTAAGTTTGTTTTCTATGTCTGTGACTCTGTTTCTGTTTTGTAAATAAGTTCATTTGTGCTATTTTTAATTTTTATTTATTTACTTAAAATTTTTTTTCTGTTTCTGTTTTTGGCCATGCCACGATTGAACCCAGGTCACAGCAGTGAAAGCCCGGAATCCTAACCACTAGGCCGCCAGGGAACTCCCAATTTGTACTATTTTTTAGATTCCACATAGAAGTGACATTGTATGATATTTGTCTTTCTCTGTCTGACTTACTTCACTTAGTATGATCATCTCTAGGTCCATCCACGTTGCTGTAAATGGCATTCTTTCTTTTTTTTTTTATGGCTGAGTTCATAGCTTCTTAAGTGTCCATTTGCCTGCAGGTCTCAGGAATCATGTGGCCTTTGAAGTCTGTGGCCAGCTCCAACCCTGGATTCTCTCCCCAGTTCCCCCAGCCCCATGGCCGCCAAAGATACAAGTTCATGGCCTTCATTTTTCCTCTGTGCCAACAGCCAGGACATCACCAAAATGATAACCACAGGAAAGTTACAGTGTCCTAGAAGGATCTTATATTCATGATCCTCTTCTGTGTTCCCTCATTCCCTGGTCTAAACACAGTCAGACACCAGGCCCTGCCCTTTCTTTTTGCCTCAACACTCCTCAGAAGTCAGAGTTCCAAAATTCACTCGGGTAACAGAGCACGGGGAAGTTATGGGCTCCCTAAGGAAACCAGTGGTTACTGATGTTTCTAATTCCATCACAGGAGAGGAGGGTCAGGACCCAATCCTAGATGAGGTACAGGATGCTCAGTGGTTAGTGCACAGGCTGTGGGTTGTGCAAACCTTGGATTGAATTCCACCTCCAACACTTACTAATTGTATGACCTTGGGAAAGTCACTCCATTTCTCAGAGTCTCAGTGCTCTGGACTGAATTGTGTCTCCCTCCAAATTCATATGTTGAAGCCCTAGCCCCCAATGTGACTATATTTGGAGATGGGGCCTTTAGGAAGGTAATTAAGGTTACATGAAGTCATAAGGGGGGGCCCTGATTCAATAGGACTGGTGTCCTTAGAGGAAGAGATCAGAAGTCTCTCTCTCTCCAGAACTCTCTCTCTCCCTGCATGCGCAGAAGAAAGGCCATATGAGGACACAGCAAGAAGCTGACCATCTGCAAGCCAGCAAGAGAGCTCTCGCCAGAAAGCAGCCCTGACAGCACCTTGATTTTGGACTTCTAGCCTCCAGAGAAGTGAGAAAATACATTTCTGTTGTTTAAGCCACCCAGCCTCTGGTACTCTGTGATGGCAGCCCGAGCTGACTAATACACTCATTCTCCTCATCTGCAAAGCAGGGATAAAATTAGGACCTGCATCATGAAGCTATTGTGAGAATCCAGTGAGGAAATTCATGTGTAATGCCTGACTGTTTAACTTTCCTACAGCACCTTCGGCACCTGGAACAGTGCCTGGTGCATAGTGGATGTTCCATAACTACCTACTGAATGAATAACTACATCCACCAAGAAAGGAAGCTGTCACACTCAATATAAGTGTGTATTTCTGAGCTTTTCACTAACCTCCATCCCCTTGATCATTGGTCATCCCTCACCAGCAAATGACAGCAGGCACAAAGGATTTTAAGAAAAGTGTCTGCAGGGAGGGTCTCCTGTTTTTAATTGGATCTGCCATTAATACCCTGTCTTCTGTGAACTGGGAAAGGGCTTGGTCTGGCGGATCCAGAGTAGAGTCTGAGTCTCTGGGAGGAGGCGACATTGACCAGGAAGCTTTTGGGCCCTTGGTCCAGCCTTGCGGGCCTGGGCATTGAGGAGGGAGCTCTTCCTCCCGTGGGGCAGGGGGCAGGAGCTGCAGCTGTGGGGTGCAGTGGTGGGGGAGCTAGGGCTGGGCCCTGGGGGTGGCATGGACGAAGTTGGTCTGGGGCCGGAGGCCACAGCAGGCCCACCTTCCGGGTGCTTGCACGATGCAAATGATGGGAACAATAGGGTCCCTGTCCCCAGGCCATTTGTGGCAGAACCTGGACCCTGGGGAGGCATAGCTCCTTTACCTTGGCCACGGTGAGACTTGGTTCTGGGGGCAGCCCCAGGCGCACAGACCTGCCCACCCCTGGGGCCCAGGACTCCGGGCAGGGAGAGACATCCCACCTGAACTGACCACCGCCTTCTGCTCCTCCCTGACTCTTTCTAGGACAAGCTCAGCAGGAGCAAGGCCAGCTGAGTCCTTGGGCTCCTCTCTTTCCTCTGCCCTCCTCTCTTGTTTCCACCTCGCTGTCCCTTTCCTGGGCACAGGCATCCTTAGAGCGGTGCTGGGTCCGCCTGGGCCCTCCATGCCCAGTGAGACCATTCATGCACCTCCACCCCCTGGGAACACTAGGGCTCCCCCACTGCCAGCTTCCCACAGGCACTAGCTCTGCCCCCAGACTCCTCCTCCTGCTGCCCTGGTACCAGGCTGCCATCACACAACTCCAGGGGACACCATTCATACCCTCATGGATGTGCATGTCCCAGGGTTGTGCATGGTCTGGCTGACACAAACGCAGGGCCCCTTGGGCAGAGCTGACTGGACTCTGATTGCAAGTTGGGGCCACACCTTCCACCCCCAAGATGTGCAGGTAAGGGACCAACCCCCAGATGCGTAGGAGCCCCTGCAGGTCGAGTCTCCCCTGAGGACTCTGGACACCTCCTGCCCATTGTAGTCCGGTGCTGCTAAGTCACTGGGGCCTAGCTCTTCCGCCTGTCTCGGTCAGAATTAGGGACGCATGGGGTAGGGGACTGGCCTAGGTGGAACAGGCTGTGAGACCCCCTTATCTCCAAAACGCCTCACGGGTCTTGCTGCAGTGTTGGAAAGGCCCACCATGAATGGTTCCTTTGAGGCCACTGTAAGAGTGCAGGTGGGTTATTATATTTTGGAGAGAGAGTAAGTCATTGTGCTAGAGAGGGACTGGGCCACGAGATGAGGACAGTCTCACCAGTCTCCCATCCAGACTCCCCCGCTTGGAGAAAAGATGACCCCTGCCCGTCTCCTCTGTCTGCCCCAGGGACCTGGAGACGCAGGGTAAGTTCAGCTGCGGAGCCGGGGTTGGGGAGGCAGCGGCCACCACGGCTCCTGCATCTCTTCCGTCCTCCCTGTGCTCAGCATCCCTTCCCAGAGGCCCAGGAGGAGGAGCAAGAAGAGGAGGATAAACATGAGCTGCCCCCGTGTGAGGCTCCGCTCTGCCACCTAGCCCCCGCCCACCTTCCTGGCACTCAGGAGGACTCTTTGTACTTGGGTGAGGGCTGGGAAGTTGAGGCAGGGAGGTTGGGTGGTCAGGCAGGACGGGAGCGTCCCCACAAGGGAAGAGGGCCCAGGCCTTGCCTCGTCTCCCTCTGTCTGGCCTGGGGCAGCGAGGGGAGGCCTCAGCTGGCAGTCACTGAGGCCTCTTGGCTGGGCAGAGAGAGAGGGATGGAGGGAGGGAGGGAGGGAGGGAGGGAGGATGAGTGGGAAGGGGAGAGGAGCCTGGAGGGGCAGCGTAACCAAGGCAACAGTGGGAAAGCAGGAGGCCTGACAGGGTCCCTGGGGCCTGGCGTTCCCCCTCTGAGATCCTAGCACATCTCGGAGCAAGGGTAGGGATGCCAGGAGAGCCCCGGCTGCTGCTGGCATCCCACCCCGACAGCTCCCAGGCTCGGCCAGGTGGGGGCAGGGAAGCTGGCCGCCTCCAGTTGCCATGGAGACGGGGCTGTCGGGAAGCCAGAGAGCACAGAGGGGAGTGAGGGAGGGAGGAGGGAACAGAGGCTGGGTGGGGGGCAGGAGGAAATTTGTTACCTACGTGGGAGGAGCCCACCGGGTCGCAATGCTCAGGGGTCTTTTCCAGATCACTCTGGCCCCCCGGGTCCTCCCGTGTCACCACCACCACCACCGCCGCCACCACCGCCACCGCAGCCCCAGCCCGAGATGATGAACAGCCTCCCCACCTGCCCACCCCAGGCTACCATTTCCCAGTGAGTAAATCTAAGAGGCATCTCATTTGCAAGATTCCCCCACGTCTGCATTCAAGAGGCCCCTGAAAAATTAGCTGCGTCAGAAGCCAGAGCCCCGGGAACAGTCAGTCGCTCCTCCCACCTGCCTGGCCTGGTCCTCGCACCCTCCCCATCAGCATCACCCCAGACTCACCCTTCTCGCCTGAGCCAGGAGAGGGGAAGGGGGTGGGGGGTGGGGGTGGGGGTGGGGGGTTGAAGCTCCGCTGCCCCTCCCGGACCCTAAAGCCTGTGCAGCCCTCCCTGCCTCCAGAGGGAAGAAATCCCTCCCTCAGCTGCCAGTCGCTGCCAGCTCTCATCCCCGCCAGGATCCCGTCTGTGGGCTTTGAGAGCTACCACTTTCATCATATATTTTATTGGAATAAAAAGAAAAACTGGGAGAGATTCACACCAAAGAAAGAGCCACAGAATAGAAGCAAAGAGGAGAGTCGCCTCCTTGGCACGTTAACGCTTGTGTTGCAGTGTTTTTCAAGCTGCACAGACATACGTAGTCCCTTTGCCTCCCACCCCGGCCAGCCTTGCCCTCCCAAGGACGCAGCTCCGCTCCATAGCCCCCCACCCGATTTTTCCCTCACGCCGCCGCATTGTGCCCACAGCCCAAGGCAGCGTGGAGCCCGCCGGAGGCCACAAAGCAGCGCTGGCCCTTTGGGAGGCGAGGTAATGGGGATGTCCTCTCTCCTTCCGAGGTCCACCTACTCTCCACCCCGAGAAGGGGACTCCTGACCTCCACGAGGTCGGGGCCGGGGGCAAGTTGAGCTGGCCTTACATTGATCTCATGCTTTGTCCGGGCGCTGCATCCGCCACAGCTGTTCCTCACTTTTACCTGCCAGTGTCCCCCTGAGGCAGGCAGTTCGGGAGGAGACTGAGACACGTAATGCTTTGCCTGAGGTCTCAGAGTCCCTGACTCCGGGGCCCCTTCTGCACCTGCTGAGGTCTCTGGGTCAGGCGGGGGGCGCCCCGGGGGTGTGAAGTAAGGCGATCGGGGGGTGAGGATGGCTTTCTCCTGGGACTTCAAAGCTGGCTCTGAGGATCCCCTCAGAGAAGTTCCAAGGATACACCACTCTTCCAGCCTACGTTTCGCTGAATTTCTTTCTCCCTGCTGCTGCTGGCTGGTGGGTCTCTCCTTTTCCTCCCAGAGCTGGGTGCACCAGACCGGGCGGTGAGCGGCCCCTCACTCTAAGATTCTGGCTAGGAAGTTAGTGGTGGTGGTGGTGGTGGTGATGGGTGAGCTGGGAGGGCCAGGAAATATCCCTAAATCCAGGGAAACGGCCTGGAGCCGAGCCTCTCCCCCTCTGCCACAGGCCCTGGCGGGGCGTCAGCCAGTGTCCTTCTGGGGAGGGCCTCGCCCAGAGCTCCTCTTGGGTGCTCACGCTCTCTGAGCACAGGACGGGGGAGGTGCTCACGGGCGCCCCCTTCCGGGCAAAGGAGCACTTTCAATCATTCCAGGTCCACCTTGTGGACGGCGGGAGGGAGGTGGGGGTTAGGCGCCAGTAGCTCCCCCAGGTGATGGCTTCGCCCTCCCACCCACTCACTGGTCAAACCCTGGGTCCCATACGCCCCTTCCTACCCTAGGTGCCGGGCCCAGCACAGAAGCCCGAGGAGGACATTTACCTAGATTGTGCGTCCAGTCCAGGTGAACCCCTCCCTCCCTCCGTCCGCCCCGCCCCGTCCTGCCCTGAGGCCCTGTCCTGCCCTGAGGCCCTCTGCTACCAGCAGCGCGATGCAGTCTCCTGGCTCCATCTCCTCTGGTCCGGGCTGCCCCACACGGTGCCTGCCAAGGAGGGGACCCCCTTAGAGCAAGGGCTTGGTTGGGGGGGCGGCTTCCCAGCTGTTGCAGCCAGGACAGCGCTCTGCCTGGTTGGAAGGACTCCCCAAAAGTCAGGCTGCAGAGAAGCAGAGACCCCGCAGCTGTCCCCTAACCCGCCCCGGGTCACCCGGATTTCCCCGCGTGGTGCTCAGCTCAGCCTGCCCCCTCTGTTTTAGTCCCGGCCTTGCCTCAGACTCTGAGCTCCCAAGTCCTGAGGCCCCCAGTCCCTCTACCAAGGACATCAGTGGGGCCCAGGTGAGTGCCGCAGGTGTGTGCTGGGGGCCTGAAGGGCCTACGCAGGCTTCCCAGCCCCGACCCTGGGATCTCCGGGATCGGGTCAGTGGACTTTTTCTTTTGAAGGAGGTAAAGCCCCTGAGCTCTGTTCCCCAATTCGCTCCCCACAGGCCCCCCACAGCCCCCCAGGAAGCTCGGAATGTAAGAGGCTGGGGGTTTGGGCTGGTGGTGGGCTGAGCTGGGAGAGAGAGAGGGAGGCTCAGGGTAGGACTTGCGGCCCAAAGCCAAGCTCTTCTGACCCAACATCCTGTGTGCTAGGGAGCATCGAATGCCGCCTCTAAAGGTGAGTACCGCCACTGTCAGCATGAACCCAAGCCCTCCGGCAGGGCCTCCCATGCGGGCCTTAGCCTGCCTCCCAGCCCCCCACACCCCGCTTCGCTGAGGGGGTCCCTGCAGCTCTGCCTCCAGCGGACAGCAGGTCTCAGAGGCCCCCCTGGGCATTCTCCAGGGTCTGCACCAAATCAGGAAGCTCCCAACCTGTACCTTAAAATCACTCCTCACTTGGAGGTCACGCGTGGCCTAGCCGGTGGGTCCTTCCAGAGCCCTGGGGCTGGGGAGTGAAGCACTGGGTGTCCTGCTTTGGGCTTCAGGCCTTTGCACACCCTCTGTGACCTCCCCAACCTTCGCAGCTGGGCCCCGAAGCCTCCCTGGCCTAATCCCCTCTCAGCCCCAGGGCTCTAATCTGCTTCTTCCGGCACGAAGGATAGCCTCTCCTTGCTCTGTAGCCGCCACCCAGAACGCCTCAGCTGCCGAGGTGAGGAGCGGCTGGGAGAGGACTGGTGGGGGAGGCCCCTGGGGGCAGAGCCCGAGTCCCCACCCAGAAGCCCTCTCGGGTGGGTGTCCACCACTGAACACGTGTGTGCAGCTCCCGGCGCGGACACATCTTCGTTCTGCTCGAGTGGCCGTGAGCGCGAATAACTGCAACCCGGGGGTTCTCTGCTTCCCACCCCCGATCCGGTGCCCTGGCACATCGCTGAGCCGCTGTGTGTGTATGTGCAGGAAGGCGATCTGCTGGGCCAGCCTTGGTACTCAGGGAACTGTGACCGCCATGCTGTTGAGAGCGCCCTGCTCCGGCGCCAAAAGGTGGGGCACCTCAGCCCCCCTGCGCCTTCTCGGGAAACCCTTTCTGCCCAGGGGCTGAGGCTGGCTGAGCGGGCAGGAGCAGCCGGGCAGGGGGCGGAGTCAGGGCTGTCGCTGGAGGGTGAGGTGGACGGACGGGCTGTCCTCCCCAGGACGGGGCCTACACCGTGCGCCCCAGCTCAGGCCCTCGCGGTTCC
Source organism: Hyperoodon ampullatus (assembly GCF_949752795.1). Taxonomy (NCBI): domain Eukaryota; kingdom Metazoa; phylum Chordata; class Mammalia; order Artiodactyla; family Ziphiidae; genus Hyperoodon; species Hyperoodon ampullatus. The sequence continues at coordinate 9,726,166 of NC_136928.1, forward strand.
CAGCCCTTCACCCTGGCAGTACTTCTCCACGGTCGGGTCTTCAACATCCCCATCCGCCGGCTGCATGGCGGGCGCCACTACGCCCTGGGCCAGGAAGGCAGGAGCCACGAGGAGGTGGGTACTGGAAGAGGTAGGGGGCTAAAGGGCAAGGCAAGCAGAGCAGCCCCTGGGCCCTGCCGGGAACACTGCCCTGGGGAAGACCCCCCATTTCTGTCTCTTTCTGGAGTGGGTGGAAATCTCGGTGGCCAGCGCCCAGAACCCCTTCCCAGAAGCCGGCACTTTGAGAAGAGGCCCAGTCTGCTCTGGGGGAGACACCCCCTCGTGAAGGGCCCGGTCTGCATGGGGCCCAGGTGGGGGCGTTTGTATGAACCCCGCTGGGAGGAGGGCAGGGCCCAGGTAGTCCAGATTCATGTCCATACCAGGGACTCAACTTTGCACCCAGCACTTGCTAGGCTGCAAACTGGAGACAGTCACCACTCAGCTCCCCACACGGACGGACCCGGGCAGAGGCCTCAGAGTTATTTCACCTGGCCTGGGAAATAGGAGTCTGGCCAACAACATGCGCACGGGTGCCATCACAGGAAAGGCCTGGAATTGGGCAGCAACATGCAGTGGGGCTTCGTGGGGCAAACAGGAAGGAAAATATTTAGAAAAATGTCAACAAGCTCCCTCGCCAGAGCCAACCAGCTCCCTCAGGAAGTTTCTCCCTGCATGAGGCTCACTGAGGCCCTGCTTCCCCGCCCAGCTCCTCCGTGGCCGCCACGGTCCAGCACTACCTGCAACACCCCCTACCGCTCGTGGACAGACACAGTGGCAGCCGGCAGCTCACCTGCCTGCGCTTCCCCACCAAGCCCTGACGCCACGGCGCACGCGCACCCCGGCCTCCGGTTCCATAGTTTGCTCCTCGGGCTGTCTCCCTCTCCTCTCCCAGGTCTCCATCCCGCCAGCCCCCGGTCCCCCATCCCGTGCCCCAGTCCCTGCAGGCCTCCCTGAGAGGCATTGGGAAGGGTCGCCCAGAGACGGAAAGAGTCCCTAAGATCCCACCCATGCTCACCCAGAGCCTGGCACTGCCACTCCCTGCTGCACCTCCAAGACTGGGAAGCAGGGGACAGGCAGGGCCTCCATTCCCGGCCCCCAGGCATGGCCTCCCAAGCTGCTCTGAGTGAAGGCCTCCTCTGGGAAGCTGAGCCTCAGGGGGATACACAAAGAGAATCCTCTCACATTTGGGAGGAGGCTTAACACGGGACTGGCATCTGGAAGGTACTGGGTCGCCCTGAACATAGTTTGCTTTCAATAAATATTTGTTGACTGAATTCTTGAATTCTGTTGAGTGAAGCAGAGATGGCCTCCATGAGGCGCCAAGCTTCGCAAGTGCCCCAGGGCCCAGCCTGGGCCCGGGAGCGCCGGAGCAGTGGTGGCCAGGCCAGGACACAGGAGCCAGCCCCCATTTCTGCCCTTGACTGGGGGCCTTGGCCTTTAGATGGTCTGTGGCGGCCGCCCCGGGTGGCTCAGTTTTGCTTCCTTCTGTCTGTGGGAGTCGGGGTGGGGGAGGAGAGGCTTGGTGCTGCGCGGCCACCCCATGAAACGACAAGAATGGAGTTCGCCACCTGACCACCACCCATTTACTGCACGGCGATCCACCGGGGAGAGAGGCGCCTGATCTTGCGCCCTTGGTGTTGTCCGCAGTAGGCGAGACGGGCGGAGCCCCGTTAATATCTGGGTACTGAACGCGCCAGGCCGCCATGGAAGGCTCCACGCGGAATTCAGAGAAGACGAGAGGCCACCGGCGCAGAGCTGCGCGACCGGCGCGGCCGGGGAGGGAGGCTCCCGGGCTGGGGTCTCGCAGATAGGCCGCTGGCCCGCGGGCGGGCGGGGCGGGCGGGGCAGGCGGGAGAGCGGAGGAGGGCGGCCCCGCGCGGGCTGGGCCGAGGGGCGGGGGCGTCCCCGGGCCCTGGCGCGGCGCCCGGAACACCCCGTGCCGGAAGCGCATGTGACCGTGACTCCGCAGAAGTCGCGAAACAAAGGGCGGCTCAGCGGCTGCCGGCGCTCGGGCTGGCACGGAGGGTTCGGACTCCTGCCCCTGGCCGGGGTCCCGGCTCTGCCCCGACAGACCCTGCGCTCCCAGGCCGGGCGGGGAGGCTCCCGATCCTCCCGAGGCCCTGGGCGCCGGGGTGGGAGCAAGGGCGCCCCGGGGAGGTGGTGAGGGAGGGGTGGCCCCGAGGGCAAGCGGTGAAATGCAAACACGAGGCTGGGTGGACGCCTTGGGGTCCAGGCTGGGCTGAGAGCGTTGACGGTTGCCTTCACCACTGCCGGCTCTGGCAAATGACCCTCTCCCGACCTTAATTCCTGCAACGGAGGTGAAGATGATCGTCCCTACCAGTTACGCTATGGCTGGGAAGCTTGAGTGAAGCGGTCCATGTGGAAGGGGAGGACAGTGCAGGGCCTGATGGGCTGCACTCTGGCCCTTTTTCCCAAATGAACATGTATGTGAATTCCAGTCAACGAACTGCCACTTTCAGTGTTCACACAGCAGGGCACCAGGAGGAAGAGCAGGGTGGGCAGCTGGCACAGGGCGGGGTGAGGGTGGGCACTGCTGTGCACCGTATGTGGGGAGGGGATTAGCAGGGGGCTCTACCAGAGCAGGGCGATAGGGCCCCAAGACAGCCTCCCTCTGCTCGGTTAGCCAGGCCTGGCTCCCTCTAGGTGGTGGATGGGAGTGGCCACTCTACACTTTCCCCAGGCTGACTGAGGTAGGAACTCAGGGCTGGAGAATGTGGGGGGCCACCTTGGGGGGGCCTCAGGGTACATATGGAATTGATTAGAACCCTGCAGTTCTCCCCGCAACCCAGTACTAAACCAAGCAGTTAATGATTAGGACAATAGTATCATAGACTCAGTGTTGGATGCACATTCCTGAGTTGTTTTACAGATAATGTAACTGCCACCAGAGGAAGAATGCTAAGTGTATGATGACCATATTGTAGCCATGACGTAAGCCGCTCCGTCTTGAGGAGTACTGAATCTATGGCTAGTACAATTCCAAGAACTGGCCTGAAGAGAACAGGATTAACAGTATTGCTCATAATATTCTATATCTTTGTGGGCATCAAAATGATTGTAGCTTGCTCTGCCGGTATATGTAAGCGGGCAAGTAAAATTGTCAGCAAAGAGATGCTACAGACCCAGGCTGACATCTTCCATTTTGAGAATACTGTGCCCTCTGTCAGCGTGAAGAAGTTACAGAAGATAGACCGTCGGCCGTAGTCCCATAGAAATGGAGTGGTATTTGACAGTGGGGAATTGAAAGTAGCTCTTTCGTCCCTTTCCTGTTTGCCCATTTCTGTTCCCCTCTAACCTTAAAAGAACCTAATTATAGGTATGAGATCACTAAGCAATTGAAACGAACTTCTGATCTCTCCTGAATGCACACCATGCCTTGTCTAACTTGTTGATTCTTTTTCTAAATTAAAAGAATAAAGAATTAAGCAGTTAAAAAATGACTGTCTATCCGCAATTGCCCCCTTAGCAATCCTGCAGGCAGATCACGCAGGCAAGATCACACCTGAAGAGTCAGCCAGTCTGCACTCAGTGGAGAATGATGCAGAACCCAGCCTCCTGCCTCGATGAGTCAGTGAGATTCTTCCCCCTCATTTTTCCCGTTAAAAACTGTCATGGCTGAGCAGAATCTTTAGAGTTGGTCTCTGGACATGAATCCACCTTCTCCCCAGATTGCCGGCTTTTCTGATTAAAGTACCTTTCCTTTCTACTGACGCTTGCCTCTCAAATTGTTGGCTTTTGAGCGGCGAGCCGCAGAACCTGAGTTTGGTAATGCATACAGTCAGACTCCTGCATCCGCCAGCAGACGCGCAGGTTGGACTTCTCTGGAGGAGCCCGCCACCCTAGAGCCTGTTTTTACCGGGTCCTGAATTTACCTAGCCCTGAAGCCACGTGGCCTGTGGGAGGTGAAGTACAGGCCACAGCACAGAGCTTGGGAGTTAGTGGCTCAACAGGGACTCTGCTTAGTCCCAGCTGGGGGACTGACTTTAAGGGGACTAGTCTCATTCCCTCCCTCCCTGGGGAAAAAAGAGAGGAGTAGTCCAGGCAGTGGGGACAGTCTGTGATAAGGGACCCAGAGGGCCAAAAAGAACATGGTCTGGAGAGCAACTCAGCCTCACTAGTGCCTCCTCAGACTGCAGGTCTGTGCTTACATGTCCCCTTCTCCAGGAAGCCTTCCCAGCTGCCCCAGCCTGGGCTCAGGCACTTAACACATCTGAGAGCAATTGCTTTTTCACTCCAAAGGACCAACTGCTACAACTGCCCACTATTGTGTATCCAGGGCCTGGAATACAGTAGGTGCCAAATATTTCTTCAAAGAGTCACTGAATAGGTCAAGTCTACCCTGGATCCCTCTAAAATTCATAGTGTTCCTTGATCAGGGCTTCCTTTGTAAGAGAAGAATCTAACCCAGTGCTTTCCAGTGAACGTTCTGTGATGATAGGAGCATTCCATATCTGCATTGTTCAGTACAGTAGCCATCAGCCACAAGAGCACTTGAAATGTGACTAGTGTGACCAAGGAACTGAATTTTTAACAATAATGTCATTAATTTTCAATTAATTTAAATTCAAAGAGCCACACATAGTCACGGCTATACTGTTGTTGTCTCTTGCCTTCCTGAGTGTGAGGGACAGTGGTAAGAGAGAAAGCTGGAGAAGTTGGTGGAGGGGGCTGGGTCCAGAGGACACCAGGAGGCCTCCGTTATGAGGGTGAGCACAGGGGAGCCATTGAGGCTCTGAGCCGGAGTGGGTGCAGGAGGGATGGCATTTTGGGAGGATCGCTCTAGGTGTGACGCGCTGAGTGGATGAGAGGGCAACACAGAGGCAGGGAGAAGAGTCAGGAGCTGCAGATATTTCTGTGATCCAGCCCTTGTTTTTCACCATGCCAGTCACCCTCCAAACACCCCCTTTTCCATTTCCCCTCACCCAGCAGGCCAGACTCTAGACAATTCTAAGCAGGGTCACCGACTGGGGGATCAAGCCTTGGAGAAATGCCATTTGGTGAAGAAACTCATGGATTACCCAGAGTGCTTTGCTGTCTCCAATGGCCTGGAAGGGCCTATAGGGCACGCAGGAGCCAAGAAGGTGTACAGGGCTTCCCTGGTGGCGCAGTGGTTGAGAGTCCGTCTGCCGATGCAGGGGACGCGGGTTCGTGCCCCGGTCCGGGAAGATCCCACATGCCGCGGAGCGGCTGGGCCCGTGAGCCATGGCTGCTGAGCCTGTGCGTCCGGAGCCTGTGCTCTGCAGCGGGAGAGGCCACAACAGTGAGAGGCCCGCGTACCGCAAAAAAAAAAAAAAAAAAAAAAAAAAGAAGAAGCTGTACAGCTGGGAAGGGCCTGAAAATGTGGCCACCCCCAGACAAGACCACACCTGTGGGGCTCAGAATGCGCTCTATGCAACCGGCCAGCAAGCTTTTCACTTTGGTTTCTAAAGAGGCTGTCTGGGAATTCCCTGGTGGTCCAGTGGTTAGGACTTGGCGCTTTCACTGCCAGGGCCCAAGTTCGATCCCTGGTTAGGGAATTAAGGTCCCACAAGCTGCATGGTGTGGCCAAAAATAAATGAATGAATAAATAAATAAAAACAAATAAGAGGTAGTCTGATCCCTGGGCAAAAACATGGGATCTGGGGGCCAAAGTCCCAACTTTGAATCCGGCTCAGTCACTCACTGCCCACGTGACCTTAACCTTGGTCTCCTCACTTTTAAAATGGGGCTAATCATACCTACTTCTTAGGGTTGTTGTGACAATAAGAAATACTATGCATATATATATGACATATACTTAGCCTAACACAGAGCCTAACGTGTAGTAGAGCTGAATGACTGGTACCTAATAACAGTCCTGACTGTGAATAGGCCAAGCCTGATTGTGGTTCTGCCTGCATGCTCCATCTTCAGGGGCTCCCCTAACTCTAGTTTCCCCAACACACACACATATACATACACATGTGACCTTTAGGCATTGTTGATACTATAATTATTGTTCTCTCTGCCCACCTGGCTTTCCTACCCCCCTCCTCCTGGTAACACCACCCACTTCCCCCACCATAGGACCAGGCCTGTGACCTAGGTCTGGCTGGAACCAAAGCAGGACCAATCAAAGCCTTCTCTGAGATGAAGATATTGATGCTGAGCGAGAGAAGCCCTCTCTCCAAACCTGAACTGGGCGGCAAATGGCCATCTTCCCTGCCACATGGACAGAGCCTGTCTGCAGAAGTCAGTCAACGACAAGGAGAAAAATTGTCTTGGAGACGTTGGGTCCTGTCCCAAGGTCCCAGCTTTTGCTGCAGTGCCCCTCCCGGCTGTGTGAGCTAGAAATTTCCTTTTTGGTTTAAGCTAGTGGGGCTAGCTAGTATGGCTTCTGATATTTGCAAAGAAGACTCCTGCCTGTTATAGACACTTGTGTCCTTAAAGTTTGAGACATCAAGGGATTTGTGTGAAGCACAGAGCAGTTAGTGGTCAAACCAGAATTCAGCCTGGTCTGGCTGGCTCTAGATCCACCATAAACTATACCACACGTTCCGCTCATCATGACAAGTGCACATACTATGTGCCAGACACCACACTAGCATCCCCTTCCTTCTCCACACCTACTGACGGACTCTCCCTCCCCACTTTCACTCCCAGCCTCTAAGGATCGTACCTCTCCACTAGGGTAGGGCCCAGCACACTCACTGTCTTCCCAGAATAAGACTCCCAGATTTCTCCTCATGTGCCAAGGATATGAGAGGAGACAGCCGGCTACCTACCTACTTACTACCTACCGGTGGTGGTAGCAGGGAGGACATCCTTGACCCGGCCCAGGGCTCCCTGGCAGAGTTCCTGCCCTCACCACTCTGAGTGTCTGTGATTCTACTGCCCTTATGGCTTTAGTGACCACCTATGGGGATACTGAGGTCATTTAAAATAAAATAAAAAAACTCCTTATTTATTTATTTGTTTGTTTGTTTATTTTCGCTACACTGCGCTGCTTGCGGGATCTTAGTTCCCCGACCAGGGATCAAACCCGGGCCCCCTGCAGTGGAAGCGAGTCCTAACCACTGGACCGCCAGGGAATTCCCACTGAGGTCATTTTTGAAGTGCTTTTAATCTCAGTTGTCCCAGATGTTTCTTTACTGTGCAAATCTAGTTAAGGGGAGAGAGAGGGGCGTTGGGAGCAGAAGGATTTCAGGAACATAGTGTCCGAGTCCGAGCCGTGGACCACAGTGCGGATGTCACCAGTCAGTGACACAAAAGGAGAAAAACACCACCTGAGAAGTGAGCTCTTCCCGAAGCAAAATGATTCCATTTAATGGACCATCCTTTAAAGAGAAACCAAGTTCCTCCTTCTTTGGGGGATTAAATTATATTTTCTTTCAGTTCACTAGATTTTGCTGGGCCTCATCTTTAAAATGGGGCGGGAGAAACAGGGTGGTTGGCCTAGGTAACCTCCAAGGGCCTGTCCAGTCATCCGAGCTCTCCAGGGCCCGGGGCCATGTACACACTGCCTGGGATGGTGTCTCTGTCACCGCCTGGCCGGCCTCCGCACTCCTCTCTATCTCCCCCCGCGCAGCTCCCCGACAGCCCCTCCCTGCTCAGCCCCACAAGCTTCGCCGTCCCGCTGAGCTCTGCTTGTGCCCCTTGGGGAGAAGCGCCCAGGCTGCAGTGCACTCGACTAAATGATAACGCAGGAGATACAGTTTATAAAAGGCAGACGTGGGTCTCGAAGAGCCGAACGTTTGTCCCGAGATAATGAGGGGATCAAGCCCAGCCTCCAAGCAGACCTGGAAGTTAGAAGGACAGAAGCTCATTGCTGAGGAGCAAAAACTCACGAACAAGCACCGATGCAGGGACTGAGCAGGGGGGAAACACGGAAGCAGACCAAGTTCTGGCTGAAGGCTGATGTCATAGACGCCTACGACACCTGAGCTGGGGAGCCGTCTTGTCCTGTGTCCTCATGCTGTAGATGAGGAGATTAAGGCCCAGGGAGGGGAGGGGGCCTGTGACTGGGGGGATGGGGGGTGGCAGGGGCAGGCACGTACATTTTTTTTCTCTAGCGCCACCTCAGCTGGGGATAAGGCCCGGAGATGGAAAGGAACGGAGGGAGAGAGACTTAGAAACCAAGTCCACAGGAGGCCAAAAACGCTAAGTTAGGGCTGATCCAGGTCCCCCACAAGCCCTTGTGTTCCTGCTCTGGCCTGTCACTCTGCTCCGGCCCCTTGACAAGTCCCCTTTCCTTTGCGCACAGCCCTCAGCTCAGCTCTCTGGACACCCCAGACGTCAGCCCCAGATGGGCTTGGAGCAGGAGGCTGGTAAGAGAGCTGGAGAGTGAGGAGGGCTGATGGGGACCCTCCAGAGGACCCCTAAACTCCACAGGCCCTTCTTGAGGAGCTCTGGGAATCGGGGAGATGAAGGGGAGATGTCATTGCACTTACATTTAGAACAGACTCCTGGGACTCCCTGGCGGTCCAGTGGGTAGGACTCTGTGCTTCCACTGCAGGGAGTACAGGTTCAATCCCTGGTCGGGGGAACTAAGATCCCACAAGCCAGGTGGTGTGGCCAAAAAAAAAACAGACTCCACCCCCCGCCCCGGCCCCCAGTACACTTTTGCACCCCAAGAGAATCCAGGGACAGAAGAGGTGCCAGCAGCTGTCACAGATGCTTTCAATCCCAAACACTGGGCCTGTGGAGAACAACAGAACCAGGAGTCCCTCTGTGAAATTCCTGTCTCGTTCAACCTGAGATGAATCATTAATAAATCAAGTGCAAGGTGGAAGGCCACACTGAAATACAGATATCCTGCCCTTGTCTGTAGCACCTGCTGCTGTTAGTAGAGGGTCATTTTTAACGTGGTGATGTCAGAGGCCAGAGAGGAACCAGCCCCAAAGTCCCCAAATCTACTTGGGAGATGCCACCAACTCTAGGAAGGCTTCCAGCAAGGAGACCTTGGGCAGGCAGGGTGAGCCCCTGGGGCCCTGAGCTGTGCCCGCCCTTGATCACATGGGCCGTTCTTGGCCCGGGAAGCTGGGAGCTGGGACAGCTGGGTGACCTGGAAGTGGAGGGCCTGAGGAGACCCAGGCTGCCTGTTCCTCCTTGTCACCCTCTCCCTGAGAGCAAAAGGCAAGGTCAGGAGGCTCCTGGGAGCCTCCTGCCTAACTCCCAGGGCCTGGCTGCCAGCTCTGCAGCTGATGCAAGGCCAGGGGTGAGTGAGCTCAGCCTGTTCCTGGCACGTGGAGCCTCCTGTGCCCCACCCCCACCCCTAGAAAACACACCCATTCGTTTCCCTCTGCTCTGGCCCTCCTAGGTCTCCAGCTCCCTTCTTCTGCAAGCACAGCAGGGCCACCTAAGGATCTGGGAGCAGACCCTGCCTGAGGCTAGGGTAGCGCTAAGCATTTCTGAGTCAGCCTTGCTCCCCGGCACAGGCGACCTGTGAACAACGCTGGGAGCGGGAGCCCTGCCTCCCATGGACCTGCCCAGTGGGAAGAGAGGGCCTGGGCACCCCTTGGTCCTCAGGTGCTGTCCATGTAGCCCACTTTGTCTCCAGACCTTCTGATCCGTTTATGGGTTTGGGGGTTTTTTTGGTTCTCTTCGTGGCCGCACCACGTGGCATGTGGAACTTCCCCGACCAGGGATCGAACCCCTGTCGCCTGTAGTGGAAGCGCGGAGTCTTAACCACTGGACCGCCAGGGAAGTCCCTTATCCCTTTAGAAGGGTGGACTTTCCCCTTCCTGCTGTCACCTCTCACTTTCAGTGCCCAGGCCCACGGGAGGAACGCCAGGGCCCTGCCACCCTCTCAGGGTCCCTCGAGGCATCATCAGCTCAGGATGAGGCTTCATTCAGCATCCATTTAGGATGAGCACCCATTTGCTACGAGCGTGGTGATGATAACCTGATGTGTAATAACCTAGCACGTAATAAGGGATGACACGTAGGCCTCGTTTTACAAAGTGCTTTCAGGATGAATCAGTGCCTCAGGGGATCCTGCTGACAATGCTGTGACGTAGGAAGGCCTGAGATGAAGAAGCTGAGGCCTAGAGGGTTATGTGGCAGAGCCAGGAGTCACACCCACAGGGTCCCCCCACATCCTTGTGCTGCCTGGGTCCTGTCACCAGGCGTGCCCCCGAGCAGGAAGCAGGCTTGCTTGTCACTGAAGACCCAGTTTAGACAGACGGACTATTTTCAGGGAAAGGAAGAGCAGATGGGGGAGGCTGGGAGAGCAGGGCTTGTGGGTCTGGGGTGGAGGCACGCTGGGGCCAGGCTTGCCTGGGAAGGGCCTGGAGACCTCCCGGGAGGCTCTGAGATCTGCGGGGAGGGCAGCACGGGAGTTGCAGCTCCTGTGCCTCAGCTGCTCACTCAGACCGAGGCTCACCGGCCATGCTGACCTCGGGCACCTGCTGGGCTGGGGATGCTGGACCAGGCCCTGCAGGTTTGGCCCAGGAGCAGTGGCCGTGGCCATCTCCAGCTTCCCTGCTGATGCCAGGGTTGGATGAAGCTGTCCTCGTCATCTGCTCCCTCCTACCTTGGCCTGCCCTCTCCCCTCAGCCATGCCTGACCTCCCTGCGTGGCCACACACACGCATCTTCACGACCCTCCCCACCCTCCGGGTAGCGCTTGTTGCTGACACAACTTCTGAGGCCGGCGCACTCAGGCTGCCCGGTTGGCGGGCGGTGAGCACACAGTGTCCTGTGCTGGAGGACACAGCCTGTGGCAACCGCACCTGTCTCTCCCGGACTCAGATCTGTCTGTGATGAAGCCAGAGGGGAAGAGGGAGGAGGTGTGCCCTTCTCGGTGGAAGGCCTCAGCGATGAGACACACCCGGCTCCAGGGGCCACCTGAGGCCTGGCCTGCAGGGCTCTCCATCTGTCTGCTCTCCCATCCCTTCACCCACCCCTCGTGGGCAGAGAAGGGGGAGCTAAAGGAGAAAACGACACGCAAAGCCAGCTCCTGGGTCTGCGCCAACCTTGAGCCAATTCCTGGAACCACGACAGTCACTTTCAAGTCTGAAGTATATTTATCTTTTATTAGATATTACAATCACTTGGTATTACATTAAAATGGCAGAGGGCTTCCTTGGTGTCGCAGTGGTTGAGGGTCCGCCTGCCGATGTAGGGGACACGGGTTCGTGCCCCGGTCCGGGAAGATCCCACATGCCGCGGAGCGGCTGGGCCCGTGAGCCATGGCCGCTGAGCCTGGGCGTCCGGAGCCTGTGCTTCTCAACGGGAGAGGCCACAACAGTGAGAGGCCTGTGTACCGCAAAAAAACAAACAAACAAACAAAAAAACTGCATAGAGGGGTATAATCCAGAGAAGAACAAGTGTCCCTCCCACCCATTTTACTCAGCTGCCTTGTTCTCCCCAGAAAAGCAGCAGTGTTACCAGTTCCTTATGTATCTTTCTGGAGATAGGCTAGATTACCCATTGGATATTTGGTTATCAGAGCTCACCCTGCAAGGTCACATCTTGCTGAACTTTTCTGCTTGGGATGAGGAAGGATCAATTCCCCTGTTTTTTTTTCTTTTTTTTTTAAATTAATTTTTATTGGAGTGTAGTTGTTGTATACAACGTTGTGTTAGTTTCTACTGTGCGGCAAAGTGAATCAGTTATACATATATGTACTCCTTTTTATTTTTATTTTATTTATTTTTTTGGCTTGTGGGATCTTAGTTCCCTGACCAAGGATTGAATGTGGGCCATGGCAGTGAAAGCATCGAGTCCTAACCACTGGACCACCAGGGAAGCCCCCTCCACTGTTTTTTAGATTCAGTTCCCAGATAGGTCATTACAGAGTATGTCAACTCCTCTGCTTTGAACAGTCCTTGAGAACAAGACGGGAGGTGACCAGAGAGAAACTTCCACAGGGACTCACGGTTCAGCTGTCTCTCCTTCCCCACCCTCCACCCGTACCTCGTGGATGCCCAAGGCAGAGGGGAAGAAGGGAAGACGGCCTTGGCCTTGTTTCTTAGGGAGGGAAGCTGAAGGGCCCAGATGCTTGGGAGACTCAAGGTCAGGCAGCAAATCCGGGGCACCCCAGTTTTCCTCTACCATCCCCCCACCTCCCTAACATCTTCCCTTTGTCTTGCAAGCAACCTTGAGTGCCTGAATGTCTCATCGTCACAACTAGACCATGGACGTCCCAAGGGCAGGGGCAAAGACTCTTCTTCTGCCCTCCAAGCTGGACTCCGAGCTGGGCCCTGCGTGCTCTCAGCAGCAGCCAACAATGTCACCTGAATCAAGCGAGAGAGACAGAGGGTGTGCTGTTCCTGCAGGGGCACCCCAAGGCCATGAAGTCCGCACCCGGACACACACACATCCCTGCCCGCCACACGCCCTGCCCCACAGGCCCCGGGCCTTATGACTGTTCTCTTACACAGTTGGCTCAGTGAATGCCCCTGCTCACAAGGCCAAGGCCGTGGGCTGGCTCCCCAGGGGTGGAATCATCCTGAGACAAAATGTTCTGCTCCTTGCCCATGAACTGTACAGAGTGTTACAGATTACAACTGGAGGACAAATCCGTGAAACGCAGCACACATTTCTCCTGCCAGAGACAGGTGGCTTCCTTTGTGATCACCTCTCCCAATTCCTCCTCACCCCACCCCTGTGATCCTTGGGCTTTCTCTGGAATGAGCCCTGGTCCATCCTCCCGACTGTCTTTCATGTAAAGGCTCACGTTGGTAAAGCAGGTCTCTCTCTAAAGGTCACAGAGTGCCCAGAGGGATTCAGTGCTCAGAAAGCAGGGTAAGAGAAGGGACAGTGGCTGTGAGCTGTGCCTGTTTAGTGATGCAGCAGGAACAAGGGGAGACTTTATTTATTTCAGAGAACAGACAGTATCTGCCACGGCTATTCTGTGAACTCAGGCTCAGCTCTAGGGTGGATGTGAGGACACCCGCGGAGTGAAGGACTCCTGGGAGGCGGGGTGGCAGAGAGGCCCGTGGACCAGAGGGGCTGCTGACTTGACTGGAAGGCCGTGCTGCTGGCGGGAGATAGGTGGAGGTAAGGGGGCTGGAATCAGAGAGGGGATTCCTAATCATGGGCGAGGAAATGGTGAATCCAAGGTCTGGCAGGTCAGGGGTCACAGAGAAGGAATCTGGAGGCTCTACCTAAACATCAAGGTACTCACAAAAGGACTCATGTGCTCTGAGAACTGGCTCCCTTCCTGCGTCCTCATTCTGGCTCAAGGCGTCACCATCCTGATGGGCCAGGGTACTTGGTCTGGGCCCAGATCTCACCTGATTCTCACCAGGCTCCTCAGGGACCAAAGCTCTAGCGTGGGATCTCAGGTCCCAGCTGCCTTCCTGGAAATCCAACCATGGTCTCCCGCCAAACCTGTTCCCCACCACCCTCCAGTGCCTCCCTCTCTCTGGATTTCCATCACAATGGCTGTGGGAGGTCTGGGGGAACCTGGCTGGGAGTACGGGATGACTGTTGAATTAAATGGAATGGAATTGGTGTGTTCAACCACTGACCATTAATAATGGTGGCCTGGGCTTCCCTGGTGGCGCAGTGGTTGAGAGTCCTCCTGCCGATGCAGGGGACACGGGTTCGTGCCTCGGTCTGGGAAGATCCCACATGCCACGGAGCGGCTGGGCCCGTGAGCCATGGCCACTGAGCCTGCGCATCCAGAGCCTGTGCTCCGCAACAGGACAGGCCACAACAGTGAGAGGCCCACGTACCGCAAAAAAAAAAAAGAAAAAACGGTGGCCTTTCTTTCGTCTAGCCATAATGACACCACTCCTCCGAGAAACTGCTTACAAGGTGCTAGTAGAATCACCCACGTATATAGTAGGCCTTTGTCAATAATATGCGCAACAGCAGGAGTTCCCGGGTGGCCTAGTGGTTAGGATTCCGGGCTTTCACTGCCGTGATCTGGGTTCAATCCCTGGTCGGGGAACTGAGATCCCCGCAAGCCGTGCGGTGTGGCCCAAAACAAAACAAAACAAAAAATATGAGCAACAGCATCACAAGGGTTCACGGCTAGTGAACACGCTCTCACTTGGCCTCTGGGTCTTCACTTTTTCATGGTTTCCCATCTGTATCACTGGCCCCTTCTTCTCTGTATATTTTTCTGGTTCCTGTTCACCTTCCTGACATCTAAACATTGGAGGGCCCAGTACTCAGTTCTTCTACCCATCTCTGTCCTTACTCACACCCAGATGACCTCATCCAGAGATTTAAGGTTCATCTCTCTATGCTGACGGCTCCTAAATTTATATCTTTAGCCCTGGCCTGTCCCTTGAACTCTAGGCTTGAACACCCAACTGCCTACTCAAGACCTTGACCTGGACGTCATAGACATGACCATGACAGACGTGGCCAACATAATCTCCAAAACCAAACCTTTATTCCCCACCAAACCTGCTCCTGCCACAGCCTTCTCTAGCTCAGAAAATGGCTACATGGCACCTTCATTCTTCTTGTGCTCAGACCAAAACCAGTTTAAGACTTGATGTGTTTCTTTTTTTTTTAATTAATTAATTAATTTATTTATTTATTTTTTGGCTGTGTTGGGTCTTCGTTTCTGTGCAAGGGCTTTCTCTAGTTGTGGCAAGCGGGGGCCACTCTTCATCGCGGTGCGTGGGCCTCTCACTGTCGCGGCCTCTCCTGTTGCGGAGCACAGGCTCCAGATGTGCAGGCTCAGTAGTTGTGGCGCACGGGCTTAGTTGCTCTGCGGCATGTGGGATCTTCCCAGACTAGGGCTCGAACCCGTGTCCCCTGCATTGGCAGGCAGATCCTTAACCACTGCGCCACCAGGGAAGCCCCCTTGATGTGTTTCTTTTACTCAAACTCCACAGTCAATATATCAGTAAATCCCCCTGGCTGTACCTCCAAAATACATCCACTTGCCCCTGCTGCCATATTCCTACCCACTGATGTCTTGACCACGGCCTACCAGGCGCCATGTCATCTGGCTCACTGCCCCTCCCCCTCTCTGCTCGTGCCACGCTGGCCGCCTTGCTAGTCCTCAGACCCCCCAGCCTGCTCCTGCCCTGAGGCCTGTGCACGGCTGTCCTTTTGGCCTGGAGTTCTCTCGCCGCAGCACTCACAGAGCTGGCTCTCTCATTTCCTTCTGGTCTCTTCTCAGATGTCACCTCTTCAGTGAGCCCTCCCGGACCACCTGCATTAAGATGGCCAACTTTCCCACAGTCCACACTTTAGATCCCTCCTTTTTGTATTTTTTTGATAGCACTTATCACCACCTGGCATATCGTGTGTGTGTGTGTACACATATAAAAATAAAATATTACGTATTTCTTGGTTGTTTATTACCCACCTCTCTCCTCTAGAATACAAAATTCCATGAAGGAGGAGAATTTGAACTGTGTACTGCCAGACTCCAGCATCTAGAACAGTGCCCGGCACAAGAGTTCCACAGTTATTAGAGTATTGAATGAATCAAGCGTAGAGAGGGTAAATTAGTTGCCCAAGGTCAACTAGCAAATGTAGAGACTCAGAGGGTTAAATAATGTGCCCAGGGTCACAGAGTAGGGGGTTGGGCAAGGCTGGGTCTGGAGTCCAAGTCTGAATTAACCACAACATGTAACTACTGAACTTTCTACCAAGGCCAATCACCGCCTTCCTGAACAGTATCCTGCCCTTCAACCTTTCCCTAGCTTCAATCCATTCTTTCGAAAATGTAATAAAGTTTATGTTCTTTGTATAATTATAGCATAATACATGCCCAGCCTAGAAAATATTTTTTAAAAGTAGAAAAAAAAAGGTACCAATTATCCAGAATCCAGAGACCACGTGGTTGCTATGTTGCGACTTTTTTCCAGTCTTTTCTAGGACCTTGGTGCATGACAGAAATCATCATTAACATTGGGGCCACTCATCACAAATCCCTGGTTCTAAGCCCAACATAAAAGAAGTGAAGGCACGTCATAGGCGTAGAAAGAGAGGCAGGCTTTGGATAGAAGACACAAAGACAGGCGGTCTCCCCAGGCCAGTGGCTGTCTCAACAGGAACCCTGGGGAAAGTGACAGGTAGAGTCAGGTGGGAGGAAGGTGTGGAGACCTACGAACAGTAGCTGAGGCTGCAGAGTTTGGGCTCATCAAAGGAAACCTCCAAGACTCCTGTGTGCGGAGTGGGGACACTGGAGGTAAAGAAACCCTTTACGGATAAAGGCTTCTTTCTTTTTTTTTCTTTTAAACATCCTTATTGGAGTATAATTGCTTTACAATGGTGTGTTAGTTGCTGCTGTATAACAAAGTGAATCAGCTATACGTATACATATATCCCTAGATCCCCTCCCTCTTGCGTCTCCCTCCCACCCTCCCTATCCCACCCCTCTAGGTGGACACAAAGCACCGAGCTGATCTCCCTGTGCTATGCGGCTGCTTCCCACTAGCTATGTATTTTACATTTGGTAGTGTATATATGTCCATGCCACTCTCTCACGTCGTCCCAGCTTACCCTTCCCCCTCCCCGTGTCCTCAAGTCCATTCTCTACATCTGCATCTTTATTCCTGTCCTGCCCCTAGGTTCTTCAGAACCTTTTTTTTTTTTAGATTCCATATATATGTGTTAGCATACGGTATTTTGTTTTTCTCTTTCTGACTCACTTCACTCTGTATGACAGACTCTAGGCCCATCCACCTCACTACAAATAACTCAATTTCGTTTCTTTTTATGGCTGAGCAATATTCCATTGTATATATGTGCCACATCTTCTTGGATAAAGGTTTCTTATCAGAGATAATTCAGAGCAGTGGCAATCGAACTGAATGTGGACGTCATAAGAAAGGGAGGAGTCAGGGATCACTCCCAAGGTGAGTGGCTGAGTGACTGGGTAAAAAGTGGTGGTTTTCTCGAGACTCAGAGGGAAGGGGGCCTGATGGATGTAAACTCGGATGCTGAGAACTGGCAGGGAGCAGTCCTACCAGCTGCAAGGCCCTAAGAGGGATGGTAAACATAGAAGTTTCCCTGAGAAGGGGAGACTGGCGAGGGTGACAGACGGTGCAGAAGTGAGCAAGACACCCTCAGGCCAAGACCCTCCAAAGACACCGCCCACCAGCCCGAACCTGCACTCCCTCACCTGGTCTGAAGGGCCCACCCCACGCCAGGCCCACTTGCCTCCTCCTGCCTTCCTCTGACTCTGCTCAGGAAGACCCTCCACTCCCGATGGGCCAGCACTTTCTCCAGCACTGACTGTCCGGCCACACCACTTAGCTCACCCCTGTGTGCTGGGCTGCAGTCTTCTCTGATGGGCTCCTGTGTCTCGCTCCCCAGCTGCACTCAGCTCCGGGGCCTCCTAGCCATGGGTGCCTGGAACCACAGCCACGGGCACCCAGCAGAACCTCCACCAACGCCCCTCGGCTTGACTTCCCTCTCCCCCTCTTCTCCCACCATCCAATCCCCGACTTGGTCAATTTCACTCCCAGCCGGTGGCCAAGCTTGACCCAGAGAGTTGCATGTAACCTTCGGGTATTTGTGTCAAACATTGTTGACTGGAGTTGACTTAGCCACGTAAGGCTGGTTTCTCCTCCAACGACCGCTCAGGCCAGCGAATCCCTGGCGGGTCGGGTCGGGGGTGGATCCTTGTTAAAATGCTGATTCTGGTTTGGTGGCCTGCATGGGCCCAAGATCCTGTGTTTCTAACAAGCCCTCAGGTGATACTGATGGGCTATACTTTTTTTTTTTTTTTCCTTCGGTAAGCGGGCCTCTCACTGCTGTGGCCTCTCCCGTTGCGGAGCACAGGGTCCGGACGCGCAGGCTCAGCGGCCATGGCTCACGGGCCCAGCCGCTCCGCGGCATGTGGGATCTTCCCAGACTGGGGCATGAACCCATGTCCCCTGCATTGGCAGGCGGACTCTCAACCACTGCACCACCAGGGAAGCCCTGATGGACTATACTTTGAGTAACAAGGACCTGGGTGCCTTTGGGTCGTCAGTTTAATCCCTCTGGCTCCAGTTTTCTCATCCACCAAATAGGGCTCTGACCACTTCACTGGGTTGTCACAGGGTCAGATGAGTTAGTGTTTGTGAAAATAAAACACAAACCAGAGGTATGGAACAAATGTCAGAAGTCACCATCATGTCTTGCTGCCAGGATGAATGTGATAAAATACACAAAAGGCCTCAGCAAGTGTGCAGTGGATGTTGGTTGCTCCTTCTCCAGAGGCTGCAATGCATAATGGTCTGATGCCAGGCAGAGAGATCAGATCGTTCCCAACTTTCAGGCAAGTAAGGAATCCCTCTGAGCTGGGGTGTGGTCGGGAGGATAGAAAGGAGGGAATTGATGGGTGTACATGGTTCCACGAGCCCAGGGCCACAACACAGCTGAGAAACTGCAGGCCTGGGCCTCTCCAAGGGGAACCCACCTCTGACCCCCCAAAGCAAACTCCATCCCTATAAGCCAGTGAGAGCTCCCATGCTCTGTCCTATGAGCCCCGTCAACTCAGCTCCCAGGTCTGCTCTTGGCTCATGACTTCAATTCTTACGCTTGCCCTGCTGGGTGACCCCTCTTACCCTGGTGATCTGACATAGACCTTGACCACATCTCTGCCTCCTCCAGTCTCCCCTGCCCTCATCCCCTTGTCCCCTGCCCCGTCACACACTACTTTTATTTATTTATTATTTATTTTTGGCCGCATTGGTTCTTCGTGGCTGCGCACAGGCTTTCTCTAGTTGAGGCGAGCGGGGGCTACTCTTCGTTGCGGTGCGCGGGCTTCTCATTGCGGTGGCTTCTCTTGGTGTAGAGCACGGGCTCTAGGCGCACGGGCTCCAGCAGTTGTGGCTCGTGGGCTCTAGAGCACAGGCTCAGTAGTTGTGGTGCACGGGCTTAGTCGCTCCGCGGCATGTGGGATCTTCCCGGACCAGGGATCAAACCCGTGTCCCCTGCATTGGCAGGAGGGTTCTTAACCACTGCGCCACCAGGGAAGCACCACACACCACTTTTGATGTTTGTAATGGACTTCTATACCGATGCCAGCCTATTCCAGGTGGGGATCCATTCTGTCTGGTCTGTGTGACAGGTCACGTACCCACTGCGTCTCACAGCCATTTACGACGTGAGTATGAAAGCCATTAGCAGCAGCGGGTGACTCCGCTGTGGGGACTAACTGTGCCAAGGGAGAGGCAGGAGTGGAAAATAGATCCTAGGTTCAAGCCTGGAAGAACGATGAGGTCAGTGTGGAGCGCTGAACTTTGGGGCCAGCATTGGTCTGACAGCAACGTGGAACTTTCCCTCAGGCAGGTGGATGTGTGGGTCTAGAGTCACCAGAAGGGTCAGGCGGGGCTGGGGGCTTTGGAGGCAATCACATAGATGTAATGGCTGAATCTGTGTAGAGAGAAAAGAGCAGAAGACTGAGGATTAGACATCTGGAAACATCTCTGTCCAGCCATGAAGCAAAAATAATTCTCAGGAGGGAATTCCCTGGCGGTCCAGTGGTTAGGATTCCATGCTCCAAGTGTAGGGGGCACGGGTTCGCTCCCTGGTCAGGGAACTAAGATCCCACAAGCCTCATGGCGTGGCCAAATAATAATAATAATAATAATAATAATAATTCTCAGGAGAAGGAATCACTCTAGCCAGATCCTCAGATCCCCAGTGGCTTCCTTGCTGGCCTATCATGGGGTGGGGTGTAGGGCGCCTGGCCAGGAGGGCAGCTAGACTGGGCCTCACTTTCATAATGGGTCTCAAATTTAAACTCTTGATGTTATTTCCAAATAGGATTATATATACAGTCACAGAGAGGCCCTGAGAGAAATGAAACAAAAAGACATTTATCAGATTTAAATGTGTGGCTTACTGACTGGCCTTGCTGCACAATGGATTCATATTTCATTAAAATTCTGTGAATCATACAATTATATTTTATTGTATCTTTTATGTTAAAGTATTAGTTACAGGTGAACATTTAAAATATACCATAATTTGGTAATTCTAACCTGGCATTCTTTATTGTGTGATACAGGATCTCCCTAATTCGAAGTAGGCAGGACAGTCTTTGCTGCTGTTTGTAACCCGAAGAGCCAGAAATCCAGCTCCTGGCCTTCAGGGGCTTTACTGTCCAGCCTGAGTTACCAGCTGATGTCTTCAGCTGCTTCTCAAGTCAATCTGTCTTAGAGTCTGGATTCACCTGGACTCAGAATATTTTTCAACTCCACCTCCCACCTCAACCTTAAATTATCCTTAAATTAAAAAAAATTATTCGAAAGAGCTTTACTTTTTAAATTTTAGCTTACTGGGCTTCCCTGGTGGCGCAGTGGTTGAGAGTCTGCCTGCCGATGCAGGGGACACGGGTTCGTGCCCCGGTCCGGGAAGATCCCACCTGCCGCGGAGCGGCTGGGCCCGTGAGCCATGGCCGCTGAGCCTGCGCGTCCGGAGCCTGTGCTCTGCAACGGGAGAGGCCACAACAGTGAGAGGCCCGCGTACCGCAAAAAAAAAAAAAACCCAAACCAAACCAAACAAAAAATTTAGCTTACTAACTGTGCTTGTGTTCTGTCCTTCAACACTTCCCCAGTTTTCTGCTCCTCGGTGAGGAACGCATGCTTGATCCTGTCAGACTTGAAAACACTGCAAGCCCTGCTGACCTACTTTTTCATTTTAGGCAACCTCGTAAGAAGTTTAGGTCTCACAGCACGAACTTCTCGAAGTCAGCCTGGGCACACGCCACTTGCAGATTTGGTGCTTTCCTAACCTTCTTGGTATAAAGGTAAACAATTCTATTACCAGGAGTAGTAGTTTTGTAGGATAGCCTATATGTCAAATGCCAGACCCTTCTAAATGCCTCTAGACACTGTCTCCAGAAAAAAAAGTTTATTTTTAATTGTGGTGAAATACAGGTAACATAAAATTTACTTAGCCATTTTTAAAGTGTACACTTCCGTAGTGTTAAGTGCATTCACACTGTTATGCAACTAATTTCCAGAACTCTTTTCATCTTGCAAAACTGACATTCAGTACCCATTGAACAACAGCTCCCTTTCTCCCCTCCCCCCAGTCCCTGGCAACCACCATTCTTCTCTGTCTCTATGAATTTGACTACTCCAGGAACCTCATATAAATGGAATCATACACTTGTGTGACTGGCTTATGTCACTTAGCATAATGTCTTCAGGATTCATCCATGTGACACATTCATAGCATGTGTCAGAATTTCCTTCCATTGCAAGGCTGAGTAATATTCCATTGCATGCCTGTACACATCATATTTTGTTTATCCATTCATCCATCAGCAGACACTTGGGTTGCTTCCACCTTTTGACTATTGTGAACAATGCTGCTATGAACATGGATTCACAGATATCTCTTCCAGACTCTGCTTTCAATTTTTTTGGATATATACCCAGAAGTGGAATTGCTGTATCATATGCTAATTCTATTTTAAATAATTTGAGGAACCACATACTGCTTTTTATAGTGGATGCACTATTTTATATTCCCATCAACAGCATTACAGGGATTCCAATTTCTCCACACCCTCAACGACACTTACTTTGTTTTATTTAATTTTAATATTTATTTACTTATTTATTTTTGGCCATACCGTGAGGCATGTGGGATCTTAGTTCCCTGACCAGAGATCAAACGTGGGAAATCGACAGTGAAAGTGCGGAGCCCTAACCACTGGACCACCAGGGAATTCCTGTTTTGTTTTGTTTTAATAGTAGCCATCCTAATGGCTATGAAGTGGTATCTCACTGTGGTTTTCGTCTGCATTTCCCTAATCACATCCCCAGTGATATTGAGCATCTTTTCATGTGTTTATTGGTCATTTGTATATCGCCTTTGAGAAATGGTTTATTCAAGTCCCAGGTCCATTTTTTTTTTTGCAGTACGCGGGCCTCTCACTGTTGCGGCCTCTCCCGTTGCGGAGCACAGGCTCCGGATGCGCAGGCTCAGCGGCCATGGCTCACGGGCCCAGCCGCTCCACGGCATGTGGGATCTTCCCGGACCGGGGCACGAACCCGTGTCCCCTGCATCGGCAGGCGGACTCTCAACCACTGCGCCACCAGGGAGGCCCGCAGGTCCATTTTTTAATAGAGTTGTTTGTTCTATTTTTTTGTTTGTCAAATTGTAGTTTTTTGGGTTTTTTTAATTTTTGAATTTAATTTTATTTATTTTTTTATACAGCAGGTTCTTATTAGTCATCAGTTTTATACACATCAGTGTATACATGTCAATCCCAATCGCCCAATTCATCACACCGCCACCCCACCCCCCGCCGCTTTCCCCGCTTGGTGTCCATACGTTTGTTCTGTACATCTGTGTCTCATTTTCTGCCCTGCAAATGTTCATCTGTACTATTTTTCTAGGTTCCACATATATGCGTTAATATACAATATTTGTTTTTCTCTTTCTGACTTACTTCACTCTGTATGACAGTCTCCAGATCCATCCACGTCTCTACAAATGACCCAATATCGTTCCTTTTTATGGCTGAGTGCTATTCCATTGTACATATGTACCAAAACTTCTTTATCCATTCGTCTGTCAATGGGCATTTAGGTTGCTTCCATGACCTGGCTATTGTAAATAGTGATGCAATGAACATCGGGGTGCATGTGTCTTTTTGAATTATGGTTTTCTCTGGGTATATGCCCAGTAGTGGGATTGCTGGGTCATATGGTAATTCTATTTTTAGTTTCTTAAGGAACCTCCGTACTGTTCTCCATAGTGGCTGTATCAATTTACATTCCCACCAGCAGTGCAAGAGGGTTCCTTTTTCTCTACACCCTCTCCAGCATTTGTTGTTTGTAGATTTTCTCATGATGCCCATGCTAACTGGTGTGAGGTGATATCTCATTGTAGTTTTGATTTGCCTTTCTCTAATAATTAGTGATATTGAGCAGCTTTTCATGTGCTTCTTGGCCATCTGTATGTCTTCTTTGGAGAAATGTCTATTTAGGTCTTCTGCCCATTTTTGGATTGGGTTGTTTGTTTTTTTAATATTGAGCTGCATGAGCCGTTTATATATTTTGGAGATTAATCCTTTGTCCATTGATTCGTTTGCAAATATTTTCTCCCATTCTGAGGGTTGTCTTTTCGTCTTGTTTATGGTTTCCTTTGCTGTGCAAAAGCTTTGAAGTTTCATCAGGCCCCATTTGTTTATTTTTGTTTTTATTTCCATTACTCTAGGAGGTGGACCAAAAAGGATCTTGCTGTGATTTACGTCATAGAGTGTTCTGCCTATGTTTTCCTCTAAGAGTTTGATAGTGTCCAGTCTTACATTTAGGTCTTTAGTCCATTTTCAGTTTATTTTTGTGTATGGTGTTAGGGAGTGTTCTAATTTCATTCTTTTACATGTAGCTGTCCAGTTTTCCCAGCACCACTTATTGAAGAGACTGTCTGTTCTCCATTGTATATCCTTGCCTCCTCTGTCATAGATTACTTGACCATAGGTGCGTGGGCTTATCTCTGGGCATTCTATCTTGTTCCATTGATCTATGTTTCTGTTTTTCTGCCAATACCATATTGTCTTGATTACTGTAGCTTTATAGTATAGCCTGAAGTCAGGGAGTCTAATTCCTCCAGCTGTTTTTTTCCCTCAAAACTGCTTTGGCTATTCGGGGTCTTTTGTGTCTCCATACAAATTTTAAGATTTTTTGTTCTAGTTCCGTAAAAAATGCCATTGGTAATTTGATAGGGATTGCATTGAATCTGTAGATTGCTTTGGGTAGCATAGTCATTTTCGCAATAGTGATTCTTCCAATCCAAGAACATGGTATATCTCTCCATCTGTTGGTATCATCTTTAATTTCTTTCATCAGTGTCTTATAGTTTTCTGCATACAGGTCTTTTGTCTCCCTAGGTAGGTTTATTCCTAGGTATTTTATTCTTTTTGTTGCAATGGGAAATGGGAGTGTTTCCTTAATTTCTCTTTCAGAGTTCTCATCATTAGTGTATAGGAATGGAAGAGATTTCTGTGCATTAATTCTGTATCCTGCAACTTTATCAAATTCATTGATTAGCTCTCGAAGTTTTCTGGTGGCATCTTTAGGATTCTCTACGTATAGTATCATGTCATCTGCAAACAGTGACAGCTTTACTTCTTCTTTTCTAATTTGTATTGATTTTCTTTCTTTTTCTTCTCTGATTGCCGTGGTTAGGACTTCCAAAACTATGTTGAATAATAGTGGCGAGAGTGGACATCCTTGTCTTGTTCGTGATCTTAGAGGAAATGCTTTCAGGTTTTCACCATTGAGAATGATGTTTGCTGTGGGTTTGTCATATATGACAAACCTTCATTATGTTGAGGTAGGTTCCCTGTATGCCCACTTTCTGGAGAGTTTTTATCATAAATGGGTGTTGAATTTTGTTGAAAGCTTTTTCTGCATCTATTGAGATGATCATATGGTTTTTCTTCTTCAATTTGTTAATATGGTGTATCACATTGATTGATTTGCGTATATTGAAGAATCCTTGCATCCCTGGGATAAATCCCACTTGATCATGGTGTATGATCCTTTTAATGTGTTGTTGGATTCTGTTTGCTAGTATTTTGTTGAGGATTTTTGCATCTATATTCATCAGTGATATTGGTCTGTAATTTACTTTTTTTGTAGTGTCTTTGCCTTGTTTTGGTATCAGGGTGATGGTGGCCTCATAGAATGAGTTTGGGAGTGTTCCTTCCTCCACAATTTTTTGGAAGCGTTTGAGAAGCATAGGTGTTAGCTCTTCTCTAAATGTTTGATAGAATTCACCTGTGAAGCCATCTGGTCCTGGACTTTTCTTTGTTGGAAGATTTTTAATCACAGTTTCAATTTCATTACCTGTGATTGGTCTGTTCATATATTCTATTTCTTCCTGGTTCAGTCTTGGAAGGTTATACCTTTCTAAGAATTTGTCCATTTCTTCCAGGTTGTGCATTTTATTGGCATAGAGTTGGTTGTAGTAGTCTCTTAGGATGCTTTGTATTTCTGCGGTGTCTGTTGTAACTTCTCCTTTTTCATTTCTAATTTTATTGATTTGAGTCCTCTCCCTCTTTTTCTTGATGAGTCTGGCTAATGGTGTATCAATTTTGTTTATCTTCTCAAAGAACCAGCTTTTAGTTTTATTGATCTTTGCTATTGTTTTCTTTGTTTCTATTTCATTTATTTCTGCTCTGATCTTTATGATTTCTTTCTTTCTGCTAAATTTGGGTTTTGTTTGTTCTTCGCTCTCTAGTTCCTTCAGGTGTAAGGTTAGATTGTTTATTTGAGATTTTTCTCGTTTCTTGAGGTAGGCTTGTATAGCTATAAACTTCCTTCTTAGAACTGCTTTTGCTGCATCCCATAGGTTTTGGATCATTGTGTTTTCATTGTCATTTTTCTCTAGGTATTTTTTGATTTCCTCTTTGATTTCTTCAGTGATCTCTTGGTTATTTAGTAATGTATTGTTTAGCCTCCATGTGTTTGTGTTTTTTACATTTTTTCCCTGTAACTCATTTCTAATCTCATAGCGTTGTAGTCAGAAAAGATGCTTGATACGATTTCAATTTTCTTAAATTTACTGAGGCTTGATTTGTGACCCAAGATGTGATCTATCTTGGAGAATGTTCTGTGCGCACTTGAGAAGAAAGTGTAATCTGCTGTTTTTGGATGGAATGACCTATAAATATCAA
This sequence comes from Hyperoodon ampullatus, assembly GCF_949752795.1. NCBI lineage: Eukaryota > Metazoa > Chordata > Mammalia > Artiodactyla > Ziphiidae > Hyperoodon > Hyperoodon ampullatus. Next base: position 9,751,741 of record NC_136928.1, read on the forward strand.
TTAAATCTATCTGGTCTATTGTGTCATTTAAAGCTTCTGTTTCCTTATTTATTTTCATTTTGGATGATCTGTCCATTGGTGTAAGGGAGGTGTTAAAGTCCCCCACTATTATTGTGTTACTGTCGATTTCCTCTTTTATAGCTGTTAGCAGTTGCCTTATGTATTGAGGTGCTCCTATGTTGGGTGCATATATATTTATAATTGGTATATCTTCTTCTTGGATTGATCCCCTGATCATTATGTAGTGTCCTTCCTTGTCTCTTGTAACATTCTTTATTTTAAAGTCTATTTTATCTGCTATGAGTATTGCTACTCCAGCTTTCTTTTGATTTCCATTTGCATGGAATATCTTTTGCCATTCCCTCACTTTCAGTCTGTATGTGTCCCTAGGCCTGAAGTGGGTCTCTTGTAGACAGCATATATATGGGTCTTGTTTTTGTATCCATTCAGCAAGCCTGTGTCTTTTGGTTGGAGCATTTAATCCATTCATGTTTAGGGTAATAAGCAATATGTATGTTCCTATGACCATTTTCTTAATTGTTTTGGGTTTGTTTTTGTAGGTCCTTTTCTTCTCTTGTGTTTCCCACTTAGAGAAGTTCCTTTAGCATTTGTTGTAGAGCTGGTTTGGTGGTGTTGAATTCTCTTAGCTTTTGCTTGTCTGTAAAGCTTTTGATTTCTCCATCGAATCTGAATAAGATCCTTGCCAGGTAGAGTAATCTCGGTTGCAGATTCTTCCTTTTCATCACTTTAAGTATATCATGCCACTCCCTTCTGGCTTATAGAGTTTCTGCTGAGAAATCAGCTGTTAACCTTATGGGAGTTCCCTTGTATGTTATTTGTTGTTTTTCCCTTGCTGCTTTTCATAATTTTTCTTTGTCTTTAATTTTTGCCAATTTGATTACTACGTGTCTCGGCGTGTTTCTCCTTGGGTTTATCCTGTATGGGACTCACTGCGCTTCCTGGACTTGGATGGCTATTTCCTTCCCATGTTAGGGAAGTTTTCAACTATAATCTCTTCAAATATTTTCTCGGGTCCTTTCTCTCTCTCTTCTCCTTCTGGGACCCCTATAACGCGAATGTTGTTGCATTTAATGTTGTCCCAGAGGTCTCTTAGGCTGTCTTCATTCTTTTTTTTTTCTTTTTTTTTGTGGTACGCGGGCCTCTCACCACTGTGGCCTCTCCCGCTGTGGAGCACAGGCTCCGAATGTGCAGTCCCAGTGGCCATGGCTCATGGGCTGGCCGCTCTGCAGTATGTGGGATCCTCCCGGACCGGGGCACCAACCCACGTCCCCTGCATTGGCAGGCGGACTCTCAACCACTGCGCCACCAGCGAAGCCCTGTCTTCATTCTTTTCATTCTTTTTTCTTTATTCCGTTCCACAGCAGTGAATTCCACCATTCTGTCTTCCAGGTCACTTTTCCGTTCTTCTGCCTCAGTTATCCTGCTATTGATTCCTTCTAGTGTATTTTTCGTTTCAGTTATTGTATTGTTCATCTCTGTTTGTTTGTTCTTTAATTCTTCCAGGTCTTTGTTAAACATTTCTTGCATCTTCTCTGTCTTTGTCTCCATTCTTTTTCCGAGGTCCTGGATCATCTTCACTATCATTATTCTGAATTCTTTTTCTGGAAGGTTGCCTATCTCCACTGCATTTAGTTGTTTTTCTGGGGTTTTATCTTGTTCCTTCATGTGGTACATAGGCCTCTGCCTTCTCATCTTGTCTATCTTTCTGTGAATGTGGTTTTTGTTCCACAGGCTGCAAGATTGTCATTCTTCTTGCTTCCCTGTAGTTCTTTATATACTGGATATTAACCCTTTATCAGATATCTGATTTGCACATATTTTCTCCCATTCCATGGGTTGCCTTTTCATTCTGTTGACTGTGTCTTTAATACACAGAAATTTTAAATTTTGGTGTAGTCTAATTTATATATATTTTACTTTTGTTGTCTGTGTATTTGCTGTTACATCTAAGCAATCATTATCAAATCCAACATCATGAAGCTTTTACCCTATATTTTCTTCTAAGAGTCTTATAGTTTCAGCTTTTACATTTAGGTCTTTCATCCATTTTCAGTTAATTTTTTTAATATCGTATAACGTAAGGCCTCTTTTGTTTTAAAAGCAAACTTTTTTTCCTGATTATAAACTTCATGTTCATTGTAGAAAACTTACAAAAGCATAAGCAAAATAAAAAACATCCCTAGTCAGTGATGTGCTGATACAACTGCTTGATTTACAGTGTTTGCCAATTTCTGTGGTGTAAATACTCCCACCATGGTCAATTTCAACCAACTTCAAAATGCAGAGTAGGAAAGAGATGTGCACAACTGGCTGTCACACCACTGTCTCTAATCCACCACTTGGCCATAGCCATAGTTCAAGTACGTGGGAGTCACTCATAGCTATACAGTGGCCTTCCCCACTTCCATTGCAGCTGGGAGTTCATGTGACCTAATGACTTAGTGCTGGCCAATGAGATTGAGAGGAAGCCTTTTTAGGGGAATTTGGGAAAAATTCTCTGATAAATTTAAAGAAGCATGCTAATGAGGCCCTTCTCTGCCTCCCCTTTGTTCCCTTGTTTCCTGCCTTTGGATATGATATCTTATGTGATGCTTGGAGCTAATGGAGCCACCTTGTGACTATGAGGAGAAGACCATGACAATTTTAGAGATACCAACTCAGCACCTGGACTTTGTGGAACTACTGAACTAAATCTTGGAAATGCCTATGTTCCGATTTCTTGTATAAATAACAGATATTTTTTCTGGTTAAGCCAGAAATAAGCATACTCTTTGAGAGCCAGATAATAAATATTTTAAGCTTTGCAGCCCATACATTGTCTCTCACAACAACTCAACTTGACTGTTATAGCATGAACATAGTGATAGACAACATGTAAAGGAATGAGCATGGATGTGTTCCAGTAAGACTTTATTAGGGACACTGAAATTTGGATTTCATAAAATCTTAACATGTCACAAAGTCTTACTCTTCTTTTGACTTTTGCTCAATAATTTAAAAACCATTCTTAGCTCTTGCACTCTACAAAAACACGTGAAGTCTAGATTTGGCCTGCAGACCATAGTTTGCTCACCCCTGGGTTAAGCCCCACTAGTTGGGTATTCTGTTACTGCAACTAAAAGGAGTCCTAGTCCTATTTTTTTTTTTAATTTATTTTTGGCTGTGTTGGGTTTTCATTGCTGCCCACAGGCTTTCTCTAGTTGCAGCGAGTGGGGGCTACTCTTCGTTGCGGTGTGTGGGCTTCCCATTGCGGTGGCTTCTCTTATGGTGGAGCATGGGCTCCAGGCATGCAGGCTTCAGTAGTTGTGGCTCAAGTGTTCTAGAGCGCAGGCTCAGTAGTTGTGGTGCACGGGCTTAGCTGCTCCTCGGCATGTGGGATCTTCCCAGACCAGGGCTTGACCCTGTGTCCCCTGCATTGGTTGGCGGATTCTTAACCACTGCGCCATCAGGGAAGCCCCCTAGTCCTAGCTTTTAAAGGACTGTCCTTAAACACACATGTAGTGAGCCTCATCCACTTCTAATCACAGAGGAGTCAGAGATGCAGAGCTGGTTTCCCCCTTAGTTGGTTTTCCCTAACGTTAATCAACACACACCAAAAACACATTGAACATGTTGAGACTGGGATAACATAATTTGGAGCATAAACTGGGACTTGGATATGCATGAGTGTCTCTGGCAGCTCATTTGCCTGAGTGATTGAGCAGACTTCTGGGAAAATTCTCATCCCAAAATACAACTAAGTTACTAACGCATGACCATCTTGGCCCACTAAAAAAAACCTCTGGTCAAGGGAGGAGAGGGGCACAGTGTGCCTCAGACTAGAAATACAAAAATAGAAAAAACGTTTTACTTTTCAGATTTGTGTCCATAAGTAGCTTTAGGGCCCTCCAGTGAATATAACACAGTGGGGATGAACTAGGTTTTTCCTTATCCTGCAATAGAACATTTTGCTGTGTTAGCATCACAAAGTGCCAGCATCTCCCAGAACCTAGTAGTCCCAGAAGATATCCGGTGGGGGACTCAGGACAGTCCTAATGCCAGAGAGGAGCCCGTGTATTCCTAAGTCTTTGTGAGCCACCCGGAAAGACTTCCAGAAAGTCTTGATGACCACTTTGCAGGGACTGGTGTTGCACAGTTAGTGTGTAAGAGAGAACCAGGTTCAGGCACAAGGGGTGGGGGACAAATAATGCATCTTGGCCTTCTTACTCAAGTCAGTGTTTCTCCCTTGGCCTTCCTTTTCAGTGCCCTCTGAGAGACCTCCCCCGGGCCCCTCTGCCTGCTCCAGCTTGTGTGCATAAACCAACTTCTCCCTCGTCTAATCCGGCAGCAGCAGAGAATCACAAGTTTCCTGTGGACACTCAGCTCCTACCTCAGGAGATGTGAGGGGCTTTTTCTCTCCTGTCCTCTCCCTCTGACTTCTGCCTTCATGACTGACCAACAAGATGGGGGAAATAGAGAGATCCCCAGATTGCAACCTGTTATTTTCTATCTGTAAGTAGATCCTAAAGAACCATGTGTCTCGAGCCCCTTTCTTAGGGACTGTCCTTGCCCATCTCCATGACTACGGGAGTTGCCACGTTCGTAAACCATGACTCCGCCTCCTGCCACATTATTGGTCCTGGTTGGGACAAGGGTCTACTCCCAGGCCAATCGCGGCACTCTGCTCTCCTCGGCAAAATTACTTGGTCTAGAAGGGGCACCTGACTGATGCTCCCTTCCCCAGGGTTTTTGAGCTAAGGTTTGAGAGAATCAAATGTATTTCTTTACATAAATTTAAAACAACCAAAAGTCGGCAGAAATCAATTAATATTTCCCTCCTGAAATCCACTAAAATGGCAGTGGAGGAATTTGTAAAAAGGTGTAAAGGAACAAGGACACAGGGAACATGAGAGGAGACATAGCAACAGAATTTTGGAAGCTGGAGAGCAGATGGTTGAATGATAACTGAATCACAGGACCTGAGAAAGCTGAGTCCCAAACTGGCTGTGGGAAAAACCAAGAGACAATCCCCAAAAAGCCTGAGATTGGAGGCGCCAGGTACCACTCACTCAAAGTAAGGTGGTCTTAAAAGTGGTCTTAAAAACAGGAGGACTGATTAAATGTCTATTTAAGAAGCAATCAGACCACCAACCCTCCCCCAACAGTCCTTAGTGAGTTCCCGTCCCTCCTCCTACCCCAGCAGAAGATACTAAGACTTCCACTAGGAAAGGGTAAAACAGGTTTTCTGGACTGGGAGACCTCAGTCACCGTTGAGGGCATAGGTGTCATATGGGAGACAGGAGGTTTAAGGAGGGACATTCTACATACTAAATGAGGAGACCATCTCTCCTCCATCATTTTTCTTTTTTCTTTTGGCCTGGCCATGCGGCATGTGGTATCTTAGTTCCCTGACCAGGATAGAACCCACGTCCCCTGCAGTGGAAGCACAGAGTCTTAACCACTGGACCGCCAGGGAAGTCCCTCTCCCCAATTTTGCAACAAGAGCTGGCAGTCAGACTAATTCCCTCCGGGCAAGAGACTGGGAGAAACTTTTCTGGGAAATCTGACCAAGCCAAGAAAGACCTATGGGTACTGTCAGAGGTTTCCCAATGAATTGGCCTCACCAGATCACTCTACAGTGAAGTCGCCAGTTGACCTGCCCTCCATTATGCACATGAGGCTTCCAGTTAGCTTTTCTGTGCCCCACTCTTAAATATGTGTGCAATCAAGACGTCCCCAGGATGATGGCCAAATGAGGCCCCAAGACCATCCTATACAGCAGACTGAAAGAGCAGCCAGCCCATACAGACTGGATCAAGTCATAGGCACTAGGAGAAATTTCTTCAAGAGGATGAAACTGATGGAACACCCATTACATATGAACACACTGGGAGATTTATACCACTCTGGTAGGAGTCAGGAGTTTGGGACTGAATTAGCAATAACTACACTGAAAACCAAGCAAATGAAAAACAAGACATTTAGTGACTCTGGAGATAATAGAATTGTGCAGTAAAGGGAACCTATTCTATTGGGATGATTGAGAGGTTAGGGTGAAGGGGGGAAGGGTGGCAGTCAGTTCTCGCCCTCCATAGTGAGAAGTCAATCCACAGTGCCTAGAACTCTTTCATGGGTTCCAAGAGCAACACCAATTGATTCTATTGAATTCTCTACTTTTGCTTAAGGTCGTCAGAGTTCTCTTCTATTGCTTGAAGCTGAAAAAATCAGAGCTAAACTGCTAGTCACTTCCCATCATTGGGCCTCAAGCTCCCCATTCCTATAACAAGCTCCTCTTCTTTGATTCTGTACACCTTTTAACAGTCAACTTTAGGGACTTCCCTGGTGGTCCAGTGGGTAAGACTCCGAGCTCCCAATGCAAGGGGCCCGGGCTCAATCCCTGGTTGGGGAACTAGATCCCGCATGCATGCCGCAACTAAGAAGCCCACATGCCGCAACTAAAAGATCTCGTGTGCCACAACAAAGATCCTGCCTGCCACAACTAAGACTCGGAGCAACCTAAATAAATGAATAAATATTGAAAACAAACAAACAAACAGTCAACTTCCTTCACCTCCTCTCTCCCCTACTCAGCTTTCCTACCAGTATCTGTCACACCCATTCACCAAAACTAAATTTCCTTTGGGGCTGTATCACAGTGAAAGATGTTGGGAAACAATGAATGGAGGGAACCTGCCAGGAAATTCCTGGGGGAGGGGCTGGGGGAGAAAGGAACTTTGAGTTTCTTGTATTTAGGTGTGATTCTACTGCTCCCTGATCTTGTTTTTTGTTTGTTTGTTTTGTTTTGGTGGCTCCACATGCCTAGCGGGATCTTAGTTCCCCGACCAGGGATTGAACACAGGCCACGGCAGTGAAAGCAAGGAGTCCTAACCACTGGACCACCAGGGAATTCCCCTGCTCCCCCATCTTGGACTTTCAGCGTGAATTGTCCACACTTCAAATTGCAAGTTGATTTATTTATAAGTTTTATCTCACCTACATCTTAGACAAATTGGAATCAACTTTACAAAATTAATAAAATACAGGCAAAGACAATTAAAAACTACAGACCAAAACTCAAGTAAAAAGGTCAGAGAAATGACTGTTTCAAAGGACCTGTGATGATGGGAGGAGCTTCAAGATGGCAGAAGAGTAAGACGCAGAGTTCACCTTCCTCCCCACAGATACATCAGAAATACAAAGGACCTGTGATGATAAATTGATGTAATGAAGTGCTAAATTTTGTTCCAAGTTTGTTGGGACAAAATAGAAATCACATAATTTTGGAGTTACTCCATATTCAAAAAATAATTATTCACTACTGAATCATTCTGGATTATATTTGGGTGCATATAACAGAAAAAAAGCTAATAAAAGTTTTTGGTGTTTTTTTTGAGGGTAAAGGAAGTCTGAAGTTGGGAAACCAGGGTTAGTCTGGTGCCTTTCTGGTCATCAAGGGCCCAAGATCCCTTATTGTTTAATATGGCTGTTCAAGCTACAGCTACCACATTCCAGGTAGAAGTAAAGATGAAAAGAAGGGTATTTCCTTTCTATTTTAAGGAGAATTCCAGGAAACTTCATATAATACTTCCACTTACATTTTAATGTGCTGAACTTAATGACATGAACACACTCAGCTACAAAGGAATATGGGAAAGTGTTTCAGCTGGATCGTGAAGGAATGCTGAGGTAGGCACCTTGCAATTTCTGCTACAAACACTCATTACGTGGAAGGTGCTTCCGGCCCAAAGAACTAAAGATGAAGACGATGCAGTCCTTGTCCTTAAGGAACTCACAGATTTGGGGAAGACCCTAATAATCAACTGAATATTATACCATTAGAAAAAAACATTTTCTAAACATGTAAACAAAGAAATGTGGGAAGAGAAATGAGGTAGCAATGAGCTCTGTCTACAGAGACAGGGAAGATTCATAGAGAAGGTAACACTTGAGCCGGCCCTTAAACAGAATAGAAATACAGAGCAAAGAGAAAGCATTCCGTGTGCAGGAAGGAGCATGCACAAAGAGAAACATTAAAACAGATGGATTCTCTGGGGGGTAGTTTTGATTCTTCTTGTATGTCTTTTTTTTTTTTTTTTTTTTTTTTTTTTGCGGTATGCGGGCCTCTCACTGTTGTGGCCACTCCCGTTGCAGAGCACAGGCTCCGGATGCGCAGGCTCAGCGGCCATGGCTCACGGGCCCAGCCGCTCCGCGGCATGTGGGATCTTCCCAGACCGGGGCACGAACCCGTATCCCCTGCATCGGCAGGCGGACTCTCAACCACTGCGCCACCAGGGAAGCCCTTCTTGTATGTCTTTAAAATAGGGTTGTCAGAGTCCTGATAGAAGATAAGGCCAAAATAAGGTGAAAACAGGTCCCCAAAACTCCATAGAATGAAGGTTGGTCATTCTGGAGGGAATAGGAAGCCCTGGAGTTTTATAAGCAGGGATATCACGGGATCAGATCCTATGTTCAAAAAAACAATGGAATGAGAAAAATAATGAACCAAAAGTGGGGTGGGGGTGGGGGACACGGGAAGCAAAGTGACCGACTAAGGGGCAAGCTAATTGTTCAAGTGATCTGCATTAAGGGTCTGAACTAGTCAGAAGAGCACATGGGGATGGGAAGGAGGGAATGGTTTAGAGAGACCAAAGTTGACTTATCGCAGGTTGGATGTGGAGAATGGGGAAAAAGCAGAGACAGCCAGAGGAGTCTCAGGTGTCTAGTTAACCCCTCAGGAGCTTCTGATTCTCAGTCTCTTCTACCTTCCTTAAAAAACAAGGTGCTACCACATGCCTGGTACTCTTATCTGTGCTGGGAATTCACAAGTGGGCAAGAGTTCCTGCCCTCATGGAACTCATGTCTTGCAGGGAGGGGTACAAATTAACCGAGCAATTTAAATACAATGTGGGGTTAGGAACAAACATGCATCATGAGGAGGCAACTTTGAGAAGCAGAGTCTAGAGAAAATCATTGATGAATGGCAAACAAACAGGGGAATCAGGGTTAGACCTGTCCATTACAGGGTAGTCACCTGGACGCTGGGCTGCACGGAGGGTTCTTTAGAAGGTCCAATGCCCAACCCCACCCCCACCCCACCCCACCCCACGCCCGGCAGCCAGTCTCTAGGGGCATATATAATAATCTACATCTTTAGCTAGTGCAGACGTTTCCTCCAGGCACCTGAGAGGAAAGTTCAAAGTTCATCTGGCCTGGAATAACTTTCTGTGATAGTGAGGGTGTGGGGAGGGAAAACTTTCTTTCGGAACTGTGGGTGGGAATGTGTAACTAGCCAGGCCTTTCTGGACAGCAACTTGGCAATAAATATAAAACACCTTGGGAATATACATTTCCTTGACCCACTGATTCTTCTAGAAATCTAACTCAAAGAAATAATTCAGGATGTAAGCAAACTGTTTATATTACCAGAAAATTAGAAGTGACCTTCTTGTCTTACCATAGAGAATTTGCCAAGCAAATTCATCCGGTTGAATTCCATTCAGCCATTAATAGCCAATTATATCTATAATTGAACTAGAATGTACTATTTTAGTATATGGGTTACTTAAATCATGATATGCTTAAGGCAAAGAACAGATTAATGAAGTACGTTACAAATATATTTGTGAAATGATACCTTGGAATGGCAACAGACTGACACCCAGAAAACCTCATAATCCAGAAGATCTAATAACTGACATTTTCTAAGTCTGATCTATGCTTGATTATTGAAATTTTACTGTATTATAAAAACTTGAAGCATGCAAAACTTGCAAGAAGAAAAGTAAAACAAAAAAAATTTTTGATCCCAATTCCATCACTCAGAGACAATTTGCTACTGACAGTTAGGGACCATCCTTCCAGATGTTTCTGGATACAAACATATGGATAAGAATGAGAATGAAAGAAAGTATGTGTTTGGCTTTTTTGTGTGTAGGTGAGAAACAGAAATAGTTTTATGGACAATGGAAATACCCACAATAGCATTACAAAAAATGGGATCACATTTTTCTTTTAAACAAAGCATGATGCTTATCAGGAGAAAAAAAACTTGAAGGAATTCTTGAACTTCAGAAAATATTTCTTGACACCAAGATATACAGCTTCCTAAAAATAGTCCTTTTTCTTAAAAAATGACAACACTAAGATTTTTGAGTCATTTTTAAAAACAACATTTCAATTTTAGACAATATTGACTGACTTCCAACCAAGACCACACGAGGAAATCAACACATATATTTTCTCCCATTTCCTCTCCCCTTGCCTCCTCCTTTTAATTTTTTTGGTTGTACCATTTTCACATAGGAAAGATTAATGATATTTACATCCCATCCTTTTACCACAATTCCCAAAGCTGTTTGATTGGTTCTGTATTTAAGTGGATCTGGTCCTTATTATTGTTCTTTTACCATGACTTTTCCATTTCTATTTTTGGAGTCAACCCTTCATTTTGTCATCAAGTAGTTTTTTTTCATATCGGTCTCATGGATTCTTTCATGCTTCAAAGGGCCTGTGTCTTTATACTTAAAGGGCAAATTGGGTAAAAATTCTTGTGTCCTTCTTTCCCTCACATCTTTCGAGACATTGCTCCTTTGTCTTCTGACTTTGAGGGTTGCTTTGGGGGAAGCCTAAGGATACTGATCTTACTCTTTGTACATGACTTGCTTCTTCTACTTGGACACTCTTAAGATACTTTATCTCTGAAATTCAGCAACTTCATCAATATATACCTTAATCAGTGTATTATTTAGGATATAAATTCAGACAGAAACCCAACATAACAGTGGCTTTAAGAGAGACTGTCCTTGTTTCTCATCTAATGATATAAACTGATACAGCAGCAATGCTTTAATGAAACTGCCAGGAATTCAGGCTCTTTCTGTTTTGGTACTCTACCATTCCTAGGGTGTTGTCCTTGTCCACATACACCAAGATGAATATTCTAGCCAACAGAAAGGGAAAAAGAGATAAGGGAATATCCTTTCCTTTAAGGATATACCCAGAAGTGCAAATATTAATCTTCTGCTCACATCCCATTGGACAGAACTTGGTCATATGACCCGATCGAACTGCAAGGAATACTGGGAACTATAGTCTTAATTCTCGATGACCATTCTACAATTATGGAAGAAGGGAGAATACATACTGGAGGAAAAACGAGCAATCCTTGTTATGATCCATCTGACTCAGTTTTTCCCTAGGATATGGTCTGTCCTTTTAATCTGTAGATTCAAATCCTTATTTCAGGAAATTTTTCTTCTATAACATCTGTGAATACCTTTTCTATTCTATTTATTGTGTTTTCTACCTTAGGAATGTGTGTCTTTTTAATTTTAACCTTTGTATCCATATTTGACTTCTTTGTACATGTCTTCCATTTTAATAATCTTTCCTCTAACTATCCTTACAAGGCTTTTCTCTGTTTCATTTTGTTTTCATTTGTGTTCTCAATTGTATTCATTCAGAAAACCATTTCAGTTCTATTTATTCCAGTTTTTATTGCTCCTAATATGATAGTTATCCCTGTGATGTTGCTGGGGTTTTTTTTTCTTCTTCACCCTTTCTTTTTTTTTTTTTTTTTTTGCGGTACGCGGGCCTCTCACTGTTGTGGCCTCTCACATTGCGGAGCACAGGCTCCGGACGCGCAGGCTTAGCGGCCATAGCTCACGGGCCCAGCCGCTCCGCGGCATGTGGGATCTTTCCAGACTGGGGCATGAACCCGTGTCCCCTGCATTGGCAGGCGGACTCTCAACCACTGCACCACCAGGGAAGCCCCCTTCATCCTTTCTTTTGAAACTAGGCCAGCCTGCTTTGCATCTCCTCTGTCCCCTTAGAATCTCTTCCTTGCACTCTTGCATCTTTCCTTGAGCTCTCTTGTCAAAGAGGAACTATTTCATCTCACATTCTTTGAGGTCATGGAGAATTATTCATTGGACTCTGTTTCCTGAAGTAATCTCCCTTTTTTCCTTTTTTAAAATGTATTTATTTATTTTTAATTGAAGTATAGCTGATTTACAATGTTCTGTTAATTTCCACTGTACAGCAAAGTGACTCAGTTATACACATATATACATTCTTTTTGATATTCTTTCCCATTCTGGTTTATCCCAGGATATTGAATATAGTTCCCTGTGCGATACAGTAGGACCTTGTTTTTTATCCATTCTATATATAATAGTTTGCATCTATTGTACTAACCCCAAACTCCCAGGTCCATCCCTTCCCCATCCCTCCTCCCCCTTGGCAAGCACAAGTCTGTTTCCTATGTCTGTGAGTCTGTTTCTATATCGTAGATGGGTTCATTTGTGTCATTTTAGATTCCACATATAAGATATCATATGGTATTTGTCTTTCTCTTTCTGACTTATAAGTAATCCCCTTCTGATGTATGTTTTTCATCTGCTTTTTGCTTACGTGTCTCTCCTTTGAGGGGATGTGAGGGCCACTTAAGATCTATGAGCAGAGTAAGGGAAGGAGACTGGAGAGGTTCCACCATTCAGGAGACACACTTGATTCTTTTTTTTGGCCCCATTTTTAACATTGTGATATCTATACTGCCAGACAGATTCATACACAATTTTTCCTTACAAAATTAGATGACAATATACATACTATTTTGCAATCTGTTTTCTTCATGTCATATATCACAAAAATGTTTTTATGGCATTAAATATATTTCTCCCACATTATTTAAGTAGTTACATTGCATTCTATTGGCATGATATATCATATTTTTTAACCCAATCTCTATTGGTAGACATTTCTATTGTTTCGAGTAATTTACTATTGTAATCAAACTGATGCATAAGTTAAAATCTTTTATTTTGACTCTCTAGATTTAAAGTTAAAGTTGTGGAGGATTTTATAGGTTCTCACTCTCTCTTTTTTATTGAGATATAATTCACTTGCCATTAAATCTACCCTTTAAAAGTATAACTCTGTACTTCAAGACTGTATAACTCAGTGGTCTTTAGTATATTCACAGAGTTGTGCAACCACCACTATCTATTTTCATTACCCCAAAAAGAAACCCCATATCAATTAGCAGTCACCCGCATTCCTCTGTCCTCCTAGCTCCTCACAACCTCTAATCTACTTTGTCTCTATAGATATGCTTATTCTGGACATTTCGTATAAGTGGAATTATATAATAAGTAGCCCTTTGTGACTGGCCAGTTTCACTTAGCATAATGTTTTCAAGGTTCCCCCACATTGTAGCATATACCCTCTTATGGCCAAATAATATTTCATTGTATTAATACCACATTTAGTTTATCCATTCATCGGCTGATGGACATTTGGGTTGTTTCCACCTTCTGGGTATTATGAAAACATTGCTATGAACATTTGTGTACAAGTTTTTGTGTGGACATATTTTTTTTTTAATTTTTATTAGAGTACAGTTGATTTACAATGTTGTGTTAGTTTCTGTTGTACAGCAAAGTGTATCAGTTATACATATAGCCACTCTTTTTTATTTTATTTTATTTCCATTTTTTGGCCGCGCTTTGCAGAATGCGGTATCTTAGTTCACCAACCAGGGATCGAAACTGCGCCCTCTGCAGTGGAAGCACAGAGTCATAACCACTGGACCACCAGGGAAGTCCTTATACACTCTTTTTTAGATTCTTTTCCCATATAAGTCATTACAGAGTACTGAGAAGAGTTCCCTGTGCTATATCATAGGTCCTTATTAGTTATCTATTTTATATATAGTAGCGTGTATTTGTCAATCCCAGTCTCCCAAGTCATCCTTTCCCTCCCCTGGACATATGTTTTTAATTCTCTTGGGTATACACCTAGTAGTGGAATTGCTGGATCATACAATAAGGCTGACATTCTTTTTTTTTAATTTTTTTAAATTTTTGGCTGTGTTGGGTCTTCGCTGCTGCACGTGGGCTTTCTCTAGTTGCAGCGAGCATGGGCTACTCTTTGTTGTGGTGTGTGGGCTTCTCATTGCGGTGGCTTCTCTTTTTGCGGGGCACGGGCTCTAGGCATGCAGGCTTCAGTAGTTGTGGCTCACGGGCTCAGTAGTTGTAGCGCACAGACTCAGTCGCTCCACGGCATGTGGGATCCTCCCAGGCCAGGGATCGAACCCGTGTCCCCTGCATTGGCAGGCAGAATCCCAACCACTGCGCCACCAGGGAAGCCCGGCTGACTTATTCTTAATCCCCTTGTTTCTAATTCTACATGACATCAGCAACACCTTTCAGATTTAGTTTCTGTAGACTGAATCTACAATTTCCTGCTTGGTCTGGTAGTCACCTTGCTTTAAGAGGTGGAGGAAGGGGCCTTTGATATAACATTCAGCTGTTTTTACCCTATGTCTCATGCCCACTTTACACAGTATCTGATGCCTTCATGGGGTCAGCATACACTTTAAACAATGTTTTCCTCCAGTTTGCTAATTTAGTTGCCTCTCACTACTCCATCTCTGTCTTTCAAAAACTTGTTGAAATCTCTCCTCTCCTGATGTCTCCTGACCCCTGTGGGGGTTAGGCCATTTTATATTCCTTTACAATCATTTTAGTAGGGTTTTGGGTAGGGGGGCTATAAACACAGCTTGTTTAACTGGAAATTGCTTTAATTATGCATGTCTTTCTGGTCATTGCTCATCTTTTTTTTTTTTTTTTTTTTTTGCAGTACGTGGGCCTCTCACTGTTGTGGCCTCTCACATTGCGGAGCACAGGCTCCGGACGCGCAGGCTTAGCGGCCATAGCTCACGGGCCCAGCCGCTCCGCGGCATGTGGGATCTTCCCGGACCGGGGCACGAACCCGTGTCCCCTGCATCGGCAGGCGGACTCTCAACCACTGCGGCACCAGGGAAGCCCTTCAGGGTTTTAAGAGTGGAGAGAGGAGTAAAATGTGCTCCCCCTGCCCCATTTTTTATCAGTGACTCTCTCTCCAGGGATTTGAATAATTCACATGCACAGAGTGTGAAGGCACAAGGCATTATGGAGCTTGGGTTTCCATATAAACATTGAAGAGAGAGTTCATGGAAAACTGACATCAAGAAGTTTTGTGACTTCCAAAATTGTGTATTTTTGAAACCCTTGAAAGGAAAATGGCTTTCATTGGAAAATGGCTTGGGTACTTGTTTGGAGGACTGGTGCAACAGTACAGAGGAAGAAGCTAAGGGGACCTCACCTCCAACTGGGCCTTGTTGACTCCCAGAGGGAAACGGGAAGAGAGAGTGGAACAGGAGTCTGGGAGGAGAGATGGTCTAGGGGAGTACTGACAGACCCAATGTGAGGCCTGCTTGACCCAGTGCCCGAGTGGACCCAGAGCCACCTCAGATGGCACGATGCCTGTAGGAAGGGTCCATATCTTTCCCAACTCAGGAGCTGTATCTATTCATGCCAGAACAAGTGTTGAGTTGAGCCCCGAAGGCTCTAAGCCATGGCCCAGAACAGCCTTCATGTCAGAGCTTGGTGAATAGACAGGGGTGGGGATGGAGCAGTTGCCAAGAGAGGTCAGCGGAGTCTTGCAGTGCTGGGGAGGGAATGTGGACTTTACCCTGAGCCATGAGGAGCTGTTAAAGGGTTTAAGCCAGGAAGAGGAAGGAGAAGATTTGATTGAGAAAATATGTAATGAAAAAATGCTAGTAAGACCACTAATTCATTGAAAGGAATCTATATTGCATGAATCACATCAGCATGTACAATTATAGTAATGTCCATATGTGGCCAAAATATGTTTTGTTTTTTTTTTGTTTGTTTGTTTTTTGCGGTACGTGGGCCTCTCACTGTTGTGGCCTCTCCCGTTGTGGAGCACAGGCTCCGGATGCGCAGGCTCAGCGGCCATGGCTCACGGGCCCAGCCGCTCCGCGGCATATGGGATCCTTCCGGACCGGGGCACGAACCCGTATCCCCTACATCGTCAGGCGGACTCCCAACCACTGCGCCACCAGGGAGGCCCCAAAATATGTTTTCATTCTATGGACAATGCTTGGTGTGCATCAGGATTCAGAGACCTTTCGCAAAATTCTGTGCCCACACCCTCCACTCCCAGGGTTAGGCTGTGGGTCTAGTTAATGTTAATACTAAAACTCTTCTTCCTGACAGCAATTAGCAGCAAGTTCGGCTTCTTTCCTTAAGTGGGGAAGACCATGTCCCCAACACTAGGAGGAATGTTTGCCTTTCCATTTGCTCTAAGGGACACACACCTAAGTCACGTGATGGCTCTTCTTTTTTTTTTTTTTTTTTTTTTTTTTTTTTTTTTGCGGTACGCGGGCCTCTCACTGTTGTGGCCTCTCCCGTTGCAGAGCACAGGCTCCGGACGCACAGGCTCAGCAGCCATGGCTCACGGGCCCAGCCGCTCCGCGGCATGTGGGATCTTTCTGGACCGGAGCACAAACCCACATCCCCTGCATCGGCAGGCGGACTCTCAACCACTGCGCCAACAGGGAAGCCCCTGCCTTACTCTTTTAATCCTCACAACATCTGCTGAGGTAGTTGCTATGATCGCCATTGGAATGAACTACATAATTATATCATCTTTTGTTCAGTATCCACATTCCGTGGTCAGGTCAAGGAGAGCAGGGAGCATATCTGCCATGTTTCCCCTTGGATCCCTGGTGCCTAGAACAGTGCCTGACACGTGGTCAACATTCAAAATGTGTTTGTTGAATCAATGTTGAGTCCCCCTTTTATGAGTGAGGACACCAAGGCTTAGAGATGTTAAATAGCTTACCAACTATTATAGGTCAGCAGCTAATCCAAAACCACATCTGTTAGACTTCATCTTCTTACTGGCTCCCAAATCGTCTAAGGTTTTATAAGGATCACATAGCTCGGTCAAGTTTCTAGCAGTTAAACAGAAATCTATTGAAAGATTAATTAACACCTTCTAAAAAATCTTAACCATTTTGAGAACATAACACAGAATTCAGAGGTGAGCAGTAGGACAATGGCTGTGTTTAAACTTGCCGTGTTTCATAAAGATCTTACACTGAGAAATTCACACCTGGCAATTTGAAAACAAAGGCTGGCATAGAACTTGGAGGAAGTATTGTTAGGAACTTTCCCAGCTAAATCTTCCTAAGCTTATTATCAATAAAGAGGGTGTTTTCATTAAAATAGAGATCATTATGGTTTTATAGCTTTTTCTCCTCAACTGCAACCTTTATTGGGCTAAGGCTCCAGTTTTCATGGGCCACCCGGCATTCCTCATTTTTACCTTATTTGCTTGAAATAGTTGGCCAAGGAAGCCTGAGTCCTGATTCCAGCCCCCTCCCCACATCCAGCTTGGCCTGGGCACAAATTCCCTTATAAATACTCAATAGTCCAAGGCATCTGGAAGAAGCATAGAAAAATAAGATTATCTTTACCCACAGAAAGGGTATCAAAGCAACTTGTACAAGCTACCTATGGTGAGAGAGGCAAGTTAAGTCTCTGAGAAAGGGCTCCACTGGGAGTTAAGTAACAAGTCCTGTCCTATTCCTACTCCATCTATTTCTAGGCAGGAGTCTCGCCAAGCTGCCAGGCAAACCCTCAGCCAGACAATGCAAGAGCCACTGATGTATGAACAGCAGGTATTACCCCAATCAAGAGAGAGTCCAGACCCTCTCCCGGATCTGTCATCCATGCCTAGGCAGGGAACTGCAAAACACCAGCCTAAGGGGGCACACATTCTCTCCTCACCACAACATGGGTAGAGGTCAGGGTGCAAAGGTTTCAGAAAACTCGAATTATCTGTAGTTTTAGTAACTAACATTGCATAGCTTTTGATGATCTCTGAGCCATTTCTGATGTGCAAAGTGTTTTCACATGCACCTCCTATTGACGTAGATGGACCAATATTATTATTCACAAATTAGAGATGAACAAAGAGATTGTTATTTGTCTAAAGCCATGTCATTCTCCCCAAAACCAGCCTCCTGGTGTACTGCTGCTCAGTCATGGTGTTTGGCTTCTCTCCCTCTTCAAGTCAATCATCTGCCGCTTTTACATCACAAATTCTCAACCTTTGGTGTACCATCACTTAGAAAACCTAATCTATCCACTGATATACACAAGCATGTGTGCACACACACAGACACAATTGAATATTAACTCTCAGGACTCTTAGAGATACCCTGAAGACCATGGACAGAGGGCTGAGAATCCTTTTAGAAGTAACATGTGTGAGACCAAAGGGACATAATAACCAAATGTAATATATGAATTGTATTTTCTGGTTCCAAAATTCAGCTACAGAATACATCTTAGGAACCACTAGAGAAATCTGAATATGGAATATATATATTAAATTTTATTAAGGAATTTTCTTAAGTGATATTAGGTTAATTTTCTTTGATGTGATAATGGTGTTTTTTAAAAATTATTTATTTATTTATTTTTGGCTGCGTTGGGTCTTCGTTGCTGTGCGCGGGCTTTCTCTAGTTGTGGCGAGTGGGGGCTACCTTTCGTTGCGGTGCGCAGGCTTCTTATTGCGGTGGCTTCTCTAGTTGCGGAGCACGGGCTCTAGGCGGGTGGGCTTCAGTAGTTGTGGCTCATGGGCTCTAGAGCGCAGGCTCAGTAGTTGTGGCGCACGGGCTTAGTTGCTCCGCGGCATGTGGGACCTTCCCAGACAAGGGCTCGAACCCCAGTCCCCCAAATCGGCAGGCGCATTCTTAACCACTGCACCACCAGGAAGTCCCAATAATGGTGTTTATTTATGGGGGAGAGTATACTGATTTTTAGGAGATGCTTAAGTACTGAGAGGTGAAATATCATGAAGTCTGCAACACGTTTTCAAATGGTTCAGAAAAATATAGAACAATATAAGATTGAACAATATGACATTTGCCAATATTAGATCATTTTTAACCTATGAAAACAGCAATTGCATGATTTAACCTAATTTATAAAGAAAATACAGCAAACTATTAACAGTTTAACCTAGGTGGTGATATATGCATGTTTATTGAAAAGTTCTTTCAACTTTTCTGTACATTGGAAAATTTTCATAATAAATACATTTTCCCAATTAAATGTTGGGGAAAAAAGAAGTTTCTGTTTGTGATACCTCTCAAATCTGCTCCTCTATTAGTTATCTATTGCTATGTAAGAAATTACCCCAAAATTTAGTGGTTTAAAACAACAAACATTTCTAGGTAAATACCCGAAAGAACTGAAAGCACAGATTGAAAGAGATATCCGTACATCCATGTTCACAGCAGCATTATTCACAATAGCCACAAAGTGGATGCAACTTAAGTGTCCACCAGTGGATGAATGGGCAGACGAGATGTGGTCTATACATACCGTGGAATATTATGCAGCCTTAAAGAGGAAGGAAATTCTGACACATGTTACAGCATGAATGAAACTTGAAGACACTGTGCTAAGTGAAATAAGTCACAAAAGGACAAAGAGTGTATGATTCCACATATATGAGAGAGCTAGAGTAGTCAAATTCATAGAGACAGAAAGTAGAATGGTGGTTGCCAGGGGCTGGATGAGAGAATGAGGAGTTATTATTTGATGGGTCTGGAGTTTCAGTTTGGGAAGATGAAAAGAGTTCTGAATATGCATGATGCTGTTGATTGCACAACAATATGAATGTACTTAATGTCAATGAACTGCACACTTAAAAAGGGTTAAAATGGTAAATTTTATGTCATGTCTATTGTATCCCCCTCCCCACACACACAAACATTCATTATCTCACACTGATATGCCAATATTCTGTTCACTAGAATCAAGACACTAGGTCCAGGGCTTCCCTGGTGGCACAGTGTTTAAGAATCCACCTACTAATGCAGGGGACACGGGTTCGAGCCCTGGTCTGGGAAGATCCCACATGCCGTGGAGCAACTAAGCCCATGCACCACAGCTACTGAGCCTGCACTCTAGAGACCACGAGCCACAACTACTGAAGCCTGTGTGCCATAACTACTGAAGCCCACACGCCTAGAGCCCGTGCTCCACAACAAGAGAAGCCACTGCAATGAGAAGCCCGGGCACTGCAACGAAGAGTAGCCCCTGCTCGCCGCAACTAGAGAAAGCCCGTGTGCAGCAACGAAGGCCCAACACAGCCAAAAATAAATTTAAAAAAAAATAATAAATAAATAAATAAGAAAAGAAAAAAATTAAAAACAAAACAAAAAAGCAAACAAACAAAAAAAGGCACTAGGTCCACTCAAGAGGAAAGGTTACACAGAGCATGAAAACCAGAAGGTCGGGGTCTTTGAGAACCTTCTTAGAAGCTGCCTACCACGGTCTGCCCGCTGAACCCAATGACTCACATCCCCTCTCATGTGTAAAATATATTCACTCCCTCAGAAGGTCCTCAAAAGTCACATCCCATTACAGCAACAGTTCAAAATCGAAAATGTCATCATTTAAATGAGGACCAGGTGTGGATCAGGCTCCAGGTATAGTTCCTTGAATGTACTTCCTCTCAATCTGTGCACCTGTGAAACTAGACACGATATCTACCTCAGCACGAATATACACACTAGTGGAACAGGCACAGGATAAACACTGTAGACATGTCTCTTCAAAAATGGGGAAAACGGGAGCCACAAAGTAGTCACACGAAGGGTCATAACAATTCCAAAATCCGGCAGGCAAATGGTGGAACTTACTTAACTAGGTTTCAAGGACTAGGAGTAATTCTCTGTGGTTCTTGGCTATGCCCTCTGAGTTCTTGGTTCTGTTCTCTGAGCCTTTCTTTTCATGAAGGGTAGCCCATGGGTTTGCAGCTGAGTAGTTTCTTAGCCTTTTTCTGCCAGTAGAATTTTGGGGTCCAATGGCCTTTTTTCAGTTTGTACAATCTCTTGTCCCTTTCGGTCTAAGTTGGCAGTGTTTTCACTGATATCATTCTCACAAAAACTTTGTGAGTCTCCTGTGATTCTCATTGGATTCTCTCCAGTGTTCTGAGTCAGGGTAAAATGTCCAACTAACAGTTGAACCAGAAACTTCTAATATTTGAACTTATTTTACTTGTTGTATGTATGTACATAATATAAAGAAAAACTCTAATTCAGAAAAAAATAATATGGAAAATGATAAACTAGAAACAAAATAATTTAAACCATTTAGAGACCCAGTTTACACCACAGGAAGAAAATAAAGTTTTCTGTGTGAAGAAAAGCATCACACTTTTTAATATAAACTAATTAAGAAGTAAGTGCTCCGTTTAGCTATCCTCCTGCTCTCGGTGATGTCTCCTCGCCCACCTGCTGTGGATGCCCACTAATCAGTTATTCAGAACATTCTCTGTTCTGTCCATCTAGCCCTCTCCCAAACACTCATGAGCGAAGAAGCAGGCCACGTGGATAACTTTCTTTAAAAAGAGTACAGAAGTTCTGGGGCTTCCCTGGTGGCGCAGTGGTTGAGAGTCCGCCTGCCGATGCAGGGGACACGGGTTCGTGCCCCGGTCCGGGAAGATCCCACATGCCGCAGAGCGGCTGGGCCCGTGAGCCATGGCCGCTGAGCGGCTGGGCCCGTGAGCCATGGCCGCTGGGCCTGCGTGTCCGGAGCCTGTGCTCCGCAACGGGAGAGGCCACAACAGTGAGAGGCCCGCGTACCACAAAAAAAAAAAAAAAAAAAGAGTACAGAATTTCTGCCCTCTTCATCTCCACTTTCCAAATACCTTTGGCTTGAGCTTATGTCTTTTTTTGCAGTTTAAGGACTCAGTGAAAGTTGCCCATGAGGGAGCAGGCAGGATCGCCCCACCTTTGTGAGGAGGCTCCTTGTGTCTCGAGCTGGATGAAGTGCTAGATAGAAATGTACAATTCCTCCCATTCAAGAACAGGAAGAGCACCCAAGAAATCGAGTCCCAGCTTCCCTTCCCATTTTCAGAACATTTTGGAGATTCCAAACAAAGCCAGTTAGGCAAGAACTTATTTAAAGCCTTGAGTTCTTTTCCACACCAAAATTTTATATTTTAAACTGTTATATAAATTGTAAGCCTGTCAGCTTTATCCTTTTATGGTTTTTGTATTTTCAGTCTTGTTTGGGAAGATCTTTCCTAATCTCAAGATTAAAAAAAAAAAAAAGTTCTCCTGTATTTAGTTCTTGTACTTCCATATGGTTTAGCTCCTCAATCCATCTGGAATTTATTTGGGGGTCTTTTCTCAAATTTATGGGTGAATTAATCCCTCCAGCAGCATTTCCTCATTTATTTGAAATGTCTCCTTTAACAAGTAAAATATTCTTTTTTTCCCATAGCTGTTTCTGGATTGTATTCTGTCCCAGTGTTTTGTTCCACTGATTCTATGTCTGCACACATTGTTTTTATTACTATAGCTTCGAGGTATGTTTTGATATCTAAAAGGACAGCCTCTTATTTTCTTTCTTTTCCCATCTTTTCTTGGCTCTTTTTTTTAATAGTTCATTGGTTTTACAACCTGAAGTAAGTCTGAGTCAGTTTTCTCATCTGAAAAGATTAAGTCTATGGACTCTACAGTCATTTTTTTCTAGATATCAGCAAGGTCCACCCAGGCAAATGGAAAGTCTTCTAGGTCTTTTAAGCAGAAGGGACTTAATACAGGGAATTGGTGACATGATATGGAAGGACTAAGTAGCTTAATGCAAAAATAGGAAGCTACGCTACTGGAGGTGCAACAGGAGGAGGAGGTACTATTGCTAAAGCATAGAGTGGGAGCCATGTGATGGAATCTAGAACCCCATAAGGTTGCCTGATGGGAGTTGGGACCATGGAGCAAGGTTCTGCAGAGCAGATACAGGAGCCACAGGAGACAACACAGGAAGCAGAGAGAGGGATAGGGAAAAATACTCTGGCTTCTCTCCTCCTCCCTTTTTCCAAGCTTCCATTAGTGCTTGCCATTGGCTGAATCAACCTGGAAATTGGAGAGCAAGGGAGCCTGGGAAATGTAGTTCCCTGTGATATAGCACAGAGATTAGGAAAGGCAAGAGAGTAATCTGAGCAGGAAAAGGCAGTTGGGCACAACCACATACCAGTTGTGTGACCTTGGAAAAGTTACTTAACCTCAGTTTGTCTCAGTTTCCTCCTCCAAAAAGTGGGGATAAATAATAATAGTACTGGCCTTCCCTGGTGGCGCAGTGGTTGAGAGTCCGCCTGCCGGTGCAGGGGACACGGGTTCGTGCC
Source organism: Hyperoodon ampullatus (assembly GCF_949752795.1). Classification (NCBI taxonomy): domain Eukaryota; kingdom Metazoa; phylum Chordata; class Mammalia; order Artiodactyla; family Ziphiidae; genus Hyperoodon; species Hyperoodon ampullatus. Next base: position 9,774,799 of record NC_136928.1, read on the forward strand.
CCGGTCTGGGAAAATCCCACATGCCGCGGAGCGGCTGGGCCCATGAGCCATGGCCACTGAGCCTGCGCGTCCGGAGCCTGTGCTCCACAACGGGAGAGGCCACAACAGTGAGAGGCCCGCGTACCGCAAAAAATATATATATATACAATAATAATAATAATAGTACTTACCTCACAAGGCTCTCGTGGGGATTAAGTGCATTAATACGTGTTAAACACTTTGTAAGCATTTAATAATAGTATTTATTATTATTATTCCATAAAATGAAGATAGCAATACCTATCTTGCAGAGCTATGGTCAACAATGAAGTGAGATAATGATTGCAAAATGTTTGCATTGTGTTGTGCATCTGGTACTGGGTACTTCCTAAATGTTAGTTCTCCTCGTAGCCTCAACGCCTCACCCTTAGTATGTGCTCAGTAATGGCTGTAGCTGACGATCATGATGGCCTCGACCTGGGGAGGATGCAGCCTCCTCAGACTGAGGAGGGACATTCTTGCTCTGCTAGAGAGCTAGGGGGACTCTGGAGGGCCGGGCCTTCAAGGGTTTGGGCAACACACAGCCCTACATCAACCAATATGCCCACATATGGAAGTGCATGTGGAATGACATCCTGCATCTTCCTCAGGTTTCTTCTCCTGCTACTGTTGGTGCCTCTCCTTTGATTTTAGCCTGTTCTTTTTGGCTCATGCAGATAACTGTGCATTTCTGTGTTCACATACACGGTAGGAACGTTCATGAGTACACGATCCTGTGTGTGTGTTGAGTACTTTCCCATTTATGAGCATTGCCCCTCTGGTCCTCCCAACAAGCCCGCTAATGCAGACAGGGCAAGCTTCATTATTATCCCTGCTGAACAGCAATGGAATCCAAGACTTCAAGAAGACAAGTGGTACACCCAAAGGCCCCCGGGGACTTGGGACAAAGCCATCTCACTCAAGTTCAGGATTCTTCCTACTAATATCTCAGGCAGCCTCCCACAAGCATGTGTGAGTTAATGTGCATATACACACGTGTGTACTCCACACATACACAATAGATTCAAATCTCTGAAGGGAAGGTTCATGCCTTATCAATCTTAATATTCCCTGCCTCAGATAAAATGTCTGGCAGCTGGAAAAGAAAAAAAATTGTGGAATTGAGTTGGCCTTGACTCTTGAACAGGACCCTCCTGGGGGAGGGGTGGGGAACATAGATGAGAATTATAGCCAGAGCCAGGGTTCAAGACCAGCTTGACTGAACTCTACAGTGCTCTGACCCTTGATTCCAGCTCTACCCAGACCTTTCTCAGGTCATCACAGAGCAGAGGACCTGGTCACCAGGAGGGAGTGAGATGCTCAGGGAAACAGATGTGCCCACCTGGCTCTGCCCTGGGGTGTGTAACAGCTTCTTCTGGGAGGTGGGATCCCTGGCAGGCAGGAGTTTGCTCTAAACCTACTGTGCTAATCAACCAACTGCCTCAGCTGCCCACCCAGGGCCTGGCATCCACACTGGTCCCTGGCAAACCAGTTGGATCAGGAGCCTCATTCATGTGGGTATGGAGCACTGGCAGGAACCATGGGACACTAGAGATGAGAAGCCCGAGCTAATAAAATGGTTGCCATTGGGCATCAGTGTTTGCCAGGCACGTCTACATCAATACTTGTTCTATTCTTCACTCAGCCAAAGGCATGGGCGCTGCTGGAGTCTGACTCAGCCCTTTGCACTGGCTTCAGCTATGAACTCATTCCCCTCCGACATTTTATTTATTTATTTATTTTTAATATTTATTTATTTATTTGGCTGCCCTGGGTCTTAGTTGCCCCATGCGGGATCTTTAGTTGCAGCACGTGGGCTCTTAGTTGCAGCATGAGGGAGTTCCCTGACCAGGGATCGAACCCGGGCCCCCTGCCTTGGGAGCTCAGAGTCTTAACCACTGGATCACCAGGGAAGCCCCACCTTTCTCCGATATTTTTTTTTTTTTTTTTTGCGGTACGCGGGCCTCTCACTGTTGTGGCCTCTCCCGTTGTGGAGCACAGGCTCCGGACGCGCAGGCTCAGCGGCCATGGCTCACGGGCCCAGCCGCTCCGCGGCATGTGGGATCCTCCCGGACCGGGGCACGAACCTGTGTCCCCTGCATCGGCAGGCAGACTCTCAACCACTGCGCCACCAGGGAAGCCCTCCGAAATTTTAAAGATTCTACGTACTCAATTGATTTGGCTTTGCTTTGCATCTGTGCTCGTTCTCCTCATCCTGAAATGGGATGCCACTCTGTCCCGTCGGTTGGAAAGACTTCTGGAGCAGGAACGCGGAGGCGGGCTCTGCACAGGTGGCCCAGGCAGCTGCCCACGCCACTGCCATGTGCTTTCAAGAGCCCTGTTGGCTGCCCCATTCTCCCCTCTGCCCACAGACATCCCAGCGCCCCTGAGAGTCAACAGGAAAAGGTTGGGCCGTGAATTAGACAATGGGCAGTGAGTGGGAAGAAAAAAAGCCCAAGGCCTCACATGGGGGCTCTGAGACCGCGTGCACCCTGCCCCCGTTACCACCCCTCAGGCCTCATTTCCTCTTACTCTCCCCTCACATCACTCTTCACTGTTCCTGGAACATGCCAGGCCCACTCCTACCACAGGGCCTTTGCACTACTCTTCACCCAGAGAGCCCCATGCTCCCTCCTGCTTCCTGTTCAGTGCTTTGCTCTGATGTCATTTTCTTGCCGAGGCCTTCCTTGACCACCTCCCTACAATTGCGAGCCCCATTCCCCACCCCCTTGCTTTTGCCCTGGCTCCACTCACCGTCCACCTTAGTTATCTGGTTGATGATTGTTCTCTCCACCTCCGCAGTTTTGTCTGTTTGCTCACTGCTGTATCTCCAGCACTGAAGCAGCGCCTGACACGTAGCACATGATCAGTGATATTTGTTAAATTTTTGCGTGGATGAGGCTGGCCTGTGAGCTGATTCCAGACAGCCCTGGGTTTGAATCAGCCCCACTCCCTTCTGGGCCTGACTCAGTTCATCTGTCTGATGACAGGGGCGCATGTGCCGCTGGGTAAGCTGCCTTCCAGTGGTAATAATTGGTGAGTCTGGGCAATATCCTCTTCCCACCCAAGAAAGGTCCAAACAGAAGGCAACGAGGGAAGGGAGGCAGGAAGCAGCTGCCAGGATGACTAACTGGGATCTTAAGTCATTGTCCCCCAGTGCCAATCGTTACAGGCCTCAGCAAGGCTCAGGATTAGTGAGACTCATGTGGCTTCCCGGCCTGACCCGGCCCAAAAGGGCCATGAGGCGCACTTGGAAAAAAAATAACTCCTTCATAGCGAGCTGACACTGAGGCCTGGAGGAGGAATTGAGATTTGCTGGACTTTGTACAGAAATTTTGCAAAACTAGACTTGATTCAGCTCTCATTCAACAAATACTGTACTTATAAGGACTCCCTCAGTGCCAGGCTCTGCTCTAGGCAGGGATGGAGCAATTAACCAGAGGAGAGAGGTCCTGCTTTGACCTGTGTGTTTACTTGTGAGTCCTGGCGTGACATCCCTCCCCAAGGCCCAGGGCCTGCTTTCCTTCCACCTCCTGCTCCCCAGTATTTTAAATCTCCCCAGATCTACTGGCTACATCTACATAGATAGATGCCATTTATCTCAAAAACAAAACAACAGCAGCAGCAAGCACCTGCACTCCCGCTAGACCACTGAGACAACGACACTGATTTCCCCGTATCCCCCTCCGGCATCCCAGTCACATCGACTTTGTGTTCCGTCCCCCTTTCGGGAAACTCCAACTCTCTTTCTCATTCTCAGCATCTTCGTGTCTTTGGTCCTACCATTCCTCAACAAAGTCACCTTCTGTACCTGTGGGGTTAATTGCTCCAGTGGTTCCCAAACTAACTGTATGTCCCTGTATTCAGCCCCTTCGAGCTGTATTATCTGAACGGTATGTCCCCTTCGAGCTGTATTATCTGAACGGTATGTCCCCTGTATTCAGCCCCTTCGAGCTGTATTATCTGAATGGTATGTCCCCTTCGAGCTGTATTATCTGAACCGTATGTCCCCTGTATTCAGCCCCTTCGAGCTGTATTATCTGAATTGTATGTCCCTGTATTCAGCCCCTTCGAGCTGTATTATCTGAACGGTATGTCCCCTTCGAGCTGTATTATCTGAACGGTATGTCCCCTTCGAGCTGTATTATCTGAACGGTATGGCCCCTGTATTCAGCCCCTTCGAGCATTCATCCTCATCTGAACCCTCCCTTCCCTTCTCTCTGCCTCTTCAGAACTGCTCATCACATCACCCTCTCACCTTCAAGGGGAGGCAGGCTTCTCTCAGGTCCCCAATCCTTGAGAAACTCTCCACCACACAGAAACACCTGCTTACCACGAGTGCATTGTCATCTGTACTGCGCACACACCTTTCCATGTAATTATCGCTGTCCGAGATTGTTTCCTGTAGGCATGTCTTATCTCTCCGTGAGACTGTAAACTCCTTGAGGGCAGGGACAATTTCTATCTTTCTGTATCCTAGACAGCCCAGTACCCACTCACCCGGCAATCAATCAGTGACAGATCTGACCTGGATTTACCAAATGGTAATATTTAAGAATCATACATTTGTTGAAATGTGTATTTGTTTACAGATGTTAAAAGGAAAATGTAGCATGCGAGGTGGTATTATACGGTCTGATTACCACGGTGTAAACTATGTACTCATAAGGGTAAAACTGGAAGGTAATCAGTAAAAATAAAAAGCATTTTGTCAGGGTTGTTGGATTATGAGTGATTTGTTTAATAATCTGTAACTATTGTTACTGCATTGTTTATGCATTTGAAAAGAGTTTTTTTTAAGTACGTGGAGGGCGTTAAGTGTCATTGAAACATTCCACTCTTGGGTACAGACTCATTAAGTATTTCTTACGAAATAAAAGGGAATGGGAGCCGGGTAGGCAGGATTGGCAGTCCTCTCGAGATTTTACTCAAGTCATATTTATACACAAATAGCTAAGCAAAGGGGGGAAGACGCCAAAGTCCAAGTTTTGCCTGCAAATGTTTATTCCCTGAGGATGGGACAGAAAAAATAAACAGCTTAAAATAACCAATGAAATCACGTGAGCTGTAAAGATTTTTTTTCTCTCCACCAGAATGGGAAGTACATGCATTCCCCTTGAGTTTCCTGGTGTTTTGTGCTCTGAAGCCCCAGCAAGCGGGGAGTATGACCGGGAGAGGGAGAGGCTGGGTACACCGTCCATCCAGGCAAGGACAGCTCTGGGCACAGGCTTCCTTTGAGTCCTTAACCTCTTCTGACACATTTATTTTATTCATATCAGACTGTGGGCTCTCAGAGATGAGGACCATGCTCTTTCTGTCAAAGAGGTGGCTCCACAGCACACCTCATATCTAAGAGGAACCCAAGAAGTCATTGGTCCAATGCCCTCATCAGACCCAGGAGGGCCAGGCTCAGAGGCATGTGCAGAGGCCACATAGCCTGGGATTCTTGGTGGGGGACTGGTTTTAGAGAGCTCTGGAGTGCCCAAGTCCAGCGCCCAGTGTCGCTCAGGTATTCAGAACGTCCCTCTAACGAGTGTGGGTTGAGCATAGATTCCCTGGGCCAGAGAGATGGCAGAGGAACGACAATAAACAAAGAGTGCTCCCTAACATTAGGAGCTTGGGATTCAGAGGGAGAGATGGGGCAAGTTCACCGATAACCAGAATACAAAGCAGAAAGGAAGGAGTGTTGCAAGAGGCATGCGCGGAGGAGGCAGGGAGCCTCTGAGGAGGTGGGCTGAGAACGGCTCCAACGGCATGAAGCTGGCATTAAGGGGTTCAGGACGATGCAAATGAGGTCAGAGGCACCGAAACAGTTGCATTCGTTAAACAAATACTGGCTGATCACCCACTACCAGGTGCCAAGCAAGGTTCTAGGCACTTGGGAAGCAAATCTCTCCTCTTGCAAAATTTACATTCAAGTAAGAGTAGGAACACTACAGGGACTTGCCTGGTGGTCCAGTGGGTAAGGGCCCGGGGTTCCATCCCTGGTCGGGGAACTAGATCCCGCATGCCGCAACTAAGAGTGCGCGTGCCACAACTAAGAAGTACGGATGCTGCAACTAAAGATCCTGCATGCCGCAACAAAGACCCAGCACAGCCTAAATAAAAGTAAATAAATATTTTAAAAAAAGAGTAGGGACACTACACAAGATACACAAGTAAAAGTAGGTTAGGTGGGCTGGTGAAAATGTAAAATTGTGCAGCCACTGTGGAAAACAGTAGGGCAACTCCTTAAAACATTAAACATAGAATTATCATTTGATCCAGCAATTCCCCTTCTGTGTATATTCTCACCCCATGAAGAAATCTGGGGTAAGCGTAGTCCAAAAAGAGCGATCAGCAAGTGAAAAGCTCTGAGGCGGAAACGGCCAGGAGGCCACTGTGTCAAGGCCATTGCCATGAGAATCCATGGGTTTACCTTTGTGCCTCTTTGGTTGATTCCAGTGGTACTAGGGAAACTGCTTAACAGTGGAACTGGGAAAAATATGCCTCAGTCCTGGGGGACAATGCAAGAGCATAGGATCTTATTTGGGTGAGAGGTGGGAGGAGTGACTTGGCTTTATTGAACTCAGAGCAAAGTCACTATAGGCTCTAGCAGTTACACTTCTTTGGGGAACATGATCACTCAGACCATAGAGCTGCATGTAACCATAACTTCATCTCTCTGGAAACAAGTCTGCTAGGACAGGAGCTGAGAATTCTTTCTCCATGACTTGTGGGTGAGTTTGTGATCTATGAGAACACTGGGTTTTGCATTTCTCATTACACGGCTCTCATAGCTCCTGGGTTTGGAAGAGGTCACTGTCATTAAATTCTCTTATGACTTTCGCCCCCATCAAACCAAGGATAAAGGTGAATAAAGAACTCATCCAAAGCAGAATGCTCCAACGCCCCCAAGATAATTTCTTTTCATAAAACCTGGAGTTTCATGCCAGGGGCACTACATAAAAATAAAGCCAGAGTAACCAAGTGCAAATTATATTGTTATAGACAATGCTGTAAGATGAAATCTTTCTTTCAAGGTATTTTAATTGCCAGGTGCAAAAGATAGTAGACTCTTTTCTTCTTGAAACTTTGCCAGCCTTGTAGCTAATGCCCACTGTAGCTGCATCAAAGGCTCTGGGGCATCTCTGCCAAGATGTGATGGCCAAGAACCAGTGATGACTTCAGCGTAGGCTTTCTCCACCTGCCAGCCCTGCTGCCATCTTGGCCTGGTCTGCACACCAGCTTCCTGACTCTGTCTGATTTGCAGGTCCCATTGGATTGTTTGTCCTCATGTAGTGGCTAATACTCACAGTAAAGTTTTTAGGAAGCTAAAGTTTAACGCTGAGGGATGCTGTGTCCCTAAGGGTGGTCTCTGGAGGGATCGTCTCTGGAATTCTCTGCTAAGACCCAGTGTGTCTCAGCCACTGTGTTATGGAAAGAGCATAGGAAGAAATAGGAGACAGGAAGTCTGAGGCTTAACCATGATTCATCTCTGTGCTGGTTATCTTCTGCTTGCTTAACCCACCCTAGAGCCATGCCCTACTGGGCTCTGCCCTGCCCTGTGCCCCGGGAGACTGACCTGTATAGATATCAACAGGCTCCGTTGTCTTCTGGCCTAAGTAAGGCCAAGGGGGATCTCTAGGAGGAGAGAGAGGTTGGTTGTTAGTTCCCCCGACTCCTTCCTAGGTGGCCGCAGGCTGCCGTCTCTTCCCCCTGAAGGTGTCTCTCTCCAGGTTCTGGTGACTGCACCCTCCTCTCTCTTTCACAGGGCTAGGTAGCTCCCCAAAACTCCACAATGTCCCTTGCATTTTTCCCGCTTTTGTAAAGAGTTCCTTTATTGAATTCTGCTGAAAAGATCCAGTTAGAGTGTGTCCTCTTCCTCCTGCCGGGACCCTGACTGACATGGCCATGAATGAGCTGGGTGGCCCTGGTCACACCAACTTAGGCCTTGGTTTCATCATCTTTAAAATGGAGATAGGACTTCCCTGGTGGCTCAGGGGTTAAGAATCCGCCTGCCAATTCAGGGGACACGGGTTCGAGCCCTGGTCTGGGAAGATCCCACATGTCGCGGAGCAACTAAGCCCGTGCACCACAACTACTGAGGCTGCACTCTAGAGCCCATGAGCCACAACTACTGAGCCCACGTGCCACAACTACTGAAGCCTGCGCGCCCAGAGCCCGTGCTCCTCCACGAAGAGAAGCCCCCACTCGCTGCAACTAGAGAAAGCCCGTGCGCAGCAACAAAAACCCAATGCAGCAAAATATAAATAAGTAAATAAATAAATTTACTTTAAAAAATAAAAATAAAATAAAATGGAGATTAAGATGCCAGTTCTTACACACTTGTTCCAGAGTTTTCATTAGGTTTATAATGCATATAAAGTACTAAATAAACACGTTTTAAAAATAAATATGCTATCTAAGTTTCACAATTCCAGGAATGCCTAAAAATAACATGTTATCTTTTATATGTCAATATACTGCTACCAATATACGACACTTTGGGTAGTTTTTCTAAAATATACATGGGTTTTTATTAAATACCCAAAAGGTTAACTGGTTTTTACTGTGATAAACATAAGCACATTAGATGGTCAATAATAATCCTAAAATCCCAAATTCAGGAAGATAAGACAGATAAGACAAAAACATTTTCCATATTTTGTACCCTTCAAGGTAGTAATAATTAGAATTTACCCTTCAAGGTAGTAATAACTAGGAAAAAAATCTAAACATAAATATTGACATATCTTTCCTTTTTCATAAATAAAAATAGCTTTATTATCACCACTAGCTACCAAGAGTCAACCTGGTATCGGAAAAAGACATTGACAGACTTAAAAGACATCCCGAATTTATTTTTTTATTTTTAAAAACTGTAATTTAATTTTTATTTTATATTGGAGTTTAATTTATTTACAATGTTATGTTAGTTTCAGGTGTACAGCAAAGTGATTTAGTTATACATATATGCATTCTTTTTCAGATTCTTTTCCCATATAGGTTATTACAGAATATTGAGTAGAGTTCCCTGTGCTATACAGTAGGTTCTTGTTGATTATCTATTTTATATATAGTAGCCTGTGTATGTTAATCCCAAACTCCTAATTTATCCCTCTCTGCCACCTTTCCCCTTTGGTAACCATCAGTTTGTTTTCGAAGTCTGTGAGCCCGTTTCTGTTTTGTAAAACATGTCCTGACTTTAAATGCCACTTCTGACACATCCTATACGTGTGACCTCAAACAGAGCGTTTAATCCCTCTGTTTTCATCAGATCTGTAAATGGGGGGTAATAGTTGTCTCCTCCACTTCTGTATGAGATAACAGTGAAAGTCCCTTGTAAATGAAATTGAGCTATTGGTAATTGCTCGCCTAAGGCTTCTTTAAATACGGCATCTCTGATTATTCTCATCTGATTAAGATAAGTAGGGGCACTAGGGCTGCCCTGATTTGAGACTCAGAGGGGGATGGTGTAGGTCTTGGGGGAAGGAAGTGAGGGGACAAGACAGATGAGGGCCAGATGTCCTGACTAACTAGCACGGAAGAGCCACCCTGGGCTGGCTGTAGTCCAGACATAGAAGTTGGGCTCAGCGGCGGAAAAGACCAGTCCTTGCCCTCGAGGATTTTACCCTTTAACTAGGGAACTAAGTATAACCTGCAGAAAATCTTTCCTGTGTGCTTCACAGGAAGCTCCAAGCTCCCTGCGCACTGGAACATCTCCATCAGCTGCAAGAAGGAGCTGGGCCTCCGGTGGAACCCAGGTGCAGGGGTGAAGCACGGGCACCCAGCAGGGAGGAGGCTGGCTGTGGGGAGGGGGAAACAGCTTTAGAAAGGGGCCAGACTGCTGGGGCCTCAGGGCCAGGCACGATAAGGTAATATTTACATTCATGCATTAGGAAACAGAAAGCCACCACACAGTTGTGAGCAAAGAGTCCAAAGGTGAAAGTGCATTTTTTAGAAAGATGGGTTTGGCAGAGATGGGCAGGAGGAAGTGATGGAAGACTGCAGAAAAAAGATTTTTTTCCCCCCGCTCCTTTAAAGAAACCTAAAATATTTGCAATATAACTTGTGACTTAGGATAAGTGGTTCTACCTCCTAATGAAGACAGGCCCCTCCCAGAATATTTGTTTTCCCTTTAAATAAAGTTTATTTACCCTGCAAAACAAGAAGCTTACACTACTGTGAGGTGACTGTCACAGCTCTGAAAGTCCCAAATCAGATGGGGCGTCTCCACCCAAGGTCCTGTGGATTTACAACCACACTTCTCGTGCTTGTCACACTCTAGTTACAGAGTATGTGAGTGTTTAAAAAAACAAAACAAAACAAAAAAAAACTGTTCCCACACAATATTAACCCTTTGGTATTTCAGAGGTGAACACTGAGGTTCAACTTGGCCCTCTTTTTGGTTTTTGTGAGCCGCTTTCCCTTATTGTCAACTCACCCTGCAGACCCAGCTCAGCAGTGAAGTCTTATTCACTATCCCGCCCAGGCTTTGGCTCAGCTTAGACCCAGAAGCACCTGGATAAGCTCCCTCAGTAGCCAACAACATTTTGTCTCGGGTCCAAGTTGTTTATTTATCTTTCCTAGGCTATTTGAGTCATTGAAAGAAATGTATTTGCTTTTTCAACTTCTCTATTCCCTAGAATGTTGCTTCCTTTTTTTAAATACATGACATGATAAAGAAGTTATGCTGAGTGTTTTTTTTGCAGATTTTGAAGGAGGGGGAGGGAGGGTCTAATTTGAAATAGAGAAAGAGGGAATTAGCCTTTTATTTGGTTTTTATTTTTCCCCTGCATTGTCATCTTCACCGTCGTATGTTGAAATGCAACATATATTGGCACAGAATACACGAAAGGCATTGGTGTACACAAATGTCATAACTCCTGCCCACTGGGGGCTTCCAATCCAGTTGGGTGGTCTGTATGGAATCAGCTATACGTTCTGGGTCACGACAGAAGTCTAGAGGAGGGGGCGATGGTCAAATGAAGGGAGTCAGGGAAGATTTGGAGGAGGTGGGGCCCCAGAGGATGGGTGGGACCTGGGAGACCCAAGCTGAGGGGTAGGTTCTGGGCAGGGAGAAGCCCCAGGAGAGGCTGCAGAGGCTGCCACAGGCTGGCTGTGTCTGATGAACCTGGTGTGCGGGGTGCCCTGGAGAAGCGGGTGGGGCAGAGGGAATGACAACTCTGAAGGTAGGGCCGTCATGGAGCAGGGGCTCAGGGTCTGTGGCTGGCTGCAGGGGTCCTGAGCCCTGAAGCTGTGCTGCTTTGGGGGTATGTTTGTGCAGGCTTCAGCAGAGATGACCACGGAGGCCCAAGGAGTTTGGGGAGAGCTTTGCATGCTTTGGCTGAAGGGTCTGGATTTTACTCCATGGAAGCCAATGAGTTTGGAGGCCAAAAAGCAAGGTATCATGGGGAAAACAGTTGTTGTGTATGGGTTTTGCTGCTGCCGTTTGGTTTTTATTTTTTAAAGATGAATCCAGAGGTGGTGGGTTAGGTGAGGAGGAACTCAGGGAGGGAGATGATTTCAGTCTCTTATGGTTCAGGCACGAGGTGAAAAAGGACCAAACACAATGATGGGAAGGGCAGGAGAAACATTATAAAAGACAGATTGGCAAGAGTTTGTGACCACATGTGACGGGAGAAAAAGAATGTAGTAGTGAATCAGAGTGACCAGTCAGCCCAAGCTAGGCATAACTAGGTTTACACGCAATACTGGCTTATTTCTATAGCTTCTTGCTTTTAACAACAGATTTTGCTTACAAACTGCCCCCAGGATCATTTTCTTGAAGGATCAATGTACCTTCTCAAAAGGGGGTTTGAGTGACCAACAAACTTTGAGCTCCTTCGTAGACAGAGAAGCTGGGCCGGGGCACCCTGTTGAGCTGACAGTGGCCAAACATGTAAGGGTTTCCAGGAGAAAGTCACAACAGGCCTTAGGGATTCATCAGGTTTCGCTGTTACATCTTTCTTGTAAATTATTATTAAACAGGCAACATAAAATCATTGAAGAGAGTTGCAGAAAACAGGAGAAAGCATTTCCATTTTTGGCTTTGGCAGCTAGATGCCTGAATAATCCTGCTGACCAAGGCAGCGAATGCCCCAAATAAAAGTCCATATTTGTTGAAAACCTACTACACTCAAGACACTTTGGAATTTTAAAACAATGAATTCAAAGGTAAGCTGTAACAGGAAATTAATGTTTTTTAATACCACTTTCACTTAATCAAAGAAATATTAAAACTTTTGTTATCTTGAAAAGAAATGGATTAGTCAGAATGTTGTTTCCAGACATTTGTTTGGTTTTCACTGGACTTTTTGGCTTTGGGTCAACAGAGTTTGCTCCTGTCTGTGCAGCTCTGAGTGGTGCTTGTGAGCCAGACCCCACCCAAGCCACAAGGGGAGATTTTCCGGGTTGCCCAGGCAAGGTTGTCACCTCCTGTGCCCAGAAGTGCGGGTCACTGCAGTGCAAGCTGACAGGCTTCTCTCTGGCCCTGTCTCAAAGCCCCTTTCCAACAGGTCTGCTAGAACCTGAGGATGAACAGAGCAGGGACTGAGACTTGGGACCAGATGGGAAGCTGGAATCCCTCTGGAAAATCAATTTAGCATTATCTAGACAAGTTGAAAATGTATAAACCTTAAGTCCCAGAAATAACCCCAGAGAAACTCTTGATGGTGGGCCCCAGGAGTCACATGCAAGAATGTTCACAGCAGCACTGCCAGCAACAGCAAAAAAGTTGCAAACAATCCAAACATCCATTGAGAGGCAAATGGAGAAGAAAAATGGCAGAGCATTCACATAGCAGAGTATTATACAGCTATAGGCCACAGCATACAGGAATGTCACAAATATCACATGGAGTGGTGAGAAAAGCAAATCAAAGAATACCTACTGTATAATTTAGTTTATATAAAGTTCAAAAGCATGCAAAACCAGGCTTCCCTGGTGGTGCAGTGGTTGACAGTCCGCCTGCCGATGCAGGGGACACGGGTTCGTGCCCCGGTCCAGGAGGATCCCACATGCCGCGGAGCGTCTGGGCCCGTGAGCCATGGCCGCTGAGCCTGCGCGTCCGGAGCCTGTGCTCCGCAACGGGAGAGGCCACAGCAGTGAGAGGCCCGCATACCGCAAAAAAAAAAAAAAGCAGGCAAAACCAGCAGATTGTTCAAAGATGAGTATTTTAGGGTAAAATTACAAAGAAATGCAAGAGGATAAGCAACAAAAATTTAGGAGGGGGCTGGGATGGGAAGAAGTACACAAGGGGGCCTCAATGGTGTGGGTTGTAACATATCTTAAACTGGTTGTAGGTAGTTGGGTGCTCATTTTGTACACTTTCTCATATGATCTATTATATGCATTTAATATTGAATTCGATTCTGAAAAACAAGATAGGGGTAGAAGTCTCCTGCAAAAGACGTGATTACAAAGCCTTATCCTCATCATCCCGGAACTCAAGACTCATCAACTCTATCTTTGTTTAACAGTCAGAAAAACAAAATGGAGAGGCCAAGTACGTATATGGAGCAAATGTAGGTGGAGAAAAATGACCCAAGAGCCCCAAGTTTCTCTGTCTTCTGGATCACATTTGTGTTTTAGCATTTCTTCTTTTTTATTTTTCATTTATTACTGTAGTGGGAGGCACAAACGACTGGGTGTAAGACAGGCTCAAGGATGTATTGTACAACACGGGGAGTGGAGCCAATATTTTGTAATAACTGTAAATGGAAAGTAACCGTTAAAAACTGTATTAAATTTTTTTTTTTAATTTTTTAAAGAAAAACATAATAATGCAGATAGTAAAGTCTATGGTAAGAAGATATTTTCTGCATGAGAGTTTAAACTAGCCAGTTTGATAAGAGGTAGACAGTATGATGAACAGTGGAAAGCAGCTTCATGTATGGATGAAATTGTTATTGTCAAAATACAAACAAATAAAAAGGATTCAGTGTTGAAATTGTGAAATCGTAAAGAAAAAAGGAGCTATAGAATAACTCAAAAAAAAAAACACCCCAACACATTTCTTGAGTATGTCATAAGCTAGGCAGGGTTTAGGTTATGAGGACTGGCCAGCGGCAAGACATGCTTCCTGCCCTCGTGGAGAAGACAGATAATTAAGCAATAGCGGTAAACGAGTGCTGCACGGAAGTACAGGAGGCGGGGGAGACAGGGCGGCGGCAGGCAGCTGAGCCTGGGGAGATGTGCTTTGGAGGGTAATAAAAGCAGATGCTATTTCATGCTAGGCCATGTTCTAGGCACTTTACATATTCTATACACCATATACGAACCCGCTGAGTCCTCACAACAACCCTAGTGAGGTAGGTGCTATCATTAGCCCCGTTTTTTTGCAGATGAGGAAATTGAGTCGCAGAAGGGTTAAATGACCAGCCCAAGGTCACACAGCTAGCAAGTGCTGAGCCAAGGTTTAAACCCCCCTGCGCACTGGTGTTCTTCAGCACCGCCCTCTGCTGCCCCGCATGCTTCCCTGAGAAAGTGACATTCTGGCCGAGGCCAGAGAGAGGAAAAGCAGAAACAGAGGAGGGGGGTGGTGAGAATTCTGGGCAGGGCCCGTGTATGTATCACTTGAAGGTGATACAAGGAGCTAAAATAAGTATTGAGCCACAAAAAGTGTGAAAGACCCTTCCAGCTGAGAGCAGTCCTCTTTCACCTCTTTTTTTTTCGGGACTTGGCCTAGAAGAAGCAGTGCGGGAAAGAGATGAGGTCCAGGGGAGGTGGTCTGCGCTCCGTCAGTTTCCCTGGGTGAGACAAAGCCCTTGGTGCCAGGGCTCCAAGGGTTTCCAAAGACCCATGGCAACAACTGCCAGGGCTCCTGGGAATGTCCCCAGGCATCCAGGCTCCTGCCGCCTGGCCAGTCTCTCTGTCCCCTCCGGGCCTTATTTCCCAAATGGACCCAACATCAATGAAGGATGAGACCTAAGGCACGACCTAGCAAACAGCTGGCAAACTATTTTTAAAATCCAATTTAAAATTGTGTATGTGTAAGCCCCAGTGTATTTCTCTGGGGGATTCTATCTTTCAAGTGGAAATTTTTTTAAGTCAAATAAGGTAATCTCTATTTTGATTCCCATCAAGCCCAAGTGCAGGGCCCTGCAGCCTAGGGGAAGTGCTAATCCACTTTAAGCACAGGCAAGTCGGAGCTTGGGAGTCAGGGCGACTCCAGGACCCAGAGAGAAAGGTCAGGACTGCTGATATTTATCGTGTTAACACCGTTAGTGTGTGTTTGGCTTTGTCTGGCAGAAGAGAAGAAATAGAAGATATGAATTATGGCTGTGGACGTGGGGGAGAGCGAGCCTTCTGGGATCTGCCCGAATGTTGTTCAGCTTCCTAAATCTTGGACTCTCGCTAGCCCCTTTCCAAGAAAAAAAATAATAAAGCATTCAGAAGAAATAGGAGTGAGGAGAGAGGAGGGTGCCTGGGCAGGAAACAGAGCAGAGAAAGCGAGAGGGAGGGCAGAGAGGGGTGGGGACTCAGCTCGCCAGCACTTCACAAGGCCTGCTTGTCTAACTCAGGCCACTGTCTTTTTGGTGATCCTGCAGTTGCCAAGCCTCAGCCTCAGGCGCCACTGGTGAGATAAAGCATCTTGTCCCAGGGCCAGCCGCATAGCTTATCCTGCGAGGATGACAGCATTTTGCTTCCCCTGACAAACACCTTTTGCATTCAGCCAATCAGATTTATTTGTCTGTGCTTTTCTTCTTTCTGAGGCCTAAACTGGATGGATACATCTAGAAAAAGGATTTCCGCAGCTTTTTTTTTTTTTTCCCCAGGTACTTTCTAAATTTCATTGCTCCTACCTCACTCTTTTTGTCTCAAACAAATAAACAAACAAACTTTAGGATAACTCAAAATGACCCTTGGCTGCCTGGAGGGTCAGGCCTGTCGTGGCCACTGCCCTGGCCAGAGTCATCATCCAAGCAGGTGAAAAGTTTTGGTTTTTTAAAATTAATTTATTTATTTTTGGCTGCATTGGGTCTTCATTGCTGCACGTGCGGGCTTTAGTTGCGGTGAGCAGGGGCTATTCTTCATTGCAGTGAGTGGGCTTCTCATTGTGGTGGCTTCCCTTGTTGCAGAGCACGGGCTCTAGGTGCGCAGGCTTCAGTAGTTGTGGCATGCGGGCTCAGTAGCTGTGGCTTGCGGGCTCTAGAGTGCAGGCTTAGCAGTTGTGGTGCACGGGCCCAGTTGCTCCACAGCATGTGGGATCTTCCCGGACCAGGGCTCGAACCTGTGTCTCCTGCATTGGCAGGCGGATTCTTAACCACTGTGCCACCAGGGAAGCCCCCAAGTGAAAGTTTTGAGTCATTGGAAGGAGACACATCCTGGGGTGGAAAGGAGACGGTCCTAGCCAGGCGAGGTGGGCCTGGAGTGGAAGGAAGCTCCTGACAGGAAAACCTAATAATTTGTTTGCTGTGATGGGACCCAGGGTGGTGCTGCAGGAGGCTGCTCTCAGGAAGGACAGTTCTAGGAAGAAGGAGGGGAATAAGGCAGGGAGCCAAGTCAGAGGAGGGCTTTTCAGATAAACCACGAACCTATAAATATAACTTCCCAGGGCTCAGTGATCGCTAGTATCTGCAGCCATGAAGTGATCACAGTTTCACCAGGCAGCTCATGCTCAAGTCTCATCCTTTAAAAAGCCTTTTTTTTTTAAAGCTTATCTTTTGGATAACTTTTTTAAAAATTTTATTTACTTAATTTATTTTTGGCTGCATTGGGTCTTCATTGCTGCACGTGCACACGTGGGCTTCAGCAATTGTGGCACATGGGCTCAGTAGTTGTGGCATGTGGGCTCAGTAGTTGTGGCTCACGGGCTCTAGAGCGCAGGCTCAGTAGCTGTGGCGCACAGGCTTAGTTGCTCCACAGCGTGTGGGATCTTCCCAGACCAGGGCTCAAACCCACGTCCCCCTGCATTGGCAGGCGAATTCTTAACCACTGCACCACCAGGGAAGCCCTGAAAAGCCATTCTTGTATTGAACTAATGGATAGCAAGTCCTCAGCATGTGTCAGGGCCTGATATATGGTAACTGCTCTCTAAATGATTATTATTGAGCAGAAAGCTGCCTTTCCCAAATATTTAGCCACTGGTCCAGTGCTGTCTTTAAAAGCAACCAGGGGACTTCCCTGGTGGCACAATGGTTAAGAATCCGCCTGCCAATGCAAGGGACATGGGTTTGAGCCCTGGTCCGGGAAGATCCGACATGCCGTGGAGCAACTAAGCTTGTGCACCACAACTACTGAGCCTGCGCTCTAGAGCCCGCGAGCCACAACTACTGAGCCCGTGCGCCTAGAGCCCATGCTCCGCAACAAGAGAGGCCACTGCAATGAGAATCCCGCGCACTGCAACGAAGAGTAGCCGACGCTCGCCACAAGTAGAGAGAGCCCGTGCACAGCAATGAAGACCCAACGCAGCCAAAAATTAATTAATTAATTAATTAATTGAAAAAATAATAATGCTGTAAAAAATAAATAAAAATAAAAAATAAAATAAAAGCAACCAGGTCCACGTCTGATCCTCTTTGTTCTCGTTTCCACAATAAACATCTTCAGTTCCTTCCA
Organism: Hyperoodon ampullatus; assembly: GCF_949752795.1. Classification (NCBI taxonomy): domain Eukaryota; kingdom Metazoa; phylum Chordata; class Mammalia; order Artiodactyla; family Ziphiidae; genus Hyperoodon; species Hyperoodon ampullatus. The sequence goes on from NC_136928.1 coordinate 9,792,361, forward strand.
GCAGATCTGATACAGCATGGCTTCCAGACACACCACCATGGTTGCCCTCAATAGACAGTTAGAATTATCAATGGCCCCTTAAAACATTTTAAACATGGTACCCAGGCTTGAATCGAATATCTCAGGTATTATCTGACCATCCAAGAATATAGTGGAAAAGTACTCCTTAAATTCTCTTACCTGTTCATACACAAATCATTATGCTAAGCATGCATGAAACGCTGGAGATTCGAAAATAAATAGAACATAGTGCCTGTCATTTGCAATTGCCCCAAATGGGGCTACTTATCATCATACTTGAATGGATTAATAAATCATGGTCTATTCACACAATAGAATATTACATGGCAATGAAAATGAACTATCTACAACTGCATGCAACAATATGGATGACTTTCACAGATGCGATGATCAAAAACGCCAGGCACAAAACAGTAAATACTATTTTGGGTTTATATTTTAATTTACAAAAACAGCTGAAGCTATTCTATGCTGTTAAAAGACTGGACAGTGGTTCCCCTGAGGAGGGAGATGGAGCATGTAAGAGAACACATTATTGCTATAATACTTAGTTTCTGTATCTGGGGGCTAAGTGCATGAGCATATTCAGTTTGTGAAAACTCTGTGAGCTATACATTTACAATATGTGCATTTTTTCTGTTTGAATGTTACATATATATATATATATATATATATATATATATATATTTTTTTTTTTTTTTTTTTTTTTTGCGGTACGCGGGCCTCTCACTGTTGTGGCCTCTCCCGTTGCGGAGCACAGGCTCCGGACACGCCGGGTCAGCGGCCATGGCTCACGGGCCCAGCCACTCCGCGGCATGTGGGATCTTCGCGGACTGGGGCACGAACCCGTGTCCCCTGCATCGGCAGGCGGACCCTCAACCACTGCGCCACCAGGGAAGCCCGAATGTTACGTATTAATAAGAGGTTAATGGGGGAAAATATCATGCATAGGATCAAGTTAATTGGAGGAGACAGAGAGTGAGATAACTTTGGTTCCACAAGGTAAATGTGGTGATAGAGAAATATACAATGTGTGTTACAGCCATACAGACAGAAGAAGGAGCAAGCAGCTGAGGCTCAGGGATGGAACAGGGTCAGTGAGACCTCCTGGAGGGACTCTAGAACTAAACAGGAGCTGAACATCATTCTCTGAGACTGAATACTAGGAAAGAAGGTAAATCTTGTTTTAGATACACTTACAGAGAGAGGGCTGAGACATCAAAGGCACTCACCCCTGAGGGCCTCGTTTGCTCCCTGAAGTAGAAAAGCAAGATAGGCCACAAAGATGAGAGTGGAAGTGAAATGTGAGACATGAACATGGTGACAGTTTAGAATAACTGGGGAATGAGGGCCAGAGCCAACCAAGGATAAGTAGAAATAATTTGATGGGTGGTACAGGGAGAGCCCAGCAGAGCTACAAACCGTGAACTTGGAGTGGGGCCCTTCTCACTGGTGGGTGGCTTTTTCAAGAGCATAAACAGAAAGTCCAGGGTACCTTAAAAAACCAGCCATTGTGGGCTTCCCTGGTGGCGCCGTGGTTGAGAGTCCGCCTGCTGATGCAGGGGACACGGGTTCGTGCCCCGGTCCGGGAAGATCCCACATGCCGCGGAGCGGCTGGGCCCGTGAACCATGGCCGCTGAGCCTGCACGTCCGGAGCCTGTGCTCCGCAACGGGAGAGGCCACAAGAGTGAGAGGCCCGCGTAACGCAAGGAAAAAAAAGAATCAGCCATTGTGTCTGGCCAGGAGCAGAGAACATCGGTTGTGTGTGACCCCACCCCCTCCTGTTTTCCTCTCACAGCTCTGATCGTGCCTCAGCCTCACTGAGGGTTCCTCTTCCTCCACCCAACACTTAAGGACAGGTGAGCTCTAGAGTCCCGCTTTGAACCGGCCTTTTTTTTGGTCTACCCAAATCCTAAGTTTCAACTACTACGGGTCGTCGATCTGATGTGTTCCATCTCCAACTCAGAATTCTCTGAGCTCCATCCCTATATGTCTACTCAACATGATCAAATTCAACAAGTTCATCAACTCAGCATGTGCACAACTGAACTCATTATTTTCTTTCCCACCCTCTTCCATCTCTATCCCTCTCCTTCCTTCTGAGTGTTTCCTTGCACAGCATCACCATCCACTCAGTTGCCCAAAGCAGATGCCTGGGGCCCCTCATCCTCCTTATCCAATCAGGCATCAGGACCATCAATCTCCAGGACTTCCCCGGTGGTCCAGTGGGTAAAACTCCACGCTCCCAATGCAGGGGCCTAGGTTCAATCCCTGGCCGGAGAACTAGATCCTGCGTGCATGTCACAATGAAAAAGTTTGCATGCCGCAGCTAAGAGTCCACATGCCGCAACTAAGAAACCCGCATACTGCAACTAAAGCCCTTAGTGCTGCAACTAAGACCCAGTGCAGCCAAAATAAATAAATATTAAAAAAAAAAAAAGACCATCAGTCTCCCTTTTTAATAACTCTCCTGTCTGGGGCAGTGTCTCCACCCCCGCCATCACTTTCTCAGTTTGGGCCCCGCTCTGTTGCAAAAACTTTTGACCAGTCCCCCTGACTCTAGTCTCTTATCTCCCCTCCATCCTCCAGCCCTCTGCCCTGGTGACCTTCCTAAAACCCAAATGATCGGTCACAATGCTTTCATTAATGCAGCTTAAACAAGACAGTCCTGTGTCAGGACAAACCATAATCTCCCAACTAAGGGACCCTTCTTCTCCTTCTTCTTTATCCCTCCACGTTCCTCGTCCGTTTTTAAAATATTTATTATTTTAAAAGTCTTATATTCACATAGTATTAAAAAAATCAAATAGTATAGAAAAGCATCAAATAAAAGGCAGAAGTTATCTTTTCCTCCTGCCAACCCCCAGAACCATTCTCCAAAAGTTACCACCACTTCTTATGTACCCTTCCTGAAAGAAAAAGTCTGCATATATCTATATTTTAATTTAACACAAATGAGATCATACTGCTGTGCACACTGGTTTATTTTTTTAAACAAAACACATCTAGAAGATCTCTCCGTGCCAGTATATACGGGTCTACCTCATATTTTAATGACTGCATGCTTTTCCATTACGTGGATGTATTTAACTTATCCCCTGCTGATGGATGTCTAGGTGCTTTCCAGTTTTTTTGTTATTACCGACAATGTTGCAGTGAACATCCTTGTACGTAATTTTGGCATAATTTTGCCAGTATATTCCTAGGGCAAATTTCTAGCAGTAGAATTTCTAAGTCACTGAGAATAGGCATTCAAAATGTTGACAGACATTGCTGAATTGCCCTCCAGGAGAGCTGAATCTGTTTATGCTCCCAGGAATAGTGTATGAGGGTGCCTATTTCCCCATAATCTTGTGAACACTGGGCATTACCAAACTTTTGTTTACCAATCTGATGGATGACAAATGGAATCTCATTGTTTTGCGATGCATTTCTTTAACTATGAGTGAGGTTGAATACATGTCTATTACATATCTATTCGCTATTTGTGTTTCTTGTAGATTGTTCACATCCTCTGCCTATTTGGTGGTTAGTTTGAGTCTGGGTGTGTGAACCATTGTCTCTCCCAGGGAAGTTAATAGATTGACAGAACTCCATGAATTTCAACTTTGCCCAAATAGGAGCCTCAAACAATCGAAGACTGAGTGGTCCCTGAAAGTTTAAGTAAGGATCTACTCCTGGAGTTTTCTGTCCAGTGATGCTTGGCCCAGTCAGCTGACCACACCTTACTTCCTATGCAAGCATCACCCCAAAAAGAAGCTACATATCTATTAGCAAATCATTTCCATTCCCTTTTCCTCTCAGGTCCTGGATACCATTAATCTACTTTCTGACTCTATAGATAGATTTTCCTATTCTGAACATTTCATATAAATAAAATCATAATATGTGATCCTTTGTGACTGGCTTCTTTCACTTAGCATAATGTTTTCAAGGTTTGTCCACACTAAAGCATGTATCAGTATTTCATTCTTTTTTATGGCCAAATAATATTCTATTGTATGGATATACCACATTCTATTTATTATTGATAGACATTTGGTTTGTTTCCACCTTTTAGCTATTATGAAAAAACTGCTATGAACATTCATGTACTAGTTTTTGTGTGAACATATGTTTCAGCTCTCTTGGGTATATATCTAGGGGTGGAATTGCCGGGTCATACGATCATCCTATGTTTAAATTTTTGAGAAACTACCAACCTGTAGTATCTGCACCATTTTACATTTTCACCAGCAATATATGAGTGTTCTAATTTCTCCACATCATTCTCAACACTTGTTATTATGTCTCTTTTATTATAGTCATGCTAGTGGGCATGAAGTGGTATCTCACTGTTTTGATTTGCATTTCTCTAATGACTAATGATTTAGACCATATTTTCATGTGCATATTGGACATTTGTGATCTTCTTTGGAGAAATGTTTATTCAAATCCTTTGCCCATTTAAAAGTTAGATTTCTTGTTTTTTTACTGTTGAGGGGTAAGAGTTCTTTGCATATCCTGGATACTAGACCCTTGTCAGATATATGATTTGTAAATATTTTCTCCCACTCTGTGGGTTGTCTTTTCACTTTGTTGACAGTTTCCTTTAATGCAGAAAAGTTTTTAATTTTGATGAAATCTAATTTATCTATTTTTACTTTGGCTGCTTGTGTTTTTGGTGTCGTATATAGGAAACCATCGCCTAGGGACTTCCCTGGTGGTGCAGTGGTTAAGAATCTGCCTGCCAATGCAAGGGACACAGGTTCAAGCCCTGGTCAGGGAAGATCCCACATGCCGTGGAGCAACTAAGCCCGTGCACCCCAACTACTGAGCCTGCGCTCTAGAGCCTGTGAGCCACAACTACTGAGCCCAGGTGCCACAATTACGGAAGCCCACGTGCCTAAAGCCCATGCTTCACAACAAGAGAAGCCACCACAATGAGAAGCCCGTGCACCACAACAAAGAGAGCCCCCACTCGCTGCAACTAGAGAAAGCCCCAGTGCAGCAACGAAGACCAAACACAGCCAAAAATAAACAAATAAATTAATTAATTATTAAAAAAAAGAAACCATTGCCTAGTCCAAGACAATGTAGATTTACTCCTATGTTTTCTTTTAGGAGTTGTGTAGATTTAACTCTTACATATATATCTTTGATCCATTTTGAATTAATTTTTCTATAGGGTGTGAGGTAGGGGCCCAGTTTCATTCATTTGCATGTGGCTATCCAGTTGTCCCAGCACCATTTGTTGAAAAGACTATTCTTTCCCCCTTGAATGATCTTGGCACCTTTTTGAAAATCAATTGACCATATGGGGACTTCCCTGGTGGCCCAGTAGATAAGACCCCACGCTCCCAGTGCAGCGGGCCCGCATTCGATCCCTGGTCAAGGAACTAGATCCCACATGCATGCCACAACTAAGAGTTCACATGCTGCAACTAAGGAGCTGTTGAGCTGCAACTAAGGAGCCCGCGAGCCACAACTAAGGAGCCTGCCGGCCGCTACTAAGACCCCATGCAATCAAATAGATAAATAAATAAATATTTTAAAAAAAGAAAGTCAACTGACCATAGATGTATGGGTTTATTTCTGGACTCTCAATCCTATTCCTCCAAACTTTACTTAATGTGCTTTGTTACTTTTATATATACATATATATATATTTTTTAAAATAAGCTTAAAAAATAACTGTAAAGAGGAAGGGATAGCTGTATTCATGCTCAGCTCCCAAGAGGAAAACCTACATGGGATCCACTTACTATTAGACACTGTCTTTTGTGATTTGGTTGCTTAGAACAAGAGTAAAAGCTGAGAGTTATACAAGACTTCAACACCAACTCCCTCCGGTTTATGTGCTCCCAAGTGTGTCTGAGGGAACGTCAGGAGGAAGCATGGCAGGAGGCCAAGGGGAGAGGGTCAGAGCCTGGCAGTGTCATTGGTGGCAGCAGTGGGCAAGAGTCCAAAAAGAGGGCAGAGTCTGTACACACCAGGCCATGTCTACAAGGCGTGGTTTGTGAGAGATGGTTCTCAAGGCCCAGCCAGAGTCCAGAAACCATGAATTTAGTCCAATCTCCGATTCTCAATCCAAAGGAATGCCTAGGGCAATATCTCTGGAATAGATACTCTGGAATAGGATTTATCAGAACACTGTAACTTAGGCTGGGACTGTGGGCAGTATCCAGGGTGTGTGTGTTGGGTGGGGGGTGGTTACGGGAGAGAGAATAAGAGAGCGCAGTCTATTTTGTAAAGTTTGTATATTTAAAAAAATTAAAATTCGGTGGTCTCCCTAGGGACAAATGACTTCAAAGGATCAATTAATGGAGCATGGTGGGGGGCTGTCCTTTTCAAAGAGGGCTCTGCAGTGGTGCTGACACCTCAGAAGCAGGTTGTCTGGTATTTGGGACCTTCCCATGAGAGCTGTGCCATAGAAAATGCCTACTCTACCTGGGGAGGCTAGGCTGACTGGACTGAAGCAGGTTCCTCCACCACACTCCACACCCTAGAGATAACTCACTTTTGTTGTTGCTGTTAATATTATTTTTAGCTTACAGAAATAAGTGTTGCAAATTTTTACAATTTTAAATAACACAGGAGTGAATACAGGAAAAGCGTAAATCTCACCCCACAGAAGTAGCTGCTATAAAGTTTGGTGCTTAGACTCCCAGTATTTATTCTATGAACCCAAACATATTTTATATATATATATATAATATATATATATATGTGTGTGTATATATATATATACACACACATACATTTGTACTTACACATATGTAATAATTTTTATAAAGACAAGATGAAAATTGTTTCAATGTTTTGTTTTTTGCGGTACTCGGGCCTCTCACTGTTGTGGCCTCTCCCGTTGCAGAGCACGGGCTCCAGACACGCAGGCTCAGCGGCCATGGCTCACGGGCCTAGCCGCTCCGCAGCATGTGGGATCTTCCCGGACCGGGGCGCGAACCCGTGTCCCCTGCATCGGCAGGCGGACTCTCAACCACTGCACCACCAGGGAAGCCCTTGAAAGCCTTTTATTGATCACCCTATCACCTATTCTGTACCAAAATATGCATATAAATTGAAATACATATATCAGAAAATGTTTATTATAACTATAAGTCTCTAAGAGTTAGCAAAATTTCCTTTGGCTTGACTTACTAATAATCAGTAAACGACTGATCAAAATAAATATATTCTAATTTTTTATAATTATCAATCAAAAAAGGAAAAACATATAAACACACACGTGTGTATGTATACTAGTTTAAAATCCATGAAAGAATATTACTTATTGCTAGAAAGAGACAGGGTTCATTACTGATCTATTTTTCATTTTTATAGGTATAAGCACTGAGCAACCTTGTTTATATAAATAAGTAAATAGTTAGGGAAGGGATTTTGTTAGAGCAATTTTACTAAATGTCTTTAACGCTTTCTGAGTTAAATGCCCCCAAACAACAAACAATCAAAAGCCACATAAGGATCAATCATCAGAAAAACGAAAGCTCCACTAAAGGCCAAACTAATGGGGGAGCTAGAGACGGAGCTTCCTGGTATTTAGGTCCCCGCTTCGACCCTCCCTTCCTCCACACGTCTTGTTTTTCCCAAACTCATTATACAAATGAATTAATTAATTTCCCTATCAATGAGGTTAAGTAATATCTTTTCGTATGTTTGCATTGCCTCCTGGGTGAATTACTCACTTACACTCTTTTTCCTAGTTTTCATGGGCTGTTTGTCATTTTCCTATCAGTTGGTACTAAGCCTTTGTCTGTCATATGCATCGCAAATGTTTTCTTCTATTGTTTGTCTTTGGATTTTACTTGCACGGTAATTTTTCATTTTTATGCAGTTAAGTCTATCAGTCTTTTCCTTTGTGGCTTCTAGATATTCTCCTACCCTTCTCATACTTCTCACGTGAAGTTTTGACAGCCACTTGGAAAGTAATCTGACTGTAACTACTAACGTAAAAATGTACATATCCTTTGTCGCAGCAATCCCACTTTGAGACATCTCTTCCACAAAAATAAAAACACTGCTTCACAAAAGTATACGTACAAAGATGTTACCTTCATCAGCATTGTGTGTACGGCAAAAATGAGAAACAACTTGAATATCAACCATTAAGGCAACAGTTGAATGAATTGTATGGTGGAGTCACAATATAGTATGTTTTACTGTTATTAAAAAGAATGATTTTGCAGAATAATGTGAATGTTCTTAATGTCACAGAACTGTATACTTTAAAATGGTAAATATTATGTTTATTTTACCAGAATTTTTTTAAAAGAGAAAAAAAAGCAGAATGATTTCTATCTCTATATAGTGTCCTGGAGATATGGCCATGAAAATTGTTAAGAGAAAAATCCATGTTTCAGGTAAACGTGTGTGTGTGCATGCGCATGCATGTTTACAGAAAAAGGTATGGAAGGATACAAACCAAATTTTATGGTTAATTACCTCAGGGAGTGTGAAGTATCTATCCTATGACTTGTAGCAAGGAACAAGAGCTCAGATCCAAGCTCAAGTCCACTACTGATTTGGTGTGTGACCTGGGAGAATTACCTGTTAGTTTCTTTATGTATAAAATAGGAAGAGAAATAATATATGCCTCACTGGAATTGCTGTGAGGCATAGATATTAGAAAAGTGCCTGTCACGATAAATTATAGATGTCGTCATCATTATATTGTTGTCTCCTTCAGTGTCTTCTTCATTGTACCCTATGCATTCCTCCATCCCTCTCTACCTACTGGGATTGTTAAAAGATCTGATTATCAGGAGAGAAAAACAGAGAAACAAAAACAGATTACAAGAAGCCTAACACTGAGGGGATCCACATAGTACTTGTTTCAGAACCCACTAGAGCTAGTTTGCTTCTGAGGCCATGTCTGAGCTTTGGCCCTAAAGAACTGGCACAATTTTGGAGACGTCTGGCCTAGATTTCTTTCTTCTTGGCCTGTCATCACATAGAAGGTAGTCTGGAAAGCTTAGGAGCTCTCTTCTCAACATCTCCACACTTTACTATTGCTTTTTGATATACCTAGTGTCATCTCCCTCTGTTTTCCTGCCAAATCAACAGCTTCTTGTACTGCAAATGCTTTCTCTTACTTACTGGTACTCTCTCCTTGACTGGCAGATGGATAAGGCCTGGAGTCATCATATTTGCTGAGTCCCACACACCAGTTTATCCAATACCAACCTTGCCTCTTTCATGGAACTACTGCCACATTAACGTTCTTTGGGTTGAGATCTGGAGGCTTTAGGCGATTCGATTTTTTCTATGTGTTTTGCAACATTTCACATTCAACAAATCTCAGTCATGTTAAATATGAAATAAACCAATAACTCCTCCTAGTTTATTTCAGCCTTAGGGCACTAATGTTTGGAATCAGATGTCTCATTCCTCTCAGAACAGGATGACGATGAGCTTCCCTGTTAGTGAAGAGCTCTCAGGGTTATAAATTATAACGCTGGTGACCAAAACAAAGCGGTGGCTCTTTTCATTGATTTTACATGATCCCCAGGGTTTCTCATTTCTCCATTTCTTTGCACCATCCCTTATATTTACTCATCCTTTCCTTGTGTCTCTTTCCCTTTCTCCCTCTCTTCTCTCTCCCTCTCCTCCAACAAACATTCTTAAGCACCTTCTGTGTGTCAGGCTCTCAGCAACAAAGTCTGAGCAAAACGGACCACCTTCTTATTGTCATGGAGCTTACAAATCTAACTGGGAGTTGACACATTCATCAAATAATCACCAAATCTGTATTTCAAAGAGCACTGAGTGCCATGTAGGAAAACACAGGACCCTGTGAGAAATCTGGGTAGGTGAAGATTTCATCCAGAAAGAGGCAGCTGAAGGCTACATCCAGGAAGTGGCAGCTGAGCTGGGTGGGAAGGATGGGGAGGAATTAGCCAGGCATCTCCCCTCATTTAGAGCTATGGGTGGGCAGAGACCAAGACTGTCATGGCACCAATACTGGGTCTGCTTGACAGAAATGCTTGTAAATATTTGTGGGAGGAAGGGACAATGTGAAAAATATAAATCAATGAAAATGTGCTTTGTTTTGAGCATAATCAATTAAGAAATTTAACTGTTAATAGTTAAAAGAATGCAAAGTAGAAGACAAAAAGGAGAAAGTGGCACAAGATGAGGTTAAAGGAGTAGCAGCCAAATCACACTGAGGCCTTTAAGGGTATGTAGGGATTTTGGTCTTTATTCTAACAGCAATTGGAAGCCACTGAAGGGTTATTTTTTACAGCTAACTATTACGTGCTAGATACTGTGCTAAAGACTTTGCTTGCATGATTTTGTTTAATTCTTGGTGCAATCCTATGAGAGTATGATTATTACCCCAATTTTACAGTCTGAGGGCCCTGAGGTGTCGAGAGGGTTAGTTATTTGCTCAACACTGTTAATAAGTGGCAGAGGCTTGACTCCAAAAGCCCTACCCTTAACCATTAAATTACATATGCTAAGAACAAGAATGAGTCGGTAAGCAAGTATGAACAGCTGATTCTAATCTCCTCGGCAGGAACAACCCCACTGTGGAGTTGTTAGCATGGGGGTATCAGGGTTTAGTGACCTAATCATTGAATTTAATCTCCTTGTTCTGCCTTCATATTAATAACTTTATATTCTAGCTTCCCCTATAGATTTTTCTGCTGGAAGATAACGCACTGAGCAGCCTACACATGCAATTTGTTTCAGTTGGGAATTTTATTCCACAGTGTAAGTTAACAAATTGGCTTTCTGCTTAAAAAAAAAAAAAGTGAACTACTCTAAAACAAACAAGAAATGATTAACGTCTTAGTTATTTTTCCATTAAGTTAGTTTGAAAAACAGAAACAAATATAAGCATCTATATTGTCTCTTTTGTGATTTAGCCTTTTCTTGTTCCCTGCTTTGAAGGACCATGGATGTGGTCATAAAGTCTAGAGATGGGCCCTTTTTTAACGCTCTTTGTCAAAGCCCCAAGCACAGCCCAAGTGCTCCCATTGTTTCCCAATCAGCAAACCCACCTTTCCTCCCGCAAGCCGCGGAGAGGATTGTTCTTCCGAATTCACCTAATTCTCTGAGCGGTAAGCAGCTGGAGGCTGCTGCGAGGGGTCTCATTCATCTCCCCAGGGTAACGTGCATCCTATCCTAGGAGCAGGCGGTCTCCTAATAACATCAGTAAACCCGAAGTTCATGCGCTTGGGGCCACCGCGACAGCAGCAGCCCCCGGCCCCGGCCCTGCACCAAGTCCGAAGCCCCTGTGCGGGACGGAAGTGACACCGGCCCACCCGCCACTTGTGGGCTCCTTCCAAACGGAGAGCCATGAAATCGGTCCCCGACCCCCGGCTCCTCGTTGGCTCAAGTTTGGTTTTGTTCTTTTCCCTTCTCTCCCTATAATTCCTTTAAATGGGCAAAACTGGCACAAACGCAGGTGGACATTTTAAAGTGAAAGCTTCAGGAAACAGACCATCACCTTGTCAAGAGATCTGCTGAATCACATACAAGGGCGTAAACGGGGCTCCCCCCACCCCAATATTCAACAGTCTCTTGAACAGAAGACTGAAATCATACTCTAAACATCGACTGTTTTCCTCCTCCAAGATAGTAAAGTCAGCAAGTGCAAGGTGAGCCTTGTGAGCAGCCTTCTTTCTTGGAGAAAAGGCTGGAGCCAAGGGGCCGAGCGCGGCCTCCACCGTAGGGTCCACAAAGAGTAAGAGCCTCGCTCAGAAACTGTAGCGCTGGGGGCGGAAGGGGGACGGCAACCGTTGAAATCAATGACAGAACTCTCTTTATTCCGCTTTTCGGCCATTTTCAACACAGAACCATTAACCAAGAAATTGCCAGCAACTAGACGGCCCCCCGCAGGACTGCCAGCTGCCGGCTGCGCTCAGGGCGAGGATGAACAAGGCCGTGCGAAGGATCGTACGCTGACCAGCCAAGATGGCCACTTTCACGTGGCTGTGGGCCACTGGCTCCCTGTCACCCGGGCATCCCCAGGCCGGGCAGCCGGAAAGACCCTCGGGGAGGGCCAGAGGACAAAACCCCCGACGATTCCCGCGGCCCCCGCTGGGGGACGCGACCTAGCGGCCAGGTAGCCCGGCCAACGGTCGGAAGGGAGGTGCCATCGTCACAGCACAGGGGAGCAGGCCCATAAAGCCCTTGTCTCTCTTCCTCCCACGTCGAACACGGAAGCATACAACGACCCAGTATATTGCCTTTCCCCTCACCCCTTATTAGTGCTTAAGATGGCGAATATTCGCGAGAGGGGCGCGTTACCTCCGCTCCCTTCCCCCTGCCTGGCAGAGTGGTTCGGTCGAGCTCCCCTCGGTGCCCCGCCCCTTCCCCTCCTCCGTCCCCGCGCGAGTGGCGCATTGGCGCGCGGCGCCGAGGGGCGGGGCACGGGCCGGGCGCGCGCGGGCGCCGTATATAAATAGTAGGCCGCGCTGCCCGCCGCCTCGTCTGCTCCGCGCCGCCCGCTCGAGCTGCAAAGGACGCGGTCTTTTGCTTGCGCGTTTCGCACTTGTCGGCTCGCCGCTTTTTCTGCTCAACGCCACTTTCACTCACCGCCACCACCATGAACGGGCAGCTCAACGGCTTCCACGACGCATTCATCGAGGAGGGCACGTTCCTCTTCACCTCCGAGTCCGTGGGGGAAGGCCACCCAGGTGAGGTGACGGGGCCTGGAGCGAAGCGAGGGGCGGGGCGCGGGGTCAGGACTGGCCGGCAGGATCCGCCGGCCGCGGTGCCCAAGCCGGTGGCCCTCTCCCGGCTGCTGGTGGAAAGAGCGGCGGCCGCGCGCCTTCCTCGTGGCGCCGCCGCTGCCGAGCGCGTGGCCGCCGCCCCCCCTTCCTCTCTCCTCCCCTCCCATCCGGCCGCGCGCCCCGGCATGCGGAAGATTCCAGAAAACGAGAAGGGCGGGGGCCGTGGCCGCTCGTGTTCTAGCCGGGGAGGGCACTATTTCCTTCTCCCCGCCCTGCGGCTCGAGCCACCTCGAGTGGGCGGCCCGCCTCGCGTGCTCGCGTCCGGCCCTCGAGAGCGCGCGCCCCGCATTGCAGCCTCAACCACGTGTTTGCCGCATGTGGCTTCTGGGCGAGGGAGCCGGCTGGTTTGCAGAGCGTGGCCCGGGCCACCGGGCCTTCGCGCTTCCCGTTAATCCTTTGGCTACACTGAAGAATACGAAATGCCCTTAGCCGGTATATGGCCTCGCGTCAAGGTGACAGCCTCCAACTAAATATAGTGCTTGTCGGAGGAGGCATTCCTTATTTGGATCGTGCGTGAAAAGGATAGGAAGCATGAATTAAGTGTATGGCGCCCTTGCGTCGGGGCTGACTGTTAGGCAAGGTTTTTACTCCGTATATCATCCTCCGGGCTTTGTCCACCGGTCCGCCATTATGGCGATCAATGTACACGTGAACGAATGAAGCTATTTCAAGGAACTTTCGATCCCAGCCTGAAAACCTCACCTAGTGAAGATCGTTGTTCTACTAGACGGGTCCAGCCCTTTCTTGGGATGACCACAATGACAGATGTCTCGTCTGTTGGCCTAAGGATCCATTTCCCTCTAGCAAGCTTACTGTGCCTATGTTGAAATCCCACGAGCAACCTAGTGGTAGAGGAGAGGACAAACCCCGAGATCCTGATGAGTGAAGGTCAGGTGTGGTGTGGGTGGTTTTGTTTGTTTTCCCCCAGCGCTGAGAACTGCACTGTGTATTTGAACCGCCTTTTATTAACTTAAAGCCGCAGGCATTTGTAAATGTTTAGCTTGTCCTGGGCCTCTGACTGGACGGCGGCACACATTTTGCTTAAGTTTTTTTTGGATGGTTATAGAAAATTTAGGAAAGTGATATTCGGGGTTTTTTTCTGTTCTCCTGATTTTTAATAGAGGGCAGTACAGTGAGGGGAAGATAGCAAGGATTCAGAATACATTTGGGGATTTTCCAGTCTGTTCGGCTCTTGTTCCTGGACTACCCTTAACACAAAATCAAATGGTGCTGTTTTATTCCCTTTGTTCATGAAGTGTCGTTGCTTTCATCATTTAACTCTGACATTATTTCTCCCTGCCCTGATTGGCGTGCCGTAGAATCAGGGAGAAATTGATAAACGGTTCACCTTTCTGGTTGGTTAGATTTATAATGAAAAATTTAAATTCGGGGGGTAAAATGTAAGTACCATTGTCTTTGAAAATTAATCTGTGAAGGTAAATGTTCCTTGCTTTGCTTTTGGATGGAAGATAAAAACAGTTTCTACTTACTTCCATTTAATCAATCTCCATTATGTGGCTATCCTGTTTAACAATAGGAATTGTTTTTGCCTGGGAACCTGGCAGAATGTCTGAAATACTTTAAAGATGGGACTGAAGTCCTTGTAAAGGTGTAAAGTGCATATACTGCAATGAGCTTAAATGTATTAAACATGCTGGGTGTTCTGCTGGCTTATCTGAATTGGTGATCTGTGGTACAGCTATATGAAGACCAAGGTGTCAAGTTAGGAAACATGTAGCACTATATCCAGCATTTATTCTTCAGGGAAATGGTTTCTGCGAAAGCAGTATGGCAGTTAAGATCTCCATACTTGGAATGTCGCTGAAAATGTACACTTGAAAATGGTTAAATTGGTAAATTTTATGCTATATAGGTTTTGCCACGATTTTGCTGGGGGGAGGGTGCCCTGTCAAGCGCCCTTCAAGATCTTACTTCCCTGACCAAGGATTGAACCCATGCCCCCTGCAGTGGAAGCACGAAGTCCTAACCACTGGACTGCCAGGGAATTCCTGCCACAGTTTTTTTAAAAAGAAAACACAAAGATCTTCCCAGCTGTAGTTATAGGGGAAGGGGGCATGACATACATGACATTATCAGTGAATTAAAGAAATTAAGCCAGGGATTTTTTTCTTCCCCAGATAAGATTTGTGACCAGATTAGTGATGCTGTTCTTGATGCCCACCTTCAGCAGGACCCTGATGCCAAAGTGGCTTGTGGTAGGTTCAGAACACTGCTTTATCACCTGATGAAAAGATAGCATGAAAATTACTTCATAAAAGTGATGTTTGACTGTGAACCTCTCTTTTACTAGAAACTGTTGCTAAAACTGGAATGATCCTTCTTGCTGGGGAAATTACGTCCAGAGCTGCTGTTGACTACCAGAAAGTGGTTCGTGAAACCATTAAACACATTGGATATGATGATTCTTCCAAAGGTGTGTTTTAATGAGTGGGCTTTCTAACCTCATTTTTCCAGGTATTTTTTTTCAGTCCTCTTTAGCTATATCTTCTAGAGTGTTCCTGGGAATATTTAATTCTACTTGTATATTTTTAGTGTTTTTGTTCCAGCCCTATTCTTTAAAAGTACTAAGTTTTAGGTATATTTGATTTCTCTAGCAGCATTTAGAATTCCAGGTAATTTTAAAATGACAAATTTACTTTGTCGTAAATACAAAGTATTGCTATGGCCCTTTAAAAACAAACCAGAGGGCTTCCCTGGTGGCGCAGTGGTTGAGAGTCCGCCTGCCGATGCAGGGGACGCGGGTTCGTGCCCCGGTCCGGGAAGATCCCACATGCCATGGAGCGGCTGGGCCCATGAGCCGTGGCCGCGGGGCCTGCGCGTCCGGAGCCTGTGCTCCGCAATGGGGGAGGCCACAACAGTGAGAGGCCTGCGTACCGCAAAAAACAAACAAACAAACAAACAAACCAGAAAAACATCGTTTTGTCTATAGGGTTTGACTACAAGACTTGTAACGTGCTAGTGGCCTTGGAGCAGCAGTCACCAGATATAGCTCAAGGTGTTCATCTTGATCGGAATGAGGAAGACATTGGTGCAGGAGACCAGGTATCTTGGTAGACATCTATTTGCATCTCTTCTAACATTAAATTCTAAAGCTTGGATTGATTGCATTGATAACTTTTCCTTTTTTAGGGTTTGATGTTTGGTTATGCCACTGATGAAACAGAGGAATGTATGCCTTTAACCATTGTCTTAGCACACAAGCTCAATGCCAAACTGGCTGAACTACGCCGGAATGGCACTTTGCCTTGGTTACGCCCAGATTCTAAAACTCAAGTAAGTGACGAGTGTCAAAACTACACACATTACATTGGCACAGGACTTCAGTAAGGTGTTTTGATTAAAGCTAAGAGAAGAATATGGTTTGTTCTCTGTATTGTAATGTAGGGTAGAGAATCAGGAACAAAGCTATTGTTTAATAGACTGATGTTCTGATGATCTGTTTCGCTTTCAAGGTGACTGTGCAGTATATGCAGGACCGAGGTGCTGTGCTTCCCATCAGAGTCCACACAATTGTTATATCTGTTCAGCATGATGAAGAAGTTTGTCTAGATGAGATGAGGGATGCCCTAAAGGAGAAAGTCATCAAAGCCGTTGTACCTGCAAAGTATCTTGATGAGGATACAATTTATCATCTACAGCCAAGTGGCAGATTTGTTATTGGTGGGCCTCAGGTAAGGTCTTACAATGTCAATTCAGTTGCTTTTTTGGATCTTCTGTTACTTGCTAAAACTTGGCTACTTCCACCTTTTCCCTAGGGTTTTTGAAGCCTACGTGTGCCTCTTCCGAGGATATTTGCCAAGTGATATTGAATAACCATTTAACAAGCCTGATCTAGAACCACTGGAAAGGATTAGGCATAAAGTAACTTAAATCCTATAATTTCAGGGTGATGCTGGTTTGACTGGCCGGAAAATCATTGTGGACACTTACGGTGGTTGGGGAGCTCATGGAGGAGGTGCCTTTTCAGGAAAGGATTATACCAAGGTGGACCGTTCAGCTGCTTATGCTGCTCGTTGGGTGGCAAAATCCCTTGTTAAAGGAGGTCTGTGCAGAAGGGTTCTTGTTCAGGTATATACTTCTATATAACTGGGTTGACTAAAGGCATGTAAGCGGGAGGGCATTTAGCAGTTATCTACTTGTCTTTTTTTGATACCAGTGTATTACACAAGTATGTGGGTCTTTTGATCACTGACTCTTACGACATTTAAATTCTTTTAGGTCTCTTATGCTATTGGAGTATCTCATCCATTGTCTATCTCCATTTTCCATTATGGCACCTCTCAGAAGAGTGAGAGAGAGCTATTAGAGATTGTGAAGAAGAATTTTGACCTCCGCCCTGGGGTCATTGTCAGGTAAAGATGGTAAAGACTATTGCTAGTGAAAAACATTGAGGGTGTGGGTGTGTATGTATATATCCTTGATTCAAATCTGAGAAAGTGAAGGCGTGAAGGAAGACTGGAGTGGGGAAACATGGTAATTCCTAGAATGTGTTGATGTCATCTTTACATCGCCGTCAGTAAAGGCTTAAATTATTAGGAAAACTAATTACAGTGCTGCATGGCTTAGACTAACCACCCTAGAAAGTCCTCCACATTTGATGTAGGCTTTGTGCTCCTGTTACCTAAGGGATGTTTACTTAAAAGAAATTTTAGTACAGATGAATGGGCGTGGCTGTTACAAAGAAAATAACCATGGTAGGGTGTGGGCCTGGGACCTTGGTAAGTATTCCGTGATTTTAGATGAGCTTTTGACACTTGAAATGTCTCAGAATAATGACAAGTTTTCATATTTGTTGAGCCAGGGACGGAAAAACAAGAACTATAGTTACTAATAAGGACTGTGCAAGGAGTTTGGACACGAGGGAAGTAACAAACACTTTTGCCACAAACTTCTTTCCTAGCATACCCCAGAGAACTGAACTCATTTGCCAGAAGTCTTGAAAATGAGTCTTGCTGATTGTTTTGCTTTATTTGAATTGAATGCTACATATTAAGTTACGGACTTGTATATTCCAGGGATCTGGATCTGAAGAAGCCAATTTATCAGAGGACTGCAGCCTATGGCCACTTTGGTAGGGACAGCTTCCCATGGGAAGTGCCCAAAAAGCTTAAATACTGAAAGTGTTAGCCTTTTTTCCCCAGACTTGTTGGCGTAGGCTACAGAGAAGCCTTCGAGCTCTGAGGGAAAGGGCCTTCTTCCTAAATTCTCCTGTCCTCTCTCAGCTCCTGATCCGTTGCAGTCACTCTAGTCAATGACATGAATTTTAGCTTGTGGGGGGGACTGTAAGTCGGGCTTGCTATTTTGTCCCTAGGTGTTTTGTTCACCAATATAATGAATTTAGTGAGCATAGGTGATCCATGTAACTGCCTAGAAACAAACCAACAGCACTGTAGTAAACAATGCTTTGAAATTGAACCTTTGTGCCCTATCACCCAACCTTCTAAAATCCTAATTGCATTGACTTTCCCACCAAATGCTGAAAATGTCCTTGTAATGTGCACGTAAAGTACTTGTAGTTCCATTATCGCCTCTGTCTGGCAATGCCACAGCCCTGTCAGCATGAATTTGTAATGTCTTGAGCTCTATTATGAATGTGAAGCCTTCCCTTATATCCCCCCTTTAACTTGATCCATTTCTAATTATGTAGCTCTTTTGTCAGGGAGTGTTCTCTATCCAATCATTCTTGCATGTAACGCAAGTTCCAGTTGGAGCTCTAGCCTGACATGAGAAAGGAAAAAAAAAAAAAAAAAAAGGCAGTTACCATTAAACCATCTCCCTGGTGCTTATGCTCTTAATTGCCATCTCTTAAACAGCACCAAATCAAAATCTCTCCACTTTTCAGCTGTCTTTTGGAGGACGTACGTAATAAGGTTTTTATTTAGTAAATCAATCCTATGCATGGTTTCAGCACTAGCCAAACCACCAACTCCTAGCTCTAGAAAAACAGGCACTTGGCACCCTTGTGATGTCATACAAAGAAGTCACAGGGCTGTACCTGAGGGTCTGTAGGTTGCACACTTTGGTACCAGATAACTTTTTGTTTTCTTTATAAGAAAGACTAAGCACTCCACACTGCACAATAAGTCCTCCCAGGGTTTTAACTTTGTTTTGTTTTCAAAACCAGGTCCAATGAGCTTTCTGTGAACAGCTGGTGTAGCTACAGAGAAACCAGCTTCCTTCAGAGAGCAGTGCTTTTGGCGGGGAGGAGGAAATCCCTTCATACTTGAACATTTTCTGATTGCTTATTTATTGTATTCTGGGGTATGGCGTAAGTACAGAGAAGCCATCACCTCAGATGGCAGCTTTTAAAAGTTTTTTTTTTTTTTTCTTTTTTTTTTTCTTCAACACCATGATTCCTTTAACATGTTTCCAGCATTCCCAGGTAGGCCAAGGTGTCCTACAGAAAAACCTTGGGTTAGACCTACAGGGGTTCTGGCTGGTGTTAACAGAAGGGAGGGCAGAGCTGGTGCAGCTGGCCATGGAGAAAGCTGACTTGGCTGGTGTGGTACAGAGAAGCCAGCTTGTTTACATGCTTATTCCATGACTGCTTGCCCTAAGCAGAAAGTGCCTTTCAGCATCTATTTTTGGAGGTTTATTACGTATGTCTGGTTCTCAATTCCAACAGTTTAATGAAGATCTAAATAAAATGCTAGGTTCTACCTTAACCTGTGTCCATTATTCTTTTAAAGTGTTTCGGTATGAATATGAATTGAACATACTTTTTAACCCTGAGTAATTGTAATCCCACCCATGCTTTAGGGAAATCACTTCAATCCTGACTGCAGGCATTTAAACGGTTTGTAAATCATACCCCTTGCACTAAGGAAGTTCAAGGTTTGATCTCAGTTGGTCCAGCACTGCCTTTTCTGGCCAGTGCACTGGGCAAAATTCACAGCTCCTTATTACAGCAGCCAGTTCTATACCATCAGCAGTGTTTTAAATTATCTAAGGTTAAGGGCATAAAAACCATTATTGTGAGTGTAATGTGGAAGGAGTGATCATGTTCACTCTAGAAAATTTAAACCAATTTTCATCTTTTTGAAAATGTAGAAAGTTTATTTAATGCCTTAAGTTTCCCATTTATATAAAGAGGTGTTAAAGGCTGCAAGTTACATGTTCAGTACATACTACAGTTTGAAAAGGGTTTTTAAACAGTGGTGAGAGGGACTAGTTTCCAATATATCTCATACAATGAATGAGCCGAAATGAAATTTAAACAAGTTCCCAAAGGCTTATTCTAAAATTGTAGAAGGTTCACCAGCCAGAGCTTGGACCATCCTTCCTTGAGCCTAGCAGCCACCTGGCACATGTTCATACCAGCACGTATGAGATCAAGTGGTTCAAACACTTCACTGTGCTCTGCTGTTGCAGACGTGAGGCCCAAGGAATGCTTATACCTGGTTGCCTGGAGGCTTAGAAGTTCAGAAACATTTGGGAGGGAAGGCAAGGTTAAATCTTCTGACCTGCTCTGAAACTTGAGAAGTTCAACTTTGCATGACATTGAAAAACTCCAGAAAAAGTTTCAAGAAGTCTTCAGATGCCACTGCATTGCTATCTGAAGATAAATTAACCATCTTGACCAAATGGGGGGATGAAGATGAGTACATGCCTGTAGGCTGGTGAAGTGACACCAGAGAGAACTGCTTTGAGGTTCGGTTCAATATTTATTTACTAGGGTGACCTCTGCTCTCAAGGAGCTTGCAGACTAAAGAGAGTGACCTTCAAGGTGGCTTGTCCTCTGCCTAGCCCCGGGGTGGAGGTGGGGATTAACCAGCTGAGGGAGGAGAGTAGAAGCAAAGGCGTGAAACAGCAAGGGGTGGAGGTGATTACAGCTGAGAATCAAAAGCATGAAGTGTTAATAGGAAATGGCCTATTTCATGTTTAAGTTGAAAATCATACTTTACAGAGTTCAAGGGGGGTGACACTGGTCAGGGACAGAAGATCTAAATGCTCGGGGTAGGATGCAAAGCCTTCCGGCGAAAAGGACATTAATTACCAGGGCCTGAATACTGAAACCTGAATAACCCAGGTTTTCACCAGTGAACAGCTTTTCTTAACCAGTATGAGACTAGCACCTTTCTTCATCCCACCCCAACCTTTTCATTTGGAAAATGAGACAGGTTGGAGGAAAGCAGCATCCTTGCCTGTATTAAGAAAGATACTTTTTGCAGGAGTTTCCTTCTGAAGTGAAGAAGAGTTGTTTTGTTTTGAACCAAGTAAAAAGGAGGGTGTGGGCAGCAGCTGCGCGGGGAAGGACATGGTGCCAAGGTGTATCGTGTCACTGAGATCTGCAAAAGGACTGAAAACCAGTGTTTCCCCCACATCGGTGCAAGATGCCCTGTGGCACAGCCATCACTGACCCACAGAACGCCTTGGATGAATCCGAGGGACCTACTGCCAGGCCCCACCTGGCCACAGCTGGGTGCCCTTATTCAGGCCCAACCTGCACAACTACATGGCAGCCCTGCTCTGGTCTACCCCTAACTGGATTCCAGTATAAAGGCTGAAAGAACAGAGGTGGTAGAGATGAATTCAATAGGTCCAAGAAGTACGAGGTAGAGTTAATGGGACTTGAAATCTTCAGAAATGTGAGGAAAAGGGAAGAGTCAAGGCTGATGACTCACAGATGGTTTGGTTAAAAAAAAAACAACAGTTGCCGTTCACTAATAAAGGAGACGCAAGTCTGAGTTGGGGATGAATGCAAGTTCTGTTTATGACAGAGTTTGAAAGCTCTGTAGGATATCCAGCTGGAGCTAGCTAGGTATACAGGTCTAGGGCACAGGAAAGAAACCTAAGCAGCAGCAACACTGGAAACCATGGAGAAGACATAATCATCCCAAGTGTGTACAGTGAAAAGGCAGCTGCCTAGGAAAGAACGCTGAGACTGGGTGGAGTGGAGCTGGGAAGAGAAGAGAAGCCTGAAAACAGATGCGATCCTTTATCAGAGTTACTGGGACTGCCCGTCTGCTGACAGTCTCTGCCTGGAAGACCATGAGCTCCCAAGCAGGGCCTGTTTTTCAGTTTGTTTGTCTTTTTCTCTTTAATTACTCTATGGATTCTAACTTCCTAGCCCAGGACCAGGCCTTTGAATTTTCACAGAATTGAGGATCCTCCTAACTTTCTACACCCGAAGTCTACAAAGTGACTGTAAACATTCCCTGATCCCTCACCACGTTTGGTTAAATCTTTACATCACCTCCTGCTCATTAAAGGCTAGAATAATGCTAAATACTAAGCTTATTTGTAGATAAATACCACTACTAATCACCTAAATTTCGTTATTAGTTTAACTCTGTGCTCTTCTAACTGTGCTCGTGACTGCTACTGAAAAACGTACTGGCTGTATAAATAACAGGAAGAAAGAAGGAACCAAAATTGCAGTGAAGAGAAAATTATTCTCTGTGCCTTTGAAACCTGATCACCATCCTAATCATACTTTATAATTGGACAAGTTTTAAGCTACGTTGTTTCAGAATTATTGTCAAGGATTCTGAAAATTACAAGCATCAGGGTGCAGGACTTTTTAAGTCAAACAGACTTGAGGTTCAAACCATCAGTCCATCCCTTATTAGGTATATGTCTTATGAGCAAATTGTATTACCTCTCAGCCTCAGTTTCCCCAACCATAAAATAGGGCTTATGGCCGTTAAGGACTAAATGTAATAATGCTGGCGCAGTGCTTCGCACAGTGCCTAGCATATGGCAAGCACTTGAGGACAGCCAGCTATTATTTTCATCATGGAACATTAAATCTCTTTCACCAAGGAGCCAGTCACTTTAAACCTGATCCTTACCCTTTCATCCTACAAAGACAGTTTCACGTTGTTTTTTAACTCCCCAAGCCCCTCAACCTTGGATTGATAAATCTTATCCTTGCTTTACTTCCTTGGTTCCTCTAATCTATCATCTCTGAATTTATCAGAGCTATGGATAAGGAAGAAAAATATTAAAAAAATCTGAAGTCATTTTTTCAGATGTCCACTGCATAGGTAAGCGTCTTGTGACTGGCTGCTCCTACATCTGTACCCAACATCTGGCCTCCCTCAGAACTCTGAGTGGACAGCGTCAGCATTTGGCTCAGAAGGATTAGGATTTGAAGAATCTGCGTTTGAAGAACTCGGCTCTCCAACTGGCTCAAAGGGTCGCAAGTTCGCAAAAGTCACCTCTTGGGCCAGCTGCTCCAGGGAAGGGCGGCCTAATACCAGATTTCGAAGTGAGATACAAGTCATCAGAAAGCTGAAAAAGAGGGAAGAAGCCAGCAATGCAAACTCCTGTTTCAACACAGGCATTCCTGCCAAAGCCCTTAGGGGACACCTGGTCCTACCCCCTCACCCAGGCACCCTAACATCCCAGTTGGAAGGGCACCCCACTCCTTATACAGTCTGGTAGAGGACTCCGGAGTGGGGCAGGAATAACCCACAGGGAGGCGGGAGAAAAGCTGAGGCAGAACAAGACGGCGGCCATCAGACACCGCTTACTCTCCCGTTCAATCAGGGAGAGGAGAATGGAGAGGACAAAAGGGAGGAATTTAGCACCGGATTGTCCTTTCCTGGGAACAGTCCCTACTGTTACCCTCACCAGAGAAAAGTTACTCAGCCTGCAGACATCTGATGGCAAAGACACGTACTGCTGTGGGTAAAACTTACCTGCGGCGAAAGACATAGAGCTTTCGCAGCAAGAAGCGGAGGAGTCGCTCGTGGAAAGGGGCATTTCGCCGGCGTTCGATCTCCTGGAGCCTTTGCTGGCGTCTAAGAAAGGTCTGAACCAGCGGTGTTGGCTCAGGGCCCCCTTTGACTTCCCCTTCCAGCAGAGGTTGCAGCTCTGGAGGCAGAGGCTCTGTTTCTGCCCGAAAGAGGGCAAAAAGAGGAATCACTGAGGCAGAGAGAGAGAGAGAGCGTTCTCTCTCCTAGAGCTCCCCTTTCCCGGGCTAGACGCTTCAAGTTCATTCTTTAACGGCTAGATCCTCACTCACAACCCTGACTTCTTGTAAAGCCGCCATCTCAGCCCAAATCTTCATATACTCACCACTTCCATTCTCCACCTTCTCCTTCAATTCTTGCAGGTGTGCCAGGTCTTGCTCCAGTGCAAGCTCTGTAGTGTTGACATAGATGTACATGTAGCAGGAAGGACTGGACGACACTGTATACACCTTGTGGTACTCACCAGCAGGCAACTGAAAAGAGGGAAGAAACAGATCTCTTTCACCCTCTAGCTTTCCCTAGCCAGCCTATGGCCTCCCTACACTGTACCCGGCCCCACACATCTTTTTTCTTGTGTTTTGGGAGTCCAAAGGAACTGACCTCTAGAACCCTGAATGAGGCTATTCACAGCCACCACCACCCCCCCGGGGCCCTTGCTTTTTGAGCTCCCACTGTGTTATTGTTATGTTAAAGTATTTTGAGTCTGTAATAAATCAACTCTACTCGTCTAAACTTTTCTACCATTGTTTTTTTCTGTCGTTTTTGTTTTGTTTTTCTAACATGTATTTATTTGGCTGCATCGGGTCTTAGCTGCAGCATGCGGGACCTTCATTGTGGCACACAGGCTTCTCTCTAGTTGTGGCGCACGGGCTCCAGGGTGCATGGGCTCAGGAGTTGCGGCACGTGGGCTCTCTAGTTGTGGCGTGGGCTCAGTAGTTGTGGCGCGGGCGGGCTTAGTTGCCCCACAGCATGGGGGATCTTAGTTCCCCAACCAGGGATCGTACCCACGTCCCCTGCATTGGAAGGTGGATCCTTAACCACTGGACCACCAGGGAAGTGGTGGTCCCTCTACCATTGTTAATTCAAGCAGAATACCTGCATTTTTTCCCCCTCTTGAAGAGTCTGGTTCTTCTGTTCTGCCACCAGCTCCACGGTCACCTCCCCCTGCAGCAGCTGGATGCTAGTGTTGCCCAGGTCTTCGCTCACAAAGTTCTCCAGGTGCAGCCCTGCCAGGGGCAAGAGTTCCCCAACCCACCCCATGGTGGAGTGAACTCACCCCCAGCCGGAACAGAGAAATCACACCTTCACCACCACCCCACACCTCGGGTTTCAAAAACCTTCCTCCCACCAGGAGAGGCCCCTCCCCACTCCATCACACGCCATATCCCTGGCCAACGAAGCCAGGAGGGAGACAGCACAGCCTCCTTGCTCTCCTCCGTACCAGGGAAATCCGCGATGAAGACCACTTCGGTGTGGTTGTCCAGGCTGCTCTTGATTTCCTGTAATTTGGTTCTCCAGGGAGACAGGTCCATCAGTAGCGGCTGCAGCCAAGGTGTACGCTGGAAGGGGGACCAGGTAGCCTGCACGATGTCCACACGAGGGTCAAAAATCCTTAGGAAAGAAAACCATGTTCTAAGGAGGCCACAGCCACCTATGCACTGGCATTTCCGGTTCTGTTCTTTTCATCACTGTTCCCAGATAGAGGAAAGAGGGTTTTTCAGAAAGAAGAAAATGGCCTACGTCAGCATGTTACTGCCAGTTTGGGACAGAGAGAGGAGGGGAAAGAGATTCTGGAGCCCTGGGAAGAGTGGGAGTTAGTGGCCACCTGACAAGAGCTGTGATAACAGCTTCTAAAAGAATAAGTGTGTTACCTTTTCTTCAGGAGGATGGTGCCCCCTGCTGGAAGCAATCTGCTATGCCCACACCCAGGTCAACAGGGACATGCACCAGAAGACAGCCTTTCAAGCAAGACAACACTGGGGAGCGTGGGCTATTCATCTCGGCAGAAAGAGCTGGACTTCATCTCTCCCCCTTCTCTGCTCCCCATGCCCACCTCTGCTGGAAGCGGTCATTGATGGAGACCCAAATATCAAAGTAGATCTGGGGCTCAGTGACATTGTACTTGGGAAGCAGGCGGCTCAGGCAAGTGGCATATTGCTTCAGCATGTCCGCATGATCCTTCCAGCGCCGGCTCTGTGTGAATACCTGCCCCAAACCCCCACGTTAGTCCCACCTCATTGTTCTGGAGCCTCCGGACAGGTCATGCAATGCCAACGGCACAGAGAGACCCCTGCCTGCTGCCAGTTCTGACAGAGAAACCGCAACAACACCAAAACCCCACGAAACTCGCTGGAAGAATTTCTCATTGCAGGGCTAGTGGTACTCACCTCTCCTAAATCTCATCTCAGTTCAGGGAAGTGAACGACATCGCCCTATTTCAACCCCCACCAAAGAAGCGCTCCACGGGGCTCCAGAGAAAGGGCAGAGTGGGCCCAAATGTGTTTTACTTCATAATTGTGTTTACGACCAAACCAGACCCCAAAGCTCAAGGCGGGGCTCTGAAGGCCAGTAAATCGTCAGCATCAGACATCTCACCCCAGGGTTGAGGTAGCCCAGCTCGCCGGTGCGGCTATCACGGTAGGTGATCTTCACGTGCTGGTGGGAGCGGGAGTGCACCATCATGTCCCAGGAATAGCCGTACAGCCCGTTTGTCCAGTTGTTATAGCCCTGAGGAGGCAGGGCAGCCGCAGTCAGCTCGATGGTCCTCACGCTGACACCATCCTCCGCCGAGCGAGGTCTGCAAGACCAGCCCCGCTCTCTCCCGGCTGCCGTCGCCTCCACCGCTATCCAAAGTTAAGCCCCAGCCCACACGTACCTGGGTGAGGAAATGGGAATAGGGCAGGAAGAGCTGCTCCAGGAGGTAGAGCAGGGTGAAGGCGGCACCCAGCCGATGGCGCAGCCCTGGCTTCTGACCACCTTTGGCCCGGCTCCTCTTATACACGCAGGAAGCACTGGGCTGGGGGGCAGTCCCGAGGGGCAGCAGGTCTTGCAGCCTTTTCGGGCAGCGAGCCACCAGCTTCCGCGGCCACTCGGGAGAGCAGAAGAGAGGGCTGCTGGCCAGCATGACATAGGGGAACATACCTAGAGAAGCAGCGAGAAAACCAGCACGTCGCGAGTTTGGCCGGAGGAAAACGTGGGTCATCGCCTCAACCCCCTTCCCCTGGGCAGCCTTTCCCAGGTACTCCGCTGGTGAGGAAAGAAGTTCTCACCTCCAGTCTACTTCTCCCCAGAGAAACTTACTACACAACGCACCTGCTGAGCCCGGAAGCCGCCAGCCGCCTCCCTGTTTGTTTCCATCTCACAGAGACCGCATCCGTCTCGGCTCGGCGCCCGTCCCTGTCACCACCTCCCCCTGCCACACATGCCGCTGGCTCATCCCTCCCCTGCACACCTGTGGTTTCCTATTTCCCACCAGACTACGGGAACTGACCAATGTTGAAGAGCTGGGAATTCATGCAGTGGAAGTAGGACACGAAGAGGAGGCCAACGGATCTTGAGGCATCAAAGAAGAGCAGGAAGCCGGCAGAGAGGTCAAGCAGCAGTCCGCACCAGTGCACCACCAGCAGACTAGTCATCTCCTCCGACAGCACACATCTGCGGACACCAGGGTCACAGGTCAGGCACCGGCCCTCACGGCGCGCTCACAGCAGGCGTACCTCTGCTACCCTGTCCTTGCTGCAGGATCCACCCCCGCAGGTGGGTGGAAGAACTCCGCACAAAGACATCCTCTGGTAGGGTTCTCCAGCCCCTCTTCACCTCCACATACGTTAGGCGGCCATCTTTTCTCAACATACCCTACGTAATAAGCAAGAGTGCATCTCCGAGGGCACAGTTTGATTGGGCAGTGTGTGCTGTGGCGGGCAGGTTCTCCGTGGAGGTTATACATGAGAAGAATCTTTAATAGGGGAACGCTTGGCTAACGCCATCATGGTGTCAAACTTTAGGAACTGGGAGATGACAGGAAGGAGGGAAAAGAACGAAGTAAAACAAGAGGAAAGAAGAAACGGGACGAAGAGGGAGACCAGAGAGGAGCAGCTCTGTTTGGAAGGAGCTGCCAACAACGGTGTTGGCGGGGTAAGGGGCGCCGACCGTCCATCTGCTCCGCATGCCGGCCGAGGAGTCCCGGCGAGAGGCTGGAGCGGCGACCCGAGGGCAGAGGCACCACCCCAGCAACTGCTGGGGCCACCGCCTCACTCACCAAGCCACCCGGCACTGGCGCTTTCCTTTCCTTTACTGCTTTTCCCTTTGCTTCCGCCCACACTGTAAGTCTCCCAGGGGCAGCAAGGCCTAGATCTTCTGATACCATCAACTCTGCCTTCCGCTGAACAGGGAGACGAGTGGACACAGGGAAACACGTGCAAATTCGGGCAAAGTGGGAAGAGCAGCCGTGACCGCAGACCTGAGGGAGGCAAGCCCCACCCCTGCACCTGGGCCACATGAGGCCTCTGCCCTGCCACTCACTTGAAGGGACTGAAGAGCCAGTGCCGGGACAGGTAGTCCATGGAGTAGCCTTCCACCCAGTCTGCGTCCAGCTTTTTCACGCCCGCAATGAAGTACACGATGAAGATCTGCAAACACAAAACGAATGTTCACACAAAGTCAGAACCCTGTCCCCTACAGACAGTCACAAATCAGTTCTGATGCCAGTTCAGGGCCCAAGGGAGGCTAGATCCGTTCTTCTATTCACTCGTCTCATATACTCACTCACCCGACATCCTACAGATGCCAGGCACAGTACCAGGCACCAAGGAAAGGCCTAATGTTACTTTCACGAGGATTCTAATCCAGCGGGAACAAAGCTCGACTCCTTGTACGACAAGGTGAGAGACCCCAGAGATCAGGGGGTTGGAAACAAGGGGGAAGCCAGCCCAGCTTTCCAGCAAAAGGGGAAAAAGAGAAGAGCCAGGGAGGCACAGCAGAGCGCAGTCCGGCAGTGGGACGGCCGTGCTGACAATGGCTGTTGAGAACACCTCCCCCTCTCCTGAAATCCTGTACCTGGCCACGCAGCACAGCATAGTTCCAAAGGGGCACGTGGGCGTTCCGCTTCCGGGCATTCAGCAGGCCGTCCACGGACCTGCAGCGACGGGGAGAAGGATGGAGGACAGCTTCTTAGTCCAGTCCCATTTCTACCTTGGGACTGGCAGAAACGCTTTCTAAGTGTAATGCTCTCTCTATCCCAGGACGTCTCCCACACCTTCTCTGGTCCTCTGGGCTATTCTGAGGTCCTTTAGAATTATATGAGCATACTGCAACAACGACTATTTTAAGTCATAACAGAAATATTACTAGTGAGTTATAACAACAGAAAGTTCAGTGTTTACCATTCGTTTAGTTAGCAAATTAGTTTCTCCTAAAGAAATAGATTGGGAACAAGACGACAATGCTAGAATACGGCTGAATATGAAAAAGAACGAATTTGAGGCAACGTTTGAAAAGCTAAAGGTGTGTGAAAATATATATAGTGCATTTAAAAAAAAGTTTCAATTTCCAAGACAAACTGACACTTCATAGACCTGGATGCTAGGATCTAGTACCAGAGGGTACCTGCTAACAGCTTACCTAGGCTAAGAACTGATAAAACCAGCTACTAAGATTAGATGTATTCTGGGGAGGCAGAAGCAAAGTAGGTTTTCAGGAAGACAAGGAATGAGCAGAGAAGCCAGGAAAGGGGCAGCTTACACTTGTGGTCAAGAGCATGGGAGTCTGTAGTTAAGGAGACCTGGAGTCTCACTTACGCCTCTTACATGCTATGTGACCCTAGGCAAGTCCTTTACTTCTCTAAGCCTTAGTTTCTTCATCTATAAAATGGGAACAGCACTATGGACCGCATGGGGTTATAATGTGGAAAAATTTAAAGTGTTTAGCATAGTGCCTGGCATGTGGAAAGCCTTCAGTAAGTGATGGATATTTTTTCAAACTGTGTAAGAGTCATAAAAATGAGACTTTTCAGGAGTATTCTGTCAACAGTGCCTCTTTGTGATGACAGCTGGCCACTCTGAATGAATGTAAAGGTTTACAAAAGGGGTATCTGCACGTGTGTGCTGATGAAAGAAGTTTAATTAATGACTGATAAATCACCAACAAATCCAATACTGAGATTTTTCCCCCCTATACTCATGTTACTGACAGCTCATACTCGCTTTTCACTTAATAATGGGAGAATCCTTAAAGGTCATCTGCGCTGCCACCCTGTCTCCATCTCCCCTGAGAGACGGTCACCTGAGCCAGAGGTCGAGGAGGGCTCCCTCCTCCCGGGACAGCACTGCTCAGCAGCCCCGGTGGGCCCGCTCCTTCTGACATGACTGCCCCACAGCAACTTCTACGCTTGGCTCTAACTCTGCCCTCGGGGCTCACACACACAGAAAGTCTGCTCCCTCTTCCACATGACCACCCTTGTAGTATCTGAGAACAGCTATGTGTGGCTTTAGTCTTCTCTTCTTCTCTCTAAGAGGATTACAGGAAGTGGATAGATCAAGGCACCTGGGGAGATAGGGAAAGCGTGAAGGGGTGCGAATGGAGCCATTTTGCTTTTTTGTCACCCCAAGAGCCCCAACCTCACGGACCCTTCCCTCTCCCAAATCCACCCAAATCAAAGTGTCACCCTGTAGCCACACTCTGCAACGCATGGCTGAAAATACGTTTGCTGGGACAAATTCTAGGACCTCACCGGGCCCCTGTCTCTGGTAACCATCCTGACGCCGCCAACCCCTCCCTCTTCTCCCCAGACTCATACCAGTAGCGGTTAGCATCCACGAACGTCAGCTGAAAGGCCAACAAGCCATACAGATAGGAGTGGTTGTTCCACGATGTCTTGTCCAGAAGAAACACATACCAGTATGGCAGCAGGAATAACACACAGCTTATCCGGTAGCACAGGCCCAGCATCATGCCCAGTGCCCCTGGGATTTGTGGGGGAGAGGATTAAGAGGTCAGAGGGGCACTACAGGCCCAGCTCCCCTGGGACAGACTGTGGGTAGGATTAGGAAAGGTCATCAGACATTTTACAACCAGGTGAAAATAAATTTCAATTAAATGTTATTTCAACATTTTAAACAGAGTTACGGGGTCACAGCTCAGAGGACACACAGGTCAGCAGGATGAAATTATAAGTCACAGAGGAAGTGAAATAAGAAACGCAAGACCTTGGTCATTCACCAGCATGCTTTGTATTTCTGGGTTTTGGGTAGGCCAGTCAATACTCCCATCTCTCCTACAGTTTCCCTCACCCAGAAACATGATGGTGTAGACCAGATACATCCAGTCAAGTGGCAGTGGCTGCAGGGCGTCCAGCAACGGGAAGCGGCACACCTCCAGCCCATCCAGGTATCTTCGGTCCAGGGAGCTGAGCCCCCGCTCCTGGGGAATGTCCAGCACCATCATCAGCCCTGAGAAGGCAGAGGGGGAGGGGGCTGTTAGGCCTTAGCAAAGCGAGCCGTGGAACACGCTGGAATACAGTCGAGCACACCCAGCTCCAGGGTCAGACTTCTTTCCTAACCCCGGAAAGAATTCATTCAACAATAATCACGGAGCGCCTACTCTGTGCTAGGCATTATGCCAGTTGTGTCATCTCAGACAGCCACTGCACCTCACTGAGCCAATTCCCCATTTGTGAAAGGGGGCTCATAATATTTTGCAGGGTTTCAGAGAAGATTAAATGAAAGAAGTGTACAAGATGCGATCAAAGCTGTTCAGGTTCGTTTTTTGTTGTTTTTTTTTTTTGCGGTACGCGGGCCTCTCACTGTTGTGGCCTCTCCCGTTGCGGAGCACAGGCTCCGGACGCGCAGGCTCAGGTGCCACGGCTCATGGGCCCAGCCGCTCTGTGGCATGTGGGATCTTCCAGGACCGGGGCACAAACCCGTGTCCCCTGAATCTGCAGGCGGACTCTCAACCACTGCGCCACCAGGGAAGCCCCTGTTCAGGTTTTGATAGTAATATGTGTAAAGGTCTGCCCTACTGGCTACAGAAAGTGCTCTGGGGTGGTGCTCCTCAACCTCTTTTACTTCCTGGCACACCTGGCAAAGCAGTATCTGGCCAGCACACTGGGGTAAACAAGAGGGGTACTCAGGCCAGGAAGGCATCTCCAGTTAAAGCAAGATTTCTCAACCCCAGGACTATTCAGTTTGGCCTGGTTAATTATTTCCTGGGAGGGCTATCGTGTGGTTCATAGGTCATGCAGCAGCATCCCTGGCTTCTGTGTAGATGCCAGTAACCACCTATTCCCCTTCCCTCCCACCCCCAAGATGGGACAAACACAAATGTCTACAGACATTGCCAAATGTCCCCTGGAGAGCAAACTCACTCCCCGTTGAGAAGCACTGGGTTAAGGGGAGTAATATCTCAGCATATCTGTAACCCATTCCAAACATACATGCTGTGGCCTATGAGAAAGATCTGGATTAGGGAGTCACAGCCTAAATGTCTGCCCTGTCACCCCTGCCACTTCTCTAAACTCCAGTCCTTAGCATACTTACCGGGCAACTTCATGCCACAAATAAAATGGGATCCTGTTCCTCTACCTCTATATTTCCTATAGCCTCAGATCAAAGCATTTCTGGTCTCCAAACCCTAATCGGAGACAAAACTGGGTCACAACGACCTCTTCCAGGATATCAGTAACTTCAGCTCTTAGGAAAAGGAAGGTAAGTCCACTAAGCAAGTAAGTATCCAAGAAATGGACAAGGGACGATTGTCATTTTCCCACCCCCAACCACGCTGGCCCCTCCCAGAAACTGGACTTACCAAAGAGAAAACGGAAGACTGCCAGGCTTGCAGGATCCGTTGGTCTATTCAGCAGGGTCACCAGCTTCCCCCAGCTGGACACATCTGTCCACTCAAAACCCAAGAGCCTCCCCATTCGGCTGCCCTGATGGCGCCCTGAGGTCTGTCCAGCCTTATCTTTCTGTACTTTATCTGCAACCGATAAATGGAGAAAGTTGTGGGTGCGCGTATGGGAAGGGAGATGCTTTAAAATAGGCTCCTCCCCAAATCACAGAAATCACAGGCCCAGGGCTTCTGCCTACCTGGATTCTCCCACTGATCTCTGACTACCCGAAACATCCCTGCAGTACAGCCCCTCCTCCAGGATCCCCCAATGCCCCAGAACCTTTCTCAGACAGCAGTCCCCTAGCCGCAAAGCGTCCTGAATGTCATCACCACCCCGAAGCCGAAGACTGCAATCTCTCTCTATGGCTCCTTCCCATCGGAGGCTCCCTTCCCCAGGCCCCACAGGGAAGTCCTCCGGCCCCCACCCCTCTGAAACCCGCGCCCCTCTCTATCCGCCACAAGGCGGGGCTCTGACCCTACCTGAGTCGGGCGGGGACCGCGCAGACCGACCAGACACCACCATGGCCTCGGGGAGGTACGTCGGCCACAGCGACAGCGTGCGAGTGGGTGGCGTAGCGAGGGAAAACTCCCCTAAGTCCCGCCTCCCAGACACATCAGCACCCGCGAGGCCGACCGGAAAGTGCCGGGACTGTCGTGAAGAGCCCTAGTCGGCCGCGCCGGGCTCCCTGCTTGGCGGCAGAGGGCGGAGCGAGGAGCCTTGGGGCGGGGCGAAGCGGCCGCGAAGGGGCGTGGTCAGGCCCCGCCTTCCCCGGTGACCCAGGAGGAGCGAAGATGTCATCGGACCTGCCTCTCTTCCGCCGAATGACCAGTGTCTTCCCTGAGGCCTCCCGATCCCTCTCCGCGCTTTCAGCCTAAGAAGACTCCGAGAGCCCGCAGCTTCCCTGGGTCACTCCCCGCAGCCATTAGGCCTCTCCAGACGTGAGCAGCGCGGGCGCAAATGTCAGAGTCTTCCCAGAGAGGTTCCCGCCGAATTAGGACGCACCTGGAAGGGCTGCCCCGGTCTAGAGACTGTGCAAGTTTCTTTATTCTCTCTTCCAGTACCTGCCATGAACCAGAGGTTTGAAAGCAGCAGGGGAAACCGGAACAACATAGCTGCAGAGGGTATGCAGAGTAGGGGCAATGAATAGAGTGGTCGATCAGGGAAAGTCTTAGAGAGGTGAGTCTCGAACAGCATTGTAACATCTAATTCTCTGCACTGGGATTGACCAGCAGGATCAGAGGAAGGCATCTTAGACCAGGGGTTCTCACATTTTTTAGTCTCAGAACCCCTCTACACTGCTACACACGTTATGGAGAACCCTAAAGAGCTTTTGTTTATAAAGGGTTATATTTTCCCGTATTTACCGTATTGGAAATTTACACTGAGAAATGTTTAAAATATGTATTGATTCACTAAAGAAAAAAGTAATAAACCCATTACATGTTTATATAAATAACCTTTTTAAGAGAAAAAGTATATTTTCCACACCAAGAAAATACATGAGAATAGTATTATTTTACATGCAAATCTCTTTAATGTTTGGCTTCATTGAAGAAAGCTGGATTCTCATATCTGCTTCTGCATTCCATCTGTTGTGAAATGGTGTTGATTGAAGTATGTGAAGGAAACCTGGCCTTACCGGTACTCAGTTGGAAAAAAGAGAAGCATTTTAATAGCCTGTTTAGATAACTGTGGATACTCTTTTGTACCACATCAAAACTTACAAGTAGTCGTTTTTTAAAGGTTAGTCCGATGTGAAATTGGAAATCATATAATGAACTTTATGCTCTATTACATTAAAATCACTGGTATATCTTGCACTTTGAATGGACCTTTTACTCACGCATGATTTTGTAAAATATGCACGGTCATTTGGAAAACATTGGTTCACTGAGTTACACAGCTCTTTTAAATGTAGAGCCTCTTAAACGTTGGGAAGCTGCCAGGCTCACAGTGGCAGATACAAGTTTTCAAAATTTTAATTTTCGCTTGAAAGCTCAAATTTACCATTGGCAACAAATACTATTTATTGTTTTCCTTGAACGAACCGGCTCCTTTCATTTTTGAGAAAATATTTGCTAAATGCACCAGTTTGAATAACCATAGTTTGTCCAATGTCCTTTCAAGTAAAATGGTACTTTGTTTAAAAAGAAAAAAAAGACAAAAGCAAAGATACTCAACATCTTATATCATTAGGAAATTGCAAATTTGGGAATTCCCGGACAATCCAGTGGACTAGGCGCTTTCATTGCTGTGGCCCGGGTTGAGTCCCTGGTTGGGGAACTAAGATCCCGAAAGCCGCTTGGCATGGCCAAAAAATACAATACAGTAAAATAAAACAGCAGTGAGATACTATTAGAATAGTTGAAATCCAAGGCACTGACAACAACAAATGCTGGCAAGGATGTGGAGCAACAAGAACTCTGCTTCCATTACTTGTGGGACTGCAAAATGGTACAGCCACATTGGAAGACAGTTTTGGCAGTTTCTTACAAGACTCCACATACTCTTACCATATGATCCAGCAATTGTGCTCCTTGGTTATTTACCCAAATGAGTTGAAAACTGATGCCCACACCAAATCTGCACGTGGATGTACAGCAGCATTATTTATAATTGCCCGAACTTGAAAGCAACCAAAATGTCCTTCAGTAGGTGAATGGGTAAAATAAACTAGCACATCCATATGATGGAATATTCAGTGATAAAATGCAAACGCATGGCAGGAAGGAATGCAATGACTACTACTAAAATTTGGTGCCACTGTCTCACTCCTGCTAAGTTGTCAGCAGTTTTGCCACCATTGCTTTTTGCATCATCAGTGCAAATGTCAACACAGTTTAAAAGGCAAATAACATCTCAGTATTGTTATAGTAGTTTTGTCCCTAAAGACTCGAGGGGTTCATGGACTGTGTGCTGAGAACCGCTATCCTAAAGGGAAAAAGCGGCAGGGGTAGGTGTAAAAGTAGAGATGATTGGGCACAAGTTGTGTTTGGCAGGTGGAATCACCGGGCTAACAAGTGTTCCTGCTGTTGAGGGTCTGGCCCACTTCTAGGTCATCCTAATAGGCAAGGGAGGCCAAGTCACTTTGGAAGCCATAGATCTATTTAGGGGACGGATCTCTTAATCCACTGTCAAATCCCAGTCCAAATGAGTACAGTGTGGGTTGGGAAGTTTGGGCTAGATCTTCCAGGATCACTCAAAATTAGATGGTTCCATTAAGTTCAGTGTTGATGGTCTGTTATGTGCCAAGAACTGGACAAGTTACAGAGGAGGAAACAGAAATGATTAAGTTGTGGCCTCTGTCCTATAGAAGTATAATAATGAAAATATATAGAAATAATAAAATAATAATAGAATGGAAGTCATAAGTATTAAGTGAGGTTCAAAGTGCTACGGGAGCACTGAGGAAAAAATGAATTATGACTGGAGAAATCAGGAAAGTTTTTTTGAAAACTTGGGCCTTAAAGGATGAGTAAAATTTTGAGAGGGGAGAGGGAAATCAAAAGTTCTCAACAGCCTTGGGTGAACTGAGAGCATTCTGTGTAAGAGAACTACAGCTAGTAAATGAGCTGTGCTAACTCTTCACCTTTCCATCCCATGATTTGAACTTGTTTTTGTTCAAGGCGTTGATTTCCAGTTTATCCTTTCAGGACCAATATACAGAGACTCATGGCATCACACATTCATTTATCCATAAAATAGTCCAAAATTTACAAAAGGAATTTCTTCATGGTTCTTTTCTAATAAAAATTCTCTTTCTGTCTGCACTGTGGAGAAAGAAGCCCTCTTTCAGATCTCTCAATTCAAAACCCTAAACATTTAGTGAGTGCCTACTGTGTGCAGGATATATGTTATTTTCTACAAGGGGTACCAAAGTAAAAACACAGCCCCTGCCTTCACAGAGCTTAGAGTCTCAGAGGAGTCAAATGTGTATGTAGTTAATGGCAAAGCATATTATAGGCTCTATAAAAGATACAATGTGATGGCGATCAGAAGAGGAACACGTTAACTTCAGTGGGGAAATCTGGAAGACTTCATGGAAGCAATGTCTCAAATATGAATAGACTTGCCATAGGCGGTGATGAATGAAGGAGGATATTCACTCATCATGAGACAAGTCCACTTGAGCAAAGGTATAAAAGGGGATGGTGTGTTTTGGGAAGGGCAGGTAATTTAGTATGACTGGGGGGCTGGGAGGTGAGTCTCATGAGAGATAAGCTTCAAAAAGCAGGTTGACAGCAATCTTGGAATGCCAAGCTAAGGAGTTTGGGCTCTACCCTGGAGGTGCAGCATACTCAAATCAGTGTTTTGGGAAGATAACAAGTAACCCCAGGAGGAATGGATGGGAAAAGAAAGGTCAGTTTGGGGGTGGCTGGAATTGTTCAGAGAAGAGATAATGCCCCGCATTACCTAGGAAGCACAAGCTGATACGGAAAGGAGGGGGTGGATTTGAGAGACATGACCAAGACTTAGTGATGTCCCGCTGTGTGTGTAGGATGGCTTAGGGGTTCCTAACTTGGGACACTGATAGAATGGGAGTACGATCCAGGAGGAGGAACATGGGGAAAAGATAAAGGGTTTGGGTTGGCTGTCGGATGTGTCTGTGGACTGACCAGGGTATTGGAGAGGAAGCAGTGGCAATTGACAGAGATGTACAGATTTGGGGATCGTCCATAAATGGCTGTTGAAACTGTAAAGGCATTGATTGCACTTCCAGAGGGAGAGCAGGGTTTCTCAACCTTGGCAGTATTGACATGTGGTCTGCATGTTCTTTGTCGTTGGGGGGATGGGTGAGGTGGGGGGAGGGGCTGTCCTTGGCATTGTAGGAAGTTTAGCATCCTTGGCCTCTACCCACTAGATGCCAGTAGCACACCTCCGCCACCAGTTGTGTCCAACAGAAATATCTCCAAATATTGTCAAATATCCCCTGGAGGGCAAACTCAACCCCATAGAGAACGATTGCTCTAGGAGAGAGTGCGGAGTCAAAAGATGGCCAAGGGCAGAACCTTTGGGTTCTAAGGTCACGGTCAGAAAGGAAGAGCACACTGGGAGAGATGGGGGTGACTGTGTCACAGATGGGGTGGCCAGTGGTGTAACAGTCTATAAAGAGGGTTTTGGAGACAAAAGAGGCCTTGGCAGTGGGGAGAGCTTTTTTTTTTTTTGCGGTACGCGGGCCTCTCACTGTTGTGACCTCTCCCATTGGGGCACAGGCTCTGGACGCGCAGGCTCAGCGGCCATGGCTCATGGGCCCAGCCGCTCCGCGGTATGTGGGATCTTCCCCGACCGGGGCACGAACCCGTGTCCCCTGCATCGGCAGGCGGACTCTCAACCACTGCACCACCAGGGAAGCCCGGGTAGAGCTTTATGATCTTTCAGGGAGCAATTCCAACTGAGCCTCCTGAACATGCTTTCTTCTTGTTCGCTAGCCTTTTCCCTGAGACCTACAGGAGTCAACTGCCCCCTTGGGCCATAAATGAGACTGGGATATATGCCAGTGTACCACAAAGTTTTGCCTGGTTGCTTTGCAAGCTGTTCATGTTCCTCTTCCCCGATTTTCTCATTCCATTTGCTCTATTAGTCTCCTTTTTCATTTGTAATGTGCTTTAGCAGAAATATAGAAATATATACCCATACCATTCAACCCTGATAATAACCCCGCAAAATAGCTTTCATTCTTATTCCCATTTCGCAGATGAGGAAACCAAAACTCCCAGAGGGAACCTTGCCTAAGACAGCACAACAAGGGAGCCATAGAGCTGATGCCCAAATCTTCTGATCACGCAGGGACTGAGAACACTCTTCATCACACCCCAGTTGCTTCTTTGGTTGCAACGCCTACCATGTAGCATCTTTTCCTTACAAAGTGACTGACATGCCCCTTCTCCTGGGATGGAGCCTTCCTCGACTGTGAAGGAATCAGTGAATTCTGTTCTCTTGTTCCCTAACCACAGCACCATTTCTGCTCACAGAGTATTGTTTGGTGCCTTACTGAATGTCTCACCTTGTGAGGGTGTTAGCCAGATGGTCTTTTTCCCTTCATCATTTTCTTCTTTTTTTGGCCACACCTTGCGGCTTGTGGGATCTCCGTTCCCTGACCAGGGTTTGAACCTGGGCCATGAATCCTAACCACTAGGCCAACAGGGAACTCCCAGATGGTCTTCTGACAAAGGGTAACATTGTAATCTTTGTACAGGTGAGGCCAAGTCTGTGGCAATTCTGTATGGTGAGGATGAGGACAGACAGGTCACAGGCCCAACTGTGGGCACTTCGGAATCTCCCTGATGGTTGCTGGGTCTAGGCCAAGGGTCATCTCCCTCAGGAACACCAGTGTATGTCCAAGGCTTGCAGTGGCGTACCAGACCCCAGTAACTCCTCAACTGTTGTAACTCTCCTTCCCTCCCTGGGAATCCTCTGTCATTTCCTCCTGCTGCCCACAAACTTCCTACTCTGACCCTTTGTTTCTTGGCACCCCTCATGTTCCCTTAACCACCAATTCACTTAGCATCTGGAATTCTTAGTAATAGTCATCACAAAAGCCACCATTTACTGAGGGTTTTTAAAGTACCAGGCATAGACAATGGAGGTAACTGAGGCTTAGAGATGTTACATAAATCTGTCCAATGTCACATAAATATTAAGGTACAGATCAGCATATCTAATAGACATGTAATTTGAGCCACGTTGGTAATTAAAATTTTCTATTAGCCAAATTACAAGAGAAAAGAGGGGCTTCCCTGGTGGCGCAGTGGTTGAGAGTCCACCTGCCCATGCCGGGGACACGGGTTCATGCCCCGGTCCGGGAAGATCCCACATGCCGTGGAGCGGCTGGGCCCCTGAGCCATGGCCGCTGAGCCTGCGCGTCCGGAGCCTGTGCTCCGCAACGGGAGAGGCCACAACAGTGAGAGGCCCGCGTACTATTAAAAAAAAAAAAAAGAAAAGAAACAGGTGAAATTAATTTTATCAATATTTTTTATTTAACAATATATCCTAAGTGTCTATCAACAGTCCAATGGATAAAGAAGATGTGGTATATATATATACAATGGAATACTACTCAGCCATAAAATAGAGTGAAATTTTGCCTTTTGCAACAACATGAGTGGACCTCAAGGGTATTACGCTTAGTGAAATAAGTCAGACAGAGGAAGACAAATACTGTATGACAGGGGTCCCCAGGCCCCGGTCCTCGGACTGGTACCAGTCCACATCCTGTTAGGACCCGGGCTGCACAGCAGGAGGTAAGCGGCAGACAAGTGAGTGAAGCTTCATCTGCTGCTCCCCACCGCTTGCATTACCGCCTGAACCATCCCTCCCACCCCCCCACCCCCGTCCGTGGAAAAATTGTCTTCCACGAAACCCATCCCTGGTGCCAAAAAGGCTGGGGACCCCTGCTGTATGATATCCCTTACATGTGGAATCTGAAAAATACAACAAACTACTGAATATAACAAAAAAGCAGACTCACAGGTATAGAGGACAAGCTAGTGGTTACCAGTGGGGAGGCGAGGCGGAGTGGCAATTTAGGGGTAGGGGAGTAAGAGGTGCAAGCTACTATGTATAAAATAAGCTAAAAGGATATATCATGCAACCCAGGGAATATAGCCAGTATTTTATAATAGCTATAAATGGAGTATAACCTTTAAAACTTGTGAATCACCATAGTGTACACCTGTAACTTATATAATATTGTACATCAACTATAACTCAATAAAAAAATAAGGCACTTGGGAATTCCCTGGCAGTCCAGCGATTAGGGCTCCGCACTTCCACGGCAGGGGGCACAGATTCGATCCCTGGTGGGCAACTAAGATCCCGCATGCCGTGTGGCCATTTTTTTTTTTTTTTTTTACTCCTAGGTTCTTCATGACATTTTTTTTTTAATTCCATATATATGTGTTAGCATACGACATTTCTCTTTCTCTTTGTGACTTACTTCACTCTGTATAACAGACTCTAGGTCTATCCACCTCATTACAAATAGTTCAGTTTCATTTCTTTTTATGGCTGAGTAATATTCCATTGTATATATATGCCACGTCTTCTTTATCCATTCATCCGATGATGGACACTTAGGTTGTTTCCATCTCCGGGCTATTGTGAATAGACCTGCAATGAACACTTTGGTACATGACACTAGTTGAATTATGGTTTTCTCAGGGTGTGGAGAAAAGGGAACACTCTTGCACTGCTGGTGGGAATGTGAATTGGTACCGCCACTATGGGGAACAGTATGGAGGTTCCTTAAAAACTAAAAATAGAACTACCATATGACACCGCTATCCCACTACTAGGCATATACCACCTCAGTCTTAAAACCAGCCCTGCCATAAAGCTGGGGCCCGGACGAAAACCGCCCCCAGCCATAAGCTGGGGCAGACGAAAACCTGCGGCCCAGAAGTAAACCACCCCCAGTCGTAAGCCAGCCCTAGATGTAAACCTGGGGCCCAGAGACAACACCCCTGAGTCGCAAACCCAGCCCCGCGGCAAACCCGGTGGCTACAGGTCAATCTGGTGCCGAGCGGCAAACCCTCCCCAGTCGCAAAACCTTCTTCCAACATGTCATCAATATATAAAATTACCAAAGAGATATTTATAGTCTTTCTCTCATCATAAGTCTTTGAGATCTGCTGTGTGTTTTACTCTTACATCTCATCTCAGTTTAGACTAGCCACATATCAAATGTTCCACAGCCATTTGTGGTCAGTGGCTACTGTATTGAACAGTGAAAGTATAGATCAAGGATTCTGAGCCACCTCCGCTTGGCTGCACTGTCGCCTTTCTAAGGACGGTGAGGAGTGGGGCAGCCACATTCTCTGTGAAAGCAGGCTGATCCTGTCCCCCACATTCAGGTCTGAAAAAGATAATAATCTTATCTAATTGGGACTAAGATTTCATTATAAATGAGAATAAAGGGTCTCCAAATGTTACAGAAGTCCAAAATGTATTAGACTCTTTAAAAAAGCATTTGTCAGGGCTTCCCTGGTGGCACAGTGGTTGAGAGTCCGCCTGCCGATGCAGGGGACGCGGGTTCGTGCCCTGGTCCGGGAAGATCCCACATGCCGCGGAGCGGCTAGGGCTGTGAGCCATGGCCGCTGAGCCTGGGCGTCCGGAGCCTGTGCTCCGCAACGGGAGAGGCCACAACAGTGAGAGGCCCGCGTACCGCAAAAAAAAAAAAAAAAAAAAAAAGCCTTTGTCAGAGAAGCTGCCATTTCCCTCTTGGAACCTTTGCTTCTTCTGCGATGGGACAGGAATGTTTGTTCCTTTCTGCGCATCCCTGTTATTGTTCTTTTATCTCCATAAACACTGTCCAGGAAAAGTGGATTTTCTCTGGCCTGGAGCCAGGTGGGTGGAAAAATCCTTTGCCCTGGGCCGTCTGTCTTGTCCCTAGGGCAGTCGCATGACCGTTTCTGACGGGGCTCACCCACCGACATGGTGGCCTCGGAAGGGACGTGCAGGACTGTTGAACTCTGGAAGGGAAGGAGGGTTGGTGAGCCATCATCCCCTGGTTTGAGCAGCGGGCAGCCCTTCGATCCAGGCACGGTACTAGGCACATGGCATGTGCTATCCTTTTACCCCTCAGCACCACCCTAGGAGGTAAGCATCCGCACTTGCAAAACCCAGGCAGGTGAAGAGGTCCACTCAGGGTGTGCAGCTTTCCGACACCGGCTCAGGATTACAGCATTCCAGACTTTGGGGGTTTCAATGCTTTCTGCACTAAAACAGACATGGGAACAAGGGTTGTCCAGCAAGAAATGTTCATATCTGCGTTCTGTTTCCATGTGAACAAGGTCTGGCAGGGTGCTTAGGGTTGATTTCAGTCTCTAAGAATTGGGGATGAGATACTCAGAACATAAAACAAAGGAGATGGGGGACTTCCCTGGCGGTCTAGTGGTTAAGTCTCTGCGCTTCCACTGCAGGGGCCACGGGTTCCATCCCTGGTCAGGGAACTAAGATCCCCGGCATGCCTCGTGGTGCAGCCAAAAAATAATAAAAATAAAAATAAAGGAGACGGCTGCCCTTTCTATATCAGGAAACCTAGGAGGACTGCTTGATCTTACTTTTCTTGTTCCTGACAAGTTAGAAGAAATGTGGTGCCGGGGAGCCCTGCCGCTTTAAGCCTAAGCCCTGGTGTCCCAGGAGACTTGGGAGGGAGGTGGAGAGTGCCCGCCTACCTGGGGAACCTGCGCGAGGTGTGGCCGGAGAGGCTTGGGATGCGAGGTGGGCGGGGGCAGGCTGAAAGTTGGACAAGCAGGAAGTGAACCGACGGCTGCCCGAGAGGAAACAGACTAGGCGAGCGTCCTGCTGCCGACAGGCCCGAGCCGCTCGGAAACATGGTGAGAGAGCGGGAAACTAAGAAGGGGCTGATTTCACGAGCAGCCAGAGCGGGCTGGGGCCTGGGGATCAGCAAAGGAAAGCTGGTGGCAAAATCTGAGGGCTGGGCCCGCGCTGACTGTGACCTCTCTTCTTTGACAGCTGGGCTGCAAATAGGTCTGAGCTGCCTGGGCGGGTGTTCCTGCTCTTCTTTGCTCCCTCCCTCCCCTGAGCCCTGAGCTGGCCTGGAGTGGAGCTTCGGTGGGAGTGGGAGATCCTAATTCATCTCCTCCTCCAGCCCTCCGGCCTTCGGGTGTCGTGACATTCCTGGGCAGTGCCTCTGCCGTTCCCAGCGCGGATTCCAGCCCAGCGGCAGGAATCCCGCTCTGCCTGTCACTTTATCCCCGTACAGAAACCCAAAGAATTTGTCTCTCCATCGAGTCCAGGGAATCTCCCCCGTCTCCATAAACCTGAGGAAGAGAGCTGCGGGTTTGTAAAAAAAAAAAAAAAAAAAAAAAGTCAGAAGTTGGTTCTCTGTGATCATCTAGTTTGGACCCACGCCCCTGGCTTGGGTCTGGAAGTCTAGTGGGTCAGGGAGGGAGGAGCTTAGTCGTGTTTTCCCCTCCCTGTTCAAAAACCTTATCAGAAAGCCTGAGGATGAGGCATCAGCCAGGGAGGACTTGCCCTCCATTTCCCCCAACACCCAGGCTGCTGTTTGTATGCTTCATACTCGCCTAAGCAGGCAATGGCGTGGTGCCTGCGCGAGGTGCTTAGTGGTGGGGAAAGCAGAAGTTTGTGGCCCAACGGCTGTCTCTCGTGGGGCCTTGTGAGGGACTTGGAGCCTGGTTGCCGTGGCTCAGGCTGCCCAGGAGGCCGGAGCAGCTCTCCAGCTGGTGTCTTGAAGAGAGGGCGGGTTAGGCTAGGGGAGGGTGGTCTGCGGGGGGAGGGGCACAGACAGGCATTTTTAATGAGGACCCGTGGGATCTGGGAATTCACAGGTTAATGGTGGGGCTGTGCCTTGTGAGGTGCTGGCTCAGCAGTCTCCTCTGACCCTCTCTGAGGAACAAGGAAGCAGTGGAGAGGGCTTTGGGGGTGTGCTTCTTGTCCTCTCACGTGCCCTGAGAACCCA
Source organism: Hyperoodon ampullatus (assembly GCF_949752795.1). Lineage (NCBI taxonomy): Eukaryota > Metazoa > Chordata > Mammalia > Artiodactyla > Ziphiidae > Hyperoodon > Hyperoodon ampullatus. The sequence continues at coordinate 9,836,170 of NC_136928.1, forward strand.
CAAAGAAGTTGGATCCAGTCTGTCTCCTAGCGTGGCTCTCACCATCTGGGGCTTAAAAATGCATTTGTTTTTTGTTTGTTTGTTTGTTTGTTTGCGGTACACGGGCCTCTCACTGTTGTGGCCTCTCCCGTTGCGGAGCACAGGCTCCGGACGCGCAGGCTCAGCGGCCATGGCTCACGGGCCCAGTCGCTCCGCGGCACGTGGGATCCTCCCGGACCCGGGCACGAACCCGTGTCCCCTGCAACGGCAGGCGGACTCTCAACCACTGCGCCACCAGGGAAGCCCCAAAGAGCACTTTTTTTTTTTTTTTTGCATTTGTTTTTGATTACACAAGTACTACAGGAAAACATTCTCTTTGCAAACAGTTCAAGCATTACAAAAAGCTGAAGTCCACCCTAGGCCTCGCCCTCCTCTGGCCTCTGAGGCTGCGTCTCAGTCCCTCCAGCACTCGGCCTAATTAACCCCTGTGTGGCTTGCCAGGAGGAGGCGAGTGGTGGTGGAGGAGATGACCGTGTGCGAAACCTGCAGAGTGAAGTGGAGGGAGTCAAGAATATTATGACCCAGAATGTGGAGCGGATCCTGGCCCGGGGAGAAAACTTGGACCATCTCCGTAACAAGACAGAGGATCTGGAAGCCACAGTGAGATGATGGGGAGCCCAGTGGGGGCCAGGGGAGGAGAGGGAAGGAGGATTAGTGGGGGCTTGAGGCTTGGTGGTCTTGGTGGCAGAATGATCCGGAGGGAAGCCTGCCTTTTTACCTGTGTTGGGAATTGATGTGAGCTGAATCCCCACTTCTGATTCTGCTCTATGCCACTGATTGGTACTGGGGTCCAGGGAATGGGCTCAAGGACTGGGGCTGGGGATGCGGGGGTGGACCCGTGGAGGCATTTTGTGAGACAGATAGATGGCTCAGTCAGCCTGTGCTGTCTTAGGCTTCTCTCCTATGAAATCGACTTTCCCTTTGAAGGCTGCCCTTGACAATCATTTGGACCCGGCCTCCCCAGGACAAAAATATTGGCTCCAGAAAATCCTCTTAGGGCCTCTGGCCTTCCCCAGGAGTTATTAGGCACGGGGTGGAAAACTGTTAGAGTCTTGCTGAGCCAGCTTTAAAAAGAAGCTGGGAAGAGGAGTAAAAGTCTTTGATCCCAGGATCCTCTGCTGGCTGAAGGCTGGAATAATATCTCCCACACATCTTGCTAGATCTCATTCTTCTCTTCCTCCTGCAGCCAGAGGCTGAAGCCAGCTGCTCAGGGAGGGAGTAACTCTAAAGTTCAACAGAGGGCTGGAGACTAAGATTCCATGTCCACGGGGAGAGACTGGCCATGGCTTTCTGAGTCCTGTGTGTAATCTTGAGCACAGCTCCTTTGACTCCCTGGGACTTAGTGTTTCTTTCCACGGCCCAAGCTGGGAAGCATGGCCCAGGGAAACAATTTCTGCAATTCCAGTTGGGAGAGGAAGAGCATTTTCCCTCAGTTCCAACCCCTGGACTGCTCTGGCCCCTCCTCAGCGGTCCTCATGTGGCCAGAAGTTATGGAAGCAGGGGGATGTGTCCACCCGGAGCCTGCACCCCTCAGCCCCAGCGTCTGCCCTCCCAAGGGTGGGTTGTGCTGCCAGTGTCACAACCCTGGGTGTGAGCGTGCGTCAGTGGCCCCTCAGGGTGCATGGCCGTGCGGGGGTAAGAAGAGAAGGGGGCAGGCAGGGGACCAGAGGGAGCCCAAGAATTCTAAATTTGAATTGGTTCACCAGATGGTTGTGAAGGTACATCTGTCAAGGTAGGAGCACAGAACTAACTACTTTATTTAGCAGTCTGTTACCTCAACGTAGCACTTCAATGTTTAGATGTATGGCGTGTGGGTCTCGGTGTGCTCATCCCAGTGGCAGGAGGCACTGGGTGATTCTGCCTTATTCCCAACAGTCCGAGCACTTCAAGACCACATCGCAGAAGGTGGCTCGGAAGTTCTGGTGGAAGAACGTGAAGATGATCGTCCTCATCTGCGTGATTGTTTTTATCATCGTCCTCTTCATCGTGCTCTTTGCCACGGGTGCCATCCCTTAAGTAACTTAGGGAACCCCTCCCACCCTGCCCTCTTCTTCGGGGGCAGCCTTCCATAGTGGGTGCCAAGTGGGGCCCTCTCTCCTGTCCTTCTCCACAGGGAATGCTGCTCCATCCTCCCAACCCTCATTCTGGGGCCCCTCTACCACACTGTCTGCCCCAGGGAGCACCTTGGTCCCCAGAAGGAGAGAGCTGGACTGTGGCTGTGTTTCAGGGGTCCTCAGAGTTGGTTGGAGAGACCCAGAAGGGCCAGCACATGGCTGGGAAACTGATGGAACTGAGGGTGGCCAGTGGGCAATAAAGACCTTTCAGTATCCCTATGCATGTGAGGTACTTTCTCCCTTTCCATTTTGCCTTTGGCCCTTCCATTTCTTTTCTCCCCAAGGACGTCCTCTGGCAGAGATCCTCCCATTGGAGGCCCAAGCTGTTGGAGGGGTGGAGAGCATATGTTTGGAGAAGAAAGATGGAAACTCGCTGTCTTTCTTTATCTCCCCTTGTTCCATCATTGTCACTGGTCTCAAGAACAGGAATTTTCTGGAGGTCTTGGCGTATGGAAAATTCAAAACCTTCCCAGCATTTTAGGGTAGTATGTAAGACTCTTTTTTTTTTTTTTTTTTTCTTTTTCGGTACGCGGGCCTCTCACTGCTGCGGCCTCTCCCGTTGAGGAGCACAGGCTCCGGACGTGCAGGCCCAGCGGCCATGGCTCACGGGCCCAGCCGCTCCGCCGCATGTGGGATCTTCCAGGACCAGGGCTCGAACCCGTGTCCCCTGCGTCGGCAGGCAGACTCTCAACCACCGCGCCACCAGGGAAGCCCAGGATGTAAGACTCTTAAGTGTCCCCTCTGGGTCTTACCATTTCCTTGATTAGTTTTCTGCTGGAAGTGTTAGCCGAGACATGAAGCCCACCTGGGCAGAGCATTTAGGAATCTGGTTAAGGGCCTCCCACCCCTCCCATCATTGCCATTTCTCTTTGGTGGCCCTGTTGTAGTCTCAGGGTGAGGGAGTTAGAGGAACTGAGCTGCTTTTCCTTCTCTTGTGGGTCTGCGCGTTCTGTTTGCTTTTGTCTGCTCCTGTCCTTCTGGAACTCAGCAGGGCCTCTGGGTCTCAGCTGTCCTGAGCGGGTGAGCATCTCTCACCCGTGTCTCGTGGCTGGGCACAGTCAGTGTCACAGGACAGGGCCTATGGCCTTCCTTCCCCTCCGTGGACAATGGGCCTCTCTGTCTTGGGCCTCCCTGCTCTCCACCAGGTTCCACCATCATTGTCACTCTTCCCAGTGCCCAGTGCGCCTTGGTTTGGGGGAAGGGTTCACGTCATCTCTGTCCCTATCTCCCCCATAGGCTTTCCAGAATTGAAAAGAACCTGATTTGGGGAGGGAGTCTGGAAGGGGCGGGGTTGGGAAACAGGACTGGGGACTAGTGCTGCCAAGTCAGGTTCTAGAATCATGCTCCGGGGACTTCCCTGGCGGTCCAGTGGTTAAGACTCCACACTTCCAATGCAGGGGGCGTGGGTTTGATCCCTGGTTGGGGAATTAGGATCCCACATGCCGCACAGTGCAGCCCCCCCCCAAAAAAAAAATAGAATCATACCCCGCAAACTAGGAAGGGAGGAAGGCACAGAAGAGACCCTGGGGGCAGACTTTGTCAGGACCCTGTCCATCCTCTCTCTTCTCAGTCCACTCCTGGACTTGAGGTCCAAGCAACTGGGGTGATTGGGACCTAGTCTGTCCAGGCTGGGGGTGGGGTCCGTGCTCACATGGGGCTTAATGTGGGAGAGGGAAGGCCCCAACCCCCTTCCTCAAGAGGGGCCACCTTTGAGATGCTGGGATGGTATGGGGTGAGATAGAGAACAGGTGGCTGGTGGCTTCTCTGCAGCAGTGAAAGGGCAGGCTGAGGATAGATAGATTCAGCTCAGGAAGGCTCTGGACAGGTTAGACACACCAGCCTCCCTCATCCTCCAGCTGAGGAAGGGGGTCACATCAGGACAGCGCTGCACTTGCCCACGTGGTGAAGGGGAAAGAAAGAAAAACCTAGAGCTAGCACCTTCTCCATGGGGGGTCTGTTTTCTCTCTTTTTTTTTTTTTTTTTGCGGTACGCGGGCCTCTCACTCTTGTGGCCTCTCCCGTTGCGGAGCACAGGGTCCGGACGCGCAGGCTCAGCGGCCATGGCTCACGGGCCCAGCCGCTCCGCGGCATGTGGGTTCTTCCCGGACCGGGGCACGAACCCGTGTCCCCTGCATTGGCAGGCGGACTCTCAACCACTGCGCCACCAGGGAAGCCCTGTTTTCCCTTTTAATTGAGGTGAAATTCGCAAAACATACAATTGACCGTTTTAAAATGTACCCTCCAGTGGCAGGTAGTGCACTCATGATATTTATTGTGAATAAACTTTATTTAGTTTCAGAACTTTGGCGTGGTCGGTTTTTGGTTATGGGTGAGTTGCACTCACCAAGGTGGCAAAGACCCTGTCCGGCTGTTCACTGCGTTTCCTGCGCCTAGCACAGTGCAGGACAATGGCGCTCCTACAGGTGCTTGTTGAATGAATAAATGATTCCTCCCCAGATCAACCCGGTCTACCTGAGCTGGCATGCAGTTCCAGAGAGGATTCCCTGAGCCCGTTCCAGAGCCCACTCCGCTGGGACCATTTCATAGACTGGGGTCCCGAGCTGTAGACCAGGCACCAGGCCGATTGGGCGGAGGCCCCACTTCACCAGGCTGGGGAGTCATCCCGAGCCGGGCGCCGGCGGCCCGGGGAGAGGTGCCGAACCGGTATCCCAGGAGCCATCGCCGGCCGCTTCCGATTTGACTGATTTGACTTGGTTTCGGTCGCCGCTCCCAGAAGGCTCGCCCCCCGCCCCCGCCAGGCAGGCCCCGCCCCGCCCTCCGCTTCCTCCCAGATCCCTGGCACTGCGGCCGCTCGGGCAGAGAAGCCGGAGCGGCGAGGCAGCGGCGGCGGCGATGGTGAGGGCCCGGGGCCGGGGCAGAGGGCGAGCGTGGGGGGTGCGAGGCGGGAGTCCGAAGTCCAAGGGCGGGGGCGTCCTTCGGGACGGCGCCCGGAAGCAGGACCGTGGCCGGACCCTCGGCTCGTCGCGCGCATCGCGGGAGGGACAGGGCGGCGTGCGAGGGTCCCGGCTGCCCAGCGCCGAGTGAGCGGGACTCCGGCTTCCCACTTGCCGGGGCCAAGCGGTTACGAGCACCGGCTTCGGAGTCAGACTCCGGGCCGAGATCCCGGTGGTGGCCACTTACCCGCTCTGTGACCCAGGGCAAGTCACTTAGCTTCCCCTGAGCCTCTTTTTCCGCATCGTGAAGTGGGGTCAGCGATACCCGCCTTGCTGGGTCCTTAGGAGGTTAGAGGAGATACAGTGGCAGAGACCTGCCTGGCCCTCAGAACCTGCTCCTGAGAAGTGGTGGGTAATATGGTGATCTCTTCAGCCCTTCCTGGAGCTGTGAGGACACAAGTCTGGCCCAGGGGTTGGAAACCTGAGCCGATACTGTGGCAGGGTGTTGGAGGGCAAACTCCTTCCCCTGGAGACAGAGAAAGTAAGATGTTTACTATAAAAGTTCCACTGAAGTTATCAGAGTGTGGCATAGCCTGACTCCCTTCTAAGCCGTACCATTCTTGAGTTGAGTCATCCCCCACTCCTGCTGTAGACTCTGGCCTCTGTCCCCACTTGTCATTTCCAAGGCAAAGGTGTCAGGAGCAGTTGGTGCCAGTTGCTTCTCCCCTCCCCTGGAACTCCTGGGAAGTTGTGCCAGGCAGGAAGCAGGCTTGGTGCTTTAAGAGTCTGCCATGGAGGGACTTTGCTGGGGATCCAGTGGTTAAAACTCTGCCCTCCCAGTGCAGGGGACACAGGTTCGATCCTTGGTCAGGGAACTAAGATCCCACATGGCAAGGCCAAAAAGAAAAAAAAAAAAAAAAAAGATACTGCCATAAAAAAGAAAAAAGATTCCGCCATGGAGAAGGCAGCAGAGGTGTGATGGATGTGGATGTGGCCTGGCTGGGGGTCGAGATGCCTGGATGGCCTCATCTCCAGGGAACTGGAGGCAGGAAGAGGAAGCGGGGCAGGAAGGTAGCACTGAGCTCTAAGGCCAGGCCAGGAAACTGAGGGAGGCCCAGGGAATGGGACGGAGCCCAGAGCCCACTTCCCAGCGTGCAGAGCAAGGAATCAGGCAGGGTTAGGATGGGCTTGCGGCTGGCCCTTGGCCCTTGGTGAGAAGAGGAAACTTGAAATGAAGGCTGAGGCTGTGATAATTTACTGGGGGTGACTGGGAAACTCTGGGACTCTCACAGGTTCATCTGAGGCAGATAGTGGATCTGAGCCTGGGGATTGATCTCTCTCCCCCAGCCATCTCCTAGCCCCTTCCCTCTGTTTTTTTTTTTCTCTTATTCCTGCCCCTTTGTCCACCCCCAGCACTTTCCCTTCCTTCTTCCCATCCGCCTTCCCTACCTGGTCCTTCTTGCTTTTCCTTCTTTTCTCCTCTTTTCTGATTCATTCAGTTAACAGGTGTTTCTTGGGCATTTCCTTCGTGCCAGTCCTGGTGACTGGTACAGGGGATAGAGTAGGAACAAAATAGTGATGGGAAAGATAGAAATTGAATGGGTAATGAATTCACTCATCTTGTAGATGGTCCTCACTCATGCTCTGTGCAAAGAATTTGGGTTTTGAGCCACAGGCCTCCCTCATAGGCACACAAGTTGAGTTGGCAGCATCAAACTTGGTGAGTCTTTAGCCAGCCAGCTAAAGCATTTGACCTCCCTTTACCCGCATCCAGTTTCACACAGGGGTTAAGAACGTGATCCTCGGAGACTAAGTTTGTTCAACTCCCAGATCTTCTGCTCACTGGCTCTGTGACCTTGGGTGGGTGATTTAACCCCTCCGAGCCTCAGTTTCGTATAAAACTGGGATGAGAGTACTTTCCTCAGTGGATTGTTGTGAGGCTTAAATGAGAGGAAGTGAACAAAGCGCTAGCAGCACAGTTCTCAGCTCAGAACATGTGCTCATTGAGTGGGAGCTATTATTACTGTCAAGAGGTAAAAGCTTCTCAACAGCCTGCAGCGCCTGGTGGAAATAAAATCGTTACAGGTTATCAAAGGCCCATGTCAAGTTTTATATTTAGGTTAGAAACGATTAAGTGCACAAGGTGGCAACAGGGAAGAGCTTGCTTGGCTGTGTATTTTGTAAAAATAGTTAAGAGGTTTTACTGACCACAGGTGTGGTTCTTGGGATCTGACAGCTAAAAAAAAACCTAGGGAAACTTGGGCTACCGCAGTAATAGCTATTATTTATTGAGCATTTAGTATGTGTCAGGACCTGTGCTAAGCACTTTATTTATAACATGCCACATGCCTTAGCTAATGTTATGGGAGATATTATTGTCACCACTTTATAGATGAGGAAGCGGAGGGGTCAGAAAGGTCATATCCCCAGTCTTTAGTCACTCAGCTGGTGGGTGAGTGGCAGAGGCAGGATTTGAAGGAATCCAGGGCTGTAACGCAGAGCCCGGCTCTTAGGCTCTGAGCTCAGGCGAGCGCTGACCCAGGAAGGAGGTGATACACCAGGTCGCTGCCCGGGTTCCTCTGAAGATGACAACAGTGACAGCTGAGATAGGGTTTCGTAGGCACTAATCAGGAAAGAGAGGAGACAGGAGAGTTTGGACGGGGAGGTTTTTAAGAGCTTTCTTTTCAGAGGAACCAGCTGTATTTGGCCTGGAGAAACCCGAGGAGAGATTTGAGAATTGAAGGAGGGATATTCTGCACGCCGGGTAACAGTCTGTCGATTTCCTGTGTAACTACCGTCCTCCGTCTGCCGACAATGCTGCCCCTACCCAGGCTTGGAAGTGCCTCTCACCCTCCCTTCCTCCCTCACCCACCCTTCCTCCCGGCCCCCCGGCCCGGGGACCTCTCCACATACCCTTGCTGATAGCATTTCTACATGCCTCCTGGTGGCCTCTGGCCTGAGTTATCTCACTTTCTTTCATGCCAGTCTACCACCAACAGAGAAAGTCTCCTGAAGCCCCTCCAGGCTCAGAAACCTACACAAGCGCTTGATGCATCCCTCCCTGCACGGGAGCTTCCTCATCTTGACTTTCACCCTCTGCCAGATCCGTCACTGTCCAGAGTGTGTCTCTGTTCGCCCGTGGCAGTAGTCTCCACCACATGCCCCGCCGCCGCCCCAGTCTATCTCGGTTCCCAGGAATCACCTGTCTGTGGGCGGCTCAACACTCGCTCTTTGTATCTCATGGGGTGAACTCATTACTCTTCTCTAACTGTATCGTACACGCTTCTTTCCCCGGCCTATAGCGATCTTTTCAAGAACCGGCCCAACTCATTCAGAAAATATTTTCCACGCATCCACGGTGTGCCAGGCACTATGCTGAATTCTATGTGGCCGGATGCAGCGTGGCCGTCCTCCGGTCTCTTACCTCCTTCCACACCTCGCAGTTCTTTATTTGAATCACCGTGCCAGCAGAGACCTGTGCATACAGTGTCCTTTTTCCTCTGGTTGAGGGGGGCTAAGGAGGGCTAGAGACTTGAGCCTCAGGCCTCTGTGTTCCCTGGAGCGAATGTGTTCTTTTAGGCCTGGGCCCATCTGGGCTCCGGACAGGCCTGGCTTCGCAGTGGGGGAAGGAGGCTACAGCTTGCAGTGGGAGGCACAGCCAGCTCTCCTGAAGAATGTGACCCGACATCACCCCATGTTGGAGAATAAGATGACAACAGCTGGAGCACTTGGATTAGAAAAAATGAGATGTAACATCCCACCAATCTCTAGCAGTGATTCTCATTTTTGAAGCTTGGTCCAGTCCCAGGTTTTTGCCTTGGACTATTTGAATGTGAGCGACTCCAAGTAGTGGAGACGTGTTGAATAATTTAGTCATAATAAGAGTGGTGATGGTGGTTGACTCGGGAAAACTCAGGAGATGAGTACACCTTCCCTGCTTTCTTCATAATGCTTCCTTGTTCCCCAGCTACTGCTTCCCCCAGCCCATGAGTGTACCGCTCTGTCGTGGTTTGCCAGCCCCCTTTCGAAATGGGTTGCTTTTCTAGCTCATGAGTAAATATTGACCTACTTGGGTTTCAGATGCCTGCCCCTCGAAACTCCTGCTGGGCTAGATAAACACACTGGGATAACAAACTTGAGAATGACAGTTGCATTTGGATAAGTTATAATGCAATTGGCTCACTCGTTGAGTCCTTGCGGATGGTCAGCATTGTGCTGGCCTCCTGGGCCTCCAGGCTGGTGGCAGACAAAGGCAGTGTACTGGCCCCTGCCCTCCCCCTGGGAGCTTGTGGTCCAGTTGGGGAGGTAGGATTCATATACTGGGAATGCTTGGAGGTTACATGCAAGGCAGCTGCAGGGATCCTGAACGGGGATTCTTGGCTGAGTAGGAGGTGGCCCTCTGTGACCACCAGATCCCTTCCCTTTCTCTGGTTTTAAGTGGAATTCAGTCAAGTGCCAAAATGTCTGCCGCAGACAATGGGCAATATAGTCTGGCAGGAAAGGGAGCTTGGCCCATGCTCTGTGGGGAGGAGATGAGAACAGGGTAGGGCTCTGGGGGACAGGGCTGGGGGAGGGGGTTCCTGTGGTTTGTTAATCCTCTGGGATTCATCTCCCGACATGTCCCTGGACCTCCAGCTCTTACCAGGGCCTCCTGCCCTGGGTCTCTCCCAGTTGCATGTATCCAAAGCCCAGTTTCTTTCTTGCTTGTGATCCATGTGTTCTCCCTCTTCCTGGCCTCTCCCCCAGCTTGGACCCTGCATCTCCCTTCCCAGTCCTCTGAAATGAGCTGCGTTCTTTTGTCAGGTGAGGCTGCTGCCCAGGCTGGGAACTCCAAGAGCTGGTCTCTCCTGTGTGAGTTGGATCCCAGTGAAGGTCCTGGCTAGCTGGAAAGCTGGAGGCCAGAGGCCAGGAAGGCCGAGGCTCCCAGGCAGACAGCGAATCGACTTTGAGCATTGATGTGGGAGCGGGGTCAGGCCAGGAGGCAGAACTGGCCTGACCAGTCAGAGGCTGGAGGAGGGAGGGGAGCGAGATCTGATCTCAGTGTGTGTGTGTGTGTGTGTGTGTGTGTGTGTGTGTGTGTGTGTGTGTGTGTGTGTGTGTGTGTGTGTGTGTGTGTGTGTGTGTGTGTGTGTGTGTGTGTGTGTGTGTGTGTGTGTGTGTGTCTGTGGGGTTGGGCAGAGGCTATAACGTGTGGTGATCCAAAATTATCTCTCTAGCTCAGTGGGCTGGATCTCCTTCCTGTCTGGCTCTGGCCGAGTAGCTTGGTTCTGTGTTCTTTGCTGCCTCCTTAGGCCAGTGGGAAGCCACAGGGCAGGTGCACAGTAGGTTGAGGCCATCCTAGAGCGGGTGAGCCAAGTGTCTGCTTTGTGGGACGGTGGGTCCTGGGAAGGTCCCATCCTCAGGCATCTTAGAGGAAGCTGAGATGCTGGAAGTCAAGGCTGACCTAGGACCTGCCTTGATGGGCAAGGGAAGGAGCCAGAGGTGAGCCGTACACACCCAAGAGGCCAGCCCTTCCTTTCGCACATACCAGACCCTTACATGAAAGGCGCTGTTCCCCGTACTCATACACTGTGCAAGTGCGCACGCACACGCACACACACACACACACACGCGCGCGCGCACACGCACAGTGGGGCAAGGAGGCCTCTAAGTCTCAGGACCAGATGAGGGCCAGGCGGGGGCCTCATGTAGCCCTGACCTTGGGCTTGGTGTCCAGGCAGGGAAAGAGTTGGAGCGGTGCCAGCGGCAGGCGGATGAGGTGACAGAAATCATGCTCAACAACTTCGACAAGGTCCTGGAGCGCGACGGGAAGCTGGCGGAGCTGGAACAGCGTTCAGACCAACTCCTGGACATGGTGTGAGGCCTGGAGAAGCAGGGAGGGGGAGGGGGAGGCTAGGAGGGGCCCTCAGAGGGAGCTCTCAGGCTGTGCTCAGGGTCTCCCGGCTGGCCGTTGGTAGGGCCTGAGGCTCACCCAAGGGCCAGTGTGGGGACTGTGGGTTTCTTGAAGCATCCCTAGCCTAGCTATGCAATGGGTGGGAGGTCTTATGAAGTATGAAGGCCTTGGTTTGAAGCTGTGGATCTTCCTAAAGGTTGAAGACTGGCATTGTTAACTGGGGGTGAGCCTGTAGGTCTGTGAGTCAGGGGCTACACCAGTGTGGGAGACCAGGAGTCAGGCTGGGAGGGTCCCAGGGCAGGCTGCGTAGAGAAAGGGAGCTGACAGGGTGGGGAGGCTGCGGGAGGAGTCTAGGCCTTGTCAGGGCTGGGTTGGAAGGAGCTGGTCCAGGGCTCTGGGGAAACCACTAACTCCTACCCTGTGTCTGGGGGTGTCCACAGAGCTCCGCCTTCAGCAAGACAACCAAGACCCTGGCCCAGAAGAAGCGCTGGGAGAATGTCCGTTGCCGGATCTACTTGGGGCTGGTAGTAGGCGGTGGTCTGCTCATCCTCCTGATTGTGTTGTTGGCCATGTTTCTCCCACAAAGCAGCAAGGGCAGCAGCGCCCCACAGGCCCAGGATGCAGGCGCTGCCTCAGGGACTGGGGAATGACACAGCTGGGCCTGGAAAAGAGGCCGAATAGCCACACTGGTCGGTTCTGGTCTTCAGAGAACCCTGGAGTTTGCTCCCTTCTGAGCCACCCCAGTGAGCGTGGAGGCGCAGCACCAGTTTGTGCACCTTTGTTCCTTCCTATCACACCAGAGACTGGCCTTGAGGGCAACCTGCTGCGCTGGCCATGCCAGGGCAGCCCCACATGGAGCTTAGTAAAAGCTGCTGTTGGGTTAAAAGCTGCTGTTGGGTTAAAAGCTGGTGTATGTGTGTATGTGTGTGTTTGAAGGTCTTCACATTGGTTCATCCTGCTCCGCCTCCACCCCTGGGGCTGCTTGGAAAACAGAAAGTCCCAAAGGACTTCAGCCTTGGGAGGTGGCCCTTCTCCCTTCTCAACTTGATCCAACCCTACAGACAGATCCTTCTGGGGTGCATGTGTAAAGACACAGCAGCCCCCAAGCCAGACCCTTCAACCAGTGCCCTCCAAGTCTGTTTCCCTGAGAATGAAATCTGTTATTTTTCTGAGTCTTGGGATGTTCAGAGGACCCATGGGACTCCAGATAGGATGACAAAGAGGAAAGCACTTGCAGATCTTTATATCACAAGGCTCTCACCTTCAGAGAGACTTTTCCCTTTGAGCACCTCTGCTGCAATTTCTCCCTCAAGCTTTACACCAGATCACAGGTGGGGTAGGTGGCAGGAAAGGGAAAGGGCTTCCTTCTATGGTGCTGTAATGAAGAGTCACAAAGTTTGCCCTGTGGGAAAGAATTGGGGCTTTTCAAAGGGCCAGGGAGGCAGTGCCTTCAGGGCACCAAGTAAGATCGTTGGGTAAAGGCCAGGGAAGAAGGAAAGGCCCTACCAAGACCTGGGAAACAGGGCAGCCACTGCCTGAACTCCTTAACTGCATGTCAAACTCAAGAGTGGGTGGGAAGGGGAATTCAGGGTGCAACAGAAACAGTTCCTTGTTAGGTGGAGTGAGGGCTACTGACGGAGAAACAAGAACAAACCATCGAGTTGTGCGGAGCTGTACCCGCACAGAGCGTGTTACTTTCGCTAGGCTCACCACCATCTGCCTTTCCTGGGGAAGATGGAGGCAAGCACCCGGTGCTGCACTTAGGTGTGGAACACCACTAAGAGGCCCTGTGAATGTAGACTTGGGTTTTACATATGTAACAAGGGATAATGATACTAGTTCCCAGGATGACCGTGAAGAGTATACCCTATGTACAATCTCTCTCAATGTTATGGTTCTAGATGCCAACTAAATGGTAGCTATCATCCAAATCATTTAGTGCAGTCATTCTCAACCTTGCCTCACATCAGAATCACCGGTAGAGCTTATTAAAAAAATACCACTCCCAGGCCTAGATCAGTTAAATCAGAATCTTTGAGGCTGAATATCAGACAAGTTTTTTTTGGTTTTTCTCCCTAAAGCTGCAACCCCTCTTCTCTCTCCAGGAGATTCATGGGTAGCCAGGGATGCAAACCACTTGTTTAATTCAAGCCACTGGTTTTACAGAAGCTGGGGGAGACGTTGAGCAATGGGCTAAAGGTCACACAGATAGTTCCATGAGCTGGTAAGGCCCCAGATTCCCCTTCAGGGATCGTCCTCCTCTCGGTTGGGGAGGCTGCCCCAACCTTTATTATTGGGCCTAACACAGAAGAAATGAGCAGGGAATTTTTGTTTGTTTTGCGGGAGTCATGAAGCGCCAAGTCCCGAACAAACTAGAGTGCAGAAGTGCCCGGCGAGGCCGCGACAGAGCAGCGGGAAGCACCCTGACACCAGGGCTCCCTAGGCTCGCAGAACCGTGATCCCTGGGCCAGGGCCTCCCTCTCTCTCTCAGAGACCTCTGACATCTGTCCTGCCGAGACTCTCTGAGCCGCAGAGCGGATGTTGGACCCCTACAGCCCAGACCCTTGGTTTTTCAGGGCTCTAGGGACGCGATCCACACGTCACTCCCACGAACCTACCCTAGGCTGGGACTGCAAGACGGAAGTTTTCTGACCAGCCCCGGCCCCTGCCATTGGTTTCAGCCTTTGGTCACCTGACATAATCGAGCCAATGAAAGGTGATAAAATTAATACTTCCGCTTTCCCTCAGGCGAAAGAGCCACTGTGCCCGCCTTTCGGATGCTATGATTGGTCACACTCCCTCAACTCGCCAGTTTATTGGCCAGCCCCGCGAGGCTGAGGTGCAGCGGGGTCTGAGGGCTGTGGCAGGCCCGCTGCCATGGCGTCTTATTTTGATGAACACGACTGCGAACCGTTGCACCCCGAGCAGGATGCCCGAACCAACATGCTGCTGGAGCTCGCAAGGTGGGTGCGTGGGGCTGGGAGGTAGGGCTCACGCAGCAGGTTTCTGGGCTGAAGCTGGCTGGAGAAGGCGGATTATCTGGGGGCAGTAGATTCAGAGGAGGACGGATAAATAATCTGGAGAGTTAGTTCCACAGTGAGATTCGGGGGAGGTCGATAATTTGGATCGTCCTTGGAGGGGCCCGGGCAAAGGGGTTCTGGAAAAGACGAGCTGGAGAGTCGGGGGAGTCGGGGCCGGAGGGCAGTGGGTTCTAGAAGGTACCGGAGTAGGCGCGTCATGGGATCGGGGTAGGGGCCGTGTGGCTGTGAGTAGACATATTCGTTAGGAACTCCACGCATGGAAGCCACACTGCCACTTGGAATCTGGCTTTACCAGGTCATTCCTGCGTGGCCTGGGTAACTTCTCTGAGCTGTTGCCTCATGTGTAAAATGGGAATAAACAGCCTGCGTGCTTGGGGTTGTCTGATGGCAGCTGTAAGCCATTTCCCGCTGTGCTTTTTATGTAGTGAGCACTACTGAGGGGCAGCTGTTAGTACTAGTAGCTGGGCAGAGTATTTATCTGTTAATGCTTAGTGGACTGCGGGGGTAATGAGAAAGTATGGGGTTTTTTTGTTTTTTGTGTTTTGGCTATGCTGGGTCTTCGTTGCTTCACACGGGCTTTCTCTAGTTGCAGCAAGTGGGGGCTACTCTTCGTTGCGGTGCGCGGGCTTCTCATTGCGGTGGCATCTCTTGTTGCGGAGCATGGGCTCTAGGCACAAGGGCTTCAGTAGTTGCAGCACGCGGGCTCAGTAGTTGTGGCACGTGGGCTTACTAGTTGCGGCACGCGGGCTCTAGAGCGCACGGGCTTCAGTAGTTGTGGTGCACAGGCTCAGTAGTTGCAGCTCGTGGGCTCTAGAGCGCGGGCTCAGTAGTTGTGGTGCACGGGCTTAGCATGCGGGATCTCCCTGGACCAGGGATCAAACCCGTGTCCCCTGCATTGGCAGGTGGATTCTTAAGCACTGGACCACCAGGGAAGCCCCGAAAGTATGATTTTTCTTTGGTTCTGACCTTGGATTCTTCTTCCCAGGTCCCTTTTCAATAGGATGGACTTCGAAGACTTGGGGTTGGTAGTAGATTGGGATCACCACCTGCCTCCACCTGCTGCCAAGACTGCAGTTGAGAACCTCCCCAGGACAGTCATCAGGGGCTCTCAGCCTGGTGAGAACACTAATTCTTTCCACTATTTGGGTCAGGTCTGCCAGACCCACCCCCTCTGGAAGCCAGACTATGGTCTGGCCCTTCAGTTTTCCAGGCCAGGTTGGGGCAAGAAGTGTCCTTCAGGAATGGGAGCTGGGAGGTAGGACCTATAGCAGCTCTCCTGATTAGCACTCCCTCCTCAAGAGCTCAAGTGCCCCGTGTGTCTTTTGGAATTTGAGGAGGAGGAGACTGCCATTGAGATGCCTTGCCGTCACCTCTTCCACTCCAACTGCATTCTGCCCTGGCTGAGCAAGGTACTGCTTCCTTTTTCCCAGCCCTCACCCTGCCCTGGGCCCAGTTCTCAAGCCGCTTTCTGTTTATGGACTACTGGGGGGATCAGAGATGGGAGAGGGATAGGGGTGGGATTTGGGAGCTGGAGACGGTTTTTAGCTTATCAAGACCAGACGTGGGCTCGTACACTGCACTGCTTTTCCCAGACAAATTCCTGCCCCCTGTGCCGCCACGAGCTGCCCACTGATGATGACACTTATGAAGAGTATAGACGAGATAAGGTAGGGGGCTGGGTAAGTGGAGTGGGTGGTAACGGGGCTCCCTGAGTCCGTCCTTGATGCTCTCGTTCCCCACCTCAGCAGGCCTGAGGAGGCCTCATGGTCCCTGACCCTGGCGGCCTTCCCAGTGATTTTAGCGAGGGGCAAGAGCCTTGGCATCGCAGGTGCCCAGGGCCTGAAAACAGCGAGCCAGCCCCACGGTGGCTGCTCTGTCCGTTCACCCACAGGCCTTGGGGTACGGCCCCTGCCCAGCATGCCCTCTTTCCTTCAGGCTCGCAAGCAGCAGCAGAAGCACCGACTCGAGAACCTCCACGGAGCCATGTACACATGAGGTGGCTGGGACGGCACGCCAGTCCTCCTCCACAACACCTTCCTCTTCTGCCTTGAATTCTCATTAAAAGCTTCTTTACCCGTCCTGCCGCTCCATTGCTCACAGGCCTGGGCAGGGACCCTGTACTCTCCAGTGGGCCTCTACTGCTATGGGGGAAGGTGGTCCTGAACCGTAGAAGGTACAAGGCTGCGTATCCCTCTCTGCCAAGCCTGCTGGCCTCAGGGCAGTAGGGCCCAGGTCAGGAACTTGGCCACCAACCGGACCAGCCAGGGCTTGGGCCTCTGTGTCTGTGGTTGGAAAGCAAAATGTGTCAGGGTCTGGCAGCCAGTAGTTACTTAAAAATGGTGAAGAAAAACTAGCCCATCATCTCTCTCCCTCCCCCTGCAATCTGTAGTCAACCTTAGAATCCCAGGGGCTTCTAACAGACATTTTCAAGTTATTCTCTGTATCCTCCCTTCCCCATACCCCTTAGTGTGGAATCGAGCTTCAAACCAGACTCTGAGCAGGACAGGAAGTGTGAAAGGATCGGGTCGGCTCTTTAGACTGTTTCAAGGCCCAGAAAGGGCTTCAGGCCCTTGCGGGGTATTTGGGTAGCACTTGGCATCCTTTGTTTTTGGCAGTCCTGCTCTCAAACACCAGTGGGCACTCAGGACCCTCCCTGGGGGCAGAGGCTTTCTCCCATCCTTTGCCTAGGGAAAGCCAGGATCAGGCCCTCTCCGACTCTCCAGAACAGACTACAAACATGCAAATTAGAATTCTTTTAATAGATATATATATAAAAAAAAGTACTAAAATACCCACGTGGTTCTGCTGTGTTATTTGCCCTAAAGAAAGGGTGAAGAATCCCAGTGCAGCTCAGTGGGCCCAGAAGTGGGCCTTCTCACAGACTAAAGGAGTACTCACCCCCGCCCCCAGACGGCTGTCCCTCTTGCTGTTCCCAGCCCCCAATTCCTGCAGCAGGAAACCCCAGTGGCACTGGGGGAGTAGAAGGCACCTGAAGGGCTGGCTGGGTGAATGAGGATACGTGACCTTTAAAACATAAAAATAACACTGCGGTGTAGGGAGCAGGCTGTGTGCAGCTTGGGCAGCTGCCCGGGCCCACTCCTGTATGGCACAGGTGGGTGTGGGATGGCCACTCCTCCAGGAGCGAGGAAGCCTCGGTCCCAACAGAATACTTGCTCAGAATCGTTTTTTGGTACAAAATAAATGCAAAGGAGATACCGGGTGGGGAGCTGCGGAGGCCGGGCCAGCCACCCTCCCCGGCCCTCAGATCATGGCGACGCTCTCAGGGGCACAGTTGAGGTGTGTGGAGGTGCTGCTGCTCCCGGACTTGCAGGCCCGGCCGGGGGCAGGCTGCAGTGCGGCCACCAGTGTCTCCGAGGAGACCGCCCCGAACTCATAGCTGAAGGTGCCGTAGAAGATGAGGATGTCGATGACAAACACCCACTCGCACAGGGCCGCCCCGTGCTGCAGCTGAGAGCTCTCGTGGATGAAGAAGACCCCGCCTGGGATGGGGCTAAGGAAACGTTCAGTGGGACGGGCGGCAGCCTGGCGACACCCTTTCTGCCTTCCCGGACATGCGGCGAGGCTGGGGCCGAGGACCAGGCCTCCCCTCCCAGGAGACGGGGCCAGAAGACCACCCTGGGTGGGGCGGGTCCCCATCTTGGGCGGGAGAGGGCCTGGCCTACAGGAGGCGCTCCTGGCCGCCCTGTCCTGGAAGGATACTGAGGATCAGAGAGACAAAGGCGATGGCTGCCAGCACAATCCGCAGGTAGGCCACAGCCAGGTCCTGGGGGGCAGTGGCCCCGTGGTAGGAGAGGGCACAGTGCAGGCAGACAAAGAGCAGCCCGGCAGTGAAGGCCACGCCGGTTCCGACGTAGTGCAGAGACTTGGCGTGATCCACCTGGGCCCGGAGAGAGGGGCTGACCCGTGACGCAGCGCCCCGCCACCCGCCTCCGTCCCTTCCTCCCGGGCTTTTCCCCTCCCGGGCCCTGTTCTTCTCACCCCCAGCCTTGAGGGGCAGACCCGCAGCCTGGGTCAACCCTCAGGGAACTGAGGGCCCCTGCCGAAAGCCTGGCCCCCTTTGGGGGAGCGCAGGAGGCGCGCAGGCGGGCGCACCTGGAAGTTGCCCACCACCACCAGGCCCGCAGCGTTGGTGCAGCCTGTGATGAGCGTGGTGGTGTTGACCCAGGAATGGCGGCTGTGCTCCAGGAGCTGCCCGTAGCGCAGGAGGCAGATCAGGGCCACTGGGGGAGGAGAGCACAGGTGGGGCCGGCGCTGGCCCTGGCCCAGCCCAGCGAGCCCACCAGCTTCCCCCAGATACTCTGAGGGCAGGAAGGGAACGGACAGGCGGGTG
Organism: Hyperoodon ampullatus; assembly: GCF_949752795.1. Taxonomy (NCBI): domain Eukaryota; kingdom Metazoa; phylum Chordata; class Mammalia; order Artiodactyla; family Ziphiidae; genus Hyperoodon; species Hyperoodon ampullatus. The sequence continues at coordinate 9,854,501 of NC_136928.1, forward strand.
GTGTGCCCTACCAGCGTGGCCGTGTGCAAGCCAGCCTTGGGCCTTCAAGGAACGGAAGAGAAGTGACCCCGCTGGCCTTAGCCTGTGGCGGGGTGGGCGGTGCGAGGCCAGGGCTTCCTGGGCCTCTGTGGGGGGCGGGTGTGAGGGCGGGCGGGACTGAGCGGGTTGGTGGTCGGGCCGAGGGCACAACTCACCCATGAAAGCACCCACGTTGCCAATGAGGCTGAAGAGGCAGCTCTCGGGGGGGTACGTGCCGCACTTGCTGCGAGGAGGAGGCGAGGACAGTGAGGGGGGTCAGGAGCACCGGAAGGCCCGGCCCGGCCCGCCGGCTCTCCCTCGCCTTATCTGTGCCTGTTCCTTAGCCGGCAAGCCCGACCGACGAGAAGGGCCGGGGTCCCTCACCGACATTGGGCCCTAGGCTGGCCGCACCTCCCCGCAAGGCAGAGCTGGTGTGCGTGCTGGGGTAGGCGGTGCCCGGGATTGCTGGGCAGACCCCGAGGCTCTGGGACTCCCTGAGACGGTCAAGGCCTGCAGGGGGTCTGGCTTCCCTTAGGCCAGAACTTGGGCTGGGCAAACGGAGAGCTTGAACTGAAATCCAGGCGCCTCCACTTACTAGCTGAGGGACCTGGATGGATGACACAGCTCTGTCTCACTTTCCTTGCCTATAAAGTGGTGAGAACAACAGCTGCCTTAGTGCTAGGAGAATTAAACGCCGCTACGCGTGTCAAGTATTCAGCACAGGGTCCGGTACCTAGTAATTGGTACGTAATCTTGGAAGTAAGTGCTCTTAATGGGATGATTATTCCTGAGACCCAGGGACAGGCCTTTGCTGGGGGTGCTTCGTTGGGAGGCTGGCAGGGCCTTGGGTCTCAGTGACCCGCGCGGTCTCCAGGCCTTACCTGATGAGGGGGACATCGTCCGGGGTGCAGCAGGTCTTGGGGCCCCCGTGCTCAGTGGGGTCAGGAGAGCAGGATTCGTTGTAGGACCTGGCAGGCAGGACAGGGAGTAGCCTGGGGGAAAGGGGTTCCCCCAGGCCCTCGGCCTGTAGCCTCAGGCCTCTCGGAGACCACCCTCCCAGACCTCCCTTGGCAGGGGCAGGAGAGCCCACTTCCCAGGGCCCCCCTGAGACAGAAGCCAAAGGGGCAAATGGCGGTGGGAAGCAGGGAGGTGGGCACGAAGCCATGCCTGGGGCGGGGCAGGCGCTGCCAGTGTCAGAGCAGAGCAGTGAGGCCCAGTGTCTCCATCTGGCTCGAGGCAGCCCCGGCCCCAGAGGGAACAGAGATGAAGGGAGCTTTAGAGTGAGGCTGTCTGCAGAGTGCGCCATACCAGTTCTCCACGGGGCACACGTGGTGGTTCATCACGGCCATGGCATACCTGCGGGAGCACAACGGTCACCCTGCCCCACGGTGCACCCAGCCTTCTCCCACTGACTCTTCTCCTTTGATTCTGCCCCCAGTCAGCCTCATCGTCCTTTCCGGGGACTCAAGTTGGGGCGGCCCTGGGGCTTGGTGCTACTCTAGGACCCACAGCCTAGCCCCAAACTAGAGGACCTCTGGAAGGTGCCCTGGCTAGACGTGTGTCTGTCGGGGCCACCCTGCTGGACAGCAGCGGTGCCAGCTTGTCCCAAGGGGCTGTGTGCCCAGGCACCGGGCCAGGCTTTGCAGACAGCCAGTGTGGCCCTGGGTACCACCCTGGAGCCCGCAGCAGGACAAGGGACCTTGTGTGTGACATCAGGCTCCCGCTGGGGGCTGTCCCTCCTCAGCCTGGGTCCGGTTTGTCCCCTAGTTGCGTCCCCCATCCCCCTCTTTACTCACACAGTCCATAGGCCAGTGATGGAGAATGCTGACAGGCTGACAGGAAGGAGGATCCAGGCGGTCATGAGGGAGGGGAGCCAGGGTGGTGGTGGTGTGGGGGGAGGACAAGAGGTAGGTGGGGAAGAGGGCGTGGGCCCAGCTACCTTAAGGTACTTCGCCAAAACCATCAGCTGCCCGGGCCTGGTGGAGAGAGACAGGTCAAAGTCCAGGGTCTAGTGACTGGCCAAAGCCGGTGTGGGGGAGAGGAAGGTGGTCAACACCAGATGCAGGGCTCCCGCTGCGGCTCTGCGCGCCCACACTTCGGGCTGAGCCCCCGCCGCAACGTGGACACCCTCCGGCATCCACAGGGGGCCTCCGCGTTCCACCCAGATGTTCAGAAACGCCGCGGGGCCCTAACATCTGGAAAGGGAGCCACTCTCCCTGGCCTGAGGGTCCCGGGCTGGGAGAGGGGCTGGAGTCAGGACAGTTCAGGGGGCCACGCCAAGGAAAGCCTGGGAGGGGATCCGGGGCTGGGTGGAGAGGCGGCCGGGGGCAGGCAGCCACCTGACCATCAGCGCAGCGGGGAAGGGGCGGGTTCACGCGGGAAGCTCAGCCCGGCCCGCTCCCGCCCGCGTGGGCGCCCTGAGCCCACGGTCCGCGAGGCCCCGCGATCCGGGGGCCCGCGCCTCCGCAGGTCCGGGGGACGAAGGGGCCCAGTACGCACCTCCCCGGAGCGCCCCGCCGCCGCCGCCGCCGCGCCTGCTCGGCCCCCGCGTGGCGCCGTACCCGGCTGCGGCCCTCGGAGCTGCCCTGAATGGTTTAAAGGGCCGAGCAGCCCCTCCCCCGGCGCCCCGGGCCGAGCCGCGCCGCCCGCCGGGACGTGGAGTCCGCGCCGCCCCAGCCCTGGCGCTCGCGCCCAGCCGGAAACTACAACTCCCGAGCCCCCGCGCCCGAGTCACGCTGGAGGGGTGGGCGGTGCCCCGACTTCTGGGGACCTGGACGCCGAGGGCGGTGGCGTGGGACCCCAGCGGAGGCTCTGACACCGATGCCAAGAGGAAAGCCCCGTCTACCCTACTCCTGCGGGGAAAGCTTCGGGAGGCGGGGAGCTCCTGGTGTGCACCGCCTTCCCGCTGAACGTGTGATTGTCACTGCGCACGTGGCTGCAGGAAGCCTCCCTCAGCCGCCGCGCACATTTTGCACCTGGACTGGCCGACAGTGACTTCGGGTAGCCTCCCTCCATGTGGCACCCCGTGCCTGCCGCTGTCCAAGGCGAGGCGGGTCTGCAGGGAAGCAAGCGCAAAGCCTTGGCTGTTCCTTAGGAAACTCTAGCGCTCTGGATTTGGCTTTTGCTTCCCTCGGCTCAGCAAACTCTGGAGGAGGGCTACTTTCATCAGATACATTTTATTTTCAAGGGTACGAGTACACAGTGTACCGTCGAGAAGTCAGTGTCCAAAATGTGTTTCCTGACTGCTGAACACTCACTTGAAACAATATCCATTCTAAGTAGACACACTTGGCCAGGTGTTGGGAGGCAAGAGAGAGGAAGGCAGGAGACCCAGAGAAATCTGGGGAAAAGCAAACAGGATACTGTGAGGATAAATTACCCAACAGCTTCACCAAAATTTATGTTGAATGAAAAAAATGCACAACCTAAAAGTTGAGAATTGTTTTATTCGGTAGACTTTCTGAGGACTCACGCCCTGGAGGCAGCCTCTCGGATACCTCTGAGGGACCGCTCCAAAGAAGCGGGGGAGAAGCCAGGATGGGAGTTTTTGCAAAACCCAGGTATTTGTAGTATCAAAAGCTTAGTTAAAGACCAGTAAACAGACACCTCAAGTTAATGAGTTAGCACTTTGCTAAGAGTCTGGGCTCATTGAAATCATTCCTTTGATATGCACCTTAACTATCTAGGGCCAGTATCCTGCTTTTCTCCACCCTGAATCCCCTCAGGGTGCACAGCTGGGGATGGCTGCAGGCTTGATGGTCACATCTTTTTTCCTAATATGGCAGGAGACATTCTTCGTCCACACTTAACAGGCCAAGGGTGCCCTCCTAGACATTCTTTTCATGATTAAAAGGGCAGGAAATCTTCCTTTCACACACCGGAAGTGTACCTGGCACTCTAAACGGCAGCCCAGCATCTGTTGGAGCCCTTGTGAGACAACACTGGGGCTGACAGACCTTTACCTGAAGGGAGCGTGGGCCCAGGCTGCCGGGAACCAGGGAGCTTAAGTTCGGCAGCACTGGTGAAGCAAATGTAATAGGCAGAAACAGGGCCCTGTACCATGGGGGAAATGGAGAAGATAAACTAACTGGACGACAGCTTGAGGAAGGAGAAACCTTTCTGGACCCAGTGGAAGGTAAAAATGGAAACAGGAAACCTGTTGGAGGGCCCTCTTCCAAATTGCATCAGCACAAGTAGTTAAATCAGGGTCAAGAAGTATGGCAGTGCACGGCGATCACTGTACGAGAATACCTGGCTGAAGGACCAGCGGGGTGTAAAATCCAGTCCATCTGCTGGCCATGCTGTGCCCCAGGACAAGGGAGTGCCTCTTTCTAATTTACCAAGAAGCACCAACTTCCTGCCCAGGGGTGTTCTCCTTGGAGCAGGCACCTTTTTCTCATCTGCCCAATGGTGCCGTGAATGCTCAGCATTTCCTACTGCTTTGGAAGCTTTGCAATTTTTTTTTAATATTTTCTTTTTTTTTTGTGGACCATTTTTAAAGTCTTTATTGAATTTGTTACAATATTGCTTCTGGTTTTTATGCTTTGGTTTTTTGGCGGGGAAGCATGTGGGATCTTAGATCCCTGACCAGGAATGGAACCTGCACCCCCTGCATTGGAAGGCAAAGTCTTAACCACTGGACCACCAGAGAAGGCCCCTGGAAGCTTTGCAATTCTTTCTCTTTTTTTTTTTTGCGGTACGCGGGCCTCTCACTGTTGTGGCCTCTCCTGTTGTGGAGCACAGGCTCTGGACGCGCAGGCCCAGTGGCCATAGCTCACGGGCCCAGCTGCTCCGCGGCATGTGGGATCTTCCCAGACCGGGGCACGAACCCGTGTCCCCTGAATCGACAGGCGGACTCTCAACCACTGTGCCACCAGGGAAGTCCGCTTTGCGATTCTTAGTCAACATTTACTATCACCTGTTGAGCTGGGTTTCAGTTCCTCTCCAACCACGATCACAGGGAAGGCCTGAGAGAGCTACTCAGGTTCTAAACTGGCTGTTCTATCCTAAAGTAGGGGTGAGGCAAGCACTCCAGAGCCTTGACAAGGAGGCAGATTTTGGTTTAACATGACAATCGGAGTCATCCCTAAAATAGAGACTTAGCCCAAGACAGAAGGGCTCTTCATGGGTAGTCCGTAGGGAGGAGTTGTGTATCAGGTAAAAAGTAGGACCAGATGTCTTTAAAAGGCCCTTCCAGCTCTAATGCCACGTGAGTCTACTTGTTATGCTCCAACCAGGACAGTTCTTAAAACAGGCAGAACAAGAGATGAGATTTCGAGTGCTGATTCTGTGCTGCTGAATGACTTTAGGGCAGCATGTAATCTTCACTTCCTTATGTACACAAGTGATTTCACAACTCTTGGCAAAAACAGTGCTATAAAAATAGTAAGTTTATTGGTTGAAAAAAATACTGTATTGGAAAAGTACCTTCCTTCCAGGATTTTCAAATAATTTCCACGTCACTTTATTCACCCATAGGCAGAAACGTTGGAAATGAGAAAAGAGAAGAATGTATAGCTTTTTACACACTCAACGACACAGCCAGTGCAACCAGTCTCATTCTGGTGGCTCTGGGAAGGCAGCGGGGCCATTCACTCTCTTCCCTTCTGGCATCACTCCACCTCCTGGGGAAATCTGGGGTGGTTTGGTCATTTGATTCCTCAGGGACAGGAGTTCAAGGAAGGAGGGAGCTTAAAATGTTTCAGATAATTGTCTCCATTCCATGGTTCTTCTTCCCAAAGAAGGCTCAGAGGTAGGAAAGTTATCTGTCCTTCGTTTTCTTTCTATACACCTCATTTATATTTGTGACCAGCTGGGGGATCCCTACCCTACCATCCACAGATCCTGCCAGATGCACAGCAAACTGGATACCCACCACCCCAAAGGGTTTCTCCCAGTTTCGTGGGCTCATCTCTAGATGGCAGTGCCCCTCAGAGTGGAACAATGGAGACGGAATGTCCCTTTCACAGGCTCATCCACAGGGAGAAGCATTTTTTTTTTGGCCACGTCGTGAGGCATGTGGCATATTAGTTCCCCGACCAGCAATCAAACCCACGTCCCCTGCATTGGAAGCGCTGAGTCTTAACCACTGGACTGCCAGGGAAGTCCAGGAACAAGCATTTCTTATCGCCCACGTTGGTCCCACTGGCTGGCCGGGCTCCTACTCTCACTCAGTACAAAAAGCTTTGCATTCTCCTTTTCCCTTCTTGCGTTACCTTCTTCAAAGACTTCCACACTTGCCAGCTGGCTGGAACTCAAGCTTTAGTGTTTACTCTCGCACAGCCCAAAGCCCCTGCAGGCCCCCGTTTCCTTCTATTAGTCACCACCCACTGTGGCCCAGGAAACACAAAGCCTTAAAATCCAAGGCGCAGCCTTAGTAAGTGAAGACCACTTCATTTTGGATGAACGTGAAATACGCTTGTCAGGCTACAAGACTTTGTTTTTTAAGGCGGCTGAGAACATACCTAGTCAAATGAGTGTTGATTCTGAAGCCGTCTGCCGGAAAGCCCCAGCTAGTCTAATGCTGTTGCCACTGCGCCAAACAGCACAGGACAGTCCTCTGTGGGACATCTCTAGAGCCTCTGGGAAATGCTCTGGAACATGCTCCTTGAGGGCAAAGCACTGATAGTTGAAAACAGCTGGAAGACATCGAGAGGCAAGGCCGGTAACCACACTGGGTAGTACTACCTTGGACCGGGATGAGGTGTGCCAGAAGCAACGAGCGGAGCCGTCAGGCTGTCAGTGGGCTGAGGGCCATCACCAGAGAAGCATCTCAGGCATACCTGGAGGGATGGCACCACCACCACCGACAGGCCTGCTGTGAAGGGCAATGCCTCACTTAAGTACCAGGCGTAGCACTTTATATAGCCTCGCGGCACAAATTAGCTACAAATTAGAATGTTTTCTTGGGTGGAAAATATTTGATGTGCACTTGATAAAAGCAAAGGGCATCGAGAAAAAGCTTACAAGCAAGATATTACCATCATTCTCTTACCTGAGACTGTTAGCATTACACGACAAACACACAGAAGGACAGGATAGGTACACAGTTCTCACAGGATTGGAGGCTAAAATGTCAGGTGCCATGCCCCCAACCTCCTCTTCTGGACTTGTTTCTAAATTCTATAATAAATCCAGGAAACGGGCCATCCAGCCGTGAGAAGATGAACCTCAAAGTATTTCCAGACTAGGAAGCCTAAAAGTTCCAGTGAAATCCTACGTCCAAGTCAGAAGATCAGCTGAAGAGCTGGAAGACTAAAATGACTGGTGCTCTGAGCTGCAGGAAGATTGGGGATAGAGTACGGCATAGTCTCCTTGACCCGGGGGGCTCTGGAGGGTAGTTAAAGTTAAAAGTCGAAAGGCACTTGCAGCCTGGCTGAATGAGGACAGACTTTCTCCTTTGAAAGTAGAACTGAGCCCAGGACTGGCCAGTTTAAGGCACTGAACCTTGGGCCAGCCCTGGGGCTCAGGAGCGTGCTGGTCCCTGGCTGCCTTCACAGCCAGGCCCTTCTCATTTACCCACCTCACTCACCTTCCCCGCGAGCTGGGACTTGCTGCATTTTAATGATGGAGCCGAAGTAGCTGCCTTGCCCCATTTCAGAGAGGGTAGATTTGCAGGGGTGTAGGGCATGAACCAAAAGTGCTCTCAGGTGTCCTTTAAGAGAAAAGCTGCTGAGAGGGACCAGCCAGACTGATCTTGAGACCCTGATGAGGAAAAACCTCTGGGGCAGGGGGCTTTGGTTTGAAGAAGTCTCAGTGCTCACGGGCTCACTTAAACCCCATACTTCAAGTCACTGAGGTTAGGCCCATTTGCTGGAAAACTGAAGTGGCTTGGAACTGCAGTGCGTGCGATTGCTTGTGCATTTCTCAGACTGTGGCCCAACTCTGCATTAGGAAAAATGTTCACTTAGGTGAAAGCAGTGATATTCCTGGGATCTTTATTCTCAGGATCTATTGGGAGCTTTATATACTCTATTCTCTTGGGAGGTAGGAAAGGAGAAAGCACAGAGCAGGGGAAGCGCAGATGAAAGAGGCTCGTTTCGCTCCCTCCAGGGCTCTCTTCAGGCTTTTTTTTTTTTTTCTTTTTCCTAACTAGGGCTTGAAACAGGTAATTATTGCTAATGTTGAATTTCCCTTTGTATGTACATTCAAGGCTGTTAAATCACATTTGGAAACACAGTTTCAGGCTTGTTTTGATAATTCCCTTTTAGCCTGAGCAGAGGAGGGTCTGTTCACAGCTAGGGATGAGGCTGGAAGCTGGAATTCTGTAGTCCAAACCCCGGCAGGTTTTGCTGCAAGAAATCCTCACAGTTTAGTCCTGGCATCATCTTTCTACATCTCCTTACCTAGACCGTGTGAAGCGGTGGAGCATGGGAGAAACCTGCAAAAACCATGAAAGGGGAGGAAGACATGCTCACAAGTAGGTGTCAAAGAGGATCATCTCCCTCGACTGGTATCAGAATTACTGGGAGAGCTTGTCAGAAAGGTAGACCCCAGAACCCCATCTCCGAAGTCCTGAGCATCCGTAGGTGAGCAGTCACACTGGGAGGTGAGGGGCGGGGTGGAACTGATGGATTGGGAGACAAAAAAGATGAAGGAAAGAAAAGAACAAAGGAACAGAGCTGAAGAGATGATCTAGGAAAGCACGGATGGAAGTGAACAGAAACACAGAAGGAAGGAACCGTAAATAACAAACTGGGCTTATGGAGCTGGGCGGAGCAGCGTGGTCAGATGCCCTGGGGCACGTGACCTTGGTGAGAAAGCAGCACGTTGGCAGAAGGTCTCATAAGCCTCATCTCTCCCCGAAATCTCTGCTTCCAGAACACCAAGCTAACCATACAAAATTCTCAAAAACGTCCAGAACATTAGGCTGGTCAAATGGGCCAATATTCGAGAAAGAATGGCTACAAGGGAGGTGGCCAGGCGTAGTCCCTGTGACACCCTTTTCCTGTGGATGTGGCAGTTCTGGGGCGGGGGGGCCGGTCCTCAAGATCAGCTCAGACTGGTCCTGGCACCCGCAAACTAGGGGCGGCTCCCTGGACAGCGACTCCAGTCTGGTCAGTGTCGGTCCTGGCGCTTTGCAATCTCCTCCTGTATGCGCAACTTGAGGGCCTCTCGCATGGGTGGCTCCAGAGGCGTGTGTGCTGACACCTCCTCGCTCACCCTTCCTGGATCATCATCCTACGTGGAGGAAGAGTCAGGAAGCTCAGGGCCTGGCCTCTTCTGAAAAGGCGACCTGCCCTGTCCCTAGACAACACTCTCACAGAACTCTGTTTGACTCACAACTTCTGGCAAGTGCCTGTCATTTCCCAGGTGTCCCCTGTAACAGGGACTCTCAACTGGGGGCCATGAGCCCTCCCTGTTGCCTGCTGAGAATCACTGTGTGACGGGAGTGACTTGTGCTCAAAAGCATCGCCCAGCAGTCTGTGCTGTCATGTGGAACAAACACTTCCCACGGGCCCTGAGGAAAACAGTGGCTCCAGGTCTGGCAGTGATTTCCATCACGGCCCAGGACCTTCAGGCTGCAGCTGTTTCCATCGGGCATACCTGATACACGATAACTGAAGTGACGTCTCCGCTGTCCGCCTCATATTCTAAGCAGAAGAGCTGATGGCCAGGGGGCTCTGGCTCAGAGCTGCCACTACTGCTGCTTTCACCAGACTCCTCACAGCCTGGGCTGCCTGGGTGGGTAGAGCCATCTGGAAGGATGAACCAGAGTGAGAGGGAAGGGAGGAAGGCTGCTGGAACCCCTGCCCAGAGATGATACAGGAAAACATATTGTAAAGCCCCAATCTTCTCATGGACCCAGAATGTACGTGTGTGTGTGTGTGTGTGTGTGTGTGTGTGTGTGTGAAATCAGCCGCCTATCAGGAATTTTATTCACCTTTGTATCCCTGCCCCAGGACCAGCACAGTCCTACCACACAGTCGGTATACAATGCACATCTGTCTACACGGTTGGAAGGTAGTGGAAAGGTGAATAGGGCTCTGCCTGGGTTCAAATCCAGGCTCTGCCATTTACTTCTCTGAGATCTCCATCAAGTTACGAAACCTCTCTCTGCCCATTTCCCTGACTGCGAAACAGAAATGATAACAGTTCCCATCTTACCGGGTCCTCTGAAAGCTAAATGAATGACTGCACATAAACTCTAAAAACACTCATAAGGGAAGCTCAGCAAATTTAGCATCGTACGTTAACTATTGTAATCTCTAGATCGCAAGTAAGCTGGGGAAAAGCCCATTAACTGGGTTTGGGCTTCATTCCACAATGATGTCCTCGTGTCTTGGAGCTGCGCCAAACTTTTTTCCTGTTAGCTGGTGGGAGTGCGAAAATATAGTACGCTGGGGGCAAAGCGGCGGACAAGTTGCCGACTCTCAGGGACGTCCGGTACTAGTGATGCTTAACTGCGGGCCTTGAGCCCTCCCTGTGCTGCGGGCAGGATCACTGAGCCGCGATTGGGGAGCGTCGAGATAGACGTTGGAAATGAAATGAGCCTTGGGAGATAGGACGTAGTTTTTTCCCAGAGAGAAAAGAAGAGCGCGTGGAGAGGGCCCGGGGGCAGAAGAGCGCGCGGGGCGTGCGGCCTCACCTCGATGTCGCGGCAGGTACACCTGCAGGTCGGGCTTTCGGGGCCGAGTGGGCGCGGGCGTGTGCCGCCTCCTCGCCTTCTCCTTGGCCGCCTGCTTCACCTTCTTGTCGTAGTCGTCCCTGCGGGGAGCCGAGCGGGAGTCAGGGACGGCCGGGCCAGGCCAGGCTGGGGCTGGCAGCCGTGGCGCGGGGCGGGGCGGTACCGGGCGAGCTGGTTCCGTCGGATGTGGTGCACGAAGCCGTGGCTCATGTCCAGCCGCCCGCCAGGCTTGCAGCAGAGCCCGGGCCCGGGCCCCGGCGCCGCTTCCATCTGGAGCCCCTGTGCGCGGAGCCGTGGCCACCGCCGCCGCCGCCTCCTCAATGGCCTCAACTGCCACCCTCCTGCCCCGAGAGCTCCGCGCCCCTCCTTGCTCGACTTTCGAACCTGCGCCTTGACGTCGGTCGGGAAACGGCCAGCCGGGCCGAATGTCCCAGCGCGCGGAGTTCCTGGAGCGGGCGCGGCGGGGCGGGGCGGGGCGGGGCGGGGGGCAATGGGGCATGCGCAACTTCCACTCCCGGGCGGGGCTTTTCTTTCGTTGGGACATTATCAGTAGGAAACCAGGATTTAGGCTTAGTGCTGCTACATCAGAAAATCCAGAAAAACACAAAGCACCCATCACACCATTCAGCGTTCGGTGTGGAGCCTTCTCGTCCTTTTTCCTGTGCTTGGATGCTGTGAAACTCCATCACCAGCTGCGTGACCTTGGCTGACTGTTGAGCCCCAATGTGTCTCAGTTTACTCATTTGTAAATGGGGGCACTGAGATCACCTACCTCCAAAGAGATCGTGAGGAGGCGAGTGCCAGGGCAGGGCACACAGCGGCGCCCCGGCCGCCCAGCCCAGCCCGCGGCCCGCCCGGGGCTCCGCGCCGCCGCCGGCGGGGACGCCCCTTCCAGCCCGCCCAGCACCAGAGCTCTGCGGACTTTCCCGCTGCCCAGCTCGTCTCGGCGCCCACCGGACCGATGTCTTAACTCTCGGCGTGGGAGGACCCAGGGCCTTTCAGGCGTCTGAGCCTGTGCCATTTTTGAATCCTCTTTAAAAAGAGACAAAAGTAGGAATCCGTGATTAGAACAGGGACAGACTGGTACATCCACACAGTGGGATGCCGCTGAGCAATCAAAAGGAACGAGCACTCAACAACTTGGATGAATCTCAAAACAAATACGCCGAGTGAAAGAGGCCGGGGATAAAAAGAGGACTCTCTGGGTGCTTCCATTTATATAAGACTCTAGAAAGTGACACTGATCTCTAGCGACAGAAAGCAGATCAATGGTCGGGGCAGGGGAACACTTTTGGTGGATGGTGGTTAGGTTCATTATCTTGATCGTGGTGGTGGTTTCAGAGTGTATACATACCCCTATCAGTATTCAGCAAATTGCACACTTTAAACGTGAATTTTATTGTATGTCAATCACACCTCAGTAGAACTGTACAAAGTATTGAATAGTTCAGGGTTGTGGAAGGGGTCGTGAAAGTCACAGACCCTGAAGCTTGAGCTTTATTAGCGTCACTAGTCTCCTTCTGCTCGTCGTTTGCATTTTTCTGTGATACCAAGAACAATCCTCTAAATGTGGAATTAGAGCCGTCGTATTGCTCCACGAAGGCGATGACTTGGGGATGTCGCCTAGTTCTGTGCGGGGCCGTCGGTCTCCGAGGCGCGGAGACTGGAGACGACCTGCCAATTCTGGTTTGGGGACACAGAGTATCTTGAAGACATCTGGGGCCCAATGATAACTTTTTTTATCCAGAATATCCGCAGCCAGTGAAAGGTTCCTGCCTCTTTAAGCTGGTAATAATGAGTAAAGTGGCAGTAGGCCCGCCTATCGGTCTCAGGTGCGCGCGCATCCGCAAAGACCCGCCCCTCCCCCCCCACCCCGCCCCCGAGGCGTAGTACTTCCCAGAAGTTCTCTGCGGCGTGATTTGTCCCCATCGGCGACTCGTAGAAAACCTTGGGCTTGATAGCAGCTCCGTTTCTGATTGGCCGCTTGCCGCGTGCTCGGTCTTCCCTGGAGTCTGCGCCGGGCGACTCGGCCGGTAGTGGCGATGTCCGGCCGGTCCAAGCGGGAGTCTCGTGGTTCCACCCGCGGGAAGCGCGAGTCCGAGTCGCGGAGCAGCTCGGCTCGTGTCAGACGGGAGCGAGATCGGGAGCGGGAGACCGAGGCTCCCAGCTTCCGGGGCAGTCCGGTGCGCGTGAAGCGGGAGGTCGAGCCGGCGAGCGCGCGCGAGGCCCTGGCGCCTGTGGTCCCGGCGGTGCGGGTGAAGCGGGAGCGCGAGGCCGACGAGGACTCGGAGCCTGAGCGGGAGGTGCGAGGTGCGCGGGGCCGGGCGCGGGTTCCACTTTCGCGTTCTTCTTTTTCTTTTTCCAACCTTCTCTCCCCACGGGGAAGTCACACTCCACTGGCGACCCGACTGCGTTTTAATGAGGATAGTACTAGTCTTGATCAGGATCGTAGCTATAGCATTTCTAACAGTAATAAGAACAGGTAGCTTTCCTTTATCGGATGTCTAATGCGGGCCAGGCGCTGTGCTAATTGTTTTACAGATGTTCCTTCTTTTTAGTTTTTTACAAAATACCTGAGGAATGAGTCCTGCCGTAATTTCTGAGCGGAGAGCCTGAACGCTGTGCACTTGGACCACACTGTCCTGTTATCCAGGGTTGTAGCAGCCAGGAGATATGGATTCTAGTCCTGCCTCTGAGACTGAGTCACGGTGGTTTGGGAAAGTGATTTTCACGTGTCTGTCCCTCTCTAGGTTAACGGAAGGAGTCCTGGAACCCATGACCTTTGAGAGCCCTAATAAGCCAGTGAGTCTGTCAGTTCCCATCCATGACTGTACCCTCTGCCTCTTTCTGCTGGACTCATTCTGCTTCTCTTAGTAATTTCTGGAGACTTCTTGGCCAAGCCATGGTACTCTGTAGTGTGTACGCTCTTTTCCAACTTGTTGATATCTTACCAATCATTAAGTAGGTTTCTATCACTTCTGAAGCTTTTCCGGTTTACCTCAATTACATCTTTTCCTTCTTTGAACTTGGAACTTCTGCTTTGAACATGTTCCTATGTACTTGTTTTCTGGTGAGTTAGCAGGTGAACATATCACAGGGCTACATGTTAGGGGCAGTGTTCATTGGGGGGAGGGTCTTCATTCTCCAGGATTTTATAATTCTGTCTCTGCACCTGGTTGTCTATATAAGATTATACTCTTATGCTAACTCTTAAATTTGTAGTTCAGGGTCCTGCGTTTGACATGTTTTTATATTACGCTCAGGGTCCAGAATAGCACCTTGCTCGTGGAAAGTGCTTGATAAATGTTCTTTGAATAATCTAGTTCATAATTTCAGGGTATTCTTTGATTTCCTTTACTTAAATATTCTGTCAGCCTCACGTTTCCCTTTCTTTGGAAGAGAAATTGTTTCTTAGATATTTTGTATAGTTGTGGTAAGGAGATTGTTTTCTCTGGGACACACTGGGATCCCAGTTGAGGTTACTGCCATTTTTTTCTTTTCCCTTTTATTTTTTTCATGAAATAGATTATAGATACTAAGATGAGCTAAATGTCATGCACGTGTATAGTTTAAAGAAGAGTGTGGCTATGTATCCTTAAATCTACCACTTGTCAAGAATTGTGAAGGGTCTGAGATTTTACCCTTTTTGTACGCTACCAAGTTAGCCTGCCATGGTTTCACGGATGCTGATGGAAGTCATGGAGCTACTGGGCTTGAGACAGCTTATTGCAACAATAACAGTAGCCAGAATATAGCATTGTCACTTCCCTGAGTTAGTTCCCACAGCGCAACACGATGAGAACCCATACACACAGTGGGTGGCCTCACAGGACAAGAACTCTGAGCTTAGAGAACCCAAATCTTCTATAATAGGCTGTGAGCTTGTCTCCCCTTTGCTCTGTAGGGACACACTGTCTCCTACTTCCAAAGCTCTAGAAACAAACTTCACTATACAAACAACTTTGACAAGATAGTCTGGAGGTAGTCCGTGCCTCTGGTCCTAATATGTGCAGAAGTTTGAGAGACCCATGGAGAGTTGCCTCCCGACGCTGTTCAGCTTAAGAAGTGGTACTTAACCAGTACCGTAGAAGCTCCCATAGGCCCCTTCCCAGTTGCATCTGCTTTCCTTGCTTGCTTGGGTAATCACTGAATTTTTTCTAATCATTTCTACTTTTATTATTTTATCATTTATAGTTTTACCTCACATATACATCCCTAAGTAGAACTGTATTTTATTTTGTATTTGTTATAAATGGAATCATACTATATGTTGTCTTTTTTTTTGGTTAGCCATATTGTTGAGGTTTATCCGGGTAGATGTTCATGGCAGCACAGTGTTCTATTGATGATATGCCAAAATGTGTTCCTCCCATTTTTATATGTTGTAGACATTTGGGTTGTTTCCAGTTTGGTCTCTTTCAAATATTGCTGCTATATATATTCTTTAGTAAAGCATTCCTGATGGCACATGTGCAAAAGTTCTCTAGGGTATATAAATAGAAGAGAGATTGCTGGGCCAAACGGTCTGTGTATTTTCAGCTTTGATCTTGCTGTACTATTTTCTCAGAGGTTGTAACAGTTTATACTCCCACCAGCAGTTACATGAGCATTCTCATTGTTCCTCATATTTGCCAACACTTGGAATTGCCTGATTTTATTTTTTCCTCTCCGGTAGGTGTGAAGTGGTATATCATTCATTGTGCAAGGAAATTTGCATGTTCTTGATTACTGGTGAGGTTGAGCATCTTTTCTTTTCCTTTCTTTCTTTCTTTTTTTTTTTTGGCCATGCTGTGAAGCTTGCAGGATCTTAGTTCCCCAACCAGGGACGAACCCCAGCCCCCTGCAGTGGAAGCACAGGGTCCTAACCATTGGATGGCCAGGGAATTCCCAGCATTTTTTCATACGTTTGAGGGCTGCCTTCCTCATTTTCTTTTGGGTTGTCTTTTTTTTTTTTTTTTTTTTTTTTTTTAATCTCTTCACCAGATTTCTTTATGTAACTGCAAGCAGTTCCTTTGTTGGTTATATGTGTTTCAAGTATATTCTCTCAGTTTGTGGCCTGTTCCGTTAAGTGGGCTTTTTTGGTGTTGTCAGGCTACCTGTACAGGAGCTCATCCTGATTAATTTTTCCCATTTCCGTGTTTGTTTGTACTGGTAGTTGACCCTTAGTATGGGTTTCCCATTTTCAGAGCTTTGGATGCTTTTCCTTTCAGCAAAGAATGGCCGCATGGATTCTGAGGATCGGAGGAGCCGCCACTGCCCCTACCTGGATACCATTAACAGGTCGGTAGCACAGGAATGCCTAGGGCAGCAAAAGAACGGTGGAGTCTCTGCAGAAAGTTCTTTGGACCGTACGTTAGAAATACCTTCCCAGGCTTCCCTGGGGGCGCAGTGGTTGAGAGTCCACCTGCCGATGCAGGGGACACGGGTTCGTGCCCCGGTCCGGGAAGATCCCACGTGCTGCGGAGCGGCTGGGCCCGTGAGCCATGGCCGCTGGGCCTGCGCGTCCGGAGCCTGTGCTCCGCAACGGGAGAGACCACAGCAGTGAGAGGCCCACGTACCGCAAAAAAAAAAAAAAAAAAAAAGTTCCAAAACTTTATCTCTTTTAAAGCTTTCTGCCCAGAAAACTGTGCTTCTTGCCTTTTTTTTAATCTTTGCCCTTCAATTTAAAGTGTCAGAGAGCATGTTGTTTTAGGGTGGGCATATGCAGAAAGAGCTTTTAGCTCCTTTTAATTTGTATGAGGAAATAAAGGGAAATGTGGTGTCAATGACAAGAGCAAATTTAAATATTATTGAGCACTGACTGTGTGCTAGGTACTACTCTAGGTGCCTGGGGTTCAGCAGAGGAAAATCAGACAAAAATATATCCTGAAGCAGAGGTGTTTACCCCGTCTTGGTACTCTTTGATCCCAGATGCATTTTAGGATGGTTTTTCATTTATGCCCTAGGGTGGCACTGTCTAAGAGACTTTTTTGCAGCAATGGAATTGCTCTTTAAGGGCTGTCCGTTGTGGTAGGGACAAGCTACTTGTGGATATTGAGCACTTGAAATGTGGCTTGAGGAACTGAATTTTAAATTTTATTTAATTTTAATTATTTTACTTTTAAACACCAATAGCCGTGTGTGGCTAGTGGCCCCTTTAACTGACAGTGCAGCTTTCCTGGGACCATTACCAATTAATTAGAGGTAATGCTTGAGAATGAATCGCCTTGCCACCTGTGAATTCAGTGGAGGTAAATTTTCTTTTATCACTGAACCCGCCCAGTACTCATATACCATTACTTTGCACTTGAATAGATAGATCTGTTTGTCGGTATTCCCCTAAAGTTCTTCAGGCTTCCCATTTATTTTTATGGACAAAAATAAAATTTTCTTTTATGAAAGGGTTTATTCACTCTTTTTATGTCCTTCCTTTAATGTCTTTTAATTTGGAATGCTGTTGGGGCCCTGTTACTTTAGTCCTACCTGTGGCTTTTCCTCCAGAGAAAGTAATGGAAGATTCTCAACTGGTTGTGAATACTCAAAAGAAAGAGGGTCGTTGGTGGAGATACCTTTGCACTGCTTTGGGGCTTGGTGGGTGGCGGTGCTATATTAAATGCCTAAGTAAGGAAGCGTTAATGTTCCCCACGGTTTGTATGTGATTGTTGAACTGTTCTCTGAAGGCGGCTGTGTGACTGCAGAACAGGGAGCCAGGGACACTGCTTCGCTCAGGTGCTCACCTAGGCAACCATCCCTATTAATTGTTTCTGTTTTGTTTTGGTTCTCTTAGGAGTGTGCTGGACTTTGACTTTGAGAAACTGTGTTCCATCTCCCTCTCGCATATCAATGCATATGCCTGTCTGGTGTGTGGCAAGTACTTTCAGGGTAAATAAATGTTTTGCATCACATTTTCAGCACTAGCCACGGTTCTATTCAGGGATTTTTTTTTTTTTTAAGTAAGCTGCTGTTAGGAGTCATGTCTAATAAGCCCTATCTTTGTTCCCAGGAATACTCTTAGAAAATCCACGAGAGGTTCTCTTATTGGTCAGAACCTGAATACATGGGAAAGGGAGAAAGAACTAGCCATATGAGAGACTATGAAGGAAGTATCAGAGACTCTGGGTATTTGAATCTCTGATGTTTTCTATACTTATGTCTTTTTCTGAGAATCCTTTTACTCTAAGGACTTTTACATTCTGTTCTTTTCTGGAAATTTATTATTTCAGTTCATTCAGAGCAAGCAAATGCTTTGTACACAGTATAGTGGAGGATTCAAAAGAATTATAAACTACATTCTTTGCTCTAATAAGGATCTTATAAACTGTCAAGGTTAACATGTAAAACAATCAACAAACTCTCTTAAGACCATAAAGATTACTGCTGGACTGTGTGGCGCTGAGTATAAATAAGGATGATAGGAGTTGAAATATGCAAAGATCATTGTTAGCTGTAGTGTTTGTGTAGAGTTATGGAGGAGGTGGAACCTGTACTCTGTATGCAGGACATAGAGTTTGAATAGGTTAAGGGTGAGGTGCTCTAGAAAGGAGTGGCAACGTGAACAAAAGTATGTAGGTACAGGATTGTCGTGAATGTAGACAGTTGAAAACTCAGGACTAAGTGATGATGGACTGTCACAGATACGTACGTGTGTATGTGCAAATCTGCGTATGCATGTATGTACATTTACTGTATGTAATATATACATGGATATTCCTAGTTTCTAATACATGAAACTAGCTCATATACATAAACACATGCATATATACACACACACAGACACACACACACGCACAAATACACCCACACATATTTTCTACGTTCATGTATATGAAATTAGTTCCCTTATGTCTTGTGCCATCTAGGGAATAAAGATAACGCGCTATTCTTTCTTGCTAATTTTCGTGATGAGAGGAGTTCAAGTGGGAGATTCCTTTCGTGGATGGCGTAGTACTTGGTTTTTGCTGATACTAGCATGTTCTGGTACAAAATAATGAAGGGACAATTACCCCTCATCTGTGTGCTATGGAGTCTGCCCTCCTCTCATAGCCTCTCACTCTTCCCTACAGGCCGGGGTTTGAAGTCTCATGCCTACATTCACAGTGTCCAGTTTAGTCACCACGTCTTCCTCAACCTCCACACCCTCAAGTTTTACTGCCTCCCAGACAACTATGAGATCATCGATTCCTCGCTGGAGGATATCACGGTGCGTGTCCAAGAGGGTTGCTTTGGAACTAGTTATCCTGGGAGCCACCCGAGGGCTCCTGAGGATCTGCCCCACCCAAGGTCAGGGAAGAGTCTCAGTCCCTTGGGCTTCGAGGGGCTCCTTTCGCCTTGGGAGGAACCAGGGAAACAGAGCAAGGAGGTCACCATCCATAATTTTGGCCCGTGGTCTACAGCCTAGCTCTCATTTCTGCTTTTAATGTTGAGGGTTAGGACTGAAGAAATACTGCTACTTTTCAATTAGGGTGAAAGCATTTTTGTGAAATAAATTATCCTTCCATATTTTGGAGTAGGGATGTGAATTGGGCCTGCTGTAGGACAGTGGATGCCAAGAGGTATACCAGCTTCCGGCTACTTTTGACATGATGCTGCCAGAATGGCCAACATGTCCATCTGTGGGCTCTGGTTTGTGACCTGTGCCAAGAGTCACTGCACTTAAGTGGGGAGTATGGAAAGTCCTCTTGGGCTTTGATTACTGTTGGAACTGTTGATTATTGCTTTCCTTTTCAGCAGTGGCTGCATGTTCAATAGAGTTGAATGCTCTATTTGTTAAGGAAAGCTTGGTTTTCAGAGTATTTGAAACACTACTTACTCCACTTCCATAAGTTTTATAACAGTCTATTAAAGTTGAAGTTAAAGTGGTTAAGGACAGTATTTACAGATGGAGAAACTGAAAGGAATTCAAGCTTTCAAAGTGAGTGAGTGGCGACCTCTGACCAGTGTGTGACATGATGACCCTCATAGGTCTAGGACAGGGAAGGTTCTGATCCTGCCCCTCCAGCCACAGGGAGTCCTGAGATCTGTCCTGCACAGATAGGAGGTGACACTCCTGTTCCTGCACCGGGCCCATGCGCTGGCTCTGTGTGAGGTCCCACCTGGGACACAGACTCCTGCCTCCTGCAGACTTGAGTGTCCTGCAGCTTCTCCCTGTTGTTTGTCATGGGTTTGCCTGGACCTGCGGTCTGAGGACAGGCCTGGGATTCAGTGACTTTGGGTTAAACACAGAGATCACCTTCTAGATGAGCAACGTGGAGCCGGGCCCATTCCATGTTACCTCAGTCCTTTGACCTACTGTCGGGAGCCCTTTGTGTGGGTGGTGAGACGTTCACGACCAAAGTATCTTTTCTTTTGGCAGAAATTGCTGTTGCGGATATATCTTGTGAACTCTGTAGACTGCCCTAAAACAGCCTAGGATTTTCTTTTGCTTTGCAGTATGTGTTGAAGCCCACTTTCACAAAGCAGCAGATCGCTAACTTGGACAAGCAAGCCAAGTTGTCCCGGGCATATGATGGCACCACTTACCTGCCTGGTATCGTGGGCCTGAATAACATAAAGGCCAACGACTATGCCAATGCCGTCCTTCAGGTAGGTTGGAGGTGGGAGCCATGAGGGAGGGGGTAACCCGGCAACACTGTGAAGCTTGGCTGAGAAACAGCTGCCTTCTGGTGGAGTGCAGTCAGGTGGTCCTCACACCCGGAGTCTTGCCAAGGACTCTTCTTGGGTGTTTGTTCTGCACCAAGCAGGACATTCCTGTCTGCTTGAGGGGCTGCCAGCACATGGTGGGCCTGTTCCAGCCTCTGGAGCTTCCAGGGAATGGGGGGGTGGAGCTTCGTGGGGCCTGCAGTACCAAGTAAGAGACACGTGAGCTAGATGATGCTTTTTCTTTTCATGGTGCAGATGTTCATTGTGTTGGCTCTGTGATGTCTCTGTCCTGCCCCTGTGCTGAAGTCCTGCAGTGGGAAAGGCAGAAAGCCAAAGTTGTCCTGTTTGCAATTGTTTTGCTTTTTAAAAAAATTACACAAGTAATATGCGCATATTGTAGAAAAAGTAGAAAACGTTGCTAAGCATAAGAAAATAAATAATCATCCTACTTCACTCAAAAAAAATTGGTTAAAAAAAACTATAAACAAGCACTTGTGTAGGGGGCAGATATAGAAAGTATAAAATAAAAGCTTCATTCCTTTCCCTAGTACTCTGTCCTGGGGTAGTTAGCAGTATAGAGAGACCTCCAGAACTTTATTCTAAACACATGTACACAAATGCATTATATCCTGTCATGTGGCAATATTATGGTTTATTTTGTTATTTCCCAATTGATACATAAAGTTTCACTTGTCTCACATTTTTATTTCTGTTACCAGTGTTGCAGTGAGTATTCTTCTATATATATATAGTCTTGCACTTCTTGTGACAGTTACATTTTGTTATATTTCTTTTCTAGACTTGAAAAATACTTGTATTTTTTATCTATAAAGTAATGTAGTATGTATATGTATCTTTGTATGTATTTTAACTTAAAAGCATATTATGAAATCAATAAATGTTCTTGTGCAGCATCCTTAATGTTTACATGTCAGTCCATTTTGTTGAATTTAATTTATTTAACCTTCTCTTCTTGTATTAATGCACCTTGGGCCTAGATTCTAGGCTGTAGGGGGTTTGTAGCAATTTACAAACCCACCAGCAACACAAAAGGGTGTTTTTCTTTTTTTTTTTTAATTGAAGTATAGTTGATTTACAGTGTTGTGTTAGTTTCTGGTATACAGCAAAGTGATTCGGTTATGCATACACATATATATATTCTTTTTCATACTCTTTTCCATCATGGTTTATTACAGGATATTGAATATAGTTCCCTGTGCTCTACAGTAGGACCTTGTTTATCTATTTTATATGTAGTGGTTTGTATCTGCTAATCCCAAACTCCTAATTTATCCCCTCCCCCACCCTTTTCCCTTTGGTAACCATAAGTGTTCTATGTCAGTGAGTCTGTTTCTGTTTCATGGATAAGTTCATTTGTGTCATGTTTTAGATTCCACATGTAAGTGATATCATACGGTATTTGTCTTTCTCTTTCCGGCTTAGTATGATAATCTTTAGGTCCATCCATGTTTCTGTAAAAGGCATTATCTCATTCTTTTTGTGGCTGAGTAACATTCCAGAGTGTGTGTGTGTGTGTGTGTGTGTGTGTGTGTGTGTGTGTGTGTGTGTGTGTGTGTGTGTGTGTGTGTGTGTGTGTGTCACATCTTCTTTATCCATTCATCTGTTGATGGACATTTAGCTTGTTTCCATGTCTTGGCTGTTGTAAATAGTGCTTCTATGAATATTGGGGTACATGTGTTTTTTCGAATTATAGTTATCTCCGGATATATGCTTAGGAGTGGGATTGCTGCATCATACAGTAGCTCTGTTTTTAGCTTTTTAAGGAACCGCCATACTGTTCTCCATAGTGACTGCACCAATTTACATTCCTACCGACGGTGTAGGAAGGTTCCCAAAAGGGTGTTCTTCATCTTGCATTGTCACTGTTACCATTGAAAAAAACTTTTCCCATTTTTTTTTAATGAATTTTATTTATTGATTTTTGGCTGCATTGGGTCTTGGTTGCTGTGTGCGGACTTTCTCTAGTTGCGGCGAGCGGGGGCTACTCTTCGTTGTGGTGCGTGGGCTTCTCATTGTGGTGGCTTCTCTTGTTGCAGAGCACGGGCTCTAGGCGTGCGGGCTTCAGTAGTTGTGGTGCGCGGGTTTCAGTAGTTGTGGCACGCGGGCCCAGTAGTTGTGGTCTCCTTCCCAGTTTCATAACTCACACTAATAAGCATTTGTTTTTCTTGAACTAACATCACAGCTTACCCTTCCCCTCCCCATATCCTCAAGTCCATTCTCTAGTAGGTCTGTGTCTTTAGTGGCAGGTCTTTATCTTTTTGCTTAATGAGATAAAATTAATTCTTGTTCTCTTAAACCTTTTAACTATTTTCCATCATAACAGAGTACATTCATTTTTATATACAATTGTATCGTTTTGTTTTGTTTTCTTTTTTTTTTTGGCCGTGCCACACAACATGCAGGATCTTAGTTTCCCAACCAGGGATCAAACCTGTGCCCCCTGCAGTGGAAGTGCAGAGTCTTAACCACTGGACCAGGGAAGTCCCTGTATCATTTTATTACCACATTTGGGGAAGACACCGGGTTTTACTAAGATGTTTTTCATTTTGTTTTAATGTACAGTTGAGAGATGGGGGAACTGTGGTCTCCAGATAGTTCTCTCTGCCCCAGCCAAATACATGGTGAAGAAAGAGTATCTGGGTTTCTAGCCTTCAGTTCCTGTGAATCCAAACATAGTCATAGGTCTAATTAGAGTAAACAAAGGAAATTTTTAATTAAGTTGGTCAGCAGATAGGGATTTGAATACCTTTTTTTTTTTTTTTGGGTACGCGGGCCTCTCACTGTTGTAGCCTCTCCCGTTGCGGAGCACAGGCTCCAGACGCGCAAGCTCAGCGGCCATGGCTCACGGGCCCAGCCGCTCCGCGGCATGTGGGATCTTCCCGGACCAGGGCACTAACCCGTGTTCCCTGCATCGGCAGGCGGACTCTCAACCACTGCGCCACCAGGGAAGCCCGAATACCTTTATTTTAAAACTCCTTTGTTATACCCACGTTAGCAGAGTGTCTGCAGAACTGAACTTTCTATAAAACTCACTATAAAGGATGTTTCTCTAATGTGAACTCGGGGGGGGGATTCTCTGGTAGTGCATTTGCTTCTGATTCTTTAAGGCATCACAGGCACAGTTCTATTAGAAGAACTTTAGGTGGTCGAGCTTGGCTCCCAGGGGTCCTGAAGAAAGGCTGTGGATTAATTGGAGTGTTTGTCTGATTTCCAGGCTCTGTCTAACGTTCCTCCTCTCCGAAACTACTTCCTGGAAGAAGACAATTATAAGAACATCAAGCGTCCTCCTGGGGATATCATGTTCTTGTTGGTCCAGCGTTTTGGAGAGCTGATGAGAAAGCTCTGGAACCCTCGAAATTTCAAGGCACATGTCTCTCCCCATGAGATGCTTCAAGCTGTCGTCCTTTGCAGCAAGAAGACTTTTCAGATCACCAAGCAAGGTAAGGAAGGAGTAATTCATGTTTTCTGACTTTAGGGCAACACAACTAGTTTGATGAACACATTTACTTCCACTTTGCTGTGAACCTTACAGTAGCCGGAGCGAGTGTCCAGTGCATAGTGTGGTTAGGTTCTTCACTCTTCCTTCCTCAGCGTGCCCTGCCCAGAGTCCCGAGCGATTTCAGCTGGATAGAAAGTCTGTCTGCTTTGGTGAACTAAACTCTACGACTCAGGAAAACCAGGAGGCTGGGAAAGGCACCAACCCTTATTAAGCTCCTGCCACTTTTGGTTCTCATTTTGCCATGTTGCAGACTAGAATATTTTATTTTGAGTATTTTTATCTCTCTAAACTCAATTAGTTATTGCCACATGAGTATCTCTTAATACCTGTATCTGATATGATATTCTCTAGCATCCAGGTCAGTTGATTCACCGTTCACTCATGGTGCTAGTAGGTTTTAATGCTACCAGGATAAGAAACACAGTTTTTTCTTCCAGGAGCTCCTATTCTAGTGGGGAAAATAGTTATGTAGAAAGATGATTACAGGATGTTAAGTGCTGTGATAGAGGAAGCACAACATGCTATGAGAGAGAGCACAGAGTAAGGACGCCCGTCGAGCACATGGGAGGTGGGCTGGGGGTCAAGAGTGAAGGAAGAGACACCTAAGTTTTAGGTAGTGGGGAGACAGGGTGGGGTTGGGCATTCCAGGTAGAGAGGACACCGGACAGGAGCATGGAGCTGCCTGGTGCAGAGAGAAGACTGCATGTGGCTGGACCCTTGGATCCAATGATGAGAGCCGAGGTGGACCAGGTGTTGGGTTTATATGCCACTATAAGGAGGCTGGATTACATCCTGGTAACAGTGGGGAGTCCGTGAACACTTTTAAGTAAAGATATGCCTTCACGTTTTTGTTTTGAGAACATTCTGGCTGAGGAGTGACTTAGAAGGGAAGTTCAGTAATGGCTTTTTACATTTTTATTTAAATTTAATTTTTTTTTTTTTTTTTTTTTAATATTTGGCCATGCCTCATGGCTTGCGGGAGCTCAGTTACCCGACCAGGGATTGAACCTGGGCCTCAGCAGTGAAAGCGTCAAGTCCTAACCACTAGACCAGCAGTCCGCAACCTTTTTGGCACCAGGGAAGGTTTCATGGAAGACAGTTTGTCCCCGGGCCGGGGGTGGGAGGGTGGTGGGGGAGGGTTCAGGCTGTACTGGGAGCGATGGGGAGCGGCAGATGAAGCTTCCCTCGCTCGCCCGCCGCTCACCTCCTGCCATGCGGCCTGGTTCCGGACAGCGGTCCTCGGCCCAGGGGTTGGGGACCCCTGCACTAGACTACCGGGGAACTCCCAGTGATGGCTCTTGATGGGTGATGAGACTCGGGTTTGAAATAGAGGTGATAATCGAAGATTTTGGTTGAACCAGAGACCAAGGGGGAGAGTAAAGATCAGAAGACCGAGAGTTTGTCCTTCAGGAGCGCCAGCGTGTAGTGGCCAGGTAGAGGAGGATGCCCAGGGGATGGGATGGCGTGGCCGGAGAGGAAGGAGAAACAGAAATGCCAGCCTGCCCGTGGTTTGGACTATCGTACTGTCTCCCAGCTTTGACATACCATCTTTCTTTCTTTTCCAGGGGATGGAGTTGACTTTCTCTCCTGGTTTTTGAATGCTCTACACTCAGCTCTGGGGGGCACAAAGAAGAAAAAAAAGAGTAAGTCATGTTATTTTGTGAAAGGGAGCACTTTTTTGTTTTGTTGCTTCTTTTAAAAAACACTTTGCAGCTTCCCATCCTTTTCTTCTTACCTGTTTATCTTTTTGTGTTAGGGTAGTGTCTCTGTATATATGGGCTAAATCTTGTTCCTGAATGGTTTCCTCTCCATTTTTCTTTATTAGAATATGGTTATATCTAATGGCATTTTAAATAAGTGGAAATGGGTATATAATTGTGCTCTAGAAGTCCTGACCCAGTTTCAAGCTTGGGGGCTGGGCAGCATGCTGTAGACATGCTAGTGGTGCCAGAGTGAGGGCTTGGTGGGCGGATTGCCTGGCTTGTAATGAAACAAACTAAAAGCTCGTGCCTCGCCCTGAGCATGTACTTGGCGAGATGAGGCTGGCCGCTCTGTTCATTTTCAGACCTTGAGTCCCTGTGTTTCTTAGCATCCAGGTTGGCTTAGCAGTAGCTAGACATTTTTCATGAATGCCAAAAATAACTCTTAGCTTAGAGACCGCTGAACCAGGTGAATAATTTTGGAGACCAAATGCGGTTTTCTTCTTTCTGTGTTCTGATGGTGTTGGTTTCTTCATGTGGGATTGTGGCCTCGTTCTTTTTCTGTCACATAGCCCTGCCACCTCTTCAGGTATCTTCAGCCTGTGCGCCCCATCTCTCTTGGGAAGAAGATAGACATAAAATAATTATTTACACAAATACTTACAAAGGTATAATTTAGTGGTATATGTTACAAAGGTTCTTCTGTGCTTAGTGAGAGCTTTGGGTCTTATGCTGGAAGATGCTTGTTTATTTCAGAAATTTAGGAGTTAGGACTGTATTTTGGAAATGCTTTCCAAACTGACAGAATTTGCATTTTGATTTCTGTTTGTACAGCTATTGTGACTGATGTTTTCCAGGGGTCCATGAGGATCTTCACTAAAAAGCTTCCTCATCCTGATTTGGTGAGTGGCTTGAACCGAGTATTGGACCGATTTATATCGCCTGAGGGGATTTAGGGTTGACAGATGCTTAGATAAGCTGGTACAGCCTTTTGCTCCAGGAAGAGGTTCTACAGTACACCTGCCAAGTGGCACTTCCCCTAGGTTCCTGTTGCACCAGCGTGCTTAAGTTTGGGAGGTAGTGGTTGGATAGAACAGTTGACCTTTGAACAACACAGGTTTGAACTGCACTGGTTCACTTGTACATGGATTTTTTTTAATACATAAAACTACTACGTTTACGTTTAGCAGTTGGTTGAATCCGAGGATGCAGAGTCTGTGGATATGGCGTGCCAACTATAGGACTTGAGCATCCGTGGATTTTGGTATCCAAGGCAGCTCCTGGAACCAACCATAGCTACCGAGGGATGACTGATTTCAGTGTTCTGGCCACTGGGGGGTGCTGGCGTGTTTTTTCCAGAAAGCTCAGATAAGCTTTCTAGATCATCTAAAAACTTTTAAAAGAGTCTGGTATTTAAATAAAATCTCTCTGAAGATGGAAGCACGGTTTTTGCATTAATCTAAACAGGTACAACTGCATGTGAAACTGCCCAGTCTCTTGGGCACCCCTCTTGGTTCACTTCAATATTAAATGAGGTAAATGTAACAGAAACATCGTTTCTTTCCATCTGTGGTGTTCTCCACTCCGCTCACACTCCCTCCCTCCTTTTGCTTCTCCCTCATTGCTAGCCAGCAGAAGAAAAAGAGCAGCTGCTCCACAATGACGAGTACCAAGAGACGATGGTGGAGTCCACGTTTATGTACCTGACGCTGGACCTTCCTACTGCCCCCCTCTACAAGGATGAGAAGGAGCAGCTCATTATCCCCCAGGTGCCGCTCTTCAACATCTTGGCCAAGTTCAACGGCATCACTGAGAAGGTAGGCCATTAACACACCTGCCCTGCTGATACCTCATTCTCTCTCTTGACATTTTTCTTTTTATACTCGGAAATTGCCACGTGTATGTAATGCGTTTATTTTAAAGTATATTGTGTTTATTGAGCCTCCCAGACTTCCTGATGTTTCACCCCCAACTCTTAACTTGAGTTACAGTGCCTCTGGGTAGTATGGAGAAAGGAAGTGGGTATTTAGGATAGTAGGAACTCACAAAAGTACGAAAAACTCCCGCCTTTTAAAAAACATGACATCAGTATTAAAGTGGAAAAAAAACAGAATTAAGATACAAATACAATGAAACAATTTATTCTTGTTCTACCATTGCTCTGCATCAAGTTAAAGGTTTCCTTTTATCTGCTGAGTTAACCGTCTTGGTTTAATTCCCTTCTTCATCCTAGACAAATTTAATCCTTTTTGATTCTTTTAAACTTTTTAACTTTGGTTCTTTTTTTTTAACTTGATGCCTCATTCCAGACCCTTTCTGCTCTCTTTTTTAGCTAAGGTTCAGTGGTTTTCAGATAGTAAATGTCCATTTCTCCCCCCTACCCCCATCCCCTTCTGTCACTCTCTCTCACACATGCACACGCACACGCACACGCATAGAGATAGGTAACCTAAAATATCTAGCCTGTTTCTTAGGCTCATTTTATTTTGGGGAGGCAAAAGACCTTGGGGCTCATCTAGTTCAGTTTATTTTATTTGGTTTTGGTTTATATTGGTTTTAAATGACAGAGCTGGGGATTTTTTCATCTGACTTTTTCAGCTATGCCACATGGTCCTTATTATTACTGTTTGTTCAAATTTAAGTAATATTAAGATTCCCGTGGACCCTCAGTATTGATTTAAATTTATTGTTATTATAATATTACTTAAATTAGTATAAACATCAATGTTGGTGTAAGCTTTTTATACCTACAGCTTTTAAGCACGTATTAAATTATAACAAACTTTTATACAAACAAAACTTTGAAACCAATAAAATTGGTTAATAGGGCTCCTGTAATGCGAGTTTAGCTAAAACCTTGCTGTGTGAATATGGTACTGATGTCCAGGGTGAAATCCTTCCCCTCAGTATTTTCTCATAAATTCCAGAGAAACCTTTTCAAGTTAGGCTGTGACATCATTTAGGTGTTAAATCTGTCTATCCTTCACGACTCTGAGATAATTAAAAATAGTGCTTCTTGATGTCAACGTGTTCATAGACACAGATGTGGGCAGTGAAATCGCTTGGCATTTACTTGATTAAAAATTTTTCTTTGCTTTTAGCACAGTATTTTATTTCAGTCACGCAGAGATGAGTTACTTCATATCACCAAAAAGACATTTTTTCCAATAGTGCTTATACCCTTAGATGATCAGAAATTTACTTAAGAGAAGGCGTGGCTGTGGTATGTGTGCCAGAGCTGGAAAGTTTTTATTTCTCCAGCGCTGTGAGGTTACTCATCATGTGGCAAGGGAACTTAGTTTTTTAAAAAGTAGCAGTTCTATGGAGATACAATTCTCAGTACCATATAATTAAGCTATTTAAAGTTTACAGTTCAGTGGTTTTTTCCTACATTCACAGATCTTTGCAACCACCACCAGAGTCAGCTTTGGAACATTTTCATCATCGATGTTTTTTATCGCCCTTTAGTTGTCATTCCAACCCTCTTGTCTCCCCCAGCCCCAGACAACTGCTAATCTACTTTCTGCCTCTGTAGATTTGCCTCTTCTGGACATTTCATATAATATGTGGTCTTTTGTGATGTGCTTCTTTCACTTAGTATAAAGCGTTTTCAGGGTTCGTTCACGTGGTAGCATCTATCAGTACTTCATTCCTTTTTGCAGCCAGATAATATCCCATTGTATGAATACACCACGTTTTGTTTATTCATTCATCAGCTGATGGACATTTGGAGTTGTTTTCACCTTTCTGCTGTTATGAATAACGCTACTATAAATACCAGTCTACAAGTTTTTGTGTGGACATGTTTTCACTTCTCTTGGGTGGGTATTGGGGAGTGGCATTGCTGAGTCATATGGTAACTCTTAAGGTTAGCCATTTGAAGAACTGCCAGACTGTCTTCCAAAGTGGCTGCACTATGTTATATTCCTACCCCCAGTGTATGAGTGTTCCAGTTTCTCTACATCTTCACCAATGTTTGTTATTGTTCATCTTCTAGATTATAGGCATCCTAGTACGTGTGAAGTGGTATCTCATTATGGTTTGGATTTGTATTTCCCTGATGGCTAATGATGTTAACCATTTTTTCATGTGCTCATTGGACATTTGCTTATCATCTTTGGAGAAATGTTTATTTAGATCCTTTGTGCATTTTAAAAATTAGGTTATTTATCTATTTATTATTATTGAGTTGTAAGAATTCTGTATATAATCTAGATACCAGTCCCTTATCAAATGTATGATTTGCAAATATTTTCTCCCATTCTGTGGCTTGCATTTTCACCCTCTTGATAGTATCATTTGAGGCATAAAAGTTTTAATTTTGTTGAAATACTGTCTAGTTTTTCTTTTATAGTGTGTGCTTTTGTTGTCATATGTAAGAATCCATTGTTAAATCCCAGGTCATGAAGATTTACTCTTGTGTTTTCATCTAAGACTTTTGTAGTTTTAGCTCTTACATTTCAGGCCTTTAATTCATTTTAAGGAAAGTTTAGTATATGGTATAAAGTACAAGGTCCAACTTTATTCTTTTGCATATGACTGACCGTCTAGTTGTCCTAGTACTATTTGTTGAAAAGACTATTCTTTTCGCATTGAATGGTCTTGGCACCCTTGTTGAAAAATCATTTGACCATAGACACATGGGTTTATTTCCGGACTCTCAATTTTATTCCATTGACGTATATGTTAAGACCACAGTCTTGGTTATTACGGCTTTGTAGTTAGTTTTGAAATCAGAAACTGTGAATCCTCTGACTTTGTTCTTTTTCAAGATAGTTCTGGCTGTTTTGGGTTCCTTGCAATTCCTTGCACATTCAAATTTGAGGATCAGCTTGTGGATTTCTACAAAGAAGCTAGCTGGTATTCTGACAGGGATTGTGTTGAATCTGTAGATTAGTTTGGCAATTATTGCCATCTTAATGATAGAAGTCTTCTGATGCATAAACATGGGATGTTTATTTATTTATTTATCTTTAATTTCTTTCAACAATGTTTTATAGTTTTCAGAGTATGTTTTGAACTTCTTTTAAGTTTATTCCTAAATATTTTATTCTTTTTAATGCCATTATAAATGGAGTTGTCTTCTTAAGTTTAGTTTTGGATTGTTAATTGCATGTGTGTAGAAATGCAGTTGATTTTTGTATATTGATTTTGTAGCCTGCAACCTTGCTGGACTTTTAAAGTGGATTTCTTAGGATTTTCCACATACAAGATCATGTTATCTGCAAACAGAGATAGTTTTATTTCTTCCTTTCCGATCTGGATGCTTCTTATTTACTTATTTACGTTTTATTGCCTGATTGCTCTGGCTGGAACCTCTAGTACAGTGTTGAATAGAAGTGGTAAATGCAGACATCCTTATGTCGTACCTGATCTTAAGGGAGCGCATCCAGGCTTTCACCAGTAAGTATGATGTTAGCTGTGGATTTTTCATAGATACCCTTTATCAGGTTGAGGAAGTTCTTTCTATCTGTAGTTTATTGAGTGTTTTTCTCATGATAAGGCGTTGGATTTTGTCAAATGCTTTTTTGTGTCTAATGAGATGATTGTATGGTTTTCGGTTATTCCTATTTATTGCCTTATTTATTTTATTAATATGAAATGGTACATTACATTAATTGATTTTTGGATGTTAAGCTACCTTTGTATTCCTGGATAAACCATACTTGGTCTTGTATAGTTGGTGTATAATTCTTTGTTGTTGTTTATGTTGGAATTGGTTTGCTAGTATTTTGTTGAGGATTTTGGCGTCCATATTCATAGAAATATTGATCTGTTGTTGTCTTTTCTTGTGATGTGACACTCCAGAGAGTGATGGTCTCATTGGTATTTCCTCTCTGATTATGATTAGTCTTTCATTCCTATCTCTTAGTTTTTTTTTTTTTTAATTTATTTATTTTTGGCTGCATTGGGTCTTCGTTGCTGTGCGTGGCCTTTCCCTAGTTGTGGAGAGCGGGGGCCACTCTTTGTTGCGTTGCGCGGGCTTCTCATTGCGGTGGCTTCTCGTATTGCGGAGCACGGGCTCTAGAGCGCAGACTCAGTAGTTGTGGCGCACGGGTCTAGTCGCTCCGCGGCATGTGGGATCTTCCTGGACCAGGGCTCGAACCCGTGTCCCCTGCATTGGCAGGTGGACTCTCAACCACTGCGCCACCAGGGAAGCCCCTATCTCTTAGTTTTTACTGTACTACATTGTGTTTGTGTTAAGGAAAAGTAAATATATGTTCACTAGCTTTTAAGCCTCTTGGGCTGAGGAGAATGTCCTGGGCCCCCACCACTCCATCCCCTCAAACGTGCTGAGTGAGGCCTCAGTAAGTGTTGCCCGACAGATTGCACTTGACCCACCAGTCTCGGGGCCTTTGAGGAGGAAGGAACGTGGGATGTCAGTTGACAGCTCTGCTGGAAAACCCTCAGTGATGAGGGGCTCCTCGCTGCCTCCTAAGTGCCTGTTCACGGTGCATGCATCTAGTGGTCAGGAAGCTCTTCTTTATTTTGAATTAAGTGAGACTCTCATGGTTTTTAAATTCTGAGCTTTTAACAAATCCTCTTTTTTACTTGACATTTTTGTTTTCCTTATAGAAAGGAATATCCATACTGTGGTTGGAGTTCAACAGTATGATTGTGTGCTGGCTGAAATGCAGCCCACAGTTGAGGTATTTTAGCCGTAGCTAAACAGCTGTTCCTCAGCCTTGTAGGTGGTTTCTGGTATCAGGTGTCTTCTGAATTCTACATGTAAGGCAAAATTATATTAACCCAAAACAAGCCAAAACAAAACTCATGTCCCTGCTCTAATTTGATAATTTTCTTTTCTCTCTCTAGGAATATAAGACTTACAAGGAGAACTTTCTGAAGCGCTTCCAGCTCACCAAGCTGCCTCCATATTTAATCTTTTGTATTAAGAGATTCACTAAGAACAACTTCTTTGTGGAGAAGAATCCGACTATTGTCAACTTCCCTATTACGTGAGTGTTGCCCTCCTTCACTTCCTCTTAGGGGGCATGAGCTTGAATTTCTTTTTATATCTTTGTGCCACTCTTAGTTTTGGACTGTCTTAGTTGGAGATTGCAAGGCACCTACCTACACTACATAAGTTAAGGGTGTTTATTGGAAGGATAGAGATATTTCAGGGGCCTCAAAGGTGGATGTTTCCCTGCAGGCAGTTCCTCTTTTATCTTCTCTCCTGTTGCTTGCTGGGAATTGTAGTCTTTCAGTAAAGGGAAAAACGGTTGGTAAAAGTAGGGTAGGACAGGTAGGATTCTCCTGGCTTTGAAGATAATCCTGAGCAGTTAGTCTGTCCATCTGTTTTCTGGTCATTGCATCTTGTATGCTGTAGTTAAGGATGGACAGTGGGGATGACTCTAGATTTGTCTTGCTTTCTTGGGGCCCTACTACCTTATTTCTTCCCTAGAGGATAAAGTCTGAAATGTGTTCAGTTTCTCCCTTATTGATGAGGAAGTTATACATTTTGATGTATAGTCTTATTTTTAATTGACCATGCAGTTGTCTTTTTGCAAACATTTATGAGTGTTCTAATGGGAAATTTGGAGGAGTTGCAGAAGGCTCCTGCAAGACCCTTTTGGAGGTAGACAGTTGGTTTCCAGTTCTCAAGAGACATGGTTTTTCACACTCTGAAGGTGATCTTTCTGAGAACACGGAGAAGCCTGGTGGCAGGGCTGGCAGGAAGAAATGTGGGTCTGTGTGTGGGCGTTTAGATAAGGTAAGAGTGGCGCCCTAAGGTGGTTCCTTACTGAGAACGATTTGGATGGATGGATGATAGGATTACCGTGCTGTAATAGCTCAGGAGTGTGGTGTTTTTAAACCTTAGAAAGTAGCTGGGAGCTATAAGGGGCAAATGTTCATCTTCTTCTCTTGTCTTTCTACCTCCATTGCCTCCATTTTCCAGATGCCCAGACTGCTCCAGGACTGCCAGTGTTCTCCTTTGAAAATAGTACTGGTTATTTTTTTTTTTAAATAAATTTATTTTATTTATTTATTTATTTTTGGCTGCATTGGGTCTTCGTTGCTGCGCGCAGGCTTTCTCCAGTTGCAGCGAGCAGGGGCTACTCTTCTTTGCCATCTCAGGCTTCTCATTGCGGTGGCTTCTCTTGTTGTGGAGCATGGGCTCTAGGCGCGCACGCTTCATTAGTTCTGGCGCTTGGGCTTAGTTGCTCCGTGGCATGTGGAATCTTCCCGGACCAGGGATCGAACCTGTGTCCCCTGCATTGGCAGGTGGATTCTTAACCATTGCTCCACCAGCGAAGTCCCAGTACCAATTCTTAATTCTGTGTAGTGTTTAAGAGGGTAGCAACTCAAATTAAAGAAGTCAGAGTTCTGTGCTGTCCTAGCCATGTGGCCTTGGGCAGGTCACTTGCATATTCTCTCCTGGATTAAATGAGAAGCTTGGACTAGATGAGCCCTAGGGGTCCTTCCAGGTGTAACATTTTATTGTTTCTGGTTCCATCATCACCAGGACTCTGAGAACAGTGGGGGTTGAGGAGAGAAAACCTTTGTAGTTAGGATTACAGGAGAACTTCTTTTTCTCTTTTCACACACTTTTCATCCTGTTCTTCTCTAGTATCGTGTTTGTGTGACAAGTAGAATGAAATCGGGGGACATGAAGGCCATCTCTCTGCCAACTTGTGTAGGACCACAGAGGGGCTTTCCTTGAAAGTCTGTGTATCAGGGTTTTAGTTCAGAACTGGGCTTCTGTGAATTGCCACAGTCACCAGTTTGTTCCTGGAAGGAAGGAGCGCCCTTGACTCCAGGGCAGCTCCAGAGGAAGGACTATGTGTTGGTGGTAGTTCCTGCCCAGTCACCGCAGAAATTTCCTTACTCTGGCAGTTTCTTTTATATTGGACCTGTAGTATGTTTATTTTACCGCCAGTTGCATTTGGATTTTTGGTAACTGTGACTTCAGTAGTTTGTCTTTCAGAAAGCTTTAGAGAAGTTGAGAAAAAGGTTACTTCTCAACCAGTCAGCCTTTTAGAGAACATCAAACTGGGT
Organism: Hyperoodon ampullatus; assembly: GCF_949752795.1. Classification (NCBI taxonomy): domain Eukaryota; kingdom Metazoa; phylum Chordata; class Mammalia; order Artiodactyla; family Ziphiidae; genus Hyperoodon; species Hyperoodon ampullatus. The sequence goes on from NC_136928.1 coordinate 9,888,984, forward strand.
GACTGATTCTGGAAACCTGTACTTTAATTACTTTGTGCACTGTCATTACTTTTAGACTAATATGGTTCTAGGTTAGCCAAGGTCCCCGCTTCTTGAAGAGGACCCTTACCAGACCTAATTCTTCTCCTGTGTTTTCTTCATAACACATCTTCTTTTTACCAGAGATTGATCAGACTTTCAGGGATTAGGGACCCTCTACTCATTTGGAGATAGGTTTGCTGGAGCACAGGTTTCAAGTTTCACTTCCAGCTAGTTAGGTGGTCTCAAAATTGGACTGTTCTGATTGGCGGATGAGTACGGTTTGCTCCGTTGACTGTTTTCTAAAACAAAATGATTTAACATGTATTTATTTCCTTTTGTCACTTCAACAGTTTCGTTTCTGTCATGGAAACTTGAGTATAAATACTTCTGAAGATTTCTCTAGGACTCATTCAGAGAAATCTGAACAGCTGTTGTTAAAGCTGAGAAGACCATACAAGAAGTCAGTTTTTGGCAGCCGGGAGGCATTTCTAGAGCTCACATGGGTTTCCTCGGACTCATATCTAAATTTTCTTTTACCAGTGACTGTTTAGGGAATTCCGTGGTGGTCCAGTGGTTAGGACTCAGCGCTTTCACTGCCGGGGCCCGGGTTTGACCCCTGGTGGGGGAGCCAGCATCCCGCAAGCTGCGTGGCCAAAACAAAACAAAACACCCGACAAAAAGCAACAACGACTCTTTGATCTGTATGGGACACTGTCAGTCTGTAGAAATAAATAGCTATCATGAACACATAGAAAGTTACATAATATAGTTAGAACAAAGTTGTTTATTAATACATGGTTTGCATTGAAAACTTTTTGTATTTTTGGAGAGATAATATATTCACAGTCTAAAATTCAAAAGGAGATACATATCTGGAAGTGACCACTGGATGTGACCGCTATTAGCATTTATTGTAAATCCTTCCAGAGATGATATTACTGTGTTTTGTGTTTTCATTGGTAGCACATCAGACAGTTCTACAGAGATTAGAAATAGGATATAATCTCTCTTATTCTATATTGTATTTAAATTTTTATAAATATTTGTAGGCTACAGAAGGTTATATTTTTCCTGAAAATAGTGTAGTTAGCATTCTCTTAATATTCATGTTAACTGTCGATCTACTTCCCTATTTAGCTATTCGAAAGATCTTAGTAATTGTCATCGTAGTCTTCACAGTAAACATTTATTATAGCTCTTGACTTCGTAATAACTGGTGTACATGTATATACTTCAACTGACAGAATTCAACAAATAAAACACAAAAGCAGGTTTTATTCTAAGTACATCAAGAATGCTTCTCTATATTTTAAAAAATGAATGTTCAGGTATTAAAAATAAATTTTATATTTCTAAGTCCCAGTTGAAGGAACCTAGTCAGTAGTTTCTTTTGGCAACCAGAACTGAGAAATTTGGAAGCTGTGGGGTAGCCAGTGTGGGTTCCATAAAGGAAAGAAAGCTGGGTGGGGAAAGAGTAAAGCTGATGTCAAAGCAGAAAAGAGGGCAGGTAGCTCTCGGATCTTGCTGCCTCTCCAGTGCTTGGTTTCAGCTGCATTTCCTAGTCTGAAACCCTTGAATAAATACCCGTTTTGTGCTTAAGCTACCGAGGGTGGATTTTTGTTACTTGTAACCTTTTGCTTATTTAACTAAAAGAAAAACCAATAAAGAAGCAAGGTTCCAGAAGATCAAAGAAAAAAATGAGTCGGATTGATCTGCCTGGTTTGCCATATTGAAATTGTTACAGTGATTATATCCAGTGGCAACCCACATGATCATGTGATCAGACTTTCGTAGCCTAAGGCCAGAGACCAGGTGTCCCCTTGACACTGCCGCTGCAGCTGATTCCCAGATAGGGCAGAGGGTGGGGCGGTTACACGTGTTCTCATCTCAGGGGAGAAGGTGGCACTCACTCTCACGGAGGAGCCCTAGGTTATGTCACCTGCTCTGAGGTGGCAGAGCCCTGATTCCAGATCAGATCTGAGTGACTCCAGGCCCTGCACTTTTGACTGCTAGGCATGCTTTTGTTTTAGATTTTTAAAAAATTTTGTTATTTATTGATTGGTTTATTTGTTTATTTTGGCTGCACCGAGTCTTAATTGCGGCACATGGGATCTTTGTTGCGGCATGCGAGCTCTTAGCTGCAGCATGCATGCAGGATCTAGCTCCCCAACCAGGGATCGAACCTGGGCCCCCTGCATTGGGAGTGTGGAGTCTTACCCACTGGACCGCCAGAGAAGTCCCTAAGCATGCTTTTATTTTTTACTTTTTATTTATTTATTTTTTTAACATCTTTATTGGAGTATAGTTGCTTTACAGTGGTGTGTTAGTTTCTGCCTTACAACAAAGTGAATGAGCTATACGCATACGTATATCCACATATCTCCTCCCTCTTGCATCTCCCTCCCACCCTCCCTATCCCACCCTTCTAGGTGGTCACAAAGCACTGAGCTGATCTCCCTGTCCTGAGCATGCTTTTAAAGTGTGCTTTTCCCATAGAGCCAGTCTTTCCAGCTTGACTCATTTTTATGGCAGATTATATGAATTTCCACAAACCTGGGCTCCCATGGCTCTTCAAGCCCACCTAGATCCAGGGTCCTGAAATAGGGTTCCAGAGCTTCATGGTGCATTTGGGTAAGACAGTTAACCTCTACAGGGCTAACCTAGTAGGCTTTGTCTGATCCTCACTTTATTGTCATCATCCTCAGAAATGTGGACCTGAGAGAGTACTTGTCTGAAGAAGTACAGGCGGTGCACAAGAACACCACCTACGACCTCATCGCCAACATTGTACACGACGGCAAGCCCTCTGAGGGCTCCTACCGGATTCACGTGCTCCATCATGTGAGTGGGGCTGACTTCTCATGGTGGCAGTGGCGGGAGCAGGTGGTGTTCCTTTGGCATTTCAGAGGGCGCTCCTTTCAGTTTGCTCTTTCTTATCCTTGACTTTGGGATTCTGCAAGTAATGGAGCTGACAGTGGTCAGTTTAAGGCAACGGTTCTCAATTTTGCCTGCACGTGGCACTCCCCTGTGGGCAGATTTTAGACTCCTGACACCTGGGCCACCCCAGGCCAGTTACGCAAGAACAACATAATTTGTGCCTGTTGGTTTTCAACTGGGCAGAGGCCAGGAATGCTGCTAAATATCTTACAGTGCACAGGCTGCCTGCGCAGCAAAGAATTTTCTGGCGCAAAGTGTCAGTTAAGACTGCATTAGATTATCTGGAGGTGGGAACCAGGCATCATGATGTTTTAAAGTTCCCAGGAGATTTCCAGTGTGCAGCCAAGATTGAGAAGCACTGTCCTAGACTAGAGCCTTACCACCTAAAGTGGAATCCTTGGACCAGCAGCACTGACATCATATAAGAACTTGTTACAAATCGCAGAATCTCAGACCCCTCCCACACTTCCTGAATCACAGTCTACATGTTAACAAGACCCTCTGATTGGTATGAAAGTTTACAAAGCACTGGTGTGTAGGTTCCCTTTCAGCTAAAAAAATTTTGTGAATTTGCTGAAAATGGCTGAAATGTGCTTAAGATATATTTGGTATCACACAGATTACTAACACAGATTGTTCTAATTTGATTAGTCTTCTGGGGCCGTGGATTTAATAATAACTAGCTCTGTCTATCAAGCGCTTTCCTGTGTGCTAGACAGTATGCCACGTGCTCATGGATGTTCATCTCGTTTATATCCTTAAAACACACTTTGAAGACAGGTGTTAATACCGTCTTTTTACGAGTGAGGGACGTAGGCTCAGAGTTTGAATAATTTATCTGAAGTCAGTAGAATTGGGATTTGAACCTAGATATTTGGTTTTACCAGAAATAGGGACTTGATTATGTGATCCTGAGCTTTTGTTGTGTTTCCTGTTCTGAACTACTGGAATATCCAGAATATCTGGAGTGTATCTGTCTTTGGCATTTCTTAGAAGTTGGGATGGGTGAGGCTGGTGAGCTTCCAGAAGTGCTTCTGCCATAATCCAGAAACCTCTTTTCCCCCTTGTTTATGGAAGCATGAAGTAAGGTAGATTTTGCTGTATTTGCAGCACTGTTGTTTTAGGCCAAAGGAAACAGGTTAGTATGGTGGACAGTGTCCACCAAGGACACTTTTTCTTGACTAACTTGCCGTGTCCTCTGGGACGGGGGTGGGAGTGTCCACTTTTGGTTAACACTGCACCTCCCGAGTCAGTGTGTCTATTGCGTCACTTCTGAGCAGCAGGGAGACATCTTAGGTGAGGAGTAGAGGGCTTCCTCTTCTCTCTCTCTATTGTCCTTAAAAGGCGTACAGTGTTTGAGACTCCTTCAAGGAGTCCTCAGCAGGAATTGAGTTTGCCAAGATGAACACCCAAAAAGTCTTCAAATTGAATGATGCCCAGCAGAGGCCATGCACCCTTTTACATACAGCTCTTGCTGGGTGATGGTCTAGTGACTATTCTGACTTTTCTAGCCTTCAGCTGTGATCCCTTCCCTCTTATACCCTTTCAGTTTCAGAGAGCAGACTAACCCAGCCCTTGGTACTCTCTGCAGGGGACAGGCAAATGGTATGAATTACAAGACCTCCAGGTGACTGACATCCTTCCCCAGATGATCACGCTGTCGGAGGCTTACATTCAGGTGGGTTGGCCGCAGACTCCACGAGCACGGAGGAGATGGAGTGTGGGTCCAGTGCGGGCAGTGATGTGGGCAAAGGCACGGAATGGGATTGAGTCAGGTTGGGTGCCTTTTGACGTGCACCGGGGAGTGTGGTGGGACCAGATTGTATGGCCCTTAAAGCCCAGGAGTGATCTTCAGGGAAGAGAAGGGTGGAGAAGCATGGAAGAGTGACGAGTGAGCAAGGAGGTTCTGCTTACAGTGAGCCAGGTTAGTTTCGCGAGTGTGTGGTCTGGTTTCAAGGAGGAAGAGCCCAGAGCCATCCGGGCCGCCAGCTAGGAGTTGTCTCTGAAGCTTCCCCAGTCCCCCAGGCAAAGTCAGCGCTCTTCGTGACCCCACCGCACCGTCTGCTGTCTTCGTGGAGCACCAGCTGGACTAGTTTAACTGTCCTCTCCACTGGGTTGGGAGGTCATGGAGTAGGGTGTCTCTGTCTTCTGTTTCTAACTGTCCTAGCACCTGCAGAGAAGGAGGACTGACGCTAAGAAGATGCTACAGCTTTGTAAAAAAGGAGGGAGACGCTGCTCGTTCCAGAGCTAACTCTTTCCTTGGTGACTCTTGTCTCACGTTGCAGGTCTGCCTATGAGTCACTTTTTAGAAAAGGAGTTTGGAACGGGAAGAGAAGGATGGGTAGAAAAGTGACAGCTGAGTGAAGGAATTTTCTGAAACATTATGAGTTAGTTTCAGGGGACTTAGCAAATACGCAAGTGGGGTGATAGTTTGTCCATTGCCTAGCGCAGATTTAGGTACTTGATAAATAAATATTTGTGGATTGAATGCCAGCTCCTAAATATCTATTATATTCATTTCTTACAGATTTGGAAGAGGCGAGATAATGATGAAACCAACCAGCAGGGGGCTTGAAGGAGGCATCTAGAGCTTTGCTCCCAGGGGGCTTTGGCTGAAGATGGAAATACGAATACTGAGCACAGGCTGATGGCCCAGCCCCTGAGCCAGCCCAGGTTTTATGTGTCCTGGTTCACACTAGAGCATCCCGGTCCTTCTGCCTGGGATGGCTCTGTGCTGTCACTCAGCTGGTCTTTGATCAATTTATTGTAGATGGATGCTCCTTTCTCCTTCCTGTCTATCTCCCTTCTAGAAGGCCAGGACTCTTTTACAGATGTATGTAATTTATTTCTGAATAGCTGGGAGTAGCTGAAGGACAAGATAGTTTTCTTCTAAGCATCAAAGCCTCAAGATGATAGGAATTAGAGCTTGAAACCAGTAACACCCTTCTTCCATCATAGGTAGATAATTTTCCTGTAGTTCTCTTCATTTCTTTGTGTTTTGGGATGGATTAAATATTTTCCTGTTTTTAAACCAGCCTCTTGTTTCATATCCTTCCCTTAGGCTTCTGCCTAAGGGGAGGATTTAAAAAAAAAAAATCCTCGCAAACTGTCTACCCTATAGTCTGTTATCTGGTGGACATCATGCTTGTCTCTTCCTGTCAGCCTGTGGGTGGTGTGTCAGTTTAGGATGCATTTATCTCTAAGTAACAAAATGTCTGACTGAAAGAGATAAATTATTATTGGGCTTAACTAGAAGTCTGGAGGTGGGTGGTTTCAACCTGCGGTGCAGGGCTGTGCGAGGAAAGAGGGAGGGAAGGAGGTAGGAAGAGCATCTGACTGCAGTGCAATTCTGAGAACCTCTCAGCCAGGCCGGTGGGAAGCCTAGAGCACGGAAGAATCAAGCAGAAGTGGTTTTCGGCAAGCTCATTGATTAGGAGCTGCCTGGAGGAAGAGTGACCTTGGCCTGGGCACTGTGGCAGACCTGAAGATGTGGGAGATCGGAAGATACAGCCGTTGGTGGCCATCGGTCAGCTGAAGCAAGTTCTCTTAATGGGAGGTAGGAGCCATGCACCTCTGGCTGCCACCCTTTGCTTCTGGGACACAATACAGCCATCCCTCGGTATCCTCAGGGGATTGGTTCCAGGACCCTCGTGGACACCAAATTCTGAGGAGGCTCAAGTCCCTTACATAAAATGGCACAGTGTTTGCGTGTCACCTACGCACATCCTCGCGTATACTTTAAATCATCTCTAGATTACTTACGATGCCTGATACAACGTAAATGCTATGTAAGTAGTCGCCAGGCATGTGGCAAATGCAAGTTTTGCTTTTTGGAATTTTCTGGAATTTTTTTTCCGGAATATTTTCCATCTGAGGTTGGTTGACTCTGTGGCTACAACACCTGCGGGTGTGGAGGGCCGGCTGGACGGTCCTTATTGTCCGCTGCCTCTCTTACAGCCTCAGCATTCCTTTGCGGGCTCATCTTCCTCTCTCCAGCCATGAAGAGTTGGGATCCCTCAAGACTCAGTGCCAGGCAGTCTCTTCTCACTGTTTACTTTTTCCCTAGGCCATTTCAACTATGCCTGTGGCTTTACGTACCAGTTTAAGGGAGATGACTCCAGTCTTCATCCCAGCCTCCTCTAAATTCTTGAACTTGAGAGCCAGCTGCCCACTCGATATGTTTTGGGTCCCTTAAAGTCAACTCAAGCTCAACATTGTTCACAGCTGGGCTTCTGAGTTTTCTCCTCAATCGTCGCCCCCTTCTGGAAGTTTCCGTGTAGGTGAAGGGTTCCCCTGTTCATCTAGTTACAAAGGCTGGATAGTTTTCCAGGTGTCATCGTCCCCTCACCCCTACTTCCGTTGTCTAATCTATTACCAAGTCCTGTCTTTTACTTTATGTCTGTTGAACCTCCCCACTTGCTTTTGTTCTCTGCCACTGTCTCCTCTACGCTAGTGCCAGCTTAATCCAGGTCCAATCAGGAGAGAGAAACCATACAAAAGTATGATCGGGGAAAGTTTAACTTCAGGAATTAATAGCTATAACGGGGCTGGAGTAATGAGGAAATGGCTAGTAATAAGAGAATGTAAGAACAGCAGACGGAAGGAGCAGCCACTGCTCTTTGGGGTGTCCATGGCTGTAGTCTAGACCTTGCTGAAAATCTGTCCTGCTGGAACCCGTCAGAAATCTGCTCCCTAGTGCACTAAGGAAAGCTGTTTACAGGGAGGCTTCTCACTCTGCTACCAAACTGCCTGGGGAGGAGGGAGGTGCCTGGTGAAGCTGCTGGCTGCTGCTGGAGGCTGTGTACTGCAGAGTCTTCAGGCACGGCAAGAGCCTGATGCTGAGAAAGCTGCACACGTTGCCTTCAAGGGAGCCCACGGGAACCGGGAAGCAAAGCCCTTTCTCCCTGTGGTGTGTCTCCAGCACCCTCTTCTGCCGAGCCTCAGTGGCAGCTGGCAGGAAAAATCTAAAGGGCTCCAATCCATTCAGAGAACAGGCAGAAGGGGTGAATTTGGAGCTGAGGGTCACTAAATTGACAACCTGCCCAGTCCACCCGTTTGATGACTCACCTGCCCTGTGTGCTCTTTTTTTTTTTAAGTCTTTTGAATTTGTTACAATATTGCTTTTGTTTTATGTTTTGGTTATTTGGCCAAGAGGCATGTGGGATCTTAGCTCCGCCGACCAGGGATGGAACCCACACCCCCTGCATTGGAAGGTGAAGTCTTAACTGCTAGACCGCCAGGGAAGTCCCTGCCCTGTGTGCTCTTTCACACACACAGACTCCCATACAGCAGCCACCAAAACGAAGAAGACAACTCCTTATGCCTGACAGAAACAGCCACCCTTCCTATGAGAGAACAAGTTTTCAACCTTTCTCAAAATGAGATGCAGTCCCAAGAGTCATGTATCCACTGATAGTTATATGTATTACTCCTCAAATCCAGTCAGAGCCACACTGAATACTATGTTACCTAAAAAGACTAGGTTGCAAGGGTAACTTCCAACAAGTCAACCCAAAAATAGGAAGAAGAAAAAATGGTTAGCATAGACAAATTATCATGTACATGTAACAGGCAAATAGAAAATATGAGCAAAACTACTTAGAGTCCTCATTTCTGTAACTGGTCACCATACTGTGACTGATACCTGTGCTTGTTTCTTCCATTTCCCTACCCCTCCCTGTGTTCTCTGCCCTCAGCTCAAGCCACAGCTGTTCAGGGTTCTTTACCTGGTACAGTGACCCAGATCTTCAATCTCTTAAGATGCTGGCTCCTTAATCATCCTGCCCCCACGCCCCCTTTTTTGGCTGCTGTGGGTTTTCATTAACTTTTGCTGTTGGACCTACTTGCCTCCGTTGTGTAGAAGCAACCCAACTGGCCTTTGGTAATCAGGGTCAGTCACTCAGGCAAGTGTAACAGATGACACTCCTCCGCCATGCTGCCCTCCTCCACACCTGCTGGTTCACTGGCATAGGAGTCCCAAATGTCCAGGTGGCCGCGTCTCATCTTACAGTTTAGCGGAACCATTGTTGTGTCCTTTGGTGGAAGCATTCTTTCTTTGGGAACTAAAATCTCCAAACCAGCAGGGCTTAAAATTGCTGGGACGGGAAGCAAAAATTCTGCAAGAAATCTTAGTAATAGGGGAGTCACTCTGACATCCACCTGTTTTCTAGACCCATATATTTTGAAGAGAGCACCATACAATGGTCTCTGATTCAAAGCATGTACTACATCCTGTAAAACAAGAGCACCAAATGGTACTGCGACTGTTTTTTTTTTTGTTTTAAGACATATGTGTTATTTATTTATAATTGGCTGTGCTGCACGGCTTGCGGGATCTTAGGTCTGTGACCAGGGATCGAACCCAGGCCCTCGGCAGTGAAAGCACCGAGTCCTAACCACTGGACTGCCAGGGGCTTCCCTGTAACTGTGTTTTCAGTAAGCCATTCCACCTTTCAGTTAGGCTACCCACTTCCAGATGATGGTGTGTGTACGTGGTAAGTCCAGTTAATCCTATGGGCATGAGCCCACTGCTGCACTTGCTTTGCTGTGAAGAATTCCTTGATCAGATGCAATGCTGTGTGGAATGTCATCATGATTGATAAGGCATTCTGAGAGTCCATGGATGGTGGTGCTGGTAGAAACCTTGTGGGCAGGGAAGGCAGATCCATATCCAGAACACGTTTCTAGTCCTCTGAGGTTGGATCTATGCTCCTTCCATAATAGAAGAAAGTAATCCACCTGGAACTAGGTGGCTGGCCAATCCCCACAAGGTATAGTGTCCATACTGGGGACTCAGTGAAAATCCCTGCATTGGCAAATTAGATAACTCAGCAGAAGTCCTACTCGGGTCAGGGGAAGTCTGTTGTTGAGCCCATGCATAACCTCCATCCCTACCACCATGGCTCATGAGCTCATTGAGCAAGTGCTGGGGGAGGCTGGAGGAAGAGGCTGCTTACTACATCCACAGAGCATGTCATTTGCCCTGACTATTAAGGGTCTCTAATGCGGTGGGTACCTTTTGGTGGGCATTCATGTGGAACACAGCTATTTTCATAGTATAGTCTTACTCAAGTTGTCCACCCATATACCTGTTCCCCAAACTTCTTTTTCACCAGTGTTGCAATCCTGTTCCTTCTGAATCCCTAACCATCCAGCCAGATCATTGGCAACTGCCCCTGAGTTAGTCTAGATCTGTAGTTCTGGCCATCTCACACTCCAAATGGTGAACAGCCAAATATACTGCTTGAAGCTATGGCCACTGGAGGATTTTCCTTTAGTTCTGTCTTTCAGTGTCACCCTGAGTGGGGATGAAGTGCAACTGTCCACTCACTGGTTGTGCCAGCATATTATACAAATCCATCTATAAACTGGGCTTGAGTTTTGTCTTTTTTGGTCAGCTGGTCTGAAGGAACACCCCAGGAGGCAATGCAACAGGAGTTGTGTCAAAGGAATCTGCTCATGGTAACTTGTGCCTTTTGGACCTGCCTGAGCTTGGCATTCCGTTTAATGGTAGGTTGCAGCTGTACCTGCCCAACATGGCAAGGTGTCAGACGACAACCAGTTCATGAGAGGAGGATCAGGCTGCATGATCACCTGATGTCCCATTGTTAGGTGCTCTGATCCTGCCATGGCCCCATAGCTAGCCAGAAGCTGTTTCTCAAAAGGAGAATAGGTATTTGCAGAAGAGGGCATAGCCTTGCTCCAAAATCCTGGAGTTCGGCACTGTGATTCTCCCACTGGTCCTTGCTGGAGGCTCCATACAGCATTCCTGTTTGCCCTGGTCGCTTCGAAATATCGTTGGCTCACCCGGATCATAAGGCCCAAGTAGTAGAACAGTCCATTGTGCAACCTAAACTCGCTGCAGAATCTTCTCTTATTCTGGTCTCCATGAAACTAGTAGTTATACAGCTGTAAGTGACTCTCTAGATAGGTTAAAATTAGCACACTCAAATGTGATCTATGTTGTCTTCAAAAGTCAAAAAAGCCTACTAAACATTGTCCTGCCTCTGTGTGTGTGTGTGTGTGTGTGTGTGTGGTGACATGAGGTACAGCAACTTGGTGGTGATGCTTTGACATACTTTCAACTGTTGACCCCGAGAAACTTCACTGAGGTGACTGGTCCCTGAATTGTATTGGGGTTAACTCCCACCCTCTCGTTTGTGTATATCTTACTAAGACATTTAAAATACTTGGTACTTCCTGCTTATTGGACATTGATGACATCCAGTGGCATCAATATAGAGGACTACTGTTATGTGTTGTGGAATGTCAAGATGATCAAGATGGCTGTGGACTGTTGACAGTAGAGAGTGGAAGAACTGATGTTGTCTTCATGCAAAAATGTGAAGGTACACTGTTGGCCCTGCCAGGTGAAAGCAAACGACTTCTGGTGACCTTTCTAAATTGGCATGGAGAACGAGGCATACAAAAGGCCAGAGGCTGTGCTGTATCAGTAAAAATGCTACGACTGGGACAACAGCTTCCATCGGAGTCAACATCTAAGTTTATGATTGTCTGAAGTCACTCTCCAAGACCCATGTGACTTCTGCACAGGCCCTCTGCCACGATCATTCTAGTCTACGCTACTGACAGTTTATCCCCACATTCCCTTGTTCCCTCCCCCCAATTCATTCACACTTTAGCCAGAGTAATCTTTTATTTTATTTTATTTTATTTTGTGGTACGCAGGCCTCTCACTGTTGTGGCCTCTCCCGTTGCGGAGCACAGGCTCCGGACGCACAGGCTCAGCGGCCATGGCTCATGGACCCAGCTGCTCTGCAGCATGTGGGATCTTCCCAGACCGGGGCACGAACCTGTGTCTCCTGCATCGGCAGGCGGACTCTCAACCACTGTGCCACCAGGGAAGCCCTGTTGGAAGATTTTTTTTTTTTTTTTTTTTATTAGTTTCTGCTTTATAACAAAGTGAATCAGTCATACATATACATCTGTTCCCACATCCCCTCCCTCATGCATCTCCCTCCCTCCCACCCTCCCCATCCCACCCCTCCAGGCGGTCACAAAGCACCGAGCTGATCTCCCTGTGCTCTGCGGCTGCTCTGTTGGAAGATTTTTAATCACAGTTTCAATTTCATTACTCTGTGATTTGTCTGTTCATATTTTCTATTTCTTTCTCTTTCAGTCTTGGAAGGTTGTACCTTTCTAAGAATTTGTCCATTTCTTCCAGGTTGTCCATTTTATTGGCATAGAGTTGCTTGTAGTAGTGTCTTATGCTCTGTATTTCTGTGGTGTCTGTTGTAACTTCTCCTTTTTCATTTCTAATTTTATTGATTTGAGTCCTCTTCCTCTATTTCTTGAGGAGTCTGGCTAAAGGTTTATCAATTTTGCTTATCTTCTCAAAGAACCAGCTTTTAGTATTGATCTTTGCTATGTTTTCTTTGTTTCCATTTCATTTATTTCTGCTCTAGTCTTTATGATTTCTTTCCTTCTACTAACCTTGGGGTTTTTTTGTTCTTCTTTCTCTAGTTCATTTAGGTGTAAGGTTAGATTGTTTATTTGAGATTTTTCTTGTTTCTTGAGGTAGGCTTGTATTGCTATAAACTTCCCTCTTAGACCTGCTTTTGCTGCATCCCATAGGTTTTGGATCGTCGTGTTTTCATTGTCATTTGTCTCTAGGTATTTTTTGATTTCTTCAGTGATCTCTTGGTTATTTAGTAACATAATGTTTAGCCTCCATGTGTTTGTGTTTTTTACATTTTTTCCCTGTAATTGATTTCTAATCTCATAGTGTTGTGGTCAGAAAAGATGCTTGATATGATTTCAGTTTTCTTAAGTTTACTGAGCCTTGATATGTGACCCAGGGTGTGGTCTATCTTGGAAAATGTTCTGTGCGCACTTGAGAAGAAAGTGTAATCTGCTGTTTTTGGATGGAATGTCCTATAAATATCAATTAAATCTCTGTGGTCTATTGTGTCATTTAAAGCTTGTGTTTCCTTATTAATTTTCTGTCTGTCCATTGATGTAAGTGAGCTGTTAAGTTCCCCCACTATTATTGCGTTACTGTCCATTTCCTCTTTTATAGCTGTTAGCAGTTGCCTTATGTACTGAGGCGCTCCTATGTTGGGTGCATATATATTTATAATTGTTATATCTTCTTCTTGGATTGATCCCTTGATCATTATGTAGTGTCCTTCCTTGTCTCTTGTAACATTCTTTATTTTAAAGTCTATTTTGGGCTTCCCTGGTGGCGCAGTGGTTGAGAGTCCGCCTGCTGATGCAGGGGACACGGGTTTGCGCCCTGGTCTGGGAAGATCCCACCTGCTGCGGAGCGGCTAGGCCCGTGAGCCATGGCCACTGAGCCTGCGCGTCTGGAGTCTGTGCTCCGCAACGGGAGAGGCCACGGCAGTGAGAGGCCCGCGTACCGCAAAAAAATAAAAAAATTAAAAAAAATAAAGTCTACTTTATCTGCTATGAGTATTGCAACTCCAGCTTTCTTTTGATTTCCATTTGCATGGAATATCTTTCTCCATCCCCTCACTTTCAGTCTGTGTGTGTCCCTAGGTCTGAAGTGGGTCTCTTGTAGACAGCATATATGAGGGTCTTGTTTTTGTATCCGTTCAGCCCGCCTGTGTCTTTTGGTTGGAGCATTTAATCCATTCCCGTTTAAGGTAGTTATCGATATGTATGTTCCTATGACCATTTTCTTAATTGTTATGGTTTTGTTTTTGTAGGTCCTTTTCTTCTCTTGTGTTTCCCACTTAGGGAAGTTCCTTTAGCATTTGTTGTAGAGCTGGTTTGGTGGTGCTGAATTCTCTTAGCTTTTGCCTGTCTGTAAAACTTTTGATTTCTCCATCGAATCTGAATGAGATCCTTGCCGGGTAGAGTCATCTTGGTTGTAGGCTCTTCCCTTTCATCACTTTAAATATATCGTGCCACTCCCTTCTGGCTTGTAGAGTTTCTGCTGAGAAATCAGCTGTTAACCTTATGGAAGTTCCCTTGTATGTTATTTGTCATTTTTCCCTTGCTGCTTTCAATAATTTTTCTTTGTCTTTAATTTTTGTCAGTTTTATTACTGTGTGTCTGGCGTGTCTCTCCTTTGGTTTATCCTGCCTGGGACTCTCTGCGCTTCCTGGACTTGGGTGGCTATTTCCTTTCCCATGTTAGGGAAGTTTTCAACTATAATCTCTTCAAATATTTTCTTGGGTCCTTTCTCTCTTCTCCTTCTGGGACCCCTATAATGCAAATGTTGTTGCGTTTAATGTTGTCCCAGAGGTCTCTTAGGCTGTCTTCATTTCTTTTCATTCTTTTTTCTTTATTCTGTTTGGTGGCAGTGAATTCCACCATTCTGTCTTCCAGGTCACTTATCCGTTCTTCTGCCTCAGTTATTCTGCTATTGATTCCTTCTAGTGTATTTTTCATTTCAGTTATTGTATTGTTCATCTCTGTTTGTTTGTTCTTTAATTCTTCTAGGTCTTTGTTAAACATTTCTTGCATCTTCTCAATCTTTGCCTCCATTCTTTTTCCGAGGTCCTGGATCATCTTCACTATCATTATTCTGATTTTTTTTCTGGAAGGTTGCCTATCTCCACTTCATTTAGTTGTTTTTCTGGGTTTTTTTCTTGTTCCTTCATCTGGTACAAAGTCCTCCGCCTTTTCATTTTGTCGTATCTTTCTGTGAATGTGGTTTTCCTTCCACAGGCTGCAGAACTGTAGTTCTTGCTGGTGGATGAGGCTATCTAAGAGGATTGTGCAAGCTTCCTGATGGGAGGCGGGAGGGCAGAGTGTTAACCAGTGGACCACCAAGGAAGTCCCATCCAGAGTAATCTTTTTTTTTTTGCAGTACGCAGGCCTCCCACCGTTGTGGCCTCTCCCGCTGCGGAGCACAGGCTCCGGACTAGCAGGCTCAACGGCCATGGCTCACCGGCCCAGCCGCTCTGCGGCATGTGGGATCTTCCCGGACCGGGGCACGAACCCGTATCCTCCGCATCGGCAGGCGGACTCCCAACCACTGCGCCACCAGGGAAGCCCCAGAGTAATCTTTGAAGGCACAAGTCTAACCAAATCATTTCTCCCTCACACCCTGATCTCCCGCTTAAGACCCTTCATTGGCTCTTAGAATAAAGCCTGAAATTAGCCTCTCTAGTCTCACCTCTCGGGATGTTTCTCCTGATCCTGATTCCCAGACTCACTGGCTTTTCTTCTGTTGCTCAGATATGCCACAAGGCGCCAGGCCTTTGTGCCATCCACTTCCTGTTGTTGGGCTGCTCTTTTTCTTTTACCTGCTCTTCTTTCACCTCTCTGACTCTCGTATCTGCTCAGTCAGTACCATGCATTGGTCTAATTGATGGCACTTACCCCACCTGAAGTATGCCATGTTTTTCTGTGATTCTCTGATTAATCAATGTCCATCTTCTCAACTAGATTCTAAGTTCCAAAAGGGCAGACAGCAACTGTTTCTTTTGTGCCCAGCCCTAGGGAAATGCTTGGCACTTAGGAGTCAGTGACTAATAATGTTTGTTAAGCAAATGGCATAGTGCTGAGTCTGTGTTCTCTGTATCCTTCTTTTGCAGAGATGATTTTGTCTCCTTACACCCTCCCAAGGTGTTGACGATAGATGCAGTTGCCTGAAAGTTTGGGTACCACTGCTCAGGCTGACTGTCATGTCCTGTGTGTGTAGCTTGAGGTCCTCTGTGGGTGACATGTGGGTGGCTTCCACCATTGCTCTCTGAGCTGGGGGCCTGGCCCACGTGTCTTTATAGCTGTGATTCCAGCATATGCTTCCTCTTTGGAGGCCTCAGGCTCTGGCCAGTCTGAATCACAGATGCGAAAGAAGTGAAATTTATGCTTTCTTAACTGGATGTCACAAAGGAAAAGATAGATATGTGGAAAACATCCTAAGTTTGAGAGACTTATGCTAGGGGAAAATCTGCACCATATAGGACAGTAAATAAATAAATATACCTGATATATTTTTACTGGTAAGACAATAAAAAGAACACCCCAGCAGAAAATCAGGCAAAAACCCCAAATAGGCATTTCACGAAAGATGAAATATAAATGGCCAATAAACATGTTAAAAAAAGTTTACTTAGTAACCAAAGAAATGCAAATTAGAATAACCGGAGGTTATTTTATAGTTCAGCAAAGGTTTGAAAGATTGCTAATATCCAGGGTTGGAGAGAGTGAAAAAGAGGCACTTGTTTACTACTGAGATAGAAATTGGTACGGCTGGTAAAGGGCCAGTTTGATAATATAGACTATGTCAGAAGTAAAGATGTACATGGTTTTTGTCCCCAAAATTTCATGTCTTAGAATTGATTCTAAGGAAATAATCAGACTAGTAAGCAAAGATGTTACTGCCAGGATTTTTATTCTTCACAACATTGTTGATAATAGTTGTTTTAAAAAGTAAAGAGTTTTGGGACTTCCCTGGTTGTCAGTGGGTAAGACTCCACGCTCCCAGTGCAGGGGGCCTGGGTTCGATCCCTGGTCGGGGAACTAGATCTCACACGCATGCTGCAACTAAGAGTTCACATGACGCAACTAGGCGTCTGCATGCTGCAACTAAAAGATCCCACGTGCCGCAACTCGGACCCAGTGCAGCCAAAATCAATCAATCCATCAGTCAATCTTTAAAAAAAAAAGTAAAGAGTTTTTATCAAGAAAAAAAGCATGCAGCAATTAGCAGTGATGATAGGTATCTATATTTATTGACATGGAAAAGTTAAAAAAATATTTTTTAATTTTTTACTTTCCTTGATTGATGTATAGTTGATTTACAATGTTGTGTTAGTTTCAGGTGTACAGCAAAGTGATTCAGTTATATACATATATAAATATAGTTATTTACATATATATAGTTATTTATATATATAAATATATATAGTTACATATATAAATATAGTTATTTATATATATAAATATATATAGTTACATATATAAATATATATAGTTATTTATATATAAATATATATAGTTACTTACATATATAAATATATATAGTTATTTATATATATACATAAGAATTCTTTTTCAGTTTCTTTTCCATTATAGGTTATTACAAGATATTGAGTATAGTTCCCTGTGCTATACAGTAGGTTCTTGTTGTTTATCTATTTTATAGGAAAGATTATTTTAAATGAACAAAGCAGTTTACAAAACAGCATGTATAGGGTGTTCCCATTTTTTGTACATGTGCAGAGGAAGGTTTGGAATAATGTTATATATGTTATAAATGTTATATTGATTGTGTATTGGATTTAAAACTTCAGTCATTAATTGCAGGACATAAATATAATTGTATTTGTCTATAACTGAACTCATTTTGGCTCATAAGCCCCCCATACTTAATATTGCCATTAGAAAAACACTCAGTCCCTTCTTGTTTAATGCACAGCTGGCCCATCTTGGGCAACTAACCACTGAACCCTCCTTCCCTTACCCTGGGATTGATTTACACATTACCCTGTTGTGAGGAGAGATGTTGGTGACTGTGCTCTCCTGGGCACTCCAGGTCTCCACCCAAGCGTCACTCATCTTACCTGATCTTCACCGTCTTGTGTTGGCTACACATGTCTGACTTCTCATCCTCTCAAGGTCCATGAAACTGTCACTGCTTTGTCGCCAACCATGGGCTCTTGTGGGCCCACCATCTTGTCCAGAGCCCATCCTGATGGCCTCTGGGCTGTGAGGTGTGCTTGCTCTCCCGCATCATGTGGGTGGGCTCCCCTGAGGCAGCCCCCAGGCCTGTCTGCCCAGGCGCCTCCCTGAGGCCATTCTCTTCACTCTTTCTGATGTGTCCTCCTCCGGCTGCACCCCGGCAACTGAAGAACGAGCCCCTCTACTGCTGTGGGACACTAACCCCTCTTGGGGCTTTTCCTTCTTTCTTTCCTCTGGGGTGCAGGGTGCTGGGAATGTCTCAGGGACCCCCATCCTGAGTCTCAGCTGTAGCCACTTCTCTCCTCCCATAGCTGGTTGACTCCTGACCTTTTTTTTTTTTTTTTTGCGGTATGCGGGCCTCTCACTGTTGTGGCCTCTCCCATTGCGGAGCACAGGCTCCGGACGTGCAGGCTCAGCGGCCATGGCTCACGGGCCCAGCCGCTCCGCGGCATGTGGGATCTTCCCGGACCGGGGCACGAACCCGTGTCTCCTGCATCGGCAGGCGGACTCTCAACCACTGCGCCACCAGGGAAGCCCAACTCCTGACCTTTTGAGTGAAGCCTCCTCTTCCTTTATCAGGAGCTCATTCCCACACGTGCTTTTGGGATAAACTGTTAATGCCTCCCGTCCTCCAGGCTGTCGCTCATCTTCCCAACCAAGCTTTTTTCAAAATTTCAAACACTCTCTTCTCTCAGGGACCTTAGTCTTGTAATTGAAATAATGGCTTTCAAGACAATAGTCTGGTATAGATTTACAAAAAGATTTACTTAAAAGTTCAAATTCAGAGGCCAAGGGTTTGTGTCAATCTTCCCTACCCCAAGCGCAGGTTGTATAAAAAGCTCTTCCTGGGTTTCCCCGGTGGCGCAGTGGTTGAGAGTCCGCCTGCCGATGCAGGGGACACGGGTTCGTGCCCCGGTCCGGGAAGATCCCACCTGCCGCAGAGCGGCTGGGCCCGTGAGCCATGGCCGCTGAGCTTGCATGTCAGGAGCCTGTGCTCCACAACGGGAGAGGCCACAACAGTGAGAGGCCCGCGTACCGCAAAAAAAAAAAAAAAAAAAAGCTCTTCAGTGGTGGAGCCATTCAGGGTGGAGCCAAAGGGTGGGCAAATGGATTGAAAAAGTCTGTAGTTCAGGGTCACAATCTACATCCACTATAGCTCTCTCCTGGGATTGGTAGGATTGTGGGCGATTTCAACTGTTTTTGGTCTGCAATTTCTGAATTTTCTACAATAAACATGTATTACATTTATAATAGGAAATATAATAAAGGTTCTTTTATTAAGTGAAGGGACACTTCCAGGCATTTAGGTCTTTAATGCTAAAGGTTAATTAATTTGGTGTTGTGTGTGTGTGTGTGTGTGTGTGTGTGTGTGTGTGTGTATTTTGGATTTGGGGTACCCTAACAACCCTCACTTCATCACAGTGGGTGGGCTCTTTGGGAGGGGGGAGGGTAACAGGTGGGGCCAGCCTGGAAGCAGTTACAGGAGGGAGAGGTGACGTCGGTGTGTATTTCTCCATCATGAAGGAGCGTGGGGCAGGCCCCCCACCCGGCTACCTTCAGGGTGAGGCTGCAGCTTCTGCAGCATCTTAAAGGGCAGTGTCTTTTCTTTTAGGACAAGGAGATGGCACTTTGTTAGCATCCTTATGGTTGCTGCATTACATGGGAACTGATCCCCCAGCATGACCAGCCCCAAGTGAGCTTTGAGGAGATAAATCGCAGCAGGAATCGAGTCACCCTGGCATTTCAAACGAAAATTGGGAGTTCAACCTTACAAAAAGCAACAACAGCTCTTAAGCAGGAAAACGTTCAAATATTGAAAATGCCCAATCACCTTCCACCAGGCTTGAGCACTGCTGTGCTCACCTTTGACCACGCCAGGGATTTCCTGATGTTTAAAGAAAGTTAAAGGATTTCACATGTCTATCTTTTCTGGTACTTTATGTTCCCATTTTTTATTCTTCTGAATCTCGAATTTTGTGAAAGTGTTAGCAGAATAATTAGAAAAGCTAGGATCTTGTGCACGTGGAGATCGGAGTGAGGCGGGGCCCAGCTTTTCCCTTGCTGTGCTCCTGCAGCCAGGACTTGGAGAAGCGCTGGGGGCCCACAACCAGAGCCCCTCGGCCCAGCCCTGGGGAGATCTCTACCCTGTGAGAGTGAGGCTGGCTCAGGTAGTGTGTGAAGGTGGCCCCGGCCTGGAAACCCCCTCTGCAGACCCCCTCCAGGAGATGCAGCCTTGGCTGTGCCTCACACCCAGAGTGGACGGAAGTGGCTCTGGTTTCAGGCTGTGGTTAGAGATAGAATATACCAGGCTGAGGATTTGGGGAACAGGCCGGGCTTCCCCCTGACCTGCAGATGGAAGAGGCTGGCCCTGGGGTGTGAGCTCCAAGAGGGCAGTGGGCTCACTCTTTTATTCACAGCTCTGGCCCTTGACCCTAGAATGTGGCCTGGCCACAGGCACTCACTGCATTTTTAAAAAATGAGCGAAGAAATGAATAAATGACCTTTGTGTTGGGGTCTTGCTCTGGGGAGAATGGTAACGTTGACCAAGTTTGCCGTCAGGGGCACTTCCCTGGCACAGAGGCTGCATCTGACCCACCCCTCCGTCCTAAGGTGCGACCTCTGACCGAATGACGGGGAGGGAGAGAGGGATGTGTCTCAGGAGTGGGGAGACAGGTGATGGCGGAGTTCCTGGCCTCTGAGGGGGTGTCATCTTCGGGCAGCAAAGTCTGATTTCCCCTGAGTTTCAGGAAAGGCTGGCCTTGGTCTAAACACATCCAAGACTGCAGAGTGCAGAGGGTGAGCTGTTCGGGGGAAGCCTCTGGCAGGCACGGAAGCTCCCCTGAGGGCTGGGCCGGGGCGAGGGAGCTGGGAGCTGGGCCTGGCGCTGAGCGCCACAGGGATTCAGGGCAGAGGGGTGAGCAGGGTCGAGAGAGGTCCTTCCGGGGACGGTGCAGCCAGGGTCCCTCCGGAGCCTCGAGTTTGGCCTGTGAGGAGGAGGATGGAGCAGCCAGAGTCAGTGGCTGTCTTTTCCCGCTTGGGGACAGAGAGGCTCCCCTCCTGATGGGAGGAGGACCTGCCCACACTCCCGTCAGCTGGGGGCCTGGACTCACCTGGCATGGCGTTGAGTTCTCATCAGAAGTGGGGTCTGTGGACACACTGGAGAGGACTCAACGGGGTCATGCACATCCCCAGGGCCTGCCACAGGGACAGCATTAGGGCCTGAGGCCTTGCACCCCCCATTCCCAGCCCTGAGGATGTTAGGGAACCTCCTCCTGGAAGGGGGGACTCTCATTCCAACTGCCACCTGGTGGGAGCTCTGGATGTGACCTCGAGCACTCCTTGGGCCACTCCCTGAGCCACAGGCCTTCTGGGTTTAGAGCTGGAGGAGGTGGGATGCTTGCCCCAAGGCTCTCACTTGCTACCCTCCCGTCAAGCGCACACTGCTCAGTGAATGCCCCCCGTCCCAGAATGCACATCAAACCACACTCTCCCTTCCCATACTCCTCTTTTTCATTCTTTTGTGGCGTTCTCTTGACTTCTCGGAGACTGCCTTTTCTATAGTAAAACATGCGAGGACGTGTCCCAGTTGGGGGCCTGCGCTCCTGAGGCTGCCCTGCACCCGGGGGAATGGGGCCCTTGAGGATCGTGGACCAGAGAGGGTGGGGGTCCTGGGAGCTGAGGAAAGTCCCGGGATCAGCTGGGAAGGGTGGGTGTACCTGGCAGGCGGTGCGGGCATCCCAGCCCCCGGCCACTAGGGTCTGCAGCTGGGGTGCATGCTGCTCCACGAACTGCTGACACTGAGGAAGGAGACGGACACAGGGTGGGGTGGACCCAGGGCAGGGCTCTCCTGCCTGGCTGTCCAGGCCTCCCCACTTAGATGGATCACTCCAGGGCTTCCCCGGACCTCGTGTAGGTCCAGCCCTCGGTCCCCACTGAGCAGCTATGGCTGTAAGACTGAACAAGCCGCCGTGGGCTGAAATGGGGGTTTCTACCAGGAAAGCCAGGGACATTGGAGGTGGAGGCACAGGGGCAGAATCTCATCGCCCTTTTCCCCCTCCCCCTAAATTTCAGTTCTGGAAGAATCCCAAAGCTCATCTGGTCTTGGAGACCTGACGTGATGGGCCGTAGGGAGTACCATGTGGAAAGCAGACTCCTGGGACGGGAGTCAGCGGGCTTGTCGCCCACTCTGAGTACCGGGACTCCAGGACTTCAGGCCCAGCCCTCTCCTGCAGGGGGGTTGGTCCCCACTGAGTCACACCGGAAGGAGGGTTGGTGCTGGGACAGGACTGGGACCCTGGAGAGACGGCCAGGCCCTCTCGGGCTCCAGCCAGCCCTGGCATTACTCATCTCCTGGTCCATGAGGGAGGCCTGCTGGTCCTCCAGAGCCCACGCCCTTTGTCCAGAGACAACTCCTGACCTCAGCGGGTTTTGCCCTAAGTTACAGCGCCACCACTGTTTGACCCACGTCCTGTCTGCCTGTCTGAGCTCCTTAAGAGCGGGGGAAGTATCTCAGTGTATCTCTGGCTGGGAAGCCTTTCCTGGGCTCAACCCTCCACCACCGGCAGCCCCTGATGTGCCTGCCCCTCACCTTTTGCCTATCCAGCCAGGAGCCCAGGCAGGCCTGGCGCATTGCCTGTGGCATGGCCTGCTCACTGCTCTTCCCTGCCTGGGTGGTCACAGACATGCAGAGCTGGCACTCAGTGTCTTGCGGTAGCCATTCTCCTGGCAGGGACCCCAGAGCGGTGAGGGCTAGAGAGAAAAAACAGTCAAGGATGCCCTGCGGAGTATTCAGTTCCTGTCCTCACTGGCGCAGTGCAGGGGCACCTGGGAGGGAGAGGGTCGTGCAGCGCCAGGGTGGGGAGGGCTGAGAGTGGGCGATGGGCAGGGGCTGGGACTGCAGGCTCACCTGGGCCAGCGCCGTCCTCGCTGGAGCACTGGAGGATGAGGCCGCAGACCAGATGGGGCAGCACGCGGTCCAACAGTGTGTTTAGCAGGATGACAACATAGTGCTTGGACAGGCACTGGCAGATGCCGCCCACCACCAAGGGTACCAAGTGGCACACGTGGGCCACAGTACTGGCCAGAGTACCCTGGGGCGGGGGCCGAGAGAAGGCAGGGTCGGACCTTCTCTTGAAAGACCTAGTCAGTGCCCAGCACTAGCTGGGTACTTTGTAGACCTTACCTTGTTCCCTTGGAGAATTATTATGCTGTTTACAGATAAGGACCCTGAGCATCACAGAGTCCAGGGGACTTGCCCAGAATCACTGAGCTGGTGCAAGAATCAGGCCATGGACCCACCTTTGACTTCAAAGAGTCTGGAATTGCTGAAATTCCAGAGTTGCCCAGAGAGGTGGGCATGGCCAAGGCCACATGGCAGCCTGGGGCAGTGGGAGAACCAGACCTGAGTCTTCTCCCTCCTGACCCGGCTGTGCTGTGCTTCCCCGCTCCTCTCTGTGCTCCAGAGCCTGCGGTTTCAGGAGTCCCTGGGGGAAGCCAGGAGTTTCCCCACCTCACCCTTGATTCCAAACACAACCTGCCAGCTGAGGGGCAAGGAGAGAGGCGGCAGGCACGCTCATCCCTCCGCTCCCTTATTCATTCAGCCGAGAACTTACATGCATGAAATAAGCTACAAGGACATATTGCACATCTCAGGGAATATAGCCAATATTTTACAATAACTATAAATGGCATATAACCTTTTAAAGTTTTGTGAATCACTGTATTGTACACCTGTAACATATAATACTATACATCAACTATACTTCAATTAAAAAAAAAAGAACCTATATGCGGCAGGCTGGCCTGGGCCCTGCTCGTGCTTGCAAGCCTCTGCTGTCCCCCAGCACCAGAAAGGCCGAGGAAGGAGTAGGCCAGAGGGACGTGTACTTCTCTGGGATGTGACACATTCCAAATGGCACATCTCACCAAATGTACCCATTTGCTTGCATCAGATCCCACACTCGGCCTCCCCTCCTGCTATGACGAGGTATCCCTGCTCTGTCAAAAGCTGGCCCATCTCCTTGTGCATTGGGTCCACCCTGCCCCCACCTGCACACGTGCTTCACCTCTGCATCCCCCTCTCTGTCCTGCCTCATTGCTATTCCCTCCTGCCCATTGGTCTCTTAGCATGTGAACACGCTAAAATAGCTTCTCCCATTAAAAAGCCTCACTCCAGGACTTCCCTGGTGGCCCAGTGACTAAGTCTCTGTGCTCCCAATGCAGGGGGCCTGGGTTCCATCTCTGGTCAGGGAACTAGATCCCACATGCTGCAGCTAAGAGTCCGCATGCCACAACTAAATTTCCTGCATACCGCAACGAAGATCCTGCATGCGGCAACGAAGATCCCGCGAGCCGCAACTAAGACCCAGAGCAGCCAAATAACTAACTAACTAAGTAACTAAGTAACTAACTAAATATTTTTTAAAAAGAGCCTCACCCATCTCCCCTCCCCTTCCCAGAAAAACTTCATGAAAGAGTTGTCAATACTTAATGCTACACTTTGGTCCCCATAACTCCTCCAAAACAGTTCTCAAGGTCACCAGCATCCCCCTGGACATGTGTTGTCGATCTCTCAGCAGCTCTGGGGCCCAATGACTTCTTCCTCCTTGCTGAAATGTTTTCTTCTCTCAGCCTCTGTGACCCTCATGCCGTGGTGTCCCCACCTCCCTGGCCATCCCTCCTCAGGTTCTTTCTCTGGTGTTTCCCTTTCCTTGGACCGGGCCTCCTTCTCCTCGACCTGGTCCACACCACGTCCCTGGATGATCCCAGCCGTTCCCTTGGATTTAAATCTTGTCTGTAGCCTCGACTCTCAGACTGATGTCTCTGGACCTGGCTGGGGGATCCGGCTGCCTACTTGTCACCTCCTCTTGCATATTGCACAGGAGTCTTGAACTCAGCATGGCCAGGAGAGAGCTCATGATTTTTCTGCCCAGACCTGTTACTTCTCAAATCTACTCACCTCAGCTGGGGGCCTTCCAGAGAACCCACTGCTCAAGCCAAAGTCCATAGCGTCATTGCCGATTCCTCTCTCGTCCCCACTCCCCAGGTCCCGTCCATTGCCGAGTCCTGCAGAGCCCCCGTCCCAGACACGTCCCCAGTCCCCCTCCTAGCTCCACCCCCCCATTTCTGCAATCAGCTCCTGCGTCTCATTTTTCACTCCCATCCACCCAATTCATTTTTCAAACAGCAGGAGCTCGATCTTGCTGAAGTGTAAATGCAGTCATGGCCTCCCCCTGCCTGAAACCCGTCCACAGCTGTGAACTGCGTTCAGAAGGCGGCCCAGCGTTCCTTCACTCGGCTCCGGTGTTTCTCCCGGGCCCGCCGACCACTGTCCCCGAGCCCACCTGAGGCAGCCACACAGCTGACCAAGCTCGTTCTGCTCGAGGCCCTTTGCCTGTCGGTCCTTGTCATCCTCCAGGCCTCAGCTTAGCCATCACCTCCTCAGAGATGCCCCCTGACGACCATCCTAAATCTCCTCCCCCATCACTGTTCCTCCCCTCATCTGTTTTAACTCTCTGCTCTGAACTAACCATTACCTGAAAAAAATCTCTCCCACCGCAATGCAAACTCAGGAGGGTGGGGACGCCCTCAGTGACCAGGCGGCCGTGCAGGCCCTCCTCTGGAAGGGCCGACAGGGCAGGGCCTCTCCTCACTTGGGCCCCATTTCAGGGCAGGGCCGTTGGGTGATGGTCACTACAGGTCTGGAAGACCCCAAGTTTGGGGCAGGCAGGGATGGAGTGTCCACCTGCGGAAATTCTCCTTTTGTAAAATGAAAGAACCTTTTCTACAAAGACGACTGAGATTCTTTTCTGTACTTTGACACCTGGCATACTACCTGGCACACGGTCGGGGCTTCACAGTGGTTTTATTTCTGTTTGTTTTTTTCTCCCCCGTGGCTTGAGGGAGGTTAGTTTCCCGGACCAGGGATTGAACCGGCGTCACGGCAGTGAAAGTGCCAAGTCCTAACCACTGGACCGCCAAGAAATCCCCCGCAGTCGTTGAACAGGCTCTAGGCCTGGCACCTACCAGGCCCAGCCTGAGTGCCAGGGTCCCTTGGGTGGGGTCAATGCAGCCAGCTGGCCCCTGGTGGGTGTATGAGGAGGTGTGGGGGGAAGCGGAGGGGTGGGTGGCCTCGTGGCCCCAGATGTCTCACCTTGGGAATCATAGCTTGGATCCGCTTCATCATAGTCCTGCAGATCCAGCAGGTGGGAAGGGGGAGCCGCTGCTCGGAGAGACCCTGGGGGAGAGAAGCACGCTGGAGGCAAGCTGGACAGAAGGCTCCTCAGGGCCCTGCCTCGCCCGACTCTCCTCCCCTTCCGGGTCCCCGCCTCCTGGTCCTGCAGGAGGCCCTGCCTGGAGCTGCTGGTCCCCTTCCCAACGCTGCCCCTCCCAGGCCAAGTGATGCAGGGCCTCAGCCATGACCCTCGCTCCCTGGATCTCCATCTCACCTGTGTCTGCGGCCCGGGCCTCACCCGGAGGGCCCCAGGCAGCACAGAGAGGACCAGCTTGTCCTGCAGGGGGCCTGACGGCTCTGGCTCCTGCCCTGGCTCTGGATGCCTGCATTTGCACAGGCCCAATTGCTCGCAGGCAGCCTTCGGGTTCTAGGGCACAACGCAGGGTGAGAAGGTGATTGGGGCGGGGGAGGGGACCACACTCCCCCTCCGTCTGGCTCAAGGACTCAGGCACCAGGTAACTGCCTTTAGGCCTGGAATGGGGGAAGCAGGCTGGTTTGGGGCTGTGGTTTAGGACTCTGTCGGGGTGGGAGAGGAGACCAAAGGCAGAGAGGGGGTCAAGTGGGGACTTTGGGGCACGTGTCTGGGAATGTGTGTGAACGAGGGTGAGTGTGGATGTTTGTGAGAATGAGTGAGTGTAAGTACGTGAGAGTGTGTTTGTCGTGTGAGCGTGGAGACGGTGTAGGTGTCGCGTGAGACTGTGCGCAGTGAGTGTGTGACCGAGTGTTTGTCTGTGCGAAGGGTGTGAGGGTGTGTGCCGGCACCTGAGAGCATGCAGGCCCACCGTGTACAGCTGAGTGGGAGGCGCTGTCACCTGGGTACAGGCCGAGGGGCACTGAGTTTCCTGCACCCCGTGTGGGCAGGGGGTGGGCTGCCACGTGCGGGGGTAACTCAGGGACAGGGTGGGCATGAAAGCTGTGCAAGAGGCAGGGTGGAGGCGAGGCGGGAGGGCCTCACCATCTGGCTCTGGAAGTGGTGGATGACCAGTGGCAAGTAGGTGTCCAGCATGTCGTGGCACTGGGACCCCAGCAGCTTCAGCGGGAAGACGTCGCACTCGTGCTCCAGCAATTCCCGTATCATGCCCTGGGAGGCAGGCGGGAGAGGGAACCGTCAGCCTGGCCTCTCTGAGGTCTGCCCCGCCTGAGCCCCTGGACACGGGGCCATCACCCACCTGACTGGCCACCGTCACCCAGGGCCCTGGAGTTGGGAGGGTGCTATTGAGCCGCATACTTGGGCACAGCTGTGGCTGCTCCCCTCAGGAAAGGCCGTCTCTGGCTGTGCTACTGAGCTCACTTTCAGAGCCCTCTCCCAGCCAGGAGGTGCCTAGAGTCCCCCAGGGAAACCCAGGCATCACCCCCGAGCTGGAGATGGCTCCTTTAAGGGGCTAACCTCTTCCCTATCTCTTAACCCCCAAGCTTCAGTCCAGGGTCTGGGCCTCATTACCTGGGAAATGACCTCCATGACCATCTTGGTGAGAATGTGGGTGATGTTCTCACATTCCTGGCACAGGTCATGCTGAGGAAGAGGGCCCCAATTTGGGGCATGTGAGTGGAGGCCATGCTCCCAGCTCAGGTGGCTGAGGCTGACGGGGTGCTCCAAGACACAGGCGACTGCCCATGATCCCATCCCATCCCATCCCATCCCAACCTATCCCATCCCATCCCATCCCATCCTATCCCATCCCATCTCATCCCATCCCATCCCATCCCATCCCATCCCAACCCATCCCATCCCATCCCAACCCATCCCATCCCATCCCATCCCAACCCATCCCATCAATTCCATCCCTTCCCCCCATCCCATCCCAAACCATCCCATCCCACCCCATCCCATCCCAACCCATCCCAACCCATCCCATCAATTCCATCCCTTCCCCCCATCCCATCCCAACCCATCCCATCCCATTCCATCCCAACCCATCCCATCAATTCCATCCCTTCCCCCGATCCCATCCCAACCCATCCCATCCCATCCCATCCCCTACAGGGCCTCCAATCCCTCAGGCCCATCCAGAGCCTCCCCAGGACCCTCTATCCCAAGACCTTTGGTCTCGGTGCATCCTTGGGTGGTACTCACAGCTTCCACATGTCCCCAGACTTCCTGCAGGCAGTGTCCTAGGGCTCTGCACTGCAATGCTTGCTCCAGGCTTTGGCACCAGAACTCAGGGCCCTGGGCGCAGGCCAGGGATGAGGGGGTCCCGACAGCTGCTGTTTGGGGCCAGAGCAACCTTGGGATCCAAGCCACACCTGGCACCCTGGCCTCACCCAACCTCCAAACCCAATTTTACTGGGACGCATGACCGTTAAACATGCTGGAGCCGGACGGCTCTGGGTTCTACCTGCTATAGTACCTGCCCGCTGTGCGACCTTGGACAAGCCCTGGAGTTTCTCTGAGTCAAAACCCCCTCATCGGGCTTCCCTGGTGGCGCAGTGGTTGAGAGTCCGCCTGCCGATGCAGGGGACGTGGGTTCGTGCCCCGGTCCGGGAAGATCCCACATGCTGTGGAGCGGCTGGGCCCGTAAGCCATGGCCGCTGAGCCTGTGCGTCCGGAGCCTGTGCTCCGCAATAGGAGAGGCCACAGCACTGAGAGGCCCGGGTACCGCAAAGAAAAAAAAAAAACAAAAAACCCTCATCTTTAAAACGAGGCCAAGGTACAGACTGAGGATAACGCGCGGGACAGGGCCAGGGCTCAGTAAGTGGTGGAGGAGGTCGTGATGCCCCCTCCACATCTGCCCCGGGGTGACGAGGGGGGTGGGAGAGGCTGCGGAGACTCACCGGTGCCCGGCCCACAGAGCGCAGGCAGCAGGAACAGCCACGGCAGCAGGTGCGACTTGGCCATGTCTTCTCCACAGCCTGGACACCCTGCCTGGGGTGGGGCCCTTATAGCTGGGGGCTGGGGCGTGGGATCAGAGCCCCGTGGGAGCAGCCGTGGCCTCAGTGTTTGCCTTTGCCCTGCGGGGCCCCCCAGGTGCTTGGCTTTGATCCCCGCCTCTTCCCAGCAGTGACACTCCTGCCAGCTGCACGCCGCCACCCAACCCCCGGTTCCTGCCTAATGCCCGTCCTGCTCCCCTGGGAACCCCTGCACAGCCACGTCCTACCCCCCATGGGCCTGGACTCACTCTAACCAGGGGGCTCTTGAGCCTTCACATCTGGTCCCATCTCTCTGGGTTATGGAAGGGAAACTGAGGCAGGACCGGGGCAGCCAGGGTGATTCCCCCCAACTCCCGTCTCTACCCCGGGCCTCTCAACCCTCCTCTGTTCTTGAGCAATTGCTCTTAAGAGCTTCCTGCCTGCCTCTTGACCCAGGGCAAGCACCGGAGGGGCAGACTGGGGACCCTCCAAGGCCACCCACCCCGCCCCCATCCCCTTGTCCTTTCCTCCAGAAAACTCCTCTGGTTCTATGAGAACATGGCTGGCATTAGTCAGAAGAGCATTTACATGAACCAAAGAAAAAAAGCCGAAGTGTCCCAAGAGTCTGAGCCAAGGGGCACAGCTTGTTCAGGAGGAAGAAACCTCTGCAGCTGCCAGGTCGGGCCCCGCCCCCCCCAAGGCAGCGCACACCCAAGGACAAGCTCACCGCCCCTGAGGGGCAGACGTGAGGGGCGAGAGCAGGGAGTCGGGCGCTGGCTCGTGGCCACCAGCGTGGCTGAGTCCTGGGGCGCCCTCTCCAGCGGAAGCTCACGGGCCCGGGCAGGGTGGGAATCGGCACCGATGGACTCAGGGTGGCCCAGTGACTCCCTCAAGGTCACAAAAGGACTCGGGCACTTTCTGTTGGCCTCAAGCCCTGGCCGGTATGACCAAGAGTGCGGTGTGTAAACGTGGGACAAAGATGGGGACCCCATGGCTTGTATTCCGCCCAAGAAGGTGGGACAGGACGCGCTCGTAGTTTCGGGAGTGTTGAACAAAGGAGCCGCGCGGGGCACACTCAGCGCGGCCCCGAGTTGCAGGGGGCGGGGTCTGCGGATGGCTGCCTCTGGGGGCGTCGGTCAGGGTGTCTAACCGCTGTCACGGGGGCTTCGCATGGCCCCTGCTTCCTTCTCACAGCACAGAGCAGGCTGGTTCAGGAGGTGAGGCTCTGGTCCTCGCAGTCACTCAGGAAGCCAGGCCCCTCCCTCTGCCTGTTCTGTCCCCCAGGGCTCGGGGTCCTCCCCTGGATCCTCTGCATCTGGCCAGCAGGGCACGGAGAGAAAGAGGGGGAGATAGGGAGGGCAGGGTTGGGGGTCAGGCCTGGGAGTGACCTTCATTTCTGCCTCCAGTTCATGGGCCAGGATTCCATCACACTGTCCCACTTAACCGCGGGAGGGCTGGGGGACGTCATGTGCCCGTGTGCCCAGGGGAAAGCGACATGGAGTTGGACACATGGCGTTGTCTCAGATCCACCACACTGAACACAAAACTGTGTGTTCTGTGGGGTTTTCTGGATAGTGGGTCCATGGCTCCTATCAAATCCTCAAAGAGGGGTCAGTGTCTCCACACCCTTGAGAGCTGCCATCCACGGGGAAAAAGTAAAGAAAACACAAAAAGCCAGCCGTTGACCAAGCTGCCCTGGCCTGGGGCAGGGGTGAGGACGTCTGCCTCATGGTCCTTGGTTCCTCTTGTTCTGACGCCAGTGGCACCACATTCTCTGATTAAAATGTGGCTCCTTAGTGAGGTGGGAGAAAGATGGACAGGCAGTTTGGGGTGAGTAGATTCAAACTATTACATATACGGTGGGTAAACAACAAGGTCCTACTGTATAGAATAGGGAGCTATATTCAATCTCCTGGGATAAACGATAAGGGAAAAAATATAAAAAAGAATGTATACATGCGTATAACTGAGTCACTTTACTGTACAGCAGAAATTTACAAAACATAGTAAATCAACTATACCTCAATAAAAAATAAATTTAAAAAAAGGAAAAGAAAGACAATAAAATTTGGCTCTTCTCACGGGGCGTGGCTACAGAGAGAGCCTGCACAGATCTGCTGTACAGCCAGCTGTCCTCCTGACCCATCTATTTCCCACTGTAAATGAATAAAGAATCATCCTGAAGAAACAAAAAAAAGAAACACTCTGTTAGCCACCCCAAGATCTGAGAGTTTATTAACTTGAGTTTGTCCATAAGAGGCTCCCCTCCTGGCGTGTGGACAATGTGACATTTCTGAGGGCCAGTTGCTTGTGACCAAGCTGCACACTTCATGCTTCCTGCCTAGTACTATGCCCACAGCCCACCACAGTCTACACTGCACACGCCTACTCTTGACTGTCCCCAGCCACCCTGTGTAGAAAGTGGGATAAATGTCCATCATAGTAAATAACCTAGGCACGTGTCCCTGAGGTACTGCAGGACCAGAATGCTCTGCATACAACTGGAAATGGTTAGGGACAGGGAAACAAAGAAACTGACCCTGTTGACCATTTCCTCCATCCTATGATGCAGGGAGCTTGACCCTGCTATGTTCCCATCACAAATCTGGGGAATGTTGCAATAGAGAGTAGGCAATCACTGGGCTTTTCCTGTGAGTTGCATAAACACTTGAAATTCCAACCCCCTTCCCTTTTCATCCAGGTGACCTACTTTGTCAAGTGAACTCAGGTTTACTATGTTCTGATCAGAAGTTGCCAGTTGGTGGATGGTTAGGGCTAGCAAATTTTATAAACTTCTTTCCTTTTTTGGTCAAGAATCTCAGGAAGTTCATTACCCAGCAGTAGAAGGGTCACATTTGGCCTTTGGATCCCAAATGTGGTAGGGAAATGGGGAATTCTTTCTTCCTTAGCATGAGCTGGTGTATCACCAGGTTCACTGATGGCAAGCAACAGAAACTGACTCAGGCTAAAGTAAGAAAAGGGAAGTGATTAGATGTCCACGGATGCCTCAGGGTGGAAGGGAAGACCTGGAACAGAGCTTGGACAGGAGCCAGGCAGCTCAGAGGGTCTTGGAGGCAGGGATGGCACTTCAGTCTGGCCCAGGTGCAGTCACTGGGATGAATGAACTTCCACCGTTCCTCTGTCTTTGTGTCTCTTGTTTCAAAGCCAGATTCCTAGGAAAGCAAGTTCAACTGGCCAAGCTTAGATCCGATGCTTGCCTTTGGCTGTTCTAAGATGGTAAGAGGGAAGTCTGGCACCAGGAGACTTGGGTGACTCTTTTGGCTTATGAAGTGGAGGGTGGATTCCTGGATGGATTACTGTCCACCAAGACTGGACACAGGAGCTGTCAGATCATTCTCCAGAGGAAATTAGAGTGATTACTAGGAAGAAGGAAGAGATGCTGTGTGGCCAAACAGTGTCAAACATCCAACCCAGCTTGTAATGATGGGAAGTCCTGTCTCTGAGGTATTTCAGAATATGAGGACATTTCTCTGATGGGAATCAGGAACTGTGGATTCCTGGTTCTAGGGGCTTGCCTGACCCAAAGTAAGATGTGCTTTCCCGGGCTTCCCTGGTGGCGCAGTGGTTGAGAGTCCGCCTGCCGATGCAGGGGGCATGGGTTCGTGCCCCGGTCCGGGAAGATCCCACATGCCGCGGAGCGGCTGGGCCCGTGAGCCATGGCCGCTGAGCCTGCGTGTCCGGAGCCTGTGCTCCGCAACGGGAGAGGCCACAACAGTGAGAGGCCCGTGTACCAAAAAAAAAAAAAAACAAAAACAAAAGATGTGCTTTCCCATACACTCAGGCTGAGAACCTTGGCGTTTACTCAACAGACTTCCAGAGTATTGCCTGTGGGCAGAGAGCAGGGGCCCAGACGGGCGTGGGTTTCTTTCAGATGAAGTTGATCTTGGCTGCCGCTTTGCCTCTTTGGTTTCCTTATCTGACATGGGACCAAAAATACTTGCAATGTTCTGTTAAGATAACTCATGTGTGTGCCTAGCATGGTGTAAGCTGTGCTGAGAGGTTGGGGGAGTTACCTGGAAGGTGCTGGGGAGCCGGTGAAACATTTTAGGCAGAGGATGAGGTGATCAGAATTGCAGTTGTCCATAGTTAATGAGATAATTCTCCTCTGCAGGCTGTACCCCCAGGGACAAGTTGGAGTCATCAACTTGCCTTGCTGCAGACTCAGCCCCTGTTCCAGCAGCTGGGCAGCGGCCCCATCCCTGGAACCTGGAGCCTGGAGGTGGGCTCCTATCCCGAGGCACAGGACTCATCCCACACGCCTGCCTTGTGTTTCTGTTTTAGATGCTACAATCCCTCCTTAGCGTCCTGCTGAGGACCAGAGGATCACGGTGTCCTCAGAAGCGTTGTTGAATGCCCTTCCCCTACTGCCCAGGCCATTCCCACCCAAGGAGAGTGGGAGTGGGGAGGATGCTCTGGGGAGCACCTATAGGTGCTCTTAAAAATCACAGGATGCAGGCTGCATGCTCACGGGCAGAGACCTAGGGTGGGGAGGGGCCTGGGTCCCAGGCCAGTGGGACCCCAGCGCCTCTGTGCAGCCCCAGGTGAGGGGACCAGGTAGGAGTGAGGGCTGGTCCAGGGATTCAAGGTTCAGTCAGCTACTTTGAAGGTGGACCTGAAGCAGCCCAATGTAGTATTGAGGGGCTGTAACCCAAATTTTTGAGGATGAAGACACTTTACCATCAAGACATTTTATGGAGACAAACATGGTACAATTTGAACCTTAAGTTATATTGATTGAGAGAGTTAATGATGATCATTAATATATATTAATATAAAATATTAATATAATAATAGATACATATAATGCTATTATTAATAATATGAATAATTAAGAAAGTTACTATGTTCAATGACCCCTTTAAATACATTTATAATTTGTTCACAACAGCATGTGCATATCTTTGAAAAATGTTTTACGTGTGGGTTGACTTTACCGGTCTATTTCTGGCTGTCCGCCTTTTGGAAGGAATGTCTTTCCAAGGTGCTGGGTGCCCTCAGTGGCCTTTCGACCTCCATCCCCACCGGCCTAGTCTGATTGGACCAAGGAGATGTCCATAGGGGTGGAGCCTAGCCTATGGCCTGGTGCACAGAGATGCGCTGGGCCAGTCAGAGGCCTCGATCTAGAATTAGAATTAACACATGGGGAGGGAGGAGGCTGCTGAAAGCTACAGTCTTGGGCAGCTCTAATGGTTGCAAGCAGGGGGGCCAGAAAGCATAACGAAGCAGCTCATGATTTCTCTTCATCTTATTTTCATTTCATACCACCATAATATTTGTGGTAATAAAAATAAAAGCTAAGTTTTGTTGAGCATTTTCTTTATGCCCAGCTCAGTTCTAAGTACTTTATAGTATAACCTCACGCAGTCCTCATGAAAACTCCAAAGCCATATGGAATTTCCAGATGGGGAAATTAAAGTTCAGAAAGGGTAAATACCTTGGTCAAGGCCTACGCCTAGGAGGTGGCAGATCTGGGATTAGAGCCCAGGCCACCTCTTGCCCTCTCCTGCCACTCCAGGGAGCAGGACTGGTAGCCCTAAGGTGGTGAAGGGAGACAGCGACTCTGTGTAGCCACTTTGATTTCCTGAGGCAATGTCTTTTTTTAAAAAAAATTTTATTTATTTTTGGCTGCATTGGGTCTTTGTTGCTGTGTGTGCGGGCTTTCTCTAGTTGCAGTGAGCGGGGGCTACTCTTCGTTGTGGTGTGTGGGCTTCTCATTGCGGTGGTTTCTCTCGTTGCGGAGCATGGGCTCTAGAGCATGTGGGCTTCAGTAGTTGTGTCGCGTGGGCTCAGTAGTTGTGGTCCACAGGCTTTGTTACTCCAAGGCATGTAGGATCTTCCCAGACCAGGGCTCGAACCCATGTCCCCTGCATTGGCAGGAGGATTCTTAACCACTGCACCACCAGGGAAGTCCCCTGAGTCAATGTCTTGATCTGTGGTTGGATTGCCTCAGGATTCCCCCGTGGGGCCCCATCCTCTTCCTTCAACTCTTCTTTAACCATGTCGACTGGGTCTCTGTTTCTTGCCTCAGAGGGAGACTCTAACCTGTAACCCGAGGCAGTGAGGGTGCACACGAGGATTCACGGCCCTTTGTAAGTCTCTGGGGACCCTAGAGTATGAAAGGGCAGGGGCCTGAGAACCTGCTCCAGCTCCTTGCTGGGACCTTCAATAAGTCTGGTCCAGCTTGCTCTCCACCCCCAGTCTCACCCAGGGATGATGTTCCGAGACTGGAGGACCTGAGCTGTGCCCACCTAGGGAGCAGATGCCCTGTGGCCTGGGCAGGGTTTGGGCGGACTTGCTTGAATTCCTTTCCCAGACTTGCTTAGATGTGGGCTTTTTTTCCTTTTCTTTTTTAAAGTTGTGGTTCGTATGAGTATATATATATATATATATATATATATATATATATATATATATATATATATATTTTGTTGTTGTTGTTGTTGTTTTTGCGGTACGCGGGCCTCTCACTGTTGTGGTCTCTCCCGTTGCGGAGCACAGGCTCCAGACGCACAGGCTCAGCGGCCGTGGCTCACGGACCCAGCCGCTCCGCAGCATGTGGGATCTTCCCAGACCGGGGCACAAACCCGTGTCCCCTGCATCGGCAGGCGGACTCTCAACCACTGTGCCACCAGGGAAGCCCTCGTATGAGTATATGAATCCGGAAGTTGCGTCCTGTCTCCAGCAGGCTTGGGTGATCTGCTATGATGACACTATTATCTAGACGCATTGGGAACCCACTCAAAGGCGAAGGCACAAGTGCTGCCACCTGCTGGACAAAAATTAACAGTTTCATCACAACTCTATGAAAAAATTTTGCGCAAGCCTCAAAGCTCCCAACCTCTTTCTTATTTTCCGCATATTAACTCTAACTATTCTGGGTCAACTTTTCATAAAAACAATTAGATTCCAATAGAAAAATTTCCTCTATTTCCTAATAAATAGCTAATAAAAATGTGTGCTGTTTATCCAGGATTTCCTATGTGCTGAGCACTTTACATGCATTATCTCTGTTATTCTCACCACAATCCTATGAGCTAGATATTGCTATTATCCCTGTTTTATATATAAGGAAGGTGAGATTTGGAAACACTAAATGACTGCTTGCTTCCAGAGTCCACCCAACTAAACACTGGGCTGTCTTGCCTCACTTGTAACAGTAACAGTGTAGCACTAGCATTTCATTATTTTACTAAAATCACACAAACTTAAAAAAAAGATGGGCTTCCCTGGTGGCGCAGTGGTTGAGAGTCCGCCTGCTGATGCAGGGGACGCAAGTTCGTGCCCCGGTCCGGGAAGATTCCACATGCCGCGGAGCAGCTGGGCCCGTGAGCCGTGGCCGCTGAGCCTGGGCGTCCGGAGCCTGTGCTCCACAACGGGAGAGTCCACAACAGTGAGAGGCCCGCGTACCGCACGCAAAAAAAAAAAAGGCATCACAAATCCTGAAAATATTTCAAGTGTATTCCATGATTAAGAAAATAAGTAAATAGATAGTGAGAACCAGGTCTTTTACTGTTGAAAGAGGAGTAACAAAAATGGAAAGGGGGAGGGTTAGAATGTACCCTGTGGTGTTGGATTGGAATCAGGGGAATTGGTGTGAACTCATGCTTTTACACACATAGATGGTTAGATATAGAAATAGAAATAGATGTAGGTGCATATGTATGTGTGTGTTGCATACAGACGTATATTCCCTAGGTTTGTCCTCTGGAAGGGACTAACAATAATGATACCCCAGTAGCTATGCATATACTGGCCTCTAGATCTTAGTTTCCAAGTACCATCCACTAATGAGAAAAAAAAAAATTCAGGGCTCCTTGAAGAAATGGCTGATTCTAGGGCTGGAGCAGGGAAAATAAAAATGACCTTGGAAGATTTTGCTGTGCTAGAAAAAGTGCTCAGAAATGATGAGGCTATGACTAAAGGACATAGGGGCCACGCTGAAGGGACTCCCAATGGCCAAATCGGAGACGATTTTAGTAACGAAATAATGATAGTAATATATTATAACTCCTAGAATAAAGCAAATATCCATGACTCCACATCGATGCAAATAATTGCATAAATAAATAAATGAAGAAGAAGAGAAAGCTCTTCCTTACAAAAGAATTCCAATGAATAAACGCAGAAGGAATGATGGAGATAGGACATCACCATTTGGCCGACAACACAGTAAGTGTTGCAGACAGGAATCGTTGACGAACAGACCCACAGACATAGAAAACAGACTTATGATGACTGAAGGGGAAGCGGGGGAGGGATCATTTAGGAGGATGGGATTGACATGTGCGCACGACTATATATAAAACAGAGAACCAACAAGGACCTACTGCATAGCATAGGAAACTATAGTCAATATTTTGTAAGAACCTATAAGGGAAAAGAAGCTGAAAAAGATTATATATATATATATATATATATATACATATATATTTTCACTGTGCTGTACACCTGAAACTAACACAACATTGTAAATCAACTATACTTCAATAAAAAATTAAAAACTAAAAATAACAAAGAATCATCGATGAATGTTAAAATTAGTGGGGGAAATTATGATGAGAAACCAGACTTACATGCATAGTCTCAAGATATGTCCCCACAAAATACTTATAAATTACAAAGGGAAAGAGAGGAAATTTCCAGTGGATAAATCTGATAGGCACCACCATATCCAAGGGGTG
Organism: Hyperoodon ampullatus; assembly: GCF_949752795.1. Classification (NCBI taxonomy): domain Eukaryota; kingdom Metazoa; phylum Chordata; class Mammalia; order Artiodactyla; family Ziphiidae; genus Hyperoodon; species Hyperoodon ampullatus. The sequence continues at coordinate 9,926,340 of NC_136928.1, forward strand.
AAAGTTCCTATTAGCAGGAATGAGACGTATCAGCTTCACGTGGCTCCTGGTGTGATGTGCTGAGAAGGACACAACATCTCCTCTGTGGTGTTTGTGCCCAAAATGCGGAACCTCAGTCTAATCATGGGAAAGCACCTGGCACGCCCAGAGTGAGGAACATTCTACAAAACAACTGGCCACTGCTCTTCCAAAGTGTTATGCTCAGGAAGGACAAAGCTTGAGGGAACTGTTCCCGACTGGAGGAGATGGAGGGGACATGACCACTCACTGCTGTGTGTGAGGCTGTATTGGATCCTGGGCAGAATCCCAGTGGGGCGATTGACAAAGTTGGAATAACGTCTGGAGATAAGTTAGTAGTGTCGTATCAGTGTTCATATCCTGGTCTTGATAATTATGCTGAGGTTATAGAAGATGTTACCATTTGGGAAAGCTAGGTGAAGCGGACTCAGAAAATTTTTTCTACTGTTTTTGCAATGTTTCTTACGTCTAAAATTATTTCAGAATGAAAAATAAAAAAATTAAAAACAAGTTTGTAATGAAATATACGTAGGTAAAAAATGCTTTTAGAAAGGCATTACACAAACTGTTATAGATAGAATGGATAAACAGCAAGGTCCTACTCTACAGCACAGGGAACTATATTCACTGTCCTGTGATAAACCGTAATGGAAAAGAATATTAAAAAATGTATATATGTGTATAACTGAATCACTTTTCTGACAAGCAGAAATTAACACAACATTGTAAATCAACTATACTGCAGTTTGAAAAAAAAGGGTATTGCAAAATGTGTCAGGTTTCTGATTATCCAAAATTTGAAACCTCCCCCAGGCCAGAGCCCAAACTCTTTGGTCTTCGGTCTTTTCACCTGTCAGAGAAAAACCTCTACGTTTATCACAACACAGAAGTAGAAAGAAGGGAAGTATTGGGGCACATATTGAGCAAGACACACGTAAATGTTCCTTAGAGGTTTTAGCTGAATTGTAGAACACACATCAGACTGACCAAATCCTCTATTCCAGTTTTGGAATGTTCTGACTACAGCTTCTGGTTTATGTTCCTATGTTTCACAGACATCCCCAGAGCTGCACGCAGCAGGATCTTAGTACCCCAAGCAGGGATCGAACCCGTGCCGTCTGCGGTGGAATCGTGGAGTCTTACCCATAGGACCGCCAGAGAGATCTCCCAGGACTTACATTTCTTGCTTTCACAATACTGGCCCTTGGGTGACACACGTAAGGGGGCTGAAGCAAAGAGATCATATCTGCTGAGGCTTAAAATAATAATAATGATGATGATAGCTAAGCGATCACATGCCAGGCAGTGATCCAAATGCTTTAATGCTTAAACCTACCCGGGGAGGAAGGGTCTATTACTATACACACTTTAGGGAGAGGGTGACAGACTTGACCAGGGTCCTTTTCTCTTTCATGCACAGCTAGTCGCTGGTGGATCCAGGATCTGAACCCAGGCAGAGCGCCTCCAGAGCCCACATGCTGATGCGTTAAAAGGGGGTGCAGGGATGAATGCAAGGTAACTGGGCGTTAACCCCCAACCCCTTTTCGCTTTGATAGAACTCCTTCTCACTGAGTCTCAGAACAGAACGGGATCAGTGATGGTAAAGCACCGGCAGGGCCTCTGGGAGGTCGTCCTGGACCTGCTCTCATCTGCCAGGGCTGTGGATGTGCCTGCAAAGGGCTGGTGCGTGGACTTCCCCATGACACCAACTCTTGTATTATTAGCCGTTTACCCGGCCACTTAGCACTTTCTCCTGTTAAGTACCACAGTCAGGATGCTTGGACGTTCTGATTCATGGGGGTTCCTGATACGCCCCCTTCTTTTTTTTTTTTTTTTTTTTTTTTTTTTTTGTGGTATGCGGGCCTCTCACTGTTGTGGCCTCTCCCGTTGCGGAGCACAGGCTCCGGATGCGCAGGCTCAGCAGCCATGGCTCACGGGCCCAGCCGCTCCGCGGCATATGGGATCCTCCCAGACCGGGGCACGAACCCGTATCCCCTGCATCGGCAGGCGGACTCTCAACCACTGCGCCACCAGGGAGGCCCGCGCCCCCTTCTTGTCAAAGTCCTTTCTGATACTTGGGGTGCCTGAGACTTCCTGCTGCTGAGTGAAGCCCCAGTGCTGACCCCTGAGGTGGGACAAGCACCCCTTCTGGGCAAGTGCAGGATGGAAACCTAAATAGGAACAAACTTGAACAGCCACAAACTCCCCCCAGTTTTTCTCTCCCCACGTCATGTCCTCTGAGAAGTAACATACATAGAAAGCAAGGGTCTGGACCAGGAATCCTGACCTTGCTGTGTGACCTTGAGTAGAGTCCTGCCCTCTCTGGGCTTTGGTTAACTTAGCTGTAAATGAGGGGGTGGGATCTGGTGATTTCTAGGGTCTCTTCCAGCTCCTGCATTGTGTGGCGCCAGGAGCTCGTGACAGAGCAGAAGGAAGCCAGGCCCGTTCCGGACGGACTCGAAGGTGTTTGCTCTGCGCTCTAGCAGAAGAGCTTGGCCGAGGTGTGCGTTAGGGAGGGACTGTCACTGCTCTGGCCGCACACAAGTAGGGCTGAGGTGACTCAGAAGGGAACACGCCATGTGTTAAAATAAGAGTTGGCATTTCTGAGAAGGGAAGTCCAGGAGCCAGCCAGGATGGGATTAGCTGTTGATAAGGGCCCAGCATTGTTCTCCGTCTCCCCTGAGGCCCACACCACATCCCAGAAGAGGAGAAGCCAGGTCCCTGGGCCCTAACAGGGTTGGGACAAAGCCGAGGCGTTGCTGAGGATGAGGTCCAGGGGGGCCATCTGGGGCTGCGGCCAGGACGAGGCAGGGTGGTGCAGTGGTCAGGGCTGCCCGGGCCTGAGTGCTGAGTGCCCTTCCCTGTTGCTGGACTTGGATTCTCACTCCAGGGCCAGAGAGGGTTTGAGAGGGATGATGGACGTGGGCGCTGAAAGCCTAATAATGGGCGACCTGAGCAGTCCTCAGCCCACCCGCAAAGGTTCAGGCCAGAGTCAGGGAATGCTGCGTGGGGAGTGGGCAGCCGTTGGATTCAAGACTCTTCAGTCTCGAGAAACAAAGCCTGACAGGAATGCGCGGAAACCACTGTTTACTCTTTTCAAGTGTTCCACCGAAATGTGCTCTAAAATGTCTCCGGGGGAGGAGGATGAGGCGGGGCGAGGCCCGCGCTCCAGGAAGCGGAGATGTGGGCCAGGACCCCGGGCTGTGCAGAAGCCACAGCTAGGAGGCCGCCTCTCCTCTAACTCCCGGGGAGCAGACCCACGGGGAACGGGGTGCAGGCCCTCTTCGGAGTTGAAAGCGAGCCAGAAAATAACGGGCTCAGGGGATCTTGTTGGAGCAGGAAAGGCCCAGATTTATGTTCCAAGAAGGGACCTGTGGGGGGCGGTGGACGTCGGTGACTCTCCCAGGGGTTGTGGGGTGGCAAGCGACAGACATCTGTGAAGCTGGCTCAGCTAAAGAGGAGGTTAGGGCAAGGATCCCGCAGGACCTGAGGGTAGCGGGAGGATGAGAACAGGCACCGGGAACCTTGTGGAACAGAGTGGGCGCTAAGTCACTGTCTCAGCCCCCCGCACCCGGGCTGCCTGGTCACCTGTCTTGGTTATTCATCCGCAGACTTGGTCTCCCAGTTGGACCATTGTTGCTCGTGGCCTCAAATGGTCTTTCCCTACATGGCAACCACAGGTCTTGAGATTTGTAACCTTCCAGATACATCTGACCAGAGGCCCTAGGGCTGAGCCCTAGATTTGAGAGCGAGCGAGAGAGAGAGAGAGAGAGAGAGAGAGTGATCAGCCCAGTCTGGCCAGGATTCATCACCGTCTAATGGGCTTGCCAGGTGAGGCAGCTCCACAAGGATAGCGTGGGAGCCTCCACTTGGGCTTAGGTGTGTGTGTGGGAAATTCTTGCATCCCTGAAATGACAGAAACAAGGGGGGAGTGGGACCAGGAGGCCGGGGGCCAAGCAAACCTCCTGACGCTGGGGATCCAGGTGAGGAGAAGCCCAGGAGAGAGCTGGGAGGGCAGGGGAATCCAGGACACGCTTCCACATCCGTGACCCGGACAATGTATTCACAGATGGTGAAGAGTGGTGTGAACTTTTTAAAAAATATATTTTGTTTAATTGAAGGAGAGTTGATTTACGGTGCTATGCCCATCTCTGCTGTACAGCACAGTGACTCAGTTATACGCATAGAGACATTCTTTTTTTAAAAAAATATTTTTAAATATATTTTTTAAATATTCTTTTCCATTATGGTTTATCCCAGGATAGTAAGAGTGGTTTGAACTTTTTGTGTTAGAACCTCCTAGGAAGAGAATCTATAACCTGATTGCCACTGATACAGCAAAAGGGTCTGATTTATCGAGGTCATTTTTGCTCAAGGTAACCTCAGAGAGAGAAGTAGAGAAGTTTAGAAGACACAATTTTTTTTACAGCCAGGGGAGAAATTTCCTGCCCAGAAAGGGGAAAGGTCAAGAAATGTATATGTGTGTGCAAATCTGGGTCCCACCCCAGACCAAGGCAATCAGAATCTCTGGGAGGCAGGTTGCTGAGTCCCCTCTGTGTTTCCCATGTGCACCCAGGGGTGTCATTCAGTGGTCCCGGACAGACAACAGGTCACGCTCCTTTCCTCCATGATAGGCACCCAGGTATTTGGAGATGGCTGATAGAAGTCAGCTCGCTCCATTTCCTAGGCCTTGGGCTCTACCAGCTGATATCTAAGAGCCTCACGGTGCAGAGGGGTGCTTTTGATACCCCTGTTTCTGTCAGCGAAGCCCCTGCCCCTGCCCTGCTTCTTAACAAGGCAGCTCTGATTCCTTCTCCACTAGGTGTTCAGGCAGTCAGCAGGCATTCACCACGCTCAGGAGGCTGTAAAACATCCTGTCCATGAGAAGCTTCCAGAACTATTAAAAGATAGAGACAGTGCTTAAAGACCCCAACACTTGTAGGGGGGCTGACTGTCTTAGTTTTCTGGAACTTTCTCAGTTTTCACACTGAAAGTCCTGTATCCCAGGAAACCCCTCAGGCCTGGGCAAGCTGGCCCAGTGACTTACTGAGGTGGAGCACACGTGGGAAAGATACTAATTCAGGGTCAGAAAAGCCCAGCGCCGGGCTCTGCCGTCTTGGAGAATGTTGACTTTTCTCACACGTGCACATACACAAGCAAAAAAAAAAAAAAAAAAAAAAAGGCAGGCATTGTTTAAACTTATAGCAGTTTATATTCTAGGAAAAGGTGGTGTAAGTCAAAAAGATAAAAATTGGATCAATTTTCCCACAGAAGCAGTACCACGATGAGAAACCCTGAGCAGGGAAAACTTCTATAAGAAGTTCTATCCTGGCCCTGAACAAAACTTTAATTTTCTAAACTTTTGTAAGTAGTTCTCTGAGGTAACATGGAGCAAAATGTTCTCTTAGAAACATCAGACCCCGAGAGTAATTAACTGGACATTGAATACCTGTGCTCTGGGCAGTGTAAGATCTCTCAAAGTACATGTACACCAAAGGGAAGAGACAAATCAGTAATTTGTTACATGCAATGTTATTTGATTTGTCGAAAAGATACCTATGTAGGGGTTCCCACTGAGAGTTAGAGGGGTGCTCCTTAATCATGGCGGCACGCTGGAACCACTGGGGAGCCGTGAAACCTACTGATGCCTGGGTACCACCCAGAAATGCTGATGAACTCGGACTGGGTGCCGATGAGTGGAGGCTCCACCTGGGGCCAAGAGCTTGCAGCAAGAGAGGGGCGGGGAGGGGAGGAAGAGGTTGCCTGAGGTCTGGGTTCAAGGCCTAGGGTCTTGAGCGCTGGAGCACTGAGACACGGACTAACCGGAGACAAAACCTTAGTGGTCATTGAAGTCAGTCTTCTCATTTTGGGGAACTAGATCTAGAGAGATGAAGGGACGTGTCCAAGTCCTTTAGCATTTAGATGTAAAATTAGAACATAGGTATTTTAACGCCTTATGCTTGTATTCTTTTCACACTTTGGTGGTTTTAAGATATGCCCACAAATTCCTTGAAATTCTGCTCTTTAAAAAGTGAAGCTTAGACATATATACGCTACCAAATGTAAAATAGATAGCTAGTGGGAAGAAGCTGCATAGCACAGGGAGATCAGCTTGGTGCTTTGTGACCACCTAGAGGGGTACGATAGGGAGGGTGGGAGGGAGGGAGACGCAAGAGGGAAGAGATATGGGAACATATGTATATGTATAGCTGATTCACTTTGTTATAAAGCAGAAACTAGCACACCATTGTGAAGCAATTATACTCCAATAAAGATGTTTAAAAAAAAAGTGAAGCTTAATTCCCTTCCCTTTGAGTGTGGGCTGACTTAGTAACTCATTTCTAATGAACAGAATATGGAGGAACTGATGGTTGGTGACTTTTGAGACTAGATCGTGAAAGCTCTATCTCTTGGATCACTCGCTCTGGGGAAATTTAGCTGACATGCCCATGAAGACACTCAAGCAGCCTCATGAAAAGGCCATGTGTTGAAGATCTGAAGCCTCCTGCCAACAGCTTTGTGCAGGTGCCATCTTGGAAGCAGACCCTCTGGCTCCAGGCAAGCTCTCAGGTGACTGGGGTCCTGACTGACATTTTATCTGCCACCTCCTGGGAATCCATGAGGCAGAACCATCCAACTAAGCCACTCCTAACTCCTGACCCACAGAAACAGTGAGATAATAAAAGTTTTAAGCAGCTAAGTTTTGGGGTAATTTGTTACACAGCAATTATAGCAAATACACACACCAACCTAAAATATAATCTTTCAGAGTCAGTAATATCCAATTTTGAGGACGAACTCTAGTGCAGTAGGAGAAAATGAATGAAAGGAATAGGAAGTATAGCAACATTTTCCTTCTAAGGGAGGATGAGGCTGGGGCGGTGGGAAATCACTCTGTATACTCATCCTTTCTATTGACAGAGGCTGGAGAAAGGAAAGGTGGAAGCTTCAAGGTGTCTGGCAGCTCTTCAGTCTGTTGAAGCTTACAACCTAGAGTTGGTGACTTCTGTTTTAACAGGGCTCACGAAGCAGGCCTGAAACTGCATAGGGGTGGAAAAAAGAGATGGAGCAACTTATAAGAATCATGGTGTCTGACGTTTCATCATACCATTGGTGCTGATGTGAGGTAAACTCTAAGCGTCCTGTGAGGTCTGCTGCACACACAGAGGCCCCGGGAGCTTGAGGAAGGACTCTGAGCTCTCTGCGTGGGTCAGTGCTGAGCAGGGGTGGGAAGGGAGTCAGGAGAGGGCCCGCGTGAAGCTGATCGTTGAGCCAGAGAGCAGAGAGATCTTGAAGGCCATGGCATCGGTCAAGCCATCAGGAAAACAGAAGCCGTTCTGCGTCTTGGGGACCTCAGCTTGCAGCCCTGGAGTGTGAGGGGAGACAGTGGCCCTGGAGTGTGAGGGGAGACAGTGGCAGGAAGTGGGAGCTCCTGAAGTTCTGTGATGCACTTGCATCTGACCAAGCCTCCGAGAAAAATGGCTTCTGCTTCACTCTTGCATTCTAAGTCCAGGGCAAGATTCTCTCATCGACAAGGTCTAACCTGGGAGCACATGAGGAAGGGGACTGTGGGAACCAGCTTCCAGCCCAGGTGGTGAGGTGACACATTGGGGTCAACATTGGACTTCCCAATGGACAAGCCCTTGGGGAGCTGCCACTGAGGGCTGGGTCACCGGGGGGATGTTCCCTCTTACATAGTATAAAGAAAGCAAACAATCCTATTTGCTATTTACTTGCCAAATGTTATCTTCATGAAATATCCAGAGAGAGGTCTTCATGTCGATCAGAAACTGTTGCTCAGGAAATAAGTGGATGGTCACTGTAGTTGGTGACACAGGGCTCCCCGGTGACAGCCTGTAGACAACTGGCCTCTGCCCACAATTCTTCCTCGGTCATGCCTTCATTTAATGCTTTGATGTCTGGTCTATGTGGCAAGCATCTCTTCAGGTCATTGGAGACCCTTATCTTTGTTGGGGAAACATTGCCTGCTAGGTCTTCTTTTGGTGATTCTCAGAGCACACAAGTGTATTCATGACTCTGAGAACACTCTTTTTAGAGCGTGTCTGTTAATGACCAGTGGTGTTAAATGTGAATTGGGTCTGAGTAGTCAATGCTCCATTAAATTGGAGAAATAGGGATGCTGGTTTAGAATGTGTGGACATCGGGAATAAAGATTCCTGAGGGCAGCCAGTGAAGAAAACAACTCCAGGGACTTCCCCAGTGGAGAAGTGGTTAAGAATCCGCCTGCCAATGCAGGGGACACAAGTTCGAGCCCTGGTCCGGGAAGATGCCACATGCCGTGGAGCAATTAAGCCCGTGCACCACAACTACTGAGCCTGCGCTCTAGAGCCCGTGCTCCGCAACAAGAGAAGCCACTGCAATGAGAAGCCAGCGCACCGCAACGAACAGGAGCCCCCGCTTGACACAACTAGAGAAAGGCGCACGCAGCAACGAAGACCCAAGGCAGCCAAAAATAAATAAATACACAAATAAATTAAGAAAACAACTCCAGAAAAGTTTGTGAACACTCTCCATGTGAAGGCATGCAAACTGTGAATTGTCATATAATTCCCAAATTCAAGTATTGCCTAAAATAAGGCCTAGGAATTACTGGAGCTATTGACGGCACAAAGTTGTTGAATACGCTCCCTACTCGACCCCCACGACCTCAAAGCATGTAAGAAAAAATCTGTCTTCCTGAATTTGGGCCTCTGTAATTAAGAATGGATGCTAATTAATTGCCACCTTTGCATACTCCAGGAAGAAAGGGCTGTCATGCAAATGAGTAGAGTAGGCATGTTTACACTAGAGAGATTTTAACTTCTGAAGAGGAGAAGTTCATTTCAAGCCTCCTGGAAGTACTTACTTGAAGCCCTGCCACTAGCCCTAGAGGATCAGAAAAGACCGCCTTCTTTCCTTCCTTAAGACACCTGCCTGCCACCTGCCAGAGGACTGTAGTAAGTATTCAGGTTCACCATCCGTGCCATGTGAAGGGGGCCCTAGGGTTGTGCAGTGCACTTGCTGGGCCTCTGCACAGGGTACCCTGGTGTGCTCACAGGTACAGGTCGTTCAGGTTCCAAAGGACATTCTGCCAGCTTTCACTTGGACCTATTGAATGTCCTTTAAAAACAAATGTTGTATTTCGCCAAAAAAAAAAAAAAATCCCAGCTTTCATTCTCTCCTACTTCCTGAGTCTCCTCTGCCTGCTGTAATCTGATTAGCAGAACTCTACCGGGTGCCCACCTTGTCCTGCCCTAGTCAAAGGGAAGAGCCAGCCCCTCTGTGGGCTCCTCCCCACCCTCCCCTGTCCCCGGCCTTGCCCAGGTTCCTCGGGCAGCTCCCCTGCCTGCATCTGCTCCAGACCAGCCTTCTGGTCTCCCTGCCTGTACCTGCTCCAGACCAGCCTTCTGGTCTCCCTGCGGTACCTCCCCGTTCCTTCCTCCCAGGCCTGTGGGAACCTCTAAGGGAAGGGAATCTGGAGCCCTGCTTGCCACAAGTGGCTGATGAAGCTTGTGGTTGGACCCCCCAGGGCCTCAGCCTTCCTTGTTGGAGGATGAGGGGTGTTCTGTGGGTGTGAGGACAGTGGTTTGCTTGGTCAGGCCATCTGTGAGGTCTGGTGAGTGAGCTGGACCAGCAGGGAGTGTATCCAAGGCCCGACGTGAAAATGACCACCATGGATTCAGGCAGGAAAGAGCTGGGTTCCAGGGAAATCAGCCGAGGCAGCAGCTGAAGAGGCTAAATTGCTCCCAACACCAGGGAACGAGATCAGAGTTCACAGGGCAAAGGGTCCCCGAGAGCAAGTGACACTTAGATGTGATCAATGCCAGGGCAGAGGCTATGGACCCTGCCAGGCATGTCGCTCGTGAGGAAGGTTCCACTGGGATAAGGCACTGACTCTGGGATGGGGCTCTACGTTGGCATCCAGTTCATTGGTCAACTCACATGCTGAGTGGGAAGAGACCCTTGACCTCCTGAGCCACAGTGTCCTTGTCTTTGACACAGGATAAGGCCCGCCCAGTCCAACTCAGAAGTGTGTTGGGAGGAGAGGGGTTTGGAGGCCTGAGGGTCCTTTGAAAGCAGTGATGCACGGAGGGGCCTATGGGTTGGGTGGCTGGAAATCGGGGAGCTCCAGACCAAGGTCAGTGATCCCAGTAGTGGGGTGGAAGGAAATACTGGACTGGACTGACCTGTCCCCAGATTTCTACATCTCTAGGGGATGGAAGCACCCGACCTTGACCTTGGCAATTTCTAGAGAGCTGGCCAGGCCAATGCTCTCTGTGATGGCAGCAGCTGGCTGTTTCCCTGCTGGGACTGGCTGCCCGCTCCTCAGCCCCAGCTGGACCTGCTCCAGGCTGGGCTGTCACTGGGTGAGCTGTCATAGCTGACAGGGAAGACAGAGCCCAAGCTGGGCCCTCTGAAGAAGCCCCAGTATCTCAGAGGCACTTTAGCTCCTGAGGGGAATAGAAGGACTTGCGAGGTTTGGCCCCTGTCTCCTGAAAGAAGCCACCCTGTAGGGCAGGCTGAATTGGTCAGCCTGGTATTTACTAGCCCCATGACCACCACAGCCTTAGATCGGCTTATGCATTAGCCTTTGCAATTCCTTCTCACTCATTCCTCTGCTCAACACATATGTATTGAGAGCTGACACGGCCCCCACAGAGCTTACAACTTAGTGAATAAACAAGTAAATACATGTGAAAAACAAATGTAATTCCAACTTTTGGTAAAAGCTAACAAGGAAATGAACAAACAGGGTAGAAGCCTCCCTGAGGATGTGTCATTTAAGCTGAGGCTTGAAGGATGAGAAGGAGTCAGCTATGTGAATAGTGTGGGAAAGGATTCCAGGCAGAGGGAACGGCAATCTGTGAAAGCTCTGGGGCAGGATAGGGCTCCCTGCCTTAGAGACAGCAAGGAGTCGAGGGGGACTGGCTGTAATGAATGAGGAAGACAGGGTGGGAGACCGGGTCAGAGAGACAGGCAGGGATCAAATCCTGTGGCTGTAGGAAGGAGTGCGGATTTTCTTCCAAGTACAATGGGAAGCTGCCAAAAAGTTTGAAGGAAGGTGTGATGGGATCTGACTTAAGTCGTAAAGAGGTTACTCTGCTGTGTGGAAGGAGAGAAGAGTATAGTAGGAGGCTACGGCAGGAGTTTGGGTGACTTGGACGAGAGAGTATATCAGACAGGATGGGCTAGGTTGCACTGTAGTAACAAACAGATCCTAACCTCAATGGCTTAACAGAACAAATATTTATTTTCAGTTTTTTTGCGAGTCAGCAGATGGGCTCTGCTCGTATTCATGGCTCAGGGACTCAGGTTGACAGGGTCCCCATCTCTACACAATTTCCACAATCCCCATGGCAGGAGGAAGGGAAGTGTACTGGCTCTTAAAATTCCCCACCAGAAGTGACAGATGCCTCATCCTTTCCATGTTATTGGCTAAGTAAGTCATACAGGCATGCCTAACTTCAAATGGGGTGGGAAAGTGTCATCCTCCCATATCCCCAGGAGGAGAAAAGCTGGACCACACTGATGACCATCACAGGCCATGAGAGTGAAGATGGAGAAGGTGAATAAATTCAAGATATGTTTTGGAAGTAAAAGTAACAGGTCTTACTGATGAGTTATGTGTAGAGCATCGTGGAGCTGAGGGACGAGGTTAGATGATTCCCAGGTTCGTGGTTTAAGCATCTGCGTAGTTGGTGGTCCCGTTTGCTAAGGAGTACACTGGGTGTGAAACAAGTTTTTTTGTTTTGTTTTGTTTTGTTTTTTGCGGTACGCGGGCCTCTCACTGTCGTGTCCTCTCCCGTTGAGGAGCACAGGCTCCGGACGCGCAGGCTCAGCGGCCATGGCTCACGTGCCCAGCCGCTCTGCGGCATGCGGGATCTTCCTGGACCGGGGCACGAACCCGTGTCCCCTTCATCGGCAGGCAGACTCTCAACCACTGCACCACCAGGGAAGCCCTGAAACAAGTTTTGGGCCCAGGAGGGTAAGATGGCAGCCTCAGCTTGAGCCCTGCTTCCTTGGTGCAGGTAGGAAGAGTGTGTGTTTCTTGCCCAGGAATCTCAGCAGGATCACCACTGCTTGCATTGGGTCATGTTTCTTTTTTTGCCTGAACTAATCCCAGAGCCGGGGAATTCAGGGCTCTGACTGTCCCAGCTTGGGCTGTGCTGCTCATTCCCTGCTTAAGGTTGGGGTCCATGACCCCAGAAATTCCATGGGAGAGGAGGTTGATCCCAGAGGGAAGTTAACGTACAAATTCCAGAAGGATGAATTGATATGGGTGGTAAAAATAATAGCTGCTCCCTAAATCATGTTATATCCAAATGTTCCACGTCTAAGTTGATGTTTGCCTTACCATTTACATAAAAACCAGGGGAAAGAGCTGCCAGGGGAAAGAATTGCCAAAAGCATTTTGTCTCAGGCCACCCTGCACTCCCACGCAGAATCATTGCCTGTCCAGATAGGCCATTGCCCTTTCAGAGCTTGGGGTACCTGAGAGCCCTGGGCCAACCCAGGGAGCAGATGTCCTGACCCCAGAAGGTGCCAACTCAACGGGGAGTGAAGTATATCCTGGCCACTGCTCCCAGAGACAGGGACCCCTGGAATGAACCCAAGTCACAGAGCTAACAGCTCAAAGAATTTAGTTTAAAAAAATTTTAAAGGTAGAGAAGGATGTATGTGGAAATGTAAGTCTCAGTCCCACCCCAAACCCAGTCTCCTGGGTCACCTTCCCAAAGTCAAAACTTATTACCAGTTCCTTATGTATCATTTCAGAAATTTTTAGTGCGTGTGGGAACATGTATATGTCCCCTGCCTCCCTCTCTCTCTATTTTTTTTTAACAAAATGAGTGTATTCTATATATACTGTTCTGTATAGTGCTTGTTTGTTTCTACTTAATATTACTTGGTGATTGTTCGATCTCAGTACAAATATAGTTGCCTTATTGTATTTAATGGCCGCATTACTTTATTGTATGGATGTACAATAATTTATTTTAACTGGTTCTCTATTAAATTGATTGTTTCCAATTTTGTGCTAGAAAAACAAACCTGTAATGATTATCCTAGATCAGGCGCCTTTGCACACATGTGCAAGTATGTATGTAGGATAAATTCCTTCAAAAATTAAAGAGTATGGGCATTTAAAATTCTCATAGGGGTTGTCAGGATTCCCTTCCAAAATTTTTTTTCTTTTTACCAGTCGACATTTCCACCAATGATATATAGGACTCCTGCTTCCCCATCTCTCACCAATACCAAATGTATCTGACTCCGTGTGGCGCTTTCAAAGTTTCAGGGCAGCAGTGGAAAAGCTGAGTCTTGGAAGCAGGCTGACTTCAGTTGGAATCCTAGCTCCTGCTAGCTACTAGTCTGGGGCCTGTGGGTGAGTTAGTTAACATCTCTGAGCCTTGTTTTTCATATCTGCAGAGTGGGATAATGATTGTACTAATTACAATCTCTTTTTGCAGCAAATATCAGAATTGCCTCTGGTTAGCTTAAGTTGATAGGTAATTTACTGGTAAGACTGGGAGTGGCTCACGGCTTCTGGGCAGAGCTGGAGCACTTGACCTCAGGCAGGGCCAGATAAAGCCAGATCCAGGATGGCTAGCAATGGGTTTGCGAACTTTCCTTTTAGAAAAGAGTTGCTCAAACTCTCTGTGGTTGAAGGATCAGGTTTTTCAAAATTCCAAACATCACATTCCAATGCTTTTGAAAAACGCAATAAAAGCAAATGACTAGAAAAATGAAATTTTCAAAGATATACATAATACTAACCCCATTTTATTTTTTTAAATTATTTTTTGCTATACGTGGGCCTCTCACTGTTGTGGCCTCTCCGCTTGCGGAGCACAGGCTTCGGACGTGCAGGCCCAGTGGCCATAACTCACGGGCCCAGCTGCCCTGCGGCATGTGGGATCCTCCCGGACCGGGACACGAACCTGTGTCCCCTGCATCGGCAGGCGGACTCTCAACCACTGCGCCACCAGGGAAGCCCCCTAACCCTGTTTTAAATTCTTGGGTTTAACAAACATAAAGTTACTTTGTTAAATTGCCATAAAAGTTTTTCAACGCTCACTCAATTTCTGTGCTTACCTTGTTGAGGCCTGAGAACAATGGACAGACCTCCTCTGGCCTGAGACAATACTTTGGGTATCACTGCTTGCTCTCGAGAGCTGCTAAAATACAGTTACTTCTAAGGAGCCCCAGTCTTTGCCACTCAGGTCAGTATTCCAAATTCTTGGAAGGAGAATCTGATGGACTCAGCTTGTATCAGGTGCCCATGGGGACAGATGAATACCTTGGGAGAGATGGGCTTACCTCGGGAACAGTTATAGACAAATAGGAGAGTGCGGGGATGAGCCTGGGAACTCTGTCGCCATGAGGTTGGGGGAGGCTGAGCAGCCGGCCAAAGAGAAGACAGGCAAAGACAACATAGGTGAGAGATGTCAACAGATTCAGAAGATGCGGTGTTGACGGATGAAACAAAACTCGGTGATGGGGGAATGCAAACACCCAACTGCCTTCAGAGGAAGAACAGATGAATTCTATTGCATAGAGTAGTGATTAGAGTCAACAACACTGTATTATAAACTTCAGAGTTGCTAGGACACTAGATCATAGTTGTTCCTACCACAGAAAAGAAATATACTTTTGTAAGGTGCTAGAGGTGTTAGCTAACACCACAGGAGGTAACCATATTGCAATATAGGTGTATCACCTTAACGTTTGTGCACCTTAAACTTACACAATATTATATGTCAATTATACTTCAATTAAAAAAAAAAGCAAGCTGATTCACTCCATAGAGCTGCTGACTAGTTCAGGGATCAGAGGCCCTGGGTTTTCTAAATGTGAAAAGTAGGGTTGGGTCAGGGGTAGGGCTGAATACAAGTGGATTGGCTAAAAGTCTGCATTTGATCCTGCAGACCCCCGTACTGACGCCAGCAGAAGGCAAGGCATTTCTGCTCTGGAGAAACTGAGCCAAGGCATACTGGACTTGAGGACACCGGGCACAGCAGAGGCAGGGGCGAGGCAGGAACTTGAAAACGGGATGATTAAATTAATGAAGGAAATGGCTGAGTCCTGCTGAATAACCCTGGAATGAAGTGTGGAGTCTACAAGCTCTGCTGCCCCGCACAGAGCTTCCAGCCGGCTTTAAATTGTTAAAATTGTGACATGTCATATACACAGAGGAGAGCATAAAATGTATAGGTACAGTTTCAAGAGTGACAAGAGTTCCCTGGTGGCCTTGTGGTTAGGATTCCAGGCTCTCACTGCCATGGCCTGGGTTCAATTTCTGGTTGGGGAACTGAGATTCCGCAAGCCGCTCAGCCCAAAAAAAAAAAAAAAAAAAAAAAAGAGTGACAATAAGATGCACCACCAGTCCACCAGGGACCCAGCAGCAGGTAGAAGGATAGAACATTACCCGGTACCTGAGAGACCCCTGGTCCCCTTGGTGTGGCATCCCATCCGCTCTCCCTGTAACACTATCTGGACCTTTGTCTTGATCATCCTCTTGCTTTCTCTATAGTTTTATCCCCAGTAAATCTCTTCCTATCTAAGCAGCGTATGATTTAGTTATGAATCACGGAGTGACAAGCTCAGAGCTCTCTGTGTGAGGGAAGGGCAGTTTGCACCACTGGACACAAGCTCCTAGGAGAGGAGAAGCTGAACAAAGTCTGTCTTCAGCCTCCCTGGGAGTTTCCCAGAGACCCTTTGCAGAAGTCACTGGGTGAGGTCACGAGTGGACCTTGAAAGATCAGGGCCACCACAGAGCGGGGGATTTGGCTGGGCCTTCGTGTGGACCAGGCTGGATCTCCAGCCGAGATGCGGTCAGAGGACAGCCGCTCACATCCCCCGCTCTCAGGAGCAGGTCAGAGCAGAACACGTGTGGGGCGAAGCTGAACCTCCCTCCTGGAGTGGAGAACAGGACCTTACTTCATCAGCCAAGTCCAGATGAGCAGCGGAGCCTGGGCCAGACGCCCCGGGCATCTTTCTGTCCTCAGATGGTGTAAGGAAGCGGGCACCTTGGGGATGGCAGCCTTCACTGTGCCCGTTGGTGCCTATCACCCACCACATCAAGTGCCCAGCTCCCTCCCCACTCTCCCTTCTAGTCATCCTGGATGCCCTCCTCTTCCTGCCTTGTTTCCTGGTTTCCTGCCTCCTCCCTTCTGGACTTTCTTGCTGTGGTCCAGCATATCCTCCAGTAGCTTTTGGAGAAAGGCTGTATTCTAGGTAAATTTTTTGGGACTTTGCATGTCTGAAAATGTCTTTTTTCCTCTCCCTACTTCACTGAGATTTTTCGAGGTTTAAATATCTAGATTGGAAATAATTTTCCTTGTAAAATTGCCTCAATGCATTCTTGCTTTTAAGGTAGCTATGAAGCAGTCAGAAGCCATTCTGGTTCTGATCCTTTTTCACACGTTCTGTTTTTTTCTCTCTGACTCTTGTCAGATCTCCTCTCATTCCCCCATACTCTCAAGTGTCCCAACAGTATACCTTGGTGTAGGTCCATTTTAATCTGTTTGTCTGGGTATATACCAGCCCTTTCAATCTGGAAATGTACACCCTTTAGTTCTGGGTAATTTTCTTAATTTGTTTCTTTATTGGTTCCTTCCTTTTGTTTTTTCCTGATCTCGCCTTCTGGAACTCAGAGTGATTTGGAAGTTGGGCTTCCTCTTCTGGGTTCTCCAATTTTCTCTTTTTGTTCTTCTTCTGGGAAATTTCCTCAGTTTTTTTCTTTCTGTTGAGGTTTTCAATGCTGCTATCAATTTTCACCTTTAAAAGCTTTTTAAAATTCTCTTAATGCACTTTGAAAAAAAAAGCATCGTATTCCTATTGATAGAATATTTGATGGATACAGTACCTTTTCTCATCTCTCTGAAGATGTTACTATATTAACATTATAATAGTCCTCTCTTGACACACACATATATTGTCTGTTCCTGGGCTGTTTACTGTTCTGTGTGTGTGTGTGTGTGTGTGTGTGTGTGTGTGTGTGTGTGTGAAGGGCTTTAGGTCTTTCCTTGTGGGATCTCAGATTCCCTGGAGAAGTTTTCTCAAACCTCCCGCCTGGAGGTAAAGGTCTAGCTGGGCTGTTCTCAGGGCCGGTGGGGAAGGAGAGCCAGGGGGCCTCAGCTCTCAGCACACAGCAAACCCACTCTCTCCTCTCCTGCAGCTCCCACCCTCGCCTGTGCCAGTGACCTCTGTCTGGCCTGAGACCCTCAGTATCCCCGTTTCCAGAGAAGACACTTCCGGGCTTGAACGAGTAGGGAAAGGAGCTGCCCAGTGTTGCAGGGCAGGGAAGGAAGGAGCAGCTGCCTCTCACACAGCTTCCCCCTCATCCTCCTCGGTTCAGGCCCCTGAGCCCTCCCTCCGAGAGTTTCTGGGGGCTGCCATCTCCTGATCTCTTGAAAATCTCGTAGCAGAGATGCAGTGGTTCTTAGTTTTCCCCACCTCTGGCATCAGCTCCTCCTGTGCTCTGTTCGATCAATCCCTCCTTACCCACCTGTTTTCCAACTTCCAAAGTTTGGCTGCCATGGTCCCGTCTCCTGTTTTCTATGCTTTTTGATGTCTCTCTCTCCCGCCCCCTTTAATCTCTTTACTATAACGGTGGTGGGGTTCAGGAGGAATATTGTGTGTGTGCGCTCAACCTGGTCTCTTAACCTGGAAGCTTCCAATCAGCTTTTTTTTTTTTTTTTTTGCGGTACGCGGGCCTCTCACTGCTGTGGCCTCTCCCGTGGCGGAGCGCATGCTCAGGACGCGCAGGCTCAGCGGCCGTGGCTCACGGGCCCAGCCGCTCCGCGGCATGTGGGATCTTCCCGGACCGGGGCATGAAGCCGTGTCCCCTGCATCGGTAGGCGGACTCCCAACCACTGCGCCACCAGGGAAGCCCCAATCAGCTTTTTAATATCACCCTTTTATACATGAACAGCCAAAGATCAGCTAATGATTGAGGAAATGCTCTGTATGAATAAGAAAGAAAAATCAAGGCAAACAAAAGCAGAACAGGCTTACAAAGGGAAATAAAGTCAATGCAGGAAATAGAGCAAAACTTCAAAAAATATAATATCCACGTGGAACAGTCAGTATGTATGGTTTTTTTCCCTTGAAACAGATAACTAGAGAACTTTAGGGACAAGTAGTCTTTTAAAATCTTAAAAACACATGAAAATGCACAGGTACGAGTATTTATCACATGGTTTCTAATAGCAGAAAATGTATATAACCTAGATGTCTAAAAATAGAGGACTAATTTAATAAATCATAGTATACAACTATAATAAATCATAGTATACAACCATGCAGCGGTTAAAAATGATGTGGTAGAAACGTATTTATGCAAATGGAAAGTAACATAATATATCACTGAAAGATTACAGTACAGAATCAAAATATTTACAGTAAAATTCTATTCTGGAAAAAATATTATGTATATGTTCACAGAAAAATGGACTACTCTAGCTACCAGATGAATTCTGTCTGACTGAATTTAAAAACGTTTATATACAGTTACAAATCTGGCAAAATACATCTCAAGAATATTAGCAGAGATTACCTGCAGGTATGGAATTACAGGTGAGCGTTATTTTCTTCTTTGTATTTTTCTGTAGTTAGTCAATTATTTTTCAAAATGCACATATTACTTTATAACCAATTCAGTGTTTCTTTGTTTTTTTTTTTTTGTTTCTAACATTTATTCCATTTGATCCAATGATTCCTTTCCTACGAAAATACCCTAGAGAAATAGAGCAGGTCAGAAGAATTAACTAAAACAACTTTTCACATAGTGTTATTTAGAATTGCCACAAAAAAAAATTGGAAAGGAGCTAATAACTGACAAACTGAGATTGGTTAGATTATATTACACTTATACATTGGACTACACAGCTATTAATTCATGCCAGAATTTTTTTGATAGATAGTATGTATAGATATAGACAGTATGATCTCTGTGTTGTTTAAAATAACTAGATATATATTTACATATATTTAGGAAAAAGACTTGAGGAAGCACATCAGACTATTATAAGTACAGTAAGTCCCCTACATACGAACCTTCAAGTTGTGAACTTTCAAAGACGCGGACGTGTGTTCGCCTGTCCAATCACGTTAGGCGTGAGTGGAATTGCAGCTTGCCCTCCGTCTCCTGTTGCTGACGATCTTTCAGCTCTACCATCTCCCACCTCCCCTCCCTCCTCCAGTCAGTAACTCTTCTTGCCTGTTCACTCGATGCCAGCCCTGTATGTATGCCAGCTGTTGTACTGTACTACTGTACTTTTCAAGGTACTGTAAGATTAAAAATGTTTTCCTTATTTTTTGTGGTTTTTTTTAAATGTATTATTTGTGTGAAAAGTATTATAAACCTATAACAGTACAGTACTATATAGCTGATTGTATTAGTTGGGTACCTAGGCTAACTTTGTTGGACTTACGAATGTGCACTTGGAACGGAACTCGTTCATATGTAGGGGACTTACTGTAGTTGGTTGTCTCAGGATGATGGGATTGCCTTACCTAAGCGTGATTTCTGGGAGGGTTGAGACGCGGTCTCTTATTCACCTTTCCATTCCCAGGATCTTGTCACTTCTTACAAATATCTACCGAATATGTGAATGTATTATAGGTGGTTTTGATTTTCTTCTCAATACTTTCCTGTATATTCCAAAATTTCTACAATAACATGTTTAATGGCATTATCGCAGTACATTAAAATTTTTTAAAATAAATTTATTTATTTTATTTATTTATCTTTGGCTGCGTTGGGTCTTTGTTGCTGCACGTGGGCTTTCTCTAGTTGTGGCGAGCGGGGGCTACTCTTCGTTGCAGTGCGCTGGCTTCTCATTGCGGTGGCTTCTCTTGTTGCAGAGCACAGGCTCTAGGCGTGCAGGCTTCAGTAGTTGTGGCTCACGGGCTCTAGAGCGCAGGTTCAGTAGTTGTGGCTCACGGGCTTAGTTGCTCCGCAGCATGTGGGATTTCCTAGACCAGGGCTCGAACCCGTGTCCACTGCACTGGCAGGTGGATTCTTAACCACTGCCCTACCAGGGAAGCCCAGTAAGTTAAAATTTTTTAATGAGGAAAAGTACAAAGAAAAGGGAAAACAGTGGAGGAGGTGGTGCAGAAAAATTCATCTTTTCCTAAATTGACTTCATTCTCCTTCCACCGAGCACCTCACCCCCACCTCCCCAGACTGGCCAGGTTTGGGGCTTCCAGACCATCCAAGGCAGAAAACACTGGCACCTGGCCCTATTTCCCTGAGTAGGCGGACCTGGGTGGGCTGGGGGGAGCGTGGCAGTTCTGTTCAGTTTCTCCAGCCAAGCCAGGAGTCCCTGAGCCAGGCCTGGTGCATTTCACTTGTCATCATATTTTGGTCTTGCAGATGTCTAGGCCACCACGGGCATCCTAATTATTTCCTTGGCTGCAGATTCTTTGCCAGCACTGGGAGGCGGTAGCAGGCAGGAGGTGGGCTGGGGGAGACAGACTACTGGAGAGAAGGTTTCATGGAGAAAGGGGATGACAGAGAGAGTAGAGAAATGAGACAAGAGAGCCACCAAGATTCTCTGTTATAATAATAGCAATAGTTACTGCCTTGGGTCTTTCCTGTGTGCCAGGTACTGTGCTAAACGATTTTCATGGATTATTTTCTTTACTCTGCACAAAACCCACATAAGGTAGGATCTGTATTATCATTCCCATTTTACAGATGAGAAAACTGCCTCCGATAGGTGAAGGAGGCCACTGAAGATCACACCATGAGTTAAACTGCAAAGCTCTGAGTTGAACAACACCTAAGGCTCTATTCTTAGCTGTGCCTGGCACCATGTTGCAAAGAGGCATTTCCCAGACAGCTGTGAAGTTGGGGGGGGGGTGTCCAGTGAAACACCTCTGTCTTCTCCATTGGAGTTGAGAAGTCTCCCAGAGAGCAGAAGCTGGAGGCCTTGGGGACCCTGCTCAGCTGAGGCCCTGGGGGCCACCAGAGGGCAGCAGAGGCCTGCACGGGCCAGGACGGCCATGTCCCCGGTTGACTGCAGGCTCCGGGCAGCTGTCCTGACTCAAAACCTGAACTGCCTGTGGCCAAGAATAGCCAGGGGCTGTAGTTCACGTGGGTGCTCCTTCCCAGGGTTTCGAAAGCCCCTCACGTCATCCCTGTCATTTCACAATCCTGCTCACAGAGCACTTTTTCCATCTTCCTCAAACAGGTTCTATCTTGGCCGGTGAGGAGAAGGCTTCAGGGACACACACACTTCCTGCAGACAGCATGTGTGATGCTGGGCTGGGTGCTGGGATTTTAAAAACACCCCGTCAAACAGGTCTTACCCCCAGGGGACACTGTCACAGAAATAAATAACCAAGGTACACTGTGTAAACTGCAATAATGCATATACACGTGAGATGTGGCGTCAGCACACAGTGGGAGACAGAGAGGTGGAATTATATCGTAGGGATTTAGCTCGGAGGTAACCCAAGGGAGTGTGTTCGTCTGTAGGAGTCATCTTTCCCGTGAGTAGAAGCAGAGAAAGAGGCCGAGAATGCTGGTCCAGAAGGGTAAGGGGTCCCAGGTTGAAACATATTAGATGCGATGAGAATGTCAAGTGTTGTAGAAATCATAAAGTGTGCATCTATTAAGTCCTGCATCAGGGTGTGAGTTGGGACAGTGGAAGCAGACCTAACCCGGGCTCAGGAAGCTGGTGGGGGAGGGTGGAGGAGGGTAGTTGGGAGGTGGTTATAGGGTCCGTGGTCAAGGTCACTGGGCTCCAGGACCCCGCAAAGCCAGCTGGGAAGAGACCCAGCCTCTCCTGCCACCCTTTGTTTACAATGGCAGCGACAGTCCTTCATCCCCAGGGATGGCAGAAGAGCTTGGACCAGCCCAGGGGCTGGAGTTCAGTTAACCAAGCCATTCTGGTTAAATAAGGGTCACCCTTAATACATTTAAAATTTTAGACTTTTGGAGTTAGAAATCGTTCTAAAGTATAATCTCATCCATAAATATTTAGTAATATTTAATAATTAATATGGATCAGTCTTTCTACCTTTATATAGTCTCTCTCGCTCTCTCTCTTTTTTTTTTTTTGGCCACTCAGCTTGTAGGATCTTAGTTCCCTGACTAGGGATTGAACCCAGACCCTCAGCAGTGAAAGCACGGAGTCCTAACCACTAAACTGCCAGGAAATTCCCTGTGTTGTCTTCTCTGGGGCATTAATGGATTCCTACTCCACCGGTTTTCTAGAACTAGAAATTAAAGAAGTGAGAGATGGGAACTTCCCTGGGAGTCCAGTGGTTGAGACTCTGTGCTTCCACTGCTGGGGGCGTGGGTTCAATCCCTGGTTAGGGAACTAAGAGATCCTGTAGGCATATAAATAAATTAATTAATTAATTAAAAAAAAAAGTGGGAGCTGGGGCTGAATGAAAATTTGTGACATTAATGTGTTACATTTTTTGGTCACACGTTCCCTCATTTGTGTCTTTTAACATCACTGGGAATATTATTACCATAGATATTCTCATTGGACCAAGGAGGAAACTGAGGCTCTGAGTGAGGCTTAGCCCCATGTGGCTAGTGAGTGGCGAACGGGCCTTCCACGAGGTTCTCTGGTGTTCGGCCCCCAGGCCTCCCTCTTCTCCCCGGGGCTTCTGTGGTGTGGGAAACACCTGGGCAGCTTTGACTTCATTTGTTTGTCCCAACAAAACTGGACTGCTTTTGCGGCATCTTTTCCCCACACCGAAGGCCAATCCCCAAATAACTCCAAGACACTGAAGGGAAAGGGAGAGACCTGTGAGTTGTGGGTGGGTGTAGGACAAAGGCCTATGTAAATGCATTCAGTCGGTAACTCTTTGTTTGAGCCCCAGCTGTGTGCTCAGCATGGGGCAATCGAGTGACTCACCAGCGTGTCCTCATGCCTGTCCCTAAACTCCCCAAGGGCAGGCCCTGGTGACCGCGTGTCTATGGAGGCCCAAGTCACGCCTGAGCTCCACCAGGCTGCCTCGACGTGCCCTCGGGGTGCCCCTCGTCAGAGGAGGAAGTGGGCAGATAGGCTGTGAACCCGTCTGCCAGCCCTGCCCGGTGAGCTCAGTGTGTCTGAGGAGCTCAGAGGAGGGGTCTCGAACCTGCCGGGGGATGGGGGGTAGAGGGGGTCAGTGTGCGGAGATGCGTCACTGACGAGGTGACATGTGAGCTGCCCTCTGAAGGAGGAAAGAAATTCGCCAGGTGGAGGGAGGTCACTCTTGGCAAGAGAACAACGTGCACAAAGCCCAGAGGCTTGGGGGTATGAAGCAGAGAGGATGGTGCGGGTATGAAAGTGCACGTGTGTCTGTGAGAGACGGAGAGACAGAGAGAGAGGCTCCATTCACGTTCACTTAACTTTCTTTGGTCCCTGATGTCCCCCTTGAGCCCCTGCCTCAGGGCTCTTGGCCCAGCTGTGACCTCTGTGGGCCTCTCCCTGCTCCCCTGTGGGCTCAGAGCTTCTGCACTTGAGCCCCACAAGGGCCTCCCTGTTCCCTCAGCAGCTCCCGCCTTGACTTTGTTCTCCCTAAGCCTGCCCTAAGCTTGGCTTCCACCAGGACACTTGATTCCATCCTGTGGCTGGCAGTGGGGTGCGGCCCTCAGAGCAGCTGCGAGGATGGTGTTGACTCCAGATGGAAAGTGTTTCGAGAATCCTGACGTGACATCACACCGTCAGGACATTGCGCTGACGGTAACCGATCTGGGAGCGGCCAGGTGAAGTCATTGCCAACCTTGCCCCTTGTCCAGGGCTGGCTCAGATCAAGGAGCTTGGCTTGGCGGGTGGAGATCTGGAACCAAAGGGTGGCACAGGGAGGGGCCTTCTGGGTGCCCAGACCATCGCCAGGAGCAGCCCAGAGGCAAACGGAAGCCCTTCCTCCGCTTCCTGTGACCTGAGCCCAGCGGAGGCCCCGCACTCACATCCCCGGCTGTGGGCGAGGCTCGTGTTGGCTGCTCTCTGCTCTCCTACCCACCTGGGGCCTCGGCCACCTCTCCTCCCGCAGGCCGGGCCTCCACTCCCAAAGGGCCACTACCGCTCTGCATGTGGCTTCTTTGGCCTCAGCCCTGCTAGCTCTGCTAAGCCGGGCTGAGCCAGGTGAAGAGCGGGGGTTGCCCCAGCCGCCTGCCGGAGGGTGAAAGGGGAGCCCTGCCACAGCTGACATCCGCGCCCGGCCCGGACCCAGGGCTTGTCTTCAAGGCACCATCTGTTGCCTGCGAGGGCTGAGCGGGGACAGGAGGCTGGCACTGGAGCTCAGAAGGCAGGGCTGGGAAGCGGAGGTCCTGGTGGTTTGGGGGTGCCCTTGGGCAGAGAGCGCCCATGTTACCCCCTCGTCTTCTGCCACCATCACCCACTTGTGCAGAGTTCGGACCTGGGGCTGGAGAATAGGAGTTTGAAGCGATCAGCCCCCCAGCTCAGGCTGGCTTTGGCTTCCCCAACATCAAGAGCCTTCCCTTCTGGGGAAGCCAGAGGGCACAGCCAGATGGTCTACAGCCCAGGCAAGCGTCCAGTCCTAGGCATCACAGCGGTCACCGTGGAATCATGAGACTGGAACTGGGCACTGGGCATTGGGCCACAGGATGGGCTGCCTGGGGCTGGTGCCCTGGTTGTCTCTGCCCCTCCCGGGAGCAGGCCAGGCTGAGCACAGAGCCGGACACAGTGGGAGACACCTCGGGGCTGGAACAAACCCCCAGCTGGTCAGGACCCTCAGGACAGGACCGGGTTCACAGGCACTGGGGAGCAAGAGAGCCATCTGGGCCCTTGGCCACCTGCTCCTGCCGCCTGCTGTTTGGAAGGGGCCAGTGGGTTGGAGAGAAGAGAGGAAGGGAAGATGAGGGGATCTGAAGATCAGGAGGGAAAGGGAGACGGAAGAGAAAGACGTGAGAGGTGAGCAGACACAGAGAGGGAGGAGAGGGCGAGGAAGGGCTACAGTAGCAGAAGCTTAACCAAGATGGTGGTTGTTCTTACATACAGATGGAGGTAGGTAGTCCAGGGCTAGAGTGAAAACCAAGGCTTGCGTTCTTTTTTTTTTTTTTTTGCGGTACGCGGGCCTCTCACTGTTGTGGCCTCTCCCGTTGCGGAGCACAGGCTCCGGACGCGCAGGCTCAGCGGCCATGGCTCACGGGCCCAGCCGCTCCGCGGCACGTGGGATCTTCCCGGACCGGGGCACGAACCCGCGTCCCCTACATTGGCAGGCGGACTCTCAACCACTGCGCCACCAGGGAAGCCCATGGCTTGCGTTCTTTTGCCACCACTCCTAACAATTCCAAGCTGCAGCGTGGAGGAAGGGATGGGGGAAGGGCACGCCCCTCGCTTTAGGGACCCAAGTGGGCTTTGCATACGTCGTTTCCCCTGACAGCTCACTGGCCAGAATGTAGTCTCCAGAGCTACATCTAGCTGAAAGAGAAGCCGGGAATCGTCGTCTTTGTTCTGAGCATCCACGTCTCCAGAGTAGAAGGAATGAGAAAGAAGGAAACTGGGGATACAGGGGCAGGAAAATAAAGAGGGGGGGAAGGAGGGTAAAACCCTTCGGAACAGCTTGTGCTCGTGGCTAAACCTGACCTCCCAGCACACCTGGCTCCACCCCAGGGTGGCCAGGTCTAGGGGTTTGTCATAGGCAAGTGCCTTGGGGGCTAGGAGCCCTTCCCCTTCTCAAAGACTGATGAACCTGCTTTTGGGGCCCAGACCTGAAGTGGGCTGGGGCTACTTCAGTGAGGTCTCTGTGGAAGGTCTGCATCTAATAAACGGAAAGAAAATGAAGTGTAGGGTTTTGCTTTCCCACTTAGCCAAGAAGAGGCTCTGGAGTGTACCTGGCAGTCATGAGGAAGGATGTGATAAGTCATACTGAGTCAGACTCTTTCAGGATGTAAGGAAGGCACTTGTCCCGTTTTCCTCAAGGTACGTGAAGGTACATAAAACATGGGACCATCTCACATTATCAACTAGATTGCTCTGGATCACAAGTAACAGTAAACTCAACCAAAATATTCAATAAGAGCACTTATTATGTCCCCAAAACAAGAAGTCCAGAGGAGGGTAGTTCCAGGATCGGTTAATTCAAGAGCTCTGTGATGTCTGGGCTCTGATTCCATTTCCCAGAAATTCTCATAGCTTTTCTGTTTGGTTGTAAGATGGCAGCTGGACTTCCAAGCATTATGTCCTCCTAAAATTGCTTTCAAAGGAAGTATTTTCCTCACCAGTGTCATTGTATCTGAAAGGATAACATTTCCCAGAACCTCTCCATCAGAATTCCCCTCCTTTTGGCCAGACTGGTTTACATCTCTGTCCCCCAATCAAATACTGGCAAGGGGGAATGGGATTACCCCTTCCCATGGGATGGTTGGTTTAGGCCAATCATGATTCATCATCTGGGGCCCACCTTCTCTGAGTACACTGCACCTGGATTCTCAACAGACAAGTTCTGTTGTCAAAGAAATAGGGCACCATGTTTTAGGGAGCCATGGCTCTTGGTTAGGCTTAGGGCAGACATTACTAATCACTTATAGCTCTCTTTCTTTGACAGTCATTGTCAATCAAAGTTGGCACAGGAGATAAAGCATGTGTCATCTCGGCCTTAGATAATGTGAAGTAAGGGAGCAATAATTCAGGGTATCTTTAGTGACCCAGTCATCTTATTGACTCACATGGTGTCTTTAAATATGTCTACAAATTCTTTGACAATCTTTCCTTCAAAAAGTGGCAGCATATTCCCCTCCCCTTGAGCAGGGGCTGGACCTGGTGACTCATTTCTAATGAACAGAAAATGGCAAAAGGGATGGTGTGTGAATTGCGAGACTAGATATAAAAGGCAGTGGAGGTTTTGCTCTGTTCTCTCTTGGATCACTTGCCCTGGGGAGGCCAGCCATAATGCCATGAGAGCACTCCAGCAGCCCTACAAAGAAGTCCATGCGGGGAGGAACTGAGACCTTCTACCAACAATCATGTGAGGGAGCCATGCTGGAAGTGGATCTTCCAGTCCCAGTCAAGTCTTCAGATGACTGCAGTCCCGGCCAACATCTTCTCAAACTTTGGGGTTTGAGAAACCCCAAACCAGAGCCCTCCAGCTAAGCCACTCTCAAACTCCTGACTTTCCCACAGAAACTATGAGATAATAAATGTTTATTGTTTGAAGCCACCAAGTTTTGGGGTAATTCGTTGTGCAGCCAGAGCTGGGACTAGGGCAAAGCAAGTGAGGAACCCAACCGTGAAAATGAGTGCCTCCTTAGACTCTGTGCCCTGGCTTCCTCACTGGCCTCACCTTAGTCCCAACCTTGTGTCCAGCAGTATGTAAACCTCCATGCCCCTTTCCCCGTCCCAACATTCTCCAGCTTGTACTTGGGTGTCCTGGGGTTCTGAAGAAGCTGGTTCCTTCTCAGGGTCCAAGGGTGGAGGATGCGACTAAGCCTGTCAGCACATTCCAGTACCCTTAGGTCAAGGTGACAGGATCAGTTGTAGCATGTGACCCCCTCCTGTCCAATCAGAGTAGATGTCAAGCCTTTTGCTAGGGATGCTGGGTCAGATATGATTCCACTCTTGTGACTGAATAAGGTAAATGTAATCATGGGACTTCTGGTAGCTTTTTGGGGACCTCTGAGGGGAGTCAGTTTGGGGATAAAGCTGTTAGCAGGATACAAGAAACTGGGTCCTTGGTAATATTGTTCAGCTGCTAGATTAACACCTACCTAAAGCCAGCCTCCTTTCAGAACTTTTCAGCCCACTGAGCTAAGAATTTCCCTTTAAAACATTTAAACCAGTTTGAGTCTGGTTTTCTGTTACAGGCAAAGGAAAGCCCAAATGTGATGTTAAACACACAGAGAAGACCCCACATTGGTTACTCACAGAGATGCTGCC
Source organism: Hyperoodon ampullatus (assembly GCF_949752795.1). Taxonomy (NCBI): domain Eukaryota; kingdom Metazoa; phylum Chordata; class Mammalia; order Artiodactyla; family Ziphiidae; genus Hyperoodon; species Hyperoodon ampullatus. The sequence goes on from NC_136928.1 coordinate 9,954,206, forward strand.
AAGGATCCAGCTGTTTCACACTGTGCAGAGTAAGTATCCAGATGTTCCGTCGAATGTTCTTGTTTCAGCCAGATGTTGAGTATCTTGTAGATGGAGGGTTAACATGATTTAATGCTTAAAAGCAAATACTCCTCCTTTCTCCTCCCTCCCCTGCCCCCCATCTGGTGCCTTCCCTCTCCTAGTCTCCTCCAGATAGTCATGTCCCACCCGAATCCTCAGGTAGGTGCTATGATTTGTATCATGTGGTACCGCCTACCCCACTTGTCTCCTTCCTCCACAGTTATCTGGACCAGGAATTGGTATCTAGCCCACAGAGCCAGTCTAGACGCTGGGCAACAACCCACGTGTGGCCTGGCATGAAGAGGCGAGCTGGGGCAATCAGAGTCTTTCTTTGTCTCTCTGAACTGAGATGTCTTGAAGAAGGAAGTGGTTCCAGGCAGGGCCACGGAGCAGGGACGGGGCCATGGGAGAACGTTAAGCTAGCAAAAGGTATGCAGGGAGCAGAAATGAGAGGCAGGTGAGGCTACAAGGAGAGAAGAATTATCCTAGAGTCCGTGGAAGGAATAACCGACTCCCTGACAGAGGGAGTGAGCTACAGAGAAAGAGATGGAGAACAGTTAGTCAGGATAGGCTAGATTCTGCCGTGGGAACAAACATCCCCCAAATCTCAGTGGCTTAACCCAACAAGAGTTTTTTCCTGACCGTACACGACTTGTCCATCACCGGTGAGCAGGGAAGGCTCTGCTCACTGTCGTTGTGTGAGAACTCAGGCCAACAGAGGCTCCACTTTGACCCGGGTTTCCACGATTGCAGAGGTGGGGGAAGGAAATTCAGCCAATGACATGTCAGCTCTTAAGGCTTCTGTCCAGAGGTGACACATGCCCCTTCTGCTTACAATTCGTTGGCTAAAGCAAATCTCATGGCTGTGCCTAATTTTAAAGGTAGAAGAGTCGTGTGATGCTACTGTATGCATGGAAAGAGGAAAATTTTGAGTATTTGTGACCAGCCTTATTGATGTCCACAGAGAGGGGAGCTGGTCCCTAGAGCAGCCTCAGATCCCACAGGTCCAGATTTCACGAGGCCCTGCCATACTATGGATTGTATTCACATAACATCCCCATCGCCCTGTTTGTCCCACACGTGCCTTGCAATGCCCATCATCCTCCACACATACATTTGTTTGTTTCTTGCAAATTAAGACCTCCCTCCTGGGACTTCATATTTCCTTTGAATGCTCCTCTCCCACTTGGGGACTCCCTTCCTCAAAAGCAAAACGTTGGGAACTCTCTGGCGGTCCAGTGGTTAGGACTCCGCACTCTCATTGCCGAGGGCCCGGGTTCGATCCCTGGTCAGGGAGCTAAAATCCTACAAGCAGTGAGGTGCAGCCAAAGAAAGAAAGCCTAAAACCAGTACAAACCATCTTTGTGTCTCTGTTTTATAACAAGGTGGGGATCTACAGGCCCTCCTGCCTCAGGAATGTCAGAGAAGGCTTCGGAGAAACTCTATTTGCACGTGAAGACTTCGTAGGCTCCCCTGGCAGGGAATGCCATATCTATGAAGTTTTCTAGTTCTTACTATGTGCCAAGCACTGTGCCAAGAACTTTGCCTGAATTCTCTCATTTAAAATACTTTTTGACCTCACTTTGCAGATGAAGGAACTATGGCATAGAAACTGTGGCAACTCCCTTGAGGTCTGATTTTCGTATCTATGCTCCTCACATTATAGTATATGTCCAAGACAGATGGTGAGGTGGGCTTTGGGGCTGATGGGCCAGCCTGGGGGACCAAGGTTAATCTTTGAGGAGAAGATAAGGGGAGGGGGAAGCTGCCTCAGGTGGGTAGAGAGCTTACCTCCAAGGAGGAAAGACATACTTAGTGGGGCAGGGTGTGGTATCCTTCAGATGCCCTTGGGCCCAGACTCAAGTCCCACTTGGAGAAGATTGAGAGATTGAAAGAGAATAAGCTGTTTTTGATTGAGCACATATAGTGACCAAATTGTGGTCTCTAAGCATCTTTTCTCACTGAAAGGAACCAAGGCTTCTTGGAGAATGGGCTGTTTCCAGGTCCAGAGCAACAATTATATAAGATAAGCCCAGAGCATCTTTTATTAGAAGGCAAGACAGCTGTCAAACACCACTGAGGTCGTGTCAAAAGGACTCAGATGCCAGACTGAAGGATCTCCTCCTGGGTAAAATGGGATCATTTGAGTATCAAATACAAAACTGAACACACGAAAACCCTGCAATGACTTGAAACACATCAACTATATATATATATATATATATATATATATATATATATATATATATATATATATATATATATTTTTTTTTTTTTTCGGTACACTGGCCTCTCACTGTTGTGGCCTCTCCCGTCGTGGAGCACAGGCTCCGGACGCGCAGGCTCAGCGGCCATGGCTCACGGGCCCAGCCGCTCCGCGGTACGTGGGATCTTCCCGGACCAGGGCACGAACCCGTGTTCCCTGCATTGGCAGGTGGACTCTCAACCACTGCGCCACCAGGGAAGCCCCACGTCAAATATTTTTTAAAGTCCATGAATTAAAATATGATGATAATAAAAAAACATTTGGAGGCTGCTTAGAGAAAACTAACTCACTCTTCTGAGAAGTGATAAATAAAGGGAAAAAAGTTTTCAAAAAGCTGCCTGTGGGGCATCCCAATGATACAGTGAAGTTAAGGATTAGTTGAAAGGCTTCCCATGTACTCTCCAAACCTGCCTCTGGCTTTTTCCGGGCCTGAATTTCCACCATTAGAGACTCATTTCTTTGAGGTTACAAATGTCCTGAATCGGAGTCAGAGTAACCTTGGGAAAGGTTTGTTAACTACTTTCCTCACAGATTGTGATAGAGGAAAAGTGGTGAGTCCTATGGTTCCTGGAGTCTGAGCAGGTAGGGGTACAGCCAGAGAAGAAGGGCTGGAGGGGAAAGATCTTGGAACCATCGTGGAGGGCAGGAGAACCCCCTGGGCTGGCCTTCCAGAGTGCAGCTCCTCGGTAGCCCAGTCAGATGAGGTCTGGTCCAGCAGGTGGAAAGAATGTCAGAGATGTACATTTATTCTACACCCCAGGGGATTCAAACATGGCTGTCCTGCTACATTTTCTGGGGGACACAGGACCACGGTTCCCGAATCTCTCCTACTGGCTGTGTGACTTCCTGCTCCGGCAGCTCTGGACTGTCACAGCTGAGCACTTACAGCCTCTGCAGACTTCACCAGGCCCCTCACCCTAGGACCTCTTCGTTACTGCCAGGTGAAGACTTTAAGATGCCAGGCCCTTCCCTGTGTGGGAAAGCTGGCACTATGGGGCAGGGACACAGCCCCATGGGTCCCAGCGTGAGCTCTGAGCTGCCAGCCCTCACCGCCTCTCACAGCTTCCCATGGGACAGCTCGCTCACTCAGGGCCCCTGGCTCTCGACCACACTTCTCGGGCTCTGCCGGACCCAGGAGCCTATATCCCAGCCCAGGCCCTGAGACGCCCTCAGGCCTGGGATTCCTCTTTCCTCCCCAGTTCCCTCACGGGACCCTTGTCCCTGGGCAGGGGGTTGTTTGCAGCCCTGCTCACTGGCTCTGTGGCTGAGCCAGATCGTGGCCAGGCTACGCTCACTCTGGAGTCTGCTAAGCATCCTCACCGACCCCTTTCCTACCCTACCACCCCACCGAGCCTCTCCCTGTCCCTCGGGCCTCTCCCGTCCCTCCCTCCCTGCTTTGTGGTTCTCTCCCACTGAGATGAGCCCCCGGATTCCAGGCCCGAGTCCACCCCTCCCTAGTTACACTCCTCAGCCCACCTCTTCCCCAGGGACTGAGCAACCAGTTTGGGGCTGACCTTCCAAGTCTGGTCCCCACACGCCCAGCCCTGACTATTGGGTCCTGGCTGAGCGCCCCCATCCTGACACCTGGCCTTTGCCTGACCCCATGGGTAAACTTGGGCGCCAGCCTCAGCCCTCCCTGGCTGGCCTGTCCCCCAGCCCCCGAGCCTGGGTTATGACATCTTTCCACTGAGCGGCTCTTATTTGGAGAAGGCAAACACGCCAGCACATGCACACACGCACCCCTCCTCGCCCTGACGCCACACGCGCTGGCGTGAAAATCCGGCTGGCCGTGTTTATTTTTCTTCCTTTAATTTCCCCTTTAGAACAAACACCAGTCCTGTAACACAGACCACCCTCTCCTTTCAGATCCGCAGCCTCCCGCCCCCCACCCCCGTCCTCCCGGCGCAGCTGTGAATGAGAACAGAGTAAGTCTTTTAGCAGGAGGCAGTGGCCTGAATGAATTGATACCAGCCTCCAAGCCAGCAGGGAAGGAGGGCTTGTGAGCATGTGCGTTTGCTTCTTAGAAAATCTTTGCACATCCCCAAGCTCCTATTTTTCCCTGGGCCTTGGAGCAAATGCTTCCCCACCTCACCCCCCTCCGTTCACATTTGATTTGAATTCCTTTTTGGTCCCTTGCATTTTGTTTTCTGTTTTCTACAAGGGAGCCTGAATCAGGGCCTCAGAAAAACAAGGCCGGGCTGCCAACTGGAAATGTTTGCTCTGGGGGCGAGTTCGGAGGCTGGCGTCAGGCGGGGCAAGATCCGTGCCAGTGGAATGTGATTTGGGGGGGAAGCTGCAGGTCACTCAATCGCTGGCAGCCCGCCCGGGAGCAACTGAATGCTTTCTGAGCTCTGTGTGTGTGTGTGTGTGTAGACTTCTTTTCCTCATGCAAACAGAGCCCTGGAGACGTGGAGACAGAATCATTAGGAAGAAACTAGACAGAGGTTTGGAAAATCAGGGGAACCAGCGAGATTAGGTGGGTGGGGGGAGGGAAGAGGATGCCAGGATCTGTGTGGCTACTTTATCCAGCACCCATTGTGTTCTCTGCCTAAAGCTGGGGGTTCTCAGGAGCAAGGGGAGGTACAGACCACCCTGGCCCCCGGTGACCCGTAGGCTCTTTGGAGAAACAAGGCTCCCAGGACAGGGCACAGTCAGGCCAGCCTGGAAGTTCCCCCGAGCAGGCTGCATGATGGCTGAGGGTGTTCAGGGTAGGCTTCCTGGAGGAGGTGTGGTAGAGTCCCAGCCCTGAAGCAAGAAGTACAGCTCTTCCTCTGCTTACAATGGGGTTACGTCCTAATACACCCATCAGAAGCTGAAAGTGCTGTTAAGTCGAAAATGCATTTAATACAGCCAACCTACTAAACTTCACAGCCTAGCCTAGCCTACCTTAAACGTGCTGAGAACACTCCATTAGCCTACACAAACCTATTTTGGCAAACACAAAACCTATTTTATAATAGAGTATTGTCTATCTTATGTAATGTATGGAATCCTGGACTGAAAGTGAAAAACAGAAGTTGTCTGGGTACAGAATGGTTGTGCGTTGGTGTGATCGCGGGGCTGGCTGGGAGCTGCGGCTGCGGCTGCCCAGCATCTCAAGAGAGTATGTACCGCATGTACAGGAAAAGCACAAAATTCAAAATTCCAAGAACAGTTTCTACTGAATGTGTATCACTTTCGCACCGTCATAAAATCGAAAAATCTTAAGTTGAACCATGGAAAGTCAGGGACCGTATGTATTGCATTGAAAGGGAAGGAGAGGTGTTCAGGAGACTGTTAGTAGCTCCACGGGCCAAGCCTGTGCCGAGCCCTTTACAAGGACGATACCTTATCCTCCCAACAAACCATGAGGGTCATGGATCTTTCTATCCGACATTGCAAAGGAGGAAACTGAGGCCCAGAGCAATTAGGGAACTTGGCCAAGCTCCTAGCTTGTATGTGGTCAGGCAGGGTCAGCTCAGAGCTGTCCTACGTGAAAGCATGACTTCTCCCCACTGCTGAGGGTCTTTTCCCACTTAGCCAAGTTCTCTGAGTAAGGGCCTGTTTTTGTTTTTCTATTTTTTTGTCCCTGGAAAAAGAACTGTTCAATTTGAGTTGGGCATCTAAGATGCCAAGGTAGACTTTCCAGAGGGCAGTGTGACAAGCGCTGGGAGATCCGAGAGGAACTTGCTTTGTCTCACCATTCCCAGGAGGTGACGGCTGGCAGTCCTGCCAGGGTGCCTAGCAAGCCAGGCCTCTCCAACAGCCTGGCTCACCTTATTAATGACCTGTGTCCCCTCCCGCACTCCTCAGCATCCCCCCGTCACATGCCAAGTTCTTTCCCACCCCAAATGTTCACCGTGGGACTGCCCCCTTCAGGGGTCTTCAGAAGTTATCTGCTACTCTGAGTAGTGCATGAAACCCAGGTGGACCAGAGAGAATGGTTTTATCCAGGGCAACGAGCATGACCCAAGAGCTGGAGTCGGTGGACCCAGGGGTACCAGTACTTCTCAGTGATGTCAAGCTAGTCTGTCTCCTGAGGGGTGGTTTGTATGTTCCCTGAGCTGTCATAGATAGGAGGAGAGAATCTAAGATGCAGAGTTGATATACAGGTTTTGGTGGGAGGGTGGGTGTCTGACCCACTTCAGAAGGATTCTTGGTCAGAGAAAGCAGAGTCTATTGCAGGGTCTCTCCCAGACTCGGGAGAGGAGAAGGAAATAAGCCAGGCTTGGCAGGGAGGAGAAGATAGGGGCGAGGGAGTGAAGTAATGGACAGGATGGTTAGACCCAAGCTCATCTGGTAGAGACCAGATGGATAGTTGTCCATTTGATTAGAGTGACTCCACTGGCCATTTGGGGATTTTATTGTCCTGAGGCCAAATAGTTGGTGAGTCTCACCCACTGATTCTTTTTGACCATCTAACCATTAGTGTTAGGTAAACACTGGCGTCGGGGTCACCTGGGCCTGCCAGATCATCTTCATTGGTTGAACTGACTTAATCCCGTGAGATGACTGATTTTACCAGTTATTTCCAGGAAACAGGCAATTGACTGTATTAACCAAACCCAATCATTGTTTTGGTTTTTCAGAGACAGTCTTTGGATCTGACATCTTTGGACCTCAGAGGTATTTAGGCTCCCTGCTACTTACCAACAACAGCCAGCCCCCAAGAAGGCTGGGGAAGACCTTACAAACAATGGGCTTTGGGACTCAGTCTCCCCCATCAATAAAATGCGAAGGCTGGACTAGACCAGGAGTGGTCAACACCTGGCATGAATACTGCCCTCTTCCTCTTTCATCCATGGCAGACATTGCTAATCAATTACAGCACTCATTCCCATGGGACCCAGATCCAGCCTCAGAGTCCTTTTCAACACAGGGCTTCAAGCAGCCCCTACCAATCAATTAGATTTGGCATGCATGATAAAAAGCATTTGTCCTTTGGGAGATTGGGATTGACCTATATACACTAATATGTATAAAATAGATAACTAATAAGAACCTGCTGTATAAAAAGAAAATAAAATTAAAAAAAAAAAGAGAGAGAAAAAATAGTATTTGGCCTCCGGGCACTAGATGGTCTCCAAGCCTCCCTCCAGCTGTGCCCATCTAGGATTGCAACTGATTAGGCGTCTGAGGACTCAGCCTGGAGACCAGCAGATCAACAGCTGTCACTGGGGCTTCCCAGGTCTGTGGGGCTGCCCTTGAGCTGGGCCGTGGACGAGCCAGTACCTTTTTAATTTTCCACATTGCTAATAAATGTGCATTGCGTCAGCTCCGTCCTGCCCCTCATGTGCTCCGGCTGCCGCCATCAGAGGGGACTTTTCTAGAGAGCTGTAAAAATAGTTTTTTAAGGAGCCTGTAAAGAAGAAGTAGCCAAACCTTTTTGGTTTCCTTTCTTTTCTGAGGGAATGGGGGAGATGGGTAGGGAATACTTCACAATGAAGGAATGTGCTCCTTGGGGAATTTAATGTTGTTTTCCTAAAAAAAAAAAAAAAAAAGAAGAAGAAGAAGAACTTATCATACACTGGTTTCACATCTAGCCACAGAGCACGCCCGTGAGGACTGGTAACAGCTCCCGGGAGATCACTGGCTTAAGCCAGGTCTTGTTAGGCCGTTGACAACTAGGTCCTGATGAGGAAAGCACTAATGGGCCTCTGGCTCGCTCCCCGCCCGACCCCTGGCTGATCCAGCTTCGGTGTTCCAGTGGGATTGATGGCTTCGTGACAGCGCTTCTCTTGCCTGCAATGGGGGTTAGGCCTGCAGGAGAGTTTTCTCTCTAGCGAGTGAATGTTTCATTTTCCCCCATTGTGCTCTGGGTTCGGAAGAGGCTTAAGACAAATGCTAAGATGCTGGGGATGGGAAGATCTCGGGGTAGGTGGGTGCCATCACCTTCTCACTCTTCCCATTTTATAGATGAAGAAACTGAGGCTTGGGACTTCCCTGGTGGTCCAGTGGTTAAGACTCTCCGCTTCCAATGCAGGGGGCGCAGTTTCGATCCCTGGTCAGGAACTAGGATCCCACATGCCACGCTGCGTGGCCAAAAAAGAAAAGAAAAGAAAGTGAGGCTTGCAGGGGGCAGGGGACAGGGGAAGCAGGTGCCCAAGGGAAGGGTACATAGTTGGCCCTGGGAAGAGAATGTATCTTTTGACTCCCAGACCAGAAAGTCAAAGCTGCAGGATAACTCTGATAATGTCCTGCCCAGAATTTCTTTTCTTTTTTTTTTCTTTTTTTTGCGGTACGCTGGCCTCTCACTGTTGTGGCCTCTCCCATTGCGGAGCACAGGCTCCGGACGTGCAGGCTCAGCAGCCATGGCTCACGGGCCCAGCCGCTCTGAGGCATGTGGGATCTTCCCAGACCGGGGCACGAACCCGTGTCTCCCGCATTGGCAGGCGGACTCTCAACCACTGTGCCACCAGGGAAGCCCCATGCCCAGAATTTCTTGAACCTGGGTAATGTGTGCTCCTGTCTCGAAAGGTGACACACTGTCACAGAGCCCTAAGACATAGTTATACACTTATGCTTTATGCTTTTAATTCTTATGTAACCATAAATGGAAATAAGTTAATAAATTAATAAACAAAACTACAAAGGTGATAAAATTCACATTACCAACACGGAGTTATGATGCATAATGTCGTTTTGCTGAAACAGAGCCCATAGCGCATAGAGGAGGAACAGAGAAGAAGCCACAGAAGACTCTGGACTTTCCCCATCAGAGGCCGTGGGAATGAAGGAATCTGGGGGACAGCGAGGTGTCGGGGAGGGAAGAGGACCAGAGAGGGCAGGGCCGGGTCAGATGCTGGTCAGAGGAAGCAGAGAGCCTGGAGACTCAGCTGCTTCGGGCAGCCCTCGTGTCCTCCTGGGGGTGTGCTCGCCCCGCACAGCCTGGCTTGCTGTGTTGCTTTCTTGAGGAAGTCTCCTTGAGGCTCAGATGTCCCCTCACTTCTTAGCGGATCCATGACAGTCAGGGCGGTGCCACGTGACCATCCCCTCTCTCCCCTGCCATCTTACCAGCCACTGGGACGAACCTTCTCTAGGCTGCGTAAGGAAGCAGGCGCCGCTCCTTCCTGCCACTTTCTATCTCCTTTGGGTGGCAACGCAGACCATAAACGTGATGCGTAAGTGTGTGACAAGGAGAAAAGGGCTGGTGGTCGTTCCGGTTGTAAGTGGGTAGTGATGGGAGGCCTTAACGAGGAGGTGACATAACAGGAGGCTGGGTGGAGGTAAGGCAGTGAGCCATGGACATTTGTCAGGCAAGTGGTCTGCCTGGCCAGATCTCATTGACCTTCCAGCCTGGTTCAAATGCCTCTTCTTTCGGGAAGTCTTCCAGAGCGGTTCTGCCGCGCTCGGAATTCCTACAGCTTTCCCTACAGAGTGTATCACTTCGTGCTGTGTTTATGGCTCTTAACAGGTTTGTATTATTTCTCTACTGGACCTGGAATGCCTTGAGGTGGATACCTCGTGCCCTGTCCCCAGATGTTAGCTCCGTGAGGCAGCGGTTTTTGCTCTGTTCACTGCTGTATCCCTCAGTAGCTGTCTTTGTGCTGTAGGTGTAGACAGCCTCAGTAGGTGTCTACAAATGTGTGTTGAATTGTCACAGGTGGACCAAGTTGGAGATGGGAATCACTTGAGCTCCTGATGGCACACACCTCATCTCTGTGACCCAGTCCCATTGTGAGGCCTGGCTTGGCCCAAGGTTTGTCAAGTGAATGAATGACTGTTGATTTGCACCCATTGTCCCCCACTTTGTTTATCAGGCCAGGAGACACGAAACCAGAGAAAAGAGAGTGAATTGGACGAACCACCAGTTCCCGGTGGTCAGAGCAGCTGTCCCTGGGACATGATCAACTCTGGATCCACTGGTTTCTTCTGCTAAAGCACCTGGTTGACTAGCTGAGTAAGACCTGGTCCAAACTGAGCAGAGAGCCTTCAGTCATTCAGTAAATATTTATTGAGTGCCTAGTGTATACCAAGATTGTTCTAGATCCTGGGATAGAGCGGTGAACAAGGCAGGTAAAAACCCCTGCCCTCATGGAGCTGACATTCTAGTGGGGGAGACAAATAAACAAAAAACCCAGTTATACACCTACAGACATAATATGTCAGATAATGGTAAGTACTTGAAAAATTAAAGCAGGGAAGAGGGAGAGATATTGAAGAGGAGGGTATATGGGGTGCCCAGGGACAACCTCACTGAGAAGGTGACATAGAAACACCAGAAGGGGGTGAGGGAGGAAGCCACGAGTCTACCTGGGCTACCTGGCATTCCAGGCCAGAGGAACAGCCAGTGCAAAGACCCTGAGGCGGGAGGGAGCTTGCTGGGTAAGTAGCAAGAAGCCCCGTGTGGTGAGAGCAGAGGGATGGGGCGGGTGGTGGGGGAGGACCGAGGGGATGGACCAGACGCCAACCGTGGCTCCTGCTCGAATGTTCCAGTCCTCTATTGCTTGCATACCAAACCACGCCAAAATGTAGTGGCTTAACACAACAATTCAGGATTCATTCCCATGGTTCTGGGGGTTGACCGGGCTCAGCTGGGCGGTCCTTGCTTAGGTTTTCCCATGTGGCTGTAGCCAGATAGAGGTTGGAGCTGGGGGCATCTGAAGGCTCCCCTGGGCCAGGTGTCCAGGTGCCTTCCTCACTCACAGGTCAGGCACCACGGTGCTCCCCATGAGGCCCCTCTCTCCAGCAGAGTAACCTGGACTGCTCACACAGTGTCTCAGGGCTCCCACTGGCAGGAAGCTGAAACAGCCAGTGCCCTTAAAAGCACAGTGTCACTTCCACTGCCTCAGGCCTCCGTTAGCCAAGGCAGTGCGGGTTCCCGGGATGGAGGAACAGACCCCTGTCTCCAAGCTTGCAGGGGGAGAGGATTGCTGGCAGCTCCTAACACATCTGAGAAAAATAGGAAGTCACGGAGAGGTTTTGAGCAGAGGAATGACATGATGTGTCCTAGGTTTCAAAGGACATCTGGCCAACTGTGTGGGAACCTGGCACCTGCCAGCCTGTTGTGCCAGCCTCCTTCTGGGGCTTGTTGAACCCCTTCTCTCCTGAGCCAATCCTCCCGTTTCCTCCCTGACCACAGGAGCCAGGACTAAGTGCACCCCACGGGCTCTGCCTGTTGCAGGGGAAACTGCTCCATTAACCACAGAGCACGTGCTCGGGGCTGAGAAGGTGCACCCTGGCCCATCCCAGAGAGGGAGCCCCAGAGGGGGGCTGCTGAAGGCCTTCCTTATCCAGCCCCTTTCCCAGCCCCAAAGACTCTCTGAATTTCCCACAGCGGGGATGGTCACTTGGATAGGGAGAGGTGGGAAGGAAGACTGGAGAGTGAGTCTGGAACAGCTTTCTGCCTGGATGTCTCGTTTCTGTCTTCTGGATCCAGCATCCTGCTGGTTAATGGTGGCAGTGCAGACTCTGCGACTGAAAGGTAGGGAGGAAGCTTGGGGGCCACCAGGCTGACGGTATTCTACTTTCTGCCCACTCCCTTGGGTGGTCCTATCCAGGGTGGCTATGAGCACAACTCTGGAAGGCACTGATCACTTGCGTTCTGTTGCCTTCTGGCAGTCTAATTTCTGTTCTTCCTCCCTTTCTCGAATGGATGACACACCCACTTTGGAACAATCTAGACAGCCAGAAATAGGAACTGCGGATTCAGGAATGTAGTGTTCCATGTAGCAAGTATCCAAGGTTCCGTCCCATTTGGCCAAGAAGATGGCAATCTTGAGATGTCACCCTGCAGAGCTATCCTGTCCTCACCCATGGGTGGTGCATATGCACTAAGGAATTGCTGGGCGGGTTCCACCCAGCAGTGCTAGGTACCTGGATAAGACCTGGGATCCATATGCCTGAGACCATCAAATGTCCAGAGGCACTGCCCCTGCCATCTGACCCTGACCTGGAAGGAGCTGGAGGGTCACTGAGCTAGTCCAAAGGAGGACAGTGGCTTCCCTTGAGAAGAGGAGAGCAAGAAGCTCACCCAGGCTGGTGGCACATGCAGGGACAGCCAGGCTTCCAGAGAGGCCAGCCCTGTAGGTGGCCCAGTGGCTCACCTCCCCAGGTGCTTCTCACTGAGGTCTCAGGAGGCAGCAAAACACAATGGTTCAAAGCTTAAGTTTTTGGGTCCGTTGGCCTGCGTTCAAATCCTACTTCTGTTATTTCCTTTCCATTGGCAAGTTTTTGTTTTGTTTTGTTTTTTGGTCTAGGAGCCTCAGTTTCCTTATCTGTAGAATGGGTTTACTTCCCTGGGTTGTTATAAGGATTTAGTGAAATAGAGCCTGTAGTCACTCCCTGTGTGGTGGTGAGTTCTGCTGCCTGACTTTCTAACATTTGTTCCCAGTGGCCTAAGCCCTAAGCTCTTGCCTTCACTTCCCTTTCTAGTTTCATTCCTATTCCCTGGACCGGCCATACAGGGGATATGGAACCTCCCAGTGGCACGATCATGCTAGCCCAGAGTAACGTCAAACACTTGATTCAGTGGGGGATTTTTTTTTTTTTTTGCGGTATGTGAGCCTCTCACTGTTGTGGCCTCTCCCGTTGCGGAGCACAGGCTCCGGACACGCAGGCTCAGCGGCCATGGCTCACGGGCCCAGCTGCTGCGCGGCATGTGGGATCTTCCCGAACCGGGGCACGAACCCGTGTGCCCTGCATCGGCAGGCGGACTCTCAACCACTGTGCCACCAGGGAAGCCCCGTGGGGGATGTTTTTAATGTAGGGCATAGGTTTTCTTTGGATGTCCGTGTTGTCCCATTCCAAACAGGGGGTGAGATCACCTGGAGCCTGGAGAACCTTTTTATCCTGGAAATTCTATGAATTCACAAAATCCAAATTGCTGTCATTGCAGGGCTACCACTCCTGGCTCTAAATCCTTGCGGGGAGGCGGCTATGTTGTGTGTAGTCCAGACAATGTCATACCACCAGGGGGTGCTAGCAGGCTGGTCTCCCTCCACTTCTCCAGGAGGCTGAGGGAAGGGAGCCCTGGGTGGCCAGTTTGCCCTTAGGCTGGGGGACCTTGGGCAGTTAGCCTGGACTTCGAAGGTCTGCCACCTGGTGGGCTGAGAATCACAATAACAGGGACCCTTCACATCACTTGGGCCCTCCTGTTCCGGTACATGGCATTCCATCTTATGACTAAGGAGATAACGCCCAGATAACAAACTGCGGCTCAGAGAGGTGAAGGGGCTGCTCAAGGCCACACAGCTGGTGAGTGGCAAAGCACTAGGCTAGCCTGATGCCAACCCCTGGGCCGCGCGACTTGACCAGCTGGAGAGGCAGCATGGCGAGGGGGAAGGAGCGTGTCCTGGGAGACTGACTGGGTCTGAGTCTCCTTCTCCCTCCACCCAGTGCAGATGGCCACTCCTATCCACTCCCTTCTCTTCCTCCCACCCCTTGGGATCTCAGTGACCTTCTCCTCTGTTTTGGAAGAGTTGGTGACAGGCTCAGGATCAGCATGAGTGGAGCCTTCGCGATTCAACCAAGACACGTGATTTTCCTGGAGCACAGCCTGGCCTCTTGAGGGACAATTTTCAGTCCTGCCAAGAGACTTCTGCACGCCCTAACTAGTCATGGACACCCCAGCCTGCAAGTGCACCCCGAGCCTGGGGGGAAAAGCTGGGATGCAAGGCGCCTCGGCAGCTGTGCTAACCCAGGATGCGTAAGGCCACCGTCATTCTACTTACATACCAGGCTCAGTGCTGTACTTGCAGCCTCACTTAATCCTCCTGCCAGCCCAATGAGACAATATTACGATCTCCATTTTACAGAGGGGGAAACTGAGGCTCAGAGAGGACCTCAGCAGCTCTGGAGAGGGGGTCTTGGCTTTCCCCCCAACTCTGCCACCGTCTGGCTGGGTGCATGAGGAGTGGGTAGGCTGGGGTCTCAGCTTCTGCTTGGGATCTGGAGAATGTCAAGGGCATGAAGCCTTCAGCAAAAGTTTCCTGGAAGACAGGGAGGAAGGAAACAGTGGCTTTTCGGGAGCTCACAAACCCAGGGGTTCAGGCAGGACCTCAGTGGAGGACAAGTTGCAGCAATTCTTGTGAGTGACCACGTGCAGAGGCCAGCAAGAGTGACAGGCGGCTGTGCTGACCAGCCAAGGCTTACAGGACCGGGGGAGACTGGAGCCAGTCATCAGAGAGTGAGAAGAGTGTTCTCTTCAGAGGGTCCCGGGCTGGTGGGGGAAACAGAAGGAGAATGGGGACTCCTCTCTGGGGCTTACCCTTGGTCTTCAGGAGAGAGATAAGGTATGGGAAGATGCTGGGTGCCCAGGGAAGGGGGTGCCTCAGGAAGCACACATTTTATGATGCCGGGACCCATCCCGGTGGAAAAAATGAGGTTTTGCATTTACCATAGTCAGAAAACTGCATGCCTCTGCGTGTGTCCCTGTGTGAATGTCGACGTGTGAAGGGATGTTTGAAGTCTTATGTCAAAGCCCTTTTACATCTGTGATCTCTTTTTATTTCCCCAACTATCTTGAGAGGTTGGCTGGACAGAAATATCATCCTCAAGGACAGATTCAGAACCCCAGTGGGATGAACTGTCTTGCTCAGGGTCATGGAGCTTGAGAGTTGAAAAGCCAAATCCAATCTATGCTCTTGCCCCTGAACCTTCTGCCTGGACCCCCATCCTACCTCACAGGACACTGTATGGCACAGGTCACCATGTCATCTGCCTCCTCCCACGCCCAGGGCATTCTCCCCTAGAGGAGAGAAGGCACTCTGATACACCCTGCATTTTCACAAGAAAAACTCCACCGCGTATGGTGGGTCTGGGGATGGGAGTGAAGGACTGAAACCAGAAAGACAAAGATTCCAGTGGCTGCAGAGGTCAGAGCCCAAGGCCAGGGTCAAGGGTCCATCTTCTCTCAAACTGCTTAAAGCAACCACCACCAAGGAGGAGCTTACTACCGCAGAGAAAGGACCTGCGAAGAGTGAAGGACCGTGTGCTGGTCCTCAGGGCGGCCTCCGGGAGGTGGGCTCGGGTGAGGGCCCACTAGTTTGCCCTTTATTTTCCCCCAGAATCTCCAGTGGGATGGCACTGGGACCGAAGGTCTGCGCAGTCGACCTCTGTCCCCTGCCAATAACAGTGGGCACCTGCAAAGCTCTCACTTTGTGCCAGGCAGCTCTGAACGCTTTGCACATATATGCTCAATTAGTCTTCACAACACCTCGGGAAGAAGGTACAATTGTTACTTCCATTCTACAGACGAGGCAAGGGAGGCACAGAGAGGTTCCGTGACCCGCCCAACGACACTCAGTCTGTAAATGGCAGAGCTGGCATTGGAACCCAGGAAGTCTGCCTCTAGAAGCTATTCTGCCTCTGTTATTAATAATAAGAATAACCAAAGCTTCCATTTGACTGGTACCCGCTACGTGCCTGGGGCTGAATTCCCCACAGCAACGTAGCGGGCAACCTGCGGTGAGGTGACTTGAGATTCTCCCAGATGCCGCGTCTAAACCCAAAGCTTCCACGCTGCTCGGCCTCTTTAACTCGCTGCGTGACCGTGGGAAAGCCCGTTCCTTTTCAGAGCCTCAGTTTGCCTGGCGCTTAGCCCTTCTGCTCCTGGTCTCTCTGCTCCAGCAAGTGACCCGAGCGGATGGGGCTGCGGTGCAGGGGGAGTGGGGGCCTCGGGCAACCCCAGAGCCTTTCCCTTCCCTCGTCGACCTACCCCCCACCCCCGCCCCCCAGGAGAAGTCGCCATTCTGTTTCTTTCTCGATTGGCAAGCTGGGGTGGAGGGCTGGACGCGGAGGTGCTGGGTGCGGAAGGCGACGCTGCGTCACCGAGAGGTCAGCAAGGCCAGGGAGACAAGGCCCGGCTGTGATGTGGGGAAGGGCCGAAGGGCCCAGAAGGCACGTGCTCGGGAGCGGACTGTCCTCTGGGGAAAGAGAAGCGCCCCGGACTTGAGGAGGAGGCGGGGAGGGAGAGTCAGAGGACCAGGTTCTGGGCAGAAGGGATGGGGGTGGGGGGAGGTGGAGAGGACGCGGACAAAGGAGGCGGCCGGCAGCCCAGCTGTTTTGAAAAATGCTTCCTGTTTCTTTAAAGGCGCTCGCGGCTCGGGCGGCCGGGGCTGGGGAGGCTGCGGCGGGAGCTGCCTCCTCTCCGGGCGGCGGCGCTGACTGATCTCGCGAATTGGGCTTCTGTGTAAACTGAGGCTAAACAAACACAGATGGAGCGCAGCGGGCGTTCTCCAGAAATGCTGGCACGGCGGCAGCGACTTCAGATGACACTCTGAGCGCTCCGGGAACGGACAGCCCGGCGGCTTCGCGGAGCCGGCGGCGCAGCTGCCCCGGACGAGGGGGAGAAAGGGAGGGAGGGAGGGAGGGAGCGAGCAGGGGGAGAGCTGGAGACTCCGAGGCGCTGAGCGCCGCGGCCGCCCGGGCAGAGCCGGCGCGCAGCGTGTAGAGCGAGCGCGGCGGGCGCGCTTCCCGGGCAGCCCCACGCCCCTGCCTTGCGCGCTGCCCGCGCCATGAAGCACATCCCGGTTCTCGAGGACGGGCCGTGGAAGACCGTGTGCGTGAAGGAGCTGAACGGCCTCAAGAAGCTCAAGAGGAAAGGCAAGGAGCCGGCGCGGCGCGCGAACGGCTATAAAACTTTCCGATTGGACTTGGAAGCGCCCGAGCACGGCGCCGCCGCCACCGACGGGCTGCGGGACAGGACCCAGCGGCTGCAGCCGGTCCCGGCCCCGGTGCCAGCCCGGGTGGCGCCGGCCGTTCCCTCAGGTGGGGGCGCGGACACGGCCGGGGAGCGCGGGGGCGCCCGGGCTCCGGAGGTCTTGGACGCGCGGAAACGCGGCTTCGCCCTGGGCGCAGTGGGGCCGGGACTCCCCACGCCGCCGCCACCGCCGCCGCCTCCAGCGCCCCAGGGCCAGGTACCTGGGGGTCCCGAGGCACAGCCTTTCCGGGAGCCCGGCCTACGTCCCCGCATCTTGCTGTGCGCACCGCCAGCACGCCCCACGCCGTCGGCGGCCCCTGCTCCCCCGGAGCCCTCAGTGCGCCCGGCCCCCCCCACGCGCCCTGGGGAAAGTTCTTACTCGTCAATTTCACACGTAATTTACAATAACCACCCGGATTCCTCCGCGTCGCCTAGGAAACGGCCGGGCGAAGCTACAGCCGCCTCCTCCGAGATCAAAGCCCTGCAGCAGACCCGGAGGCTCCTGGCGAACGCCAGGGAGCGGACGAGGGTGCACACCATCAGCGCAGCCTTCGAGGCGCTCAGGAAGCAGGTACCGGCTCCCAGCCACACACCCTCACTGCGCCCGGGTATGACTGCGGGAGTGGGTGGGTGAGTGGCTGGGGGACTTTAGGGAGGATGAGGGCGTGGGTATGCGGCAAGTTGTCCCCGCCCGGTCGGCCCCAGGGCCCAGACAGCTTTGGGTCCTCCTGGGGCAGTGACCTTTGCCACAGCGTTGGTACGGCTCTTAGTCTGCAAAGTGGGGGTGAGGGTTCGAGACCTCTGGCTCGGGCACGCCCTGGTTACAGCCACCCCCATCCCCCCTGGGGTGACCCTGTCTGCGCGTCTGACTTCACCCCTCATAGTTCACGTTTATGGCAGCGAATATTTGTCTCCCGGGGTCCCTTGGGCGCGGTGGGGAGTGGAGAGGGGCAATGTGGGAATCTGTCTCCGACGGGGAAAGGAGGAAGACCCTCACCCTTCCGGCAGTTTGGCGTGGTCTTGGAGGCCCGGAATGCTGCGGAGGGGTGGTCCTGGTTTTGCCAGAACATAAGGGTCCCGCATTCCGCGGGAACCTGTCAGCTCCTCCTCAGCCTCCACCTCCCAGCAGGGATGCCCCTGAACTCAGGTTGCTTCTGCGCTCTGCACCCCGCGCTCCTGGTGTCCTTCAGGACCCAGGGTACAAGCCTGAGCCCCCTCTGCAGGGGCGGCCTCAGGAATTGGCTGGAGAGGGCCTTCCCAGGAGATCCCCTCCACTGCTGCCCACCGCCGCCCACCGCATGTTGAAGCAGGCAGGTCTGCTGAGGGGACTGATTGGTTCGGGGAATCTTCAGAACCTAGTTCTGGGGTGGGTTAGGGGCTTCTTAGTTTGGGACAGGTGGGGGCTGTCCTCACCAGACACTGTCTTCTGGGGCCGATGGGAAAGAATATTTGTCCAAGAATTACCCATAGTGGGGAGTGGCAGTCTTACAATTCCACTTAGACAAGATTGAGACTGCCCCGGGGTTCTAGGCTGCTCATTTTCACAGAGCGGAGATCTAAGAGGAGTGTGGTAAGTGCCCCCTGCCCCCACCCCACACAGGGCATGGGGAAGGGTTGGGGGGGTGGATGTGACTGGTTTGAATGGTCAGGATTTTTGCTTGCTCTGCAGCTGACTTCCTGTGTGACTTCAGGAAAGTTACTCACCCTCTCTGGGCTTTAGCCAACAACAAAGGATTTCAGAAAACATGATCTTCTTTTTGGATCACACTCTCTCCTCTCCCTCCTGTGGGTGGGGCGGGGAAGGTGCCTGGGTCCATCCATGGGAAGGGAATTAAGCTCCTGGGGAAAAGAGTTTCTATGACTTTTGAGCCAAAGTGTCACATTTGGGCTCGAGTAAGATGATTGGTCAGTGAGGTGGAGTGGAATGGAGGAGTCAGATAACTGTCATAGACAGTTGGGACCTTGGGCAGTGGGCCCAGTGGAGAATTCAGTTTCACCCTCAGGCAATGGCTCTGTGTCAGAGGGTGGCAGCCTGGAGGGCATCCTGCTACCTACCGCCCAGGCTGGAAGGATGAGATGGCAGAGAGATGACTGTCCACCTGCTCACCTTGCAGCTAGGGCAACCCCTCTCAGATTGGGGAGGCCACGTGCCCAGAGCATCACAGCTGGTGAGAGGAAGGTCAGGGCTGGCACCTCGGTCCTTTAACTGACAGTTCAGTGTCCTTTTTACTCCTCCAGCTGCCTCTTTCAGTTCCGAGAAAGTATTCACGGTCTCTGTGTGTTCAACTACATCTCATTTGTCCAGTGGCTTTAACTTCTTTCAGTAACAAATTCCATCTTATTTGATCCTAACATCCCTGTCGGTTGAATTAGCTTTCCATTTAATGGAATGGAAAACTGGGGCCTGGAGAAAGAAGGAAGGAAACGCTTCCAAGATCACCTAGTGGGTTAGGGAAGGTGACAGAAGTTTCTGGAATGCCCGCCTGGCCAAATGCTTCTCACAATGTCAGCTGTATCAGCGCTGTGGGCCCTGCACTCGCAGTGTTGTTAAGTCGGAAGGTGGGTGTACACGTGGCTGACTCTCTGAGATGAGATTGATAATCGTGGTTTCCTTTCACTTCTGTCCTTCTTGTGCGGAAGTTCTATATAAGAGGGACAAATTCAGGGAGAAAGCGCGCGCGCACACACACACACAGGTACACACAGCTGTACCTGTACACACGATCAGTACTCGTGGCCAAGAGCACACACAAATGTGGGATCAGAAGCGCCTGCTCGGGTTTGTTGGCCCCCTTGACCAGTCCATCTGTCCTTTCCCCAAAAAGGCTGCTGGTGGGCACCGGTCCATTGTCTGCGAGGGAAGGAGATATCGCTAGGGCACACTCACCATGTCCACATCACAGCCCCCATCCGATGGGGAAAGTCCTGTGTCTCAGAGGCGCTTCTTCCTCCTCTGGACCTCAGTATCCCACCTGTAGACAGTGCGCACGTGAATACACACACACACTCGTGTGCGTCTGTGTGTGTGTGCCCCTATCCAGGCAGGCTGTGACTCTGGATCTCGGCTTAGGCTTGACTGTCTGAAATGGACCCTGGGAGAGGAGGGTGAGGAAAAAGGATGGTTTCTCCTGAAATGAGGCCATGGCTGTTGCAGCACCGAGGTCAGTTCTGGGATTGTGGCTCTGGTCTGGGGCTTCATTTCTCTGAGCAGCTTCGTGGTACGGTGAAAAGAGCACTGGGCGGGGAGTCCGGAGGCCGGAGTTTGAGTTATACCTCTGCCGTATGCGTTCTGTGTGACCGTGGACAAGTCACTTTCCCTCTCTGAGCCTCAGTTGCTAAAGCTGGAAAATGGTGACAACGCTTACCTCATACAGCGCTTCTCTGCAGAGAGCGAATGAAGAAAGGAATGGGGGCCGTAGGAGGGATGGACGTTTCTCGAACGTCTGCAACGGCCTCAGTGCTGGGCAAAGGCCTTGACAGATGTAGAAATAAGAATTCTGTAGTCATTTTAATAATAATCCTAGAAACTGCCACTTATCAGATGCTTCCTTTGTACAGGGTCGTGTGCTAAGCGTGTTATGCGTATTAGTTCATTTAGTGAAGTAGGTATTGTTCCCACCCCCATCCCCCCGCCCTCATTCCCACCCCTGTTTCACGGACGGTGAGGCCGAGGTTCAGGGAACTTCTGTAAGTTGGTGGAGGTCTCGCAGCCTTTGGCCACCGCATGAGGCCTCCTGGGTTTTGCCCTGCATGCCTCCCCGGCCTGCCATTCACTAGGCTTCAGGGTGCCGGCGCCCTCCCGGGCGTGGTGCCGTCACAGCCTGCGTGGCCGTGTGCCGCTGGCATTGCAGAGCCTGGATTCGACTCGGAGTCAGCGAGTCGCTCCAGGGCCCGGGCTCCTGACGGCCCCGCTCTTCAGCCTGGTGACCACCCCGGAGCTGTCCACCCCCAGCAGGGGGAAGCCGGACAGTCTTCTGTGTTGTCCAACCCATCATGCTCTCAACCAGGAAGGGAATGGGGTGGGGGGGCCGCTTGGCCATGAGAAGTGCAGGCTGGGGAGAGGGAGGCCCCCGGCAGCAGGGCCAGGGGGTGTGTATGCGGGGCAGATGGTCCGGCCGCAGCACATGCCACCAGCCCAGCTGCTCGGGGCCCTCCCCGCCGCCTCACGTGAAGGCCATGTGTGCATAGCTGGGCCTGGCCCATGTGCAGGGCTGCTCCGGGCCGGGCCGGAGAGAGTCCAAGGGGAAGCCTGGCCTTGCTGGGCGAGTGAGAGGAGGGGCCAGAGCGGTGGGCCTCGGCCTCCCCCGCAGAACCTTCTGGTTCACAGGCTGTGCTCACCCTCGGGGCATCGGGTGTGTGTGCAGATTTGTGCAGATTTCCTCTCTCCCCGGGAAGCATCAAGCCCCTCAGCATTGATGGAGGAATGGCAGCCTAGCCGGGCAGAGGCCTGAGGCAGCAAGGAGGTGCCCTCAGGACCTGCTGAAGTGTCAAGCCAGTGGCCCCCTCCCCTGATGCCCCTGGAGTGTCCCAGGGAATCCTCAACAAGTGAACTCAGGATGGCCCAGGAGGGGGCATGAGGATGGCACCCCCAGCCCAGCACCTCCCTCAATCTCAGACCCCATAGGATGCCAGGGGCCCATGGCCACACTGCACCCTGTACCCCCCTCCTCAGGGAATGGGGGACGGACCTGCTTGCATCCAGATGGGAGAGGAGTGACAGAGGCCTCTCTCCTGCCCCCTCGCAACCACAGTCACCAGGACAGCAGCTTGTTGAGCCTCACTGCACGGGGTGAAGTGCCTTACCTGGCCCTGTTGTCGTGCTGCCTTCCCATTTCACAGATGGGGATGCTTACAGAGGGGGAGTGAGGGACCAGGGTTTGTCCTGTCTGGCCCTGGGCCACGGCTCTTAACTACTCAGACCCAGGTTCTCAGGGTCCAGCCTCGTTGCTGTGTAGCAGGTTGGGATTTTGTTTAAATAGGACTTGACAAGGACCTTGAACAGCTCTGTGTAGAGTGGCTTCACCCCAGGGAGCCAACGCTCACTGACACGAGCCGATTAGAGAAAAATTTCAAATGGGATCAAGCGCTGGGCTGTGTGCCGGGGATGCAGTGATGTTGGAGCTCTGTGGGTCCAGGAGTCCCGGTGGGCGTCTTGGGCTGGGTCTGAAGGGTGGGTAGGAGTTGGCACAGAGGCAAGAGGGTGGAGGGCTTCCAGGCCTCCCCTGCACTGGCTGGTTGGTTCCTGGCTTTGCTTCTCTGTAGCGCCTCCTTACATCTGCCCATGGCGGTTCCATTCTGAGGTAGCAGGTATTCTGATGCCCATTTTATTGGTGAGGAGACTGAGGTCCCCTAAGGTTGTGGACCTAAGGTCACGTGGATGGCCCGGAGTAGAGGTAGGTCCTCAGAATCCCAGGCCGGTGCCCTTCCTGCTTTTTCCCGCTTGCTGGAGCCAGGAGAGGGTCCAGCTTGGGGTAGGTGGGATGGAATCTTTTAGGGGCACGTGGGACCTGGTGAAAAATCCCCATACTGCACCTGCTTCTCTGAAGCGTAACAATTCTTGTGGGGTGAGCGTGAGGCAGGTGCTTCTACTTTACAGGAAGTTTGGCTGCCTGTCAGTAGCTGGAGCCGAGCGGCCCTGCTGCCTCCTTTGGCTTCTGTCCTCTGCCCAGGCTGAGCAGATGACTGCTGTGTGGTCCCCGGCAGGTGTTGGGATGGCTGGGCTCTGGGCCTCGCTGTGGATGCTCAGACAGGTAATGCACCAAGGCTGGGGTCCCATGGAGTCCAGAACCCTCCATCCCCTGCTCAGAAGGGTGGGCTGCCCACCTCCCCACCATAGGCTATAGATACTCATCCATACCCCCAAGCCGTTGCTTCTGGCTGATTGGAAAGAGCCCAGCTAAGGTGTGAGTTCAAAACCCAGCTCATCTTTCATCAGCTGAGAGATACAGGAAGTTCTTACACTCCCTGGGCATCAAATGCTTCTCTGTAAAGTGGAAATCGTCATTTCTACCTCATGGCGCCGTTTAAAGATGAATTATATTCACAACACCCAGCCCTCTGCCTGGCCTTAGTAGATCACAAGAAACAGCAAGGGGATGACCTGGTTCCAACAGTCATCCAGGGTACCCAGGCATTATTCCCACTCTCCAGATAAGAAAACTGAGGCTCAGAGAGGTGAAGCTGCCTGTCCAAAGTCACCCCCCTGTTTGGGATTCAGACCAGCTCTTTCTGCCTTACCTTGACCTCCTAGAATCAGATCCTCATAGGCCAGGGTGCCTCTGAGCTGGGCTTTCGGGGGCCCAGCTGCCGCATCCTGGGCCGTGGGCACCAGGATCCCCACCGCTGGTGGTGGGAGTTGGCAGAGCCCGCCTTCCTTGGGCGATAAACACACGAGCTTCTGACTCCAACCGGGTCTTAGCTGAGTGACCTGGGGCCCAATATGTCACCTCTCTGTTTCCTCATGTGCAGATGGGGTAACAATCTTTATTTGGGGGAGAGTTTCAGTGGGCTGAAACTACCTGTAAATAGTGACCACGGTGCCAGGTAAACAACCAGAGCTCAATAGATTTTTTTTTTTTTTTTAAACTCCACAGTTGCTTCTCAATTTATTTTATTTATTTACTTATTTTTGGCTGCGTTGGGTCTTCGTTGCAGCGTGACGTAGGGCTTTCTCTAGTTGCGGCGAGCGGGGGCCACTCTTCGCTGCGGTGCACGGGCCTCTCATTGCGGCGGCTTCTCCCGCTGCGGAGCATGGGCTCCAGGCGTGCAGGCTTCAGTAGCTGTGGCGCACGGGCTTAGTTGCTCCGCGGCAAGTGGGATCTTCCCGGACCAGGGCTCAAACCCGTGTCCCCTGCATTGGCAGGTGGATTCTTAACCACTGCGCCACCAGGGAAGCCCCCTCAATAGATGGTTTTCTTGTTAGGCCTGGACTTGGACACAAGCAGTGGGACAGAGTGACAGATCTGGGGCAAAACTGGCTCAGAACTTGGCACGGGAGCCCCTAGGTCGGCCTTGACCTCATCTGCTGCTCTGTGGTCCCGCAATGACCCTGGATCCCCATGTGCAGATCCCTTCCAAGATCCCTGCTCCCCGCTGGCAGGGAAGCCCAGCTGCTCAGGGCCCAGGGCTCAAAGAGCTGGGTAACTCCCAGCATGGCCTCTGGGTAACAACACACTCGGCCCTGTGTCACAGAGCTGTGCCCGGTGTCCAGAGCCTCCACCAGGCAGGCACTCCCTCCCTGGGTGCAGGGCAGGCAGAGGTGCTAGGATGGTCCCTGAGACCCATGCCCCTGCCCCAGGGAACCTTTCTGTGCCACAGACCTTGTTCATTTGTTCAGGCTGATAAAGCAGGATTCACTGGACTCCGGATGAGAACAGGCAAAGTGCATTGTTCCTCAGGCTTTTCTCAGATGGGTTTGGAGCTGTGGCCAGGGCTGGGAGGGGAAGGGGAATGCACAGGAGTTGGTGGTCCCTGTGTCACCTCCCTGCCCCTCCCTGCGTTTCCTGGCCTGGTGAAGGGCACCTCCTTGGCTGCTAGAGGATTTTGAGAGGTGACAGCAAACCTCACCTCGGGCCTGCGGTCTCAGGACCCCCAGGGGTTGGGGCATGAGCAGGCACTATGTCCTGGCTCCAGATCTCCTGCTTCTCACCCTCTCTGGAGCCCCTCCTTAGAGACCCTCTGCAACACCCACCGTACTAATGTCACTGACTTGTATCAGGCCTTACTGTGTGCAGCGCATATGCCATCTTCTTTAGTCCTTACCACGCTGTGTGGTCAGTCCTGTTAACAATGTGACAAAGACACCAAGGCTCAGAACGGTTATGTCTCTCGCCCAGGGTTTGTAGCTAGAACCAGGAGTTAGCCCAGGTGACCCAAAGGTGTACGAGCTTCACCTCTGCACCAAATAACTAAATCTTTATCCTCAGAGAATTTTGGGAATTCCCTGGCGGTCCAGTGCTTAGGACTCCATGCTTCCACTATAGGGGGCGTGGGTTCAATCTCAGGTCCGGGAACTAAGATCCTACAAGCTGAGCGGCGTGGCCAAAAAAAAAAAGGAGAGAGAGAGAGAGAGAGAGAACGGTTTTTGAACCCAGTTCTAAACCTTCTGGAGTCACCTGATAGATATGGAGGGAGAGCATTCATCTGTTCATTCATTCCCTCAGTCAACAATCCCTTTGGAGGCCGGTGATGGGCAGGACCTGGGCTAGGCTCTGCATACAGAGGCCTTCCCCTGACAGCTCACACAGAGACTGACCATTAAATGAGTCACGGTAATCAAGAGTTAAGGACAGATGGCGGGCTATTAGAGCACCATCAAGGGGAGGCAGCCCTAGTCCCCGGGGTAGGGCTGGGTGGGAGGTCAGGGGAAGCTCCTGGACGAAGTGAGCTTTAACGTGAGATCAAGATGTCGACGCGTTTAGGGTCCTCATCTGAAGCGGCTCTGTTTTTTTTTTTTGTTTTTTTTTTTTGCGATACACGATACACGGGCCTCTCACTGTTGTGGCCTCTCCCGTTGCGGAGCACGGGCTCCGGACACGCAGGCTCAGCGGCCATGGCTCACGGGCCCAGCCGCTCCACGGCATGTGGGATCTTCCCGGACCGGGGCACGAACCCGTGTCCCCTGCATCGGCAGGCGGACTCTCAACCACTGCGCCACCAGGGAAGCCCCTGAAGCGGCTCTCTTGATTATGCTTTCTCGACCACAGCGCTGCTGACGTTTTGGGCTGGGTCATTCTTTGTGGTGGAGGCATCGTAGGATCCTGAGCATTGTAGGATGTTTAGCAGCGTCCCTGGCCTCTGCCCACTACTGGCCAGTAGCCCCTCCCTGCCTGCTCCCCAGTGGTGACCGTCAAGAATGTCTGCAGATGTGGCCAGCTGCCCCTTAGGGACAACATTGTCCCTGGTTGAGAACCACTGGTCCAGAACAGTGCCCGGCATACTTGTTGAGTGGTCCCTGCAAGGCGCCCCACTCTCTGTGGGCTGAGGGTTAGTACCAGGTAGCCGTGGTGGGGATGGATGCTGCATGTAGATCCTGGAGAGCCATAGAGAGGAGGATACCGCAGCCTTGGTTGCAGTGCACGTCTGGGCCATTTAGGTGAATGACGCATCAGAGCAGCTCTGTTGGTTAGCACCTGTCAGGTGGACTTTGTGGCGATGTCTCCGTGTTACGACACAGAACTCTGCTGCAGTCTTTGTAGCTTTTTGCTCAAGCAGCAGGAGCATTGGTGGACAATGTTAGAGATGCCATCGCTTCACCCATACAAATTCCTGTGTCATCAGTGAGTGTCTAGTTGGTGATGAATGTCAAGGCTGTCAAGTCTGGTTGGGGCTGTCCTGTTGCAATGCCCAGCAGCGCCCCAGGTCCAGAGGGCAGAAAGAAAAAGAGAAAAGCAAAAGAAAGCCAATCATGTGTGGGCCCCCCAGCTGAGCACTGCCACTTTGCTTCTGGTCTGTTCCCACAGTCCCGGGCACCTAACTCTGCTCTGACGTTATAACATCTGTCTTGAGTGTAATGTAACTTCTCTGATGGCAGACCCGAGTTATTATTTGTTGTTGGACCCCAAGTGCCCAGCAAGACAAGTGCCACTGAATGCATAAATAGACCCTCAGAGCTAAAAAACATCGGTTCTCTCTGAGACATTCCTTCTCAGGGAGGGAGGTGGGTGGAGCTCTGTCCTGGGGGAACTTACTGTGCTTCGTGCTCACCAACGTTCGGGCAAGAGCTAAGTCTCGGTTTCTTCCCCTGTGACATGGGAATGTGGATGCCTCCCAAGGTTGTGAGTGTGGAAACAGCGGGTGCTTAGAACAGGGAATAAAATCCGGGTTGAGGGATGAGATGGGCCACCTCTGCCGCCCCGCAGTCCCCTGTCTGGCGGTGCAGATGTCAGTGTGAGGGGCCCTACACCTGCCTGGCTGAGGTGCCCCCGGGCCGTTCTCAGCAGAGACCCTGGCAGCCCCTCCTGACGCCTTCTCACCCTCCAGGTGCCATGTTACTCATATGGGCAGAAGCTGTCCAAGCTGGCCATCCTGAGGATCGCCTGTAACTACATCCTGTCCCTGGCGCGGCTGGCCGACCTCGACTACAGCGCCGACCATAGCAACCTCAGCTTCTCCGAGTGTGTGCAGCGCTGCACCCGCACCCTGCAGGCCGAGGGCCGTGCCAAGAAACGCAAGGTATGTGCCCGCCACGCAGGCAGCAGCCTCCTGGGAAGACAGAGAGGTGGGGACAGGAACTTGGGGAGCCCCTCACTCCCCCAGGCTTCCAGAGGGACCGGTGAGCTCGGCCTTTAGGAGCTTTGCTGGGGTTCGTGCCAGCTTCAGGGCTCCTCAGGCCCCTGGGATTGTGTGTGACTCGACTCCTGGTAATGGGGCTGCTGGGTACCTGGGACAGTCACCCTGGGCCTGCGTTTGTCCATCACTTCAATGAGGAGGACAGCTCATCTCTGAAGCTCTTTCTGGCCTTACATGCTCTTAGGATGAATCCCCCATGCGACCCCTGATTGATGTCATATCAGGGTGAGATCTCCTGAACTGGTAACAGCCCAAGAGAGCCCTTCGGTGTGTTTTGGTAATGTGACTTGGCCTGTGGGTTACCTGAGGCCACGCATTAAGGCACGTGATACTCATTCGTTCATTCATTCATTCTGAAGAGATTTACTGAGCCCCAGCCTTGTGCCACGCTTGCCGGTCAGGGGTATAAAAACGATAAACATATGGTCGCAGCACCCCTGCAGCTCACAGGATGCTCAGAGACCCTGTTGCCTGTGGATAAGGGCAGAAGAGGGTAGTAAAGGAGGCCCCGCAGGCCTGTGCTGGGGCAGGGGAAGGCCAGGCAGAGAAGGGACCTCTCCTGCCCAAGGGAGTTTGAAAGGTCATCTTTGTGTAAGTGGTGTTTGAGCTGGACACCCAGGAGGTCACCGGGCAGATGAAGCAGGAACAATATCTGAGGCAAAGGGAGCAGCCTGTACAAAGCCTGATGTGTGTGGAGAAATATGGGCAGGAGGAAAGGTGTCGGGCACAGCTATGCTTCCCAGATGGCCTAGGCTTCCAGCATTTCCAGTTGGGGGTCATTGCCAGGCTGTGCAGAGCACGGCTTATGGCAACCCTCTGGATCTCTGTGCCCACGAGGCTAGAGGGAGAGAGACAGAGGGTGGGACCCAGTGTGCATCCATGAAGAGGGTAGAGGTGGTTAGAGATGCCTGACTCCCCTGGGCATCCAGGGGTGGGGAGCGGGGTTGCGGGGGAGCTCAGTGACTCTGGCTTCCTCCTTTCATTCCTTCCTACCACCTCCTCCTTCCTTCCTGGCCGGCCCCTCCCCGCATCCCTGACATTCCTCCCCCGGCCCCCCTTTTCAAGGAGGCCCCTCTCTGGGTTCTCCAGGTTTCCCAGGGGCCCCTTCAAGAGGCTTCCAGCCAGGGAGGCTCTCTGTGGACTCTCCTGCCCACAGCAGGGAGGGCCCCCGGCCTGTCCCCACCGCCAGCCACTGCCGCTGCTGCGGTGATGGCACGTTGAGACCCTGGGAGTGATGTAATGTGGACCAATTAGATGAAATCTTCATCAAGTGGGTGAGAGAGGAAGCGCCACTGGCGGCTTTCCTCTGGAGAGTGACGCGGGTAAATTAAGGGCCTGATTGATGGCTCCATGCAGCGCTCTGTGACAAAGGAGGCTGTAAACTCCCGGTGAACTTCCCCTGGCATTCGGCGGTGGTCGGCCGGAGGTGTGGATGGGCAGGGTGGGCAGGCGCCGTTTCCCCCATCTCTGCCCCCATCCCC
The DNA here is from genome assembly GCF_949752795.1 of Hyperoodon ampullatus. NCBI lineage: Eukaryota > Metazoa > Chordata > Mammalia > Artiodactyla > Ziphiidae > Hyperoodon > Hyperoodon ampullatus. The sequence goes on from NC_136928.1 coordinate 9,982,923, forward strand.
CCCCCGAGTCCTCCCGTCAGCCACCAAAGGCCAGAGTGCTGGGCCCCCTCCTTCCCTGTTCTTTGATTGGAGCAGGTGCCCTGGGCTGGGGAGGAAACTAGATGCTTGGGAGGTGACGGAAGAAGGGGGGTGGTGGGGTGACGATGCCCAGCAGAGACGAGTGTTTGGCTTCCCCTGAAATCACATCAAATCTAAGACACCTTAGAGACTCTCTGGTCCAGCCTCCCCATTGTCCAGATTGGGAGACTGAGGTGTTAGATTGTGGGTAAGAGCATCAAAGAGCCCTGAGTTTAAGGCCTGGCTCACCACCTACTAGCTGTATCATTTTGGACCCACTTCTTTTTTTCTTTTTTTTTTTTTGGCGGTACGCGGGCCTCTCACTGCTGTGGCCTCTCGCGTTGCGGAGCACAGGCTCCGGACGCGCAGGCTCAGCGGCCATGGCTCACGGGCCCAGCCGCTCCGCGGCATGCGGGATCCTCCCGGACCGGGGCACGAACCCGTGTCCCCTGCATTGGCAGGCGGACTCCCAACGACGGCGCCACCAGGGAAGCCCCTGGACCCATTTCTTGACCTCTTCTTGCCTCAGTTTTCTCCTTCAATAAACGGGGATGGTGGACGCATCAGAGATTTCCAAGGCCCTTTCTAGTCTGACTCCACAAGCCGAGGTCCTGCCTCACCTCCGAAGGTCGAGGGGCCCCTTGCATCCTGCAGCCCCTCCTGCCGAGCGGACCGTCCTGAGGCTGCCATCTCCCAAGGACCATGCCTGGACAACCACCATTGCCCAGAGGACTTAGAGGGAGGGATGGGACAGGGTCTTGGGGCTGCTGGGACATCGGAGGCCTTTTGGGCCCTGTAACTGCCCTGGTAGATGGGCAGGTCACAGCAGCACCCCACTCCTGGTGTGTGTGCCTTCCTGCATCTGTCACCATGCAGGTAGGTGAGTTTCAGGGTGCCCTCGGGGATGGCCTTCAGTGACCCGCCCAGTGGCCCTGAGGGCCTGGGATAGGCCATCATTTTGTTAACCAGAACCAAGGGAGCTGGTGTCCCTGGAGACGCATTCCTTCATTTGTTCATGCATTCATTCATTCAGTGTTTATCGAGCACCGGCAGTGAGCTCCGTGTTGGGGAATCCCATCCTCAGCACGTGGGCACTGTGATGGGTATTTGCGATGGCGCGGGCCTGACCCTCCCTAGCCCCTGTAGACAGGGCAGGCGGGTGTGAGGCTCAAATCAAGGCCCTATTGCCCCTCCCCTGCGGCCATTCAGGGCAGCCTGAGGGTTTGGGGATGGGAGTGAGCCAGGCTTACATTTCTAATGAAGGATAAAGAAAGGAAGAAACTAGAAAATATGCTGATGTCAGTGACCAGCTGAAAGGAAGTCCTCCATGAGTGATCATGACCAACACCACTGATGGCGATCTGAGCCGTCCCACAGAACGTGGCTCTCTCACCGTTCATGTGCCCCAGAGGCTGGGCGACCCTTTTCCAGAGCGTCGCCTTGACAGATTGTACTCAGTGTCCCCTGATGAGCTGCCTTGTCCCTCCAGACCCGTGTTAAGAAGGAGATTTAAAGTGATCCTTACTTACCCTCTAGGCCCCAGGCACATCCTTTTGCCCATCTCAGCCCTTCCTTGCTGGGGTTGGGGACCCATATCCCTTGAGGGGTGAGTCCTCTATATCTGGGCCTCACAGGAAGTGATTTTGAGGATCCAGGGTCCGTTTGGAAGCCCTAGTCGTGCAGAGAGGCCCGTCGGAGGCTGCCAAGCAGAGAGACAGGTGGGAGGAGTGGAAGGGCTCTGCAGATCTCAGCTCGAGCTCCGGCTGCAGCCCGAGATAATGCACATTAAGCACCTGGCTCTGGGCCATGTTTCCGCAGCTCCTGTTTTTAAAGCAGCAACTCCTGGGAGCTTCTGAGGCGGAGAGAAGGAAGAGCAGCAGAGCCGTTCCACACCTGGGCAGGGGGCGCATTGCCGGGCCTGTGCGATAGGAGAGGACCAGTTTCCCACAGTCTAGGGCACTGCCTTCCAGTGAAGAATGATTAATAATAATAATAACAGCGGCAGCAGCTACTTCCACTGATGGCATAGCTTAAGCCCTGGCGATAAATGGCCAGTTAGTTCCTGCCCCCAGGTTTCTCACAGGCCCCCGGTTGGCGGGGGGGTGGGGTGGGGGGGAGAGATAAGTGCATTATGGTGCCCTGAGCTAAGGGCCCTACCAGACACCTGGGCACCGATTGGTGACCCCGGGGCTGTGACTGTAGCCGCGTGTGCCAGCTGGGCAGGGAAGGCTGGCTCTGCAAGGCCAAAGGCTGCTTCTAACCCTGTGGGTGGTCCAGTGCCAGAGGAGGCACCGAGGCTGGCATAGGTCGACCGCGTCTTCTCTCTTCCTGCTGCTTTCTGGGTAGGGGAGGCTTTTCGTGGCGATGGCAGGTTTGAGGGTAGCCGGACTCCTGTTGGGAAGAACATCTTGTGTGCAGACTTCTGTATTTTTGGTGCTGGGGGCCAGCTGAGGTAGCACATTGGTTTTGGGTTGTGCGGTCAGTGGGAGCCGAGAGGGTTCTGTCTGGGTGGCTGAAACTAGGCCTCGGACAGGACCTAGTGGCACCTGCTCTTTCTGTGGTCTCTTCCGGAGCCCCAGAGTATGTGAGGCAGCGTCTCCAGCACCTGCTCTGGCTGGATCCAGCCCCTCGTGGGCAGGGTCTCCTGCATCCCCAGAGTCCCCGTTGAGGGACACTGTCCTGTCTCTGTCCCCACCTGCCACGTACACAGTGGCACCCCCACTGGGGCTTTGGTCTCCACTTCTGTAAGGTGAGTTGACCCCGGAAGTGATTTCTAAGGCCCCTTCTGGTCAGACTTTCCGGACTGAGGTCACCTCAGCTCCTTTTTCTGTCTAAATGACAACAGGCGTTTACTCTCCCAACCCCTCTGCCCATCACGGGCATTTCACACAGATCTGAAAGTTGCTCACAGAGACTGCTGGGACCCCAGTGCAGTGCATCCGGAGAATACTGATACTACCTGACGTTCTTAGAGCCTGGATCCCACGCCAGGCGTGGTGCTGGGTGCTTAGTGCTTCTGACATATCACCCCGTTGACTCCTCCCACCACCCCTTCAAGGTGGATCCTGATGTTGTCCCAGGAACAATGAATCTGAGACTCAGAGGCCCGAGGAACTGGCCAGTAGGAGAGGTGCCCGGGCCTCCTACCACTTCCCTGTCCTGCCCCCCGCATGGAAATGGGGTGGTGAGAGGAGGTCCTGTTTCCACATCCTCCAAGCCATGTTACTGAGTTAAATACCATGTGCTTTCAAAGCCCATGGAGTCCGTCTATGCTGGGAAAGCAGGGGGGTGGGTGGGAAACCACCATCAAATTCCCTTCTCGTCATAAAAATGGATGCAATTTATTTTTTCTGGCATTCCGATTACATAGACGTTTGTCGCCAGCTGTTTGTTCTAACACGGAGTGTTCTCTCAGCTGCTGTTTCTCCTCTCTCAGTTGACACCGTTAGTCCACACGGCTGGCAGGGACTGGGATGGAGGGGTCGTGGGCTGGGGAGCCCCCCAGGTTAGCTTGGAGCTGGCTTCCTTGGAACGCAGAACTTGGCCCTCTGCTGTCCCCCGGGTGGTCCCGAGGTGGGGGAGACACTGGGGTGCTGCTTTCCCCTCTCCTTTCACACTGTCTTCACCTCCTCCTCCTCTCCCCCCCTGACACTCACTCACAGACCCCACCCTTCTCCCCACCACGCTGTGTATGAATGAAAACTTGGGGTCTCGGACAGTGAGAAAGAACCAACCTCTCATGCTCAGAAAGTCAGAGACGTGAAAAGTCCCCTCTGATGCTCTAACCTCCAGGGCACCTCTTCGAGCCAGGGTGCCCCGCTGGAAACCCCTTCAGAGGCTCGGTGGTCCAGGATGCTACAGGTGGGTGTTGAGTTGAAAGAACCCTACATACAGTTCCTTTCAGTTCTCTCTGGTGCTGTCGTTTAACTTGAAGGCACATACAACAGGGAGACCCTTGGCGAGACCATGAAGTAGGGGAAGGGTGGGCTTTGGCGCTGGAGACCTGGGTTCGAATCATGGCACTGGTGCTTCCTACTCATGTGACCTCAGGTGTGTTACCTAACTTCTCTGATCCCCTGTTCTCTCGTGTGTAAAGTGTGAGCTTATAAACCTTCCTCGCCACCTTGCTGGAAGGATTAAAGGAGATCCAGTAGGAGAAAGGGCTGGCCTTTTCTCAGTGCCAGAAGGGAAATCTCATGAATTTACAGCCGCAAGGTAACAACTTCATATGGAATCCCAGGAAGGATCATCTCATGAAAGGGCAGTGCCTGGAGTGGATGAATGACCAGACAAAAGGCAGATGAGGGCAAATAATTCTGAATGGGGGACTCCTGCTTGTCCAGCATTCGGGGCAAACCCCCTGGCCCTGCATCAAAGGGGGGCAAGCACCCAGCCAGCCCAGAAATCCCTGGGCTTTCAAAGTTCACGGATTCATACCAAAGAACATGCATAACGTGTGGCTGTACATGGTAATAATGCTAATAAACAGACTCTCACCAACAATCGCGCTGACCGAGTGGGGAGTGCCCACTGCGTGCCGAGCACCTCCCATACTTTATCTCTACCCTTTACGCTAACCCCACAAGTTAGCGCCACTTCCCCATTGCACGGAGGGGAAACTGAGGCCAAGAGGAGGGCGGTAGCTTGCCCAAGGCCATGCAGCGAGGCAGTGGTGGAGCTGCTTTGAGCACGTGTCTCTTCCCTTCCAAACTCCGAGCTCTTCAGCTGCGCCCGGGCCCTGAAGCTCACATACCGCCCAGCAGGGTGGCCTGCGCCCGGGGACCCCCAGCAAATGCGGGTGCAGGGCCTTGTCAGGAGCAGCAGCTCTTATGTAAGCAGCTGGGCTGCGGCGCTTGCAGGCTCCATTGAGCCGCGGGGAGCCCACAGACCGCTGGGGGTGGCAAGGGGTGGGCCGGGCCGGTGGTGGGGGGGTTGTCAGCAGCCCCCCGCCCCCAGTGCCGCCGCCAGCGAGGCCTGACACGGGGTTAAGTCGCCCTGGCGGCCTCTGGCTGCAGCTGGGAGCGCGCCTGGTTCCCATTCGGGCGCTGTGGTTTTGATTAGCTGTTCCACAAGGCGGGCCTGGTGGCGAGGCCCTGGGAGCTCCGCTGGAACAGAGGGTCCCCCGCCCGGCCGCCGCGGCCCCCCCTCCTGGCAGCCCCAGACTCCAGATGTTCCGAGCGCTCGCTGGGAAGGCCTGCTGGCGCCACGGAGGGCAGAGGGCAGGGAAAGCACGCGAGCTGGAAGCCCAAGCACTCAGTCACCGCAGGCCCTGGCAGCCCGCCCAGCGCTCTGCTGGCACATTCCCCAGCTCTCCCCTGGCCATCTGTTCCCAAAAAACCCTTTCAGAGCCTCATCATCTCTCAGGATACAACAGCACAAGCAGCTGGTTTGGAGGCAGCAGGGAAAACCGTGCAAAAGGTCCTTTGTGAGAGAGGAAACCCGCTTATGAATAACAGGGCTGGACGCCGTAAAAGTTGGCGGCTGGAATCCGTGTTTCTCAGGCGCCGCTGTTTTCTCCCGACTCTTTATCTCTGCTCTTTATTTGGTTTCCCCTTGTTTTCTTTTAATGGTGTTTCTTCCCTTTCTTGCACCAGTTGTGACTTTTCTTCCTCCTCTAAGGTGCCTGAAGGCCACCTAATTAGGTATCCTGGACGCTGTCAAACTGTTTTTCCTTCTCAAAGCTCTTAAAATGGGAGATGGTTAGAAGTGACTCTTTTCATAAAACCCGGGCTGGAGGAGACCGGGCAGAAAGAAGGTGCCCGGGAGGGCACAGTGTGGGCAGGGCAGCAGAAAGTCGTCAACCCGAGGAAGGGTCGGGGGCAGAGAGGGTGCAGAGACGGCCATCAACTCATCAGAAGGCAACGCGGAGACGCTCTGGGACAGCAGTGGCATTAACGAAACGCTCAGCGCTTGGCGCCTCAGCTGATTGCAGTATGACAGGAAGCCTTTTTTAAGAACCGCCGCCACCGCCAGAAACTTCTGGGAGATGTCTGCCTGGAATCTGGGCACCTCCTGGGAGCAGTCACCGGGTGGCCTGAGTGGGGCCCTTGGGGTGTGCTGGGGCAGGGCTGGCAGCTGGGAGGCCAGCGTTGGCGGCGGTGGGGAGGGGAGGGCATGGCCTGGCCACCTTCCTCACCCACCCCTGGACCCCTGAGTGGGAGCTGAGAGGCCCAGGGCTGCCAGGTGGAGGTGGGGAGAGGGACACCTCCCAGGTGTCAGATGGGCGTGACCTCAAGGGGGAGTCACGGGGCAGGGGCGGGGGCCTGGGGGCTTCCCCTTTCCTTTCTCAGCTCCGGCACCGCTTCTCCACTACCTGCCCCAACGCTGTCCCGTGAGACCCAGAAGCTCGGCTCCCCCTAACCCCAGCAGTGGAAAAAGCCTGTCATCCACATCGGGTGGCCGGTCCTCACAAGCGGAGCCTCGGGCTTTTTGGAGGGCGTTTCATCTGCGCTTCACTCGGGGGCCATACTTCACTCCTTTCTCCTCTCTTCCCACTTTCGGTTGGAGAGGTGGCAGCTCTGGCAGGACAAGATATATATAAGTTTATCACAATTTCAGGGCCATTAATCTCCCCGTCTGCAGGGCTGGGCATGGGCCGAGATCCCCCCTCCCTGCTAAGGCCTTGGTGGGCAGCTACCCAGTCTGGACTCTGAAGCTGCTCTCGTCTCTGCCCAGGGGGGCTGCGTAACTGGGTGGCCTTGCTCAAGTGTCGTATCCGGGAGACGCCAGCCTGACTGCCCACCTATCCAGGGGTCAGTGGCTCAAAGGATGGGACACTGTTTTGTGAACCCTGTCCTCCCTCCCGTGTCTCCTGCCTGAGAAGTTGGTCCCCGTGGAGCCAAAGGTGAGGAGGGCCTGGGGAAGGAGGAGTGGCCGCTGGCCCCAGGCCCCTGGTGATGATGTGCGGTCCGACCAGTGACCAGAACTTGCTTTCCAGCCCTGGGGCTTCCAGAGGAGCAGTGGGAGGAGAGTGGAGGGCAGGGCTGCCCTCCCACTGGAGTGACCAGGCCTGTCCTGCCCACTGCCCAGCCTTGAGGCCCTGCCCCTGGCACAGTGGATCGCCTGGCACAGGGGGCGCCAGCAGGCCCTGGTCGTCTTTTTCTACCCGCCCCTGCAGACCGGAGGCTGGTTCTAGGGAAGGTGTAAATCCCTGCCTGCTTGACCTCCTAGTATAAATGTTTCTAGAGGGCGAAGCAGGGAGCCTTTGCTGCCTTCACGGTGCTTAGTTCTCTGCCCAGACTTCACGGCCACCTGGGGCCTGGCCCTGCCGCGCAGCTGCTCCCTGGCTCAGTTCATACCCACCTGAGCCCCTCCCAGCAGCTCTGCTGAAAGCCAGGTCTGACTGCCTCACTCCCCCTGCTCAGGACCCCTCAGGGGCTCTCCACAGGCCAAGGGTAGAGGCCAGACTCCCTGACAGGGCACCTGCCCCTCCCCGCAAGTGACCTGGCTCCAGCCGGTCACTCCCGGTGTCCCAGTTTACACTCCATCAACGCGGAACTCCTCGCCCAGAGGGGCTATTTTTGGCCTCTGTGCTCATGCCGTCCCTTCTGCCTGGAATGCCCTTGTACCCTGTCTGTCTGGCTAAGTCCTGCTCATTCTGGAAGGCTTAGCTCCTCCTGGAAGCCCTCCCTGACCCCTACCCCAGACTCCACCTCAGGGCCCCATAGCATGGCCACCTCCCTGCCCTTACCATAGGGGTGTGTGGAGTCTAATTCAGGAGAGCGTCCTATGATACAGTATGAAGTCATGATATAGTATGTGATACTCTATTATGTGATATTTTAGAGCTCATTTTATGTCATTATATTATATTTTTAGGTGATATGTTACCTGATAGATTATGTGATATTAAAACTCTATACTACATTACATTTATATCACACAGTGTGTGTTCAGTACACCTCTCTAGCTGGACTGTCAGCCCTTTCATCTTTGTGTCCCAGCTCCTGGCACAGAGGAAGCTGCCAAACAATGCACAGCATTCCTTCCACGAAAATCCACGCACGCTGGGGCTGAATATTCCTGAGCTGAAGGCAAAGACTCTAGGGAAGAGTGAACTAGGGGCTTTAGGACACAGACAGGGAAGTGCCCCTGGGCTCCCCCAGGCTCCTGTTTGGGGAGTTTGGGAGTTTGGGCTTTTGTTGCCTTGAATCAGTGCAGAAAGCTTTGCATTCCAGATCACAGAAACCCCTCTAGCAGCAGCTTAAACTAACAGGGCCCCTGTTTCTTACAGTTAGGAAAGGTGAAGTGAGGAGACTGTTCCCTGGCTCCAAGGCTCTGGTGATGCTAAAGCTTCGGGCTTCTTTCTTGGTCTTTACCTCATGACTGCACAGTGGCTGCCACAGCACCGAGCACTTCATCCACACGCTACATCCAAGGCAGGGCAGGGCCATGCCGGGAAGAGCGTTTCTCCTCACCAGTTCAGTCAGTCCTGTCCAGACATCCCCTACCTGCCCTGGAAGAAGGGATGCTCTCCCTGAAACTGAGGAGGACATTGGGGCCTCTCATCCGGGAGGACAGCAGGGTAAACAGCCACGTGGCTCATCCCTGGAAAGTTGACCCTGATTTTTGACCGAGTGGTTTTCTTCCCAACGGGGCTGACCAATGTCATAACCTCAACCACAGTGTCAGAACCCCACCTCTGCGAGTTTACCTACTCCTCCCCCCAGCCCCGCAAAGTGAGGGCCAGTAGCCCTGTTTTCAGTTGACAGCACTGGGGTTCAGAGAACCTAGGTGGCTAGGCCAGGCCCCTGGTGACCTGGTCCCTCTGCACAGTGCTTTTCAGTTTGCAGAGCCTTCTCATGCCTCTTATCCTCCTGAGTTTTGCAGTGACCTCCTGAGATCCACATCACTAACCATGGGAGCTAGATGAGGAGGCTGGGACCCAGGGGGGTGAAGTCACTCAGTGCCACACAGCTGGGTGGGGCCGGGCAGGACCTAGGCTCATCCAGCCCCGTGAAACAAGCGCTCCTGAATCTAGACCATCACTGATCTCTGTTCTCCCAAGGTGAAGGGGTCTAGCAGTGACGCGGGTCTGTCTCAGCGCAGCCACTCATGAGCTCTGTCAGCTCGGGCACTTGCCTTCTCCAGGCTTCGCTTTCCTCATGAGACATGGATAGAAATGTCCATGGGTGAGGAGGGTTCAAGGAAATGACGGCCATGAAAGGGCCACATCAACTGGATGCACTATGCAGTCACCGGGGCTCCTGGAGGACACTGCTGTCCATCCGGAAGGTTGGCAGAGGGACCTCGAGTGTCCCCTCCCCACCCAGGGACTTAGACTGGGTGGACTTGACTCTGTTGCCAGGCAGCAGACACTGAGTCTGTCCTGCTCTGTGTGTGTGTGTGTGTGTGTGCGTGTGTGTGCAGGTTTGTTGGGGCATCTGTAGGCACTGTCTGCCAGGATCAGATGGAGGGCCTCCCACATGGTGGGCTGAGTGTCTGGCACTGGGGAGGTGCCCGGAGGTCTTCAAGGGTTTCAGAACTTACCCTCTCCCCCAGGGGTCAGGATCCACTTGGGCACCCACCCCCTGCACGTATACACGCAGTGGTGCTTCATTTATTCAACAGAAGCAGAAAAAGATGAATTAAGCTTGAAGGACGCTGTACATTTATTTAAGAATAAACAGTTTTGAGTGTTTACTATGTGCCAGGCATTGTTTTAGGTGCTGGGTCACTTTGGAGAACAAAACAAAGGCCCCACCCTTTGGAACTCAGGCTGAACGACACAAAGGCCAGGCAGGAAAGCTCACAGGAGAGCCCTGCAGGACCTTCTTCGGAGCCCACTGTGCTCAGCTCTGCGCACAGTTCTTACAAGCCTGACTCCCTGGAGGCTCAGGTCAGAGCAGCTGTGCAGAAGCCACCAGGAGACCAGCTCCTGGAGCAGGTGCAGTGACAGCCCCCAGAATCACAGCCAGTGGCCTGATGGCGTGGGAAGAAACAGAGAACAGAAAAAGCAACACCAGGGGCTCAGAAGAGCCAAGAGGCTTGGAGCCATTTAGTGTCGGGGTAAAGGGCCCCAGAAGCCTCAAGGACCTGGGGAGTCTTCTGTAGACTGACGTTCCCGGGCTTGACCTTGAGTTGTCAAGAGGAAGCTGAAGTACATCCAGTAGCGTCTGACGGAGAATGCAGGGAAGTGCATCAATTATTGGGAACTGGGACCTGTCCAAGCTGTTTGGGCACAGAAAACACACGGCTTCCTTTCTCTAGGGAAACTCGCTCCCGCTCAGGGGCTCGTTCTTCTGCGGGGGCAGCGCTGGGGGGGTCGGGGTCCTTGTCTAGTTTGCTCACTGCGGGGGGCCCCCCATGCTCCGAATGGAGCCAGGCACAGTCTGAACACTCAGTACATGTTTGCCGAATGAATGGAAGCGTGAAAGCCCAAGCAAGTGAGGCGTTTCTAGCTGTCTTCCACATAATCTCATGGGCAGCTAACTCCTCTCTGCCGTGTCCCCAGTGGGGCCCCGGCCACCTGATGAGGAGACACAGTTCCTGCCTTGATGAGCTGACGTGCAAATGGGGGGAGACCCCCCACACACATACATACACACGTGTGTGTACTGACACGTGGCTGCCTAACCCTGAGTGCTTGGCTTCTCAGCCTTCGTGATCTTTAATCTTCTCTTCAACCTCAGACAGTAGACTACTATTGCCATTTTATAGGTGGAGAAACCGAGGCACAGAGAGGTTAAGTAACTGATCAGAGTCCCACGGCTGGTGGAATGGGGAAGGCAGGATTCACCAGAGGCTGTCTGATGCCATAGCCGGCATATCTAACCACTACGCCGCACTGCGTCAGTGAGGGTGCTGTACGTCAGGGAGTGTATGTACGTGCGCTTAAGTGTGTGGGGGGGTGAAAGATCCGTTTCTCTTCCCAGTACTTTTGTGGTGTCACTGACGGTCAGGGTGGTGGTGAGTAAAGAGCCCTGACCAGAGATGTCCTACCCTTTCCCGAATCCCACGGTAGCTCCAGAATCTAGCTATGAGGGGCTTAGGGAAGATGGGAGGGACCAGAGGAGGGGTTTGCGCACTTTTTTCAGAAATCAGTTGGTTATTTGGGCCGTCCAGGGGCCTCGTGGCCTCTCCCAGCCACCCCATTGTTGCCCCCACTGATCCTGAAATATCCACAGCTAGACTCTTCCTGGGGGTCTCCTGAAGACATGCTGTGGGCTTTGCAAAGGCTTGTGGGCCAGCACTTCAGCATGAATTGGCTTGTCTGGCTGGTGCCCCATCACTCCTACTGTTGCTTTGCTATAAGGATTGGGGAGGGGAGGGGAGGGACTTCCCTGGTGGTCCAGTGGCTAAGGCTCCGCGCTCCCAATGCAGGGGGCCTAGGTTCGGTCCCTGGTCAGGGAACTAGATCCCACGGGCCACAATTAAGAGTTCGCATGCTGCAACTGAAGTTCCCGCATGCTGCAGCGAAGATCCTGCGTGCCACAACTAAGACCCGAGGCAGCCAAAATAAATTAAATTAAAAAAAAAAAGGATTGGGGAGAGTGGAGGCACAGAGATATGCAGAAGCACGATGGGGGCCCCAGGGACCCCCGACACTGTGGTTGGGGGTGTGTGTATATGTGTAGTGTTGGCGGGGGGTGGGGCGCGTGTGTGAGGGTCATGAGTCGGGGCCCGAGGGACGCTTCCAGGGCGCAGGGCCTTCCCCACCTGGCTGGGCCACCTGTCTGCCCAGCTGTCGGCTGCCCTCCGGCCCGGGTGCCTTCTCTGGCTATGGGACGAGGGCAGGAGCTCCTTGAGCTTCTGGGGTCTGGACGGGCAGCGTGCAGCGAAGTGGAATTGGCTGGACAACAGCAGCCAGATGGGAAGCTGCAGCAGCTGGGCCTCAGGCCTCACCCAGGCCAGCTCGGCCCTTGCCGTGCCCTGTACTGTGGGTGGGGTGAGGTGGGGACCGAGAAAGGCAGATAGGCTGACAGACGTGGAGAGAAAAGCAGAGGGGAGGCCAAGAGAGAGCTGGCACAGAGAGACGCGTGAGAGCACGGAGAGAGAAGCAGAGATTGTCAGCCTGCAGCCCGAGAAGGGTCGGCCCGGCGGCGCCTGGGGTCTCCCTGCCTGTCCCCTGCAGGCGCGGGTTCTCCCTCTGAGCTCTGGCCTGGCTCTGTGAGCGCAGGGCCTCCCACCTTCCCTTAGGCCCCAGGGGATGAAGGCTGAGATGTTCTTAGCACCAAGAGAGGTGGCAGCTGGGGGGACGGCCTGAGGACTTTCTAGTGCCGATTGCCAGTGAAGAAGCCGAATCCTCTAGGGGCTGAGGGGTCTGCCTTGCTCTGCTGCATCCTAGCATGTGACCTAGGGCCTCCACTTCCCCATCTGCAAAATGGAAGCAGCGACAGCACCTCCCAAGGACTGTACAACCGCACATGCAAAGGAGTGTGTTGGGCTCCGGACGAGGCTGCCCTCAGCCAATTCACTGACTTCTGTCCCCAGGCCTGGGGGGACAGGGAGCCGAGGACGACCTGGCCCCCTCTCTCAGGAGCTCGTGGTGGAGCTGTGTGGGGTGAGCAAGTGGGTGACGGCAGTTGCACCAACCCTAACTCGAGCACAGAGGGGTATAGGAGGAGTCGGTATGAAGTGCTTGGAGGCTTCAGAGGGGAAACACATTTCCCCAGACTGCAGTGAGGTGGGTCTCGGGGCAGGCAGCTGGACTGGAGCCCCCATTGTCCTGGACTGGGGACACAGCAGGGACACAGCCAGCAGAACCCTGCCCTCCTGGGGCCTCCGTTCCCGTGGGCGGAAGTAACTCCGAGCAAGGCTGTACTGGAACACAGGGGACGCCCGGGACTGGACGGTGCTCTCTTAGTGCTGGCCCGGGTGCCTGGGTCCCAGCTCCAGCTCCAGCATCTTAGCACAGGAGGGGTCCCCAGTGTTACTCAGTGGTTGTTTCCTACAGTAGGAAAGTTCTTCTGCATGTCCTTGACTGACCCTGAGGTCTGAACATACATGTTGGCCTCAGTCAGCGAGCGGTTTAGACTGCTGGACCCACCATTGCTCCTGACCTGGGCCGGCAGGGCAGGACGTCCTCCTAGCATCACAGGAAGCAATCTGCACCCTGTAGCCGGGAGCCCCTGGCAATCGTATTCACTTCTCTGATGAGTGGCCTGGAGGGACACGGGGTGGGCAGGGGGAGGAGGTGACTCGACAGCATTTACCAGGGTAGCATTTTGGTGGTTTCTGCTTTGCCCTGGGGTTAGACTGTAAGCTGCTGCAGGGCAGGGCCTCCAACCCTGATGCCTGTCACAGAGCTGACAGGAAGAACTCAATAAATCTTTGATGACTAAATGAATTTTTCCCCCAGTTCATGGTCCCCAGGCGGATTCTCCTGGCTCACAAGGGGCTCTGGCTATAACTTTGCAACTCTTAGATCCTGGCACCTTGAGAGCCCTCCCAGCCTGGACACAGTGTGGTCGTTGATTCACACTTATGTTCCCGCCCTCAGCAAAGAGCAGCCAGCTCCAACTGCTCATAAATTTCCTGCCTGTCACCCGTGGCGCCCAGGCCAGGCGAGGCGGGAGGCGCTGGGGGTGGGCTGGTCCATACCTGCTTCCAGTTCCCTGGGAAGTTTGGAGGCCAGAAGCCCAGGCCTATGCTTGTGCCCAGAATAACCTCAGCAGAGCCTGGCCCTTGGAGATGTGGAAGCAGATCTGCCAGATGCAAAGATGTATGGGCTGGAGTGTTGGAGAAAACACAAACATCAGCTTGCCGTGCAGTTTGCACAAGCTGATTTCACTCCCATGAAATCCAACATAGGTCTGCCTACGCATAGGAAAAGTATGTGGATGGATGGACCTAGAGATGATCATACTAAGTGAAGCAAGTCAGACAGAGAAAGACAAATACCATATGATGTCACTTATTGGTAGAATCTTAAAAATGATACAAACGAATTTATTTACACAACAAAAACAGACTCAAAGGCATAGAAGACAAACTTATGGTTACTGAAGGGGAAAAGGGTGGGAAGGGATAAATTAGGAGTTTGGAATTAACAGATACGCACTACTATATATAAAAGAGATAAACAGTGAGGACCTACTGTATATAGCACAGGGAACTATATTCAATGTCTTGTAATAACCTATAATCGAAAAGAATCTAAAAAGAATATATATATGTACATATATATGTACATATATATATAAGGGAATCACTTTGCTCTACAGTTGAAACCAACACAGCATTGTATATCAACTAGGAAAAAAAAAAGGAAAAGTATGTGGAACAGCAATCACCCAGCACTATCATGGTTTCTCTCGTCAGGGAGATGGAGGTGATTTAAATGGTTTTCTTCTGTTCACTCTTCTGTGTTTTCTAACTTTTCTATAATTAACAAATACTACTTATGCGTTTACAAAAATTTTAACAGTTTTTTTATTGTAAATGTATTTATTTTTTTATGGCTGCATTGGGTCTTCATTGCTGTGCGCGGGCTTTCTCTAGTTGCGGCGAGTGGGGACGACTCTTCGTTGCGGTGCGCGGGCTTCTCATTGCGGTGGCTTCTCTTGTTGTGGAGCACGGGCTCTAGGTGCGCGGGCTTCAGTAGTTGTGGCACACAGGGTCAGTAGTGTGGTGCACAGGCTTAGTTGCTCCGCCACATGTGGGATCTTCCCGGACTAGGGCTCGAACCCCTGTCCCCTGCGTTGGCAGGCGGATTCTTAACCATTGCGCCACCAGGGAAGCCCCAAAAACGTTAACGTTTTTATTGAGATTATAGTTTACCCATTTAAAGCGTACAATTCAATGATTTTTTTCGTTTTTTCACTAAAATGTGGCCATCACCCCAGCCAATTTTAGAGCATTTTCATCAACCCCCAAAGAAACCCCATATGCTTTAGCAGTCTCCTTCTCCCTCCCAGCCCTAGGCAACCACTAATCTGTGGATTTCCCTGTTCTGGACATTTCATGTGAATGGAATCATGTAATACGTGGGCTTTTGTGTCTGGCTCCTTTCACTGTTTTCAGGGTTCATCCAAGTTCTGTCATGTGTCAGAACTTCATTCCTTTTTATGGCTGAATAATATTCCATTGTATGAATATACCACACTTTGGTTATTCATTCGTCATGGATGTGACTTAAGTAATTTAAAAGTTGTGCTTATTTTTAAAAAAGAATTCGTCTAAAGCAGATTGGCCAAGATGACAGTTGGTTCCATATGACTATTTCTGGTTACTTCTTTTGAGACTTTTCAGCCTATGATGCCATTTTATGTTTTCAAACACCAAGGACCCAGCTCTTTGCAGGAATGGGAGCTGATGCTTACACTGTGTACCAGGCCCTGCTGGGAGTGTGGCTCTCTTGTCCCATTGATTCTTTGCAACTGAGCTAGAAAGTGGATACTATTACTGTGCTCATTTTATACTTTTAATTTTATTTTTTAAATTTTTACTGGAGTATAATTGATTCACAATGTTGTGTTAGTTTCAGGTGTACAGAAAAGTGAATCAGTTATACATATACATATATCCACATTTTTTCAGATTCTTTTCTCATATAGGTCATTACAGAGGATTGAGTAGAGTTCCCTGTGCTGTACAGTAGGTCCTTATTAGTTACCTATTTTATATATAATAGGTGTATATGTCAATCCCGATCTCACAGTTTATCCCTCCCCTGTGCTCATTTTAAAGATGAGTAAACTGAGGCTTTGAGAGATCAGCCAGCCTGCCCAGGGCCCCAGAGTCCCACTGACTTTGGGGCCAAGATGAACCCTAGTGGTCAGCATTTAGAGCCAAACCCTTTCTAGCCCATATATTGGTGTACGTAAAAGTGAAAGGTAGAATAATGCCTGATAGTGTGGGTCTTGAAAAAGACTTCTCCCATGCCCTCCCTGCTTGTCTTTCATATTTTAGGGTTTTTTTTTTTCATATTTTAGTTTTAAAGTAACATTTCAATCTGACTGCTCCTTTTAGGACAAACCATAAAAAACAAAAAACTCAGGATTTCAATCCCGTTTGACGTCTTTTTCTACACATAGAAGGCTGTATACAGATTGCTTAAATACAGAAAGATGTATGATTTGAAAACCGTCAAAAATGGTTAAATAGGGCTTCCCTGGTGGCGCAGTGGTTGAGAGTCCACCTGCCGATGCAGGGGACATGGGTTCGTGCCCCGGTCCGGGAAGATCCCACATGCCGCGGAGTGGCTGGGCCCGTGAGCCATGGCCGCTGAGCCTGCGCGTCCGGAGCCTGTGCTCTGCAATGGGAGAGGCCACAACAGTGAGAGGCCCGCGTACCGCAAAAAAAAAAAAAAAAAAAAAAAAAAAAGTTAAATAGGTGAAGTGACTGAAAATGAACTTAAAAGGCAAAATAACTTATAGGCAGAAATAATCGCTTTTTTAAAATGCCCCCAAAGTGATAAAATTACCCTGCAGCGCACAGAAGTGATGACGAGAGGAAACCAATCCACTTAAAGCCAGGGACAAACTTAGTAAGCAGAGGAGGTATAATTAGAAATTTAAAAACTGGAAGTGAACAAAAGCAGAAAGATACAACATTGTTCCTGGGTTCACAACAATTACCAAAAGGTCCCCTAAAGCATAGGCACAGTTACAAAAATGCTCAGTGTTACATTTGAAATAGGAAACATATCTGGTGGTACTTAAATGCTACAGTAAATAAAATGCCTGGTAACTGGAAATGTTTATTCACACGTCCAACAAATAACAAATACTTATTGAGATGCTACTGTGTGTCCAGACTGTTCTACGCTCTGGGGCTATAGCAGCGAACAAAACGACCATGTCCCTGCCATTGTGGAGCTGACATTCTGACCACAAATGAGTGAGCAGATAAAAAGATGATTTCTGGGGCTTCCCAGATGGCACGGTGGTTGACGGTCCTCCTGCTGATGCAGGGGACACGGGTTCGTGCCCCGGTCCGGGAAGATCCCGCATGCCACGGAGCGGCTGGGCCCGTGAGCCATGGCCGCTGAGCCTGCGCGTCCGGAGCCTGTGCTCCTCAACGGGAGAGGCCACAACAGTGAGAGGCCTGCGTACCGCAAAAAAAAAAAGATGATTTCTGGGAATTCCCTGGCGGTCCAGTGGTTAGGACTCTGCACTTTCACTGCCGAGGGCAGGGTTTGATCCCTGGTTGGGGAACTAAGATCCTGAATGCCATGCTGTGGCCAAAAAAGAAAAAAAGATGATTTCTGAATGTGATCAACCCAGACACTGTGTCACCCTGACCAAATCACTTCAGTCGGACTCAGCACCTCAGACCTGCTGAAAGGGACCTGGGAGACATCTTGTCTAGTCATTTTTAAAGTTTATATTAGTGAGCAGCAAGACCTGGGTTTAAAGGGCATCTTTTGTGTGGAGGGGTCATGCTGCAGGGGGCTCCTCAGGACGGTGAGAGCCTTACCCAGCCATAATCAGAGCCTTGGCCGCAGTGGGAACACCACCCACAAAAGGCCAGAGCCAGAGGGGACGCAAGAGGCCCTTTCAAGCTGTGCTTCTCACATGGACCCAAGCAGGATGTTGCCAGGAGTTACATGAGAAGGGGGTCTGTGGTGTGGTTGTCACAGTGGGGAGTATGTCCAGCCCTCTCCCCTGTATTTGCAGTTATGCTTGCATGTGTGCGTGCACACACATACACGTCCACACCTACACCTACATACATGCGCGCGTGCACACACACACACATACCCCACCTCTTCTGAAGGGATGGCATAGGTAGGTTTGTCTCCTGTCTCTCAGCCACACCAGATTGGTCTAGGGGAAGAAATCTGACTGAGGCTGGACCAACTGAGTGCCTTCACTGGGTGTTTGGGGTTGGGATTCTGAGAGATTGGGCCCATTGCCCCTACTGAGGTTCACAGACTTTCCTGAGACTTTCCCCCGGCCCCTCTGAAATGCCCTTGTGCAGCCTTAAATAACGGGAAGAGCAGAGTGAGTTTCTACTGCTCACAGTGCAGTTGCAGTCACACAATCTAATGGGTTGGGAAAACACTGGGTAAGTAAAGCCACACGAATTTCTTTACTGTAGGACTTTTCAGAGACTTTAATATGTTCATATACGCAGTGACTTTCCAAAGTAGGGCCAAGGTCTGTGATGTTTCCCAAACTCATGGGATATACCTCACCTGGCTAGTATTCTGAAGAGCACCCTTTGGGGAGTGCTAATCCATGTACATGTACTTGCCGTACAGGTGAAGGAATTAAAGCACAGAGAGGGAGAGTCAGTTCCCCAAGGTCACACAGTTGGTTAATTGCAAAAAAGGTCGTGGCACCTGAGGCCTCCCAGTGTTCTTCCCACCACGCTCCAGTTGACATAAGGCTTCCTTGGACGGATGATGCATGTGCTGGCATTCCTGGACCAAGGTGGGTGGTGGGAACGCAGGTCCAGTGTAGACGTTAGGGAAAGGGTGGGGTTGAGAACTGCAGGTCAGCCTTGGCGAGAGGAACCCCTGTCTCCCTCGCTCTTGGGTGGCAGCCATGGCTTCAGTGGAGTCTGAGAGCCGACTGAGGGCTTGGGGCTGGGCCCGGCCAGGCGGCCGCCTTTACAGGGCAGCCAGTGGGATGGCTTCAGCTGCCCCAGCCTTCCGTGCCTTCCCTGACCGCAGGCAGACTGAACAAGGGAGGAACTCCGGGCCAGTCCTCGGCAGGGCCCGCCCAGGCAGCCAGCGCCGGGATGACGCGGCTGTAAATCACCCCGTGGACCACAGACCCAGTGCCATCCCCACGGGTTTCCTTTCCGCTTCTTAATCCTCCTCCTCAGACTCGGTAACAAAAAGCAGATTCCTGCTGGGGCCAGCCACGCACCATGGGCTCGGAGAATGTGAGCCTGGATTCACCACATCAAGATGCTACCTCCTCTCACTTTTCCTTTTCCCCTTCTTAGCCTGTTAGCTGGAGGACACTCCCTCCTCCTGGCTGGGCTCCCTCGCCCTCCCTGGACCCCACTTCCAGCCTTGCCCCGGCCTCGCACCTTGGCTGCCTGCCCAGTGCCGCCCAGGCCTGAGGCTCACCAGGGCCTGTGGTTAGCAGCCCCTCCAGCCTCGTGGTTTGGCTGCAGCCCGGCTCCCCGAGCCTCCCTTTCAGCAGAAGCAGGCTCTTTGTGGTAGAATAAACACTGCCGATCTGGATTCAAATCGTGCTGCTGCCAACTCGTAGCACTTACCTCTGAGCTGGGGACGTGAGAAGCTCCCTGGCATGTCAGAGGTGCCTGACAGATGTTTTGCTTCAAAACTAAGTGCTTAGCTGTTTGTTCAGGGTTGTTGCAGGAAACAGGAGAGAAGGATTTGGAACTGCGGTATTAGGGGTGTGCTGTGCCCAGTTAATGGATGGCTGTTATTCTCCTGCATGTTCTGGGTGGACTGGGAGCCCCTGAAGAGCCTCCCCACCAGCTCTGACCTCCCCCAAAGCTAAAGCCCCGGCAGCCCCAGGACCTTTTCGCATCTCCGGTCCCTTCCTGTAGCAAATCACGCCCTCTGGTCAGTTTTCTCATGAGCAACACCAAGTTCAGCTGCCAGAGTGAAGTTTCTGAAGGTCAGGACTGCAAGGAACTGAAAGACAGTCTAGCCTAGGGGCTTTCCAATTTGCCCCAGAGCACCTGGGTTCTCACAGCATCCCAGGCTCCACGTTGGAAGGAACACTGTAGACGCTGGGCTCCCCTCTCTGTGTCCCCTGTACTCTCCGGATCCAAATAGACTAGAACCGTGTTCATCTGTTTTCTGTGTTAGAATTTCCAGGTCAGACTTCATTTCTACTACAGCTGAGGACACTGTCCTTTTTTTTTTTTTTTTGCGGTACGCGGGCCTCTCACTGTTGTGGCCTCTCCCGTTGCGGAGCACAGGCTCCGGACGCGCAGGCTCAGCGGCCATGGCTCACGGGCCCAGCCGCTCCGTGGCATGTGGGATCCTCCCGGACCGGGGCACGAACCCGTGTCCCCTGCATCGGCAGGCGGACTCTCCACCACTGTGCCCCCAGGGAAGCCCTAGTTTATTTTTTTATATTGGAGTATGTTTGATTTACATTGTTGTATTAGTTTCAGGTGTCCAGCAAAGTGATTCAGTTTTATATCTATATATAATATATCTATACAGATATCTATCCTTTTTCAGATTCTTTTCCCATATAGGTTATGACAGAGTATTGAGTAGAGTTCCCCGTGCTCTACAGTAGGTCCTTGTTGATTATCTGTTTTAGATAGAGTCGTGTGTATATGTTCATCCCAACCTCCTAATGTATCCCTGTCCTCCCATTGGTTGTTTCTTTCAGGAGTGACCGGCCATGGGCTTGTCCAAGGACGCTGCTGTGGGCCCTCTTTCCAGTCCAGCTTGAAGAGAAGGTGAGCTCGCCAAGTCCAGCCTTGTCGTCCTCTCTAAGTTGCCACCGGATGCTCAGACCACCACCTCTCAGGACAGGAGCTTGCCTGCCCCACTCTCACCCTCTCCCCGCCGACCCCCGCAACCACTCCACAGTGACTTTGCACTTTGCTCTCTGCCTGGTGGGACGGGGAGAGCAAAGCCTTCCCTTGCCCGGGCCTGAGGCCCACCGTCTGGCTGCAGAAATTCATTGCCAAAGATTCGACAGAGACACCGAACAACATGGGGTGAGAAGACCCCCTAGTGAAAAGCCACACTGTTGCTCTGTGATGTTTACTCCTCCCGTTGCCTAGGTCCCATCTCACGCCAAAGACGAGTCAGCAGTTCCACTAGGAGCTCGTGGAAAAGATGGACGTTTGGTGACTGTTGGAAGCGCTTGACCCTCTGACCCGGAACTCCCTTTCCACAGCTGGGCCCCGAGCTGGCTGGACGCAGATAAGCCTTCTGGCTTATCTGCGATAGGGAGGCTGTGCTAGGGAGGCTGGGGGCGCCTGTGGGGAGTGAGACCTGAGATCCCGGCCCCGCTCACCTTCCCGCTGGCTGCCCAGGCCTCTGACCCTGATTTTCCCACGTTCCCTGGGCCCAGGCTCCTTCTTGGGCCCTAAGCATCATGAGAAGTGAATGGGAGGGTGGGGGGCAATATTGACCACCCATACCTCACCCCAGGGACTTGCCCCAAGGTGACCCCCAGCCGGTCCAGCCAGCCACTCCTTGCCAGGGGCCCGCCCTCCTGACTGGGCACACAAGATGGCGCCCTGCCTGGGGGCCGGCGGGCTGTGATGGTTGTGCAGGGGGGCAGAGGGGAGGAAGGGACCAGGGGAATGGGCCAGTATGTGGGGAGGTGGGCACGTTCAAAGTCAAGGCCTGTTCCTTCCTTGTGCTCACAAGGCCAAAGCTGTTCACATCTGTGCTCAACCATCTGCTTCAAATTGAAGTAAAAGCCCCAACATGTAAAGAAAACACTTGCTTGTGTTGATGGACTCTGTGGGTGACCAGGACTTTGGCCGGTCAGTTGGAGAGGGTTGTTGGCGGAGGGAGAGGTTGAGAACCCTTCAGGAAGTGAGCAGTGTGTGTGTGTGTGTGTGTGTGTAAGGGGGTGGGGCCCTCGCCATGGCCTCGGCCTGGACTAGTGACCGGGAGGCCAGGTCAGGAACATGTGAGGAGCGTTCTCGGCTTCGTGCCTCATTTACTCCATACTGTGAGTTTATAAGGTGGGGACTGAATTTTTAATCCCATTGTACAGATGAGGACCCTGAGGCGGGGAGGAGACAGGGCCAGGCAGTGACAGAAACAGTTCTCACATCAGGGCGGCCTCTCTCCACTGCCTGTGCTCTTAGCGCCTCTCCAGCCCCGTAGGCCAGCTCGTGCCCGGAGTCTTTGTGTGGCCTTGGCCTAAAACGGGGCCATAATGGTTCAGTGGGGATGGGGGAGGGTTAATAAGAGAAGAACAAGGAGAGGACTGTCAGGGCAGAGGGCTATGTAGGAGGGGCAGGGCCGCCCAAGGAGAGGGGAGGTGATGAGGGAAGGAGGCTGTGCCCTTGCAGATTACACACCTGTCCCATGGTTCCGGCCAGTGTCACCCTCTCTTGTCTACTCCCGGGCTCCTGGGCTGGGGCTGCAGTGTCTGCACCTCTTCTGGCACCGGTGTTTCCCAGACATGGCTCTGGCCAAGGACCGAGCTATGTGGGCTGGTCCTGGATCTGGGGCAGAGGCAGGGGCCACAGGCTGCTCGTGGAGCTCCTCAGAGCAACAGCGCCCTGGAAACAGGCCATGCAGAGTGGGCGCAGAGTGGGCTTGGAGTGGGGCGGGGATTGGGGGGAGGTGGTCAGTCACCCCAGGCCTCTAGGCACAGATGACAGACTCACTCTGGTGTCCCTCTGAGCCTCTGAGTCACACTGGTGGCATTTCCTAGGGAAGCAGGAAATGTGGACCAACCTGCATCAAACTTGTTGACCTAAGAGGACCCTGTTACTTACGGTTTGGGGAGATGCCCCCATCCTGCTGACAAGGGAGCAGACCCGTGGCCTTTCTACCCAGAAACCATGATGGTCTCTACTCCCCACCCCTCTCCTGCTCATGGCCTTCTTTACGTACTTCCCTTCCGTTCTGAAGCATCTACTGATCACCAGCTGCATAGCAGACACTAAGCTGGGTATCAGGAATAGAGAGATGGATCTCACACAGTGTCTTCACGGAGCTCAGAGTTCTGAACAGAAGGTGGGACGGACAGATAGACAAGCAAATAACTGTGATACAGTTGGATGACTAAGGTGTTGTTGGAAGTTTCGGGAAAGAAAAAGGTAACTCTCCCTGGGGAGGTATCATGAAGGGCTTTCCTAGAAAGGAGCCATGTGAGGTGGGTCATGAAGGATGAATAGAAGTTTTCTGAGCAGAAGAAAGGAAGAAGGACTTTCTATGCAGAGAAGTAGTCAGCCCTCGAAAGGCATTGGAATCACCTGAGGAGATTTAAAAATACCGACATAAAGTATTAACACCAAAGTTCCATCTCCAGAAATTCTGCTATGTTGGTCTGGAGTGTGGTCTGGGCATTTGGGATTTTTAAAAGCTCCCCAAGTGATTCCAATGTGCAGGCAAGGTTGAGAGCTACTGGTTGAAGTGGGCTGAGATCTCTGACAAAAAAGTGACTTAGAATCACTGATATGGGATACAGGCTGTGCCAAAAACGTACAGGGATATGTGTACGCCCGCTGCTTCCTGGTTCCGGCCTCGGACAATGCCAGAAGAGAGGTGTAAATTCTGGGGAGGGCCTTCCACGCGTCCCTGGGCCCCTTTTTCGTCTCACAGCGTGGCCAGGGCCCCGGTGGATTCTGTGCCCCCACACTGTCCTTCCTCCCGGCCCCGTGGCCCACCGCGCTGTCCTGGACCTCCTCCTTCCCCCGCCCCCCTCCACCTCACCTTGTCCTGTGCTGTCCTATTTCTTTTCCTGATCCCTCCCGTCCATCTCCCCTTTCTTCCAAGCCAGTGAGAGAAGCAGGAGCCGGCAGGTCTCAGGGGCTGGGAACTGGGTAGCAGAGCCGTGAGCAGGGACCGTGTAGGGAGCTGAGGTGCAGACAGGGCTCCTTTGTGCCCGGGATACAGGGCAGAGACCTGGGTACCGCTAATTAGGCTGAGCCGTACTGTAAGGCAGCCAGGGCAGTCCTGCTAGGGGGCTGGAGCAGGGGTTGCAATTGCCTCCCACCTTCCACGCTGCTTCCTGGGCTAAAAGGGACTGTTGCCAGCAGCCCGGCTGACAAATAGCCTGGCCTTCTCAAAGCCAGACTCAGCCATCTCCAAGTGTTTCCTTCAGCGGATTTGTGTTGCCATTCTCCCTCTGTCTCTCTGCCACCTGCACAGCTGCTTTCTGTTTCCAGGCTCCAGGAGGACAGGAAGGCATGGAGGAGACCCTGCCCAGGCGAGGGGTGGAGACGAGGGGGCGTCTGGCTTTGCCCTTTGCCCCAGGGTCCTCACCTTCCCACGGGTCCCCTCTGGTCCCCTGGACCCCAGACAAGCTACGTCTGCCTCCCTGAAGCCAGGCACTCCAAGGAACTTGGATTTATAAATAATGACTTTGTATTACGGCTATGCGGGCATGTGTCTAATCTCCAGATGGCGCTATGAATTCCTAGAGGGCAAAGATTAGGTGAAATACATCTCCAAATCCTTGAAAAGGCCTTGCAAAATGTATATATTGGTTTCTTTGTTGAATGAATGGATAAAAATGAAAAATATGGTAAGTCACGCATGTATTTTCTTCCTTCCGCAAATAACTACCAAGCAGCTAATTTATTCAAGACCCTGAGAGACTCGGACACAGGTCTTTGCCAAGGCTTCAAAGAGGCTCAAAGGGAGAATGTCCAGAGCAGCGTGGAGCCCAGGCTTGGGGCTTTTTGCTCTTTCTGTGGCTGAGCCTTTGAGGACTGTGCTCCTGCAAAGAGGAGAGCTTCATAGCACCTGCACCTGGCATGCAGTAGGTGCTGAATAAACATTCAGTGAAGGCGTGTGGATGAATGAATGAACGCTGCCCCACCCTCATGCCCCTTCTCAGACATCTCTAATCAATGGTGGCTCTTTTTCTCCCTGGTCCCTGAAGCTGCCTGAGTTCAGGACTGTGCTTCAGGCAGTCACGATTAGTCCATTGAAGAGATGTGCTCTCTTGGCCGTCTTGGTCTCAGGGCCATCCTGGAGTAAGTGGTAGGTGGGGACACCCTCAGACCAGCCTCCTGGGTCACCATCAGGTTGATGTGACTGAGGATATGTTAGGAGGTCGCCCTCCTTATGCCCATGGGGCTATGCGGCCACCTCCGGGCTGGCCTCCCGCTTTCTGATCTGTTCCCTGCTGCCCCTGCCTCCTGCTGATGGAGGTGGTTCCTGAAGTTCCTGCCCTGGGCCCACCGTCTCCAGGCAAAGTCCAGTCTCCTTAGCTACCTATAGGACTTGTCACGGATGGTCACATCCCCTCCTCCAGTGACTCCAGTGCCTCCCCAGACTCAGTGACCCCCAGTTTGGGCATCTAAGGATGCTGGCTGAATCCTAGCCCCAGGTGTTAACAGCCCTTCTTTCTTACTCATGTCTCAGTTCCCTTGCCTCTGGCTGCCCACAAAACAAGATGCTTTCTGGACCCTCATGTTTACTGCAATGGAAACAGTTCCTGTTTAATCTAACTTTCCTCTGTATTGCATCCACCCAGACCCCTGGTTCCCTAGGGGAAATCTAGGTTTCTCAATCCCAGAACCTGGACAGGCAGAGAAGCCCTGCTTAACCCAACAGCAATGGCCTGGGTGCATGTCCTCCTATCCTAGGGACTCGTATTTCCTGTTCATATATATTAATCAGAACATCACTTCGCCGCCCCACCTTCATTGAGAAGCCAGCATTGCCCCAGATCTCTGAGGATTCTTGAGGGGCTTACATCCCCATGGTTATCTCTGCTTTGATCTAATTATCTCTCTCTCAATCGCCTCCTATGGCTGATCCCTTCTCTTTACTCTGCTTTAGTTCAAGGGAACACAGCCACTTTCCCTTGATTTCCCCAAAACATCACTCACACAAGGCAGTTGTGTATAGAGGAATTATTTTTCTCCTTCCTGATGATTTTTTTTTTTTTTTTTTTTTCGATAGGCGGGCCTCTCACTGCTGTGGCCTCTCCCCTTGCGGAGCACAGGCTCCGGAGCACAGGCTCCGGAGCACAGGCTCAGCGGCCATGGCTCACGGGCCCAGCCGCTCCGCGGCATGTGGGATCTTCCCGGACCGGGGCACGAACCCGTGTCCCCTGCATCGGCAGGCGGACTCTCAACCACTGCGCCCCCAGGGAAGCCCCCTGATGATTTTTTAAAATGTTTACACTCACAGAAAACCAAATAAGACCTTGCCTTTTTCTTCCCAATTTATTTAGCTGATTTCATGTATTTTTGACAGGTTCATCATGTTTCCGGCAGTTATAAATATTTTCCCCTCTGGCTTCACTCTCTGACACTACATTTCTGGGCTGTGACTCACCGAAGTTGTCCCACAGCTGGGGCTTGAATCCAGTCTTTTTTCTTCAATTTGACATCTCCCTACCCAACCCCAGGTCACCACCAAATCCCAGCCTGAACACAGGAGACTATAAAATATGATGCCCAGTGGAAAGGTCACAAGCACATATGACAGCTGGCCGGGCCTCTCACCCACACTCAGCTGAGCAGGCATCCAGGGTCTTGCCTCTGGGAGGAGAGATGCATGACCTGGAGAGATGCACATTCCTTTCCCCAGGCTCTCCTATAACCAAGGGCAGCTGACTGGTGATACCATGGGGAGGACAGGACAGGACAGAGCCTGCCCCCTCCCCCAAGTGGCAAGCAGGGCCCTGACCTTAGCCCCGTGCCAAGCCCATACCCCAAACCACATTCAAAGCCATCTGGCCCACAGACAACATGCGTTCCTCCTCCGGGATTTCATTTCCATCCCCACAACCAGAAGTTTCTAGAGAATTTTCCTCTTGCAGGCACACATACGCATGCAACTCACACACTTTTTTTTTTTTTTTTTTTTTTTTTAATAAAGAACTCAAAACCCTTCCAAGTCCCAGGAAATAAATTTCTATTTTTGGAGAAGAAAATAGAACAAAAAAACCAAGCTTCGGGTACGCTTTGGGATAGCTATGCTATGCTTTATGTTCTAAATAAAAATCAGGACAAAGGGTTTGACAAAGATTTTAGTGCCTCCTTCAGGTGTGAGAGGCAGCCTAGGAAGTCCAATGTTGTAACTTCGGGGGCAGCTTTAAGATTAATAGGGGACTTCCCTGGTGGGGCAGGGGTTAAGAATCCACCTGCCAGTGCAGGGGACATGGGTTCCATCCCTGGTCCGGGAAGATCCCACATGCCGCGGAGCAACTAAGCCCGTGCGCAACAACTCCTGAGCCCACGTGCTGCATCTACTGAAGCCCGTGATCCTAGAGCCCATGCTCTGCAACAAGAGAAGGCACCACAATGAGAAGCCCGCACACCGCAACAAAGAGTAGCCCCCGCTCGCCACAACTAGAGAAAGCCCGCGCACAGCAACGAAGACCCAACACAGCCAAAAATAAATTAAAAAAAAAAAAAGATGGGCTTCCCTGGTGGCTCAGTGGTTGAGAATCCGCCTGCCGATGCAGGGGACACGGGTTCGTGCCCCGGTCCGGGAAGATCCCTCATGCCGCGGAGCGGCTGGGCCCGTGAGCCATGGCCGTTGGGCCTGCGCGTCCGGAGCCTGTGCTCCGCAACGGGAGAGGCCACAACAGTGAGAGGCCCACATACCGCAAAAAAAAAAAAAAAAAAGAAAAAAAAAGATGAATAGGCTTTCTAAGAACAAAGTGTTCAGTGATCCTCTCCACCGGGAACCATAGCTAATATTTCTCCTTCATAAAGGCTCTGAAAAGTCCTGCACAAGGAAAACCCATTTAAATTTTTTAAATTTATTTTTTATTGAGTGAAAGATTCTTTAAATTCTATAGTGCTTTACAATTTTCAAAGGTTTTACACACATGATTTCATATAATCCCATAACAACATTTAAAGTATATATATTTAATTAAAAATTATTTTAAAAATTTTAAATTAAAAAAATTTTTAATCCCCTACCCCTGTACTGCCCCTCCATTTAAATTTGAGGACACAGTTTCTCCCAAAGTTGTTTGAGCACTTACTCTTTAAAACAATTTTTTTATCGTGGTAAATGTATAACATAATATTTATCATTTAAATCATTTTAAGTACACAATTCTGTGGCATTAAATATAGTCACAATGTTGTGTAACCATCACCACTATCTATACCCCAAACTGTTTCATCGTCCCCAACAAAAACTCTGTACCCACCAACAATAACTCCCCCTTTCCTGCCTCTCCCACTACACCCCTGGTAAACTCAATTCCACTTTCGGTCTCCATGAATTTGCCTATTCTTAGTACCTCATCTAAGTGGAATCATACAATATTTGTCCTTCTGTGTCTGGCTTATTTCACTAAGCCTAAGATTTTCAAGGTCTATCCATGCTGAAGCGTGTATCAGAACTTCATTCTTTTTTCATGGCTGAATAATGTTCCATTGTATGTGTGCGCCACATTTGGTTTACCCATTCGTCTGTTGATGCAGGGCATTTATTCTTTGTTTCATGCCCCAATCTCTCGCTGGACACCATGTGGGGAGGTCCATGGAACACAGTTTGGGGACTGCTGGTTAATGGGGATTTTGGATAGGCCAGGATTTCCTTACCCACATGGCTGCCCCAGGCACTGCCAGAGGCGCTCTGATCGGCTCAGTCTCGAAACTGAAGGCAGAGGCTAAAGCCCCAAGAGGTGAAGCTGTCTGGGAAGGACCCGGGAGGGGTGATCCGTGATCAGCGCTGGGGGAAAGCCAGGAAGAGCCCTGTCCTCCAACCCTCAAAGGATGGTGGCTGTGCTGAGGAGACCTGCTGGGATGACTGACAGCTCCGTGCTGGTGACATCTGTCAGGGCGGCCTCCCTTGGCTTTGATGACAGGACTGGACCAGAGCCAAGCCCGAGGGAGGCCCCAGCCCCCTTCTGGCAGCCTCACAGGTGCACCCTATCCTGCTCCTCAGGGAGCTGGACAGACTATTCCGAACCACTGCCCCTCCCGGCCCTTCCCACGGGCACTGGGAGTCAGCACTTCCCACGGGCAGACCTGCTGGGGCAAAGTGCCTGCCCTCTGGGCTCACCCCGCTCCAGAGGGCCTTCTGCTGTGCATTCTTCTCCCAAGCTCAGGGATCTGGGAAACGCAAGGGAGGAAACACCCAGAGCCAAGCCCCTTGTGACTGGGGGAGAATGTGTGGTCCTCTGGGAACCTGGGGGCCTGGGGTCCAGCTTGGCCAGACCTTCAACTCCCCATGTGACCGTCTTGAGTAGACAAGTAGACAGTGGCTCTGTGACCTCCAAGGTCCCTCGCAGCTGATTTCCATCCTGGGTTCCACACTGCCTTGTCCTGCCTGCATTCCTGAGTTCAAGGCTCAGATTACAGCTCCCCACATGGGCTCTCCCATCACCCGGAGCCTGAGGTTCTTCCTCCGTCTTGCTAGAACAGCTGTATTTCTCCTGAGGGATTACCTTTTGAACCAGAGAATTATTTGAAGGAGCAGATACCTTCCAGAGTTGTTCAACAAAAACCAACAGAGCATCTTCAGAGAAATTACAAATAAACAAGTGGTCATCCTTCTAATCTGGGTACAGCTCACCTCCCCAGACCCCCAGACTCCAGACCTGCTGCCTCAACGAAAGGTCCTTTAACCTTTGTCCAAACTCCACGTGCCTCGGGCCTCTCAGGACACCCACTTTTCCTCCTTCTGGCACTGTTGCTTGCCTCTCCATTTATGTTTCTGGCTTAGTTGTGGGCTCCTGGAGGAAAGAGAGTAGGTCTGTCCGTCTACACATTGCAGGGCAGTCCTAGGCCCTGTGGCCTCGACCTACAGCACTGCTGACCTGGGCTGGGAGGGCTTCTGGGGTTTCCTTGCCCTGGTGAGGAGCTGCAGGGTGAGCCCAGAGGGTCCTGCCCATCCCTCTTCAGCCCAGGTTGTCCTGCAGAGCCCAGCAGAGATTCAGGCAAGGGAGAAAGTATTAAACAGGATGAGTGTCCTCCGCATGAAATAAATAAGGAGCGGACGCCAGACGGAACACGCAGGGAGTGGAGCCCCGGGAGTACTTGAGCTTCTCCAGCCTGAAGGTATTCAGAGGATTGAAGTGAAATGGACGTGCCCACAGGCCGGGGCGCAGGGTGTTCGTCCCTCCCTCTAGGTCCTGAGCCCACTGAGACCCACCTTCTCACAGACCTCTAGCTCCCTCTCCCGCCTGGGCCAGGCTGTTCCCAGGGTCTTCCCTGCTCACAGAGCCCGCTCCCTGCTCCCGGCTCCCTCCTCTGCCCATTGGCTTCTGATGTCTCCTGCTTTCCCCTCCCCAGGCTCCTTTCCTCAGTACATGGATTCAGGTGGCAGCCACATTTCCCTGCAGTTTGTCACAGGTGCCAGGGGCCCTGATGCTGGTTCTCAGCCCTGCTGCTCACTGGCTGTGTGACCCAGGGCAAACGCCTCCCCTCTCCGAGCCTCAGTTTCTCCATTTGTAAAATATGTGGTTTGAGGACGTGACGACTGAAGCCTCTCCCAGCGATATAGTTCTCTCTCTCCAGAAAATATCACCCGGCACCAGGCTGAGTTAAAAATCTGTCTCATTTCTATTTTAAATTCACACTTTTCAGCCTGCCCTGCCCTACCAGGCATCACCCACAGCAGGAAGGAAGAGGCATTTCATTCCGTCTGCTTTTCTCACTCAGGACTGGCCTCCGCTGGCCTGGCCTCTCCCCAGGCACCCGGGCTCCTCCCAGGGCTGTGGCCTTCCTCTGGCCGGGCTCTCGGTCAGGGACTCATTTCCTCCTCCAGGCATGAGCACTTTTCCGAGGAGCCAGTGCCTGTCCTGGCGGCCTGGATGCTTCCTTAGAGGCAGGACCTGGATCAGGCCCCGCCCTGCAGCTTGGCAAGCACCGACCTGCTGTTGATGGGACGTAATTAACGCGGGGATCCGCTTTCCTCCCGGCCCTGGGTGAGAGGCGCCCTTCTCGGAGCTCAAGGACACAGGGCACTCCATTGTTCTCTGGAGCCGGCCAGCTGCCCCCGCAGCCCCTCATCAGGCTGCTCAGCTGCTGCCTCCTGATCCCCTCTGCTCTCGCTGTTCTTTGCCCTTCCCTTCCTGGGGGGCTTGTACAAGGGCCCACCCTCAGTGACTGAAGTCCTCCGTCAGGGCTGGACCAGCCCGTCTCCTTCAGGATGTTGGTCCTTAGTCCTCATCAGACTTGACCTGTCAGCCAGCGCATTGGACGCAGCCCATCCGCCCTCCCTGAAATGGAGCCCAGTCTCCCTGGGCTGCTCCCTACGTCTCTGGTTGCTCGTCCTCAGCCTCCTTTGCTTGTTGGGATGCCCTGCGGCCCGGTCCTCAGTTCCCACAATCTCCCCCTCCTCCCTCCCTCAGGGCTGCATGCCCTTTGTAGGCTGCTGACTTCCAAATTCCTATCTGCATCCTAGAGACGGCTAGATCCCTCTCAGAGTAAAACCAAGTCCTTGCAGTGGCCTCCAAAGCCTGTACCACCTGTACCTCCATCTGGTTCTTGGACACACCAGACCCAGTCTGCCCCTTGGCCTTTGCATCGGCCGTTCCCCCACCTGGAATGCTTCAGTCCTGAATGTCCCCATGACTTGTTCCCTCCCCTTCCTCAGTTCTTTGATCAGATGCCACCTTCTCAGTGAGGCCTTTCGTGATCACTCTGTTTCAGAGTGCAACCCTCTTCCCCCCGCCACCCCGCATACTCCACTTCCCCTAGCATTCTCTCCGTCTTTCTTCCCTGTTGTATTTTTCTCCATGCTATGTCTCTTAAATGTATCTGGTTTTTAAGTTGATTCCTCCCTCTGCAAGATAAGCTCCACGGGATCGTGGATGTGTGTTTGTTTTATTCATTGTATTCCTAGTGCCTGGTACATGGTAGTTAATCAACAAATGTTTGTTGAACAAATAGGTGGGTGTTTCAGTAGATGTCCTAGTACATGTATCTTCATGTTCTGGGATTTTGACTTCTGTAGAGGAGATCCTGGAAGTGAG
Source organism: Hyperoodon ampullatus (assembly GCF_949752795.1). NCBI lineage: Eukaryota > Metazoa > Chordata > Mammalia > Artiodactyla > Ziphiidae > Hyperoodon > Hyperoodon ampullatus. The sequence continues at coordinate 10,014,416 of NC_136928.1, forward strand.
GTTGCTCTAAAACATGTACATATAGATTTATTTTTAATTTTCATAATCAACTCTAGATTACTTTCCCAAGAGGCTGTAGCAGTTCATGCCCATTGCCCTGCTTGTGCTGGATGTTCTCGCTCTTGAATGTGTGATGTCAGCGTGCTGGAGGAAGGGGAAGGCATCTCATTGCTTTTTTTTTTTTTTCTTTGCTGTACGCGGGCCTCTCACTGTTGTGGCCTCTCCCGTTGCGGAGCACGGGCTCTGGACGCTCAGGCTCAGCGGCCATGGCTCACGGGCCCAGCCGCTCTGCGGCATGTGGGATCCTCCCGGACCGGGGCACGAACCCGTGTCCCCTGCATCAGCAGGCGGACTCTCAACCACTGCGCCACCAGGGGAGCCCCATCTCATTGTTTTAATTTTCATTTTCCTGACTGATTAGGGAAGAACGTGCTTCTTATTTATTGACCTCATGAATTTTTATTTCTATGAATTGTCTCTTTTATAGTCTTTGCTCCCCTTTTTTGTTGTTGCTGTTGGGGGGAGAGGTTTATGTTTTCTCATGAGTTTGTAGAAGGAATCCTGATTTCTTAAAAGAAAATCCCATACAATTCTGATACTTATGGAGATTCTGGAGTGATTGGTCTAGAGTGAACATCTTCCTGGTTTGCCACTTCCTGTCATGCTCTGGGGCCCCCTGTGCATTTTGGAATTAAAGATGTTTTGAAGTTTTTTTCTTGTTGGTTCTTTGTCTCTTCTACAATGTACTTGTGTTAGTTTAAAAAAAAAAGATATTAAAAAAAAGTCATAGGAAAATCTTTGTGTTGTATTGCCAAGTGGAAAAAACATTTATAATTAGGATGTACTTTTTGAAGACAGCTACATAAAAAGGCTCTCTGTATATAGAAACTCTAGCAGTGAATCAGCCAAAGTGAAAAGGGGGGGATTATGGATAATTTTTCCCTACTATGGGAGACAGGCAAGTGGGGGAAGAGGGCGTGGTGCTGAATCCCCAGCGGAGAAGGATAAGCTGTTGGAATCATGGCACCTGGCCTACTCTCTCCTCTGGGCCTTGGCAGACATCACCAATCAATCACTTCAGTGGTTCCTCCTAAGCCCAGACTTAGCCTTAGAACCTTTCCCAACCCAGGAGTACAGGGAGCTACTAGTCATAGATCAGAGCTGGCAGGCGAGATTAAACCCATTCACCCATCCTTGCCCAGGCGGGAGGCAGTGCGGTCAGCACCAGCCCCACAGAGGCCTCTCTTGCTGGGGCAGTAGCATGCTCCCCAGCAGCCTCCTGGTTGCATTGGGGCTGCCAGTTAGCTGTGTCTCCCCAGAAGTGCCCTGGCTGAGGTTCCAGGGGTCTTTTCAACCTGCATTGGCTCTCATCACTAATACCAAGCATCAGTTTCTGAAATCTCTTTTCCTCTTGTTCCCTAGGGCTCATTGGAACTGGGAACAGTGTCTTCAGCCTGGATGCTTAGACTGTGACTTTGCCCAGACCCTGGCACATCCCCTCGGGCACCACACCTTGGCTGCTCCCACCTTTGGTCTGACTCTCTGTTCTGACTTTTGTTCTCACGGCATGCCTCCCACCACTGACCTCATGGTCTCAGCTGTGATTTCGTGCCCTGGTACTATGTCCACTGGCACATCCTCACTGTCCAACCAGACCCCTGGCCCTTCCCCTCCCGCTGCCCTGTGCTTGGCTTGCCTCTGAACTGACAGATTCTCCAGCAAGACTCGTGGCAGGACACCCAGGAATTTCTCACCGACATTCTTTTTAGACCAGCTTGGGGAGGTGGGTTGATTAGAAAGGATAGGAAGAAACATTGTTTATGTCTTTTTCTATTTGGGGGAAAAATAGTAAATGATATAGAAACATGACAGAAACGTATGAAAAAACTGCCAGAAATTCAGCCACCTGGAGATAAGCACAATTACTGTGCTGGCAAACATCCTTCCAGTCACCTCTCAGCCTCCGCACCCACTGAGATCTGCGTATATCAATTGTCTTAAATGGCATCATGCTGTTATTCAACCTGCGTTTTTCACTCGTCCATATGTCATGAGCATTTTCAAGGATGCCAATGATGAGAAACATGGTTTCCCTTGCCTAGACTGTAAATTATATTCCACAGGGTCCTTTTTTCACCTGGCATATCTGCAGTTTTGCTTCTTTGGAGGCAGAAACTTTACTCACGCTCCATTTCCCTCCCATGGTAACAGACCACCCACTGGGTGTCCAGCCACTACCACAAAGACAATATATCCCAGCTCCTCTTGGACTGTGTTTGGTCATGTGACTGAGTTCTAGCCAATGGGGGGTGAGCAGAAGAGGAATATGTACAATGTTTTGGATGTGTCCTATGGTGGTTTTACACATGTTCATAAACTCTTTGGCACTCCTTTCATTAAGGTGAAGTCTAATTCCCCTCTGCTTAGGTTTATGCTGTGCTTAGTGACTTGCTTTTTTTTTTCTGAATTTTTTAAATTGAATGAAAGATTCTTTAAATTCTATAGTGCTTTACAATTTTCAAAAGTTTCACACACTTGATTTCATATAATCCCATAATAACCCTATTTTCTCCCACCCCATATTGCCCCTCCCCCATCCCTCTCCCCACTGGTAACCACTAGTTTATTCTCTATATCTTTGAGTCTGCTTTTTTGTTATACTCGCTAGTTTGTTGTATTTTTTAGATTCCACATACAAGTGATGTCATACAATGTTTATGTCTTCCTATATCTGACTTATGTCACATTAGCATCATGCCCTCCAAGTCCATCCATGTTGCTGCATGCAAATGGCAATATTTTGTTCTTTTTTATGGCTGAGTGGTATTCCACTGTATATATATGCCACATCTTCTTTACGCACTCATCTGTTGATGGACACTTGGGTTGCTTCCAAAGACAATTGGTTGCTTCCAATTGCTTCCTTGGCAATTGTAAATAATGCTGCTATGAACATTGGGGTGCAGGTATCTTTTTGAATTAGTGACTTGCTTCTAATGGACAGAATATGGCAGAAGTCATTGTGTGTGATGTGCAAGGTTAGGGCAAGGAAGCAGTTGGCTTCCTCCTTGATTTCTCTTGTAGTAAGCACGATGGGGAAGCCAATTCCCATGTCATGAGGACAATCAAGAAGCCCCTATGGAGTGGCCCACGTGGCAAGGACCTGAGGCTTCTTGCCAACAGCCACATGACGGAGACATTTTGGAAGCAAATCCTCAAGCCTCAGTCTAGCTGGCATTCAGATGATCACAGTCCTGCTGACATCTTGACTGCAACCTCTGAACTCCCGACTTGCTGAAACTGAGATAATAAATGTATATTGCTTGAAGTAACTAAGTTCTGGGGTAATTTGTTATGCGGCCACAGATAACACATGCTCTTAAGAGGATGGGTGGGCCTTTGTTTCCCCTTCGCCCTCTCTCTGTATGGAAGGTGGGTGTGGGTGTGCCATCCTGGATCTTTCAGATGAGGGCAACATGCTAAGGATGGAGGAGCAACAACATAGACAGGGTGTGGGCCCTTGATAGCTTCATAGAGCAAAATCACCATAATAACTCACTCTTCTGTCTGACAGGGAAGTAAACATCTGTATTAATAAGGTCAGAGCTTTCCCACCAATGTTGGGCTTCCCTGGTGTGTGGGTTACAGGTGTGTGAAGCTACTGATTGCCTAGAGCCATCCCTGGGTCAGTGGAGCTATATAATTGTTGTCATTTTCCCTGCGTGCCAGAATGGGAATACAATCTGGGAAGCTTTGGATCTCGGTCACAGCAGCCAAATTTTATCCTAACGAAGACTCTCTGCAAAGTGAGCTTTTGCTTAGTAGTTTGACATGTGCTTCTCTCCTTGATAAGGCCCCTGGGTGGTCATGCCCTGAAGGGGTCAGTCAGATCTTGGCAGGCGAGGCTGGTGGGTGCTATAGGTGGTTCGGCTTTCCCCAGGGGCAAGAAGCCCCAGCTTGATGGTCACTCCCCCTGCCTGCGCAGAGGGCTAGCTCAGCAAACCGGAACGACCTCCCCTCCCCAGCCACAGAGAACCACTTGGGTTGTCTTGGACTCCTCCTCTCTTCCCCCTGAGCTGCCTCCACGCCCCAACCTACCTTCTCTTCGGTCTCTGCCCGCCTCAGGAACAGAGGTGGCAGCAGAGCTGAGGTGGGTGCCTTCCATCTTCTCATAGGCTGTTTAATAATGCCGTTTCTCCCTGATGACAGTCATGGGTCACACATGACCCATGAACCAAGCCTCACTTGGACAGAATTCTATTAAGAGGGTTGGGCCTGGGGCTTTCCTGATTTCCCCACTCAGAACAGCAGAGTCTGAATTTTTATAGCTTGGTAAGGTTCCCCTGATCCAGGGCATCAGCTGAAGGGTCCTTCCTTTTGTTTAAACTCAGGACGATATGAATTCAACAAAAGGATTCGTTTTAGCGTGAATGACCTCACGTTGTGACATAAGAATGCATTTTACGACACGGCTTATACAAACACAGACTCAAATCTATGTGACTAGAAATACTCCACTGTGCATTCTGGTGTCACTGCCCAGAGGCTCCTCACTAATGACCAGAAGGAACCCTGAGGAGTGTGGCGGGGAGATGACACCGGCTTGGACAGGGTGGGCTCCTCTCCTGTGAAGCCCCGCTGCCCCCTTCCACCGTCCACACCCTCCACACCCTTCACTTCGTGCCAGCCCGACACTGCTGGTCTTGGGACCGGGTGTTTTCTTGTTTCTGGGCCCTTATTTTCAAATTAGTCTTATTACCTGCTAAGATGATTGCACAAAGTTCACTTTGAGCATTAAGGGATTTTTGTCCCTCTTTTTGGAGGGAGATTATTTATTTGTGGATTAACAAAAATTTACCATTTTAACGATTTCTAAGCATACAATTCAGTGGCATTAAATACATTCACAGTGTACCATCACCACCATCCATCTCCAGAATTTTTTTTATCACCGCAAATGGAAACTCAGAACCCATGAACAGTAACTCCCAATTTCCCCCTTCCCCAGCCCCAGGTAACTCTATTCTACTGCCTGTCTCCATGACTTTGCCTATTCTAGATTCCTTATATATGTGGGATCAGACATTATTTATCCTTCGTGTCTGGCTTATTTCACTTAGCCTAATGTCTTCAAGGTTCATTTATGTTGTAGCATGTATCGGACTTTCATTCCTTCTTATGGCTGAGGATTGTTTTTAATCAACAGATTTTCATCAAGGATTGATGTTTCCAATACATGCTGCCAAATTCCCGCAGACATTTCTTAAACCTGGAATCAGCTTTTCTCTTTCCTACATCCTTGTTCTCTTTATCCTTGACATGGCATCTGACCTCTGACAGCGTCTGGGCAAGGTGTTTCATTCTGTTCTCTTGGATGAGAAGAGGGCTCTGAGGCTGGAGTCTGTTTTGGGAAAAGATGCCCTGTGGAGTGGCCTCTCTCTTTGGTGACAGATGAGGGACACTCACTGTTACTCTCCCCTCCCAGGTTCTGTAAGCCTGCCTAACATCATGCTTTGGTTTTTCAGTGTGGCTTCACATTGCTTGTTTGATTTAACCTAAAGTCCATGATGTAGGCTGGGTGTCAGTAACCCTTTTTCACTCTGAGGAAACTCAGGCCTAGGGAGGTGATGGCTCTTGCCTGCCCAGGAGGTCAGTGGCATCACTGAGACTGGATGAGGGCACCCAAGTCGAGGAATTCTTCTATTACTTCGTCAGGCGTCTTGAAAGCAGCAAATGCTTCAGGCTCCCTTCTTGCATCGTGCTTCTTCCTGCTGCCTTGAGGGGGTTGGGTGGAATGATGGGGTTTGGAGAGCATGGACACATGGGGAAGAATGAACAGCTCTTCCCATCCCTCAGCTTGTGGCAAAGCCAGCCTTCTTTGGAGCTACAATTAGGGCTGAGTCTGGCGCCCTCAAGAGGCAAGGGTGGGAAGGTGGCAAAATGCGTTGCGTCACCTGGGGACTTACGGCTAAAGCTAAGGGGTTGGGAGCCTTCTCCTTACGTGTGCAACCTTCCTACAGGAAGTGCCAGCAACGGCAGCGTTTTTTGAGAATAAATGTTTCATGCACATGGTTCAAATATTATGCGATACAAAGAGAATGAAGGAAAGAATCTCTTCTCACTGCTGTCGCCAACACCCAGTTCCTCTATTAGAGCCATCAATATTTACTACATTTTTTTTAACATCTTTATTGGAGTAGAATTGCTTTACAATGGTGTGTTAGTTTCTGCTTTATAACAAAGTGAATCAGCTATACATATACATATATCCCCATATCTCCTCCCTCTTGCGTCTCCCTCCCACCCTCCCTATCCCACCCCTCTAGGTGGTCACAGAGCACCTAGCTGATCTCCCTGTGCTATGCGGCTGCTTCCCACTAGCTATCTATTTTACGTTTGGTAGTGTATATATGTCCATGCCAATCCCTCACTTTGTCCCAGCTTACCCTTCCCCCTTCCCGTATCCTGAAGTCCATTCTCTACTTTTGTATATCTTTTCTGAGAAAAGTTATATATACCTGCAAGTACATATATACACATACATATATATGTGTGAATATGTGTGCATGTATATATATGCATATATATTCTTTTCTCACAAATAATATACTTTTTTTCACAAATAACAGCATATTATACGTACTGCTCTGTGTCTCGCCCTTCTCCTCACCCCCACAGTATATAATATTAATAGTGATGAACGTTTATTAAGTGCTTACCATGTACTGGGTACTATCCTAAGAACTTGATACCTATTAATTGTCTTAATTCATTTCATCTTCACAATAACCTCATGAGGTAACATTATAATTTTTTCAACCTTACTCATAATGAAAACCATGCAAATTAAAACAACACTGAGATAGTATTTTTCATTCATCGTGCTATTAAAGATCAAAAAGCTTGCTAACACACCATGTGGGAAAGGGTGTGGGGAAATTGACAGTCCATAGACTGCTGGCAGGCAATTAAGTGATATCATTCAAAATTATAAAGGCACATAATTTTGGCTCAGCAATTCCACATCTAGGAATTTTCCCTGCAGATACACTTCACCAATGCTGAGTGACTTGGGCACAAATTATTCATGTAGCGTTGTTTGTAACAGCAAAAGTTTGGAAACAATTTAAATGCGCATCAGTAGGGACTGACTAAGTACTTATGATATATTGCCGTCCTTTCACTGAAATATTAGGTTGTGTTTTTTTTTGTTTTTGCTACACGCGGGCTTTTCTCTAGTTGCGGCAAGCAGGGGCTACTCTTCGTTGCGGTGCTTGGGCTTCTCATTTCGGTGGCTTCTCTTGTTGTGGAGCACGGGCTCTAGGCTCACAGGCTTCAGTAGTTGCAGTACGTGGGCTCACTAGTTGCAGCACGCAGGCTCAGTAGTTGTGGTGCATGGACTTAGTTGCTCCACGGCATGTGGGATCTTCCCAGACCAGGAATCGAACCTGTGTCCCCTGCATTGGCAGGCGGATTCTTAACCACTGTGCCACCAGGGAAGTCCTTAGGTAGTGATTTTTAAAATGAGCAAACTCTTTATGCATAGAGGTGGGATGCTTTCAAAGATGGAGAGCGTCTTAGTCTGTTGGGGCTGCTACAACAAGATACCACAAACTGGGTAGATTACAAACAACAAAAATTTATTTCTCACAGTTCTAGAAGCTGAGACTTTCAAGATCAAGAAACCAGCAGATTCACCGTCTGGTGAGAGCCGGCTTACTGGTTCATGGATGTCCGTCTTTTCCCTGTGTTCTCACATGGCAGAAGGGACTAGGGAGCTCTCTGGGCCTCTTTTATAAGGACACTAATCCCATTCACGAGAGCCCCACTCTCATGACCTAATCACCTCCCAAAGCCCCCACCTCCAAATACCATCACACTGGGGATTAGGTTTCAACAATTAAATTTGGGGAGGGAGGGGTACAAACATTCAGTCTAGAGCAGAGAGGGAGTACAACGTAATGGTTAAGAATCCAGATGTGAGCCAGGCTCCCGAGGTTTTCCTTCTGGCTCTGTTGCTTATCAACTGTGCAAACTTAGACTGTTACTTTACCTCTCTACACCTCTGGTCTCCTCATCTGAAAAATGGGGTTGGTAATAGCAACTTTAGATACCCCCAGCCAACACAAAAACAAGTGGCAAATAAGGGCTTATGATTATATGCCTCAGGGATTTGTGGGTGTTTGGTATACAGCATGATTGTGCTAATAACTAACTGATACAAGCACATGGTAGGTGCTCAATAAATATTGCTTAATAGGAAACTAAGCAGGCTCTTTCCTTATAATGGGGAATTCACAGGTTACCTGAAGAGTGGTTCCATATAGGACCCAAAGAGAAAGCTCACAGTTAACATCCAAAGTATCACCAAAGCACTGGGGTTTTATTTATTCAACAGGCTGTGTTTTGAGTACTAGCCATTCTGGAAGCTAAAGCACATACAAATAGAATAAGGATTGACCCTTGTCCCCAGAGCTGACGATCTCTGGAAGGAAAGATTTGCAAACAAGTAATTACAAGGTGAAGTGCACTTGCTATAATAAAGGTGTGGACAAAGAATGCCAAGGAGGGTAACAGCACATCCACCCACGGTGGATGTGGGGTGACACAGGTGGTGGCTTAGGAAGGGGATGGTGCCTGGTGAGGAGGCAGGGATTTAAAGCTGCAAAGGTAAGCTGAATCCGGGGTGGGAAGGGCCTTGAGGGCCTGGGAAGGGAACCTGAATGTCATTCTTAGGGTCCGAGAGAAGGTGGTGGGATCTGGGGGCAGAGCGGTGCCATGTTCAGGTCTGTGTTTTGGGGAGATAACTCTGGAGTTGATGTGAAAGGTGCAAAAAGCTCCTGCTGCAGAGCCCCAGATGTGGGGCACTTAAATCTTACTTCCTGCTGCAGTCAGAATTGATCAGGGACAACTTCTGGGGACAGGATTGATCTGGGGCCATACAACCCCGGGTGAGGAAAGAGGAGAAGCACAGGCGTTGATGACCAGAAAAAGTCCTTTCTTCCAACTCCCCTGCTAGGAACTGTACCAGTTAGGAAAGTATTTGGCTGCAAGTAGCAGGAAGCCTGGTTATAGAAGTTTAAACACACAGGGGAGTCTTTTTCTCATAACAAGAAATCAAGAGGAGGCCATTATAACATTGTTGTTGTAGCTCAACGACTCTGAGATTTCCTTTGGCCTTTTCTTGTTTATTTATTTAACTGAAGTATAGTTGATTTACAATGCTTCAGGTGTACAGCAAAGTGATTCAGTTAAATATACATATATATGTATATTTCAGATTGTTTTCCACTATAGGCTATTACAAGATACTGAATATAGTTCCCTGTGCTATCGAGTAGGTCCTTGTTGTTTATCTATTTTATGTACAGTCGTGTGTATCTGTTAATTCCAAATTCTCAATTTATCACTCCCCCACCCCCTTTTCCCTTTGGTAGCCATAAGTTTGTTTTCTACACCTGTGAATCTGTTTCTGTTTTGTAAATAAGTTCATCTGTATCGTTTTTTTAGATTCCACATATACGTGATATCATGTGGTACTTGTCTCTGTCTGACTTACTTCACTTAGTATGATCATCTCTAGGTCCATCCATATTGCTGTAAATGGCAATATTTCATTCTTTTTTATGGCTGAGTAATATTCCACTGCATGTATGTGCCCCATCTTCTTTATCCGTTCATTGGTTGATGGACACTTGGGTTGCTTCCATGTCTTGGCTATTGTAAATAGTGCTGCTATGAACACTGGGGTACATGTATCTTTTCAAGTTAGAGTTTTCATCTTTTCTGGATATATGCCCAGGAGTAGGATTGTTGGATCATATGGTAGTTCTATTATTTTATTTATTTATTTTTAACATCTTTATTGGAGTATAATTGCTTTACAATGGTGTGTTAGTTTCTGCTGTATAACAAAGTGAATCAGCTATACGTATTCATATATTCCCATATCCCCTCCCTCTTGTGTCTCCCTCCTACCCTCCCTATCTCACCCCTCTAGGTGGACACAAAGCACCGAGCTGATCTCCCTGTGCTATGTGGCTGCTTCTCACTAGCTATCTATTTTACATTTGGTAGTGTATATATGTCCATGCCACTCTCTCGCTTCGTCCCAGCTTACCCTTCCCCCTCCCCGTGTCCTCAAGTCCATTCTCTACATCTGCGTCTTTATTTCTGTCCTGCCCCTAGTTTCTTCAGAACCTTTTTTAAAAAATTTTAGATTCCATATATATGTGTTAGCATACGGTATTTGTTTTTCTCTTTCTGACTTACTTCACTCTGTATGACAGACTACATACTGTTCTCCATAGTGGTTGCACCAATTTACATTCCCACCAACAGTGCAGGAGGGTTTCTTTGGCCTTTTCTTCATGGTCTTCGATGGTTGGTACAACTCCAGGTATCATGCCCACATTCAAAAGAAAACAGAGACAAAAAGATGAAAAGAAAGGAGCCACGCCAGCTGAATCCATCCCCTTTTATCAGGAAAGCAGAAGCTTCTGGACTTAACGCTGTGAAACCCACTGTGTCTCCCCACAGGAGTGTCCATTCCAGACACTCGCCTCAGTGGGTCGCAGTTTATCCCTACACACCCTTACAGGGGCCATTAGAAGTAGATCCAGCCCCTGTGTCTGGGGTAGTGATTGGTGCTACAGCACCATTGCTGAATTCCCTGTGGGCCTTTTCTGAGCTGAGTGAGTGGGGGCAAGGGGCGTGGGGACAGCTGCTGCTTGGAGCCTGGTGTCCTAGTAGCAGAAAGCACTAGCAGCAATACGCTGTAGGGGCTGTATTGTCCATATAACTCTATGGTTGGTCTCCTCTCCTGGCAAGTCCATAGTGAGGGGAGTGAGGGGCCCTCAGTCCAACTTGGTGGCTGTATCAGTCAGGAGAGGCTGAGTCATGCTGCGGTAACAAATGGCCTGAAAAGTGTAATGGTTTAAACCCAAAGTTTGTATCTTGTTCATTCTAAATGTCCATCATGAGTCCACTGCGGGCTCTGTTCCCTTTCTCCGCCCTCTGGAATGCAGGCTAATGGAGGGTCACCATTTTGAACTTGCTGGTTGCCGGGACAAAGGGAAAGGAAAGATCTGGAGGGTCTTGAAATGGCATTTAAATGCTCTGATTTGGGAGAGACTCATGTAATTTCTACTCACAACTCACTGGCGAGGACCCACCCAACCATAGAGGGACGCCCGAGGAGTGATTCCCACCATGTGCCCGGAGAAGAGAGAGTGGGAAAGCAGCACTCGTGATGAACATAGTAATTTGGGGAAAGTCGTCTAGTTTCTCCAGGCTTCCTTTACTTTATCTAAAAGTGGCACTCTAAGGCAGAAACTGGGTATGGTCAAAACGGCTCTCATAATCCCTTTAGCCATTGGTTATCCACAGACAAAGGAATGAACCTCAGCTTAACCCCATGCCTTAGACAAAAATCAACTCAAAATGGATTGTAGCCGTAAATGGGCTTCAACACAAAACTATAAAACTTGAAAAAGCATAGGAGAAAAATCTTTGCGATCTAAACCCAGGCCTGATCCACAAAAGGAAAAATGGAGAAACTGGGCCTCATTAAAAGGAAAAACTTTCCTCTGCAAAAGTCCCTGGTTAAGAGCCTCAAAGACAAATGCACACGAGGGAATTGCAGAGCAGTGATTGTGGAGGGCAGGCTGAACACCTCCATGCGTGGAGACCTGGGCGACCTGGGCTGTGTCCACAAAGGTTGCTGTGCTCAGGGTGTGAGTGACCCCTGGAAGGCCTGTGACCAGTCCCCCGAGCATGGGGGTCCGGGGGTGTCCCTTCCTGGCCCTGAGACACATTCCTCCCCTTATTGCCTGGCTGTGCGGGGTCACAGCCCCCGCAGGAGGGGGCCAGTCCTCCCTGCCTCAGAGAGCACCTTGTCTACAGCGCAGACGGCTCACAGGCTCCTCGGACCCCAAGATGCTGGAGCTGGGGCTGGGGCTGGGGCCTGAGATAGAGCCGCATCAGCCCCTTTGTACAGGTGAGGGAATTGAGGCCCGGAGAGGGCGAATGAGCTGTGTAGTCTCGCACAGCCAGTTAGGGAAGGAGACTGAGTGATTTCAGACAGTGGCAGAGATGCCAGGGGCAGGTTTAAAAGCGGGGACTGGACAAGCCTCCCACCTCGCGGGGTGCAGGCTGGACCAGTCCCCCCAGTCACGGGGGAGCCCCCCCACCTCCTATGAAGTGAAAGAGGTTCCCAGCTCACCCTTTCTTCCTCCAGGCCAGGGGGGGAGCACAGGGTCACGCGGTCCGGCCCTCGCCTCCCCCCATCAGTGCCCCAGGCTGGGGGTGAGGGGTTGCTGGGGGTAGGCTAGGCGGCCCGGGCGTGGGCATGGGCGCCCTCTGCCCCCCAGGGCCTCCTGCGGGCGCCCCATCCCTGTGTGGGCTGCTCTGACTCCGTGCCGGGAGCCGAGCTTAGGCAAACCACGCCGCACTGGACGCCATTCAAGCTTTTACAGGCCCTCAAATTGGGGCTGGAGCCGGAGAGGAAATACTAAAATCCTGCGTACACAACTTCTGTCTGTGAGCGCCCGGGCTCCGGGAGAATCAGGCGCGGCTGCGAGGGACACGTTTGTACTGTTTTAAGGGCTCCACGCCTTTCCCCCTGCTCTGCTTTGAACAGGCAGCACTGATGTGTCGCCTAAAACCGAGACTCCTGGACGTGGGCCCCGGGAGGTGTCTGCAGGGGTTGTGGGGGTGGGGATACTGAACTTCTCTCCTACCCCATCCAAGACCCACAAAGCTGCGTTCAGAATCCTGGGATCCATGAACCACAGGGCACAGCCCAGGCCCCCTCGCTGGCAGAAAGATGCAGCCAGAGGAGAGAGCGGCTTAGAGGTCCCTAGACCAGGCAGGCCTGGGTGGGAGCCTGGCTCAGCACTTTGCAGCTCTGTGACTGCAAGGGGGCAAGGACAACCCCTCTCCCCATCTGTAAAATGGGTGCGATAATGGTAAGATGACGGTACCCCTGCCTGAGGTTTCCTGTGAAGGTTAAAGAGATGACGTAGTTCGGGAAACGTCTCAGAGTCTGGTACAGTATATGTGCTCCCCAAACAGCAGCCGTTGTTATTATGTATATGAGGTAATAGTAAGAGCACCCTTATGAGCCAGGGACTTGCCAAGTGCTGTATGCAGTTAAATTCATTTCATCCTCACAGTAGCCCCATGAAGTAGTAATTTAACCACATTTTAGGTGAGAAACGAGAACACCAACGGAATGACTTACCCAAGGTCACACAGCTAGTCATTGGCTGGGTTGTTGGGCTTTGAACCAACCTCTGCTTCAGAGACTTAGGTGCTTTGCTGCCGCTCTGAACTGCTGGTCAGCTGTATGTGCCCATGGTGTCCTCATCCTGACACGAAGCTCCCCACACTTGGCGCCTGCCCACCTTCCCAGTTTCATCCCTGCTGAATGCCCTCAAGCGCTCCTACGCAGCCACCACGCATCTCCCTGGTTCTGAACCTGTGTTCCTCCTCCCACCTCTCGGCCAGGGCTCAGCGCCTCTCCTAGCGCAAAGCTCTGTCTGCTGACCGTCTGTGCGTTAGGTCCTCCCAGGCTACCCTGGCCAGAGAGGCTCCCTCCATCTCTGAGCTGCCCCAACACTCGCCTCCCCCCACCTTCAGGTCTCCCATGCCCTTGACCTTGGGCCACCTTGAGTTGTGGATGTGTTCATCTTCCTCATCTGGTCCCTCATCAAGACCCCTGCATGTCTGACCCAGTTTCTTGTGCAGACAGGACCTCGCACTTGGGGGAATTGAATCTGCACTGATGGTAAATCTGGGCTGATTGGCGACGTCACACTGGTGACCTGTGTGAGGGAAATAGAAGAGGGGCTCAAACCAGCTTGCTCAGAGGAGGTGGGAGACAAGGTGGGCACCAGCCCCACGTTGCTAACATCTGCCACCGGCCCAGGAATCAGCCAGGACAGTGAGAGTGTGGCCTGGGCTCCCCTGACCACCCCTGCCTCTACTTCCCCCTTAAGTGTCCTGTCATCAGGGTTTCCCAGGAGCCCTGCTCAGTCTCAGGTAAGGACGGACACCTCACAGGGGTCTGAGCTCATTCTGGCTGGGCTGCCCCAAACAAGCGGCCTGCAAAGGGCATCTGTTTTCCAGGCCTGTCTGTGCTCCACGTGACACCAACCTCAGCTTGAGCACAGTGCATCTTCTAGCCCTCTGCCGGGCAGCTAGACCCACACACCCTCCCATGCTACTTCCCCCAAACAGCCAAACCCTCGGTGCCCACGTTCAAGAGACTCAACAGTAGGGGCTTCCCTGGTGACGTAGTGGTTGAGAGTCCGCCTGCCGATGCAGGGGACACGGGTTCGAGCCCTGCTCCGGGAAGATCCCACGTGCCGCGGAGAGGCTGGGCCCGTGAGCCATGGCCACTGAGGTTGCACATCCAGAGCCTGTGCTCCGCAACAAGAGAGGCTGCGATAGTGAGAGGCCCGCGCACCGCGATGAGGAGTGGCCCCCACTTGCCACAACTAGAGAAAGCCCTCGCACAGAAATGAAGACCCAACACAGCCATAAATAAATAAATAAATAAATAAAGGCAAAATTCCTTTAACTCAACAGTGCTGTGAAAATCACATGGCCTTTGGAATCTGGAGGTCTGGGTTTCAGTGCAGTTCCATGAGGTCTTGGGCAAGTCACTTCGCCTATCCTGAGCCTCAGTTTCCCCATGGGGGTGATGTTCTCTATCTCATTTCCTCGAGATTAAGTGACAGCAGGAGTATGAGAGGGCCTGGCGCACTGTGGGAACAGAAGTGTTGGTGGGGTTAAGTGGAGTCACACAGGTGGGGTGACCTGGACCCGCCAGACAGTCTGGGACCTGAGCCTGAGTGGATGACCCTGTCATCTGGTCCCAGCTGTGAGACTGCTCCCCTGAAAGGAGGATGGATGCTGGACAGCATATCTGCTCCATACAGCCCTCCCTGAGCCACCCATCCCGCAGGCTGAAGCAAGAACAGTCTACACGGCATGGCAGCGCCCTCTGCTGGCCAGGATGGGCTGGCACTGGCTGCTCCTCAGCACAGGGTGATGGTGACCCTAAAAGCAGCCTCGGGCAGGGCCTCCACACCCCTGTACTGGGCAGGCAGGCCAGGCCCCGGCCCAGGAGGGACCCTGATAGGTGGGAAGACCATTCCCATTTTACAGATGAGAAAACTGAGGATCAGAGAAGTGAGGTAAACTGCTGTTGAATGGTCGAGCCAGACCCACCCCGCAGTGCTCTTCCTCCTACTCCAGATAGAGTCATTTTGTGTGAATGTAACAGAACAGGCATACTGGAAACAGTGTCCTTCTTTATTTCATTAAAATCAAATTAGACCTGGGTGGGGGAGGGATAAATTAGGAGGTTAGGATTAACATATACACACTACTATATATAAAATAGATAGCCAACAAGGACCTATTATATAGCACAGGGAACTCTACTCAATATTTTGTAATAACCTATAAGGGAAAAAAATCTGAAAAAGAATATATATATATTCATATATAACTGAATCACTGTACTGTACACCTGAAACTAACAGGACACTGTAAATCCACTATACTTCAATTAAAAAGAAAAATCAAATTAGACCTGACGCCGCCTTTCCAGGGCTGCAGAAAAATTCATTGTTACTTGCTTTTGGAAGTGGGAGTGGGGTTCCTAGCCCCTAGGCCCATGCATGGGCCCAGGAGCCTAACATGATGCCAGAAAAGGGGGGAGTGTGGGGGAGGGCAAATCTTCAGTATGTTGGGGCCACTGTGAGAGCTTCATGTCTAAGCCTCCAGGAGGCTCTGCTGCTTCCTTGCCAAGATCAGCAGCCCTGGGGTCTGGGCCCAGGCCCACATGCTCCCCGGGCGCCCCACACAGCGCAGCCCTGCCACCTGAGGTCCTGTCTCTTCCTGGTGAACACTGCTACTCTGGGTCACCGCATTCTCCCCAAACTACCTCTTTCTCTTCTCCCCAAACCCCCAGCCCAATCCCCTTAAATTGTTCAAGATCCTGAAAATAAAAGCAGGAAAATTAGGTTGAATAAGGGGAGGAAAGGAGATCAAGAACAAAGGGTAAATGATTATCTTGAGAAAAGTTCCTACCCCTCTAAACTCTGCCCGGCAGCAACTTGTGCCTATGGGAAAATGCTATGTCCTTGGAATGACCTTCTTGCTGCAGCTGAAGCCAATAAGACATGGCTCAGACAGTGAGCAGGTTGGTTGAATCTGACTGAAGAAAGCCTGGGGGAGGGGTTGGTCATGAGGAATGGAACATGTTAACTCCTGTCCCAACTAAACCGATAAAAGCTTAAAAAGAGGTTGTGGAAAACTGGGTAAGAGGATAAATACCCAGGGAGCCTGGGTTGCAAAGCCATTCCTATCTGAAAGGATGGACTTGGGGCCCCTGTTGTCATCTCAAGTATACAAAGGGCCTGGCGGGTCCAAACTGCGACCCTCTGGACTCCACAGTTCCCAGATCCACAATACAGTCTTGAAGTTCTGACCAAAAAACATCCACTGCTTGGCCATAAACTACCAGCTTAGTGTCACCAGTTCCCTGAGGGTGGTGCCCATGGCCTGCTAGAGATGGTGCATCTGCTTCCTCAAGGGCCCTTTTCCAATCTGGGAAAGTTTAGGTTTAAACATGAAGATGATGAAACAAAGTAAGGATCAAACTATCATGTTAAGTTTAGAAGTAACCTGTCTATAGTGGTTTCTTTAAAATATTGTAATAGTTAAGAGACTCTAGCACATTAAAGACTGACAGATTAACTTGATGTGTTTTAAATATGTAATAGAATTTAAACTTGTGGCTTTCAGTTGGAAGGGGAAAGAAAATTTGACTTCATTTTTGGGAATAGGATGAGATTTTAAAGAAAACGGGTGCTTCACTATATTAATACATTTTATTTCTTAGGCTTATAAGAATTTATTACTTGGAGATATTTTGCTTTGTCAGGCAACTGAAGTGCTTACAAAGGAAATGGAATATATTAAATTTATGATTGCAGTTCAAAGTGTTTAGGGGAATTTAATTAATTAAGTTTGTAAATGATTTTTCAAAGGAGCTTAGGGTCTTCAAGTTGAGTTAATAGATCATTAATCAAAGAGAATCGAAGGTCACTAGTCTTATCTTACCATATTTATAAACAGAATAACAAGATTTGTAAATGGAACATAACTGCTTAAGGGTAACTAGGTTATTTCTATGTTATGAAGGGAACATTAATTTAAAATCTAAGTAACTCTAAGTGGTCCTTTCTGGACTGCCCTCAGATTTAAAAAACTAATTCACAGGAACAGCTATTAATGCTGATAGCTAATATTTATGGAGGGTTTTACACGGACGATCTCATTTCATCTTCCATTCTAGATGAGACCCTGGGAGGTCAGGAACTTGCTCAAGGCCACACATCTAGGAGGCTGTACAGGTTGGACTTGAGTTGGCTCTTCCACTCCAGAGGTTACGGTATTATTTTTTGGAGGAGAAATTCTGCATTCTCCCTTTTTTTTTCTTTTTTTTTTTTTTGGCCTTGCCGCACAGCATATGGGATCTTAGTTCTCCAACCAGGGATCAAACCCATACCCCCTGCAGTGGAAGCTCAGAGTCTTAACACCTGGACCACCAGGGAAGTCCCCAGAAGCTACAGTACTAACCACAGTGCTGAATGATCTTTGGGGCCTGGGTTTCCAGGGTCTGCACTGAGGTCCCTGGAGAATGGCTACACTTCCCTAACTTATACCAGTGAATGTGAGCTTGTCAGGGCCCCATCTGCCCAGCTGCTTTGGTGTTCAGAAGAAGTAGGGAAGGGACTTTTTTTTTTTTTTGACATCTATTAATTTTTTTAACGTAAATTTATTTATTTATTTGTTTTTATTTTTGGCTGTATTGGGTCTTCGTTGCTGTGCATGAGCTTTCTCTAGCTGTGGCAAGCGGGGGCTACTCTTTGTTGTGGTGCGCGGGCTTCTCATGACGGTGGCTTCTCTTGTTGCGGAGCATGGGCTCTACGCGTGCGGGCTTCAGTAGTTATGGCACGTGGGCACAGCAGTTGTGGCTCGCAGGCTCTAGAGCACAGCCTCAGTAGTTGTGGCGCATGGGCTTAGTTGCTCTGCGGCATGTGGGATCTTCCCAGGCCAGGGATCGAACCCATGTCCTGCATTGACAGGTGGATTCTTAACCACTGCACCACCAGGGAAGCCCTATTAATATTTTTATACATACACTTTGTCCCATTTTCTCTTAAAATGTATGTCTTCAGGATTTTTTTTTAATATTGAGCTATAGTTGATGTGCCATATGTTTCAGGTGTACAACATAGTGATTCACAATTTTTAGAGGTTATACTCCTTTTACAGTTATTATAAAATATTGGCTATATTCCTTGCATTGTACAATATATCCCTGTGGCTTATTTATTTTATACATAGTTGTTTATACCTCTTAACTCCTTACTCCTATCTTACCCCTCCTTGGGGAAGGGACTTCTGAGTGGCCAATCTGAACCCCTAAGTACGGTTTGTGGAACGGCCATATACTTGTGTCCTGTAAACACAGAACTTCTGACAACAGCCATGGTCTTGTGACAGGTGTGAACCAGGAGCTAAGCATACTTTCTTCCTTGTTGTATACATTAGTCCTTTTCCCTTGCTGTCTCTCTCCTAACGACTTACATAAGAAATGATGGTGTTTAACATTACAGCATAGTTTCTAGGTAACAGAAAATTCAGGTGGGATTGGTGATTGAACTAGAAGAGAAATTAACATTGCCGAGAGATGGAGGCAGAGACTAGTGGGACTTGGTGTCTAAAACTGTGTAAAGAGAGTGCGTGTGTCCACATCTGTATGAGTGACAGCTGCATTCTGTTAGGCAGCAGTGTGAGGATGTAGTGGTCCCTGTCACTCAGAGGGCTGGGCTGGGTCACATCCGCTGCCTCCTGATTGCTTGTCTAACCATCCTCTCCACGGAAGGATTTGGAAATCTGAAAGCCGTGTTCCCTGACTCTCTACCTGTGAGGTTCTGCTGATGAGAGGCAGTGGTGGGAGACTGGAAGGGGGAGACGGGAAAAGCCTTTTTAGGGGTGGGAGCTTCTGATAGCAACTCTCCCGGTAGCAGTGGTAGCAGTGGTGGCAGTGGTGGTGGTACCGGGTAACACTGCTGCCCTTTTGCTTCCTGCAGGTACGAATCTGTAGGTAGCCTGAACTTCCACTTTTGTTCCTCCAGCAATTCCAACCCCTTTATCACTAATGCTCTGTGTTCAATCCCCTCTGTTTAAAATGTTTATGGTGCTTTCCATTTTGTTGATTGGACTGAAACAGATCTCATGCTCTTGTTTGCTTTTTGTGCTCAGCTCTTTGATTTGAAGAGAATCCATCTTGTAGCGTCTACACCAGGTCTGTCGCCTCTAACTGCTGTGTAGTGCTTCATGGGGTGTGCACGGACCACACTGGACCTATCTCCTCCTCCAGGGTGGACACACAGATTGCCCCCTAACATGCTGTGATAAATATTCTTATACATATTTCCTTTTTAGACCTGTGTGAGAACTTATCTGCAATTAAAACATATACCCAGGACCGAAATTGCTTTGTCATAGATCATAGGTATGTCCATACTACATTTGACTAAGTATTATAAGATCGTGATCCTGAATAGCCACATCTCCCCAAAATATAAGATAATGCAACATGGACTATTCTGTAATTAAATTTCTCCCACTTTAGGTCAGACGAAAATTCAAATAATTCCAACTAGGGAAAAATTTTTTTAATTAACGTGCAATTATAATCAATTCTACTGAAACAACAGAAACAGTGTTTCAGATAACAGCTTCTAGAACGAGACTGCAAATTCCAGCTTCACCATGCACTAGCTGTGTGACTTTGGGACAGTTGCTTAACTTCCCTGTGCCTTGTTTTACCCACTTGTAAAATGGAGATGATAATAGTACCTACCTTATTAGGAGGTTGTGAGAATTAAATGAGGTAACGCACATAAAGTGTTCAGAATACTGCTGTTGGCTATTATTGTTGAACATTTAGGGAATATACAATTTTTTTGCTATTTCTCAACAATGCTGCAATGAAGTTCAAGATTTTTTATTATGACTCTTGCTGTTGTAAAAAACACATAGCATTAAATTTATCATTAATAAATTCACATCTTACTAAGTGAAATAAGTCAGAGAAAGATAACTATCATATGATATGACATATGTGGAATCTAAAAAAAATGATACAAATGAACTTATTTACAAAACAGAAATAGACTCACAGACACAGAAAACAAGCTTATGGTTGGTTACCAAAGGGGAAAGGGTGTGGGGAGTGATAAATTAGGAGTTTGGGATGAACAGATACACACTACTATATATAAAATAGATAAACAGCAAGGACCTGCTGTATAGCACAGGGAACTATACTCAATATTTTGTAATAACTTATAAGGGAAAAGAATCTGAAAAAGAATATATATATATATATATATATATATATATATATATATATATATATATATATATATAACTGAATCACTTTGCTGTATACCTGATGCTAACACAACATTATGAATCAACTATACCTCAATAAAATTTTTCTTTTTAAATTTATCATTAAAGTGTGGGATTCTTAAACTGCCTGACTATTGCACTGGAGTTCTGGCAGAAAATGCCAGCCTGAATTTAGCAACCTTTTGGCTTGGGACACCTGGGTCTTTTTAGAGTAACAGGATGTCTCCACACCATTTGCCCCACTGCTGCATGATCAAGGCCTGTGGCTGGGAGAGCCCTTCCTGAGGTTCCCTGATTTCTGCAGAGCCAAGATCCTTACCAGGGACTTCCTGAGCCCTGGGGTGGGTGAGACAGGGCACTAACCTCCGGTTAGGCAGTGGAGCATCTGTACAAGGTTGTGTGCCATGAAGGGATAGAATTGATTCAAATTCCACAACTCTACCATCTGTGTGATCTTGTGCAAGTGATGTCACATCTTTGGACCTCTGTTGCCTCATCTGTAAAATGAATCCTGGCCGCGAGACTCATCAGCAATGTGGTTTGGGTAAGTCATCTTTTCCCCTGGGGTCTTAGTTTTCCCATCTGTGAAGTGGGGTATCATCGCCTTTATAGGTTTACTGTAAGGATTAGGGATCATGTTTGCAAAGTGCCTGGCACAGTGCCTGGCGGAGATTCTGTGGCTGGTAGACAGTTTCAATACTGGAGATTCTGTCTGCTTGACCCTATAAAGCAGTGAAATGCTCTGGAAATTCTGACTCGTTGGCATCCAACCTGCGCATCGAACATAAGGTCCCCAAAGCCCCCTCATGCTTATGCTCCAGTGTCTCTCTGAGTTTGTAAACCCTCTTTCTGGATGCCCTGTGGGAACATTAGGCAGCTTTCTGTCCCTAGTACTGGGGCCACAGCCTCAGGATCCCTTCTGAAACCTCTTCCTTCTCCTCTCTCCCTATCTCCATCCCATCTTTATTTTCCACACTCCAAAGGCAACCTTTTTCCTTTCCAACATGAATGGATGAAGACATTTCATCTACATACATTCCCAAGAGCACCCCGGGAGGGGGCTGTCTCTACTTCCCCACCTCTTATTTGTAACTCAAAACAGCAAATCAGGGGGACCCCAGTTTGAGCTCTGAAATCTTGGAAGTCATTGCTCCCATCCTTACAGCAGGAGAAAAGGTGAACAAACTGATAGATCAAGGAGACAGAAAATCAGTAATTACATAGTTGAGCTAAAGAGCACCATCAGTTGTCTGGATCTAATTGACACTTATAGAATACTTACCCAACAAGAGCAGAATACACATTCTACTCAAGCTCACACAGAACACTCACCAAGTGTTTGTGTCTTCCCCAAATTCATATGTTGATGCCCTAACTCCCAGTGTGGCTGTATTTGGAGATGGGGCCTCTGAGGTAGTAGTTAAGGTTACAATGAGATCATAATGGTGGGGCCCTGAGCCAATACAATTAGTGTCCTTATAAGGAGAGACATCATGTGAGCACAGAGCAAGAAGGCAGCCATCTGCAGGCCCAGGGGAAAGCCCACACCAGACACCTACTGGCAACTCCCTCTAATTTGCAGTTCCAGTTTCCAGAACTGTGAGAAAATAAATTTCCATTGTTTATGGAACCGTGCCCCATAGAATGAACAGCAGCTGATAACAGAAATTCTTGTACTTGTCTTACATAACAACAGATAAAGGAACAACTTGTTAAAAGTCCTTTGCTTGTAAACTGCCTTCGCTGATTAAGTTCACTTTAGTTTTTTTCTTTCTTTTTTTCCCCCTCTCTTTAATTACATACCTTCCCAGCTTCACACAGCCCAGCTGTTCTACAGGAACTTGGAGTCAGCTCCTATTCAGTGCAAGCCGGCTGGGGGACGACTGGGACCATGAACCCTAGACCTGGCCTGTGCAGCTGTCCAACCAACAGCCTTTTGACATCAGAGCGCCAGAAAACTCCACCCTCAGATCATGCTAAACACATGAATATGCAAAAGCATGTAACCCAGATGCACCTTCCCAAACACCAATTACCTCATCTTTTTCCCATACCTCCAATCACCTTTCCCCACACCTAAGGCCACCCTGCTAATCCTATAAGTACCCCCAATGCCCTCACCTTCCTTTCTTTTGTTGTTCATGACTTTGTTGTCATATCTAAAAAGTCACTGCCAAATCCAAGGTCATAAAGATTTACCCTTATGTTTCCTGCTAAGTTTATTTATTTATTTATTTATATAGTTTTAGCTCTTATATTTAGGCCATTGATCCATTTAGAATTAGTTTTTGGTATGTGGTGTGAGATAGGGATCCAACTTCATTCTTTTGCTTGTGGAAATCTAGTTGTCCCAACAACATTTACTGGGGAGACTGCTCTTTCCCCATTGAAAGGACTTGGAACCCTTGTTGAAAATCTGTATAGCACAGGGAACTTTACTCAGTATTCTGTAATAACCTATATGGGAAAAGAATCTGAAAAAGAATGGATTAAAAAAAAAAGAAAAAAAATCAATTGGCTGTCAATGTATGAGTTTATTTCTAGACTTTCAATTCTGTACCATTGGTTTATTTAACTATCCTTATGCCAGTGCCACACTGTTTTGATTAATGTCACTTTATTGTAAGTTTTGAAATTCGGAAGTGTGTATCTTCCAACTTTTTTTTTTCTTTTTCTAGATTACTTTGGCTACTTGTGTTTCCTTGCATGTCCATATGAATTTTAGGGTCATCTGATCCACTACTGCAAATCAGGCATTTGGAATTTTGATAGAGATTGCACTGAATCTGTAGATCAGTTTGGGAGGAGTGATTTTAAGTTTTTTGATCTATGAACATGGGATGTCTTTCCCCTTATTTAGGTCTTCTTTAATTTTTCAACAGTGTTTGGTAGTTTTCAGACTATGACTTTTGCACTTCTTTTGTTAAAAGTATACTTTTATATTCATAAGCATTTTATTCTTTTCGATACTATTATAAATAGAATTGTTTTTGTAATTTCATTTTTGGTGTGCTCAAAGCTATTGTACAGAAATATGATTGATTTTTATAAGTCGATCTTGTATTCTGTAAACTCGCTGAACTCATTTATTACTTTAATCATTTTCAGTGGATTCCTTAGGATTTTCTATGTACAAGATTATGTTATCTGAAAACAGAGACTGTTGTAATTGTTCCTTTCCAATCTGGGTGGCTGATATTTCATTTTCTTGCCTAGTTGCCCTGTCTAGAATCTCCAGTTTGGGGGAAAGCATTTAGTCTTTCACCATTAAGTGAAAACCCATTAGCTGTGGGCCTTTTGTAGATGTCTTTTATCCAGTTAAGAAATTTCCCTTCTATTCTTAATTTGTTGAGTGTTTTTTTTTACCATGAAATGGTATTGGATTTTGTCAAATGATTCTCCTGCCCACATCTAGTGGGATGATGATGTGAATTTTGTTTTTTATTCTTTTCATATAGTATATTACAAAAAGTATTTTTTCCAAGTTAAACCAACCTTGCTTTCCTGGGATAAACTCCTGGTCATGATGTATAATTCTATTAATAGAGTGCTGGATTAGATTTGATAGCATTTTGTTGAGGATTTTTGCATCTATACTCATAAGAGATATTGCTCTATAGTTTTCTTTTCTTGTGATGTCTTTTCTGGTTTTGATATCAGGGTAATACTGGTCTCACAGAATGAGTTGGGAAGTGTTCTCTTCTGTGTTTTGGAAGCGTTTGTGAAAAGTTGGTATTGATTCTTTAAATGTTTGGTAGAATTCACCAATGAAGCCATCTAGGCCTGGGCTATCCTTTGTGGGAAGTTTATTGATTAATTATTAACTTGATCTCTTTACTTGTTATAGGTCTATTCAGATTTATTTTTCTTGTATTAGTTTCAGTAGTTTATGTCTTTCTAGGAGTTTTTCCTCTTCATCTATTATCTAATTTGCTGGAATTCAGTTGCTCATAGTAGCCGCTTATGATTTTTTTCTATAGGAAGGTCGGTAGTAACGTACCCTTGTTTATTTTTTAATTTAGTAATTTAAGTATTCTCATTTTTCTTGATCAATGTAGCCAAAGGTTTGTCAATTTTGTTGATATTTTCAAAGAACCAGCTTTTTGTTTTGTTGATCCTATAATTTTTCTAGTCTCCATTTCATTAATTTCTATGCTAATCCTTGTAGTTTCTCTCCTTCTTCTTGCTTTGGGGTTAGTTGGCTCTTCTTTTTTCTAGTGTTTCAAGGTGGAAGGTTGGGTTGTTGACTTGCTATCTTTTTTTTTTTTAAGCGTTATTTATTTATTTATTTATTTATTTTGGCCACATCACACGGCATGCGGGATCCTAGTTCCCCGATCAGGGATCCAACCCACGCCCTCTGCAGTGGAAATGTGGATTCCTAACCACTGGACTGCCAGGGAAGTCCTGAGATTTTCTTTTTTAATGTAGGCATTTACAGCTATAAATTTCTTTCTAAGGACTGCTTAACTTCATCCCACAATTTCTGGTACATTGTGTTTTATTTTCATTAATTTCAAAGTATTTTCTAATTTCTCACAAATTTTTTCTTTGGCTACTCAGTTGTGTGTCATTTAATTTCCACATCCTTGTGAATTTCCCTAATTTATTTCTTTGACTAACTTCTAATTTTACTGCATTGTGATTGGATAACATTCTTTGCATCTATCCATTGTGATTGGATAACATTCTTTGCAATCCTTTTAAGTTTATTAAGGCTTGTTTTATATACATTGGATAGAACAACTGGGCAGAAGGCCAACAAGGAAATAAATGACTTGAACAACACTCTACAATAAATGACTTGAACAATGCTCTACGCAAACTAGGCCAAGCAGGACATTTTCTAGAACAATGGCCAATTAACCACTGGACCACCAGGGAAGTCCCAGCATGTATGTTTAAATGTATCAGTATCTCCAGTGGATGTGTATTATTTGTACCATAAAGAAAAAACACAAGTAGTGTTTCTTCTTGATGGCGGGTCTAGGAGTCAGGAGTTGTGGTGGGCAGGGACCAGCAGATCAAGGAAGTGTCAAGGCCAAGCTGGGCTCTGCAGGGTCTATAGGAGCTCCACTGCCTCCCAGAGCCTCACTCTCCCAAACCGTCCGCTTAACAAGGGACTAACTTGGATGTAAGAGGTGTTGCAAAGGCAGAATCCACCTGACCTTCCACCTGAAACTGGAGGACTCTGGGTCATGGTACCTGTGAGATTCTGCCTATCAGAAACTGAGTCGTTCATCAGAAGAGCCCTGGAATTTTTGGCATTTGGAGTCTGAGGTCCAGGCTAGCTGGGGAGGAGGCAGTGTCCCGAAGGAAGTGGACACGCTGGGCTGTGGCTCTGGAGACTTCTCCCACTGCAGACCTGGGTGTGGAGTAAAGAGAGGCTGTATCAAAGTGTGACCCATGGGAGTGGATGACCCTCCAGGGAGAAATTACAACGGGAAGGGGAAAAGAGGATCAAGGCCAGAGGCTTGGTAGGAGGAAGAGGAACCCAAAGAGAAGTGGTCAGAGATGGTGCAGGAAGGAGGGAGTTAGCCCAGCCGAAGAAGAGGCCTGACATGCAGAGGAGTGGGTCCCACCGGCCGCCCTTGGGGCTGCTTGGAAGCCCAGGGCTCTGAGAGCCGCGCACGCACCGCATGACACTAGGCGGCGCTGTGGCCCATTCTAACAGCCACTCCTTTTCGTGTCGGGGTTTTCTTCTTTTAAAGAGAAATTAATGTGTGCTGCCCGCCCCCCATTTCCTGTTTAACAGATGAGAAGCCCAGAGAGGGACTGTGGTTCTCCACAAAGCATACAGGGGTGTCATGACCGGGGTAGGGCCACCTTGCCCACCAGGCCCAGCCCTCCAGCACCACCCACTTTTCAGTCTTGCCAACAGTGAAATCACCTTCCTTGGTTTTCCCATCCTTTCTGTTTCCGGTTCCCCATCCTCCCCACCCCCATTCTCCTTCCACCTGCAGCCACAGAGATGTGTTTCAGTATAAACTCAATCAAGTTGCTCTCCCAGTAACACCCTATAGTGGCTCCAGATTGCTTTTTACCCTGACATTCATCTTAGCCTGGCCTGCAGGGCTTCATGCCTCTCGAAGCTTCACCCTGAGCCTATGTATACTTGCCTTTTGGGTTTGCTCTGATCAAGCTGGTCGTGCTGTGTCACCTCCACCAATCTCTTCACTCTGCTTCCCCACTCCTCCTGTCTCCTCTAACTACCCCCTTGGTCTCAGGCTGATTTCCCTGGCATCCTCCCCATGCTCCACAGTGCCCTCCCCTGTGCTCGAATGCCTGCGTTGTCACGTTCATGTCTTTAATGTTTTGTCCCCTCTAGACTGAACTCCAGGGCAGTAGGACAGGGGGTCCATTTTGTCTGCAGCCTGTCCCTGAGGGTCCAGCCGTGGCTCTAGGAAGGCTATGGCACTAAGGGTGACCTTGCTGGCAGAGCAGGAGAGGAGTGAGCACCAGGTGTCTCAGGGCAGGATCTGTGGGGCAGGTCCATTGAGTACTAATGTAGAGCCAAGAGCATCTGTCTGGAACCGTGGGCAGACCATCAGCTGTTCTCAGCGTTTGAACAAATGGAGTTCCATACAGAATGGTTAGCCAGAGCCCCAGAATCGAGCCGGCAGAAGGGGCCCCCACTGTTGGTCTCACTTTTGTATTCTAGGAGCTGGTATATCTTAGTGTTTTTAAAAATAGAACAATTGGGGTTTCAGTTCCAAGTTTTGGAGAATGTGGGGCTGCATCTGGAGCAGGTAGGAATCAGCATGGCCTTTGTTCTCACCTGGTCAGACCTCTCCCAAGAGGCCAACAGACCCTTGAGCCAGACAGTGACAAAAATGTGGAGGCACCCACAAAGCTGATGGTGGACCAGTGCCCCGCCCTGCTGCCGCTGTGGACATTACCAACTTTGGGCTGTTGGCCAATAGGACCAACGTGTCAAAATATTTCCCTCTCCTTTCTCTCTTACAACAAAGCTGTAGCAGTGGGTGCTAATAGAGGTTTTGGATTTCCCCAGTGCACAGGCCAGCTGCAGGGCTACTGAAACCCAAGTTTGTTATGCGAAGGAGGTCATACACAGAGACTTCAAAAAGCCTGAAGAAATGAAAAATGATCTAAATAAGCTTTTCTTCTTTCTATTTCATAGCTCAATGCTAAATGATATTTAAAATCCTGTTATCTTTTTTCAGGAGCATTGAAAATTGGACAATAGAAATTAGATAGTCCTTTGTTTCTGCAGGAAGTTTTGACACAAGGCTGTGGTTTTTAAATCTGGCTCCTAGCTCCAGGCCAGAATCTCCTCAGTTGTCAGCCTAATTTTGCAAACTTCCTAAAGAGGAAGGATTCTTTCTAGTTGGAGAGAAGCTAAATCAATGTTTAGTACAGGATGTGAACAGGGGGTGGGGTGGGCAGAGAAAAGGGAGTGGGGAAGAACATCAGGACTGGCTCTTTATAGAGAAAGGTTTGGGGAAAATTCTGGAGCAACTTCGAAATAGCTTCAGGCTGAGATGTAAGTGGTCAGGAGAACCCCTTCTGAAAGTTACTCCAACTGTCTTGGCATAAATACTTTAAAAAACACAAAATAGGTCACTAGGAATAAGTCTATAAAGCAACGAGTATGGTGATTATACTGTTTAAAGTCAAAATCAGGATATTTGACCAGCTAATTGGACAGTATAATTGGAACTGAGCCTGCCCACCCCTTCCAGATGAGGGGTGCCAGGCTGGCATGCATGAACCCTAAATGCTCAGCTGTGAAGCAAGTGGTCGACCAGATGTTTCCTGATTCTTGGTCCTGCTTCCGGATCATGAGTGGTGGTGATGTTTGGAGAACAGGAGAGGTTAGTAAGAGAACAGAGGGTCTGTCCCTCTGACTTCTCCTCAGCTCACCCTCCAGGATCACAGTACACACCGTGTTCTTAAATTTAGGTCAATTTAGAGAAAAGTGACATAGATGAGCCACAGGCGAGACAGAGGGGGAAAGGCCGCTGCTGGGACATTACACTCAACTTTTAACTTTAGGACAAGACTTTTGGTTTACACTGGAATCTATAGTTGTGCCTGTTTGGAGCGTGTGTGTGTGTACGTATGTTTTTTTTTTAGTCTTCCTCTTCATACTAAATATCACTGGAAGAGGAAGCAGCTCTAGAACAAAACCTCATAGTCAGAAAATAGTTTGTCCACCATTTATTGTATTATTTATTTATTTGTTGGCCACACTGTGTGACTTATGGGATTTTAGTTCTCCCACCAGGGATTGAACCTGCGCCCTCAGGAGTGAAAGCGCAGAGTCCCAACCATGGACCACCAGGGAATTCCGTCATTGTCTTTAATGTCGTTTTTCTTGAAACTGATTTTCTTCGATACATCAAAAAAATATAAGCCAGGTAACAGAGAACAGAGTGGAAATACGTTGCTCCTTTAGAAGTTACACGTTTTTAGTGTACAGTTATTGCTGTTATGACATATCTCCTGAATAGTCAGTTTCTTACTGCACATTTTCTGAAAGTTCACTTTGTTAATATTTCCAGCTACACAAAGGCTGTAATGGCTACATCTGCCCAGTCTTGGATGGCTGCCTGATACCAGAGCAAAACTTGACATCTCACTTCTGCCAGACAGAGGGAAACTTACAAACCTGTCATTCTTCTGACATGTCTTATTCACACAGCTCATTGGAAAAATCTGCTTTTAAAATAGTCATAATAAATTTCACAGCATGTAATTTATTCTCCTCTCACCACAGCCCCGCTGAGTGGCTACTTTTCCTGTCTGCAGAATGGGTTGGAATTTAATACTGGGAACTAGTCAAATCGAATCATGTGGTTAATGAAAGTCCAACTACGAAGACTGCGGTTTCCTTTTGGGGAACACTACTTTCTTGTCAAAATTTGAATGTGCGTATGCATGAATGGTTCTCCTCAATTTACTTCAGTTTTATGTTGTGTCGGTTGTAGGTAAATACAGATAAACACCTTGTTCTGTGAACACAAAAACAGGCTAAAATGGCATTGGGATGTAGGAAAGAAAAGACAAGTTTGGGCCAGGGTGCCTGGCCCTCCAGGGGAGGGCAGGGGGTGCGCTATGTTCTGGGTCTTTTCCCCTGTTGTGTGCACTTTAGTCTGAGAGCTGAGGGTGTGGTCATCTGGGCAGCCTTCAGGGAGGGTCAGCGTCTGGGAAGACGGTGTCAGTCCCACGGGCAGCAACACAGAGTCCTTCATTTGAGGGAAGCATTTTGTCACCGCGTGCATGAACGGAAGGCAGGCCCCGTGTTGCACAGTTCCTGCCTGCTACACAAGCATTCTAAAAGCTCACTTCATTCTAAGGGGAATTCCGCTAAATCACAGAACTAGTCCTTTCCTTCTTTCTCAATGGACTTGACTGAAGTGCACCAAAGAAAGGAAGAAAAAATAACCCACCCTTGGATGCTGTAAACCTGCCAAGGAGAATAGATCCCATTTCAAAATCTTCCTAGGATGCTGGTCTAAAAGTTTCTCCTAAGACAGAAATAAGGCTAACGTAACAATCCCTTTGATATCAAGTCCCAAAGCACTGGAGTTAGAATGTAGTTAAAATAAAGAGGTCCTTGGCTTCAGAAATCTTTAATACCCTGGGGAGGCTAGGGTGTGACTACTGCTTGTTTTCTTTTACAATCAGCCCATGTCTGCACACAAACCAGATTGACCGTGGCTGGTCAAGAGGTCATAGTGCAACAGGAACAGTCCAAAAAGTGGGCCTGACAACTTATTTTAACTAATGAGTCCACAGATGATGAGACCCACCCTCGCCCCCAAATTTGTGAGACTAGACATGGCCAATGCCTTATTAGTACATTGTTGGGAAATTTTTAAAAAACAACAACACCGTGACACAAAAGTATCAGTGAAGAAGGCAAGGTAACACTTAGAGAAATGAAGTTGTTCAGAAGATCCCAATTTATCTTTGCCTAGAAACATGGCACACGTCATCAGGAGATACTCATCCTGGTCCCCAAAACATTTTTCTATGGCCAGCCTAGGTTTCTGGAGAGAATAAGCTCTCTGTAGGAAAAAACATAAAACTAAAACTCACTGACATTTTCTGTGGCTCAAAGTTCTAGTGAGAAGTATGTTAAAGTACAGAACATGTGTAAGTCATCCTAAGTTGCCTCAAAACCAATGATTACATCCACATAAGAGCATGTGTGCCCATAAAGCTGCACAAAGTTGAAAGCGTGATGGAGGAAACTCAATTACTGGAGACCAACCTGTGACCCCCTGGGGCACCTGGAGGTCTGTTCCCAGAAAAGCAGGTGGAGACACAACCCTGAAGCAAAGAAGCAACTTCTAATGAAAACTGCCGAGGTGCTTAAGGTTCTCAAAGATGGTCTCTGGCCAACTCTGACTGGTGGACACCATGAAAGGTCATTGAAAAAAATACGTCTTTTTATTCACTTAGGGTACTTACTGCCTGCCAGTAATTAAACGTTGAGGGGCACAGGCAAAGCAATGTAAAAATGAAAGAAAAAAAAAAAAAAAAAGACACACAGAAGAGGAGGGGAGGGATGAGGCCAGGTCTGGTATTTGTTGAAAGCTGAGAAAGTGCTGGACTGGCTACTTCCCAGCAGCTGTGCAAGGCAGGGGAAACCAGACCACGAGACCACGCGCACCCGTGAGCGGATGCACTGGGAAAGCTTTCCAAGTGTTGGACCCTGGCTGTTTCTTGTCTTTTCTAATAAGCATTTGGGCTTCTCTAAGTAGCCCCTGAGGGATGAGGGGGTGGAGGTGTGTGGCGCAGGCCTGGCCTCACCTGAAACACAGGACAGTTGCGGACCATTTTCCTGAGTCTCAATATTCAGAGCTAAGTCTCACCATTTAACAGATAGGAATTTTAAAGCACTTTTTCCTCAACAGTGTCTTACAGAGTAGAAAGCAAAATCCATAGAAAAGTTTAAGAAAAGACATAAAACCAGAGAAATCCTATTTTGCTACGCAGGCTGCTCTGAGCTTGACCCCAGAACCCTGGAGATCCAAGGGACTCATTCAGAGCTATGACCTGGCTCCTTGCCCCGCATTATGTCGAGGAGCTGGCAGATGTGGGAGCCATCGGCCTGGCCTGGGAGTCAGAGCTGCACCGGGGCTGTGGGAGAAACAGAATTGGGGGAGGGGCGGCGGCAGCAGCCAGCGGAGGAGACCCCGTCATCCTCCAGCCCTCCTCACAGGCCTCTGCAGTGAGGTCCTGCCTCACAGGGGCATCCCAGAAGGGCATTTTAGCTAGACGTATAAACGTATTTTCTGGAAAAAAAAAAAAAAAAAAAAAAAAGCACTCAAATTAACTAGACTGTAAGAGTTCCTCAAAAGCTTTTATTCTTTTTGGACCAGCACACTGCCTGGTACACACTGCCAAGGGGGCATTCAAAAAAAAACGTTTTTTCTTAAATAGGCAATTTATAACACTGGGAAGACTTCATTTCAGTGTTTCAGAAAACATGATTATTCCTGGAAAGAGTTTATCCCTCTACGACTCCGGAGCACAGAGGTTTTGTCCTCATTTTTATAAGCCACCTCAGACAGTGGAATACTCTGGGTTAACATTTAAGTGTTTGGAAGGCAGTGAAACACTCTCAAGAAATCCAAGAGTTGTCCTAATTGCGGGGAAGACCGTGGCTTCTACTGCCTGGGGCAGCTTTGCAGTACTTGGAGGACCCAGAAAATGTCTCTTGTGTCCCTCTGTGACCTGGGACCCCCTGCTTGATTCCTACAAGTCTTCCTGCAGAAGGCAGATCAATGGAGAGGGACTGTGAACCTCTCCGACCAGCCCCAGGCCTCATGCAGCAGCATGGCCCGACCAGTCCCAGTGGTTTCGCTACCCAGCACGTCACCCTGGAGGTGCTTCTGACATCTGTCTCACCAAACAGACTAACGGAGAAGCAGAATCAGGCATCCAGGGCTGCCATCAAAGGAGTCGCCTCCCTCCTTCCACGTAACGACCTGGGATTCTATGTGCAGTAGACATGAACGGAGTTGTTACAAATTAAATAACTTTCTTCAAATACAATAAAACATCATTACATACAATTCTCTTTGGAAAGTCTTTCCCGTTCTCAAAATGAACTTACACAATTTTGTGCAAAAACACTGGCTTCAAATAAATAGGGTAAAAAAAGTGGGAAGAGCAGAACTTTGTGTATTGTTTTTGTTTTTTAAATTAAAAGTTACAAAACACCAGCTGCACTTCAAAGTTCTTGCAGGATACGTCAAGAAGGCTGTGAAAAACAGCCCTCCGGGTCAGAACTGCATTTTCAAGTGAGGTTTTCTGGGTTCAAAATTCACAATGGATGCCTCCGCTGAGATCCCTCACCACGCCCTCTCTGACCAGCTTCAGGAGGAACCCGGTCTCTGTCGTCACATTGTGCATGGTCTGGAAGTTCATGGCAGCCATACAGAGATTGTCAAAGTAGTGCAAAGGTGTTCTGGGTTGGCTGAGGTCATAGCCAAAGCCCGCCAAGCTGACTTCATCGCACAGATGCGTGGCTAAGACAACGGCAATGACGCCAATCGTGGGGACGTTCTGGAAAGGAGAAAAGACCAAAAAAAAAAAAAAAGGTCTTAGCACAAGTCACTGCTTTACAGGTATGCTACATGCCATGCAAAGTGATGAAAGTGGCACTGGGGGCTGCAATTTTATACATCACACAATTTCGAGTCTCATCCAATTCTAAAGTCTGACTTGCCATCCAAGTCAGGAATCTAGACTCTAAATCATGGTCTGTGATGTGAATTCTTTTAACACAGAAGCAACAGGCAGCCTGGCAGGTCCTGTTGCACCAAGCTAAAAGGTGTTCTTTCTAAAACTTCCACCCACCGGTCCTGCACAGGATGACCATAATAGCAAGACTAACCCATTTCCTCTCTCATGTGACAAATGTCTACAAGGTCTGCTCTGGGACAAGTGGCCAAAGCCCTTCTCCGGACGTGGTTTGGGAACCCGTCCCGTCCTGGCTGGCTCCTGTACAGCCTCTGCCTGAGAACAGAGCGGACTCGGCTCTCGCTGGTGAAGACTGTCTTCACCTCTTACTTGTGAAGACAGTCTTACTTCACCCCTACTTGCCTTTCTGGCAAATAACACCCCCGGGCCATTTTCACATGTCCTGCAGCTCAGCCAGTTTCTGCTCACTCTCTGTTCAGGCAAGTACATTTTTCGCCTCAAATTACGGGCTTTCACATTTGTTTTTTTCCAAAATGTACCCTTGCTGACTTTGGCCTAGAATGCCAAATGTCCAAAATTGTGAATTCTGACTGTATCACCACTCCCTCTTCACGTCCAACATCCTGCCCCTTGTAAATCTGGAATTGGTTCTCTGGATCTCCTTCACAGACTTGGGTAAAGACAGCACACAGGGCGGCAGACAGGAACACAGAAAGCCCTGCAATGCCTAAGCCTTCCTTGGAGACTGCTGCCCGTCTAGTACTTGATATTCTTTTGTATCATCTTTCATGTGCAAATATACCTCCTTGGCTCATCTCAGCCGAGTCTGTGACTTCCATACACAGCTCTCCTTTTCTGTAAACTGGAACAACATCCAAGCTTTTTCCTATGCAACTATATATATACATTTTTAGTTTTTAAACAAAAACGGGATTAAATAAGTGTTCTGTAACTTGATTTTCTTGCTTAGTACACTGTGGAGGTGTTTTCATATCCATTAGTTTTTCTTCATCCTCAACGGTCACACGATATTGCATCGACTATACCATAACGTTTAAACAGTTCTCTAATGATGAATGTTTAGGCTGTTTTTAGTCCTTTGCTATCGATGCTATGCTGAACATCCTAGAAGAGCCTTGCAGATTTTCTCTGATTTCCTTATAATAAAATTTTTAGAGTCAAATTGCGGGGTCAAAGACGATTCATATTTTAAAGTGATACACGTATTGTCAGACCACCCTCTGGAAAAAGTGCCAGCTTATAATTCTACCTACATTCCCGCCAAACAAGGACGTTATCAAGCTTTTAAATCTCTGCTAAGAAAACAGGCAAAAAATGTCACTGTGGCTCTAATTCGCTTTTACTTGATTACTGGTGAAGATGAACATTTTATCATGTATATCTGGGCTGTATTAATTTCTTTTGTGAAATGTCTGTTCATATCCTTTCCTCATTTCTTTATTGGCTCATCTTTTTCTTTTAGATTTGATAAGGTCTCTAAATGCTTTGAGAATATTTACTCTGCGATTTCTATGATAAATTTTCCCCCACTAACTTTGTTTCTGATACCCTTCGCCATTCAGCAATTTGGTATGTCACATAATTAAACCTGTCCATTTTTTAAAGGTTAATTTTTAAAATAAAATCGACCTGCAAACCAACAAATGAGCATCTGCCTGTGTTTCAAAAAATACTATGGAATCTAATAAAGAAACAGGGCAGTTTAAAAAATACAGAAATCTAAGTGCATTTACAGTGAAACCTCTTTAAAACTTAGTTTAAGAATCTTGCCAAAGTAGGTTGTCTTTTTAATAAAATTGTTTTGTTAAAAGTGATGCCAACAGGTTAAAAGTTATAAGCCCACGTTCTGGAGGGACCCACGTGCTCTGTGTGTGGGAGGCCAGCTAAAGCCAATCAGAGACCTGACAGTCCCTGGTCGGGGGTAGGGCTGCTCTCCTAGGAGAGGGAAAACACATCATGGGTTCTGGACACGTTCCTGCAACAGGCAGAAACTACATGGCCCTCCTGGGCTCCCCACGGATGGAGAGGCCAGAGCCCTGGAGGAAAATGGCGGACTGCGAAGGGAACAGCTTCCACTATGTGAACCAGTTCACCCGAGCTGGGTGTTCAAGCCTGAAGTTGGAGGCAGAGTTGGACTTAGCTCTTACTGATCACAGTGAAGAACCAGGTTTTTATTTTAAGGAGACGATCCAGGTATTTGTTTTCCTTAACAAGCACAGAATTCTTCCTTTAAAATTTACACAGTTGTGTTAAAGCATCTTTCTAATTAGAATTTGATTCAAAGGGCAAATAGAAGACCCTGCTCATCTGCCTATTGGATGAGGACCCCTGAGTCTAGCTCTGTGTTTGCCAGTTGCACCCTGGACAAGCCCCATCTCCTAGGAGGCATCTCAGGCCCCCAGTGTGGGTAGCAGTCCCCACGTTTCAAAATTCCTTGCTTTTCCTTAAATATAAATGTTTTGCTTAAACGATTTCCACTGCTTTTAAAAAGTTTTATTTAAAGACACAGGTTTAGCTGTTCAGATCATGAAGAAACAGGTAATAAAGGCATCTCCCCCCAGTAGCAACACAGGCTAATTGCAGGTAAAGAATCTACTGCAGTGAACAGCCTATAGCACCAAGGTTCTCAAAGCAGGCTGAAAAATAAAAATCACCCAGGGAACTTTGAAAATCCCAATGTACAGACCACAACACAGACAGATTAAATCAGAATGTCTGGGGTGGGCTCCAGGCATCCACTGAAAAGCACTGCTCTAGAGGATTGCTTATTTACTATCACCTATAAAGGGATGATAAACGTCAATTTTCACCCAAGTGGCCTGTAGAGTTAACATGTAAAGAACTTTCTGACCACCAACGTTCCTTTCAGTGTCCTGCAGCTAATTATATGGAGTCCTGGAGTAAGAATACCTTAAATAATATCTCAGTGACCGAAGTGCTAACATGCTGACTATACTAATGAGATGAGCCACCGGGAGTGGGGGGATTAAACAGTGGGGAGCCCTAAGGTGAAGATGCAGAGAGGGAAAAACACATGGAACATCTAATCAATGACTAAGTTTCATCCCTGAAAGATGCTTCTAACTGAAAGTTGTATAGGTGTCTCCTTTCCAGCACAGAGAAGAACAGTTAAGTTTCAGTAGCGACAAAAATACCTTATCTCGGCCCCAGAACCTTGACTGAGGCTCTGAGTATTGAAGGATGTCAAAGGCAGTCTCTTTGATAATAACTGGATTCAAAATCCGGAACTGTTTGGGCTGTAGTGGGATTTTTTCCGCCACCTGCTTCCAAAAGAAGAGTCGCACCCAGAACGGCTAAGGAAAGAAAGCAAGCAATCATTAGGGGGATTTAATAAAGTTATCTTATCAGTGGAGGGGGGAGAGTGCATCCCCTGCTAATGAGGCCAGAACCGTGGTGTGGCCCCTTGTGGGTCTGTGTGCTGCATTCTGTGGCAAAGTCACAGATCTATGCAAATCCAGTACCTCAACTCAGACAAGCAACTCTAAGGATCTGATTTATGAAGGTGGCACTGGACAAGGAAAGGAACTGCAGAAGCAGCTCTTATTGATTTGGGGAAGAAATTCTTCAGGTAATGACCTGAGATAGTCAGCCTTTTTAGGATCCAAAGCCACCATTTTGCCCAGGGAAAACCAAGCAAACAGATCCAATTCGAGGGCATGAAGTGTTCTGGGTGCCCCGCCTGTGCTCAGGCCCCCACCATGCACCCCCTTCTCCACTTACTCCACTTCCTAGTCCTGTGATGTCTCTTGGTAACTGACTGTAAGTCATTTCATATGTGCTTCATCTTTCAACTAGAACAACTACCCGAGAGAAAATCCAGAGGACCACAATAACCTGTATGGAATCGAGCTTTGGAGATACAAATTCTCCAGCACATGAAGCTTCTGTGAAAAGTGTGATATGTCCTGTTAACTTTACAGTCAGCTGGTTTGTGCAAGTGCATATAAACGCACACACACTGCTTAACAGCTGAGCTCTGGAATTTATTTCAACATAATGTGGGGGGTTGGGGGACTATAAAGTAAGGTGATGGATTACTGTAAAGACAAAGAAAAGGAATATGACCAAGCTGGGGCCGTCTCCTCCACATCTGCCCCTCTGGAACGCTGTGAATTGACTCCAACGAGAACACCACCAGGGGCTTCCCGGGTGGCGCACTGCATAAGACGCCGCGCTCCCCATGCAGGGGGCCCGGGGTTCAATCCCTGGTCAGGGAACTAGATCCCACAGGCATGCTGCAACTAAGAGTTTGCATGCCGCAACTAAGGAGCCCACCTGCCACAACTAACACCCAGCGCAGCCAAATAAATAAATAAACATTAAAAAAAGAAAGAAAAAAGAAAGAACACCACCAATCAAAGCATTTTTGGAGAATCTCTTTGAAAATACTCTTCAGAGAATTTATGTATATTCTTCTGAATAGCCTCAATAATGGTTTATATTCATGCACATAAATCTAATTTCTGAAAATAGTCAGAAGC
Source organism: Hyperoodon ampullatus (assembly GCF_949752795.1). NCBI lineage: Eukaryota > Metazoa > Chordata > Mammalia > Artiodactyla > Ziphiidae > Hyperoodon > Hyperoodon ampullatus. The sequence goes on from NC_136928.1 coordinate 10,052,128, forward strand.
CATGTAAATTCAAGTCTGGTGAATGAGGTGGGTGGTCAACCTCAATAATAGCCATTTTGGTCCCAAGCTTGTTATTTCCACTAATGATCCCAGTTTCCACATGTGACTCAGTCAAGTTCTGAAAGCAATTTCCAGGGGAAGTTCTGAGGGGCTTCTACAAAGGGAGTGTTTATTTGAAAGCATGTGTGTTAGTTTAAAAATAAAAACCTGTTAATTCCAATCAGAGACCCCTTCGCTTTTTACGAAGGCATATCTGATAGCTGAATTTCTAGTGCTTACCAGGGTTTCATTTTTGACCATCGCCTGAAGCCAGTTGAAGTCAACACTCTTAAATAAAACAGCAACAAACAAGTCATTGGAATAATATTCAAGGTCAGACAGTGGTGCACCCTCTGGATAAGTCATCCTTATAGTAGTTTTATTTCCAACATGCTCTGAATATCCTTCAACCGGTGCACTGTTTAACCTATTTAAGTAAAAAGGACAAAGATAAATTGACATTAACCACTTTAACACATGCCACATTCCTGCAGCGTGTTTTCCACATTTTTTTAGGACTGGGAACGAGGGTGTGGTTGGGGGGTAGGGCACCGTGGTTGGGGGGGAGGGCACCGTGGTTGTGGGGAGGGCACCCCTCCCAGCAGCCCTGTCATCCCTCAGCTCTGCCCTTTCCAGGTGCTTGGTGAACGCCAGTCTTCAGTCTGCAAAAGACTCCCGTATCCAATTTCTGAGTGACAAGCAATTCCATCTAGTCCTGTCACTTTAAGCCAACCCAAACACATTACACTCTGGGCACTAGTAATGTTTCCTTGAAAGCTTCCCATTGTGCTTAGATATTAGTGGTTCTTGCCAGAATTTCAAAAAAGGTAATCAAAAAAGAAAACCTAAAAACTGGGGAAAGGCAGACACAAACCATAGTTATATAGACAGGGTTGGGCCCGAGGAGGGCACTGGGTCCAAGTGCAACCTGGTCGTAAATTCAAGCAGGAATCTGGGGCACTTAGAACTGTTAGATCAATGAAGGCTTTGCCAGGGTGGATGCTCTGGGGAAAATGCTAAGAATTCTTCCCAAAGCAGTACCACTCACACAGGTACGCAGTTTTGAAATCTCAAAAAAAGTCTGTTTGGTTCTTTCCCTGTATTATCACGCCTGTATAAACGTTTCTTTTCTATTCCACTGCCACTTCCTCTTCCAGATCTCAGATACCTAACTCCTGGATTATTAAAAGCTATTATTAGACATGACAACGAAATGCACAGCATGATCCTGGATGAGGTATTTTCTTTTTCTTTTCCTTTCTTTCTATTTTATTATTTATTTATTTATTTATTTATTTTTGGCTGCGTTTTTTTGGTCTTCGTTGCAGCGCACAGGCTTTCTCTAGTTGTGGCGAGCGGGGGCTACTCTTCATTGCAGTGCGCGAGCTTCTCATTGCGGTGGCTTCTCTTGCTGTGGAGCACGGGCTCTAGGTGCGTGGGCTTCAGTAGCTGTGGCATGTGTGCTCAGTAGTTGTGGCGCACAGGCTTAGTTGCTCCACGGCATGTGGGATCTTCCCGGACCAGGGCTCGAACCCGTGTCCCCTGCCTTGGAGGCGGATTCTTAACCACTGCGCCACCAGGGAAGCCCTCTTTTCCTTTCTTTTTAAATAATGGACATGACTGGAATAACTGGTGAAGTCTGAATAAGGACTGTAGCTAAGGTCTGTACTGCATCAGTGTTAATTCCCTAATTCTGAATATCGTCATGCGGTTCTGTAAGAGAATGTCCTTGTTCTTAAGAAATGCACACTGAAGTATTTAGGGGTAAAGAAGGAGTTTGAGATTTGCAACCAACTCTCAAAGGGTGCAGAAAAGAATAATAGCATATAAAGAGAGAAAATTATAAAGCCAGTGTGATACAGGGTTATCAACTGAGGAATCTGGGAAAAGGGTGGATGGGACTTCTTTGTACTACACTTGCAACTTTCCTGTTAAGTTCAGAATTGCTTTAAACCTAAAAGTTACCCCAGGGGGGAGAGATAAATTGGGAGATTAGGATTGACATATACATACTACGATATATAGAACAGGTAACTAATAGGGACCGACTGTATAGCACAGGGAACTCTACTCAGTACTCTGTAATGACCTATATGGGAAAAGAATCTAAAAAAAGAGTGGAGATATACATATATATACAGCTGATCCCCTCTGCTGTACAGCAGAAACTATCACGGCATTGTAAATCAACTAAACTCCAATAAAAATTAATTTTAAAAATAAATAAATAGAAGTTACCCCCAAAAAGTTTTTCAGCTGATCTCCATCATAATCAGGCTAAGTCCCCTTCCTTGGTCCCCAGTGCTCTGTGGCCCCCAGTGCCCGTGCCGGAGGTGCATGCTGTCCAGTCTGGCCTCACCATCACGGGGCATCGAGCCACCTGCCCAGGCCCCCTTCCCTCTCCCAGGCCCTCGCTCCTCCTGCCAGGTAAGGTTCCCCATCCAGATCTCCTGCCCACCTGCTTCCTAAAGGGCTAAATCCCAGCATTCTTCAAGGTCAGCTCAAGGCCGCCCTTCTCTTCCACTGCATCTCTCCTCTGGGCCGGAGTGCGCACCCCAGTTTCTTACCTCTTCTCCTCCAGTCTATCGGTCGGTCGTACACCATTAGAAGGGCATATGGGGTCCTGTCTGCCTCCCCCAGTGCTGCATGTGCACGGCTGATCATTCAGCTGCTCACACAGAGTCAGGGTGAGGTTCTGGAAGCCTCAGAACCCTGCATTTGGAATGCTAGGCTCTGGCCTGGACCCTGTGCCCTACAGTGTCTCTGTGCCCTCATGCCTGACACTGGCTAAGGGGATGGCTTCACCATGGAACGAGACCATCCAGAGCACGTGACAAGTGTCTGGCACACAGGAAGCACCCAGAGAAAGGAAGCAGTTACCTCCTCCTTCACCCCACCAACGTGCACCACCCCACTCCCACACCCTCACTTCACACCTTTCGCCTTGAAACGTAGTTCTTCCTTGTTTCTTCTATCTCTTGGCCCTTACAAAAGTCTGGTTCTTTCTTACAAACATCTTACACCCCGTGTCCTTTCCTCCTTAGCTTCCTACACGTTCTCCCAAAATAGCTGCTAACATGTACTGAGCATCTACCCCAAGTCTGACACTGTTCCAAGTGCTTTACATCTAGATGTTAACTCGTTTTGTTTTCACAGTAACCCTGTAAGGTCTGTGCCATCACTGCCCCCATTTACAGATGAGGAAACGGAGGCACAGGACAGCAAGGAACCTTGCCCGAGGTCGCAGCTGCTGGGGATAAAGGCGTTATGTGGATATAGCACCACTTTCAGGCTCAAAATATCTGAGATGGATCTTGTCATCCTCCCCCACTAGCCAGAGATTTTCCTCAACTTCTCCATTTCTGACAGCGGTCCCACTAACGCCTCAGACCCCAGACTAGAAATCTTGGTGTCCCCTGACATGACCGTCAAACTATCAGAAACTTCTGTAATGTAGGATGATTGCCTATTGCCTGTTACGTGGCTTTCAAACACCTCTGTGTGCTTTCTGGTCCCAGCCGGTGCCACCTTCCAGGGCTCATCCACCCCAAGCCCTGCTCCCAGGAGCCAGGCGTCCCACTGACTCAAGCTCCCTGCACTGCAGCCTCCTCTGGGCCCTGCCTAGCACAGCCTTCCACCTTTGCTGGCTTATCTGAATCTACCGATCCTTCCAACCTTCACCTCCTCTGAAAGGGTTTTTACCAAAATTAGGGTCAGTGCTGCACAGTTTTGGGCATCCAGTCCTTTCATGTCTTTGTTTCAACTCCTCAAACAGTGAGTCCCCTGAAGGCAGGGACATGTAGGGCTGCCTGGGTCCCTCCTGTTTTGGGTGCTGCCCTGACCCACAGCAGAGAACTAAAGTCCAGAGGGGAGAGGATGGTCTGAAAGCCAACGTACCTTATCACAACATCGAACTGGTTCAGGGCCTGGCCCAGCTCTAGTCCGTGGAGGATTCCACCACTTCCAATGACCACACAACGCCTGCAGCTCTTGGCTTTCAAGTGTGCAGGAAAGTCGTGCTCGGGCAAGAGTTCCAAGAGGGTCTGGACTTTCTCGGAGAACTTGCGGAATCCGAAAGGAGGGTCGTACTTGTACTCTGCCTTGCTCCCTGCGGGGGCCTTCGTCACAAAAGGTGGCAGGTCCGAGCTGTACCTGCGCCTGAAGAGCTGCACCATCGACCTCTTGGCAAACTGGGGCCGGCATTCCTTCTGCAGGACTTGCTGGGCATATTGCTGGGCTCTCTGGAATGAAGCACACAGACCTGAGTTTCAAAGGCTCTCATGCATCAGAAATATACTCTGACAGGTGACACTTTCTCCTGCGATGTTTGATGTAGCTCCCTTGTGGATGACTGTCTTGTAACACAAAACGTCTGCTTTAGGGGGCTTCCCTGGTGGTGCAGTGGTTAAGAATCCACCTGCCGATGCAGGGGACACGGGTTTGAGCCCTGGTCCGGGAAGATCCCACATGCTGCAGAGCAACTAAGCCCGTGCACCACAACTACTGATCCTGTGCTCCAGAGTCCTTGATCCACAACTACTGAGCCCATGCGCCAAAACTACTGAGCCCACACGCTACAACTACTGAGCCCACACGCCACAACTACCGAAGCCCGCGTGCCTAAAGCCCGTGCTCTGCAACCAGAGAAGCCACCGCAATGAGAAGCCCTCGCACCGCAATGAAGAGTAGCCCCCCTCTAGCCCGCGCGCAGCAACAAAGACCCAACGCAGCCAAAAGCAAATAAATAAAATAAATAAATTTAAAACAACAACAACAAAAATCTGCTTTAAAGAGTTAATTTATGCTAGAAACTTGAGGGGGAAACCTGGGAGAATCACATGACAAGGAGACAAACTCAACAAGGATATTTATTTCATGGCACAAGGAAGGACCCCCACTTCCTACCCTCCTAGCCTAAGCTGTTCAAATAAATTTGGGGTGTTCAAATAAATTTTGAACAAGTTTTGAAAAAAATTGAACAAATTTTCAAATAAATTTTGAACAAATAAATTTTGAATAAATTTTGAGGTGTTTATTTTAAGCTGTTCAAATTTGAGGTGTTTAAGATTTCATGTTTCATAAAATCCTGACATGGGAATTCCCTGGTGGTCCAGTGGTTAGGACTCTGTGCTTCCAATGCTGAAGGCCTGGGTTCGATCCCTGGTCGGGGAACTAAGATCCCACAAATCGCGTGGTGCGGCCACAAAAAAAAAAAAAAAAAAATCCTACATGCGCTACAACATGGATGAAGCTTGAGAACATTATACTCAGTGAAATAAGCCAGCCACAAAAAGACAAATACTGTAGGGCTCCATTTAGAGACGGTATCTAACACAGTCAAATTCGTAGAAATAGGAAGAACAGTAGTTCCCAGGGGCTGAGGGGGAAGGCAAATGGGGAACTGCTGTTTAACGGGCAGAGTTTCAGTGCTGCAAGATGAAAATGTTCCAGAAATCTGTTTCACAACAATGTCAATCTACTTAACAGGGCCAAACTCTGCATTTAAAAATAATGAAGCCAGTAAATTTTATGTGGGTTTCTTTTTTAAACACAATTTTAAAAAAATGATTTCCAGGGACTTTACTGGCGGTCCTGTGGTTAAGACTGCGAGCTCCCAATGCAGGGGGCATGGGTTTAACCCCTGGGCAGGAAACTAAGATCCCACATGCTGTGCAGCACAGCCAAAAGAGAAAAAGATTTCCTATTTCAGGTTCCTATCTAGTTGGATGAGAAACAGGCTTATTTATCAGATGGAGTAATGAGCTTCACGCAGTCTGGAATGGGAACCAGGTGGAACCTGCAACGGTGTCCGGTCAACAGAGAAGTTGCCTTGGTTTTGTATACCAGCTTCCCTGCACGTTAATATTTTGCATCCACAAGAAATGACTGTTGAAGGCCAAGTACACTAGCCCGGCTGAACACGGCAAGACACGGAGAAACAAGGGACAGACCCCCACGTGCCCCACAGTCTGCCCCTGGGCTCAGTCTGGCCAACTGCTGCCTCGGGATCATCTGGCAGCATCACTGCGCTTCCTGTCCTCATAGCCACGTGCAGCAGTTTTGGCCCTACCTTATCCCTCCTCTCACCACGCTGTGTGCGCGCGTGCGTGCGTATGTGTGTGTGTGTTCCTCTATTTTATTTGCTGGGATATTTATTTTTAGGATTGAATATGTCTTTTGAACTGTGTCAGTACTATGATGAGGGTTATTATTGCCATATACAGTTTTAAATGTTTGTCTCAACCATGTTTTTCCTCAAAGTCTTGTCTGAGTTTTGTATAATAAAATTTTTGTAGAAATAATAATCTTACTGCAGGAGAACCCCACTCCCTTCTCTTTAAATTACAGCTTCAAAAAGGTCTTAGTACTGGGAAGAGCACGCCGTTTACATCTTAAGAATCTGGCCCCAGGTCTGAAGAAGGGAATGGATTTTCTTTCAGCCTCAGAAGATGCCGCAGACACGACGTGAGGTCACCGTCTGAGGTCACCGGCACGACACCTAGGACACCTCGCAAGACGGTCCTGAGTGTCTTCGCTTTATGGGTTCCAGGTGGCGCACCCAGGAAGAGGGCTGAGCTGGCAGGCTCACGGCGCCTGATCACCTCCCAAACCCCTACAGTCCCAGCCTCTGCCTACAGAGAGCAGGTGACAAACACCACCACTGATACATATTCTGATACACCACGGATACCTCGCAAATGAGCATCGTCGTGAGGAATCCAGGGGAAAGCTAAGCGAGGAATCCAGGGGAAAGCTAAGCAGGGAATCGGTCGTAACCCAGAACAGCCCCTGAGTGGAGGGCTCGCCCTGACCAGGCCTCCAGGTTGGTGACACTCTGCACCTACAGGCACTTAATGCCCAACTGGGGGGCAGGGCAAACAGAGGAGCCACATGTACTATCCATACTTGTCTCTACACCCCGGGCCTGGGGGTTGTGAACAAGTGTTTAGAGAACAAAAGGTCTAATTCTTCACTATGGAAGGACATCCCAAGCATCTTGTTTTACAAATCTCCTGGGATAGAAATGAACATCCGAGAAGTGCCAAAGACAGAAGCTTAGTGCCTGACTCAGGGCTGGAACGAGAGGTTCGGTGACGGAGCCGGACACTGAAGCGTGACTCTCCTGGGCGCCAAATTTTCTAGTTTCATTTGGAAGGAGTGACATTTCATTCCATTTCCATTCTGGCAAAGAGTTCCATCTCAGGCTTCAAACTTAATCTTCTAGACTGTGGGCAGAGCATCTTCTGATGGTAACCCCTCCCCTCCCTCCGCAGGTGCAATAAATCAATCCCAGTGACAAGGTTCTAAATGCCACCGGAAATGGCCAAAGCCACAGCAATTCCTTTTCTTCTCTCGTTTCCACTTGTTTAAACATGTAACACGCCCCAGAGGTGTCTCAGCCTCCCTCCTTCCTCTTTCAGGTTTCAAAGCTCAGAAGAAAAAATGCCTCGGGAGGACAGCTCGCTGCGTGGAGCTGCGGTCAAGACCGCAAGCATCTCGACCTTCCTCTTCTCCACTGCGGACAGTGTCAAACCTGGGAGCCAGAGCAGGCTGGCGAGGAAGGACGCAGTGGGGTCCGGATGGCATCCGTCTCGGATGAGAACCACTGGGAACCAGAGGACTGGTGACCTCCTCAAAGATACAGGAACCCCTCTTCCCCCAAATCGAGGCATGGACACAAGAGCTTCATTTTTTGAAAGGCTTCAAGGCTGAGCTTGCTGGCTGCCCACAATTGAGAATAAACAGACATCAGGCAGTTTCAGCTGTCACTGATGTGGCGATGTGCCATGGAAAACCACAGTGTGAGAATTCCCTGAAGGATATTAAAAAATGAATTTCCCTCAGTAAAAATCTCCATTTTCATTTCTACCCCATAATTTTTTAGGACAATCCTTCTCAGAAATATAGGTAAGTGGCATAATTCTTAGTAAAAGGAAATGTTTTCTTTTATTTATTGATTTAAACCCAGGACAGGGCACAGCATTTGGGATGAAGGAGAGTTTGGGGCCTGGAGCTGACTGGACCTGGGTAGGAGCCCAACTCCGCCACGGACCACATGAACCGAGGGTATGAGTTATGCAACAACACTTTCATTGCCACGTTTGTAAACTCTGGTTTAACTTCCATGAGTTAGCTGTCTATAACTTTTACCTGGTTAAAAGCAGAAAAATTCTGAATAAACAAGTCACAGAGAGAATAGCACAGTAAAATCTCAACCGGTCAATGGTTGCCTCGGGCTGGTAGTTGAGGGTAGCGTTTGACCACAGAAGGGGTGAGAGGGAACTAACTTGTGTGATGAAATATTCTAAATAGGATTGTGGCGATGGCGGAAATTTAACTGTAAAGTTACTAACACTCCTCCAATTGGATGCTTAAAAGGTGAAAGTCTTATGGTATGTATATTTTATCACAATACACGGTTAAGAAGCAAACAGTCAGACGATCTGGATCTAGACCCGGTTTCAGATCTCTTTATCAGTAGTGTAAACTTGGTTAAAGCATGAACTTTAAGGCTTTTCAAGCCTTCAGTTTCCTCACCTCTATGAGACCACTGAAGAATGGTCTGGGAAAAGCAACAGCAGCACCCAGGAGAGAAAGGGATCGGTTTGGAAGCGCGAATGTCTGGACTGATTTAACTCAGCCCAGGGTCACTCTGCTTACTTTTTTTTTTTTTGGCCACACTGCACTGCTTGCAGGATCTTAGTTCCCCGACCTAGGATCGAATCTGTGCCCCCTGCACTGGGAACGCAGAGTCTTAACCACTGGGCCGCCAGGGGAGTCCTACTCTGCTTACTTTGGATACGTGAGTGTAGGTCTATGGAGTCACAGTGAAGATGTAAACTTGGCCATGATGAACCACACAGCCCAGGATGCAGTCCCCAGGGCCATGTGTGGTCTTTAGTTCCCGAGAGAAGGCCAAGTTCAAACTGGTGCTACCATGAGGTCTGAACCTCAATTGATGTGAATGTGCTCTTGTCTCTCTTCACACGTCTTTTAAGTGCAATTTCACAGCTGCACCACACTCAAACTATCCAAGCATCCCTGCAGAGACCACTGTTCGTCTTTTTTTTCCACAAATGGCACGTTCCGGGACATCTTTAAATAGAAAATAGAAAACCCACAGCAAACATGGCCACACTTCCGCTGTATACATACAGGCAGAATGCAACCAGGTGCTCAGAGTCCAACAGGGCTGTTGACCTTGCAAGTTGTTGAATGTCATCAACAAAGCTCGCAGGGCCCCGCTCTCACGACTCTGAGACCCTCTTCTGCTAATACACAACCACAACCATTCAGATGCGTCCAAACTCTCTTGGCAGTAAGGCTCAGTCTCCACCGAAGCCTGGAGACAGGGTTTCTCTGTCGAGAGCTCATACTGAACACCATCTCCCAGCCCTTCCCACCAGCCGGCTTCCTGGCTATTCCCTCTATTCTGGGGACCTGAGAGAGGATTCCTCTTCTTGTTTAGGGATGTGTGACCAGATATCAAAGTTAGGAACTGCTCAGTGTGGCACTCAAGGCCTCTCACGCTCTGGTCCTGTCTCATTTGCAGCCTCATTTCCTGTCACTCTCCACCCCAGATGCTCAGCAGTATCTAGCTCTTGCTGTTCCTCTACTTTGCAAAGCCCGCTGAGACATGTGTTTCCTGCACACGCTGTCACGACCACTGTGAAAAAGCAGGGCAATTTGACAGAGTCAAGAGTGCTAAAAAGCTACATTAAAAAAAAAAAAAGTCTCAAGCACTAGAATAAAAGACACCCCTCCTTCCATCACGGTTAGAACAGGCTTTCACTTTCTACTTCATTAATTTCTGAACGGAGACTTGCACAAACCTGTTTGACTTCACCGTGCCCCCCACTCCTCCTTTCCGCACCATTACGGGGGACTTTCTAATTGGAAAAAATAATGCTCTTTTAGAAGTCTTTCAGAAACGGGTTGATGTGGCGGTCACCGTGGGCTACCTCCTGGGTCTCCACTTCCTGCTCCATCCTCTTCGGGAACCGTAGTGTCCTGCGTTCAGGCAGCCGTCACCCCTCCTCCACGCGGGCAGTGGGGCTTGGGAGGCTGATCCCACTCGTCAGGTCCTTCCATCCCCCCATCAGAGATGAGTTAGGAATCCTTACTGGAGCCAGTCGGGACAGGGCACTAGCACCCATGAGAGGCTGTTACTGGCCCAGCAGTGAACCTAGGTTTAAAACTGGTCCCACCAGCCTAAAGCGGGGGGACTCACATGCCATGGTTTAGGGGGAAAGAGAAGGGAGAGTCTGTTTACCGGGGGATATGAAGAGTTGGATAGGAGGTATCTGTCCTATTCCTCAAAGGGATATTAAACTTAATGTACATAACTGAAAGTCCTCAAAGAATTGCCTGTTAAAATTTAACTGTGGATTTTCTGTACAATCTGAGTTCAAAGATGAGACACCGTGCTGAGGTTTGAGTAATATCTCTCCTCCCTCTGGAGTTCAATATGTATAAGTACATATTCGTTAATGTAAAATGTTATCCCACAATCCCTATCTCCCAAGGGCTTGCCTGGAGGACAAGTGGGGAAGACAAAACAGTTAAAGTACCACAGTGGTAACTGTCAAGATTAAGGTATGAGGGGGGCTCTTAGAAGACAAGAGAGAAGGATGATCGGAGAAGGATCTTAGAAAAAGGAACCCCTGAGCTGAGATTCGATGTAAAAGATGAATAACAGAGAGGCAAAGGAAGGGCTCCAGGCAGAAGAAAGAATGCAGCAAATACAAACTATTACAGAGAGAATGGATAAACAACAACAAGGTCCTACTGTAGAGCACAGGGAACTATATTCAATATCCTGTGATAAACCATAATGGAAAATAGGAAAAAGAATGAAAAAGAATATATGCGTGTGTGTGTGTGTGTATATATAAAATATATAAAATTGAATCACTTTGCCATACAGCAGAAATTAACACAACATTGTAAATCAACTCTACTTCAATAAAACAAATTTAAAAAAAACACAACGCAGCAAACACAGAGAAAAGTGTTCAACAAAGATGCTGGGACAACTGGAAAGCCACGAGCAAAAGAATGAAGCTGGACCCCGACTTCACACCATATATAAAAAGTAGCTCAAAAATGGATCAAAGGCCTACATATAAGAGCTACAACTAGAAAACTTCTAGAAGAAAACATTAGGCAATGGTTTCTTAGACGTGACATCAAAAGCACATGGAACAAAATGAAAAGTAGATAAACTGGACTTCATCAAAATTAGAAACTTGTGTGCTAAAAATGATACCATCAAAAAAAGTAAAAAGACCACCCACAGAATGGGAAAAAAATAGTTGCAAATCATACATCTGATAAGGAACTGGTATCCAGAATAAACAGAGAACACTTAAACAACTCAATAATAAAAAGACAGCCCAATGAAAAATTGGGCAAAGAATCTGAATAGACATTTCTCCTTAGAAGACCTACAAATGGCCAATGAGTACATGAAAAGATGGTCAACGTCATTAGTTATCCGATCAAAACCATAATGAGGAAGAAGGAAGCTCACCAAGGACCTGTGAGGGGGTTCGTGCGCCTGATACAGGCAGGGCTGCGAAGGTCGCGGTGACAAAAGGGGGCTGAAGAGATCGGCAGGAACCAAGTCATGAAGAGCCCTACAGGCCAGACTAAAGAGTATCGATAATCTCCTGAAGGTAAAGGAGAGAAATCCAAGAGTTTGAAGCAAGGAAGCAACATGTCAGATTCAGTTATTAGAAATACTACTTCCGCCATAATGAGCATGCCTGAATGCAGAAAGGAGGGTAAGGAGACACTGAACTGGGGCAATGGAGAGAACAGAGGATTTCAAGGGCAACCCTGGATCATTATTCCTTTTTCCAGAATCCTAGAAACTATATATTTTTATAAGCACAGCCCTGCTTCTCAAATAACATGCTTTAGATGGGACAATGAAATGCTTACACAAACATTCATAATACCAGATGGAATCTGGTAAGTTTCAGAGGAGCTTCAAAGACCACTGAGGTTCAGTTTGAACGTCGCCGAGTGGGGACTAGTGGTGTCACGTGCCTGCATTCAGAACAGGAAAAACCCAGGTTACGAAACCAGCCTACACTTTCCAGCCAGGTGCTAGACGACTGCAGTGAACCACGGAATTCCAGGGCTGGAAGGGGTCAGAAGGCCCCTGAGCCACCAACTGTCTGATGCCTGAGTTCTACCCCAAAATAGTTATCCTGGCTTTGCTCAAAGACCTCCAGAGGTTCGCCACAAAGGCAGCTCATTTTTTCCATCTTTGGACGTCGTGGACCATCAAACCCTTCTCCTTTCAGCTTGGCTGTCACCCTTGACCCAAAGTTCTTCCAGTGAGGCCACCCGGGCAGGCTGACTGCCACCCGGGCAGGCTGACTTTCCCCCGGGCCAGGCCTCTGGCTTGTTGGCAGCAGCTGCCATGTGTCCTGCACTGGTCTTCTCTATGCAGATGTTCCCATCCCTTCAAAGCTTCCTCGGGGACAAGGTCTAGAATCTCTTCTCTGGTCCTTCTCAGAAATCTCTAGGGAATTCCCTGGCGATCCAGTGGTTAGGGCTTGGCGCTTTCACTGCTGGGGGCCCGGGTTCCATCCTTGGTTGAGGAACTAAGATCCCGCAAGCCATGAGGTGTGGCCAAAAAAATTTTTAAAGTCACTAGAATTCCTTAGGGGAAACTTAAAGAGCCATAATGACCAGAGCACTTGTCTGAACACGGCAGGTTTGAGCAGACCACCACTGGCCTATTAATGTAAAAAACTAATGTTTTCTAAAAAGAAAACAGCTGTAGGCAGTCACAGCACAGTTGACGCAGACAGCGCTGGTCAGGCACAAAAACCACTCAGTTGATTTCACCCAAGGTGTTACCGAACCACATCTTCTCCATCCACCTCACAAGTGCACACAGTGTACTTGCACAGAGAGCTCACAGCTCTCCTCAGTTAGCCCAGACTCGAGGGCAACGATCTCTGTTGTTGGTCAGAAGGTCAACGGCCTGATGAATGAAATGCACAGGACAGAGGGGACGCACAGAGAAGGTGGGGAAGTGTAGCAAAGGGACGAGTTCACAGATGCCGGTCATCGTATATCACAGTATCAAGTGTCAGCATTTCAGGGTTTTTCCAGGAGACAAAAAACAGAGACAGGATGTCTGCAGTTTATCCAAGCGAGCTGTGGAAGGCCTTGGAATTGAAAGGGATTTGGGAATGTCTGCAAGGCCAGCCGTTCGGGAGGGAAAGCCCGGGCGGATGATGCGGGACCACATCCTGCTCCAGCAGAGCAGACGGGCTAATGCAGCCGAGACGAACCGAGTCGGCCAACATCTGAGGGACAGAAACAGCCGGGGAGGAAGGCCCCGTGATCGGCAAGACCCCTGAGACATGGGGGTTCTGCACAGGCCAACCTGTGCATTTAGTAACTACAATACACTCCTTTCATTTACATGTTTATACCTGTCTGTACTATGAAAAATGTGAGGTACTTCAAAGCGTATACAGAATAGAAACACGTGAATAAAAATCAGGACTAGGAAAGGAGCTTTGTGCATACTATCTTTTTTTTTTGGTTTTTTGGTTTTGTTTTGTTTTGTTTTTGCAGTACGCGGGCCTCTCACTGTTATGGCCTCTCCCGTTGCGGAGCACAGGCTCCGGACGCGCAGGCTCAGCGGCCATGGCTCACGGGCCCAGCCGCTCCACAGCATGTGGGATCTTCCCGGACCGGGGCACGAACCCGTGTCCCCTGCATCGGCAGGCAGACTCTCAACCACCGCGCCACCAGGGAAGCCCTGTGCATACTATCTTACTGGACTTTGATGACCACCCCATTGCACAGACGTTGTTGTCTACACCTTACAGTTGAGGAAACTGGGACTCCCAACGATTCAGTCACTTGCCTCAGGTCTCACTGTTACGAAGTGGAGTTTAGATTTGAATCCAGGTCAGAAGTTTAAGCTTTCTCCTCTGCATCGTGCCACCTATGACTTCTGGCTTCCTCTCTGTGGACGCTTCCTACCCCAGCAGAGAGCAGGGTCATCAGGTGACTGGACTCTGAAACCACACTGCTGGGTCCAAGCCTTCACACCACCACTTACTTGCTGAGATAACCTTCGACAGGTTACGTAAGGTTCTTCCCTACCCTCATCTATGACGTGGGGATAATAACAGTAGCTGTAGCCCCAGGACAGTTATGAGGGTTAAGCGAGTTTCTATTGCTAAAGCATTTTCAGAACAGCTACACAGTATATACTAAACTAGGTGAACTAAACTAGTTAACTAAACTAGGTGTGAACTTGGGCCAGCAGCTTAACCTCCCAGGCCATCATCTGTAAGATGCAGAGAACCCTGGGATATCTCTCAGTCATGATGATCACTAAATGAGATAATATATGTAAAGCACCCATACGTGTCGGTTATCATTATTACCATGCTACTTTACTTAAAATCATCTGCCTTTTGTCCAAGGCTGAACAGTATCAGATAATTTACAACTCAAACAATCAGTGAAATCAAGATTTAATAGGTCAATTGATTAAAAAAAATAAATACACGTTGACGGAAAAATCTTGAAATACAATGGGGAATCATAAAACGAAAAATAAAACACAGAAATGACAAATGATACTAAAAGAATTTCTTCCTGATCTGCTTTAAGAACAGGTACGCTGGCAGCATCATGGTGTATTAACTCCAGGACAGGTGCCCTACAGGGTCAAATGGAACTCACCTCACCCCACGACTTCAGTAAATGGGAGAAGAACAGTGAGTGTTAGGTGGGTGTTTTTTGAAGTGCTAAGGTTAAGTGTTTTCCCTTCTGCTTAGAACTTTCATGAACATTTATTTATAACACTTGAGAGACAAGATTACTATTTAAGCGTACACTTGGAAATATTCTAATTGAAACCACACTGATGGAATATCTAACCTTTATGCGGTTGGGGTCCACATAATGCATTTTTTTCATGTCACATTCTTCAGTAGTATAATTTAACTTGAGGATATAAAGGATCCACACTCCAAACACAAGCAATGTACACCTAGAAAAAAAAAATCAATTACATATAATGATGTCGTCATGTGATAATCAAGAGAGATCGTGTGAAATAACTGAAAACCTAACCCAAATAGAGTCTGCCTGCCACTCAGCATAAAAGTACAGTCTTTAAGATGACCTCCTAACTTAAGGCAGCATTTCTTATTTTTCTAACAAGATAAATTAGTCATTTATGACTGTCTTTGTTATAAGCAAATATAGAAAAAACTTTTTTCTGCAAAGGTACCGCAATAAAATCTGAATCACAATATAGATTACTGGACTTAAAAAAAAACTAAGTAATAAATTTTGAACTATAGAATCTCAGCTTTAATTTTTTACCACTTTAAAATAGTCAGTCCTGAAGATGGTTATTTTGAGACTTTAGTCTGCCATCTTCTCAGATGCCTGGCTTTCGGAATAAAGTCATATTCCTTGCCTCAATTGAAAAAAAAAAAAAGTCAGTCTTGGGACTTCCCTGGTGGCGCAGTGGTTAAGATTCTGTGCTCCCAATGCAGGGGGCCTGGGTTCAATCCCTGGTCAGGGAACTATATCTCACATGCATGCTGCATTAAGAGTTCACTCTACAACTAAGGAGCCCACGTGCCACAACTGAGGAGCGGCGAGCCACAACTAAGGAGCCCACCTGCCGCAACGAAGACCCGGTGTGACCAAATAAATAAATAAATAAATTCTATGTTATGTTATTTTACCACAATAAAAAAATTAGGAGAAAATACAGTGAGTTCTTAAAAAAAAAAAGGAAAACAAAATAAACAATCTACTTATTATTCTTATTCTTCTTCTAAACAATTCTACTCAGAAATGAGGCTGAGTTAAGACAGTAACACCAGTCACCTTTAAGACCACCTATGAAAACTATTTTTAAAGATCTGATAAATTCAAACTATTCTACAGTTTAAAACACATGTGTGCACGCACACACACACACTAGGAGAAAAGAACTGAGTCTAGTCCTGGTTCTAGAAATCTCATTTTTAATAAGCTCCCCAAGTGATACTGGCAAAATAAAGGTTAAAAAAAAGTTTAAATCAAGTTTAAGAACCAGTACTTTAAATAAGTTGCGTTATTGAAAAAATGAAGTCAAGGAATAACCTTAAGGGGAAAACATATTCTAAAGAAAAGGGCACTTTAAAAACTATAGCATCTAGGGCTTCCCTGGTGGCACAGTGGTTAAGAATCCATCTGCCAACGCAGGGGACATGGGTTCAAGCCCTGATCCGGGAAGATCCCACATGCCGTGGAGCAACTAAGCCCCTGAGCCACAACTACTGACCCTGTGTGCCACGATTACTGAAGCCCACGTGCCTAGAGCCCGTGCTCCGCAATAAGGGAAGCCACTGCAATGAGAAGCCCACGCACCTTAACAAAGAGTAGCCCTCACTCGCCGCAACTAGAGAAAGCCTGCACACAGCAACGAAGACCCAACGCAGCCATAAATAAATAAATAAATAAATAAAATTTTCAAACTTAAAAAAATATATATATATATATATAGCATTTAGCATAGTATACCATACACAATAGATGCCAAATAGTTCTTAATATTTGAGGATTATGTTGCAAGAAAGTATTGCTAGGAAGTGTTTTCAAGACTTCTTGATTCTCATTTCAATAGACTCTACCATGAAAACTTGGACAAGCATCTTAATTCTTCCCTGGGATCAAATACAATGCTAAGTGAATGGGATGCAACCATTTGCATAAAAAAGAGAGGGTCGGGGGAGGGGAATGCACACACACAGTATTTCTTACATACACAAGACTGCTAATATTGGTCATCTTTTTTTTTTTTTTTTGCGGTACGCGGGCCTCTCACCGCTGTGGCCTCTCCCGTTGCGGAGCACAGGCTCCGGACGCGCAGGCTCAGCGGCCATGGCTCACGGGCCCAGACGCTCCGCGGCATGTGGGATCTTCCCGGACTGGGGCACGAACCCATGTCCCCTGCATCGGCAGGCGGACTCTCAACCACTGCGCCACCGGGGAAGCCCCTATTGGTCGTCTTTAAGTGGAAAGAGGAAATGTGGGGGGCAGGGATGAGAAGATGTTTTACTGAGTACCTTTAATACCTTTTGAATCTTGTGAATGCAGTATGACCTATTCTTTTCTCCAGCCCCAGAAAAGGTATTCTATTCAGTGCATTCATAATTCCCTTATTTTGATTATAAAAGAAAAAAAAGGGGGAATTCCCTGGCGGTCCAGTGGTTAGGACTCCGAGCTTTAAATGCAGGGAGCACGGGTTCAATCCCTGGTCAGGGAACTACGATCCCGCAAGCCGTGCAGTGTGGCCAGAAAAGAAAAAAAAAAAGGAAGGAAGAAAAAGTTAAAAGCAGGCCCAGAATCTACAGCACTGATTCCGTTGTTCTGTACTTCCTGGTTGCCAGCCTGTCTCAGCCACACTGTAAGCAGCACGGCGGGGCCCAGGTCTATCTCCCGTGTGGCCAGCACCCAGCATGGTGCCAGGCATATGGGGGCCTCGATAATTACTGGTTGATGACAAAAGGAGATGGAAAATGATCTGAGTGCTTATTAACATACATTTCCTTTCCCACCTTTCCCCTTCTACACCTCCCGAATTAGTAACATGAGATGGGCGGCTAGATTTCAGGGCTGGATTTCTACCTGTCGGCATGAAAGGAAGGGTAGTTTACCACCTAGTTTGGCTGGTACCAAGTAAAACTGACGAGTTCCTCCTTTAACAGTTCTATCTCGGGAGTTCCCTGGTGGTCTAGTGGTTAGGATTTGGCGCTTTCACTGCAGTGGCCTGGGTTCAATCCTCGGTCGGGGAACTGAGATCCCACAAGCCTTGCCGAGTGGCCAAAATTAAATAAATAAATATAATAAAGTATTTAAAAAAACAAAAAAACAATTCTGTCTCTTACTAGGATGTACAGGTGACCTGGCTGGTACCCCTCTCATCCTTTTTAGTGTTTGATATTCAATGTTATTCAAATGCCTGTAGGGGACTTTAATTAACTGTATTTTTAGATTCACTGGAAATAGCGAAGGCAAAGGGGATAGCCCTCTTGCACTAGGCAGCGGCTGGAAGGGCTGTGCACTGGAAGCTGTGGGGCCTGGAGGCTCCCTGGCTGGCGCTGTGCTGCCACCAAGCACAGCCTGATGCACACGGCACCTGTGCTCTGAGCCTTGACTCAGATGTGCCTTTAAATGATCCCTGAACATGTGTGACCGCGGATGAGAGCCATCTTCAGAGCTCTCACTGAATTTTTCCCCCAGTTCTACCCAGTTGACCCAAATCAGAGGTGTCTTGCGGCCTGAGGGCTCGTGCTTACTTGAGGATGTCTTTTAACAACAAGCTGGGTCTTCTCATCTTGTTCTGAGCACGGGTGTACCATTGCAGGGAGGGCCGCGAGCAATCGCTTTTCAGCTTCACACGGTTGTACTGGCTTGGCATTGCTGTGAAGGGAGGAGAGGGCAGGAGAAGGGAAAGAGGAAAGTGAGTTCAGCAGATTATACTTTTAAAGAGCTTTTTTTTTTTTTCCTGGCCTCTCTGCGCAGCTTGCGGGATCTTAGTTCCCCGACCAGGGACTGAACCTGGGCCCTCGGCAGTGAAAGCGCCAAGTCCTAACCACTGGACCGCCAGGGAATTTCCTAAAGAGCTTTGATGTGGTATAGCCATACCATGAAATACTACTCAGCCAAAAAAAGGAGCGACCGATTGATACACGCAACTGGATGCATCTCGAGGCAATTATGCTGAGCCAATGCTAAAAGGTTACATGTTGCAGGATTCCATTTATATAATATTCTTGAAATGACAAAATTACAGAAATGTAAACAGATTAGGTATCAGGGGTTAGGGAGGGGGTGGTGCAGTGGCTATGGAAGGGCAAGAGCAGGGGTCCTTTTGGGGGTGGAAATATTCTGTACCTCGAGGTGCACCCCTGTCAATATCCCAGGTGTGCTATTCTACGGTTCTGCAAGATGCTACCATCGGGGGGAAAGTGAGTAATCTGTGTTGTTTCTTACAACTGCATGTGACTCTACAACTATCCCAAAAGTAAAAGTCTAATTTTTGTTGAGTCTTTAACAAGTAGAGATACTTATGGAACTATTTACAGATGAAACAGGAGAAATGAAATCTGCTTCAAAAAAAACCAGGAAGGGGATACGCGTTTGTGGGAATAGCTGACACAAGTTGCGCTTTAAACTGCTATAGAATCTGGGCAATGGGTACATGGGGCTCACTATACAATTCTCAAAACTATTTGAAATTTTCTGTAATAAAAGTTTAAAAAGAAAGTGGTATATTAAAAAACAGGAAGAGGGTTACACTAAGAAAAAAGAAAAAGAAAACATGGCAATTAAAAAACATGTTAACGGCAACTTTAAAAGAGGTCTTCTTTAAAAAATACATATGTTCTCTGGTATTCTTGCCTACTTATTCTTTTGAATTAATTTTATTCTCAAATTTTCAATTTTTAAGCAATATTACAAGGGGTATTGTAGTAGAAATCAAAACATCTCCCCTCATATCAGTTTTCCCCTTCCTCTCTCCTCTGGATTTTTAGCTGGGCACATGGCCTCAGAATAAAGACTACATTTCTCAGCCACCCTTGGAGCTAAGTACAGCCTTGTGACTAAGTTCTAGTCAATGGGACACAAGCAAAAGTGACCCAGAGAACTTTCAGGGTGCTTTCCTTGGCATACGCCCTTTTCTTCTTTATCTCCCTTCCTGCTGGCTGAAATACTGACGCTTGATGAGCCACTTTGGACCACACAGTATGTCACCCAAGGGATGGAGGAGCAACAAGAGAGAAGGGGCCCGGGTCCCTGGACCACCCCAAGGACAGAGCTGCCAATCCACCTTAGACTGCCTGCCTCTGGACTCTTACATGACGGAGAAATAAACCTCCATCTTGTTGAAGCAACTGTTAATTAAATCCCAGCTAATATAGGCACTGATTGCGTTATGATATTTACATATTAATTCAAGAAATAATGTCTTTACTATACTTAGTCTTGAAGCCAGGAGGAAGTTATATCTCATTATTCACTTCATTTCCCCCATTAGTGCTGTGCCATTTTCTGTGAAAAAACAATCTTTTATCAAATTGACATCCAAGTATTTGACTGCTTGCTACTGTAAACACTCTCCCTCAACTGCAGTTTTAACTGTGTAACACTAGAGTACAAGAATTTTCATAGACTTGCATCACTCCTTTTGAGTAGTTTCAAAAAACTGAGCCAAGTGCCTCACTAGTAAACCTCTGCTGAAGAATCTACTGAATTCTTAAAGGAGAAGCGAGATCAACTGAGACCCTGGAAGGTTTTCAATCACCACAACTTTGTGGTTACTTAGATGCACAGTCAGCCAAGCGGTGGGTCCTAGGGGGCTGCCTATGACCCGGGCATCTATTAAAAGGAAGATTCTATGATGCCCTTGTTTTTATGACCAGAATGACACTTCACACCCGCGTGGACCTCCCGAGAACAAAGCAGACGGTGGTACTGGAACCGGGATCCCACCCTTGCCCACGGCTGGCGCGCTGGACGGCGCTGTGGGCTCTGGGCTGTACTCTGACCCCTCTTTCTCATCTGTTCTGCCACTCAGGCTGCAAGCCTGCAAACTGCATTCCCAGACTCTCTCTTGTGCCACCCAGCTTCCTGAGGAGGAACTGTGACTGTGTGCCGTCTGGGTGGAAAACTGGAAGGCGAAGGGAGGGAGCAGCCTTTCATCTCTCTATGGTTTCTGGTTTCCTGCTGGATACGGACTGGGACATCAGATGACTCTCTTCTGCTACTTTTAGGAAAGTGGAACCAAACAGGAAGAGGCTCTGGAGGTGAAAGGAGGGTCTACAGTCCTGGACTCCTTCCTCTTCTCACCACTACTGCCACACAACACATGCCCGCGTCATTCAAAGGCTCAAAAAAAAAAAAAAAAAAAAAAAAAGAGAGAGAGAGAGAAACGAAAGAAAAGAAATAGACAGTTGTGTTTTTGTTTTGTTTTTCCTATCACACTGGAGGGGATCTCAGGAGAGACCCCTAGGCTCAGCTCCTCCACCTGCCACCTGAGAAGTCTGGGGCAACTGGCTCTAACTCTTGTAGCTCAGTTTCCTCATCTGGAAAATGGGTCCAATATTACCTACCTCCCAGGATTCATGTGGGAATGGTGGTTGCACATAAGAAGCACTACCTCAGTGCTGGCTGTTGCTACTGTTACACAGAGAGGGAAGTGACAGGCATTTTATACAGCTATCTGACAGGGCGTTAAGACATCTGCATCCTGTAGGCACTCTCATTTCTGGCCACAGGTTTCCGCTCCAGCCCTATCAGGGGCCTGTCTTCGGTCTTATCCATGTCCCTTCCTGGGGATCTCTGGAGAGGCAGCATCCTCCCGAAGGCCCTCCTGCGCTCACCCAGTCAGGTCCCTGTCAGTCTCTCTCTCCCCAACCCCTTTCTAAACGTCCAGCTTCCTTCACCGGCCTCTCCTCCCCACCGTGACGGCCCAGCGGCTCCTCCACTCGGTCTGCGCGCCATGCCGGGTGCCTTAGAACCACGTTTCCCTCCCGACCTCTGCAATGGGAAACTCCCCTACACACGGTGCAGGACTCCAGGGTCCCGGTTCCCACCCTCAGCACCATTTCCTCCTCGCTCACATATATTCACTACAAGGTTCACCACTTGCCTTTTACTCACCTCCTCCTCAAGGGATCAGACCCCAAATCCATCTCCCTGTGCAGGCCTCTCACCCAGCTCAGACCTTTCTAGCTAACGACCTGCCTGCTATCTTCTCCTCAAAGAAAATCACAAAGCAGAATCTTTTCTCACATCACTTGGTAGCTGTACCATCCACTCAGTCATCCAAGCCAAAACTCGCAGGTCAGCCCCAGACTTCTCCCTGGCAGCCCCAGGCCCAATCAGTCCCCAGGGCCTCTCAATCATACCTTCTTGAACTTCCCGGGCCCACGGGCATTCTCTTAGTGGAGGTCCCTTACCCAGACTCCCCTGTCTCAATTTTGTCCCTTCAAAGCCATCTTTCTAAAATATGTATCTGCTTAGTGGCTCCCAGCTCATCTCAGGTGCTATGACTTCAGGTGACAAACTTTTCTGTGACACTCTAGTCACAAAGAAGTACTGTTAGAAGCCTGGATGTGCCACATTGTTGCCTCCATGCCTTTGTACAGATGCACGCCCAGTCTGGAATCCTGGTGGGAATCCTCCCCACAACGATCTGCCTGGTGAAGTGTCTCCTTTCATCCTTAAACCCTTCTCCTTCTCTGCGAAGATCATTGTCAACGCCATAACCGTCCCTGGGCACTTCCCCATCTCTGTTTACCACTATGAACTGAAATGTTCTGCGTACATTTTGGGTCTCCTCTACCTTTCTGCAAGCACCTGGAGGACTGAGCTGCAGGGCCGGGGCTCTGCTCATCTTTGTAATCCTGACACCTAGGATAGGGCTTGGCACACAGCAGGCCCTTAAGAAACATCCCACATGGAACGGAATGTGCATGGCTCGCCTATGGTCTGTTATCAAACAAGATAAACTCCCCCCCATCAAGTGTACTTTCCCAATGATATTTAAGATTAAAACTAAAACTGAATGTTAACAGCAATTCTAAGAGCAAAGAGCAAAGTGTAAACTCTACTGAAACATCTAACACGTGCAGCAACAGGGAAATTTGCGGTAAATTATGCTGCAAACCACTTAGCATACTCTGCAGTTGTTAAAGCCTTTGCTACATGAAGTGGAATGTGTGACCACAGCCTCAGCGGCAGCTGGGAGCACATGAGACATGCAGAGTCTCAGCACTGCCCCCTCCATCTGCTGAATCACAGGATTCATATGAACGTTCAAGTTTGAGAAGCACTCAAGGTATTCGGTCCATACGTTTATTGGCACAGAAAGATACTGCAAGAAAAAAGCAGGTCTGTAAAAATTATGTATATATACCTATAATCATGTTCTAGGGTACCCCACTCAAGGTGGGAGAATCTGATTCCCCGTGAAGTCACTGAATCCTCCTACTTGGGTTGGAATGTCTTCTTCCAATTTAGAAGGGACCAGTTGGATTCAACACGACAAAAGGAGGGCCAGGCAGAGTCATCTTCACACACGTGCAATTGATGTACGGCTGGGTGGCCTTAAGATGCTCCCTCGGAGAACCCGGGGTTTACGTATTTCTAGTCCTGCTCATCTGTGCACCGTCTGCACTGTGTCCATTCATTGCTTTTGTCTTTAATGTGCTGTTTGGTGGAGGACGGGTTGCAATTAAAAGTTCAATTAAAATGTTTAGCATCATGAGACGCGTTACACATAATTTTTGTCTTTTTAATATACATTTGTCTCTTGGCTTCCCCACCAGAATGTAGATTCCATGAAAGCAGGGGTCTTTGTTTTGCTCACCACTGAGTTCCCAGTGCCTAGGATGGTAAGGGGCACACAATAGGCAACTAATACATATTTACTGAATAAATACTCAAGCTTCTTATGAGATTTCAGAGGTGATGCTGGTTTCAGGCATTCCTCCAAGGACGTGTTGGCAAGCCATCACCATCTGTCCCGTGGCACTCTCCTGGCCCTGCTTCTCCATTTCCTTCATGGGCAGCTCGTCCCCTACCACCTCCTTCTAAGTGCTAGGATCCCAAGGCTCATAAATGTGTCCCTCCTTTCATTCAGACTGCCAGAGGAAGAGCCTCCACTAACCCTTTCTAGGCAGAAAAGGCCTGGCTTTCAAAATTATATATTTCTACTCACGTGTAAAACTGTAACAGATGCTTCTCAAATGCCTGTATACCTGATGAAGAAATCATTCTTATTAAGGCCCTAATGAAGAAATACTAAGGCAAGGTCCAGGCCTTCAGTCCACTTGTAGAACTGGCACTAACATTTTCAAATTAAGAATTAACCATAGGGGCTTCCCTGGTGGCACAGTGGTTGAGAGTCCGCCTGCCAATGCAGGGGACACGGGTTCATGCCCCGTTCTGGGAGGATCCCACGTGCCGTGGAGCGGCTGGGCCCGTGAGCCATGGCTGCTGAGCCTGCGCGTCCGGAGCCTGTGCTCTGCAACGGAAGAGGCCACAGCAGTGAGAGGCCCGCGTACCGCAAAAAAAAAAAAAAAAAAAAAAGAATTAACCATCCAAGATAAGAATACAACAGACGCTGCAAAGCAGTACATGACAAACTGTCAGATTAACTGTACAGCCAGTTACTGGTGCAAGAGAGGGTAGGACATTAATATTTATTGGGAGGAATAAGCCTCCACACGATATCATTAAATCCAAAAAACACCTTCTTTGGGGACTTCCTTGGTGGTCCAGTGGTTAAGAATACACCTTCCAATGCAGGGGATGCAGGTTCGATCCCTGGTCAGGGAACTAAGATCCCACATGCCACGGGGCAACTAAGCCTGCACGCCGCAACTACTGAGCCCACCCGCTCTGGAGCCCTCGCACCACAACTATAGAGAAGCCCGCATGCCACAACAAAGATCCCTCGTGCCGCAACTAAGACCCGATGCAGCCACATCAATCAATCCATATTAAAAAAAACCCAAACACCTGCGTTTTTGAATTGCTATCTGCATTTAACCTGCCGAAGGTCACACATAGACAAGTAGGGAGGTGAAATTTCCAACCAACGTCTATCCATGTCCAAGTCCACGGCCTTCCACCTGGGGGTACTCAGGAAGGGTAGATATTGGAATTAGGTGGGTATGCCTGCATGTGAAGGTTTTCTTGGTCCTTTATTTTTTTAATCATAAAGGCACGCCAAAGCACAGATTATTAGAAACAAAAACCTGAAACTGACAAAGCAGTAAAAAAAACCGACACAGCGGGAGTGGACAATCTGGGAAGACAAGCAGGTACAGCTTAGATATTAACACGGCAGCCGAGAGAGCATGCCCTTCAAGGTGGAAGGTGTCCTGAGAAGGACTTCACAGCGAGAGAGAAGGAAGCCTCACCCTAGGCTGTCCGGGGACAGCGGGGCAGGACACTGGACGCTCGGGTGGAAAGGGCGCCTGAGGCCCATCCTGGTGAGGAAGAGGATGGGATAAGGACAGAGATCGATCAAGAAATGATGAAGGGCTTCCCTGGTGGCGCAGTGGTTGAGAGTCCGCCTGCCGATGCAGGGGACGCGGGTCCGTGCCCCGGTTCGGGAAGATCCCACATGCCGCGGAGCGGCTGGGCCCGTGAGCCATGGCCGCTGAGCCTGCGCGTCTGGAGCCTGTGCTCCTCAACGGGAGAGGCCACAACAGTGAGAGGCCTGCCTACCGCAAAAAAAAAAAAAAAAAAAAAGAAAAAAGAAATGATGCAGACTAGCGCCAAAAAGAAGCAGGCAAAGATCAGTCTGGGTCCCGGTTATGGAAAGAAATAGGATTGGAAGTCAATTTTTGTAGTTTAGTGATGATGAGGTGATGAACTTGAGATGATAAATAACTAGACAAAGATGCCCAGGATGCAGCTGGACTCGCCAGAACGCCCATCCCTCCAGCCAGCCTTTCTTGGCAGGTCCGAGAGTGATTAACTTCTCTCCTGTGAATCTCGACTGGTACAAGTCACACGTCATCCACGGGGAAGTGGAGAAGACAGTCACTCAAATCATGCTTGGATTTTATGTTTTAGATGAAGAACTGGACTTGATAAAGGAGGACAGGAGACAAGACAGAAAGCCTGTCTCAGGGCGAGACGGCTTCGGAGTGCGCAGAGATTAAACATCTCCCAGGGCCAAGGATGACACAGCCAGCTACAGCAGGGGCAGAGGGGGCTGGGTGAGGAGGGGAGACCCACCCTGTGGGCAGCAGGAACGAGCAAAGCAGAGGCCTGGGGAGTCCGGAGAGCGAGTGACCAGGTGCAGCTGTGAAAGTATGGCCTGGGGTGTGGGCGCAGGCAGGAGCTAAGGGCAATACCGTGGTCTCGTCGGACACCCCAGGGCTGGTGCCACATCTCGGCTGTGAGTGTTGACTGCTGACAGCACACCGCTGCCCCCTTCTCTGAGGATCTGCCCTCTGTCCCCAGCCAACGATTGACTGACAGGGGGACAAAAGGCCTGGGATGACCCTGGAGAGCAATTCAAGCTCCAGAGCTCCCTGGGGAAGCAGCTGAGACCACAGTTCCTGTTCCAGGCTCTGCTTCTAGAGAACCTGACCTAAGACCGGTCATCAGGTCAGCAGGGTCAATGTATGGATGATGGCAGAAGGTCACGGACGATCCTGAGAAGCCCTTGAAGATTTTATTCAGGGGGGTCACGAGATGTGGAAGAGAGTCGTCGGGGAGGCAGCAGGGAGGTGGTGGAGGGGGAGAGCCAGAGACGCAGAGCCTGTGCCCCAGCCCCCATGCTGTGGCCAGGTGGGCAGGAAGGCCTTCCAGCTACAGAACAGACAGGGCTTGAGGCAGGTCAGATGTGGCAAGCAGGCAGGCGGGAGGAGAGCTCAAGTGTCAGGGAGGCCACAAGGAGGACGTGTGCCCTTGCCACGTGTGCCCCCAATGCCAGTGGGCCATTAGGCTGATAAATGCCAGCGTGGAGCCCTGGGGAGGGATCTGAGCTGGAGTATCAGTCAGGGGTGCACTTGGTCGCACGTAACAGAAACCTGGGTGCCAGCCAAGGCTTTCAGCCAACTGGGGGTGTCTTTTTTTTTTTCCTTCTTTTTTTTGGCCATGCCGCGAGGCATGCGGGATCTTAGTTCCCCCCGTAACCAGGGATCAAACCCGTACCCCCTGCAGTGGATGCTTGAAGTCCTAACCACTAGACCGCCAGGGAACTCCCCGGGCGTGTTTTCCTTACAGAAGAGGCACAGTGGCTCTGCAAAGCTGTCCGAGTCCCACTAGCCTCTGCTCCAAACTCCAAGCAGGAAGGAGAAGAGGGATGAGCCAGAGAGGAAGGGGAGGCACCTCCATCAGGAAACGAAAAGCTTCCCCGGAAATCCCTGACCGGCTTCCAATTCCATCTTGTTAGCCAGACCTGCATCACGTGACTACCCCCAGCCTCAAAGCTGGCCAGGAGCTTTTCACAAACTGGGCAGGCTGCTTCCACACAAAATTAGGATTCTGCCAGTAACAGAAGGGGAGAGAGGGAATCTCTGAATCAGCAGTAGGGCCAGCCACAGCCGAGATAAGGGCCTGGGGCTATTTAGATAAAGGAACCATTAAGGCTGTTCTAAAGAGATTAGATCTCCAAGGGGAAGAACAAAAGGCAGAGCCTTCTAGGGGTTGGAGAGGTGAGGAAGAAGCACAGAAGGTACTGCTGGAAATCACAAAAGGAAACCTTAAGTAAAATCTGTGACTCTGCTGTGACAGTGCCAAGCCTGGGTTCCGTAACACTCCGGAAATTCAACTATTTAAGACAGGAGCACAACAGTTCCTAAAACAAAATGCATTTTGGATCGCTTTAACCTAAAAAAGTAACATGGGTGCCCCCACTGTACACAGAAAAAAGGGTGACTTCTAATTTCATCAGTTCCTCCAACATGCTCTGTGGGAATGCCAAGATGAAATGGATTAAGTCCCCGCTTTCTAGAAACCCGAGGTCCAGGGAAATGACAATAGGAACGTAACTCCAACGGCGTGGGGAGGGCTTCAGGAAAGGAGGCTGTTCACAAGTGTGGTGCCTGACATCCAGCACAGACACAGACTCGGTGTGGCCTCCCCAAAGCCCACCCACAGGTACTACCACAAAAGCCACGGGGCTAGGGCCCAGAAGCTGGGAAGCAGTGGGTCAGGGTGAAGTTCTAAACTAACCTTTCTTCTGCCCCCAGCCAACAGGAAGGAGAAGTGGCGGGGGGAAGATGGTCTAGTTGGGAAAGTTCAAGAGCACACCAGCCAGGGCCTTAGCTGGGGCTCAGAGTCCTGGTGACCTGTGCTCCCTGTCCACCCAAGCTGACCGGCATCCTCATGTAATCTAGGTGGCTAATTTCAAACCAGTTTCAGCCATAGAACTCTTTTTGTGTTTTTTTGGTGTTTTTGTTTTTGTTTTTTGCGGTACGCGGGCCTCTCACTGTTGCGGCCCCTCCCGTTGAGGACCACAGGCTCCGGACGCGCAGTCTCAGCGGCCATGGCTTACGGGCCCAGCCGCTCCGCGGCATGTGGGATCTTCCCGGACCGGGGCACGAACCCGCGTCCCCTGCATCGGCAGGCGGACTCTCAACCACTGCGCCACCAGGGAAGCCTCTTTTTGTGTTTTAAACAGGAACACTCACTTAGAATCCTAACATATAACACAGATAAGAGGCATGTAGTTGATCGCTTGCAGGCTTTCTCTGCCTCGGCACTACTGACATTTGGGGCTGGGTAATTCTTCGTTGTAGGAGGCAAAGAGGCTGTCTTGTGCATTGTGGGGTGTTTCACAGCATCCCTGGCCTCCACCCACTAGATGCTGCTAGCATCTCTGGTCCTTGCCCTGTCTGCCCGTTGTGACAACCAAAAATGTCTTCTGACCTTGCCAAACATCCCCTGGAGGGCTAAATCGCCCCCGACTTTACCCACTGGGATAAAGTCACTATATATATTAAAATCTCAATACCGCTGTATTTTTTAAAGTATTGCAGGTAATTAAACAATGCAAAAACTGAAAATCAAAGACTGTGGGCTAAAAATTGACGTTACTTGACCTTCAGTATCCAATCTTTTTCTAGATTTGGTTTGGGTTGCATAAGCTCACGAAATCCTGATTCAGCAAGATATGTGGTCGTGTTCTCATGTGTACAATGGAACAGGAACCAACTGGCAGGCACAGCCCTGCATTCACACACCAGCCTGCTGAGGCGGGTGCACAGGTGTGCATGGGGGAGGAAGGACAGCTTTCACTCGTGGATCCATGCAACTCAAGCAGATCACCTTAACCATCTCAGTCCACGCCCACCAGCAAAGGGTGCAAACCTCTGCTCTATGGGACCTTCCAATTTCTGCTGGGTAGGCAGTGTCTCATTTCTATTTTAGGAATGTGAGATTTCACCCATGATGTCAAAACCACAGCAAAAGTGCTGGTGAGAGCACTGATGCTGAGATCACGCTCAGTCATCTCCCCAAAGCTTCTAATATTTGTTCAATTTAATCGATCAATGCCTCCACCCGTCTCAGCCTGCGGTTCTCCAACCTGACCACGCACAAGAACCACTTGCCGCTGTAACGTATGCAGGTTCCCAGACCTCATCCCCAGAATTTCCCACCTGGCAGGACCAGGTGAGGACACCAAATGTGCATTTTAAGCAAGCTCCCCCGAGTTATGTGGGTATGGCCCTTTAGGAAACCTTGCTCTCGAGCAAGCTTCTCAAAGCTGTGATCCATAACAGATTTTAGCCTAAAGATTTTCAGATCCTCCTGCAAACTGCACAAAATTATGAGGACCTGTCTTCTGAGAAAGCAAATAAAAGTGTTGCTCTGCGACTATGTAGTCTACACTCTACTAATTTTGACCACCTACCAAGATGCAAGCAACTGCAAGATGATTCTGAGGTATGCTTTTTAATCTACTTCTAATCAACTGGTATAGCTCCAATGCGGAGAATACATGATGACTATCATTCAATCGCCTGCTTTTTATATGTTTAAAATTGTTAAAGGCAATTAACTGAGCCCTCACAGTATGTAAACATTTTCCAAAATGAGAACATGCCCGGCAACTGCAGATGGTACTTCTCCAAGGTTTTACTGAAGTGACAAAAGATACTAACAGGACATCGACTGTTGCAGTGTCAAACCTGGAGCCCTCTCCCGGTCCCCGCACTCCCCTCATCACTCTCCTCTTCTCTCCGCTTCAGCCTAGCAGGCCTCCTGCTGTTCCTCAAGGGGTGGGGAGGCCATCCCCACTTCCACTTCAGGGTCTTCACTGGTGGTTCCCTCTGCCCCTCTTCCAGAAGGCTCCCTCCCACACCATCTTTATCCTGGTTTTTATTCAAAAGTCGCCTCCCTGGACTTCCCCGGTGGCGCAGCGGTTGAGAGTTCGCCTGCCGATGCAGGGGACACGGGTTCGTGCCCCGGTCCGGGAAGATTCCACATGCCGCGGAGCGGCTGGGCCCGTGAGCCATGGCCGCTGAGCCTGCGCGTCCGGAGCCTGTGCTCCGCAACGGGAGAGGCCACAACGGTGAGAGGCCCGCGTACCGCAAAAAAAAAAAAAAAAAAGTCGCCTCCTTGATCACCCTCTGTAGCACTGCATTCTCACCCTAAGCCCTGTGATTCACTTTCCTGCTTTACTTTACCTCATACACTCATTACGACTCGTACATATTTGCCTACTGTCTGCTCTTCCCACTAAAACATAAGATTCCTAGACTGCCAATGTTGTTCACTGCTGTAACCTCAGAACCTAAAACAGTGCCTAGCATGTAAAAGGCACTTAAATACTTGAACGAATGAACCAATGAATAAATGAATGAACTGGTCAGCAGCCTGGACCCAGATCCCCACAGAAAAGCTAACCCAAACTCAGCAAGATCCTAACAGGAGGCAGACATGAAGACCAGATCCTTCCATGCATCCAGATATCACAATCATTGGTTGTTTGTACAGTCTCCAGGGCACACCCGGCATACAGAGAACAGGGACAGGAATCCTTTTTCAAACAAGAATCACTGTGTGTGTATGGTGAGGAAGGGTGAGGAAGGGAGATAGATGATTGTCCCACCCACCACCAAGGAAATAAAAGAGCAACTGAAACATCACTTATTTGTGGAATCTAAAAAAGCCTAACTCATAGAAACAGAGAGGAGAGTGGTAGTTAACAGGGGCCGGGGGTGGGGGTGGTGGTGGGAGAAATGGGGAGGTGTCAGTGCCCAGTTATAAGAATAAATTCTGGGGATCTAATGCACAGCATGGTGATTATAGTTAATAATACTGTATTGCATACTTGAAAGTTGCTAAGAGAAAAGATCTTAAATGTTCTCACCACACACAAAAAAAAAGATAATTATGTGCAGTAATGGATGTTTTAGCCAAGGCTATGGTGGTAATCATTTGGCAACATACAAGTGTATCAAGTCAACATGCTGTACAACTTAAATTCATACAACGTTATATGTCAATTATATCTCAATAAAGCTGAGGAAAAATCCAATTAAAATAAAAGAGAGACTGGATCTATTTTGTTTTTCAAGAAAAGAGGGAGAAAATACTTAACTGTTTGGCTGTTGCCTGTTTCACGGTGGCCAAGTCACCTCTCTGAGGATGTCTGCTAACATGTAAGAAGCAGGTTGGGTGATAATGAAGTTACACTCTGCCTGGGAAGCCTCTTTCACAGGACAGCTGGAGGTCTAGTCTCAACCAGGCAAATGTGTGCATTGGAGTTGGTTGACCAGATACCCGGGGATGACCAGCAGGAGTGACGCCTTCTGGGACAACAGTGGTGGCGACATCAACAGGAAGTTGGAGAAAGAACCTTCCTGTCAGGTGAAACCACACTGAGTGGTCTCTATCCTGTATTCTACAAAACCAATTCTGAAGAGAGCTCAGTGCTGCTGGAAATGATTCAGTAGCAACCCTGGAAAGGGCAGCCACTGAGAGCGCTGGCCTCTGATGCTACACGGGCCGCAGCACCATGACCTGGAGGCTTCTGGGTTTTTAAAACTTTATTTTTAGACATTATCTCAAACTTACAGAGAGATTGCAAGAAAACTACAAAGAAGTGGCCTCGGGCCTCCCTGGTGGCGCAGTGGTTGAGAGTCCGCCTGCCGATGCAGGGGATACGGGTTCGTGCCCCGGTCTGGGAGGATCCCATGTGCCGCGGAGCGGCTGGGCCCGTGAGCCATGGCTGCTGAGCCTGCGCGTCCGGAGCCTGTGCTCCGCAACGGGAGAGGCCACAACAGTGAGAGGCCCGCATACCACAAAAAAAAAAAAAAAAAAAAAAAAAAGAAGTGGCCTCACCCAGACTACCCACTTGTTACCACATTTGCTTGGTGATTCTATTATATGATGCACATACTACTTTTTTTTTTTTTTTTTTGCGGTACGCGGGCCTCTCACCGTTGCGGCCTCTCCCGTTGCGGAGCACAGGCTCCGGACGCGCAGGCTCAGCGGCCATGGCTCACGGGCCCAGCCGCTCCACGGCATGTGGGATCTTCCCGGACCGGGGCACGAACCTGTGTCCCCTTCATCGGCAGGTGGACTCTCAACCACTGCGCCACCAGGGAAGCCGATACTACTTTTTTAACCACTTGAAAGTAAGTTGAGGACACAATGACATTCACCCCTAAATATTTTAGTATTTCCTAAAAACAAGGACATTCCCAGACACAACTGCAGTATTATGATAAAAATCAGGAAACGACTGTTACTTTAATACTGTTTTCTAATTTAAAGACCTCACACAAATTTCTTTAGCAGTCCCAATAATGGCCTCAGAGCAAAAACAGGATCACATGTGGCATTCAGCTGTCATATCTTTTTGCCTCCTCTAATCTGAAACAGTTCCTTTATCTTTCATGACCTTGGCATTTTTTGAAAAGTACAGGCTAACTGTTTTGTAGAATGTCCCTCAGTGGAGATTTGTCCGTTTCTTCATGATTCAAGTTACACATTTCCGGCAGGAATATCACAGAAGTGGTGCTGGTCTGTCTCGGTGCATTTTCTCAGGAGGCACCTGATGTTGCCTTGTCCCATTACTGGTGATGTTAAATCAATTGGTCAAAGTTCTGTAAGGCAAGTTTAACTACTGTCAAGTTACCCTTTTCCCTTTGTAATTAATAAGTAACTTGATGGGAGATACTTAGAGACTAAGTAATTACCCTGTTCCTCATCCAGTCTACTGGTTTCAGCACCCAGGATAAGGATAAAATTCTGTGAGGTCAAGCAAGGTCAAACTTCAGGAAGAAAATCCAGGGCTGGTTGAGGCAGTAGCTGACGAGCAAGAATTAGCATTGAGACTCCTCTATCAGACTTAATTCAAATAACCACAAGGTATGTTCACTCTGCGCTATTAAGAAAAAAACCCCTCTAGATTTGCTTTTGAGAGTATTCCATGAGTGCCCATGACTATGCTATTTTCTCTTACGTTGAGTCATGCCTGCTGGACACAGCCGTTCATTTACAAGTGTCCAGTGGCAACACCCAGGGTCAGAGGGCTGACAGCTAGCCATCCTCATGTGGAGGCCTGGTTCTCCAGGGGCAATGCTGAGGGGTCAGCTCGGTGATTTCTGGTCCGCTATGGCATGGCACAGGGAGCTATATTTAAAAACAAAACTCCAACTCTCCATTGCCTTATATTAAAGCACAATCAGGTTTAGGAACTCCGATTTGGATTACTCAAGAAACATTAAAAAACAACAACAACAACAACTCTGTTATCACAAAGTTAGAAACTTCAGAAAGAACATTTTGAAATCACACACCGGTTGTTACACTACAGTGCAGTGATATCCACTGCTAACCCTCTGGTCTATATTCCATCTGCCTTTCCTCTTTGCATATGTATATTTTATCAGGTTTGGGATCATATTACCTACACTAGCCTTCTTCAGGCTGGGTCCACTGGAGCCTAAGCCCT
Organism: Hyperoodon ampullatus; assembly: GCF_949752795.1. Lineage (NCBI taxonomy): Eukaryota > Metazoa > Chordata > Mammalia > Artiodactyla > Ziphiidae > Hyperoodon > Hyperoodon ampullatus. The sequence goes on from NC_136928.1 coordinate 10,085,660, forward strand.
ACAGAAAAGGATTTGAGTGTCTATTTTCTTTTAAGGTTTTTTTTTTTGACGTGAACCATTTTTAAAGTCTTCATTGAATTTGTTACAATATTACTTCTGTTTTATGTTTTGGTTTTTCAGCTGCGAGGCATGTGGGATCTTAGCTCCCTGACCAGGGATCAAACCCTCACCCACTGCCCTGGAAGGTGAAGTCTTAACCACTAGACCGCCAGGGAAGTCCCTGAGTGTCTATTTTCTTAATTCTCCCAAGGATGGTATATAACTAGAATCACTCCAGAAGCACAGGAGAGAAGTTAATTCATAGTATACAATGGTGACCTTAGCGCATTAGGGCTTAATTCTCTTGTAGAGCCCCAGCTGGGGAGGGCTGGTCTGTACTGTTGTATAATTTGCTTTGTTCACCTAATAATCCTTTAAACAAACATTTAATAAGCATACACCAAGCACTGGGAATATAAAGAAAACTAAGACACAGGCTTTCTCTTGAAATGAAAAACCCAGCCTGGGAAAGCAAAAAATAGTCAAATACTCAAAATGCCAAATAACAGAGGAGGGCTCCCCTGGTGGCGCAGTGGTTGAGAGTCCGCCTGCCGATGCAGGGAACACGGGTTCGTGCCCCGGTCCGGGAAGATCCCACATGCCGCGGAGCGGCTGCGCCCGTGAGCCATGGCCGCTGAGCCTGCGTGTCCAGAGCCTGTGCTCCGCGACGGGAGAGGCCACAACAGTGAGAGGCCCGCGTACCGCAAAAAAAAAAAAAAGAAAAAAAGGGGCAAATAACAGAGGAACCTGGAGCTCCCCGGGCCAAGGGACCACTAGCTCCATCAGACGAAATCAAGGAGGCCTCCCTGAGGACATGATGTGTAAATGGATCCTTGAGGGATAGGCAAGACCTCAGAGACAGAAAGGAGAGCGAGCAGGCACTCCGCATGGAAGGAGGGGCATGTCAACGTGCCCAGAGAGGGCTGCTCAGGCCAGGTCGCAGGGGACCTGGGGGAAAGTGGCAGAAGATGTGACAGAGAAGGCACCAGGCCCTCCCAACTGGGCCCAGAGGAGGAGGCGGCCTTAAGTGGTTCTTCAGCAGGGGGGCGGAGAGCTCACACTGGGATGTAGGAGGCCACGGGACGGAGTGGTCAAGGGGCTGCTGTGACCACCGCAGCCAGGGGTGATGGGGCAGCTGAGCCAGAGCAGGGACGGCGAGGTGGGGGCCGACAAGAGTGCTGGAGGAAGAAGAGGCCACGGAACTTGGTGACTGACCGGCAGGGGCTGTTCTTGTCGCACCCAGCCAGCCGAGATCCGGCCTGCATAACCAATTCAGGCTGCTAACGGGAGAAAAAAAAGAAAAAAAAAAGCAAAGTATGCAAGAAGGCTCCACCAGCTGCCACCATTCCACCATCCACTGAGATGATTTCCCGGCCGAGGTGTGGGCACCCATCAAAGAGGAGGAGGCCAGAGGGAATAAGACAGGACACTGGCATAAACTGAGGAAAGTGCCCAGAAAACTGCCTGTCCTCCTTGGGCCCCTCCAAGCTCTAACAAAACACCTTACGTAACAGCTCTCTGGCGGTGGGCCTCCACGTGACAGCAAATTAGACATGCAGAATATGCTACAGCAGAGCTCGTCTGTGGCAACCTCATGAGTGCCATAAATAAAGCAAAATCTAGAAGCTACCTTTTTTTTTTTTTTTTGCGGTACGCGGGCCTCTCACTGTTGTGGCCTCTCCCGTTGCGGAGCACAGGCTCTGGACGCGCAGGCTCAGCGGCCATGGCTCACGGGCCCAGCCGCTCCGCGGCATGTGGGATCTTCCCGGACCGGGGCATGAACCCGTGTCCCCTGCATCGGCAGGAGGACTCTCAACCACTGCGCCACCAGGGAAGCCCTAGAAGCTACCTTTTTAATGGGAGATTTCCCTCTTAATCTAAAGGAAATACAAGTAGTCAGGCTGAATAAATAATACTTAATAGGAGAAAGTGAAAGTCAGTAGAATGAACAGTTAACAAAAGCAACTCTGGGACCCAATATAAACAAGCTCCAACATGGGGACCTTCCCCCAAACAGGAGTATAAAGGAAAACACCAGGTATGAGATGATGGAAAAGTGAGTGTGCAAATTCTAAAATAACCAAGATCCCACCCCAAAAAGAAAGGGTAAGGATATGGGTTCTTAAGGTTTGGGATTATGAAGAGACATCCCCAAACAGGACTTTAGCAATAGTCCTCAGGGAGCAGCTGGCTGGTCAATGGGGAAGGGAAGGTGGAGGATTCGATAGGCAGTTTATGCACTAATCTGGTGCAGTGGTCCCTCGGTATCCACACGGAATTGGTTCCAGGACCGCCCCCCTTGGATACCATATCCATGGATGCTCAAGTCCCTTATATTAAACGGTGCAGTATTTGCATATAACCTATGCACATCCTCCCGTATACTTTAAATCATCTCTAGATTACTTATAATACCTAACACAATGTAAATGCTCTGTATGTAGTTGCCAGCATGTGGCAAACTCAAGTTTTGTTTTTCGGAACTTCCAAGAAAGTTTCCGTTTTGAATATTTTTGATCCACAGTTGGTTGATATGGAGGGCTGGCAGTATTCAATAACCCTCTTTGTCCTACAGGAACAGAAGAACCATACTAGTCATGTAAAACCCCAAATCCATTACCAGAAAGTGGTAATGACCCCAGAAAAGGAACTGGAGGGACAGTGACTGGGAACAACCTGAAGGCTGACAGGCCCTGGCAGTGGAGAGACTTGAAAGAGAGGGAGCAACCACAGGAGACAAAGGAAAGTTTTGTTTGGGTCGCTTTAAGCCCAGAATAAGTTAAGCATGTTTGAGTTCCTAAAACAGACAACATGTATTTAGGTCTGTAAGAGGCGTGGCTAAAACATACAGTTGCCTTTTACACCCCTAGCACATGTCCCTTTTACTCTCTGCTCCAAAAATTTGGGAAACCAGCACTTGGGCAGGCTCCCAAAAGGGCATACGGTCATTCACGTAACCCCGTTTTTAATCAGGCAGGGAGGATGTGCCTGGGGGTTGAGCAAGAAGCAACACAGAAACAGCCTCTTCTTCTAAAAGCTCTCATCTCATTTTCAAAATCAGACAAGTAGATCTAACACCAATGTAATTATTTTCCTCATTTTTCTTTTTAACTCACTCTGCATTGGACATGAGGGCAATGTTAGGAGGTATTTTACATTTGGAGGACGTGTGTATGTGTGTGTTTGGGAGGGGCTTAGAATAGGCTCACCCCCGCCCCAGGAAAAGAATGGGTAGGACTTGCTGGGGGTGGGGAGACAGGTGCCGCCTGAGCAGGGCCAGTAGGCGTTGAGGGCAGTTTCTGAAGGTCTAGCCCCAGAGGGAACAACGTACCCAGAGGCTGGGAAAGGAAGCAGGTCATGCCATGGTGGGTTGGAATTTTATCCTAAGATAAAAGAAGCAACTGGGGGTTGGGGTGTGGATTTGAACTGGAATTGGAGTTTGGAGAGACCTCTCTTGAGGCAGGACTGGAGATGGGGAAGTCCTTTTGTGAGGCAGGACCAGTGAGGAGGCTGTCATGGAGACCCAGCAGAGTGACAATGCTGTGTCTGGAAACGCAGGAACCTGGACCAGGGAACAGAGCTGCCTCAGCCACCTCAGATCACCCTCTCAGGAGCCCTTCTGAGGGGTGGGGTAGCAATGCCCATGCGCTGCAAAGACAGGGATGCATTTGCCTCATCTACCCGCTCCAGGCCAGACTGCCTGAGTCTGGACCCCGGCTCTGTCCCCTAGAGTTTCTTAACCTCCCTGAGCCTCAATATCCTCATCTGTAAAATGGGGATAATAATGGTACCAAACTCATATGGCTTTTGTGAAAATTAAAAGAACATATATATATATACACATATATGCACACACATAATATGTAACATGTCTAAAACAGGTAAGGACAAAGTGGGTCAGTAGAGCATTTATCTTTATTTCTGTCCTATGTTTTGTAGCATGTCGGTTTGTTGGGGGGGGGTGTATAAGATTTTCAAAAAGAGCCACCCTCTGCCAACCACAAAACACTCTTAGATTCACTTGGCAGATAACTGAACCCCACTGCTGTTAGCTCTGACTGTTCTGTTTATCACCACAAATCTCCTCAACATTTACAGGAGGCGAAGGCACGATAGTCACATGTGGCTGCTGAGTAATTCAAACATGGCCAGACCAAATTGAGATGTGCTCTAATAAAAGTACAGGATACACACAAGGCTTTGAAGACTTAGTTTGACCAGGAGAATGTAAAACAGCTCAATAACAATTTTTATATTGATTTCATAATATATTATACATATTGGGTTAACTAAAACATATTATTAAAATTAATTCACCATTTTTTTTTAATTCCTTCCTTCTAATTCCTTGGATTTATTTTAATTGCTGTGTTCCTAACTTCTTCCTAATTTAGCGACTAGCTCATTAGTTTTCGACTATTTTCTTGCTAATATGAGTAAGACTGTGTATTTCCCTTTAAATACTGATTTAGTTGCATCCCACAAGCCTTACGTGTACCATTCATTCTACTAGTTTTGATATATATATTTTCACTGTTATTACTTCTTTATCTTTCAAATTCAAATTTTTTAATTTTTTAAATTATATTCTTAAATTGATACATAATTTAGTTTCACTGTGTTCAGAGAACTTAGTCAGTACGATACTGATTATTTTAAATATGTTAGGACTTACTTTATGACCTGGTATATGTTCGATTTTTGTAAAAGTATAATCTTCACTTGCTGGAACTATGTTTTCTATTTAATCAGTTTGATCAAGCTTATTAATTGTGTTGCTTGTTGAATCAATCCCTTATTGGGAAAAAAAATCCCTTACTGGTTTTTAGTAAGCTTGTTCTATCAATTACGGAAAGAGATATGCTAAAATCTCTCTCTATTACGGCAGGTTTGTCAACTTTTTTTGTCATCTGTCACTTTTTACTTTATACAGTTTGAAGCTGTGCCATTAGGTGCATAAGAGTTAGAAGGTTTTTTCTTCTTCCTGGGAAACTGAAACTCTGATCCACCGGTTTCCTTTTAATTTTTTAAATGTAGCTACTAGAAAAATTTTAATTATATACATGGCTTGGGTTATATTTCCATTGGACAGAGCTGGTCCAGAGGAAGAAAAAGCAAGAAAACCAGCTACCAAATCCTGGGTGACTAAGGACTTGACTGCAGAAAATGACAAGCAAAGCCAGGAGAGTACTGGCAGCCCTGCAAAAGGACCACAACTCTGCCCTCCTCTCTTGCTGCTGAAGTCTAGACTGGAAATGGGAACAAGACGTTTGTGAAAAGCAGAAAGGAGTTGATGGGCTCCATACATACAAGCCTTTAATTATGAAAATGACACCTAGTCTTAAAGGCAGACTTCATGTTCAAAACACAACCTACTCTTCCATCAAAACACATTTGTTATTTGTACCCATGTTTCCCTGTTTAAATTAATCAAATCCTACCACCTGATTCTGACCTATTAATTCCAGATATTTAAAACTTGAAAGGGGAAGAATTCATGGGTATAAGGAGTTGATGAACCATCCAATAACTGAATCCTGGATATTTTTCCACACTCTAAAGAGGGAACAAAAACGTCTTACTGAGTTTGGAAAATCTGTTGAACAGTAGTATACTTATGCCTACTTTCCTAGTATGTATGCTATACTTAGAAAAACAAAGAAAAAGCTGTCCAGGTGAGGAAAGCCCGGCAGTGTCCTTGTAGCCCTCCAACCTCGTCTTTTCTCCCGCTCCCCTATCCCTGCTCCTCACTCCCCCGCTGCACGTGTGCTCAAGCTGGGTCTCTCTCCCTGGACAGCCTGCGTGTCACCAACCACAGTCATGCAGTCATGGCTCCCTCCCACACTAGGCCAGTGATTCACCCACTTCTGGATGCCTTTGCTAACTTATACCCCTCAGACTGATCCAGCCCTGGCTTCTCCTTCCTCAGCAGTTAGGGAGTTCGTACCATCAGTAACGTGTGTATACTCCCAGTTGCTTTAATTCTGCCAAGGCTTCCCAGCTACACCAGAAACACAGAGCATGCTCTCTGGGAGTGTCTCCACAGGCAGTTCAGATTAAATGGATTAAATCGCTTCTCAGGAACTAGCAAGGTGTGGAAAGTGAGGCTTGACCCTCTTCCAAGACTCCCCCTTCTGCCCTCAGCACCTGGATGACTCCCACAGAGGACCCAGAACTGTCCCACTCACCTCCCGAGAGCCAACCTGCTAGATAAAACTCCTGCCAAACAGATCAGCAGGGAAAGCAGCGAAGGACTGAAGGAGGCACATCAAGGAACAAAGGGTTTGCTCTTATCCTGCCTTGAATACAGTCTTAAAATTCAATACTATTACTCAGCCATAAAAAAGAACGAAAGAATGCCATTTGCAGCAACATGGGTAGACCTAGAGATTGTCATACTAAGTGAAGTGAAGTCAGACAGAGACAGATATCATATAATATCACTTATAGGTGGAATCTAAACAAATGGTACAAATGAACTTACGTACAAGACAGAAAGAGAGTCGCAGATGTAGAAAAGAAACTTATGGTTCCTAAGGCGGGTGGGGGGAGGGATATACTGGGAGACTGGGATGGACACATACACGCTACCGTATATACAACCGATAACTATAATAGGGACCTACTGTAGAGCACAGGCAACTCTACTCAGTACTCTGTAATGGCCTATATGGGAAAAGACTCTAAAAAAGAGCGGAGATATGTACATGTATAACTGATACACTCTGCCGTACAGCAGAAATTAACACAACGTTGTACATCAACTATACTCCAATAAAAATGAAATTTAAAAAATTCAATACTAATCTATTGTGGAAATATGAAACAATTTGGCAGTCCGTGCCAAAATTATAAGCATTTTCAAAATAGGTAGTCATAAATGTGCATTTTTAGAATTTCTGCCTGTTGGCCCTCTCTGTCTTCTACAAACACCTTCATGCCTTCCCACCTCGCCCATTTCTTTTCTCGCCTAGAGGAAGATACAGCTACTAATCATAACCAAGGTTCATTTCATCTTACAGAAACAGCGGCACTCAGACAACGGTCAGACACATGAAAAGGCTGACGACATTCCAGTCACAGGGCTCTGCCAGTTCACATTAGTCTCTCCTGGTCCCAGCACTGACTGGAATTTAGGTGATCCCCTGGCTCTACGACTAGAAATTTAAGACACTCTTCTGAACCATCAAGCTTTCAGGATTGTGTGAGTGAAACCACAACCCATCCTGACAGTTTTGAGTCTGTGCCCCTTCACTCAACAGACAGGATTCCTCTTCCAGGTTCAGGATAGCGCACTCTTCTGTGGAAGAGGATTACCAAGAGGAGGGCTCAGCTTAACACCAGAGGGCAGGAGATGCGTCTCCGTTCTCTTTGTAACCCAGCATGGTGCGTGGCCTAATGAGCAGGCAACCCGAGGGTGCCAGATGACGGGGAGCAGGTAAAACCATTTTCCCTTTTAAATGAACGATTCCTAATGAAGCAACGTCATAAACATGAATTAAGACATGAGGACATACATTTGTCTTTCAAGTCAGCTAATGAGTCTGCAGGACCCTCTTCATTGGTGAACGAACACATTTTGCAGTCAGAACCACAGAACCAGGGGCCTGAAAGGGGCCTTGGCCATCAGCAGATCAAGCCTCCCAGTACACATCAGGAGATGGAGTCCTACAGGGGGATCAGTGTCCGCCAAGGTCACCCACCTGATGTGGGGTTGGGCAGGACCCCTCGCCTCTTCCTATTCGAAGATGCTCCCCGAAAATCTTGCATGACTTACACACTAAAGGCTCATATGAATGCCATTGCTTACAATTCAGGAGAAACCAAAGGTCACCAAAACGTGGCTCTTCCGCAGGACTGGCCGCAGAGAGGGAGCAGGGAAGATGATCACTGGCGAATTTCTACCTGCAGACACCGCACGCTTTCCCGATGGATGCAAAGGACAGTTTCCGGAGCTGCTAGTCATAGGGTCCCCCAATTCTGTCCCGGGGAAATGAGTTAACTCGGCTCTCCTGGGCTCGGAAGCTTCCAGCAATGAATTAAACCCCAAGTCGATGTGAAAGACTGAGGGGAAAGGGACACCGCGCCTGGACCCCACGTCCCGGTCGTTCACCCCTCCGCCTCCACCGCGTCCACACTTGCGCGGGCCGCGGCGCCTCCCGCCGGTCCACTCCGCGCGAGGCCACGACTCCCAGCCCGCGCCCCCGCCAGGCGCGTTTGGGGGAACCGTGCCCTGGGCGCTGCCCGCGGGGGCTTGGGCGGAGTCTCCGGGCCCAGCCACGCGGGGGCAGGGACGGATCTGCGCCGCCGCCCCCGGACCGCGGGCCCCGCTACGCAGAGGAGGGGGCTGCGCCACGTACCTCGACTGGCAGGTGCCGCCGCCGCCGCCACCGCCGCCTTGGTCCGCGGCTGCAGGGGACGCCGCTCCGCGCCGCCCTCCGCCTTCGTCCGCATATTAGGGAGCGGGCGCCAGCCTGCCACCAGTCCTGGGCCCGGCGCCCCGGCCCGCCCCCTGCGCCGCGCTAGCGCCCATTCAGTCCCGGACCGTCCGCTCCCCAGCTCAGATGCGGAGGAGGGGCGTGGGGCGGGGCCTGGAGTCACGAGCACACGAGAACCAATCGGAGCGCGCGAGGGCCCCAGAGGCTGCCCTGCTCCACCGTTGCTCCACCCTGCGGGGTTAGGGGAGCTCATCACCCCCAGCCAGACGCCCGTAGCTGGAAACGCGCTTGGCTGTGTGCTGGCCCGGGCGAGGGTCCCGGGCACCCACCGCCCTCTGGATCTCTGCGTGCGGTTAGATGGCGAAGGAACAAAAGGTGTTTATAGGCTGGTTATAGGCTTTTATTGCACAGAGGACTCGTAGATGCGGAGCCGCTGAGTGAAGGGGCTTTATGTAGTCACGTGCTTTATTCTCTAGGACGGACCCGCAGGCAATACTGGTTTGGAGTTCCTGGAGCCCTCGACACAATGAGAGCAGCCTGAGTGTGTCTGGGCATTTGCCGAACAGCTTTCTGTTGTTCCACGTATCAGAAAAAATCGAGGGAGCACTAGTTTCACAGTTGGGTAATTGAGACCCAGAGAGCAGAAGTGAGTCACCCTAAATCATTAGGGCATTTAGTGGCAGAGCCAGGATCAGAACCTGTGCTTGGAGCGCCCATTTCCATAACTCTGGAGTCCCCCTCGATTCTGGAGCGGAAGTGTCATACAATTTTTTAAAGTGTGAATATTAGTGAATCCCCAAATTCAGGAATTAAGAGGACTTGAAAGCACGGATATGTTATTTCTTTAGCACAGGCAGGTGTGTATAATGCGCCTGGGACATTTCTGTGCCGTGGGACTTGTTGACTCGTCAGTAAAGTCAGTGAAGTTGATCGGCTCTCATAATTTCCTTTCGGGTCGGTGAGCACAGAGCATCGCAGTCGTGTGCCTGTGATACCGGTTCCAGTTCCCGTTTGAAAAAGAAGATCCTAGACAAGGAGCAAAATACATTTCGTACACCGAGAGTCTTGTCACTCTTTTTGTGCAACAGCTTGTACACGGTTTGTATAGCTGCAAACTCTGTTTGGAACTGTCTGTGTTCTTCCCCCGGTGCGGGCAGGGGTGCTGGGGAAAAAAAAATTGTGGTATCTGGGTAACAAAATCAGGAGGGAAATCTCAGAGATGAAGGGGTGGGAGGACTCTGCCTTCACACCTTTCAAAGGGATTTTGTAGTAAAAATGTTTCTGGATTATTTTAATTTGAAGACACATGAGCATTTTGAAAATGTTGGAGGAAAAGCTGTCACTAGGAGATCTGAATCCAGTGTGTTGGCCAAGGCTGGCCAACAGAGCAGCAGCCTGTCTGTTGTCTGTGGGGTCAGTGACAGCTGCAAGGAAAATGCTGAGCACCTCACCCCCTCTCTCTTGGAGACCAGCAGAGGCCTGCCTGATTATCAGATACTCTTTACCTCTACTTGCCTCAGCGGCTTTTCCCCTTTTCTCCCAGATACTTCTTGTCCATGAAGCCAGACCTTGTTTGAAAGTATTTATTTAGAGCAGGAACAGTTGACCTTCCAGTCAATCCACCACTAGCAGAACCATGATGAGGCCTTATCACCACCATTGTCCTCTCCTGGACAGGACCCTCATCCATCCATCTCCGCATTTCAGCCAGCCCTGAGGCAGGCATGGCCCAGGCACCCTTTATGGCTGGCATGGGGGTCAGCAGTACTCTGGCTTGGAAGGTAGTGAGAGAAGCTGACCCACTTGTGCAACAAGACAAGCCGTGCCCTGCAGGGTCACCCTTAGTTACTTTTGGCCACGCCACAGGGCATGCAGGATCTTAGTTCCCCGGCCAGGCATCTAACCTGCACCCCCTGCAGTGGAAGCGTGGAGTCTTAACCGCTGGACCGCCAGGGGAGTCCCCGCCACCCTTAGTTACTGTTCAGGGTTAAGACAGAGATCCCCAAACGGTAGATGAGAATCAGCCACTGGATCTCAAAGCCTCAACTAGAATCTCTTCAAGTCAGTGACTGGTCTCAGAAAAGCCTTTGGACCCTGACTAGCAAAATGGTGGGGCTATTTGTGAATCTGGGACAGCACCCATGATTTTGTAATTCGTTAGTTCCTTATGCTCATTACTTTGGTCATTCTCCTAGCAGGCACTGCCCCCAACATCCATCCCATCTTCCCCCTCTGTGATGCAACATACGGTTTAGGTAAGTCTGCCTCACTCTTAGCTCTATGACTGGGCTGCGATTGGTCTAAGTTGGTGGCTCTCAAAGTATGGTCCGTAGACCCTTGGCTGGGGGGGGGCGGGGGCGGAGCGGATCCCTGAGGACCTTTCAGAGTATCTCTGAAGTCAAAATGATTTCATTATCATCTAAGACTTTATTTACCTTTCTCACTGATGGTGCAAAAGCAAAGGTGTGCAAAAGGTATGCAACTGTAGTAGTATTTTCACCACCACACATTCATGGTGAAAAAAAATGTGGTTTCATTTAAGAATGTTCTTGATGGAGCAGCAAAGATGTGATTACCTCATTAAAATCTCAATCTCTGGGACTTTCCTGGTAGCGCAGCAGTTAAGAATCCGCCTACCAATTCAGGGGACACGGGTTTGAGCCCTGGTCTGGGAAGATCCCACATGCCGCAGTGAAGAGTAGCCCCTGCTCACCGCAACTAGAGAAAAGCCACGTGCACCAATGAAGACCCAATGCAGCGAAATAAATAATTTAAAAATTAAATAATTTTTAAAAATCTCAATCTCTCTTGAGTACACACCTTTTAAATATTTTATATGGCAAAATGGAAACTGCACATAAAACACTTTTGCTGCAAAATGAAGTATGATGGTTGTGTAAGGAGAAGCACTCATGCAATCATTTGAGTTGCAAGCTGAACTAGCTGGTTGGTTTTTGTTTTGTTTTTTTCATGGAGCACCATTTTTGCTTGAGAAAACAGCTGACAACTTATGGTTGTTTCAACTTCGGTATTTGGTAGACATTTTCTTGAAAATCAACTAAGCAATCCTGTCTCTTCAAGGACAACAATTGACTACTTGTTGCCAATGGTGAAAAAATTCCAGATTTCAAAAGGGATTTGGAATTTTGGAAAACTTGTATCACCATCAGCTTGACAGCTTGTCAGTATTTCAGGACTTTTCTGATGTGATCAATGATAATATAAATGAAGGTGATTTTTGGACATTGGATAATGTATTGTGTGCCAATATTTGGAAGACCTGCATTTACTCAGTGAATGGATGTTTTCCAAATGGCTAATGCATGATGTTACAAAGTCATGTATGGGTAAAAGATCCGTTTTAAATGCAAGGCAGACAATGGGTTTTATTTTATTTTATTTATATTTTAATATAAAACAGATTTTATTTGTTTATTTATTTACTGGCCGAGCCACGTGGCATATGGGAATCTTAGTTCCCCAACCAGGGATTGAACGCCTGCCGCCTGCAGTGGAAGCGCGGAGTCCTAACCACTGGACTGCCAGGGAATTCCCCAGTGGATTTTAATTTAACAGTATGAAAAGTTCACAGATAAGGTTTCAGATTCCACAATGCAACAAACTTTTAAGAAATCACCTCTTGTAGAGTTTTGGTGTACTATCAAAGAAGAATATCCACAATTATCCTAAAAGGCTATTAAAATATTCCTCACTTTTCCAATTACATGTCAATGTGAAGCAGGTTTTCTTCACGTACTTTAACCAAAACAATTTTCAACAGATTGAATGCAGAAGCAGATATGAAAATCCAGCTTAATTCTATTAAGCCAGACTTAAAGAGACTTGCAAATATGTTTTTTTAAAAAGCCATTCTTCTCACCATCTTTTTGTTCTGGAAAACACAGGCTTTTTTGCCAACATATTAACATGTAATTTTATTATCTTTTATGAATTATTTTATTATTTTTAAAGAATTTAATTTTTTCTTCCAGTTTTATTAAGATATAATTGACATACAGCACTGTATACATTTAAGATGTACAACATAATGCTTTGACTTACATACATCATGAAATGGTTATCATAATAAGTTTAGTGAACACCCATTATCTCATATAGATACAAAATTAAAGAAATAGAAAAAAAAATTATTCCCTCATGGTGAGAGCTCTTAAGATTTTCTCTCTTAACAGTGTTCATATATAATGTACAACAGTGTTAATTATATTTATCATGTTGTACATTACATCCCTAGTACTTATTTACTTTATACCTGGAAGTTTGTACTTTTTGACTGCTCTCATCTAATTCACCTCCCCCCCATCCTCTGCGTTTGGTAACCACAAGCCTGATCTCTTTTTCTGTGAGTCTGCTTGTTTATTGTTTGCTTGTTTTTAAAGTATAATCAACCTACAACACTATGTTAGTTCCTGTTATACAATATAGTGGTTCAATATTTCTATACATTTCAAAATGATCACCATGATAAGTCCAGTTACAATCTGTCACCATATAAAGATATTAAATAATTATTGACTATATTCCCCACACTGTATATTTCATACTCGTTATTTATTTTGCAACTGGAAGTTTGTATCTCTTAATCACCCTCACCTATTTCTTTCCTCCCTTCACCTCTCTCCCCTCTGGCAAAAACCTGTTTGTTCTCTGTATCTATAACTCCGTTTCTGTTTTGTTATGTTTGTTCATTTGGGTTTTGTTTGTTTGTTTGTTTGTTTGTTTATTTATTATTTTTTTGCTGTACATGGGCCTCTCACTGTTGTGGCCTCTCCCGCTGTGGAGCACAGGTTCCGGATGCGCAGGCTCAGCGGCCATGGCTCACTGGCCCAGCTGCTCCACAGCATGTGAGATCTTGGGATCTTCCAGGACCGGGGCACGAACCCGTGACCCCTGCATTGGCAGGCGGACTCTCAACCACTGTGCCACCAGGGAAGCCCCATTTGTTTTTTAGATACCACATATAGGTGAAATACAGTCTATGTCTTTTTCTGTCTGACTTATTTCACTTAGCATAATACCCTTTAGGTCCATATGTGTTACCACAAATGGCAAGATTTCATTCTTTTTTTAATGGCTGAGTAATATTCCAGTGTGTGTGTGTGTGTGTGTGTGTGTGTGTATCACATCTTCTTTACCCATTCATCTATTGATGGGCGCTTAAGTTGCTTCCATATCTTGGCTATTGTAAATAATGCTGCAGTGAACATAGGGGTGCATATATCTTTTTGAGTTAATATTTTCATTTTCTTCAGATAAATATCCAGGAGTGGAATTGCTAGGTCATATGGTAGTCCCATTTTCAGTTTTTGGAGGGTTCTCCATACTGCTTTCCATAGTGGCTGCAACAGTGCACAAGGGTTCCCTTTTCCCCACATCTCCGCCAAAATTTGTTATTTGTTGTCTTTTTGATGATAGCCATTCTGGCAGGGGTGATGGTATCTCTTTGTGGTTTTAATTTGCATTTCCCTGATGATTAGTAATGTTGAGCATCTTTTCATGTGCCTATTGGCCATTTGTGTTTCTTCTTTGGAAAAATGTCTATTTATATCCTCTGTCCATTTTGTAATCTGTTGTTTGTTTTCTTGATGTTGAGTTGTATGAATTCTTTGTATATTTTGGGTATTGACCCCTTATTGGATATATCGCCTGCAAATATCTTCTCCCATTCAGTAGGTGACCTATTCATTTTGTTGGTAGTTTCCTTTGCTATGCAAAAGCTTTTTAGTTTGATGTAGTCCCATTTGTTTATTTTTGCTTTTGTTTCCTTTGCCTGAGTAGACATATCCCCCCAAAATTACTAAGACTGAGGTCAAAGAGTATACTGCCTATACTCTTTGACCTTTCAGGTCTTACATTTAAGTCTTTAATCCATTTTTAATTTATTTTTGTGCATGGTGTGAGAGAGTAGTCCAGTTTGGTCCTTTTGCGTGTAGCTGTCCAGTTTTCCCAACACCATTTATTGAAGACGCTCTTTCCCCCATTATATATTCTTGCCTCCTTTGTCAGAGATTAATTGCCCATATAAGTGTGAGTTCATTTCTGGGCTTTCTATTCTGTTCCATTGATCTATGTGTCTGTTTTTGTGCTAGTACAATACTGTTTTGCTTACTGAAGTTTTGTAATATAGTTTGAAATCAAGGAGCATAATACCTGCAGCTTTGTTTTTCTTTTCCAAGACTGTTTTTGTTACTTGGGGTCTTTTGTGTTTCCAAACAAATTTTAGAATTATTTGTTCTAGTTTTGTGAAAAATGCCATTGGTATTTTTATAGTGATTGTGTTGAATCTGTAGATTGCGCTGGGTAGCTTGGTAAGTTTAACAATATTAGTTCTTCTAATCTATGAGTATATCTTTCCATTTGTTTGGGTCATCTTCAGTTTCATCATAATCTTATAGGTTTCTAAGTAGAGGTCGTTCACCTCCTTAGTTAGATTTATTCCTAGGTATTTTATTCTTTTTGATGTGATTGTAAATGAGATTATTTTCTTAATTTCTCTTTCCAATAGTTCACTATTAGTGTATAGAAATGCAACAGATCTCTGTGTATTAATTTTTTATCCTGAAATTTTACCAAATTAGTTGATGAGTTCTGGTAGTTTTTGGTGGGATCTTTAGGATATTCTGTGTATAGTATCATGTCATCTGCAAACAGTGACAGTTTCACTTCTTCCTTTCCAATTTGGATTCCATTTATTTCTTTTTCTTGTCTGATTGCTGTGGCTAGGACTTCCAATACTATGTTCAATAAAAGTGGCAAGAGTAGGCATCCTTGTCTTGTTCCTGATCTTAGAGAAAATGTTTTCAGCTTTCACCATTTAGTATAATGTTAGCTGTGAGCTTGTCATATATGGTCTTTATTATGTTCAGGTATGGTCCCTCTATACCCACTTTGTTGACAGTTTTTATCAAAAATCGATGTTGAATTTCATCAAAAGTTTATTCTGCCTCTATTGAGGTGATCGTATGATTTTTATTCTCCAATTTGTTAATGTGGTGAATCACACTGATTGATTTGTGGATATTGAACTATCCTTGCACCTTTGGGATAAATCCCACCTGATCATAATGTATGATACTTTTAATGTATTGTTGAGTTTAGTTTGCTAACATCTTGTTGAGGATTTTTGCATCTATGCCCATCAGTGATATTGGCCTGTAATTTTATTTTTTGTGTGGTATCTTTCTCTGGTTTTAGTATCAGGGTGATGCTGGCCTCACAGAAAGAGTTTGGAAGTATTCCTTCCTCTGCAATTTTTTGGAATAGTTTGAGAAGGATAGGTGTTAACTCTTCTCTAAATGTTTGGTAGAATTTACTCATGAAGCTGTCTGGTCCTAGACTTTTGTTTGTTGGGAATTTTTTGATTACTGATTCAATTTCATTGCTGGAAATTGGTCTGTTCATATTTTCTATTTCTTCCTGGTTTGGCCTTGGGAGATTGTACATTTCTAGGAATTTGTCTATTCCTTCTAGGTTGTCCTTTTTATTGGCATAAAATTGTTCATTGTAATCTCTTATGATCCTTCGTATTTCTTCGGTGTCAATGAATTTAATTTCTAATTTGGCAAGTATCAATAGATATAATCTCCATAATTTTCATGAGATTCTTTGGGGACTTCCCTGGTGGCGCAGTGGTTGAGAGTCTGCCTGCCGATGCAGGGGACACGGGTTTGTGCCCCGGTCCAGGAAGACCCCACATGCTGCGGAGCGGCTGGGCCCATGGGCCGTGGCCACTGAGCCTGCGCGTCCGGAACCTGTGCTCCACAGCGGGAGAGGCTGCAGCAGTGAGAGGTCCGTGTACCACAAAAAAAAAAAAAAAAATTCTTTGGTCGCCTCGTTAATTTCTGTGAGTGTAAAGGAGTTCTGAGACTATAGTTTAAGACCTACTAGTTTCAACCACCCATGGTTGTCTCATCCTCCTTGCCACTAGGATTGGTTTATGGGTGGCCATAGGAACAAGACTGATCCAATCAGAGGAGATCCCAGGAATTTATCAAGTAGTGAGAAAGAGATGCTCTCATATCCTGCTAGACAGGAGCCAGGCAATACGTAGTCTTAGAAATTGCTGATAAGGCAGCCAAGTAAGAAGAACTTACCTTAAGAAGAAAATAATGTTGTGGAGAAAGCAGAGAGAGAGGTTAGAAAGAAGCCATTTCCTTTTTGACATTTTGAGCCACTTGATCAAACCAGACCTGCAGCCCATCCTACTTCTACACATTCCAGTTTTATGAGCCAACGAATTCCACTGTGGTTAAACTAGCCAACCTCAGGTGCCGCAATTGATGCATTACGTACCTGTTTGTGTGTATTTCTTTTTTTCCTCAACAGGTGCCTAAGGCCTCAGGATAATATACTTTCTAGGGTTTACTCATTCAGGCCTCATCACTGCAACACAAATTAGCTTCTAAAGTGAACTTGGAAGGCAGAGTAGGGTCTGGGAGGAAAGGAACCTAGCACAGATGAGTGACGTCAAAACTGCCAACATTTTTGAGAGGAACAAGGAACAGTGCATCTGACCTTGAATAGGAAGATTACAGCAGATTTTTATTTTCTTTTGCTTTTATGTATTCTCAGATTGGATAACATGTGCATGTATCACTTTTATGTTGAGAAAAAAGTAGAACTATATTCTTATTTTTTTCATAGCCTATCGAATGGGGGCAAGGCTTTGCAGGTTGGGATTGGAGAGCAGATTTCTCCCACGGCGAGAGAACTCTTGGGCTAAAATTGCTAGCAGGGAAGTAAGATCTGTAAGGCATGCAGATGGGCCTAGGAAACAAACTTCCTTTCATTTCCAGCTTTGCCAGGAGTCAACTTCAAAGATTCAGGGGAGTGAACAACATTCGGTAGGGTTAAGGAATCATTAATTACGCCTCAATCAAATTGGTTGGAATATTTGCAGTTAAAAAACAGAGAGAGAGAGAGAGAGAGAGAGAGAGAGAGGGAGAGAGACAAATGTGAAGATTACTCCAACACTGGAAAAGGCTTAAGACAGAACTTAAGTGAAAAAACAACAACAAAAAGAGGATACAGATTGTATGCAAATTTCTATCATGTGGCCAAAAACTGGAAGATAACTTGGAAAAAGAAACCAGCTGTGTCATTAAGGTGGAGAGATCATGAATAATCTTCTCTTCCTTTTTAAGGAATGTCCTTCCATGTTGCTAAATGTTGTTTTTTACAATAAATAAAAATGCGGGGAGTCATTGGTTCAAATTACCGAGGTCTCAGAGGCCTCTCCAGATGGCCTGTTTCTTTTCACCTGCCAAATGGCTCTCATCTGACACCAAGACAGAAGCTGTGCCTTCCCCAGGGCCTGACATCCTTGAAGCTGTTCGTGGTGATGCTGATGCAACTCTTTTGTAAGCGGCCAGAGGGAAAGAAGGGAAGGAAGTTGTAGCAGCCACGACTGAGGATGAAGGTGAGGTGAGGGTTCAGGAATCCCTTGCCCTCCACCACCACCTCACGGGGGTTCTGGCCCAGGCACTGTCTTTGTCTTTTCCCCCTGGTGTGCTTCACCTTCTGTTCGACCCCCATCCGAGTCCTCCGGTGGTGCTGTGCCTCCCGCAGCCCCAAGGGGCTGGAGCACAGCTGCAGCCAAAACAACACAGACTCTCTCTGCTGCCCCAAAGCACAAAGAAAGTTGGTCCCTTGAGGTTTTACTGGGAATGTTTCCTGTGAACAATCAAGGGAGCAGCAGAAGTAAAACACAAGGGAGGGAAAGAGACGTTCCATCAGGAGAGGCTGTCTGTTGGCAGAGGGCGGCTTATTGAGGAAACAGTTCCGCCCAGACTGAATCCTTTTGGAAGCTGTGGGACACGTCTTCACACACAGAGACTCAAGCAGGCCCTCATTCCGTCCATCCTCCACCCCTATGTGCATTGCACAAACATTTGCCAAGTGCCTATTATGTGCCTTAATTATTAGTAGTATATGGTATTATGCTAATCAAGGTGTTGGTCAGGGCTGTGTTTTATCTTCACAACTCCCCTTTGAGGTGAGGGATGTCTTATCTAAGGAAGTTGAGGCCTGGGGAAACTTAGGGAAAGGAAATAACCTGCCCAAGATCACATGGCTAAGAAGTAGCAATGTCAGGATTTGAACCCAGGCTATCAGACTCCAGAGCCCACCTAAGACATGATCCTTGCCCTTCAGGACCTTCAGGACCTTCAGGACCAAATGGTCTAACTAAAGAGAAGGACACTTGAGAAACAAATGAGCAAACAAAACCAGTCACGCCACGAGATATAAGAGAAAGACAATGAACAAAGCACCAAGGGAGCATCACGGGGACGTGGCTGGATCTGCCTCAGAGCTCAAGGACATCTCTTGGAGGAGTGAAACTTGAATTTGGCATCGAAAGGTAGGGTAGGGTAGACTGGCAGGTACATTCATTTGGGGCTGTATTCATTTTCTGTTGCTGCATAAATCACCGCAAACAGCAGATTAAAACAACACCAATTTATTATCTCACACTTTAAGTTCAGGTACAGTGTGACTAGATTCTCTGCTCAGGATCTCACGTGACTGAAATCAAGGTGTTGGCCTTGACTGCAGTCCTCATGTGGGCTCTGGGTCCTCAGTCAAGTTCACTGGTTTTTGGCTGAACTGATTTCCTTGCAGTTCCGGCGTTGCGGTCCTCATGTTTTTTGCTAGCTGTGGACCAAGGACCACCCTCAGCTCCTAGGGGCCGCCCACAGTTCCTTGCTTTGTTGACCCCATAGGAAGTTCACAACATGGATGTTTGCTTTCTTCCAGACCAGCCGGAGCACAGCTCCATGACTATCCCTTCTGCTACCAGTCAGATAAACTCTCTGCTTTAAAAAAATCTCACGTAATTAAGTCAGGCCCACCCAGAAAAATCTTCTTATTTTAAGATCAGCTGATTTGGGGGACTTCCCTGGTGGTCCAGCGGTTAAGACTCTGTGCTCCCAATGCAGGGGGCCTGGGTTCAATCCCTGGTCAGGGAACTAGATCCCTCATGCCTCAAAGAATATCCCACATGCGGCAATGAAGATCCCACGTGTTGCAACTAAGACCCGGCATAGCCAAATAAATAAATAAATATTTTTTTTAAAAAAAAGATTAACTGATTTGGGAAATAATTACACTTGGAAAATCCCTTCACAGCAACACCTAGATTCATGTTTGATTGAATAACCAGGAGAAAGTATGTGTACACGAGAGGCTTGGGATTTGGGGAGCCATCTTAGAATTCTGCCTGCCACAGTAGGATTTAGCAAATGGAGAAGACAAGGAAGATCAATCCAAGAAGAGGAAATAAGATTAGCAAAGGATTCCGAGAGACCGTTGGAGAATGAAAATAGAAAAGTGAATGCCATGTTTCCAGCAACATGGCAGGCTAAATTCTGAAGAAATCTGCCAAGTCAAAAATCCTTAAGATGCTGGGGGCTTCCCTGGTGGTGCAGTGGTTAAGAATCTGCCTGCCAATGCAGGGACACGGGTTCAAGCGCTGGTCCGAGAAGATCCCACATGCCACGGAGCAACTAAGCCCGTGTGCCACAACTACTGAGCTTGCGCTCTAGAGCCCGCGAGCCCCAACTACTGAGTCCGTGTGCCACAACTACTAAAGGCTGCTTACCTAGAGCCCGTGACCCGCAACAAGAGAAGCCACCGCAGTGAGAAGCCCACGCACCGCAACAAAGAGTAGCCCTCGTTCACTGCAACTAGAGAAAAGCCCGCACGCAGCAATGAAGACCCAATGCGGCCAAAACTAAATAAATTAAATAAATAAATTTATTTTTAAAAATCCTTAAGATGCTGAGGAAACTATCAAAGGCATTTTTTTTACAGGAAGGCTGAGCTGCCCCTCTGAGGCAGAAACAATGGAAAAATGTGACTACAGAGAGGTGAGCGGGAACCAGAGTTTGCCTTGGAGCCATCTGTTAATTCTTGTCAAGTAGATTGGAGATGGGAGACAAAACCTAGGCTGAAGCAGAATGTGAGATTAGAATGGCGATCCTTATGGGTACCCCAGAACCCTCAAAGGGTAGAAGTTTCAATGGGTGTAGTCAGATTTCGCTCCCCAAGGGAAGCAGTGGAATACTCACTATAGGTAATTACTTGCCTTAAGATACTTAATTTTAGTTCAGAGTGGAACCAACATAAAAAGGAAATTTTCCCCTGAGAATTCTCAACCAAAAGCCTGCACTCATACAGGTTTGGGGCTGGAGTTCATATCACCTTCGGAACCAAAAACCTTTTAAAGTGGTCCTAGGTTGGTAGTTCTCTCAGGTCCCTGTAAGAAGCAAATCACCTCTAGAGACATGCTTTTTAGACCCAAGCCTGAGACAATTCCCATAAATTTCCTTCAACCATCAGGGACATGTCACTTCTGCTTATCCCAGAAGGACAATTCATCCTTTGTGGCCATTTTACTAGGATCAACAAGGGAATAATCACAGCTTTTCTATTTTCTATACACTTAAAATTAAAATTTTTACTGAAGTATAGGATACCAACCAAGAAGTTCAAAAATCACAACGGTACAGCTCAGTGAATTCTGACTCAGTGAAGATACCATGTCAAGAAAGAGAACGTAGCCTACATTCCCAAAGCCTGCCTCACGACTCCTTTCTGGTCACCACCTCCACCCTCCCCTCTGCAATGGCAGCCACTCTTCTGATTTCTACCTCATAGATTTTAGCCTTTATTTTTTATTTATTTATTTTTTTGTGGTACTCGGGCCTCATCACTGTTGTGGCCTCTCCCGCTGCGGAGCACAGGCTCTGGACGCGCAGGCTCAGCGGCCATGGCTCATGGGCCCAGCCGCTTCACGGCATGTGGGATCTTCCCGGACTGGGGCACGAACCCGTGTCCCCTGCATCAGCAGGCGGACTCTCAACCACTGCGCCACCAGGGAAGCCCTAGCCTGTTTTTGAACTTTATACAAAAGAAATCCCACTGTATGGACTCTGTGTCTGGTTCCTTTCATTCAATGTTGGGTTGGTGAGTTTCATCTGTGTTGCCGAATGCAGCTTAAATTTATTCATTTTCACTGCTGCCTAGTGTGGATATATGACAATTTTTTTATCCCTTTGATTGACATTTGAGTTGTTTCAAATTTGAGACTATAACAAATAGTGGTGCTGTAAATGGTCTTATTCATGTGTTTTGGTGGCCTTGTGCCTTTTTTTAACCTTCAAGAAGAGGAAGAAGAGTCTTAAGGGAGTAGTGAAGTCACTAGGAGTCCCGCTATCATCCCACCCCGTCACTCGTGATCATAACATTTTACCGAACCTGGATGATCTGAGATAGTTCTTGTACTCAGTATAGCTACGTGGAGACACTTAGAAACTCAATGAGAGTCAGAGATGGAAGAAATCTTACATATCATCCAGCCCAGAATTTCCCAAACTTCAACTGTACAAATGCCATCGCTGTGATTTTTGCCATGTTCTTGTACCACCTTACCATCACTTAATATGTTTCTTTCCACTGTCTAACTTTGTATCATTTAAAGATCTGCTTCCGCCTTACCTTAAACAATGACAGCTGTGAACAGATAGCTTTGATGTGCTAGCTATGCTCTTTCTATTACACATTAAAATAAACACATGGGGACTTTCCTGGTGGTCCAGTGGTTAAGAATCTGTCTTGCAATGCAGGGGATGCCGGTTTGATCCCTGGTAGGGGAACTAAGATCCCACATGCCACAGGGCAACTACGCCCGCATGTCACAACTAGAGAAAGAGAAGCCCACATGCCACAACTAGAGAGAAGCCTGCGTCCTGCAACGAAGAGCACGCGTGCCTCAATGAAAGATCCTGCGTGCCGCAACTAAGACCCAACGCAGCCAAAAAATAAATATATATATTTTTAAAAGCTTAAAAAGAAAGACGACAGTTTCAAATAACCTCCTCTTCAAACATGAGACAGATATTAAAAAAAAATAAACACATAACTATTTAAGTAAATTTGTCAGCCTGCTTCCTGTGTGATGTATTCTCCGTGTCTCCTTTTGGTCCATCCCCGCCTTGCTCTGTCTGGGAAGCTGACCCCTGCAGACTGCCTCAAGCAGCTCCCTTGCCTTTCGGCTTTTGCGTGTGTTCAGCTGCGAGGCGTTGGAGGGTAGCTAGAGGTCAGGGTACTCATGCCCCTGGCCTCTGCCCTGCCCTGCCCCAGTTGGCAGTGGCCACATTCTCTATCAAAGGCCGCAGATCTGGTCAGGCAGACCCTCTCTCACAGCTAAAGTTTCATCTTCTTGCCCCTTGTGATGAGAAAAACAACTTTTTTTTTTTCTGAGTTACTGCCTAGGCATTTTACAGTATGATGACCCTGTTCACACCCAGAGTGTGGACATTTTAGTTATGGACTTGAGTTTAGGTTGCCCGCCCTAAGTTCCCGCTTTGCGAGGCAGTTTTTTTGCTTGTTTTTGTTTTTTGTCCAAGCAGCATGGCTTGTGGGATCTTAGTTCCCCGACCAGGGGTCGAACCCAGACCCACAGTGGTGGAGGTACAAAGTCCTCATCGCTGTATCGCCAGGGAATCCCCAGAGGCAGCTTTAAAATAACCGTTTAGAGTTAAGCCCCGGAAAGCCTAGTGACCTGCACTCCAGCTTGCTACCCTGCTCTCTCTGTGCTGCTTGCTCATGACCTGGGATGTAGGACGGCCCCTCCCCCAGCTTCTAGAATCTTGTGAATAATAAATCTTATGACTCTATTTCCTTCGTGTGGGTGTATTAGAACTGTGCCTTCAATCAAGCTGACCCCACGGGTTTCACTTCCTTGAAGTGGGAGCTCGGATGCTGAGGGAGCTCCGGGCCATGCCCCCCCTGAAGAGTGGTTCTGTCTCCTCATTCAGCAGGTCATAATTGGCATATTCTTTTTTTTTTTAATTTATTAATTTTTATTTATTTATTATTTTTTTGCTGCATTGGGTCTTCATTGCTGCGTGCGGGCTTTTCTCTAGTTGCGGCGAGCTGGGGCTACTCTTCGTTGCGGTGCGTGGGCTTCTCACTGTGGTGGCTTCTCTTGTTGCGGAGCACGGGCTCTAGAGCGCAGGGGGCTTCAGTAGATGCGTCATGTGGGCTCAGTAGTTGTGGCACGCAGGCTCAGTAGTTGTGGCGCAGGGGCTTAGTTGCTCCACGACATGTGGCATCTTTCCGGACCAGGGCTCAAACCCACGTCCCCTGCATTGGCAGGTGGATTCTTAACCACTGCGCCACCAGGGAAGCCCCATAATCGGCATATTCTTAATTCAGTACACCAGCTTCTAGCTTCTCAACACATCCCTTCAGGTCGAGGAGTGGTCATGGCTTCCAGATGTTGCAAGTCCCTGGCATTTTACCGCCTCCTGTTGGCACCCTTAATTGTGCCCATCCCTTTGTCAACAATCCCTTCCCTGAGCCCTCCTCAACTTCTCCCTTTCATGGGGCCATCTGCTTCCTGCTAGGAGGGATGCGATGTCAAACATCACCAATGGTAAGCATCCTTTCCTTCCACATGTACAGGTGCTAGCTGATACCCAGGGGGGAACACACTCATCCAAGGTCCCCCAGCTGTGAGTGCCAGAGCTAGGAACGGTCTCCCTGATTCAACGCACTTCTCACCGTAAATGTTACTTCTCAGGGGAGAAACTGGTCCGTTCTGATAACAGTGCCCGAGTGTTCAGTACAATAAGTCCCCTACATATGAACCTCCAAGTTGCGAACTTTCAAAGATGCGAATGTGCAGCTGGTTGCAGCAAGGAACCAGAACCTGTGCCGTCAACGCGAGGCGTGAGTGACATTGCAGCTTGTCCGTCTCCTCTTGCTGAGGATCCTTCAGCTCTGCCATCTCCCACCTCCCCTCCCTCCTCCGGTCAGTAACTCTTCTTGCCTGTTCACTCGATGCCAGCCCTGTATGTATGCCAGCTGTTGGACTGTACTACTGTACTTTTCAAGGTACTGTAAGATTAAAAATGTTTTCTTTATTTTTTGTTTGTTTTTTATGTATCATTTGTGTGAAAAGTATTATAAACCTACTACAGGACAGTACTATATAGCCGATCGTGTTAGCTGGGTACCTAGGCTAACTTTGTTGGACTTGCAAACAAATTGGACTTAATGAATGAGCTCTTGGAATGGAACTCGTTCGTATGTAGGGGACGTACTGTATTGCAAGTCCCCTGAGCAATCTCTCTCTTACACTCCCTTCCCTGTCCTTCTCCATCTGTTGCTGGGCCCCAAATGTACCTGCATCACAGCTGGCTCATTCCTTCCTTCCCCTAACCCGACACTCACGTGTGTCCTGCGTCTACCCTCCCAGAGTACTTGCCTTTTCTCAGACACACCTGCATCACCTCTCTGCTTTGATCAGGGGGCCTTCCCAGGGGAGGCCCAAAGGCCTGACCCAAACACCTCTTCCTCTATATATGCTCGCTGCCTAACTTTTCTCCTCTATCCAGAAAGAATCATGCCTCCCCTGTTCTCCCAAAACTCTAAAGTTAACACTGGCCTGAATGGTGACTAGTTGTGTATGTGTTTTCCTGACGACTCTATGACTGCTTCTACGAATGGTCTTGCTGGATTTCTCTTTCTGACTCCAATAGCCCCTTCACTGTGCTATGTCGAATTAAATTGCATTCATGGGGCCCATCAAGAGCATCAAAGTGTGACAGATGTTCTGATGAGTCCAAGGTGAATGCCTATCCTGGTCATTTTTAGTGATTATTTATTTTCAAATGCTATATTGATAAGACGGTCTGAGTCAAGGGTGGGATCCCGGGGGGGGCCTCTCCCCAGTCTCTTATTCTTCCCCTGGGAGGCCTGAGGGAATGGGGCAAGGGAGTGGTCACCCAGTTTCATTTTGGGTCCGGGGTCCTCTAACTGAGGTCCGTAGATGGGCAGCACCGGCCCTGTAAACCCCAGTAATCATGTGCAAACTGTTGAGTGAGTGCGTCCCTTGGGGAGTGGGGTGGGGGAGGGTCGGGGGGGAGCCTCAGAGCTCTCCTTGAATTCCCAGAGGGACTCAGCTCCAAAGAACACTTTGGCCTCCCCGCTTCCTTCCTTTGGCCTTGAAGAGGAAGGTGGCCTTGTTGAGCTCCACGTCTGAGGTTGGGTCAAAGCCCCCGCAAGTTATCAACTATTCTTGCTGGGCTTCTCCTGTCTGTATGGATCTCCCATGGGGGCCTTGAGGAAGGGTCGTGTTGGCCTCAGAGGCAGCTTATTTGGGATCTAGGTGTTTGAATCCAGAGTCATCGCCATGTTATTGCCTCTTTCAGACATCGTTCCTGTGAGCGTCTGTCCAGGGCCTGAGCTTGGGGGGCAAAGTTCTTTCTGGAGAGCATCCAGAGCGGCCTCCGTGTTTACCACTGACGGTGGGCTGACCCACGGTCAGTCAACTCCCTGCTCTGAGCACCTCAGGGACCTTGGACTGTGAGCTAAAGTGGTCACACGTCAGGAGGACAGAGTTCCCCAAAAGGGGCCAAGTTCTTAGACAGCAACATCGGCTCTGGCAGGGAAATCTGGAGCGTGTAGTGATTGTAGGGCTGGCTCTCCAGGACTGTCTCCTTTAGAGGAAAAGAACTGGGTTGCAGGGTGGGGTTTGGGGACTGATGTGTGGCCAGGTTTTTACTGCCCACTATTCTCTTCTCTTTACTGTGTCTCACTCAGCTGAAGGAAGAGGCCTTGGCAATGGGTGAAATTTAGAGGAGCCTAACTGTGGCTTCAACCCCTAGCAGGTGGTGGTGTGCCCAAGGTCCTCTGGACCCTTCCACCACACATAACCCAGACTGTCACAGCTCCTACCACCTCCACACGTGGGAAAGGGCACCAAACTGGACATCGGGGCCTCAAGTCCTAATTCTCCCAACACCAACTACTTGTGTATTCTTGGGCAAGTCACTTAACTTCTCTGCGTCTTGACTCCCTCAGCTGTCAGAGGGAGATAATAATCCTATAGGGTCCTCAGTGTGACCTTGAGGATCGAGTTGATAAGTGTGAACGTCTTCAATTTACTCTAAAGCCTGATCAGTATATGTTACTAATATTTACTCTGGAACCCTTTCCTTCCTTCGGGCCCTGCTACATGAACCAACGTGTGAATGGTTAGTAACGAGCTTCTCATTTCCATTTCCGGACAATTATTTGCATTTGTAACCAAGACCTCCCATGTCTTTAATCAGAGAAAAGAATAGGGAATAAATTTCAAGTTTGCAGGCAGGTGGAGAAGAGGGACTTCTGAGGGTCCTGCTTCCTTCACGGGAGACTTTGCTGGCATTGCCATCTCTCTCCTCATGAAAGGACAGACCTTGTTATCTACGTCATCAGGGAAGTTCTTGTGCAGAAGCCTGAGGGGAAAAGAATTTCCAAGGACAAGACACCCACTGGGAAACCCAACTTCCCAAACTTCCTCCATTGGTCAGCTGCTTGGAACAAGCTGATGCTTCCATGAGGCTGTTTTCAGTTGGAAAGCTGAAAACACCACAGCAGTGGGAAAGGGAAATAATTCTCTCCTTTCATTCCTGTGTTAGGCTGGTTAAGGGGGAGAAAACTACCAAAAAGTTTAGTAACGTTTGCAGTCGCCTGTCAAGTTCAAGGTGCTTGTTTCCATAGGCTAGGCTGGCACCTGCTTTCTTTCTCTCTTGCTTAATCCTTCCTCCTGCATTCCATCAGAGCTCTTGCTTCCTATCCAAAGGGCTCAACTCCTTTTTGAGTGATTTCCGTTTTCTAGTCCCTGATCTCTTCTTTATCCTATAAATATGGACACTGATTCATCAGAGTTTTCCAGTTCTCCTTGGTGTAGTCCTGCATCGTCTTTCTCAGCATCTGGCTCATAAATTAATTCTTCTCTCAAGTCTAACTCAATTCTGTATGTCACTCGCCTGTTTCCAAACTCTCATCAGGCTCCTCATTATCTACTGAAATAACTTCCATCTCCTGAGCTCGGCTTTCTTCCATCTGGTCCCCAGGGCAACAGCCAGCACAGACCCAAAGCCAGACGCACTGTTTGCACTGGCTGATGCAGCCCCAGGTTGGGGCGCAAGGCTCAGAAAGGGGCATTTGAACTGCAGGTGAACCCCGTTGCCCTGATCACCCCGGTGCCTTTGTCAGACACCTGTTGGTCCCAGACACCCTTTCCAAACTCATCTCCTAATTCTCCCTTCTCCCTAGCCCAGCACCCTCCCACTGCCTCTCTCAAAGGCCTCAACTATCCTGTATCTGCACACTTGTTATACTATTCCTTCCACCCCAATTTCTTTAACTTCCCTCTTAAAGCCTCCCAAGGCCCATCTCAGATGGCACTTCCTCATCAGTCAAGCATGTATAGACAGAGCTTGACCATATTGTAGGGGATCTGGGTGGGTTGTCTCCCGCTCAGCCCAGAGCTGCACAGACTGCCCAGAGAGGAATCTTCCTGGAAGGTGGGGTCAGGCTGCCAGCATGTCTGGACCCCGAGCGGCAAGAAGAGCTGGGACTCCCTGAATTTAGAAATTAATGGCATGAGGGAATTCCCTGGCGGTCCAGTGGTTAGGACTCCATACTTTCGCTGCCGAGGCACAGGAGGGCGCAGGTTTGATCACTGGTCGGGGAACTAAGATCCCACAAGCCACACAGCACAGCCTGGGGGTGGAGTGGAAGAAATTAATGGCATGGATCCTCTGTCCTTCTGTTCTGCATCCCACACTGCACTGTGCCTTGGTCCTCAACCCAGAGGCCCACTCTGTTACCCTCTCCAGAGGGTAAAACTCCAGATTTCTGCTGTGGTGAGAGGAGGGTAGGTGCCCAGTGGAATAAAAAGGGTCTCAAGGGACCTAGGAAATGTAGTAACAGCAGACACTCAGAGATTGCTTACCCAGTGCAAACACTGCTTATGGTAAGTCCAAGGTAATTTACATATCCTAGCTCTGTTTGCATCTATAAACATATATTTACATACATTGACTACTCCTCGAACAGCGCTTCTCCTAGTCCTGACCTAATGACACGTGATCTGCCTGCTGGATCCAGTAGTCCCTGGGGCTCCCGCTTCCTCCGTTTGAGGATTCTGCGGTGTGAAACATTTGCTCTATCCTTTTCCAAGTCAGACTTGGGATTGGGCTAAAAAGACTGCTCGGCCAGTTATTCCTCCTTGCTTTACTTTCCCGCTTCCAAAATGTTATTGCTATTGTCTCCTCCTAAAATTCTTTCCTACAAAGCATCACTGTACGTATGCTAGTGGGCTACGAGACGTTTATCTATATGGAGAGAGTTGCCCATGCACCTGAGCTGCCACAGCCAACCCCACGTCTCCTGCCCGAGGCCACACCTGAAGTCAAGTGCAGGGGACAGGCATGTGTGCGCTCAGGGCGCCTACTTGGCCTTGATCTCGAAACAGCACATAAGCCGCGTGAAAGGTGGTGATGAATGGATGGACGCCACTCCCCTTTGTACCTTCAGTGGACAGGCAGGAGACTCCGTGCTCTCGGCAACCTGGGTGGAGGCGGTAAGGGCTGCAGGCGCTCAGCCTTTTACACCCCCGGCCATGTCAGCATCCCGAAGCCACTTATGCTGTCATATGTGACATTCGTTCCGCCATTCAGGAAGCAGCACTACTCAGCTCCTCCTGACCTTGTGGCTGAACCAGATCTGGGAAATCTCTCCTTCTCTGCACCCGGGGGACAGGGCTTCAGATTTTGCGTTTAGGTCCGATTCTGGGCTTCCCATGCACGGGTCTCCCCACGACCTGCCATACCTCAAAGTTCTGAAGAAAGGTAAATGCAGAAGGGCTTTTATTCCCCAAACTCCAAAGCTGCCTCCAGGTAGGTTGGCAAGGTTGGGCCCCATGGCCCACCTCTTCACCTTGGAAAGGTTTAGGGCCTAGACAGGGCTACTAGCCTAGAGCAAAACAGGGAAATGTACCTCTTGGATTTTGCACAATAAGTACACAAAGCTGTAATGTCAACAAGGACACCGTTCCTTCTTTGACGTGGTGCCCTTGTGCAGTGGCACAAGGTGCCTTGGGCAGTTGTACACGGTGGCCTTGGGTCCGAGGCCATCTTTTGGCCTTTCTCCTGAGCTCACAACAAAACCTCCTCTTTATCTTTCCAGTCTGTTGGTTAGGATATGTCTGCCTGAGAAAGAGTAATAACAGGCAGACAGAAGCAAGAATGAGAGCATTTCCTCTAATATACATTTATTATTAGTTTTTCAATTAATAGACTCTTTTTTTTTTAGCAGTTTGAGGTTTACAGAAAAATGGAATGGAAAATACAGAGTTCCCACACACACCCTCACCCACACCAAGGTTCCCTTGTTATGACCATCTTGCATTAGTGTGGTACATTAGGTACAATTGATGAACCAATAATACCTGGTTATTAGAGTCTCTGGTTTATATTAGAGGTCTCTGTTTGTGTTGTTCATTCTATGGGCTTTGACAAAATGTATAATGATATGGATTCACCATTATAGTATCATATATAGAATAGTTTCACTGCCCTAAAAATTCCTATGACTATGTTTAGTTATAAAACCCAAATACGGGCTTTCCTGGTGGCACAGTGGTTGAGAGTCCGTCTGCCGATGCAGGAGACACGGGTTCGTGCCCCAGTCTGGGAGAATCCCACATGCCGTGGAGCGGCTGTGCCCGTGAGCCATGGCCGCTGAGCCTGCGCGTCCGGAGCCTGTGCTCCGCAACGGGAGAGGCCACAGCAGTGAGAGGCCCGCGTACCGCAAAAAAAAAAAAAAATCTTGCTTGAAGAAGAAAGGCCTTTGAGCAACCTGGCAAAGCTTGGCTTTCATTCACTTCCTTGTCACCCCCTTTCTGAGCACCCCTTCTGCTCCAGGCCGGCGGTAGACCCCATGGGGATACTGAGGAACAAATGCTTATACAAAATACGGAAAAAGATGTGGGACTTCGAATTGGGAGACCTGGGTTCGGACCCTGCTTTGATCACTCACTCTCTGCGAGAATTGGGTAGCTTCCCTAACCTCTCTGAGCTTCAGTTTCCTTATCTGTAAAATGGGCTCATGAATGCACATACTTTATGGATTGTGCAGGAATTCAAGTCAGAATGTATTTAAGCATTCATCCAAATCGCCAGTTCATAGGAGACCTCCCGTAAATGTGTGTTGCTGTCAACTGAAAGCTCCGCAGGTGACGGAGCCCCAAAGGAAAAGGTGCCCCACCTCCATCCAACCTGAGTGGTGGGGGAGGGGCACTTGGGAGTCGAGGTACCTGGCAAGGTGGGAAAAATTACTTGCAATTACGTCGTATGTTGATTTCTATCAGTCAAGTATCTTCTTACATTTCTTGACAAGAATGCTTGTAAAATAGAGTGGGCAGGGATGTTCAATCACTAGGGCCATTGACATAAGAAAGAGTGACTGGAGGGAAGAGGGTGCCAGAGGAGAAAGTGCTAGAAGGAAGAGCGGAAAATGAGCTTTACTCACAATTCAGTGTTGTCTAAATCGCCCCTGAGTCCAGTTTCCCTGTAGCCCTAAGGCGGGGGTGGGAACCACACCGAGGGGATTGAAGTGGGAGCTGCATGGGCACTGGTGTCAGGAGACCTAAGTTCCAGCCTAGTCTCTGACATTTATGAGGTAGACAAACTGAGAGAGTCACCTCAGCTCTCTGAGACTTCGTTTCAGGTACCGAGACGTACGGGAAAATGATAGCACCTGCCTCACGAGGGTGCAAACAGTGAAGAAGTGAGCGATTTTTTTTAACAGGTTATTGAGCTATAATTCACAGAGTGTAAAATTCACCCTTTGAAAGGATACACTTTCATTGTTTTTCATGTATTCAGAGTTGTGCAGCCATCACCACTATCTCATATTAGAACAATTTTATCACCTCTAAAGGGACCCACAGCCGTTATCAGTCACTCCCCATTCTCCCTCCCAAGAGACTTAGTTTTAGACTGTTTAACGTTGTACCCATTTTGATTTCTATCAAACAGTTGGTTGTTGCCGCACAATAGTCTGCTTCTAAGTAATATCACAAGTATTTATCAGATTTAGTAAAAACTGTCTTGAGAACTGTGTCAGGAGTAAGCTCAGCAGGGGAATTTTAAAGAGAAAAAGCTTAAAGACCACAGTTTATTTCTGTCTCATAGAATAGCCCAGGTAACTCCAGGTAGCTCACTGTCCATCCTCTCTAGGATACGGCCTTCTTCCTCAGGATCTGAAATGTCAACTGGAGCTCCAGCCACCATATCCTTGCTCCAAATAGCAGGATGCAGAAAGGGATGAACATTGCATGCCTTGAAGGAAGAGTCTCAGAAGCTACCACACAACACTTCTTCTAACATCTCATTGACCAGAACTCAGTTATACGGCCACACAGAGCTGCAAGGAAGGCTGGGGTATTTAGCCTTATTCCAAAGAGCCAGTGAAAACTGGGATTTGCATTATTATGAAAGAAGAGGAGAACAGTATTGGTGTATGTATCAGTCAGCAAATGCTATAATTATTCTGCGTAACAAGTCACACAAAACTCAATGGCATACAACAATGAACATAGACCTTTCTTGCTCTCAGGTCTGTAGTTGGGCTGGAAAAGCTCTGCTTGAGGCTACAAATCTCCTGGGTTAGGATGAAGGCTTCAAATTGGCTCTCGTCTACCTTCCTCCATATTTTCCTATGACCAGCCCTACTAGGGCATGTTCCTTTCATGGCAGATGGCAGGAGCCCATGAAGTTGAGCAGAGACACATGATGCCTCCTGAGCCCTCTTGAGTCCCTCTTGCCTACACTCCATTGATTAAAGCAGGTCACGTGGCCATGCCAACATCAAAGGCAGAGGTATAGTCCATTCACACTAATGTGTACCACTGCAAAGTCACATGTCAAAAACTGTGAGAGCAAAATTCTAATTCAGGAAGGGTCTGAAAAATGGTAAACAATGATTCATCCTATGACAGAGAACAACCAACTTTGCCAGGAAATGCAGTATCCGTGGTTCTGGCCCCCTAAGAGCTCCCAGGAGCCTACTGATGCTGCTGTTTCTTTAACTGCAGTCTCCTGCTCTAGCTTCCCACTTCTGATGGCCCCATTTTCCAGGTGGGAGAACAAGGCTAGCCCAGCCTCCCATATAAGCTTTCTAGGCCACAATTCCTAGTTCCCGGACTCACCAGCCACCCTGTCACCATTCCCTCAGAGGTCTTGCCAAGAGAAGCAGGGTCTCCACGAGATTCAGGACTCCTCCATGTGGCACCAGGCTGCCATTTTCCGTGACTGCAGTTCCCAGGGGTCCAGCCAAGGTAAGATCCGTTTCTCCTGTTCAGTCCCCCAAACACAAAAGCTTTCTTGTGCTGCTTTCTCATAGAATAAGGGTTGCTGATACATCTGGCTGACAGTGAAGGCCCAGTTAGCCAGGCCTTCTAATCACAGAAAATCCTGTTTATCTTTCCCAGGGTAAGACGGAGTCTACGGAAGTGAAAATTCAGAACTCAGATTAGCTTTTCAAAGGGTGACCTTTCCATAGTTTACATTCTCAATAAATCAACCTGCTAAATTGTAATTGTTGAGGCAAAATTCCAAAAGGTTTGGTCAAACTTTTGGCATAAATAACCTTCTGTGTATTTCAGTAGTGCCACTCTGCTTAGTCCATTTCCATTAGTAATGCAAATAGCATTTTCTGGTGTACAGTCCAAAGTTAGCATGTACTCAGGAGTTGGTTAAAACAGCCATTTTCAATAAAGGCTGTGACCTCTCTGCTACCACCTTCTTCCTGTGGAGATTTTTTTTTTTTTTTTTTTTTTTTTTTTTGTGGTATGCGGGCCTCTCACTGTTGTGGCCTCTCCCGTTGCGGAGCACAGGCTCCGGACGCGCAGGCTCAGCAGCCATGGCCCACGGGCCCAGCCGCTCCGCGGCACATGGGATCCTCCCAGACCGGGGCACGAACCCGTATCCCCTGCATCGGCAGGCGGACTCTCAACCACTGCGCCACCAGGGAGGCCCCTGTGGAGATTTTTTTGGTGTGGTCTTTGCAAGCTGATTTATAAACATCCCTTCAGAAAGGTAATCTAAAAAACAAGCCACATGCTTCTTGTAAAGTTAAGTATCCACCTATTTTATGGCCCAGGAGTTCTACTCCTAGATACTTTTACCTTAGACAAATGAAACCTATATCCAACCCACACAAAGAAATCTACATAAAGGTTTATAGCAGCTTTATTCTTAGTAGCCAAATGCTGGAAAAACCCAATGGTCCATCAGCAGATGAATGGATAAACAAATTGTGGACTACACATACAACGGAAAACTCTTCTGCAATAAAAAGTAAAGTATTACCAATATACAAAACAACA
The DNA here is from genome assembly GCF_949752795.1 of Hyperoodon ampullatus. NCBI lineage: Eukaryota > Metazoa > Chordata > Mammalia > Artiodactyla > Ziphiidae > Hyperoodon > Hyperoodon ampullatus. The sequence goes on from NC_136928.1 coordinate 10,119,389, forward strand.
CAGATGAATCTCACAGACATGCTGACTGAAGGAAACCAGACACAGAAGACTAGATACTGTATGATTCCATTTATGTGACACAGTCTTAGTTCATCTGGGCTGCTATAACAGAATACCATAGACTGCGTGACTTATAAACAACAGAAATTTATTTCTTACAGTATGGTGGCTGGGAAGTCCAAGGTCAAGACACCAGCAGTTTTGCTGTCTGATGAGGGCTTTCTTCCTGGTTCATAGAGTTCCCATTTTCTCACTGTGTCTCACATAGTAGAAGAGGTGAGGGATCTCTCCAGGATTCCTTTTTTTTTTTTTTTTTTTTTTTGGTACGCGGGACTCGTACTGCTGTGGCCTCTCCCGTTGCGGAGCACAGGCTCCGGACACGCAGGGTCAGCGGCCATGGCTCACAGGCCCAGCTGCTCCGCAGCATGTGGGATCTTCCTGGACCAGGGCACGAACCCGTGTCCCCTGCATCAGCAGGCGGACTCTCAACCACTGTGCCACCAGGGAAGCCCCAGGATTCCTTTTATAAGGGAACTTATAAGGGCTCCACCCTCATGACCTGATCATTTCCCAAAGGCCTCCTCCTAATACCATCAACATATGAATTTTGGAGGGACACAAACATTCAGCTCATAACAGACACTTGAGAAAAGACAAAACCAGTCTACGGTGAAAGAAAAGTTGGTATTGATTGGAAAAGAACAAGAAGGAACTTTCCAGGTGATAGAAATGTTTTATGTCTTGACTGGAGTAGTGGTTCCACCTTGTAAATATTTGTCAAAACTCATCAAACTCTGTAGGTTAGATCTGAGCATTTCACTGTGTGTAAATTATACCTCAATAAAAAATATTTTTTAAAAATCAGGCTATTTCCTCAAATGGTCTAAGAGCAAACTTAGGAGATCTGTGTCCTGAACATTAATGGAAACATCGATGACCTTCCAGCTGGAGAGGCAGTTGGGGGAACATGTGGTCACCAGCCAACTGGAAACAGTTTCATTTCGTATCATCAGTTAATCATTTATGAAAGCATTTCTGAAAATGGAGAATGAGGTCCATCCAATTAGGTTCTTTTTAAAAAAATTATTTATTTATTTGGTTGCACCTGGTGTTAGTTGTGGCAGGTAGGCTCCTTAGTTGTGGCGTACAAACTCTTAGTTGCAGCATGCATGTAGGGTCTAGTTCCCTGACCAGGGACTGAACCCGGGCCCTCTGCACTGGGAGTGCAGAGTCTTATCCACTGTGCTACCTGGGAAGTCCCCCCAGTTAGGTTCTTAAAATAATTTTACAAGTGGCTCTCAGGTTCTGCTCAGTAAGCTCAAAATGTCATTACTGATGACTTTTATGTCAGGGTCCCATTATGGTCCCTTGCTGAAGAGCAGGGCTTGTCCAATCCCTCAGACCTGGGGACCGGAGAGATGGTGGCATTTTGGTCACAGCCCCATGTGAATCATGAGATTCTGAAGGTGCCACAGAATTGAAGGATCTTGTTAGCTGGGGGTCAGGGTGCCTGGAGTGAGATTTTGTTCTTCCAATAACCTACACTGACCAATAAATCCATCCCCAAAAGAATCTGAAAAAGAATAGATACATGTATATGTATAACTGAATCACTTTGCTGTACACCTGAAACTAACACAACATTGTTAATCAGCTATACTCCAATATAAAATAAAAAGTAAAAACAAAACAAAGCAAAAAAAAGAAAAATCCATCCCCAGCCATGCTGACACCCAGCCAGAAAGAAACAGTGCAGTGACCTTGGACAAGGCGTTTGTTACCTCTTCTCCAATCTATCCAGGGCCTCAGGCTCCTAGAACAGTTCGTTCATTATAACACTCCCTTGACCAAAATCCTTTACAATCCCTATGCTACTGTCACTGCCAGGAAAGGCGGAAATCTCCTCTGGGCTGAAGGCTTTGCTTTGTTTGATGTGGCCTGAGACTGACTCAGGCCGTAAATTTTCCCCATCAGGCTCAATAGGGCAAGTTCTTTTGTCAAAGAGCTATACCGAAAAAAACAACATACCAACAAAAAACAGTGTAGAAGCTGCAAAGGAAGCTGGAAAGTCCTTTCTTTCCTTTTCTGTCAAATTGTCTTTGGAATGCGGTTCACTTCCCACCCTGCAAAGGTGAGAAGAACCTCCCAATCAGGGGAGACCACTGCTGAGTGCTGACGGTTGCTGGTTGGTCCCAGCCAGTCTCCTGTTCTCCCAGCCTCCTGGGATGATGGTGTACAATGTACTTCAAGGGCTTGGCTAAGGGAGGGCCCCCTCTGTTCATGTTTCTCCCAGCCACCATCTTCTTGGTCTCATCCAGAACACAGAGGCATGTACACACAACCACACCTCCACACCACACCCATGGCACACAACGCAGAAACACACACTCCACACACCATTCTTATACTACCCCCCACCCCCCACACACATACAGACCACACATAAGCACACATCACACACATATAGTGCATATCTAGACACCACACACACATGTTCACTCACTTGACTCTTGTCAACTCTTGTTCTGGGCAGGAACTGAGTTGGTACCAGCTTTTGTCCTTCCACAGCCTCCAGTGTGCTTCTCAATCCCCAGGTCACAGGGAAATGTCACCAGGGGCGGATTGTCTGTCTCCCCATCTTGACCATGAATAATTTGCTGATATGCACTGATGATGCTATTTTAGGCAACAGCAGACAAGTTGCCTTTCCAGTCATTCAGCCCAATCGCTGCAATTCCGTATCATAAACAATGCGCTCAGCTAGAACACACCAAGGTGCTCTTATCAGTTGTTAGATATCGATCTAATTCTGTATCAGTTTGTACACACCTGCTGTCCCTAGGCCCCTGAAGCCCACACTCCCCAGATTCTGTAATAAAGGGTTACTGCATTACATATCAAGGACCAGACCAGATTCTGGTCCCTTGGTTGTGATCTACTGGGGTCCATGATATACCTGTTATCTGTATTTTGACTGTCATTCCTGTCCTCAGGGAATGGATGAAAGGTAGCTTTGCCTGCTTTGAGGTCTTTTATGATGGTCAAACTTATGTTGTCTAAATATGGATTAAGCCCATCTCTGTGAATGGAGCCATACGTGGATACTCAGCAGGATATGGCCCAGTGGGTAGCAGTGGAAAGAGAGTCCCAGGAGAGACCTAGACCAGCCAGACCTGCTCTCCAGGTGGGGCAGACGTGGGACACTGCGAGGTCATCCAGTCCAGCAGACAAACAATGGGTCTGGAGGGTGGGCTCTGGGCCAGCCGTCAGCACCATGCAAGACGGGGCCCCACTGCCAGGCGAGCACATGCTAAGAAGGGCCCCCGGGAGCCCTGAGAGCGCGCACATGGTCCAAGGTGGAGACAGTGAGGGAAGCGGGGCCGAGCAGTCATTAGTTAATTCCTTCTCCATCAAGTATGTATAGGCGCCTATGTGCCAGGCACTGTGCTAACCACTCAGGGAGCAAGATTAACCCTGGTGGGTGGGGGGAAACGAAAGCAGCCCTTATGCTAACAGCTGGGTAGACAGAGACATAAAAAGGCAATTCCAATCCAAAGCGATGAGCCCAACTATAGAGGAAGTGCTGTAGGAGCCCAGAGTTATGGCACTAATTCAGACCCAGGGCATTCAGGAAGTGCTTTCCCTGAGGGCATGTGGTCTAGTCTGAGACCCTAACAATATGGAAAATTGTTCAAGTGAAGAAGGGTGGAGAGGAATGAGCAGCAGGTGCAAAGGCCCGGAGGCAAGAGAGAAATGGATTTATTCAAAGAGTGGAAAGGAATTTCTCACATCTGGATGCTTGGAGCACACAGGGGGAGGGGTGGTCCATGGTGCTGGCATTGATCAGGAGGAAAGCACCCTGGGCAGGCAGGTTTCCAAGGGCAACAGAGTGAGTCAAGAGCAAGGGCTCCGGGATAAGCCTGCCTGGGTTGCATCTTGACTCGGCCACTTCCTAGCTGTGTGACCTTGGGAAGGTCTTTTGGCCTTCTCGACCTCAGTAGAATTGTTGCAGTGCTCACTTCTGGAGAATGGAGACAGATAATGCATGTAACACACCTAGAACTATGTGGCATGCGATGTGTCCATTCACATCAGCCATAATTGGGCCCCTAAACCCCAAGTCAGGAGTGGGTCCAGAAAAGGGGGCAGGCTGGGCCTGCAGGCGTGGATTTACAACTAATCAACTGGCTGCTACCTTAAAAGAAATGCTCAATGTCAAAAAACAAAAAAAAACCATTCAGTGTTATAATCACCGGGATAGCCACAGTTCTCTTTCAAAGAGCATTTTAAAAGCTGCAATGTAATTTCCACACATTGGCTTCTTGAAGTCTTAAAACTTATCCTGTGGGGGCTTCCCTGGTGGCGCTAATGGTTGAGAGTCCGCCTGCCGATGCAGGGAACGCGGGTTCGTGCCCTGGTCCGGGAAGATCCCACATGCCGCGGAGCGGCTGGGCCCGTGAGCCATGGCCGCTGGGCCTGTGCATCCGGAGCCTGTGCTCCGCAATGGGAGAAGCCACAACACTGAGAGACCCGCGTACCGCAAAAAAAAAAAAAAACTTATCCTGTGAAGGAAGCAAAGTGTTCTTCTTTTTAGAGAAAATGAGATGGAGGCTTTTCACCTGGAGAGTCCAGGGTCTGGAGTGGACCAGGTCCTCTGAGCCCTCCATCCCACCTGGGCTGGTAAGCTCAATGCCTTTTCCCACTCCCCCTGCCTCTGTGCAAAGCCCAAAACAAGGACAACAATTCACCCCTTTCAAAGGACAGCTTGTAGGGCAGGACTACCGTGGGCACACCTACTGGCCCTTAGAGCTGTTCCCCAGAGGGCATATCAGCTTCCTGGGAGGTCCCCAAGTTGCCAGAACATGGCTGTGTGGTGGGTGGACGCATGAAGGATAGTCCCTCCAGCTACGACCTGACGTCTCCTCTCTAGAGCTGCCCCTGACCCAGCAGCTGCCCCTTGTGTCCTCCAGCTGTGTCTGGTACGTGTCAATCTGATCTCAGCAGTCTTCTTAAGGAATGACATTCCTGGCCCAGCCCTTAGGATAAATGGGGGTGTAATTTTTTCATATATTAGTTTTATCTCCCACCTTAACTCCTTGGAGTGAGGAATTATGTCCTCTACTTTTCTGGTGTGTACATGGCCCCCAGCATAGCGCCAGACACATGAGGTTACTCAATAACCCCTTTGTAATCACACATTTATAATGGGCAAACATACACTGACAGGTGTGTGTTCCTGTATCGTGATGTCAAGGGCAGTTCTCAGACGGTTGTTTGGGAACTGTGAAAAAATGAGCAAAAAGAGTTGGACTTATGCAATAATTTCATAGCCTTGGTCAAGGATGGGTTAGTAAAAGGAGAATTTATTGTAAGGATACAAGGTAACCTCAGGGAACACACCTGCAGAACCCAGGATTCACTAGGATCTGGTGGCTTTTTTCTCCACCCTCTCTCTCTCTCTCTGAATCCCTCCCTCCCTGAGTTCCTTCATCTCTTCTTCACTTAGCTTTTGCTTCAGGCTCTGAATATCTCCTGCTTTGTAATAGTAATTCATTATTTTGAGTTGCCATTCTACCCCAAACAGCTTCAGCCCTCCATGACCTTACGACTCCAGTGGGCCCACAATACAACACAATAGATTGGTTTCTGTGTCTCTTACTTTGAATGCCCGAGAATCTAATTGGCTCAGCTTGGATCAGTTCTTCCCTGTGGTCCAATCACTTATGACCAAGGGTGAGTCTCCCAAGAAAATATGGCCACTCAGGCTGCCACCTTTTCTGGAGGGGTGCAGGGCACTTCCCAAGTGAAGGGTCTCCGGGAGATGTGCATCCCAAATCTGCTGATCACACCCAATTCCCAAGCATTCAGGAGCCAACATTCCACTCTTCCTCCACGTGGACATTGGCCTAAATCCACTCATTTCAGCAAGCATTTTTGGGGCTATCCTGTACCCTCCCAAAATACTTAAGGCCCTGGAAAAGGAAATAAAAATTTGAGATATAAGAATCCTGACCTCCAAGATCTGTTTCTAGTGGTAGAGACCCAACCACTGGGCCCAAGGTCTAGGTAAAAGTTAGACTGTGGAGTAATTACAGTAATTTTAAGGGCAGAAATGTGGGAAAACAAGATTGAAAGGTGAGCCGACAAGAGTGGATCAAAATCAGCAGCTATCTTCAACTATCAGATTGGCAAATATTAAGAAGAAGGATGACACCCAAATTTGGCAGGATGTGAGGAAACAGGCACTATCATCTACTGCTGATGGGAGGAAAAAAAATGGAGTGATACTGCTGTAGGGTAGCTGGCAATCTCTACCAAGATAGTAAATGTGCATCCCCTGTAACCCACCAATTCTAGGTCCAGGAAAGATGAGAGCCAGAAATTGTTATAAGACAATGGGGAAGCTTGGATGAATTTGATGACATGAGCCTACACTCAGCTGGATTTGTACCCTATCTACTGTGTATGCTAATAAGGGTGGGACGACCCTGCTCCTAACCCCATATAAATGGCATAATTGAGACAGCCCATAACTTTTCCTGATTGGTCATGCCTTTCTCAAATGAAAGCAGGACATTAGAGCAGACATAGCAAATACGGCATAAACCAATTATCATGAGTTGATGACTGTACTCTTTCCCATTGGATTTGGACACTCCCTCAGGATCATTCTCAGCACCCTACACTGTCCTTCCTAATCAAGATAAAACCTTTATTCCATTTTTTATTTATAGCTGCGTGGTCCATCCCTGTCCATTGCCCTGATCCCTGGACAATCCTGTGGGATTCTGCAAGTCAAATGGCACTATATTTGTGAGAATATTTGTTATCTTTTTTTTCTTTCTAACCAGTCAAGTGGGCTTGATGCTGCTGATCAAGTTTTCAAGACATTATTCAATTCCCCCTTCCCTGAAAGGGAGGCCCTGTAAGGAAGACCACACAGGCTGATACAGGTAGGGTCATGGAAGCCAGGGAAGTGAGTCTAGGAGCATTTCTTACCTGCAGCCTGACTTACAATGCTGCTAAGTCAGGCTTGTTTCTGTGTGTCTAACTTTTCCAAAAGTCAGAGGAAAGTTATTGTGGTCACATCAATCACACTATGATATGTTGACCTAATAAAATTTAACTTCAAAATGCCACATGTTTTCATACCTAGAAACTCTGTTCCTCTGTATCATTTAATCTACTCTCCATTACTTCTAATGCATGTTTAATTTCATTTATTGTATTCTTCAGCTCTGTTTGCTTCTTCTTTATATTTTCTAACTCTTTGTTGAAATACTCGCTCTGTTCATCCATTCTTCTCCCAAGTTCAGTGAGCATCTTTATGATCATTACCTTGAACTCTTTATTGGGTAGATTGCTTATCTCCATGTCATTTAGGTCTTCTTCTTTGAGGTCATATCTTTTTCCTTTGTTTGGAATATATTCCTCTGTCTCCTCATTGTGCCCAATTCTATGTGTTTATTTCTATGTATTAGGTAATTTGGTTATGTTTCCCAGTCTTGGAGAATTGACCTTATGTAGGAGATGTTGTATGGGGCCCAGAAGCATGCTACCCTCTGGTGACCTGAGATATATGCTCTAGGGATGTCTCTTATGTGGGGTGCATGAGCCCTTCTGTTGTGGCAGGGCTTAATACCTGGAGACAAATGAAAATGGAAACAGACAATCCAAAATTTATGGGATACAGCAAAAGCATTTCTAAGAGGAAGGTTTATAGCGATACAAGCCTACCTCAGGGAACAAGATAAACCTCAAATAGCAACCTAATCTTACAGCTTAAGGAATTAGGAAAAGAAGAACAAACAAAACACAAAGTTAGTAGAAGAAAAGAAATAATAAAGTGGAAATAAATGAAATAGAGACTGAAAAACAATAGAAAACATCAATGAAACTAAGAGCTGCTTCTTTGGAAAAAAAAAAAGATAAACCTTTAGCCAGACTCATCAAGAAAAAAGAGAGTGTCCAAATAAATAAAATCAGAAATGAGAGCAAAGACTGTTGCCATGTCCTGTCCACTGTCTGCTGCAGATGGTGGTGTTTTGCTCCAGGACATTGCTTCAGATGTGTAAGCTCCCCCATCCATTAAACCACTGATGTCTCTGAAAAAAAAAAAAAAGAAAAAGAAAGAAATGAAAGAGAAGTTACAACTGACACCATAGAAATACAAAATATAATAAGAGATGACTATGAAACATTATATGCCAATAAAATGGACAAACTAGAAGAAATGGATAAATTCTTATAAATGTACAAGCTCCCAAGACTGAATCTGGAAGAAATAGAAAATATGAATAGACACATTACCAGTAATTAAACTGAATCAATAATTTAAAAATCTCCAAGCGGGCTTCCCTGGTGGTGCAGTAGTTAAGAATCTGCCTGCCAATGCAGGGAACATGGGTTCGAGCCCTGGTCCGGGAAGATCTCACATGCCGTGGATCAACTAAGCTTGTGCACCACAACTACTGAGCCTGCGCTCTAGAGCCCACGAGCCACAACTACTGAGTCTGCATGCCACAACTACTGAAGCCTGTGTGCCTAGAGTCCATGCTCTGCAACAAGAGAAGCCACTGCAATGAGAAGCCTGCACCCTGCAATGAAGAGTAGCCCCCACTCGCTGCAATTAGAGAAAGCCCACACACAGCAACAAAGACCTAACACAGCCTTAATTAATTAATTAATTAATTAATTAATTAATTAAATTTTAAAATCTCCAAGCAAACAAAAGTCCAGGACCAGATGACCTCATGGGTGAATTCTACAAAACATTCAAAGAAGAATTAACCCCTATGCTTCTCAAATTATTTCAGAAAATTGTAGAGGAAGGAATGCTTCTGAACTCATTCTATGAGGCCAGCACCACCCTGATACCAAGACCAGAAAAAACAGCACAAAAAGAAAATTACAAACCAATATCACTGATGAACATAGATACAAAAATCCTCAACAAAATAATGGCAAACTGAATTCAACAATACGTTAAAAGGTTCATACACCATGATCAAGTGGGATTTATCCCAGGGATGCAAGGATGGTTTAATATCCACGAATCAATCATTGTGATACATCACATTAACAAACTGAAGAATAAAAATTAAACAATCATCTCAATAAATGCAGAAAAGTCTTTTGACAAAAGTCAACCTTTATTTATTATAAAAACTCTCAACAAAGTGGGTATGGGGGAACATATCTGAACAAAATAAAGGCCATATATGACAAATCCACAGCCAACATCATGTTCAATGATGAAAAGTTGAAAGCGTTTCCTCTAAGATCAGGAATAAGACAAAGATACCCACTAGCACTACTTTTATTGAATATAATATCGGAAGTCCTAGCCACAGCAATCAGACAAGAAAAAGAAATAAAAGGAATTCAAATTGGAAAGGAAGAAGTAAAACTGCCACTGTCTGCAGATGACATGGTACTATATATAGAAAATTCTAAAGGTGCTACCAGAAAACTACTAGATATCATCAATGAATTTAGTAAAGTTGCAGGATACAAAATTAATATGCAGAAATCTATTGCATTTCTATACACTATCAACAAACTATCAGAAAGAGAAATTGAGAAAACAATTCTATTTATAATTGCATCAAAAAGAATAAAATACCTAGGAATAAATCTAACCAAATAGGTAAAAGGCTTGTACTCTGAAAACTATAAGGCATTGATGACTTTCTTCAGTTGAAAATGACACAAACAAATGGAAAGATATACCAAGCTCATGGATTAGAATAATTAATATTGTTAAAATGACCATACTATCTAAAGCAATCTACAGATTCAACTCAATCCCTATCAAAATAACAAAGGTATTTTTCACAGAACTAGAACAAGTAATTCTAAAAGACCCCACATAGCCAAAGCAGTCTTGAGAAAGAAGAACAAAGCTGGAGGTATTATGCTCCCTGATTTCAAACTATACTACAAAGCTATGGGAATCAAAACAGTACGATACCAGCACAAAAACAGACACATAGATCAATGGAACAGAATAGAGAGCTTAGAAATAAATACACACTTATGTAATCAATTAATCTATGACAAAAGAAGCAAGAATAGGGACTTCCCTGGCAGTACAGCAGTTAAGACTCCATGCTTCCACTGCAGAGAATGTTGGTTTGATCCCTGGTTGAGCCCATGCCACATGGTGCAGCCCCCCCCAAAAAAAGAAGCAAGAATATAAAATAGGGAAAAGAGAGTCTCTTCACTAAATGGTGTTTTTTCAAAAAATGGGAAAACTGGACATCTACGTGCAAAAGAATCAAACTGGACTACTTTCTCACACTATATACACAATACCTCAAAATGGATTAAAGACTTCAATGTAAGACCTGAAACCATAAAACTTTTAGAAGAAAGTATAGACAGTATGCTCTTTGACATCAGTCTTAGCAACATTATTTTGGATGTCTCCTCACTGAAGGGAAATAAAAGCAAAATTAAACAAATGGGACTACATCACACTAAAAAACTTTTGCACAGTGAAGGAAGCTTTCAACAAAGTGAAAAGGCAACCTATTGAATGAGAGAAGATATTTGCAAATGATATATTTAATAAGGGGCTAATACCCCAAATATACAAAGAACTCATACAACTCAACCTCAAAAAAACAAACAACCCAATTTAAAAATGGACAGAGGACCTGAATAGACATTTTTCTAAAGATGACATACAGATGGCCAACAGGCACATGAAAAGATGCTCAACGTCACTAATCATCAGGAAAATGCAAATAAAAACCAGAATGAGGGCTTCCCTGGTGGCGCAGTGGTTGCGAGTCCGCCTGCCGATGCAGGGGACGTGGGTTTGTGCCCCGGTCTGGGAAGATCCCACATGCCGCGGAGCGGCTGGGCCCGTGAGCCATGGCCGCTGAGCCTGTGCGTCCGGAGCCTGTGCTCCGCAATGGGAGAGGCCACAACAGTGAGAGGCCCCCATAACGCAAAAAAAAAAAAAAAACCAGAATGAGATACCATCTCACACTTGTCAGAATGGCTATCATCCAAAAGACAACAAATAACAAGTGTTGGCAAGGATGTGGGGGATGCTTATGCACTGTTGGTGGGAGTGTAAATTGGTGCAGCCACTATGGAAAATAGTATGGAGGTTCCTCAAAAACTTCAAAATAGAACCGCCATATGATCCAGCAATTTCACTTTTGTGTATTTACCCAAAGAAAACAAAAACACTAATTTGAGAAGATATATGTACACCAAAATTCATTGCAGCATTATTTACAAAGCCAAGATATGAAAGCAACTTAAGTGTCTATCAATAGATGAATGGATAAAGAAGATATGGTGTATATATACAATGAAATATCACTCAGTCATGAAAAAAATAAATCTTGCTATTTATGACAACATCGGTGGACCTAGAGGATATTACACTAGGTGAAATAAGTCATACAGAGAAAGAGAAATACCATATGATCTCCTTTATTTCTGGAATCTAAAAAACTTCTGTTTTTTAGAACAAACAATACAAACTGAAACAGACTCATAGATACAGAAAACGTATGGGTGGTTGCTGGGGGTGGGAGGGTGACATAGGTGAAGGGGGTTAAGAAATACAAACCTCCAGTTATCAACTAAATAATCCACTGGATGTAATATACAGCATAAAGAATATGGTCAATGACATTGTAATAACTTTATGTGGGGACCAATGGTTACTAGAATTATCGTGGTGATCTTTTCGTAATGTATACAAATGTCAAGTCACTATACAGTACACCTGAAACTAACATAATATTGTACATCAACTATATTTCAATTTAAAAAATCTTACTACAAAGCTGAAGTAATCAAGGCTGTGTGGTACTGGCATAAGGACAGACATATATATCAATGGAATAGAATTTAAAGCCCAGAAATAAACTCTCACATTTAGAGTCAATTGATTTTCAACAAGAGTGCCAAAGCAGTTCAATGGGGAATAGAAAAATCTTTTCAACAAATGGTGTTGGGACAACTGGATATTCACATACAAAAGAATCAGTCTAGACCCCTATCTCACACCATATACAAAACATAACTCAAAATTATCAAAGACTGAAATATTAGAGCCTAAACTATAAAGCTCTTAGAAGAAAAGATAGGTGTAAATCTTCATGATCTTGAATTAGAAATGACACTAAAAACACAGGTACAAAAAAAGTGAGAAAAATTAGACTTTATCAAAATTTGAAACTTTTGTACCTCAAAGGACATGATCAAGAAAGTAAGAAGACAATGACACAATGGGAGAAAATTTTTGCAAACAATATATTTGGTAAATGACTTGTGTCTAGAATATATAAAGAGATCCTACAAACCCAATAATAATATGATAAATAACCCAATTTTTTAAATGGGCAAAGAACCTGAATAGACATTTCTCCAAAGAAGATATATAAATGGTCAATAAGCACATGAAAAGATGCTCAACATCGTTAGTCATAAGGGAAATGCAAATCAACATATATGTTCACCTGATTGATGACAAAGGCAACACCTGCAGTAGTACAGTGGGGAAAAGGGGAAAAGATGTTCTTTTCTAAGGCAATTGAATAGCCAAAGGGACAAAATAAATCTTGACTCCCTACCTCACATTCATGAAAATCAATTCTAGGTAAGTTATAGGTCTAAATGTGAAAGGTTAAAAAACTAATCTTTTAGGATAAAACTTGAGGTTGGCAAATGTTTTTCACCATGACACACAATAACGAGTTATAAAGGAAAAAAATGTTACATTGGACTACGTTCATATCAAAGACTTCTGTTCATCAAAAGACACCATTAAAAGTGTGAAAGGGCAAAGCACAGAGTGGGAGAAGGTATTTACAATAAAGGACTCACATGGCAGGCTGGGATGCACAATTCAGATGCCTCTTCAAGAGAGGACTCACTGCAGACCTGTGAGGAGTGTGGTTAACTCACAACCTCCTGCTGTTAGCTCCTTCAGGTCCACATCAGCTTTTGAGCCCAGGTCATGTTCTTGTGGTGGCTCATGACCAATGATTGAGAAAGGCACTGATAACCAACCATGTTCTTTGCAGGGTGTTCCTCAACCAAAGATAAACAAGGCATTCGTACAAGGTCCTAGCTGTTTCCACCTCACCATGGGACTCCTCTAATGGGCAGCCTTTGCTCCAGAGCTCCCTGTTGGGCTGTCAGAGGGCCTCAGGTCTACACTGTAGTCTGATGGCCCCCTCCCAATCCTGCTTTCTCTCCTTTTCTTTCATTGGTGCTCCTCTACCATAAACTTTTCATACTACTTACTCCACCTCAGTCTCTGCTTCCCAGAGAACTCAAATCAGTTCAACTTATATCCAGAATACATTCAAAGAACCACTTCACATCAATAAATAAAATGGCAGACAACCCAATAGAAAAGCAGGCAACATATATGAATAGGCACTTCATAAAAGAGAATATCCTAATGTCCAATAAATAAATGAAAATGTTCTTATATTAGTTTCCTGAGATTGCTATAACAAATTCCCATAACCTTGGTGGTTTAAAACTACAGACATTTATTTTCTTACAATTCTGGGGGCTAAAAGTCTGAAATCAAGATACTGGCAAGGTCACACTCCTTCTGGAAGCTCTGAGGGAAACTCCATCCCTTGCCTTTTCTGGTCTCTGGTGGTTGCTGGCATTCCTTGGCTTGAGGCTGCATCATTCCAATCTCTACCTCCGTCTTCCCTCCGCCTCCTCCTCTGTGCCTCTCTCTTATGAAGACACCTGTTATAGCATTTAGGGACCACTAGATAATCCAAGATAATCTCTTTATCTCATCCTTAATTTAATCACATCTGCAAAAACTTTACTATATATATAAGATAATATTCACAGCTTCCAGGAATTAGGACCTGATGTCTTTTGAGGGCAGGGCACCATTCAGCCCACTCAATCTTGTATCATTAGTTGTCAGGGAAATGCAAATTAAGATCACAACGTGCTGTTACTTTACAACTACCAGAGTAGCTAAAATGAAAAAGGTGACATCAAGTGTTGGCAGAAATGTGGAGCAACCAGAACTCTCATACATTGCTCATGTAATAAATTGATACAACTATGCCACATAACTGAGTGGCAGTACTAAAAGCTAAGCATAGGCATACCCTAAGACCCCAAAATTCTAGTCCAAAGTATGTGGCAATTTTAAAACACAGCTGCAAATTCTTTGACACTCCTTTTATCAAAAAACAGATGTCTATATCCACTGCCTTTGAATCATGGAGAGTTTATGACTGTTTTGACCAATAAAGTGTGGTGTTGGTGACACTGTGTGACTTTTAAAAAATATATTTATTTATTTATTTATTTATTTTGGCTGCACCAGATCTTAGTTGCGGCAAGTGGGATTTTTGTTGTGGCATGTGGGATCTTTAGTTATGTCACTTGGACTCCTTAGTTGCAGCATGCATGTGGGATCTAGTTCCCCAACCAGGGATCGAACCCGGGGCCCCTGCATTGGGAGCGCAGTGTTACCCACTGGACCACCAGGGAAGTCCCAACACTGTGTGACTTTTGAAACCAGATCATAAAAGGTCTTACAGCTTCCATTTCGATTGCTAGAATACTTTCTCTTAGAGCTCCCAGTCTCCAGGTAAGAAGTCTGACTACATGAGGCCCTCATGCTGTAAGGAAGCCTCAGCCACACGGAGAGACTGTGGACAAGTACCCTGAAGTCTACTTCCAGTTTAGCCCAGTCTTTGAGTTATCCCAGCCCGGACACCAGATCAGTGAGTGAAGAAGTCTCCACAAGATTCCAGCCCTTGGCCATTGAATCACCCCCAGCCACTTGTGTTTTCCTAGCTGAGGCCCCAGACAAGGTAGAGCAGAGTATAAATTGTACCTTCTGTATCTTATCCAAATTCCTTACCCACAGAATCAATGAGTATACTAAAATGAGACTGTCATGCAGCCATAGGTAACTGAGACAATACCTAACAGAAATATGTATATAAATTCACCGAAATATAAATACAAGGATATTCATAGCAGCACTATTTGTACTAGCTCCAAACTGGTGACTACCTCAAAATGCCTATCAGTAGTGGAATAGATTAATAATCTGTGGTATATTCACACAGTGCAATATTACACAACAATAAGAATAAACAAATTATGGTCACACAAAATAATATAGATGATACCCACAAACATTTAGGGCTTTGAACAGCAGAATCCAGACACAAAAAACATATATTGATTATTCCATTTATACATAATTTTTATAAATTTAAAAATAGGCAAAACAAAGCAAATCTATGATGTTAGAAGTCAGGATAGTGGTTACCCTTGAGGGAAGTAATAGCTAGAAGGTTTATACTCTGGGTAATGTTCTGTTTCTTGAGCTGAGTATCAGTCACATAGGGGTGATCATTTTGTGAAAATTTGTCAAGATGTATACTGTAAATTGCACACTTTTATGTAAATATGTTACATTTCAATAAAAATGAAAAGAAAGAAATTTGTGCCTTGGAAGCAATGAAATAGAGTATTTCAAAGGGAGAAGGATGGACAGCACAGAGACAGTAACTGAAAGATGATGGTCTTGAGGATTAAAAGAAACAATCTTGGTTCCAAGTGAAAGCAAAAAAGCCTGGAAGCCTACTAAGTTTTCAATGGAACTTTACTGCCAAAAAAATCCCAAGACTGGCCTGATATAACCTGTGAGAGTTAATTTAACCCACTCCAAAGTACACTCTAAACCCCAAGTCTGTACCAGCAGAAGCAGACTGAAGGCAATGAGGCTCCGAGAAGCAGACCTTCCAGTGCCCACACAGATGTGGTCATGGAGGATGAGAGACAGGGAAGAAACTGAGAAGGCAAAGCCACAGCCACAAAGGACCTTTATGTCCTATAGCGTCTCTCCCTTCCTTGTACCATCCAACTGACTGGTACGTAGGTGTGAGGGCTGGCGCTCCAGAAGCCACCTTGGACCTTGAGAAAGGAAACCATAGGCTATAAAGCAGTGGGGTGATGAGATAAAAGACCCAGAGAACTTGGCAGTGAACAAGGCAGCGGACCCTACTGCCAGGGCTGGAGGTCTCCGCTATGCTACTCAGCTGCACTTGGTGATCGCTACAGACCAGTGACTGCTGCATGCTGCCCATTCCGCCCTTTTTTGAATGAGAGTTTTAACCACTAAAACCTATTCTCAATCATTGTTCAGCAGATGGGTTGTCATTTAGTTTATAGGTCACTGGAACATAAAGAGTCACATCTGAGCCTGAAAAGAAGGACTTTGAGCTAGATGTCAGAGGGTGAGACTTCTGAGGTTTCTCTTTTGGAAGATGAGTGTGTTCTAGATGTGGGAAGGGAGTATAAAATGGATGTTTCACAGCCAAAGACAGACTGTGATAGAGATTTGCTGCTTGCCTATGCCAGGAGCCACTGTCCTCCTTTTCCTTATGTCAGAACCACACATTTAAATGGGAAGGTAGGCAGGGGCTGCGAGGATGGCGGAGGAGGGGGCTGTGGCTACGATGGGGGTGCGGAATGGGTGGAAGAGGCGTCTGTGAGGGCGGTGAGGTCTCAGAGGAACATCGTGGGGATCCACGACTATCATCTGTTCTACAAGATGAATAACAGCCACCCTCTTTGCCGCTTTACTGAAGTGGGGGAAATTGATCATGTGAACATTTGTCTGAACATGTTTGTGCCTTGTTGATTGGGGAAGAATATGGCTATGTCACACTTGTTGTGGAAAAGAAACGTTTTCTTGCCCACAGGGTAATTTGAGCAGTCAGGTGCCAATATTTTGGAGCATTACTATATGGTGGAATGTGACAATCTCAGCCTGAAGTCAAAATCCCTCTCCAGGACACCACTGAAGAAGCATTCTCAATGCTACTTACATACATCTATTCAATACACTGGGCAGGCGAGGCTGACAGATACGAAGGAGGAGGTGGGCTTCCCTGGTGGCGCAGTGGTTGAGAGTCCGCCTGCCGATACAGGGGACGCGGGTTCATGCCCCGGTCTGGGAAGATCCCACATGCCGCGGAGCGGCTGGGCCCGTGAGCCATGGCCGCTGAGCCTGCGCGTCCGGAGCCTGTGCTCCGCAACCAGAGAGGCCACAACAGTGAGAGGCCTGTGTACCGCAAAAAAAAAAAAAAAAAGGAGGAGGCGCTGCTGGACTTTTTGAGCCTGGCTATAATATGGATTTCCAGAGCTGGAGGACTCTACCTCTGAGTACCTCTGCACCATACTTAACATGCAGAATGTCTGTATGACTTTTGATGTTGCCAGTCTCTACTCACTTCCCAAGTTAACTTGCATGTGCAGCATGTTTATGGACAGAAATGCTCAGGAGGTGTTCTCAAGCCAAGGCTTCCTCTCCCTTTCTAAAAGAGCACTTTTAAACGTCGGACTAAAAGATTCATTTGCAGCTCCCGAAAAAGATGTTTTCCTAGACTTGCTAAACTTGTGTAAGTATAATTCAAAGGAGAATCATGCTGAAATCATGCAGGTTGTGTGTTTACTTTTGATGAGCCTCACTGAAGTTCTGAATGATGTGAGGCCTTTGGGACTGTTGTCCCCTGATGCCATTCTGGATGCTATTAAAGTTCAATCAGAGAGCCGGGACATGGACCTCAATTACAGAGGCATGCTCATACCAGAAGAAAACATTGCAACTATGAAGTATGGAGCCCAGGTGGTAAAAGGGCAGATGAAGTCTGCCTTATCAGATGGCGACACTCAAAATTATGATTTGGATCATGGATTTTCTAGGCATCTGATTGATGATGACTGCCGTTCTGGCATTGAGATTAAGCTGTGTCAGCCGTCCATTAGCAATCATATTTGGTTACTCCTGTTGGACCAACATAGCCGGTCTCATTCATATTCCATTGAAGTGTCAATGGATGAACTTGATTGGATCAGGGTGATTGATCATTCACAATATCTGGGTCGTTCTTGGCAAAAGTTATATCTTCCAGCCCATGTCAGCAGGTATATTCAAATAGTTGGGACTCATAACACAGTGAATAAGATTTTTCACATTGCGGCTCTTGAACATATGTCTACAAACAAAACCTTCACTCTGGACGAGGGGCTAATAGGGCCCATGGAGAACATTGCAACAATTGCTGATTGTGCCAGTGTGATTGAAGGGGTCAGTCGGAGCCAAAATACCTTGCTGAACGAGGACACCAAGAACTATGATTGGGATTCTGGCTATACATGTCATCAGCTGGGAAGTGGTACAATCGGGGCTCAACTGTCACAGCCATACATGATCGGGTCACTGTGGTTATTACTGTAGGACTGTGAAGATCAGAGCTACAGCTATTATGTTGAGGCTTCCACCAACCAGCAGCAGTGGACCATGGTAGCCGAAAGAGCTAAAGTCACCTGCAAGTCCTGGCAAATCAGTAACTTTTGAAAGACAGCCGGCCTCCTTCATCCGAATCGTTGGAACACACAACACTGCAAACAAGGCGTTCCACTACGTCCACTTTGAGTGTCCTGAGCAGCAGAGCAGCCAGAAGGAGGAAAACAGTGAGGAATTGGGGACAGGGGACATCAGCCTGGCCAGTCAGCAGCTCGCCCTGCACGTCCTGTAGGCCCCCAGTGGCAACTCACTGCCTTCCAGCCCAGGCTCCAACTCGTACTCAGCCATCCGGCAGCACCGATAAAGGCGGTGCACGTGTGGAGTGACTCGGGTGGGCCCAGATGGCACAGGAACCGTGTCCTCCCCGAGCCGGGATCCCTGTGGACTACCCCCCATCCCTCCCTGGGAGGAGCAGACCTGGCTGCAGAAACGGACACAGAGCAGGTTTCCTCCCAAGGACACAGAAGGGCTGCTTTGTTCTCCTCGATTTGTTCAAATCAGGCTAGTCTCCTGGGGGAGAAAGTGGGTCTTCAATCTTCATCAAGTCCCCCATTAACACCCTACCTCTCTAATCTAACCCCACAAAGGGCACGGAAAGAAGTAGTAGACAGGCCCGAGTCGGAATATAAAAATGGCATATGAACACGGGAATGGAAGAGAATATATTAAGCCTTCATTACTTGGAGGCACCCTTTAGGAAATGGGTTTCCATAGAGTGTTTACTTTTATGGAGCACATTGCCCTGAGAACTAAATGATTTTTTATTTCTTAAAGTTTTTCTCCATTTGCTGAATCATAGGTGTTCCAGAACTTTTTGAAAGGCTCCAACAGCAAATCGCTTGTTTTAATCCCTTTTGATGCTGTAATTTTCCTTCCTTAGTTCTGAACGGTTGAGCGTGGGGTAGTGCCGAGAAATATGGTGCGCATCTCCTAAATGAGGCACAGATGCAGCTAATCACGGCACCTGGTCTGGCCAGGAAAATCCTTGGAGGAAGTTCAACAAAATACACAATAAGCAAAACAATCTGTGGACACTGGAGTTAATAACCACTTGAACTGCCAAGTTATGAACCTGTCATTCCTGAAATGTATCCAGCCTTTAAATTTGGGAGGTTGACAAGGAAATAGTGATTATTCCACCAGCTAATTTAATGTTCGGAAGTACATATAGATGAATGTATACCAACTTCTGGTTGGGCTGGACCTGTCCTTGATTTGCCACAGGTTAGTGGAGCCCTGTGGAGTCAGCCGTCCTGCCAGCCGGTGTCAGGAACACAAAAGTGGGCCTTTCCCACATGCACGGTGGTGATCAGTGGTTGCTGTTTTCTCCCCAGACCATAATACTCAGCCAGGGATTGGGAAAAAAAAAAATCAGTTCTAAGAAGCTTACCTCTTAATCCTCACTGAAACGATCTCATCTGACAGTTGTCACTTGATCTGGCTCTGTGTGTCTGAGTAATTTCCAACCCAGTGCTAACCGCCTTGTGTAACTTGATGAGACTGTGTCCGGTTTTTGCTAATTCCCAGAGTCCTCCCCTTGGCTGGCTGTCGTGATCAGGTCCTCTGCACACACTGCTTGGAGGAGGGGTGGGGCCGACTGGGGGTCCTTTCTGTCTTAAAGACACATTCATCTTGGGTGTACAAAGAGCCAGTGGGTCAGCTGTTTCCTCCTAGTGTGATGTAGCTGTGAGTGATTTATCAGTATTGGAAGAGTAGGGTATCTTCAAACTGCATGATTAAACAGGAAGGTTGTCTTTCTGTTAGTCAAACAAACAAACAAGCAAAAAAGCAAATAAATAAATTAATGGGAAGGTAATTCAACCTACTAAAGTTCTATAATTCCCAGCCTCACTTATAGCTAGGTGTGGTCATGTGACTAAATTCAAGAATGACAAACTGAATTGGGAATGACTTCTCAATACACAAACAGAGGCCAATAAACAGTTCAATGATATCTTCAAAATATGAAGAGAAAATAACTATCAGTGTAGAATTTTATATCTGGGGAAATTCTCATTTGAAAACAAGAGCAAAATAAAGACATTTCAGACAGGCCTTACACCCACAGACCCTTGACTGATAGAACTTCAGAAGATATACTTCAGGAAAAATAAAAATGACCTCAGAAGAACAATCAAAGGTGTTAGGAATGAAAAATGAGCAATAAAAATTATAACCATATGGAGAAATATAAATAAACACTCGACCATATAAAACCATCATCATTGTCATCTCTAATTTGTGTGGCTAAAAAGAACTAAAATTCTGGACAGCAATAGCATATAATTTGGGAGAAAGTAGTTTGAGTTAAAGCATTCTAAGGCCTTTGTATTTGGGGAAGGAAGGTAAAGATAGTAACTGTACAGATGCTATCAATGCCCTGCCTGTATAGCCTTGGGCTTTACCATTTCTGGACTCTAGCTTAACTTATAACTGGAAACGTTTGAAACTTTTCCTGAGGGCTTCTTCTGGCCATTACAGCTCCCCTGTACATGGGCAGGACAAGCTGGAAGTGCTGAGGAATTAATATCTCCAAAAGAAGCCCTCAACTAGGAACTGATGAGAGTTAGCTGATAAATACTCCAGTTCCTGCATTCCTTGGCACACATTCTACACTGTCTCCTTGAGCTTCCTATTGGGATTTAGCTCTAGTTGGCCACGTTGGTAACATAAATAGAGACTCTTGATTAGTGTCCTTCCCTTCCCTGTCTCATCTCCCTTTTCCCTTATCAGTGTTTACTCAAGCCATCTCCCCAATAAACTATTTTACTCAAATTCTTACCTCAAGTTCTGCTTCTGAGGCAACCCAAAGTAGCATGCATACTAACTTTGGACTTTGTTAAATATTTGTGTTAAAATTTCTCAAATAGCCATTTAAAAAATAGTAAGAAAAAAATAGAGAGGAAAAAATCCAATCAGTTAAAGTGAAGCCAAGAAAGGATAGGAAATAAGAAAAAATAAAAGTAACACAAATAGCATAAAAGGAGAAATGAAAATTCATTCAAATATATCTGTAATAAGGACTTCCCTGGCAGTCCAGTGGTTAAGACTCTGCACTTCCACTGCAGGCTGTGCTGGTTCAATCCCTGGTCGGGAACTAAGATCCCACATGCCATGAAAGATGGCCAAAAAAAATTTTTTTATTCTGTAATAAATGTAAATGGGCAAAAATCTCCAGTTGAAAGATAAAGATTAACAGCTTGATTCTTTTTATATTACAGCTATATGTTGTCTTTAAGCTCAAGGGTAAAACATAAGAACATTAAAGGTTGAAATTAAAAGCATGGAAAATGATATATCAGGCAAATTCTACTGAAAGAAAGCTGGGGCAGCTAAACTGATAATAGATGAAATAGACTTTAAGGTTTAAAATATTACTAATTATGAAGAGTTACACATATTGATACAAAATTTATTTCACAGGAAGATTTAATAATTCCAGACTTGCAAATATCTACTAACACATCTTCCAAATATAGGGAGCGATTTCCAGTTTCTGCATATAAGGAGCTTGGAAGTCACCACTCCATCCTAACAACAAGTAAAAAGCTGGACAAACTGAAAAATTAACAATTCTTTTCAGAGCTGTGAGAGAAGTAAGGTCACAGGACAAACTTCTGGTCCCCAAGTTGGAGAAACAGATAAGTGGTTAAAGAGAATTACAACATACCAGAGCAGAAGTCTATGCAGGAAGCAGCGTGGGGTAGGGCAAACTTATAATTGATGAATCGCTGCACAAATTTGAGAGTTAAAAATTATGGGGGAGGGGCGAGAGTGTGCTTTGTGAGTTTTACCTCTAGGAGCTCCACCCGGTTCTCACAGTAAATATCAAGAAAAAAAATCCCCTTGTGCTCTGAGCAGGGTGTGGGATGGGGGAGGAACTACTTTTAAATATACAAGAGCATTCTGTGCTTCTTAACAAGGTTTGCCCTTAGAAGAAACTAGTTAAAAAGCCTAACCTGCTGGGTTTTATCAGAAATCAAACTGACCTGGAGGAAGGGAAATACCCAGTTCCAGCCCACTCTACTCTTCCTGTCCCACTTCAGGGGCAGAAAAAAACTGAAAACACTGTGAAGTTTGTAGTCCAGAGACGTAGGCTCACCAAAAGACTGAGATCTAATCATAGGACTATATAGAATGCTTCCCCTTTCCTTATACTTGCCAGCACATCACTAAAGTCCTGTTTACAACTGATCCATTTACCCACTACATCATGCCCAGCTATCAAGAAAAAATTACAAGGAGGGCTCCCTGGTGGCACAGTGGTTGAGAATCTGCCTGCCAATGCAGGGGACACGGGTTCGAGCCCTGG
Organism: Hyperoodon ampullatus; assembly: GCF_949752795.1. Lineage (NCBI taxonomy): Eukaryota > Metazoa > Chordata > Mammalia > Artiodactyla > Ziphiidae > Hyperoodon > Hyperoodon ampullatus. The sequence continues at coordinate 10,142,050 of NC_136928.1, forward strand.
TCTGGGAAGATCTCACATGCCACGGAGCAACTAGGCCTGTGAGCCACAACTCCTGAGCCTGCGCGTCTGGAGCTTGTGCTCCGCAACAAGAGAGGCCGTGACAGTGAGAGGCCCGCACACCGTGATGAGGAGTGGCCCCTGCTCGCCGCAACCAGAGAAAGCCCTCGCACAGAAACGAAGACCCAACACAGCCAAAAATAAAATTTTTTTAAAAAAAGAAAAAATTACAAGGAAAAAGAAACAGTTTGAAGAGATAGATCAAGCATTCGAACCAGACTTTGGATGTTGGAATTATCAGACAGGGCACTTAAAATAACTATGATTAATATGCTAAGGTCTCTAAGGATAAAATATTCAGCATGCAAGAACAGACGAGCACTGTAAGAAGAGACATGAAAACACATCATTTCAGATCCTTTGGATCTATGCCCACAAATTTGATAACACAGATGTACCAGACCCGTTCCTTGAAAGACACAATATGCTCATTTAAAATCACAAAAGGCAGAAGAAGAAATAGACAATCTAAATAGGCCTATATTTATAAAGAAATTGAATTGATAATTAGTAACCTTCTAAAACAGAAGGCACCAGACCCACAGGGTTCACTGGTGAATTCCACCAGACATTTAAGGAAGAAATTTTTATCAATTCTATACAACCTCTTTCAGAAGATAGAAACAGAGGGAATACTTCCTAACTCATTCTATAAGGCCAGTATCACCCTAATACCAAAGTCAGACAAAAACATTACAAGAAAAGTAAACTATAGACTAATATCTCTCATGAACACAGATGCAAAAATCTTCAACAAAACATTAGCAAATTGAGTCCAACAATGTATAAAAACAATTATACACTACAACCAAGTGAGATTTATCCCAGCTAGGCAAGGCTGGTTCAGCATTTGAAAATCAATTAATGTAACCCATCACATCAACAGGCTAAAGAAGAAAAATCATATCAATAGATGCAGAAAAAGCATTTGACAAAATCCAACTCCCACTCATGATAAAAACTCTGAGTGAACTAGAAATACAGGCAACTTCCTCAACCTGAGAAAAAAATATCATGTCATACTTAATGGTGAGAAATTAGATTCTTTCTCCCTAGAATCAGAAACAAGGTAGGATGTCCTCTTTCACTGCCCTTTTTCAACATCATACTAGAAATTCTAGCTAATGTAATAAGATAATAAAAGGAAATGAAAGGTATACTGTTTGAGAGGAAGAAATAAAACTGTTTTTGTTCAAAGATGACATGATTATCTATGTAGAATATTCAAAAGAATAAAAAAAAACAACCTCCTGGAACTACAGGAGATTATAGCAAGTTTGCAAGATACAAGGTTAATATACAAAAGTTAATTGCTTTCCCATATACTGAAAATGAACAAGTAAAATGTGAAATTAAAAATATAATACCATTTACGTTATCATTTTCCGAAATGAAATACTTAGGTATAAATTTAACAAAATATGTACAAGAACATATGTACAAAGAAAACTACAAAACTCTGTTGAAAAAAATCACAGAAGAACTAAAAAAGAGGTTATTCCATGTTCATGGATAGGAAGACTCAAGATTGTCAAGATGTTTGTCCTTCCCAATTTAGTCTACAGTTTCAGTGCAATCTCAGTCAAAATCCCAGGAAGTTATTTTGTAGATATTGACAAGTTGATTCTAACGTTTTTATGGAAAGGCAAAAGAATAGCCAACATAATATTGAAAGAGAACAAAGTTGGAGAACTGATACTACTCAACTTTGAGTCTTACTATGAAGCTACAATAATCAAGACAATGTTGTATTGGCAAAAGAATAGACAAATAGATCAACGGAACAGAATAGAGAGCCCAAAAATAGACCACATAAATATAGTCAACTGGTCTTTGACAAGGAGCAAAGGCAATACAGTGGAGAAAAAAACAGTCTCTTCATCAAATGGTGCTGGAACAATTGGACATGCACATGTAAAAAAAAAACAAAAATGAATGTAGACATAGTCCTTACACTTTTTACAAAAATTAACTCAAAATTATACCATAGACCTAAATGTTAAATGCAAAACTATGAAACTTCTAGAAAATACCGTAGGAGAAAATCTAGATGACCCTGGATTTGGTGATGACTTTTTAGATATGACAGCAAAGGCATGACACACATGAAAGAAAAAATTGTTAATCTGGACTTCATTAAAATTAAAACTTTCTGCTCTTGGAAAGTCACTGTCAAGAGAATGAAAAGACAACTCACAGACTGAAAGTACCTATTTGCAAAAGACACATCTGATAAGGAACTATTATTCAAAATATACAAAGAGCTCTTAAAACTCAACAGTAAAAAAATAATCTGATTTTAAATGGGTCAGAGAGTACAGCAGAAACTAACACAACATTGTAAAGTAACTATACTCCAATAAAAACTAATTTTTAAAAAATGGGTCAAAGACCTTAACAGACACCTCACCAAAGAAGAAATACAGATGTCAAATAAAAATATGAAAAGATGCTTCACATCATAAGTCATCAGGGAAATGCAAATTAAAACAACAACGAGATACTCCTGGACATATATTAAAATGTTCAAAATCCAGAACACTGACAACACTAAATGCTGGCAAGGTTGTTGGGCAACAGAAACTCTTCATACACTGCTGGTGAGAATTCCAAATAGAGCTGCCACTTTGGAAAAGAGCTAGGTGGTTTCTTACAAAATGTAAACATAGTTTTACCACGGGATCCAGCAATTGTGCTCCTTGGTACTTACCCAAAGGAGTTGAAGATTTACGTTCACACGTGGAGCAACCTTAAGTGTACATTACTAAGTGAAAGAAGCCAGTCTGAAAAGGCTACATACTGTACGATTCCAAAGTTATTACATTCTGGAAAAGGCAAAACTATGGAGCCAGTAAGAAGATCAGTGGCTGGACTTTGCTGGTGGTTAAGAATGTGCCTGCCAATGCAGGGGACATGGGTTTGAGCCCTGGTCCAGGAAGATCCCACATGCTGCAGAGCAACTAAGCCTGTGCACCACAACTACTGAGCCTGAGCGCTAGAGCCCATGAGCCACAACTACTGAGGCCTGCACACCCTACAGTCCATGCTCCGCAACAAGAGAAGCCACCACAGTGAGGAGCCCGCGCACCACAACAAAGAGTAGCCCCCGCTCGCCGCAACTAAAGAAAGCCCATGCACATCAATGAAGACCCAATGCAGCCAATAATTAATTAATTAATTAATTAATAAAAAATCAGTGGTTGCCAGGGATTAGCGTTGATGGATGTATGAACAGGTAGAGCACAGAGGATTTTCAGGACAGTGAAACAATCCTGTATGATACTATAATGGTGGATACATATCATTATACATTTGTCCAAACCCATAGAAAATACAACACCAAGTGTGCACTAATGTAAACTATGGACCTTGAGTGATGATGTGTCAATGTAAATTCATCAGTTGTAACAAATGTACTACCCTGATGGGGGATATTGATAGTGGAGAAGGCTATGCATGTATGGGGACAGTGGGTAGACAGGAAATCTCTGTACCTTCTGCTCAATTTAGCTGTGAACTTAAAACTGCTCTAAAAAAGTTGTTGCTTTTAAAAAATAGCAAACAAAAATTAGAATAACAAGGAGAAATTGACTTCTCTGTCATCATAATAGGAGATTTTAATACACCTCTTTGTAATTTACAGACTAGATAAAAATACCAAATAAAAATCAGTAGGAATATTGATGATCTGCACAACGCAAAAATGCTTGACTTACATAGAACTCTGCACTAATCAATTTAGGAAAACGTTTTTTTCAAGCACCCAAGATATGTTTTACAAAACTTGACCACACACTAGTACATAAAGCAAGTCTAAATAAAGTTCAAAGAACTGAACACACTTATCACATACAGATTCATACAGATCTCATTCTCTTAAAAAAACAATGAATTTAGTCAGTAGCAACAAAAAAATCTATAGATTTGTAAATTAAAACATATCATCTAAATAACTCATGCCATGGGTCAAAGAAAAACTGATCGTCTGTGGTTCCAAACTTTTACAAGGTGAAACTGCTAGGGAAAAACCTCTGATGGTAGAATGACTGGAGAACCTTTCAGAAAATGCTGACTTTGAAGCCACTTTTACTTCTTTTTTTTTTTTTTTTTTTTTTTTGCGGTACGCGGGCCTCCCACCGTTGCGGCCTCTCCCGTTGCGGCCTCTCCCGTTGCGGAGCACAGGCTCCGGACGCTCAGGCTCAGCGGCCATGGCTCACAGGCCTATCCACTCCGCGGCATGTGGGATCTTCCCAGACCGGGGCACGAACCCCTGTCCCCTGCATCGGCAGGCGGACTCACAACCACTGCGCCACCAGGGAAGCCCCCACTTTTACTTCTTCAGCTTTCTCTGGGTAAAGAGGACCTCTCTTAACTAATGCTCATCTGTCAATCATGATTGGCCTTGCTTAGGTCATGTGTCCATAATTGAACCAATCACTATAGATAGAGAGATGGGGTTCTCTGATTGACCAGCCTGGGCTAGGTTCCGTCTTTGTGGAGATGGAAATAGGGGTGGGAGTGTCTTGACTCCTAGACCCTTCAAGATCACGTGGGGTCAGAAAAATGGTCCTTCCTGGGAAGGAAGCTTGACAAACAAAATCCTCCTTCTTCCCATAAATACAGTTCTATAAATACCCCTCTATAAACAAACACTAAAAACCAAGATCATGTTTAGTTGCCACATTCAGTCTCAAGACCAGAATTTCTGGTTGATGGGCCTTCCTCTCCCATCAGGTTCCAAAGCGGCCTTTCATGGATTTGGCAGCCTATAGCTAAAAGATAAGTTTAACCACCATCACCACCACCTCCAATATATCCAGCACCCAGGGACAAGGAGACAACAGAAACACTGCAATAAGTCTCCCATTTGGTAACAGAGAGAAGGAGAAACCATGCAGAGTGCTCCTAGGATACTCCATGCTCTGCAGGGCAGAAAGAGGGACAGCCCAGGCAATGCAGCCAGTGTCTGGTCCAGCCAAACCAACTGCCCCCTTTCCTACTAATTGCAAGGACCACCTTGTCTAGGGATTTCTAAGGCCACTGCTCAGTAGGGTGTAGGGGAAGACTCCCCATCGGGAGCTATGATTGGCAGCTTTGAAGGGACTATATGGAAGGGAGTGAAATGCTTCAAAGGAAGGGATGCTGGGTAGACAAAGACAAGAAAGGTTCACCATAGAGGGGCAAGAGAAAATGAAGGCCAGATAGTAGGATACGGCTTGGGGAGTGGCTCTGCACAAGTTCCCGAACGTTTCTTATAAGGGACTTCCAATACGACTCTGAGTTTCCTGATGATGAAAGCCGAGAAGGAAACATGATCAGTGATACAAACCAGATGCTAGCCAAGGTCTCCAGGCCCCGGGGAGGTCCAAAGAATGTCCCAAGTTTCCTTCTGTTTCCCTGGAGGCTTCCTTTCTCACAGTTCTTGATCCCACAAGGGGTACCTCTCTTCCACACCACATGGCTCCCAGATGCGAGGCTTACCTTTACTTTGACCTCTACAAAAGATTCACCCAAAGCAGCTAGTGAAGATTTACACAGGAGGACATGGTTGGGAGGATGGGAGGTGATCTTCATATGTCCTTTGGCTCCTATTATAGGTTGAATTTTGCTCCCCCCAAAACTTATATGTTGAAGTCCTAACCCCCAGTCCCTCAGAATGTGGCTGTGTTTAGATATAGGGTCTTTATTTATTTATTTTGGCTGCTCCAGGTCTTAGTTGTGGCATGCGGGAATCTAATTCCCGGACCAGGGATCGAACCAAGGTCCCCTGCATTGGGAGCGTGAAGTCTTAACCACTGGACCGCCAGGGAAGTCCCTAGGGATAAGGTCATTAAAGACGAAGTTAGGGCTTCCCTGGTGGCGCAGTGGTTGAGAGTCTGCCTGCCGATGCAGGGGACATGGGTTCGTGCCCCGGTCCGGGAAGATCCCACATGCCGTGGAGCAGCTGGGCCCCTGAGCCATGGCCGCTGAGCCTGCACGTCCGGAGCCTGTGCTCCGCAATGGGAGAGGCCACGACAGTGAGAGGCCCACGTAACCCACCCCCCCCAAAAAAAGATGCAGTTTAAAATGATGTCATTAGGATGGGCCCTAATCCAAGATGACTGGTGTCCTTATGAGAAGAGGAGATTAGGACACAGACATGTACAGAGGGAAGACACAGGGAGAAGGCAGCCACCCACAGGAAAAGGAAATCAACCCTGCTGACACCTTGATCTCAGACTTCTAGCCTCCAGAACTGTGAAAAAATTAAATTTATTTTGTTTAAGCCACCCAGCCTGCAGTACCTTATTGTAGCAGCCCTAGCAAATTAATATAGCACCTCTGCCACTGGGCTTCACCACACCCACCGTCTCACAGGGACCCCTTCCCACTTCTCACCTGGCTTCCCTGAATTTCCTCTCCTCCTTCTCAGGCGTCAAATTCCTCTCCTTATCTCAGGTAGAGCAGTCTGTGCCTTATCTTGAGTTGCTTGACTTAAGGAAACACGCAGATCTTGGGCTCCTACTCCCATGCCTCGCAGCTTATCAAAATATTTTCCCAAACAAGCACTATTTCCTGCCTAAGAAATAACAGCAATTAAAGATCAAAACAGTTCCCCCTCCTTTTAGCATTGTGCCTGTGATGAAGACAATACCCATGTTAGAGAAGTGTCCTTATGACCCTCATGTAAGGGACACTGAATCACATCCAGAGCGTCCACCACCCATGCCCACAAGAAACCCAATCATCTCAGGGACACAGTGAGGGCCCCGCACCCAAGGGCAATGATCATGGAAGCAAGTAGGATAGTTTGAGGGTAAGTCAGTATCCAAAAAAAGGAGTTCAAGTGCACAGCCTTTGATAATCTGGCTCCATCAAATCTAAAGGAGGTACCCTACATATTCTCCAGGAAATTCTCTGTGAGGGTTGAGATTAGAGCTGGCAGCGGTAATTCAAATCTAAACGCCTCACAAGGCCCCCACACGCCTGCAGTGCAGTTGTAGATTATAGCAGATATGTATAGTTTTAAAATCAACCAAAGAGTAGGTAGGGCAAAATACTATTCTTGTGCTCATTTTACATTTGAGGACCTTGAGGTTCAGCCTGGTTGAGTGAGGTCAAGGTCAGAGTCAAGGTTTGTATCCTGGTTCATTTGATGCCAAGGCCTCTAAACTTCTAAAACTGAGTTCTTGACCATTCTTACTTAGTTTGAAAAGCATTACAAGTTAGTGGTTAAGAGTGGAAACTGTGGGTTCAAATCCTGGCTTTATTATTTAGTAGCTGAGAGATTTTGTGTACGTTACTTAACCATTCTTTGCTTCTTTAACGGTAAAGTAAGGACTGTAATAGTACCTGTCCCACAGGGTTGTTGTGAGTATTAGCTGAGCTTAAATAACGTCTGGCACGTAGTACGTACTCAATGCACTATTATTCTTCTCCAATTAGAGCTTCTAGCATCTGTCTTATCTGCAGCAGTAGATAAGTAATAAGCACCTATCAGGTGCTAAGCTCAGCCCCTGCCTTCAAGCTGCCCTGGTAGAGGGGGTGGGGGGCAGATGCTAAACAGCTGAGGTACCGTTATCCCGTGTGGGTGGCACAGCCAGTTTCTGAGAACAGAATGACAGCATGCCCGTGGGAGGAGAAGGTGCACAGGGCAGCCATGTCTGCTCCGGATGTAGGAGAATGGAGACCGATTTTCTGGGAGAGGCATGGTGAGTGCACACAGGGCGTTATCAGGAGCTGGTGGTGAGCCGTGGGTATTGGCAGGCGTCGGGGGTAGAGTCGTTCTGAGCAGTTTATTGGGGCAGAATAAAGGGCAATTGGGCTGCAGATGTAATGATGGAGATCAGAGATGCTCTTCACCTGGAGGGACGGCTCCGATTGGCATTTTAAATAGTTCTGGCCAGCCTGGGGGTGGTCTGGGGGATAAGGGAGACTGTTAGGCATCTGTCATCTGGAAAGATTCCATTCAGATCTCAACATGCTGAGGCATGTGTTCCATGGAAGCTAGATGGCCTGAGTGTGCCCGTGGTGGAAAGAGGGAAGGTTCCACCCGGGGTGGCCAAGCACAAGCTCTAGGCATGTTCCATCCACTTCAGTTCACCCTGTGAGGGTGTGATGGCCGAAGAAAGAGCCTACGTGCTAAGAGAGGCCCAAGGCCTGAATACGTGAGGGAAGGATCAATCCACGTGGCCCTGAGCTTCAGAGCAACACTCCAGAGGGTTGGATAAAGTATGTGACCTTCTGAGGAAATGATCCACCCGAGAGACGGCTGTGTATTGCTGATGAGACAAGGGGTTTCCTGCAGCAGAATGTGTTCTCCCAAAGTTTCACCAGACCCTGGGCTAGAAGTTAACTGACAAAAGATCTACATAAGGGACTTCCCTGGTGGCGCAGTGGTTAAGAATCTGCCTGCCAATGCAGGGGACATGGGTTCGATCCCTGGTCAGGGAACTAGATCCCACATGTCACGGAGCAACTAAGCCAGTGCGCCACAACTACTGAGCCTGCGCTCTAGAGCCCGAGAGCCGCAACTACTGAGCCTGCGCTCTACAGCCCGAGAGCCGCAACTACGGAGCCTGCGTGCCACAACTACTGAAGCCCGCGTGCCTAGAGCCCATGCTGGGCAACGAGAAGCCACTGCAATGAGAAGCCCCTGCACCGCAACGAAGAGTAGCCCCCACTCGCAGCAACTAGAGGAAGCCCACATGCGGCAACGAAGACCCAACGCAGCCATAAATAAATAAATAAATTTATTTAAAAGAAAAAAATCTACATAAGCCTGGGAGGTGCAGCCACTCCCTCCCCTCAGAGAAATGTTTTTGGACAACTAAGGAAGAGTGAAGAGCTGGAACCATCAGGGCAGCTTTCAGATTCTCAGTGGCCGTGAGAGCAGTAAGATCTCCAAGACCTCCAGCTGTTTGGGAAATAATCAAGTCAAAAGCTGCTGAATCAAAGGGAAGAAGGAAAAGGGGGAGAAGACAGGCGAGGGGAGGGAAAGAAGCGGGCTTCGTCCTCATGGGCAGGGCCCCCCCACCCCGCATCACCTAAGCACACCTGGCCTGCCTGCCACCCGTGCTCCTGAAAGAGCTTTTGCCACCCTTTGATGGCACAGCCTTCCTTCTGCTGGACTTGCCCTGCCCTGATCTGGTGTTTTCTCTCAAGCCAAGTAACCTGACCTAACCTCCAGGGGGCCCCTTCCATGTTGGCCGGGGGCCATACGACACTCCAGCGAACCCCACCCTCTTGTCCCTCAGGCCGTCCCTCTGGACACTGGACACCAGTGACCAGTGATGTGCCTGAAGGTGAGCCTAATGGCACCTATGTTACTTGGTGGCTTAGACCTCAAGAAGTCCCTCTTCAGGGATGGCTGTACAAAAACAGCTTTTGTTGTGAGCATCTTGTGGCAACAGGTCCTTCTGTGTCTTTGGTTTCTTCCCAAAGCACCAAGCAGAGGGCAGGCACGTAGGAATTGTGTCATGCGTGCTGTTTGGAATGCCGTGTATGCCTCAGAGCGCTACCATCTGTTTTGGTGGTGCCCCTACCTCACCTCTAGGGAGAGCCCACCACTTGGTAGTGGGATGAAGCCATTTGGTGGTGGCTGGGCTCTGATGCCAGGGCTGGTTAAGCCCCAGGATGTGTGATGAGGTGCCAAGGAAGGGAGAGAAAGTTTGCTTCTGCTTCCTTCCTTGTTTCCTGTTCTGTTCCCTTCTACTGTCCATGGGCACACACTTCTGTGTGTGCAACGGGGTTGCTTCCGTCCTGATCCACAAACAGCTCTGAGAGTTCCTGGCCACCACATCAGTTCTCCCTCTGGACACAGGCAAGGAACTCCTGGTGTCCATGGCAACAGCACTGCTTTGGATCCCATACAAAAACCCAAGACAGGCTCTCAGAAATGACTGCTGATTCTTGGCTTCGATTTTGTGCCTGGTAATCTGACCCAGATGGACCACCCACTTCTCACCCTGGGACATAGACCGCAGCTCCGACGCCCTGTAAACCCCGTGAGACGTGGAAGAGTGATAATAACAGGCACCTGCTCAGGGCCCTGCTGTTTATGAGGCTCTGTCATCGCAGGGTTTCTCCCATTCCCCACGGCTGTCCTCTGAGAGAGCATTGCCGCCACTTTAAGAGTGAAGAAAGGGGGGCCTCCCTGGTCGCACAGTGGTTGAGAGTCCGCCTGCCGACGCAGGGGACGCGGGTTCGTGCCCCAGTCCGGGAAGATCCCACATGCCGCGGAGCAGCTGGGCCCGTGAGCCATGGCCGCTGAGCCTGCGCATCCGGAGCCTGTGCTCCGCAACGGGAGAGGCCGCAACAGTGAGAGGCCCGCGTACTGCAAAAAAAAAAAAAAAAAAAAAGAGTGAAGAAAGGGGTTTGGAGGGGTGGGATGAATTGGGAGATTGGGATTGATATATATACACTATTTATACTATGTATAAAATAGATAACTAATGAGAACCTACTGTATAGCACAGGGAACTCTACTCAGTGCTCTGTGGTGATCTAAATGGAAGGAAATCCAAAGAAGAGGGGCTATATGTGTATGTGTAGCTGATTCACTTTGCTGTACAGTAGAAACTAACACAACATTGTAAAGCAAGTATACTCCAATAAAAAAATTTTTTAAATAAAATAAAATAACATATTTCCTGGAGGGGAAAAAAAAAAAGAAAGGGGCTTGGAGAGGCCAGGCCTTGTCCAGTACCACACAGAGTGGCCTCTGGGCTCCTGGATCAAGGCTCTTTGCACACAGACTGGACCACTTTGGGGTCAGGAGTGGTGGGAGCATCTGGGCTCTCTCCCCACTCACTCCTTCCCAGGGCCGCGCCTTCTCCTTCCTTCCTGGACAGGGCAACACACGCTTGCCACCCTGTTGGCACAAGACTCACTGGTTCTGAGCTTGAGGCAAAGGAAATTCAAGGCAGCCTCTGTATGAGTGGTCCATCCTCCAGCCTGAGAAGAGGCACGTGAGGCAGAAGCAAAGCCCGAGGTACCCTGGGCACAGGGTCAAGTGGAGGAACAAGGTGGTGGGGCTTGGGTGCCTCGGGGAGTTTAAGTAGCTCCTGTTCTCAAGTGTTTCATCAGCCAGCAAAAGTGCACATGAAAAATAAAAACGTAAAAATAAACCGTTGTTCCACTTGTACACAGTTAAGAGCTTACAAAAGGGCAAGTTCTGGTTTTTCAACATAGTTTCAGGTTACAAGGAGAATTGTGATCCTCATTACTGTCCCCAAGTTAAACTCCAGGGCTCCCTTTGCCCTAGAACAAAGCTCTGGCTTTCAGACTTCCTGGGGCCACCATAATTAATGTCTTCCATGCAAATTGTTTTTCTTTTTGTGTAAATTTGAGGGTTCCTCCTGGCCTGCCCCTCTCCTTAGATTCAACTCACATTGCGTTAGGGGTTTTCACCTACACAGTCTCATGAAATTCTCCCAGGCAACCCATGAGGTTGGTTTCTTCTTTCAGTTTTAGAGGTAAGGAAACTGAGGTGTCGAGTGATTAAGTCATCTGTCCAATGTCACCAGACAGCGCTGGCCAATGTTACACTGACATATGTGGACGTGACATGGGCCCATCCAGGGTCAGAACCTTTCCTGATCCCACTCATAGCATTCTCAACTGTCCTGTTTAGGTTTTTCTTAAAACTTCCCCCTCCCCCAGTCTCAACCACATCTTTCAAGTTATTCAGTTATTCGTGTGTCTGGATTGATCAATCTGGCTCTCCTTCCAAAGGGATGACCTTCCCAATGTCCCTTCTCATCCTCTCAGGACAAGGAGCTTCATCACAGACTCTAAAGGCTCCCCGAGGATCTGTTAAGAATAATCTATTCTCTCTACATGAAACATCCCTCCCTCTGCTCCAGCTACTCCTGCTAGAGTGGATGGAAGCAGCTATAGATTTTGTTTACTCAGTAGTCTTTCTCATCCTCAGTCTTCCGGTAACAGTGTTCTTCTTTTTTTCCCTTTGGGCAACTTCCCTTCCCCTGGACGTAATCCTTGCCTGTCCATCATGGGTCTCCTCCATACCCTGGCAACACAGGAGAGATGCATGACTAAATTTCAGCCAATCAGAGGACCTGATCCCTCTGGCCATTGTGATTCGTTCGAGGATGAGCATGTGACCCAATCCAATGCCTACAATTTTCCCCTCTTCAAGTAATGACACAATGAATATGCTATACTGATAGTGACATCTTTTTTCATTTGTCCAGTCATTCATTTGTCCAGGATAAATGCCTGGTTTGGACTAGCTGAGTCCTATGTACGTGCGATATAAACATGGGCATATTTGGTGAGGTTGCCCTGCAGAAAGTTTGACCCAAATTTACACCATCCCAGCAATATGTGTGAGTCAGCTCTGCACACCCCAGCAGCACCTGGTGTTGTCAGTCTTTCAATGTTTGCCAGTCTGAAAAGCAAAGACAGCTGTTGAAATCTGTTCCATTCCGGGCCTCTTTCTGGATCATGTTCCCGCATGCCTGCCCCTGAAGTTACCTACCCACAACCTTGCTTCTAAATTGCTTGCCTGGTCCTTTGTCCAACTTTATTGGTCTGCTCTGTCCTGGTCTCACTCTACTAGACTGGAAAATGAGTCTTTATCTCCCTTTTCTCTTTGAGCTCCTTGCTGGTGCTAAGAATAGTTTAGAACCCTGTAATTATCTGTTGAATGAAAGAACCAATGGAGTGAATGAAAACCCTTCTATGATCCACCCTTTCTCTGTTCAGTTCTGAGCAGTGCCATGGAGCAGTGCTAACCTGCCTCGATAAAAGCCCAAGAACATCACATTTCAAGGATCCGGAGAACCTAACTGTTATATCGTGGGTTTAGGATCAGAACACAACTATCCCATTCCAGGAATGCCACTCCCCATGGAATGTCCTTGATTAGCACATCTTTACTGATATCTGCATATCTTTTTTTTTTTTTTTTTTTTTTTTTGCGGTACGTGGGCCTCTCACCGTTGTGGCCTCTCCCGTTGCGGAGCACAGGCTCCGGACGCGCAGGCTCAGCGGCCATGGCTCACGGGCCCAGCCGCTCCGTGGCATGTGGGATCTTCCCGGACCGGGGCACGAACCTGTGTCCCCTGCATTGGCAGGCGGACTCTCAACCACTGCGCCACCAGGGAAGCCCCTATCTGCATATCTTTAGTGTGGAATCAAAAGACACAGTCCCTGACCTCCAGTAACTTAATCTGTGTGAGAGGCAAAAGTAACAAGGGAAGGATTTGAATTGAAGTGGGAGCTCTGTCATGTGGCATTTAGGGAATGCAAACCCTTGGGGGAAAGTGGAGCCTAATTTGAGCTGGTAACATTTGAGAATGTTTTATAAAAGAGGTGGTTGTTAAGGGGACATTAATGAGGATTAGAGAGCCGCCCTGGGCTCCCCACTTACATTTCGGGGAATCTGAAGTCACAGCTCTTCTAATATGAAGCACCAATAAGTCTCTAGCCTCTTTTCTATGTCTCTTACGCTGAGTTATTCACCTTCTTGGTTGTTGGATTTGGCTACTCGCTGGCCAAGAATCTACAGTGCTTTGAGGAGGAATGTCACAAATTGCCAAAAGCTCACCAGGAGAGGAAACAAACAATTCTGAATTAGGAGTAAGTGCTGCTGTGGTCAGAATTGCTCTCAGGTTTCCTAGGTAATAAAAATTCCCAAACTACTTCAAAGCGATCTGGTTTTTGTCTTCCATTCAGTGGTGCCAGGACCCCAAAGGGCTACAGGTGTTAGAATAGGGGACTCTGGAACTCTTCACAAGGAATTAGACCCAGCCTCTGAATGGGGGATAGAAACTAAATAAAGGCAGGGGAAGGCAGCGCGTTCCAGGTAGGTGACTGAAGAGTTTCCAGGGGGCTTTGTCATTTATAAGGGTCTTTAACAAACAACCTTCTGTATAATTCCAAATAATCCTGAAGGGGTTATTATCATTATTATCGTCACTGTCTTAGGTTAAAGAAAACTGAGGTTAAAAATCTTGTTGAAGGTCTCTCAGTTACGATTTAAGCCGAGCCTCAAATCCACATCCTCTGACCGGGGTTGACATCCAAAATAGTTAACCACGAAGGTGGCGTAGGTACAGCGGCCGAGACTGCTTAGCTGCTTACCTAACGAGTTTCCTTTTCTCCTTGGGTCGGCAGCTAGACCAGCTACCCCAGCCTCCTTGTAATTAGAAGTGATGTGTGCCATTTCCCGGCCCAGCCCCCAAATCTTTCCCGAACAGTGACTCTGGAAGACATGCGCTCAGAGGGCGAAGTGTAGAGAGGAGGAGCCTGGACCCCAGATGCCCACTTAGAGGAGACCCACCCAGAAATCAGGAATACCCATTTTAGACGTTATCTGAAAAATAAGCTGTGTTCATCCTTGAGTCACTCTAGATTTTGTGTTACAGCAGCTCACTTTACCCTAATGCATTCAGGCCCCCAACCTATTAGAACAGAGGTCAGCTGTAGCACCCTATTAATTGTTGGGGGAAAACAAATTCCCAGGCGGTCCATCTCTCTGTAGCCTCAGGATAGCCCTTTGAGAATGAGGGGCAGGTGTTGGCTGTTGGGTTTGGGATTGGTGGGGGGAGTTTGGGGATAAGGGAGCCCACTGTCTCATGATCTGGTCACCACAGGTAAGACAGGTTTCCCTACCCGCAAACACAAACACTGAGTGAGTCTTGTCTCTGAACTATAATGATTCATCTTCCCAGGAGCTCTTGTATCCAGTCAGACCCCCTCATCTCAGGGGCATATTTTGTTCAAAGAAACGTCACGCTCCATCCTGAGCATTTCTACCATCCCAGCCAATCCACCAACACCACTGAATCAAGTTCAGTTTTCCATTTCTGTGATCCCGAGTTCTAGCTGTACATGGAATCTGGAAAAATAATTAACATTTGTAGAATGCTCACTATTCTCCAGACTTTGTGCCAGGCGTTCAATATGGTTCATAATTCACATTCTTCATGGTCCCTGTGATGTCCAGAGGCACTTCTGAAAAGAACTTCCCCCGCAGCCATTCCTGAATGGAGGGCGGGGGCACAGGGAATGTGTGGCAGCCATGCTTTCTACCAGTTTGTTTCCAGCAGTAAAAAATTGTATTGTTTTTAAATTTAAGTCTTCCACATTTCTTATTAGGTCTATTCTTAGCTTTGTGTATAGTCAATAGGATTCTTTTTCTGTGATGTTTTGAAATTGTCTACTGTTTGTTTATTAGAACATGATTTTTGTATGTTGACTGTACTTGGTCACCTTTCTAAACTCTCAGTTTTACTAGTTTTTAAGTTTATTCTCTTTCATTTTCTAAATAGAGAAGTATCTTCCAAATAGTAAAATCTTGTAATAGAGAAGGTAATGATTTTTCTAACAGCTTTTGGAGATATAATTTATATACCATACCATTTTGCTATTTAAAGCGTACAATTCAATGTTTCTTTAGTATATTCACAGAATGTGCAGCCACCACCAAAATCAACTTCAAAACAATGAATGGCAATTAAAAAAAATTTTTTTTCCCTTATTGAATTGGTTAGTGTCACCAGTAGACTGTTATGTAGTGTTGGTGATTATGGTCACCCTTGTCTACTTCCTGATTTTTCTGGAATGTCTGCTTTTTCACCATTGAATAGGATATTTACTAACGGTTTTTGGTAGTTAGACTTCATCAAGGTAAGAAAGATTCCTTCCACCTCAGCTTGCCAAGAATTTTATGTTCTTATTTAGAAATAGGCATCTGTTGAATAAGTTATCAAATTCATTCATCAAAGCATTTATTGTGGGCTTCCCTGGTGGCGCAGTGGTTGAGAGTCTGTCTGCCGATGCAGGGGACATGGGTTTGTGTCCCGGTCCGGGAAGATCCCACATGCCGCGGAGTGGCTGGGCCCGTGAGCCATGGCCACTGAGCCTGCGCATTCGGAGCCTGTGCTCTGCAACGGGAGAGGCCACAACAGTGAGAGGCCCGCGTACCGCAAAAAAAAAAAAGCATTTTTTGTAATGGGAATATCTTCTCTCCCTTTTAATCTAGTCCTGTAGCAAATTAATAGATTCTCTGCTGAAAACCACCTTTGGATTCTTTACATATAATCCTTTTTCTTTTTCTTGAACATTTATTTATTTATTTTGGCTGCACCGGGTCTTCCTTGTGGCATGCAGGATCTTTCGTTGCGGCATGCCTGTGGGATCTAGTTCCCCGACCAGGGATCAAACCCGGGCCCACTGCATTGGGAGCTCAGAGTCTTACTGATTGAACCACCAGGGAAGTCCCTACATATAATCCTTTTAAAATACCATTGGATTTCATTTGCTAATAGCCTATTTAGAATTTTTTTTTTTTTTTTTTTTTTTTGTGATACACGGGCCTCTCACTGCCGTGGCCTCTCCCGTTGCAGAGCACAGGCTCCGGACACGCAGGCTCAGTGGCCATGGCTCACGGGCCCAGCCGCTCTGCGGCATGTGGGATCTTTCCGGACCGGGGCATGAACCCCTGTCCCCTGCATCGGCAGGTGGACTCTCAACCACTGCACCACCAGGGAAGCCCCTCTATTTAGAATTTTTGCCTTTAAGTTTTTAGTGCAATTAGCCTATAGTTTCCTTCCTCCCTCCATCCTTCTTTCTTTCCTTCTATCCTTCCTTAATGGGATATGGTGAGCCAAGGTCACGCTTTTCTCAGGAGACTTCCAGGTAATGACTAGGCAAGACTATAAAGAAGGTACAAGGGCCTGACCATTTCTGTAGGATCCTCTAATGCAGTCTTTGCTCTGGAGCTTCTCGTTGGGCTGGCAAAGACTTGGTCAGAACTGCATCCTGGTCTGACAGCTTTCCCTGCCCAGTCTGGATTCTGTGCTTTCCCTTTCACAGGTGTTACTCCACAATAAACTGTCTGTATGCCCAACTCCAACCAGCATGTGCTTCCCAGAGCCCGCAGCTGACACACATGCTACCCTTGCCAGCTTGGTATAAAGCTTTGTTCGTTTCCTACACTCTGGAAGAATTTATGTATCCTAGAAACGATCAGGTCCTTGAAAATTAGATGTAGTTCACCAATAAGACCATCTGAGCCTGTGGTTTGGTTTTGTTTTGTTTTAAGGGAAAGGACTTTGACAATAGTTCTAATTTCTTCTGTGTTTATTGGTGTATTCAGGTTTTCTATGTCCTCTTGTATAAATTTTGGTAATTTGTATTTTCCTAGAAAATTCTGTATTTTGATCTAGGTTTAAAATTTTTTAATTAGCATAGAGGTCCCTTCTCTACAAGCTGGGGAGAATTACAGGCATCTAAGTAGTCTCCTGGGACCTGGTTTATTGCTGGAAACCTGGAGGTTCCAGGGCAATGTGAGAAAGTTCTGGAACCCAACTTGGTTCCCAAGCCCTAACAAAAAAGTAGTAGAGTGCAGACATGTTAGCACTGGAAGGGGCCTTAGACACTACCTTACAGGTAAGGAAACAGATCCAGACAGGGGAAGTGACTTGCCCATGCCCACACAGCTCTGTGATAGCAGAGTCAGTACTGTACCCCAAGTCTCCCCACTCCCAGCCCTGTTTGGGCTGCAGCCAATCTGATAGTTTATTGAAAGGCACTGATGGGAAGATTCCTGGGATTCGTGAGGTGGTAACAGCCTCATCGTGTGTGGGACCTGGGTTCCAGCCCTCACTCTGTGGCTGTGGGCAAGTTAACATAATCTCTCAGCTTGGGCTTCCTCAGAGGTACGGTAAGAATAATAATATCTTGCTCCTTGGGGTATTGTGAGATTTAAATGGAAAATTGCCTATGGGGCCGTTAGCACATTGCTTGCACCCTAGTAAGCACTCACTCCATGGGAACTGCTAATACGGTTGCTACGAATACGTGCACTGTTCTGAAATTCTGAGAAACCAGATTTTGGCTCTGGTGCAACAGTTATTTTTTGTGACTTTAATCATAACAATCCCCAAGGTAGTAGTATTTTCTGTATTTTACAAATAAGGAAACTGATATGCACGTCCAACCTCAAGTCTTCAGATCTGGATCAAACACAACTATGTTTTCTAATAAACCTCTTAGCAGGTACGGTCTCAGCAAAATTACCACCAGCAAAGTTTATTTTACTGCCTGCTCCACCTCTTTCCAAGCCTCTCCCCACCAAGCTGGTGTGAGGAAGAGAAAGCTGGGGATAGTCTGATATTCCTGGGTAAGAGTAACACCCTAAGGAACCATATTTCCCAGGAGCCCTCAAGGCAATCTAGAAAGTTCTCCATTCTTCCAGCACCGGCAGACAAATCCAGCCAGGACATGAGAAGATCCACTTGTGTCGTCCTTAAGGCAGTGCCACTCAATGCATTTGCTGACTGAGAGCCTATGTGCGGGGGAGGAAAAAGGTTTCCTCAACCCTCTTAGGGTCCCTGGCTGGGTCTGAAAATTAAACTGACAAAAGACAGAGTAACAGGAGAAAAGCCTACACATTTTATTGGATTTGTACATGTGCGTGGAGATTTCACAAGAGCATGAAGAGCCAAAGAAGTGACCAGAGCAGGAAGCTTTTATAACTTCAGACAAAGAAATAATCCATTTTTGAAGAGTTGACAAAACAAAGGGGTTGGGACTAGGGGTAGTCAGTGGTGAAGAATTAGCTAGGAAGATAAGGGTTAGTTTAACAGTGTTTGTTGGTACAGATTTCTTGGCCCCAGTTTCCCGTCTCTGGTGATGAGAGTGTAGTCCTTCTTCCTGGTACAGGGAGGGCCCTTCACATGGGAATTTCATGACTTGTTTCAGGGAAGAAGCAGGCAGTGATCAGAAGGACCTTCCTGCTTCTGCCATTTTCTCAAACTCCTTCAGCTCAAGACATTCGACGTGTCAAAGTGCCCTATTTTGGGGGTATCATCTACAACATCCGGGAGCGCGTCAGAAGTGATGATTCTGGGGATTCCCTGGTGGTCCAGGGATTAGGACTCTACGCATGCACTACAGGGAGCATGGGTTCGATCCTTGGTCGGCGAATTAAAATGCCGCACGCCGTGCAGTGTGGCCAAAAGAAAAAAGAAAAAAAAAGAAATGATGATTCTGCCCCAGACCCACCCAGACCTACTGAAACATCAGTCTCTGGAGGTGGGGGGCGGCAATGTGTTTAAGCAAGCTCTGCAAGTGCTACTTCAGCACAACAAGGTTTGAGAACGTCTATGCTAAGGGACCAATAAGAAGGCACAGGCGGGGCTTCCCTGGTGGCGCAGTGGTTGAGAAGCTGCCTGCTAATGCAGGGGACACGGGTTCGAGCCCTGGTCTGGGAGGATCCCACATGCCACGGAGCAACTAGGCCCGTGAGCCACAACTACTGAGCCTGCGCGTCCGGAGCCTGTGCTCCGCAACAAGAGAGGCCGCGATAGTGAGAGGCCCGCGCACCACGATGAAGAGTGGCCCCCACTTGCCACAACTGGAGAAAGCCCTCGCACAGAAACAAAGAACCAACACAACAAAACTAAATTAATTAATTAATAAAAAAGGCAAACATTAAAAAAAAAAAGAAGACACAGGCGTGGACAGTCTCTGTAATCTTGCCTTTCCCCAAGATGGGAGTGCTGACCTCTGCTGAGGGCCTTTGCCAAGGAGGAAATAGGACTGAAAAGAAGAAATTGCATCAAGAATGTGGTTCCTCCTTTTTGTAACTCTCCCAGCTTTCGTCCAACACGTTTTTTTCACCTTCAACAAAATACCGAAATGAACATGATGGGTGTGGTATGTTTGGCAGCCTGGAACAAATCAGAGAAAGGTGTGAGATGGGTTCACACCAGATAGGACCGAACCAGGCAGGAAAGCAGCTCAACTGGAGGACCTTGGCAGGTGTGACAGGGTTTCGGACTGGAGGTGGGCCTCAGTGTGTGCTTTAAAGAGAAAAAAAAAAAGGGAATTCCTTGGTAGTCCAGTGGTTAGGATTCCGAGCTCTCACTGCCGAGGGCCCAGGTTCAATCCCTGGTGGGGGAACTAACTAAAATCCCACAGGCTACACAGGACAGCGCCCCCCCCACCAAAAAAAAAAAAAGAGAGAGAGAGAGAAAGAAAGAGGAAAAAGGCTGCCTCATTTGTGATGCACATATCAGCCTTCAGCCGCTACCCTGTTCTCACTCACTGGCTGTGGGACCTTGGGCAGGGGACGTGGCTTCTTTCAGCTGAGGGAACTGTGTGTGTTAAAGTAACTGGTACGTAGGAGGCACTCAACACAGGTCACAGTAACCACACCTCAAGCCCTTGCTGTGATAGAGGGGCAGCACAGGGCTCAAGACAAGCCATCTTTTCACTGGCCTCCAGCACACGGGGGGCGCCAAGGGTCCCCTGCTTCAGGTCTCTCCCAGGGAAGCCACAGAGTCGGGGTTTGGTGTGACTCCTCCAAACCACTGAATGGATCTCTATGGCTGTGGCCCAGCATGGAAAACTCAGGGTACTTGATGTGGCCACCATCTTGATGAGCAAAGACCACCCTCCCTGCCCCTGGAGCCTCTCCTTCTTGCTCTCCCTGCACCTCCAGCCCCTTGGTCTTTTTTATGTGCTACCCCTGCGCCTGGCCTCCAGTATGGATGGTGGGTCCTTCTCAGCCATGTTTGTTTCCATGGCTGGTTAATGGTCACGGGGAGGTAAGAGGTGGAATGGTGGGTTTGATTAGATCTGGGATGATCAGCTTTGGGGCAGTGCATCTATAGTGTTAGAAGAATAAACCTCCTGCTAGCATTTCTGCTCTACCTTTTTATATTAAAATTATATTTGTCTCCTTCCTAGCCTTGAGTTGCGTTGTGAAGGTCTCAGGAATTTCCAGGCTCCAGGATGCAGAGGTGGGAAGGACACGTGACTCTCCATGTCATTGTGAGTGACTGATGTTTCGCCTGGAGCATCCTCAAAAGTATGTGTAGAGCCTCACTCTGGAAGTGTTTCCTTTTCATCTCACTGGAGCGCATAAGGACTTGGGTCATCAAATGAGGATTCTATTGTATACTCAAGAGCCAAGTGGATGGTTTGTGAGGACTCTTCCCCAAACCATGGCCCTGTGCCCTTGTGGCTGAAAAGAGTGCTTGGTGGAACCAAACAAAGCTACCTGACCCCACAAGAGACTGCAAAATGAACTATGCATTTCCTCGCAGACAACCATCTCAATATGCTTTGGTCTAGAAACTCACCATGTGTTATCAAAATGTCCACTCTCAGAACTCTCAGAGCCAACTCTGGTCCAGACAATGACTTGATGAAATAAAACTGATATTTTAAGGCAGGCCAAGAAAAAACGAAACATAAAATTCTCTGTGTGTGTGTTTGTTTGGGCCTCCTTCCTCCCGAATGTGCAGTGTGCATCTGCATTATCCATTAACCAGAGCTCCTCAAAGATGGGAATGCCTGCTCGACCATAAAGATCAATTTTTCCTTTCTTGTGATGTTAGCAATGCAACTTCTTGAAAGAATAGTATTCTTTTTTTAAAAAAATATTTATTTATTTATTTGGTTGCACCGGGTCTTAGCTGTGGCAGGCGGGCTCCTTAGTTGCAGCATGTGAGCTCCTTAGTTGTGGCATGCATGTGGGATCTAGTTCCCTGACCAGGGATCGAACCTGGGACTAGGAGTGTGGAGTCCTATCCACTGTGCCACCAGGGAAGTCTCTAAAAGAATAGTGTTCTTTCCCAGCTCTGTAGAGGGTCATAAGCAGCAAGGTGATTTGCTGCTCACTTTGTAAGTGCTTACTTGGGCTAAGTATCCTTGATGAACTTTATGTAAAATATCAATATGTCATTTTGATGTATGATCCTTTGTCTCAAAAATGTATATGACTGTGGCTTCGAATTCTAACAGGCGGAACATTTCTCAGACCTTTCTGAGAATCTGCTTCCTGGGTGATAATCCTCAGTTTGGCTCAAATAAAATTCCCCTGTTTTCTTCTTAACTTGATAGTTAATTTAATTTTCATCGACAGGTTTCCTGGAGAGAGATGGGGTTAGGGGTGTAAAAGGTTGGAGAGGCTCGTAACAACATATTTTATTTTCTCCTCCAGGCCAGACCCAGCTCCCCCTACTGCCTTCACCTCTGTTTTTTTGTTTGTTTGTTTTGTGGTACGCGGGCTTCTCACTGCTGTGGCCTCTCCTGTTGCGGAGCACAGGCTCCAGACGCACAGGCTCAGCGGCCATGGCTCACGGGCCCAGCCGCTCCGCGGCATGTGGGATCTTCCCAGACCAGGGCACGAACCCACGTCCCCTGCATCGGCAGGCAGACTCCCAGCCACTGCGCCACCAGGGAAGCCCACCTCTGTTTTATTTACATCTTTCTGTTATAGCTCCTGCCTCGCAACACTCCCAGTTCAGAGTACCTCTAAACTCCATCACCAGAGTCCTCAACGCAGATGGAAAAATATTCTGGAGTTTTTGCATCTGGCAGTGAATATCCCACCTCTTAACCAAACTTGAACACTGGCGGGGAGAACTTTGTTCCAAATCTGACCCCCTACCCAGCCGGGTCCAGTGCCAGGGTGTGGCTGGCACAAGATTATGTTCTGTAATGTATTAGCAGTAGAGTTGCATTTAATAAAAGCCAAAGAGCTTCTGAACACACATGTTGGAGGAGAAAAGAAGCAAGTTAGAGCTCAGTAGCTGAGCAAACCTAGCGCATGGGGTGAGCGTAGGAGGGGAAGATGTTTTTCTTAGGACCACAGGCCCACGGTCCTAAAGGCCAAGAAGGAATCCTTGCTAGGACCAGGAGGCAATAGCAATCAGTTAATTCATTCCACAAATATTTCTTGGCACTGTTTTTCTCTGAAAATGATCCCCCAGAAAAGACTAACTCCAAGTAGTCTTACATGGGAGTCCTTGTTCACATGCTTGCCTGCTCCCTTCCTCCCCAGCCCTTTCTTCATCCCCTCTTCCCTCCCTCCCTCCCTCCCTCCCTCCCTCCCTCCCTTCCTCCCTCCCTCCCTCCCTTCCTTCCTCTTAAGTTATGACAACTGTCTGGGGAAGATGCTTTAGCCTGAAATGACCTCAACCAGTGCTTGTTTGTATGTTTATAAAGGTCTTCTGATGACACTGGTGAAAAACATAGGCAAAAAACTTTAAATACAAATTTAGTAAGTCTCCCTGGAGATAAGACCTCACAACGAAAAGAGTTGCATGTTTTCGTAAACAGGGAT
The DNA here is from genome assembly GCF_949752795.1 of Hyperoodon ampullatus. Taxonomy (NCBI): domain Eukaryota; kingdom Metazoa; phylum Chordata; class Mammalia; order Artiodactyla; family Ziphiidae; genus Hyperoodon; species Hyperoodon ampullatus. The sequence continues at coordinate 10,165,196 of NC_136928.1, forward strand.
TTTAAAGGTCATTTAAAAATACCTTTAAAAAGCTCTGAAGATGACAGATATATATACCTACCGGGTAGATGGAGGAGAAAAACTGTCCTAATGTTATGTGAATGGGTAATTGTGGTTTGGGTTAAAATTTCCAGTGTCAGCATCACATGTGGGTTCAGAAAGTACTGCCTTTCAAGCACTTTAGGTGATGTGAAAATGATATGTAGAGCCTTTTAGAGGCTCAGAAAGTGCTCCTATGAAGCTGTTACTTTCCTGCAGCCAATAGTGGGGCTGCTGGCCTTCCGGCTCTCAGACCTCAGGTCCTAGGCGAGGGAGGGTCAGTATCATCTTTGCTCCTCAGTGCTGCTGCCAAACCCTTCTCCCTCCTTCCTTCCTTCCTAAAACCACCCGGTTGAATCTCCCTTTGAATCTCATCAAACTATACAGCTGACCCCTTGCTTGTTGCCAGCATCCGCTGACCCTAGGCTCCTTGAGGATTTGGGGTTCACACTCACTCTCTCCAGCACTACTTTTGTTTTATCTCATAGGGATTTCAATATCCACATAGAAGATCCTCCCCAGGTCTCAGTGTCTTAGTCCATTTGGGCTGCTGTAACAGAGGATCACGGACAGGGTGGCTTATAAACAGCAGAAATTTATTTCTCACAGTTCTGGAGACTGGGAAGTCCAAGGTCACCAAGGCATCCATAGACCAGGTGTCTGGTAAGAACTGACTTCCTGGTTCCTAAATGACAGTCTTTTTGCTGTGTCCTCACCTGGTGGAAGGGGCAAGGGAATGTTCTAGGGTCTCTTCTATAAGGGCACTAATCTCATTCATGAGGGCTCCACCCTCATGACCTAATCACCTCCCAAAGGCTCCACCTCCTAATACCATCACATTGGGGATTAGGTTTCAACATAAGAATTTGAGGGGGAAACAAGCATTCAGTCTATAGCACCCCGCCTTGCCGTTCATGACCTTGACACCTCCACCCCGACCACTCCCTCCCACGGTCATACCCTGGGACCCGTCACCACCACCGACTACAGCTCTCCGTTATCTCCGTTTCTAGTGTCCACTCTCCAGCCACTCTGCTCAGTCTCTCCAGCTCACTCCTTCTCTTACTCAGACTGCAATAATTCTTCTTCCAGTCGGGACTTACAACCTATGACTCAACCATGTTTTCACTGATAATTAGCCCCTTCATTGCCTCATTCCCTTCCTGACCCACCTTAGAGTTCACAGTTCATCGTTACAGAACTTCTTGCCCACACCCACATCCTCCGTTGTATTTGCCTGGCAGAACCTCAGCACAGCTGGCCTAATCAATGACAAGATGGAGGAACAAAGCGACAGCAGATGTCTCCCCCTGTGTCTCTCATCCCACTTCAGACGTTGTTTCCCCTCTCTGCTCCCCTTAGACAGAACTCCTTACGAGTTGCCCGATTCCTATTCACAAATTCATCTTCTCCCCTTCTTTCTGGTCCCACCCTCACTGGTTCTGTCACCTCACTCCCCTGAAACAGTTAGTGTCAAGACCTCTGAGGACCTTTGGTTGCCAAATCTAATGGGCGATTCTTTGACCTCATCTTGGTTGACCCTTTGATGGAGCAGCTCCCTCCACCTTCCTGACACATTCCTGGTGTGGACATGCACTCCCCTTGGATCTTTGACTTCATTGGCTGCTTGTTCACATCTCTCTGACCCTAAACGTTGTGGGTGGGGGTGAGCACCAGGATTCAGGCCTTGGACCTTCTCTCTACCACTTCTCACTGACCTCATCCAGTCTCAAGGACTGAATGACTCCCAGAGTTAGATCTCCAGCCCAGATCTTTCCCCCAAACTCCAAACTTCTATCTGCAACTTACAACTTGACCTCTCTATTTGGATGTCTAAGGACATCCCAAACTTACCACCTCCTATCCCTCCAAAGTGTTCCTCCCGATCTTATTCATCCCAGAAAATGACAAGTCCAGTGGCTCAGGCAAAAAAAAAAAAAAATCTTGGAAGTCATCTTTGAGTCCTTTCTTCCTCTCATGCCCTACATGCAATAATTAGTGAATCATGTGGACTTACCTTCAAATATAATACGTCAGAATCCAGTGCTTCTTTCCACTGCTTCTAACATGGCCCAAGCCACCATCATCTCTCGCCGGAATTATTGCTGTAACCTCCTAAACGGTCTCCCTGCCTCTGCCCTCATCCATACATCTACTTAAGCAACTGGAGTAAACCTTTTAAAACTCAAGTCAGGTCAAATTGCTCCTTTGCTCTAAACCGTCCTGTGACTTCTCATCTCATACAGAGCAAAAGCCCAAGTCCTTACAGTGGCCCACACGCCTTATATTGTCTGGTGTCTGCCGCCCCACTCACCGGATCTCCTACTTCCTCCCCACGTCACTCTGCTTCAGCTTCACTGGCCCCTGTTGGATGCACTGAGCACATTCGTACCTTAGGATGTTTGCACTTTCCTGCTCCTTCTTCCTGGGACAATTTCCCCTGGATAGTCACATGCCCTTTTACTTTAAAAAAAAAATTCATTCATTTATTTGGCTGCGCCGGGTCTTAGTTGCGTCACGTGGGTCTTCGTTAACACGTGCGGGATCATCTTTGCGGCATGCGGGATCTTTAGTTGTGGCATGTGGGCTCTTAGTTGTGGCATGCAGGATCTAGTCCCCTGATCAGGTATTGAACCCAGGCCCCCTGCATTGGAAGTACGGAGTCTTAACCACTGGACCAGCAGGGAAGCCCCACATGCTCCTTTATTTTGATGTCATCTTATCAAAGAGGACTTCTCTGATCACCTGTATCAAGTATCAAACCTCCCCCCGCCCCCGTCTCCCTGTCCCCTTCAAGTCCTGCCTTACTCTTTCTTCTCAGAGAGGCAACTCCCAGACACTAGACAGAGAGAGAACAGGGAATGGCAGGGACTTTGATGTTCTATCAGTGATGCTGGAACAAAAGCCAAACCCTGGCCCCTTTCCAGCCTCACCTCTTGTCTTATGTTCCAAGCCACCCAGCTTCCCCACACCTCTCCAGATGACTTCCTGCTCAGGTATCCTTGTCACTCTCTTCCCCGTGCCTGGAATCCTTACTCCCCCTCCTCTGCCTGACAAGCTCAGTCCCATCACTCCAGTGCCAGGGTCTCCCTTGGGAAGCTCCCCCAGCTCCCAGCAGATCAGACATGCTCCCTCACCTGTGCCTCCACTCTGCTTTATGCACCTTCTCCTAACATTTGTTGATGGCAGGGACCAGTCTGTCTTCCTCCTCTGGTCTGTGTGCAAGCTCCTTAAAGATGCCATGGTGTCTCATCTCTCACCTCCATGTCTGATCCCCAGTGCTTGGCACTGGGTTGGTGCTCAGTATCCATTGGTTTTCCTAAGAATGGTTGGCTCAGAAATCTCATCGCTCACATAGTTCCGGGGTTAGGTGGGACAACAGAAGCTTCATGAGCAATTGTCAGCAATGGGGAACTAATTACCACCACTTATTGGGTGAGAGTTTCTACATGGAATATTTTATTTCCATGTCACAAGAATCCCTTGTGAGTGAAATGTAACCATCACCATTTACAGATATGGACACCGAGGCAGTGAACACCTGCCATTTACAGATATGGACCCTGAGGCAGTAAACATGTACCCCTTCTGGGGTACCCACTCGTCTCAGGGCAGGCCTCATGGTGAGAGCTGTCCCAGGCTCTCTCTCATATTTCATTTAATCCCACATCTACTCTAGGAGGAAGAGGGTGGAGTTCTCACTTTATAGAAGAGGTAAAACCAAGACTTCCCTAAAGGTAAAGCCAGGACTTTAAACACCATCATCTCGGACCAGGAGTCAGATGGAAGACCAGATGGGAGGGAGCTGGGGGGACATTACCTAGAGGAACTGGTGCAGCGCAGCTGAGAAGGAACTTGGTTTTCTGGGAGCCTAGGGCCTTCCTGTCCCTCAGCCCTCGGGGACACCCAGCTTGAGCCTTCTGTCGCCCTTCCAAGAGGTGTTGAAATAATATGTCTTAAATGGAGCATGCAGGGAAAGATTTCTTGTCCTTAAAAAGGCAAAATCTGGGTCTACCCAGAGCTGGGTTGTTGGGACAGATCAGCCAGGGGGCAGGAGGGGACACTGAACAAAAGCTTCCAGGGTAAACTTCTGGCTTCTGGCGAATGCCAGAAGCTTCTCCCAGGAGTCTTGCCTGCCCAAGTGCATATCCCAAGCACAGGAAATTACAAGAGAAACAGGGCGTCTTACAACCAGTGCTGAATGCAAATAAATTCTGATGGTATAGAAATGCAGAAACCTGACACCTTCGTTTAAGAAGTATTTTTAAAAGAAAAAAAAGTCGTAGCAGTTCCCAGAAATGTTGAAGATGCAGAGAAAAAGCGTGCAAATGTGCCGGGTGTTTCAGTAACACATTCCAGAAAGGAAGCAGTGTTCTGTGTTCCCAAGGCCTAGATATTGCCACCTTCCAAAGAAGGAAGCCCAACTCAAAGACCTAACTGAGGCCCGTGACTCAGAAATGACACCCCCTTGACGCTGTCCTTCTCTGGCACCCCAGTCCCGCTGGAGGTTTGGCCCAGACACAACAACCATCAGGGTCTCCAAATTAAAATAACCAGGACACGTAGTCTGACAAATGATTTCGGACTTGCATTTGTATTTACATACATATTATAATATATCGGTAATCTGTATTATATAGAAGTCTGGCAAAGGCTGGCTCTACCCTTCCCGGCTTGAATGCTGCAATGAAAAGAGTAAAGGGCTGTGAGAGCCAGACCACCTTGGACAAACTGGGATGTACGTTCGCCACATGCATGATGGCAAATAATAACGAGCTGCCCAACTGGGGGCTGAATTGGGAGACCCTGTGCTGTGTGCAGGGCAGCACAGGGTGGGAAGAATACAGGCCTTGCCAGCAACAGGCCCTCCACTTGCACCTGATGCCTAGTGAGGCCTGGGTTGCAGGTGAGGATTAGCAGTGATGTTATAAAGGGTGCAGGCACTTGATACATGGCACTAACTTTACCTCTAACTGTATTCTCCGTTCCTATGGCTGCTGGGACTTGTCACCAAAGCTGTACGGGGAGGGGTGCTCTGTGGTAGAGGAGAAGCCCCCTCTCTCCACTTCACCCCTCCCCTTCTGCTAACCTGGTGGTGGGTTTTCTTTGCACTAAGGGCTGGAAACAAAGGGGTATATTCCCACTTAGGCTCTGTCTCTGGCAAGCAGATTCCAACTCACTCGTCAATTCCAATCGATTGTTAATAGTGTCCTGAGGGCTTCCCTGGTGGCGCAGTGGTAGAGAATCTGCCTGCCGATGCAGGGGACACGGGTTCGAGCCCTGGTCTGGGAGGATCCCATATGCCGCGGAGCAACTAGGCCCGTGAGCCACAACTACTGAGCCTGCGCATCTGGAGCCTGTGCTCCGCAACAAGAGAGGCCGCGATAGTGAGAGGCCTGCGCACCGCGATGAAGAGTGGCCCCCACTTGCCCCAAATAGAAAAAGCCCTCGCACAGAAACGAAGAGCCAACATAGCAAAAATAAATTAATAAATTAGTAGTGTCCTGAGATGCCCCGTGGAGAGGTCTGGGCTTATAGAGAGGAAGGCCATGATTGATTGGCAAAGTGTGCCAAGGCCTAGGCCGAGGGAACGGGACAGGCAAGTTATATCCCCTGAGACAAGGCTCCTTCCCGGTGGGCCTGCTGAGATTGGCTTCCTCAGAAGCAGCCTCCAGACAAGGACTCTTGTGCAAGCAGTTTGTTCAAGAATCGATACCAGGGGACTTCCCTGACGGTCCAGTCAGTGATAAAGATTCCGTGCTGCCACTGCAGGGGGCACGGGTTCGAGAACTGGTTGGGGAATTAAGATCCCACATGCCGTGTGGCTCGGTCCAAAAAAAAAGAAAAAAAAGAAAAGAAAAGAAAGAAATGATACCAGGAACAGGGATTGAAACGGGGAAGGGATGGAAGGGAAGGAGAGGGAGCCCAAGCAGGGCGCCTTACTAAGTGGGTCGCCTCTAAGAGCATCTGAGGCTCGGCTGGGGCTCCTCTGGGAGAGAGTGGGGGCCACCCCTCAGAGTTGTCCCACCTGAGAGGACACGGAGGGGCGAGATTTCCTCCAATGCCCCTCAACTTCCAGTGTACCCCAGGACAAAACCCTGGGGTGGGGATCGCAGCCTGCAGGTGGACGCCCTTGGCAAGTGTGGGCAGGGTGCTGGCAGTGGCCTTCTGCAGTGGCCTTCCCCTTCCAGCGACCAGCTCTGCTCTGGCCATGGAGCAAAACCCAACAACTTACTCCACCCCAGAAACACAGACCCGACCCGAAGTTGACCAGAGGAGGTGGTGCAGCCCAGTGGGGCAGACACGGGCTCTGGAGTCAGCCAAACCTGGGTCTGAATCCTGGCCAAGCTGAGTGACTAATAACCTAGAGGCAACAGTTTTTGCCCAGGGGGTGCTATGAGGATCCCCCCGAGGCTTCTCTGCCCAGGAATTTCCCAGACACTCGACTAAGTCAGCATCTGCTGCCCCGACCCCCCACTCTTCTGCACAACTCTGCACACAACTCACTCCACACACATGTACAATGCAAACTGCCCAGAAGCCCAGCCCCCTTTTACTTGACAAGATCTGGGAGGACAGTCTTGAACTGCCACTGGGGACGTAGAACCAGGCAAGAGGCCTCCAGGCAAAATACCAGGCTCCAGAGCTCCAGCGGGGACAAGATGGCAGCCCACTGCGGGGTGAAAGAGGACATCAGAACGTCTTTTTATCCTCATTTTTAGTTATCCTTTTATTTTATTTTATTTTTGGCCACACCTCGCGGCTTTCAGGATCTTAGCTCCCTGACCGGGGATCAAACCTGGATCCCCGGCAGTGAAAGCCCGGAATCCTAACCACTGGACCACCAGGGAATTCCCTAGTTATCCTTTTAAAAGTTGGTTTTGCTTTTGTTTCATAACAACCATAATAGACTTGTGCACGTGCATAATTTATGCATAAATAAGATATATATCTTAGGGTGTATGCTCAAAAATACCTTATGGGTGTGTGATCCAAAAAGTTTGGAGACACTTGCGACAGACCTTTTCTTCTTGGCCTGGACAACACACATCTAGCCTCTTTCCTCTCTGGACTCTCCCCATGCCCCGCCCTGCCTTTAGTCTCATTCTCTCCTCACAGAGTCACCTCTTGCAGCAATTCAGTTCCTGACCTCTCAAGGTTTATAAGGAAAAGGGTGGGGCTTCCCTGGTGGCGCAGTGGTTGAGAGTCCTCCTGCTGATGCAGGGGACACGGGTTCGTGCCCCGGTCTGGGAAGATCCCACATGCCGCGGAGCGGCTGGGCCCATGAGCCATGGCCACTGAGCCTGGGCGTCCGGAGCCTGTGCTCCGCAACGGGAGAGGCCACAACAGTGAGAGGCCCGCGTACCGCAAAAAAAAAAAGAAACGGGTGACTTGCTACTTGTATAATCACCTCAAGGGGCCCAATCTCACCCTTTTCCCAGACTTGGATTTCCTTTCCTAGGCCTTTTGCCATCACCACCATCAGTCTCACACCTGTTGCTTCCCTGATCAGCGCTATCAGACTCGTCCTCTCTGCGGCCCCAGACTACAACCAGTTTCCTGGATCAGTTGACCTGAGTCATTTCTGAGTCATTCTGAGTCATTTCCCGCAGTTCCTGTTCCCTGACCTGTGCTCCAGCCAGACCTCACCTTTGCAGTCCCCTGGGCAGACCCTGAGTTCCCACCTCTGTTCCTTTTCTCCAAGTGTGCCTTGCCTCAGCCCTGTAGGTCTAAATCCCATCTGACTCCCAAAGCAGGGGTTCCATCTACCGCGGCGCTTCCCTGGAGGCTCCGGCCACCAGGAAACGTCCTCCAGTGCCCCCTGGAAACTACCTGCACAGCCCCAGTGAGACCTCCCAGGTGCTGCTTTGGGTCAGAAGCGGCTACTTCATTTGTGAGCTCAGTACAAAAGGAAAATACAGGGACCTCTGTTCAAAAAAAGAGAAAAGGTACCATTAAAGGTACTAAAATATAAAGTTTTTTCCTTTCTTCCGAAAGCTCTCTCATGACCTGCCATGGTGTTTTTGTTTTCTATTTAGTGTTGGTGGTCCCTCAGGCATGGCGATACTGATGGCAGACTCTCACAGGCATCCAGCCACCCCTGCTCTCCGCAACTGGATGCTCACCCATCACTGGTTGACTGATTCCCCTCCCACCACAGATGCTGGATCAGCATGCAGAGCCAGGCATCTCCCTTCCCCTGGGCCTGTGCCCCAACCCACGGCAGACGGGCAATCCCCAAGGGAGATGCACTGGGTACCTGGATCAGGGGAGACCAAGAGGTCTGCCCGTGCTGAGTACCAGCCCAGGGCAGAGATGGCTGTCACCATACCCTGTCCCAAGACACAGCAGGGCCCGTGTGCCCAGGCCCCTCCAGCCAGGGCTAAGAGGGGCAGTGGTTCCTGGGCAGCAGCAAGGAGGGGAGCTGGGAGACCTTGGGACCCTGTGGGTCAGGGGAGTGGGCAGCCAAGACCACACCCCAGGGAAGTGAAGGAAGACAGCATGGTGTGTGAACTGAGGCTCCCAGCCACCAGGACATGCTTCACCGTCCCATCAGACTTCACTTACATAATACAAACTCAAAGGGATTTCCCTGGCCGTCCAGTGGTTAAGACTCTGTGAGCTTCAAAAGCAGGGGGTGGGGCTTCCCTGGTGGCTCAGTGGTTGAGAGTCCACCTGCCGATGCAGGGGACACGGGTTCGTGCCCCGGACCGGGAAGGTCCCACATGCCGCGGAGCGGCTGGGCCCGTGAGCCATGGCTGCTGAGCCTGCGCGTCTGGAGCCTGTGCTTCGCGACGGGAGAGGCCACAGCAGTGAGAGGCCCGCGTACCGCAAAAAAAAAAAAGGAAAAAAAGCATGGGGCTCAGACCCGATGCCTGGTCAGGGAACTAAGATCCCATTTTTAAAAATTAAAAATTAAAACAATAAAAGAAAATACAAACTCAAAGATAAAATTATTAAAAACTTCATGCACCCTCATGTTCATTGCAGCATTATTCACAATAGCCAAGATATGAAAAGAACCTAAGTGTCCATCAACAGATGAATAGATAAAGAAAATATGGTATCTATCTATCTATCCATCTATCCATCCCTAGATATATACACAATGGAATATTATTCAGCCATAAAAAAGAATGAAATCTTGCCATTTACAACAACATGGATGGACCTTGAGGGCATTTGGCCAAGTGAAATGAGTCAGATAGAGAAAGACAAACACTTTATGATCTTACTTACATATGGAATCTAAACCAAAAAACAAAAACCTGACAAAACTGAGTTCATAGATACAGAGAACAGACTGGAAGTAGCCAGAGGTAGGGCGGTGAGGGAGTGGATTGGGGATGTGGATGGGAGGAATGGGTAAAGGTGGTCAAAAGTTATAAACTTGGGCTTCCCTGGTGGCGCAGTGGTTGAGAGTCTGCCTGCCGATGCAGGGGACACGGGTTCGTGCCCCGGTCTGGGAAGATCCCACATGCCGCTGAGCGGCTGGGCCCGTGAGCCATGGCCGCTGAGCCTGTGCGTCTGGAGCCTGTGCGTCTGGGGCCTGTGCTCCACAACGGGAGAGGCCACAGCAGTGAGAGGCCCGCGTACCACAAAAAAAAAAAAAAAAAAAAAAGTTATAAACTTCCAGTTATAAAATAAATACGTCATGGGGATGTAATATACAGCATAGTGACTATAGTTAATAATACTGTATTGTATATTTGAAAGTTAAGTGAGTAGATCTTAAGATTCTCATCACAAGAAAAAAATCTTTTTATGAATGGTGACTGATGTTAACTAGACTTATTTTGGTGATCATTCTGAAATATATACAAATATAGGATCATTATGAAACTAACATGAATCACCTGAAACTAATATAATGTTATATGTCAATTATATCTCAAATTTAAAAGTAATTAAAAACTTCAAGACAGGGCTTCCCTGGTGGTGCAGTGGTTAAGAATCCACCTGCCAATGCAGGGGACATGGGTTCAAGCCCTGTTCTGGGAAGATCCCACATGCCGCGGAGCAACTAAGCCCATGTGCTACAGCTACTGAGCCTGCGCTTTAGAGCCTGAGGGCCACAGCTACTGAGCCTGCAAGCCACAACTACTGAAGCCCATGCATCTAGAGCCCGTGCTCTGCAACAAGAGAAGCCACCACAATGAGAAGCCCGCGCACCGCAAGGAGGACCCAACACAGCCAAAAATAAATAAATAAAATAAATTTATTTTTTAAAAACCAACAAAACTTCAAGACAATGCCCACAGAGCGTTAAACCCCCAATGCAGGGCCTTTCTGACCATGGGGCCTGTGTGACTGCCCTGGTCTCACACCCATGAATTGGGCCCTGTTTTAGGTTATGATTATTAATGCCTATTGTGTATGTCCAATCTCCTCTACAAAGTCAGTGTTTCCCTGACTGTTGCTCACTCCGTGGGTGATAATCAAGATATCTTTAGGTGATATGTGAGCAGGTATTTAAAACATTTTAGGGACTTCCCTGGCGGTCTAGTGGCTAAGACTCTGCGGTCCCACTGCAAGGGGTTCAGGTTCAGTCCCTTGTTGGGGAACTAAGATCCCACATGCTGTGCCGCCATTTTAATAGTTTATATTTATTTTAATGTATATTAGAAAAATTATGACTACCACATTCAATCTATATTTCACAGTGGTACTCTCTTAGCTGCTATAACAAAACACCATAAACTGGGTGGCTTACCAACAACAGAAGTTTATTACTCACAGTTCTGAAAGCTGGAAGTGTGAGATCAGGGTTCTGGTGAGAGCCCTCTTCCAGGTTGCCAATGGCCACCTTCTCAGTATATCCTCACTTGGTGAGAAAGAGAGCTCTCTGGGGTCCCTTTTATGAGGGCACTAATCCCATCCATGAGGGCTCCACCCTTATGACCGAACTATCTCCCAAAAGTCCCACCTCCTAATACCATCACATGGGGGTTAGGTTTTTAACATAAGAATTCTGGAGGGACACAAAGAGTCCATAATAGGTACATAGACTCCCTTAGAAACAAATTTACTGAAGGAAAAAATATCAGTTGTTATAAAGAAAAATCTTAAGTAAACAACAGTACATGTGGTACTCAGATACAGCAAAAAATGCAACCATGGTGCTCAGAGTTTGGGAAATACCAGACTGTGAGGTCTTTACCATCATATATGGCTTGTCTACATGTCCACTCTACTTGCTGCATCAGCCTCCCTCAGCCATTCCTTTAGGGGCAGCCAATGCTGAATGAACGAATAAGCAAATCAACCAATGGAAGCTTGGACACCCAGAGCTGGAGCCTCTCCTTGGAAATTTTCATTTGCAGGACTTATTCTGATTAGTCAACTTGCACAGTTATTCATTTCTACACATTTTAGAAAAAATTGCTAAAGAAATTAATTCCTTTAAAATATACAGAGCTTGTTTTGGGATAACCTGTCTGCCTTCCTTTTTTCGGTCTTCTCCATGACCACCAAGTTCAGAAACTTGGTGACATTCACAGCATGATGTAAAGTGCCATGGGCTCCCAGTTACCCTGGAAGCTGTGTCCTGTGTGTGATCTGAGATGACACTTTGTGACATGTACTTCCCCGGGGGTTTACCTTGTAGGGATATCAGGACACAAAATGTCAGTTGATACCCTTGGGAGATCCTCGATGAACAAGTGGAGAAAACGTCATCACCAAAAAGTTGTCAGCCCTTAGAGAAATGGTCTCCAGCTTCACCTTTCAACCAAATTTCACCTTATCAAACAGCTACAAAATTTTTTAAAGGACAAAGACTGAAATGTCGCTCACAGCAAACATTTTGGAAGCAAGGTTTTCAAAAACGGAGAAAAAGGAGAAACACATTCTTAATGGTTATAGGCCAAAGCCACCACCGGCAGCTTCACTGCTGCAGGTGCCCTCTTTGCCAGGTGACCTTTTTTTTTCTTGAATAATCATTAATATATGTTTATTTGGGTAATCTTCTGTCTATGTTTAATGAATGACAAAAAAGGACATTCCTGGCATGCTGTTTTCAACCTACTGGAATATATCATTAGTGTTCTTGATTTTTTTATTTTGAAGTTTCGAGGTAAGCATCTTGAGTGAACTGACATATTTCAGGACTTATCACATAAATCAAGAGATGGATTTACATGATCATTGTGAAAAGTCAAACATCACAGAGATGGGTGACTTAGAAAGTGAAAGTTCCCCCATAATTATGCTTTCTAGATAAAATCAGTGTTTCTAGTCCTTGGTGCATTCTTCCAGATTTGTCTGTGCTTGTGTGTACACACACACACACACACTGCAGGGTGCTACTACTCACTGTGCTAAGATTTGTCTCTTTCACTTGACTTGCCTTGGACATCTTTTCACATCAGCTCGTAAAGATCTACCATGTGAGAGGACTTGTTAAAATGATTCATCAGGGGACTTCCCTGGTGGTCCAGTGGTTGGGACTCTGCACTTCCACAGCAGGGGGCGAGTGTTCGATCCCTGGTCAGGGAACTAGGACCCCGCATGCCGCAAGCCTCGGTTATATAAATAAATAAGTAAGTAAGTAAATAAGTAAATAAAATGGTTCATCAGACTCATATCTTTGGTCAGACTCAATAGAACGCCATGATTCCGAGTGTCTGCTAAACTTGACTTTCTCCCCATCACCTCAGGACAGAAAAGACGACTTTCACCGACTCTTGGGAAATGGCCGACTCTTCTCTGAGACCATCCCATGCTCACTGCCCACAACCCACAACCTGTCTGCCCACCCCAGCTGTGGGGTCTGCTGTTGATCCCCATGCGCCTGACCAGGCCCACCCACCTGGCCCAAAAGGTAAGCCCAGGCAGACCCAGTTTATCCACTGGCCGCTCTCCACGCAGGAAAAGGTTGAGTTCCAGGGAAAAAATTAATTTGCTCCAAAATATACAAAGAAAAACTGCATAATCAAAATGAATACATGTTTAATTAACTGTCTACAAAGTGGACCATATGTCAGCTACATTAATTGGTAAATTTAGTATTTATAATAATTTCGTTACATTTGAAAAATGAATTGAAAGTAACATTTTCTCCTCTGCAAGAGTGCGTGGAGATCGCCCAGAAATAACATGTGTTGTTTGTTCATATCCTATTATTTTAAAAAGCAAAATTATTAAAGCCAGTTAAAAATACTTGGCAATAAAAAAAATATACACACACATCTATGTGAGTATGTTATATGTATATATACATACATCTATCATAGTGCAGGTTGTGTTTAACGTGTTTGATATGTTGTTGGAATAGAGTCTTTGAAAGTAAGCAGAGGGCCCAGGGGCCACCCAGTTTTTCAGGAGGCCCAGACCACCCCAAGGAGCCCTGCACTCAGCCAGCATCCCCTTCTGCAGGCATGAGATAGGAGTCGTGCTGAGTCCAGAGGAAGTTTTTCTTGAATCATCTCTAAAAATAGTCCCTATCATGTGGGGCAGGATATTAGTGGCCTGGGAACCAGGAGATTCAGAGGCAGAATTTAGAGAGCTGACGAAAATGGAATCCCACAGCCTAGAAGGTGTCTTCAGGGTTCCATTGACCCTCTAGAAAAATGTAACGTTCTATCATTAGAGCCAATGTCTTTTTTGGCCTAGATCCCCACTGAACTTCAGTGCAAATAACTTCATGAGAAAATTGCTCTTTTTTATTTATTTTATTTTTTTATTTTTATTTTTAAAATTTTTTATTGGAGTATAGTTGCTTTACAATGTTATGTTAATTTCTATGGTACAGCAAAGTGAATCAGTTATACATATACATATATGTACTCTTTTTTAGATTTCCTTCCCCTTTAGGTCACCACAAATCATTGAGTAGGGTTCCCTGTGCTAAACAGTAAGTTCTCATTAGTTGTCTATTTTATACACGGTAGTTTACACAAGTCAATCCCAATCACCCAATTCATCCCACCCTCCCTTCCCCCCTTGGTAGCCATAAGTTTGTTCTCTACATCTGTGACTCTATTTCTGCTTTGCCAATAAGTTCATCTGTACCATTTTTCTAGATTCCACATATGTGATATTATATGATACTTGTTTTTCTCTTTCTGACTTACTTCACTCTATGACAATCTCTAGGTCCATCCACGTCTCTGCAAATGGCACTATTTTGTTTCTTTTTATGGTTGAGTAGAAAATTGCTCTTTTAGTGTTTTTTCAAAAAATTCCAAGGTAACATGTGTAATAAAGAGCACACATCTTAAGAGTATGGCCTAATGACTTATTACATAGATAGATGATGTTAGATAGATGATAGATAGATAGATAGACAGATGATAGGTAGACAGATCTCCCCAGGTTAGCACCATCCAGATCACCACAGACTACTTCTATCCCCAGAAGTCTCCCTCTGTTCCCTCCCAGGTCAAATCCTCCCCTCCAAGGTAAGCACCATTCTGATTTCTGTCACCATAGATTAGTTTTGCCTGTTTTTCAATTTCATATAAGTGGAATCATGCAGGATGTACTCTTTTGGCATCTCTTGCTCAACATAGCATCTGCAAGATTCCTCTCTCTGTCTGAGACTGAGCATAGGGCTTTTGGGTGTTTGCAGTCATAGGTTTGCATGTGGCCACGCAAGCCTATTCCTGCTTGTCCCTTCCTAGACCATGCAATTATCTCACCTTCTTCCCTCACAGCACACAGCTGTATAAATGCACAAATAAAAGTCCATTTTTTACAACATAAATGTATTTCTTTTCCTGGCTACAAAACTTACACATACTCATTTCTTTTTAATAGATCTTTATTGGAGTATAATTGCTTCACAATACTGTGTTAGTTCCTGTTGTACATACTTGTTTTTTAAAAAAGAAAGAAAGAAAGATATTCTAGTTTTGAATCTTGCATGGCTTACCCAAACACAGCCAGTTCATGGGCTGGTCAGTGGCCTTTGACCTGTGTATCCTGGCTCCGAAAAACAAACTGGGTCAGTCACATTCTCTGTCTCAGGAATGTGACCTCTCGAGCTCAGAGGGAAGTTGCATTTGCTGGAGACATTGGTCCCACTCAGACGGTGTGTAGTGCTCCTCAGACCCTCCTCCAGGACTGAGGTGGCTGCTTCCCCAGCTGCCAGCCTTCTTGTCCCAGCTCAGGACAGCGCTCAGAGGCCATCCCAGCTCCAGAGCGCCTTGTGGCTTGGGCTGAGGCCCTTGTTGAGACCTCTTGGCCGCCCAGTTTCTCCTATTGCTCACTTCTGCTTCTCCCGACCATGCCTCCACCTCCCCATCCCAGGGCCATTAACCCCAGGGAACAACACAATAAACTAAATCCACCCTCTACACTTCACCCAACAGCACTCACCAGTGCTGTGGAGGTGATACAGCAGGGCACGGGTTCATATGGGGTGGACATTTTACTGGGGAAAATGGGATTGATGACTGCTTTCACAATTAGCCATTTCAGGACAGTTATGTGAGAACATTGTTCCTGATCAGAGCTCTTTAGCAGAGCGGGCTTTCAGAAGCCCCATTTTAAAAAGTTTTTAAAATTTTATATTGGAGCATAGTTGATTAGAAATGTTGTGTTAGGAGACTTCCCTGACGGTCAGTCCGGTGGTTAAGACTCCGTGCTTCCACTGCAGGGGACATGGTTTCAATCCCTGGTCAGGAAACTAAGATCCTGCATGCCACATAGCTAAAAAAAATATAAAACTGTGTTAGTTTCAGGTGTACAGCAAAGTGATTCAGTTATACATATATGTGTATCTATTCTTTTTCAAACTCTTTTCCCATTTAGGTTATTACAGAGTATTGAGTAGAGTTCCCTGTGCTATACAGTAGGTCCTTGTTGGTTCCCTATTTTAAATATTGCCGCGTGCACATGTCAATCCCAAACTCCCAATCTATCCCTCCCCCACCCTTGTAATCATAAGTTTGTAGCCAAGCTGGACCTTATGGGGCCTTCCAGGGACAGGCCCTTCCCCCATATCCTCTGCTTTAGCTCCGCTCTGAAGTACATAGATAACAGTATTTGATGCACATTTCCTGAGTTGTTTCACAGATATGAAAACGCCCCACCAAATGGAAGATGTTAACTACTTGTTGGCCATGAGCACGGAGCCCCAGGCCTCCTGGAGCCTAAAGGTTATGTTAACCCCTGTGACACCACCCTGTTACCTCACCATCAGCCAATCAGAGAACTGTGCACGAGCTGATTACATACCCTGCAACCTGCCCCCCCCAACCCTGCCAAACCTGGCTTTTAAAAATGCTTTGCCAGTGCTCACTTCGACAGCACATATACTAAAATGGGAATGATACAGAGAAGATTAGCATGGCCCGTGCACAAGGATGACATGCAAATTCGTGAAGCGCTCCATATTTTTTGAAAAAAACCCAAAGAATATCAATGCTTATACAATCAGAATAAAAGTAAATATCAAGTACAAAAAAAAATGCTTTGCCAAAACCCTTCAGGGAGCTTGGGGGTTTTTAGAGCATGAGCCACCCATCTCTTTGCATGGCCCTGCAATAAACCTTTCTCTGTTCCAGACTCCGACGTTTTGGTTTGTTTGGCCTCACTGTGTATCAGACACATGAATTTGTGCTAACAAGTTCATTCTCTAAGTTTGTGAGTCTGTTTCTGTTTTGTAAATAAGTTAATTTATATCATTTTTTTTAGATTCCACGTATAAGCAATATCATATGGTATCTGTCATTCTCTGTCTGACTTACTTCACTTAGTATGCTAATCTCCAGGTCCACCCATGTTGCTGCAAATGACATTATTTCATTCTTTTTAATGGCTGAGTAATATTCCATTGTAAATATGTACCACGTGTTCTTTATCCATTCATCTGTCGATGGACATTTAGGTTGCTTCTATGTCTTGGCTATTGTAAACAGTGCTGCAATGAACATTGGGTCGCATGTATCCTCTCGAACAATGGTTTTCTCCTGATATATGTCCAGGAGTGGGATTGCTGGATCATATAATAGCTCTATTTTTAGTTTTGTTTTTTGTTTTTGGTCTTTTAAAATATTTATTTACTTATTTATTTATTTTGGCTGAGCCGGGTCTTAGTTGTGGCATGCAGGATCTTCATTGCGGCATGCGGACTTCTTAGCTGTGCATGTGGACTCTTAGTTGCGGCATGCATGTGCAATCTAGTTCCCCGACCAGGGATCGAACCTGGGTCCCGTGAATTGGGAGTGTGACGTCTTACCCACCAACAGGGAAGTCCCTCTATTTTTAGTTTTTTAAGGAACCTCCATACTCTTCTCCATAGTGGCTGCACCAATTTACACTCCCACCAACAGTGCAAGAGGTTTCCCTTTTCTCCACATCCTCTCCAGCATTTATTGTTTGTAGATTTTTTGATGATGGCCTTTCTGACCAGTGTGAGGTGATACCTCATTGTAGTTTTAATTTGTATTTCTCTAATAATTAGTGATGTTGAGCAGCCTTTCATGTGCTTCTTGGCCATCTGTATGTCTTCTTTGGAGGAATGTCTATTTAGGTCTTCTGCCCATTTTTTGATTGGGTTGTTTGGGGTTTTTTTGATATTGAGCTGCATGAGCTGTTTGTAAATTTTGGAGACAAATCTCTTGTCAGTCACATCGTTTGCAAATATTTTCTCCCATTCTGTGGGTTGTCTTTTCATTTTGTTTATGGTTTCCTTCGCTGTGCAAAAGCTTTTGAGTTTAGCTCCCATTTGTTTATTTTTGTTTTTATTTCCATTACGCTAGGAGACAGCTCAAAAAAGATATTGCTGCGATTTATGTCAAAGTGTGCTCTGCTTATGATTTCCTCTAAGAGTTTTATAGTATTTGGTCTTACATTTAGGTCTTTAATCCATTTTGAGTTTATTTTTATGTATGATGTTAAAGAATGTTCTAATTTCATTTTTTTACATGTAGCTGTCCAGTTTTCCCAGCACCATTTATTGAAGAGACTGTCTTTCCTCCATTGTATAGTCTTGCCTCCTTTGTCGTAGATTAATTGACCACAGGTGCATGGGTTTATTTCTGTGAAGACCCATTTTAATTAAATAGTGTCTCCCCAACCTGCCCAACAAAGTCTAGATTCGTGAGCCCAATCCAGGGTCATGTGATCTGTGGGAATCTCATCTCCCATTTCCTGGTACCACGTGCCTGTCGTGCCTGTCGACTAAAAAAATATATGCGCAACCTAAAAGTTGAGAGTTATGTTTTATTTGGTGGGAATTTTTAGGACTTCAAGCCTGGGAGGCAGTGTCTCAAGTAACCCTGAGAGAACTGCTCCGAGGAAACTAGGCGGGGGGCTAGGATATATAGCAGTTTTGCAACAAAGGGCAGGTAGTAGGAAGAAAAGATTACTGTTAAGAAAACTAGATATCTCGGGTAAGGAATTTCGTGCTTTTCTATGTATGGAAAGATGCAAGAATCTGGGCTCACCTAAATCATTCCTTTGATTTGCACCTCAGCTATCTGGGGCCAGTATTCTGTGTTTTCACATCCTGAGTTTCCTCAGGGCGCACAGTGGGGAGTGGCTGCAGTCTGATGGCTGCTAGATGGCAGGTATTCTTTTCCTTCCTGAGTTCCCTCAGGGCTCACCAGCTCACCAGTGGCGGCTGCAATGGCTGATGACTGTGACATCCTTTGTTTACTGAAATGGCAGGCCATATTCCATTATTCACTCCCATGCCCCGAGATTCCCTAAATATTCCCACCTCTTCACCTTTTTAATTTTTTTAATTTTATTTTCATTTTTTTGCGGTACGCGGGCCTCTCACTGTTGTGGCCTCTCCCGTTGCGGAGCACAGGCTCCGGACGCGCAGGCTCAGCGGCCACGGCTCACGGGCCCAGCCGCTCCACGGCATGTGGGATCCTCCCGGACCGGGGCACAAACCCGTGTCCCCTGCATCGGCAGGCGGACTCTCCACCACTGCGCCACCAGGGAAGGCCCCACCTCTTCACCTTTGCTCCTACTGACTGTACCTGTTGAGGCCCAGCTCCTATACCAGCTCTTCTACAAATCCTTCCTAGAACCCCCAGGCCACTGTCGCAGCATTTTGATTATACATTAATGATAGCATTTGCCATTAGCTACCTTGTGCTAAGGCTTAACTAGGTTAACTAACTACAATGCTTCTTTCTTAAAAAAAAGAAAAAAAAAAAGTGAGTGGCATGTCCTCATGGCTTGGTAATTTGTAAAATGCCTCCCCTTTCTCCAAACTTGGCACCAAAATTTATCATTCCTACAGATGAGTCAGTAGAAGGGAGAGTTCATTTATTAGCTTAGGTTTGGGAAAAATGCACAAGAAGGTTATGTGTCACCTGGCTGCCCCCCTCCCGGGATGAGCAGGCTTCAATGGAGACCTCACACAGGCCCCTCCCAGGAAAACCCCCAACATCTTCCCCGTTTTCCTGGGTGGGAGAGACCGTCCCTCTGCACAGCGCTAGGGGCCATTTGCAGGCCTAGGGCGGGTTCTCCCCACCACCACCACCCCCCCCCAGAGAGGGGCTGGGAGTCAAGGACACCCACACAATGTCTCCATTGACACTTGTGTCCAAGTCGGGTCTGGGTGCCATGGAAACCTCTCTTGGGAGCAGAGAGGGAAAGCAACAGGCCAGGCCTCCCACACTAAGCCCATTGTTCCCTGAGCCGGTCCCCCTCAGAAGGCCCTTATCACCACCCCCCGGCCAGGCCTCAGCTCCAGGCTCCCCACCCCACCAGAGGCACCCGCTTTCCCCCTGCGGGCCCCGCCTAGCTGCAGGAATCCCAGTGCCCGGCAAACAGAGGCCCGAGACCTCTGAGCCCCGAGCCCCTCCCCCTCTCCATCCCCATTTACCATTTTACAGAGCGGAAGCTGAGGCTGGAGAGAGGCCGGGCCCTGCCCACACCCGTTTCACCATGTTGGCCGCTTAGCCCTGTTGGGAGCCAGGGGTTCAACAGATCCCGGAAGCAGCAAAACCCCCAGGGGCTGGAAATCCCCAAGCCAACCCGATCCAAAGTGAGGGTGTCAAAACCAGAAGGCAGGGTTTGTGATTACAGCACCGCCTCTCACCAGCTGTCACCCAGGTGTCCCCAGGGCACTCCCTTCACAACAATATAACCAACAAGGACACCGCCTTTAAACCGAGCCCCTGAAGCCCCCCAGGCTGGGGGAGGGGTGGGATGACCAGATGGGCAGCAGAGGAACCTGGGCTTTGGGCCAGCGCTGGGGGGGGACTTCAGTCCCAGCTGGGTGACCTGGGAGAAGTTAGGTGACCTCCCCGAGCCTCAGTTTTACCATCTGTAAAAAGGAAGCAGTGAACACTTTGGACACACCTTCCTGGGATGTGGTAAGGGCTGGACAGGACAGTAAACGACGCCTTTAGCAGGGCACGGAGACAGCACTGGATGAACGGATCAGGTGCTGCTATTACCCATTTGACGACATTCCCCCACAACTCTGGGCACCAAGTCAGGCTCTCGGGGATAAAGGAGCCACAGGGAGCAAAGGGAGAGCCCTCAAGTGACCCCCAGAGAGGCCCGACCCCGCCTGAGGCAGGAGTCCCTGGCCTGAGGGAGAAGGAGGCAGCAAATGTTTGAGTTGCAAGGGGCCCCCCCTAACATTCCTGTTGGGGGTTTACACGGGGTGACCAGTTAGTTCCTGGAATGTCCAAGAAAAACAAACTGGTTATTCTGAGTGAAATTGCAGCCTGGCTAAGGCAGGTGGGTCTGCTTTAAATTTAACACAGTGTTTCTGAGATTCTTTTCATCTCCTGGCCACCACTGGTCTGTGGAGACATTACCTCACTTCACCTTCCGGCTCTGAGGCAGGGCAGCTGACAGGGAGTGGGCCTGGGGGTGGGATGAGATGGGGGGCTGAGAGCCCCACCCCGGGCTCCTGGGGACCGGAGAGAGCAGGTCGCCTTCCTCCAACAATTCGGTCCACCTCTGGGGCTGGGGGTTCTGGAAATGGGGGATGCGAGGATGTTCCCACATGCAGCCAACCCCATCCTTGGTATTTAGCTGAGGAATTACGGCATTTGCAAATACACTGCTTTCCCAGGAGTACTTGAAAAAAAACTCTGCAGTTTTCCAAGTCCAACGTTGGTCCCTTTCAAATATTTAGGAGCTGGGTGGCCGTGCCTGCTGGCTTCTCCCAGAATTCCAGCTGCTTTAGCTGGCAAACTGACAGACAGGCCAGCGTCCCCGCGGGGTGCCTTGGTCAAAGGCGGAGTTCCCTTCTGGTTTTGGAAATTGCTTTTGACCGGGCTTGCCAGCTTGCGGAGTCCTTGAAAATTCCAGAACGTTGGAGGCAGACCCGACTGTGTGAGTCCCAGACACCTAGACAAAGATTGCCTGATCTGACTCAGACCTTGAACAGCCTCATCTTTTTTTTTTTTTTTTTTTCCTGTGGTATGTGGGCCTCTCACTGTTGTGGCCTCTCCCGTTGCGGAGCACAGGCTCCGGACGCACAGGCCCAGCGGCCATGGCTCACGGGCCCAGCCGCTCCGCGGCATGTGGGATCTTCCCAGACCGGGGCACGAACCCGTTTCCCCTGCATCGGCAGGCGGACTCTCAACCACTGCGCCACCAGGGAAGCCCTAGCCTCATCTTTAAAATGGGGATAAGGGAGGACTTCCCTGGTGGTCCAGTGGTTAGGACTCTGTGCTTTCACTGCCGGGGCCTGGGTTCAGTCCCTGGTCGGGGAACTAAGATCCTGCAAGCCGCGTGGCCAAAAAAGTAGTAATAGGGCTTCCCTGGTGGCGCAGTGGTTGAGAGTCCGCCTGCTGATGCAGGGGACACGGGTTCGTGCCCCAATCTGGGAAGATCCCACATGCCACGGAGCGGCTGGGCCCGTGAGCCATGGCCGCTGAGACTGCATGTCCGGAACCTGTGCTCCGCAGCGGGAGAGGCCACAACAGTGAGAGGCCCGCGTAACGCAAAAAAAAAAAAAAAAAAAAAAAAAAAAGTAGTCATAATAAAAATAAAATAAAATAGAATGGGGATAAGAGGACCTACCTCCCATCAGGGCTGTTATGTGGATTAAATGAAATCGTGTGCTCAAGGTTCCTTTGTTTCAAATGAAGCGGACCTCAAGCTGCTCTTTGTAAAAGGGGAATTTTTTCTGTGGAATTAAGGGACTTTCATGAAAACAGGCCACCAGTCCTCTCAGAAAACTGAAACCAGGACCCTGAAAAGGGATTTGCAGTGTCCCTCATCCTGTCCTGTCTCCATGTGCTCTTGGGTGCCTGCTTCTTGGGGCCTCAGCTCATCTCCTCTCCCTGCAGACCAGCTTCCAAAGAGAAAGGCCCCTTCACTCACCAAGTAAAGCCTTGACTTTACATCATTTCCTCAAGCTGGATCCATAGTTTGTGCTCCGTAAAGGACAGGCCAGTTTCTACTGGGTTGCTTTGATTTGTGTGTCAGTATTAACTTGCTGAGTATTCCGTTCGTCCCTCCAGATCTGCACCCCTTTCTCCTCCCCCTTGCTGTGTCCCCAGGGGCTGACCCGTGTGAACTGTCCCTGGAGCTCCCTCCCCTTCTGGGTTCTGGCTGACTTCAGCCCACAGTAGACATCAGCAGGAAATAGGAGGGCAGGAGGAAAGAGCCTGCAGGGCGTTGATTGTTCTAGCGCCTTGCCAGTGGGGGTGGGCTGGCAGCTGTGTGTCTGGTTCCTACACTGAAGGCCACAGCAGCTTTCCAGCGACCCCATCCTTCAGCTACAGGCCTCTCTGGGTTCTCGTCACCACTTCCTCTCCTGGTCCCT
The DNA here is from genome assembly GCF_949752795.1 of Hyperoodon ampullatus. Taxonomy (NCBI): domain Eukaryota; kingdom Metazoa; phylum Chordata; class Mammalia; order Artiodactyla; family Ziphiidae; genus Hyperoodon; species Hyperoodon ampullatus. Next base: position 10,187,937 of record NC_136928.1, read on the forward strand.
TCAAGCTGACCGTGCTGATGGCTCTCCACGTTACTATCCCGGAGGGGCTCTACCATCTTGGTTGGTTTCCTTTCATCTTGTCCACATCTCTGTAAAGGTCTCTACACATCGTGCATTTATTATGTTCTCTCTGGTAACGAGGCTGTAACTTTGTTGCCATCTCTCTCCTGCTGGGACTCTGGTGATTCAATGAGATCAAGGGAGAAGTTTCTCTCCCTGCTTCACTTCCCACTCTGGCTCCCGCAGGAAGTGGATAAAGAGCTAGAAGGCCTTTGAGATAAAAACTATAAATAAGATACCCAGAACTGAGAAGATAGCCGGGATTCTTTTGGCAGGAAAAAATAATACATGTGCACTGGTGGGGGGGAGTTACTTCTTTTGAAAGAAACTTTCCATTTTCCTGGGAGAGTGTGACCCACATAAAAGAGTTGGAAATAGGAATATGCTACCAATTCAGTTAGGGCCCTCTCTCTTTCTTAGGGCACAGCTGTCTACAAGCGAGCATCATACAGGTTGTGAACAGAGGGGTTTTTGTTTGTTTTTTTTTTGCGGTACGCGGGCCTCTCGCTGTGTGGCCTCTCCCATTGCGGAGCACAGGCTCCGGACGCACAGGCTCAGCGGCCATGGCTCACGGGCCCAGCCGCTCCACGGCATGTGGGATCTTCCTGTACTGGGGCACGAACCCGTATCCCCTGCATCGGCAGGCAGACTCTCAACCGCTGTGCCACCAGGGAAGCCCAACAGAGGGTATTTTAAAATTGTCAACTTCTCTGTATTTTTCACTCCCAAGTTCATTGGATTGGTCACCAGAATCTCTGTCTTTTCCTTCCCTTTTCCAGTTTGGCCCATGCACATCTCACTTTGGGCTTTGACCATGACCGTAGCCTAGGTCAGACCTCCCTGTCTCTAGTGTCTCTTGCCCAGTCTGTTCCACAGCTCACTGTCAGATTTGTCTTGGCTTCACGCAGGCCTGTGCATGTCGAGTCCCACATCAGAAGCATTCCACGGCTTCCTGGTGAAACATCTGAAAGCTTCAGCCCGACAACATTCAAGGCCTCTGCCGTTGGTCCCCAACTCAACTTTCTGGCCTAACTCCCTTTCCAGGAACTTCCTTCTCCTGATGAATCAGGTTCCTCACTGACCTGCCCATCCTCATTCCCCACCCGCTCCATCTTTTCATCAATGTGCAGTCCAGGGACTTCCCTGCTGGTCTGGTGGTAAAGAATCCTCCTTACAGTGCAGGGGACGCCGATTTGATCCCTGGTCAGGGAAGTAAGATCCCACATGCCGCGGGGCAACTAAGCCCGTGCGTGCCACAAACGACAGAGCCCACGCACTCTGGAGACTGTGCGCCACAACTAGAGAGAGAATAAAAAAAAAAAAACCTGCACGCCACAACTAGAGAGAAGCCCGTGTTCCACAAAGAAGGGCCCGCGTGCCGCAACTAAAGACCCGATGCAGCCAAAGATGATAATAATAATAATAATAATAAATGTGCAGTCCAAATCCCACTTCCAGGTAAGGCCTGCCCTGCCCTCTCAGCCACAGGTGATTGCTCATTTTGAACTCCTACTATTCCGAAGAGGGCTGCTGAGAGTCCAGGAGGAAGGGTTGAGGGAAGGATAGCTGAGTTCAGGCCAGTTAAAGAGTCTGTGCTTGCTCCCTTGGATATCACTCGTGGTCACTCAGGGGACCTTGTGTGTGCCTCCCCTTGAGCTAACTCCATTCCAGAGCAGCTCAGGGGATGACCCTTTGGTGTCATCTCCTCTTCAGGCCTCTCCATTCTCTGATTTCACTCACTAGTTTCATCACGTGGTTGTGCTAGTTGCCTCTCTCTTCATAGACAGTCCTGTGACCCCTGGTTGTCTCATTTAAATGCTTGGGTCAAAGGTTACATCAGAGTCTTGTGGATTCCTGGACACTGGGCTGCTCTTAGCTCACTGGGAATCTTAAGCAAGTACCAGGAAGGGCGTCCCCCTCGGGGAGGTACATTCACGGCACATTCTACTTATCTTCAGATAGGGTGTCCCAACCTGGCCTGTCAATGCCAGGACACCCCATGTCTTCTTAGAAAACCCAAGTCTTCTGTTGCATTTGAGGTTAAGCCTCAGTTGGTTTCAACCATCTTTGGTTACACACACACAGAGCTTCGAGTATCCGTAATACTTTTGATCATTCACTCCAGACTTTGTAATTGCCTTGACTATATAAAAAATGGCCTTTACAGCACTGTAACAATGAATATCATGCAATTACTTTTTTGGCAATTGATTATGCATGACTTAAGAAACCATAGATTTGTAAGTTTCATTTATCCCTGAGAGAATGCCAGAACAATTAGCTACACATTAGATTGTCATCACTTAGAACAGGGTCTGCAGCCTGTTCGGAACCGGGCTGCACGGCAGGAGGTGAGTGGCGGGAGAGCGAGGGAAGCTTCATCTGCTGCTCCCCGTGGCTCCCCGTCGCTCGCATTACTGCCTGAACCAACCTCCACCACCCCATCCGTGGAAAAATTGTCTTCCACAAAACCGGTCCCTGGTGCCAGAAAAGTTGGGGATGGCTGACTTAGAATACAGATTGGAAACAAAAAGAATTTAAATATCGCTACTACTCACCTATTAGAATGGCCAAAATACAGAACAAGACAATGCCAAATGCTGGTGAGGATGTGTAGCAGCAGAAGTTCTCACTCATCGCGGGCGGGAATGCAAAATGTACAACACTTTGGAAGACAAGTTGACAGTTTCTGGATTTTCGTTACAGGAAATTGCTCCACGTGTAGCTGTATATTCAGTGTGTCCATGAGGGGAGGGAAATTCAGGAGCCTCCTATGTCCTTATCCTGGTGACATTGTGCATTAGCTTTTTTTAAGAGCATTATGCTCATTCATCAGTGGTCTCGTGTCATCACCAGGCATTTACCAATCCTAGATCTGTGATCTTCAAAATAACATATTCAGGATAAAGATAAAAATTAAGCAGGACTAAATAATTTGTATTATCCAAAAAAAAAGAATTTAAATTGGAATTTTTGTTGTTGTTGTTGTTGTTTTTTGCGGTACGCAGGCCTCTCACTGTTGTGGCCTCTCCCGTTGTAGAGCACAGGCTCCGGACGCGCAGGCTCAGCGGCCATGGCTCACGGGCCTAGCTGCTCCGTGGCATGTGGGATCTTCCCGGACGGGGGCACGAACCCGTGTCCCCTGCATCGGCAGGCAGACTCTCAACCACTGCGCCACCAGGGAAGCCCGAAATTGGAATATTTTTTAAGTTAAAAAAAAAAAAGGTAGAGAAAATACTGGTCCTTGGAGCCAGTGTGAGCTTTTCTTTTTTTTTGGCCACGCACCATGCGGGATCTTTATTCCCCGACCGGGGTTTGAACCTGCACCCCCTGCATTGGAAGCACAGCATCTTAACCACTAGACCACCAGGGAAGTCCCATAAGCCAGTCTAAGTTTACTAGGAATAAGTCGTGCCAAACTAATTTCATATTCTTTCTTTGTAGAGTCACCAGGCTGATAGATGAGAGAACTCCTAAAGAGATGAGTCAAAGAATGCTAGGTGAACTGCATTGGTTTCCACTGGCAGATAATGAAGCCCCTCATAGTAGCTGGGATAGTCATTAGCGCTGTGCACAAAGATTCTATCTCTCCTCCTCTCACTCACATAGTGGAGCCGAATCCAGCCTCTGTATCCCGACACCGAATTAAATCGCGGAGACAGAGTTTTGGGTGAAGTAGAAAAGAATAGCTTTATTGCTTTGCCAGACAAAGGGGGCCACAGAGGGCTAGTGCCCCATTCTTTTGATTGGTTGGTGGTGAGGTAAGTGGGAGTCAGCATCATCAACCTTCTGGTTCCAACTGCTCTGGTGTCTAGTGCTTGTGGGCAGCATACCATCATTAACTTTTAACTTCTCCCACCTGGTGAGGGTTTCAGTACCTGAAAAACAGCTTAAAGATATTGTTGTGTGTATCCCTTGATGGGGAACCAGGACGTTGCCCCAAGGCTGCACTATTGTTTCTTTTGACTATTCCTCCCTTCCCTAATTAGCAACTATTTGAACCTGCTCAAGGAACTCAGGGAAGGTATGGAGGCTGAATGAAGCCTATTTCCTGTAATCAAGAAATGGGGGACACAGAAAGGCCTTTGTGCCCAGGAGCCCTACAGGGTCCTGCTGGGTATCAATAGCAGGGCTGCATTTTCTTGCCTTCTTTGAAGTTAGGTGTTGTCATGTAAACAGCTTTGGCCAATGAAACGTGAGTGGGAGGACACTCCATGGTGAGTCCTTGGATGAGCACTCACAGACAGTCGACACCTTGACTGCAGCCTTGTGGGACCCTGAGCAGAAGACTCAGTTTAGTCACACCCAGACCCTTGACCCATGGAAACTGTGAGATTATACATGTGTGTTCTTTTAAGTTATTAAGTTTGTGGTAATTTGTTATGCAGACAAAAGGAACTAATATACCAGGCTATGGATTTAAGATCTTATCCTGTGTCCAAAGAGAATCTATGGGTTGCTTTAAGGATGGGAGTGCCAGGATCAAATGTGTGTGTATATATATATACACACACACATATACATATACATATACATATATATATATATATATATATATATATTTTTTTTTTTTTTTTTTTTGCGTTACACAGGCATCTCACTGCTGTGGCCTCTCCCGTTGCGGAGCACAGGCTCCGGACACGCAGGCTCAGTGGCCATGGCTCACGGGCCCAGCCGCTCCGCAGCATGTGGGATCTTCCCGGACCGGGGCACGAACCCATGTCCCCTGCATCGGCAGGCAGACTCTCAACCACTGCGCCACCAGGGAAGCCCCAAATGTATATTTTTTAGAGATCACTCTGGCTGGTTCAAGAGGGTGAGTGTGGGAGCAGCGAGACCATTTGGGAGGCTACTAAGGTGACATAGCAGAGACAGGAGGTGACATAATTGCTGGGATTCCACTAGTGGCAAAGAATAGAAAGAGATGGGCTGATTCAAAATATACTTGGGAGGTAGGTGATAGATTGGGAGGTTGGAGGGTAGTGAAGGAAGGATCAACAACGTCTTCCAAGCTTTGGGTGTGAGTAGATGTGACAGGGAACCCTAGAAGGGAAAACTTGTCTGCAGGAAACACCTCCTTGGAATCCTTCCTGGAAATTCTTTGTGCTAGTCAGGAATGCAATGGCTGCTAGTGACAGAAAACCCAAATGACTGGGCTTTAATGATAAAGATGTTTAATTACATCACATAAAAAAGGCCTGGAGGTAGGAGTTCCAAGTTGGATCAGGAGTTTGTGGAAACAGGAAACTATATGAGCCACATAGTCTTTAATTCAGACCAGGCTAGAAAAGTTTAATCCAAGTTCAAGTCTGCAAGCCTGATGTTAATGAAGAAACTTGACAGAATGGGAGTCAATGACACAGATGCCTAAGGAAGACAGGTCCTGAGCTAGCCATTATATCTCATCAGATAAAGAAAAAGCAAATATTTAAATACCTATTACCATACAATGTAAGTTAAAACTATACTTTTTCGGTATAGTTTCATCATAAAATTCAGTTTCTGCCTGTTCACTTCTTAATAAAAAGGACAAAGAGTTTTCCTGAAATAGTGAATGTTTGCTATCATAGTTCTAAGAGTCATTGACTTACAAAACCTTGAGACCAGGGACTTCCCTGGTGGTCCAGTGGTTAAGAATCCGCCTTCCGCCTGGCGTGGTGGCACGCACCTGTAGTCCCAGCTACTCGGGAGGCTGAGGCAGGAGGATCGATTGAGCCCAGGAGTTCTGGACTGTAGTGCGCTATGCCGATCGGGTGTCCGCACTAAGTTCAGCATCAATATGGTAACCTCCTGGGAGCAGGGGACCACCAGGTTGCCTAAGGAGGGGTGAACCGGCCCAGGTTGGAAACAGAGCAGGTCAAAACTCCCGTGCTGAACAGTAGTGGGATCGTGCCTGTGAATAGCCACTGCACTCCAGCCTGGGCAACATAGCAAGACCCAGTCTCTGGAAAAAAAAAAAAAAAAAAAGAATCCTCTTTCCAACACAAGGGACACAGGTTCAATCCCTGGTAGGGGAACTAAGTTCCCACATGCCGCGAGGCAACTAAGCCCACGTGCCACAGCTACTGAGCCTGCTAGGGCCACAAGTTGAGAGCCCACGCTCCGCAACAAAAGCTCCCACGTGCTGCAACTAAGACCCAACCAGCCACATTAATTAATTAATTAATTAAAATTAAAAAACAAAAAAACCCTTGAGACCAGAATATTTCTGTTCCAGTAACATTTACCAGGATGTTTGTTGTAAAAAACTGAGTTTGTTGTAAAAAACTGAGTTTGTTCACATATAGTTGCAAATTCTATTTGAATAGGCCTTTGATCTTATCCACCGGTCCAGGTGACAGTGAACTTCCCTTGACCTCATTGACCTCATTCTCATTTACTCAACTTACATAGGAAGACTGTGCAGATTTTCTTAAAATTAGGAAACCAGTGAAAGCATGGTCCTCTTTGTAAAATGCAAGACTGATGACAATAGATGAAATTTAAAATACAATGCAGAATTGAAATGTGTCACAGTGTTACTGAACCAAACTTGGGTCCACTCGCCCTCATGTAGTAAATCCAATCTACTGACACCAGGTTGTGGTGAAGGAAAGTGCAGTGTTTATTGTAAGGTGTCAAGCAAGGAGAACGGGTGGCTCCTGCTCAAAAACCCTAAACTCCCTGAAGGGTTTCAGCAAAGCATTTTTAAAGGTCAGGTGAAGGAGGGGCCTCGCAGGGTCTGTGATCAGTTCGTGCACAGTTCTCTGATTGGCTGATGGTGAGGTAACAGGGTGGTGTCACAGGGGTTAACATTATCAACCCTTAGGCACCAGTAGGTCCGGGCCTACTGCTCATGGTCATCAATTAGTTAATTTCTTCCATGTGATTGGGGTTTTAGCATCTGTAAAGCAACTCTGAAAATGTGCATCAGATACTGTTATCTAGGCACTTCAGAGAGGAGCTACAGTAGAGGATATGGGGGAGGGGTCTGTCCCAGGAAGGCCCAATAGGGTCCTGCTTGGTTACAACAGGCTCTGCCACGTCAGCCGGAAGTGGCCCTCTGGCCACTTCCCAGGGGGTCCCAGTGGCAGCAGGACGTCTGCCTCAGCTCTTCACCCTCGCAGGACCATGCACAGCAGGAAGGGAAGGATGAGGACTGCCCTCCTCCGTCCATGGAAAGCATGGATCTTCCCAGAAGCCACTTACTTATCATTGTCGGCCAGGGTCAAGAGCAAAGGGGGTGGGGTTACTCTTGGCTTAGACTAATCAGAGGCTGTGTGTACTGCAGCCTCGTTGAAAGTGGGGCTCTCTTAGTAAGGGAAGCAGGGGCCGAGGGTACACAGCCCTGGCCCCCTTCTGGGGGCCCACGGTAGAAGACACAAAATGCTCAGAAAATGGCTGTGAAAAGATCCCATTTTTACAATGCAATAAACATCAAACAACTTTGCTGGGGAGTAAGGAGCCCCATAGAGAGTGAGCCACCCAGGATTCTTGTCATGGGACTCGGGTTCATCCACAGGCGGGCTTCGAACAGAGACCTTCTCAAAGCTCTTCTGAGGGCACCGAGCACTTAGCAGGGAGGTCACTCCCCCAGAGCACAGATGCCTCACCTTCTCCCTGTGACTCCACCCCAGGGACTCGACTGCCTTCTTGGCTGGACTCGTGGGACCTCCAGGAAGATGCTGAGGAAGTGGAAAGGCCAGCGCCCTCCGGGTGGGTCTCCTGGGAAGGCCTTTGAGGGGCCTGGGAAATGATCACAGGCTTTATCCAGCCTTGGGAAACTCACTGGAGGCCAGGTCCTGGTTGAGAGCTGGGTCCCGGGCCCCACTTGGGCCCTAAGCAGCGCTGGGCTCAGCTTCCTTCTCTCCCAGCAGTAACTACATGAGACAGTGGCCACGGTGAGGAGACAGAACACAGAGCGAACCAGATGCAGGAAGTCCTGGCTTTGTTCTCGAGGCTGTGAGGCCCAGAGAGCAGGCACTGGTGCTAGCTCTTTGCTGTCCGGTGTGGCTCCAGCAGTCCCTGCTGATAGGGTCTCCTCTCCTCAGCCCCATGCTCCCCCCTTCGACTGCAGGCAAACAGGGGGATGCACTGGCCTAAACACACCCACCCAGCCCTACGCCTGCTCACCTGCCTTCCCCAGCCAACGAGATGGGGGCACGGCCTCTGGCCTTCCCAACACACGGCCCAGGATGGTCCTGCTGCTGACACAGGCCACGAGCTCCTCACGGGCTGCAGCACGTTTCACAGGGCTAAGCACGGTGCTAGAGAAGAACTAATGCTCAGTGGGGAGAGGCCACAGCACACAGAGAAGGAGCAAGGCCAGGGCAGTGGGTCCATCTGCAGCCCTCAAGGGGCTCAAGCACGTGGCACATGGCAGGGCCAGCACAGCTGAGCCTGGGAACAGGGGTGACAGGCAGGGGAGAGGCAGCCCACCAACACACACACACTCAGACGCACGCTCACAATTACATGAGCTGCGTTCTAACAGGTATACTGGAGACTTGAATCCATTTCCCCTTTAACCGTGGCACCCTGTCCCCATCACATACACCCTTACCTGCTCTCGATTTCCTGTGTCACAGCAATGGTTAACACATGCCCCTTGTCTCCCATCAGAAGACAAATCAATCCCTCCCTTGCTCTACCGGGCTTGGAGGCCACAGAATGTATTTGCGTCTCATTCAAAGGGACGCAAGGACGCAAGGATCCTCAGCCAGAGGATGGGGTTGGCAGTGCTGGGATAAGTAGAGGTGCAGGGGTCGTGGGGCAGCAGGAAGGGCAAAGGCCTCAGCAGCTCTAGGAGACAATGGCAGCAAGAGCCACCTTGTGATCTGGACAGACCCTGGTCCAGGCATCCACGTAGCCTCTAGGAAAAATGCAGCATCTCCAGTAGAGATGTAGCATCTCCGGTATGAGGTAAGAGAGAGAGGGGTGAACGCTTTCAAGGAGATTTCCAAGCATCTTTGATCGTTCCACCCTACCTCACAGTCGGCTGTGAAACTTCAATGAGATCATGGATGTGAAATGCACTTTGAGACAACTACTCACTTGTTGACTCATTCATCGGAAATGTGTTGAGAGCCTAGAATGTGTCAGGCATTGCGCTTGAGCCAAGAGAGAGGGTAGAAAAGATAAACACATAAAACAGAGAAAGAAAATAAACAGTACATGAGCCACCACTATCCCTCCTTTCTAAGCCGCAGGCAGACATGACTAATCAAGCATAGCTCTCTTTATCACAGAACCTGGGAAGGACCTCAGAATTCTTCTCAACACAGTTCTCTAGGCAGCTACTCCTAATTGAATGTTATGGATTGAATATTTGTTTCCCTCCCAAATTCATATGTTGAAGCCCTAACATCCAGGGTGGTTGTATTTAGAGATTGGGCCCCTACGGAACAATTATGATTAAATGCAGTCTTAAGGGTGGGGTCCTGATCTTATAGGATGAGTGTCCTTATAAGAAGAGATGCCAGAGAGCTCACTCCCTCTCTCCCTGTCCTCACACATCATGTGAGCACATAGAAAGATGGCAGCTGCCTACAAGCCAAGAAAAGAAGCCTCAGAATGAAACCTACCTTGTAGGCACCTTGATCTTGGACTTCCAGCCTCCAGAACTGTGAAAATAAATTTCTGTTGTTTAAACTACCCTGTCTATGGTATTTCGTTACAGCAGCCTGAGCAGACCAAGACACTGAGTCAACATGAAGGATGATGTTTGTCATTCCTGGGGCAAAGACATGGAGGTATTGATAGGCGAAGTTGGTATCAGAAACAGGGAGCAGCATGGTATGTCCAGGGCCCATGATATTTAGAGAGGGGAGTGGACAGAGATGGGACTGGAGAGTGAGGCAGCCACCATAGCACATGTGGATGTGTAGGCCGTGCCAGGACCTTGGGACTTACTCTAAAAGCATTGGGGAATGATCTTCAGGTCCGCATTTAGAAAGATCAATCTGGGACTTCCCTGGTGGCGCAGTGGTTGGGAATCCACCTGCCAATGCAGGGGACACGGGTTCATTCCCTGGTCTGGGGGGGTCCCACATGCCACGGAGTAGCTAAGCCTGCGAGCCACAACTACTGAGCCTGCGTGCTGCAACTACTGAAACCCGTGTGCCTAGAGCCTGTGCTCTGCCACAAGAGAAGCCACTGCAATGAGAAGTCTGTGCACCACAACAAAGAGTAACCCCCACTCACCGCAACTAGAGAAAGTCCACACATAGCAACGAAGACCCAACGCAGCCAAAAATTAATTAATTAATTATTAGGGAAAAAAAAAGAAATCAATCTGATGACAATCCATCTATGTGCAGCCTTGATAGCAGGCAGGCAGGGATAGAGGTGGGAAGTCAGTAGGTAGCTGCCCCATGGATCAAGCCTGGGATGGACCTGAGCCATGTGAGAGGACAGGCTTGGTGACCAATTGGCTGTAGATTAAGAGGAAGAGGTGAGGTGAGTCCCGGGTTTCAGGTTTGGACAATGGGTTGGATGGATGTCCCTCCCTTTGACAGGAGTGTGACCTCCTATGGGGAGATCTCCTGTAGACAGGCCCCAGGTTGAGAGCAGAAGTCACTGCAGCCACATGCTATTGGTCAGAGTTAGGCTCAGGCCAGCCCAGATTCAGTGTGGATGGGGATTGCCCAAGAGTGTGAATACAGGGAGGTGTGATCCCTTGGAACCACTGGGTAACAATCTGCCACCACATCCAAGTAACAGGCAGGAAGGAAGGGGAAGGACAAGGCCCAAAGCCAGAGGCACCTGCCACTTGGGCCTGTGGCCTGTGACGAGCTCTCCCTGAAGCCCTGCTCTGACTTCCTCTGAGCCAGAAAAGAACCAGGTCACGTGAGCACCCTTAGCTGCAAGGGAGTCTGGGAAACTGAATGTCTTCACCTGCGCACATTGTCATCCCCTCAAAACCCTGAATTCTCAGTGGGGAGAGGGAGAGCACGGCTTTGAGTAGGCCACTAGCAGAGTCTTCTGTGGAAGTCTCAGGGGGCTGGGGGGTGGATAACAACCACTGAACACCTTTATGGGAGAGAAGCCATGCTTAATGCTTTACACAGAATTTGGTTCAGTAGGTCGAGGGTGGGGCCCAAGAATCTGCATCTCTAACCAGCGCCCAGGGGATGCCAAGGCTGCGGAAGCGAAACCACGCTTTGAGTGGCCCTGAGCTGGGTTACACTGAGGAAACAAGCAACTCCCAGATCTCAGAAGCTTAAGTGACAAAGTCTTGTTTCTTACTCATGGGACCTGTCCACTGTGAGTTGCTGGGGCTTTGCTCCCAGGAACCAGGTGGCCAGAGCAGAGGGAGAGAAGTCACGGCAAAGCACCATCTGGCTCCTTCGAGTTGCATGGCTGTGCCCGATATCAGACGTCAGACAGGGAGGAGGAGCTGCTTTGGTGAACGATCCTGTGGGCTACCCCAGGCTTCATAGAAGCAGTGGGATTTGAGCTGGCTGGGCTTTGAAGGATGAACAGGAGCTTACCCTGCAGAGAAGGGGGAGAACATTCCAGGCTGAGAAAACACCATAAATTAACTACCATTGATGGAGCACTGGTTATGTGCTAGAAGCTTTCAGATCGCTTCCTTCTTAGCCCTCACAAGAACACCGAGATAGTATTGGTCCCTTTCATGAAAGAGGAGACTGCGAGTTTGAGATCAGGTCACAGCACCAGAACATGGGAGCCCAGGAAATTGAACCCAATGTCCAGGGTTTTCTTACCTTTGTCACTGTGGTCTCAGGGAGGTTGTATGGCTGTGTAGGAGATTTGCAGAATGATCTGTGTGCTGCTGTTTCCTGGAAATTGGTTCAAACATCCAGAGGATTTGGGGGGTGGGGGCAGTGGGACTCATTAACGGATAGCAATTTTTATTGTGGTTAAATATACATGACATGAAATTTACCATTTTTAAGTGTACAGTTCAGTGGCACTAAGTACGTTTACATTGTCGGGCACCATCACCACCATCCATCTCCAGAGCTTTCTCATCTTGCAAAACCGAAACTCTGTACCCATTAAACGGAAACTCCCCAATACCCCTCCCACCAGCCTCTGGCAACCACCGTTCTACTTTCTGTCTCTATGACGCTGATGACTCTATTCCATATAAGTGGAATCATACAGTATTTGTCCTTGTGTGTCTGGCTTATTTCACTTAGCGTAATGTCTTCACTGTTCATCCGTGTTGTACCATGTATTGAAACATCATTCCTTTTTATAGCTCAATAATTTTCCATTGCATGCACGAACCCCATTTTGTTTATTCATTCATCCGTTGATGGATATTTGGGTTGTCTCCACCTTTTGGCTATTGGGACTAATGCTGCTATGAACATGGGTATGCAAATATCTCTTGGAGTCCCTGCTCTGAATTCTTTTGTGTATATACCCAGAAGTGGGACTGCTGTGTCCACAGGAATTTTTAACATAAAGGACTTTATATGGGTCAGAGGTGCTGGTGGGCTTCGTTGGGGTCCAGGGGAAAATGCTGCCCACCAGCACTATAGGAGGAGGCCCAAGACCCCCCAGGTTCCTCACTGCTCCCCGCTGCCCCCCAGGATGTCCTGGCTAGTCACCCCTCACCTGCTGTGGGGGAGGTGGGGCTGCGGGAGCCCCGACCCACCACCCAGGTGCAGAAAGTCTCTCTGTCTGGTTATTTAACTGTTTGTCAGGCATAGATCTTGCCCCCCAAGGAGTTGGGAATTTCTCCAGGGAGAACAGCCCTTCCCCTCTCTAAGCCTCTCTTTTCCTGGCTATAAAACTGAGGTGCTGGTATTGGCCCGCCTACCTCACAGATTGTCAGGAGTTCATGAGGGACACGGAGATGCTGCTTCCTGCTGGAGACCCACCGCCCGCTCCCGGCCTGCCCTCCACGCACCCCTCTTGGTGGGTCACACAGGGGCACTGCTGGGGTGACGGTCTGCAAAGGCTGAGGCTGCTTCCACAAGGCCGGAAGAGCCCCCGGGGCTGAAATAGCTAAAAAGAGGACAGCTCAGTATCACTTCCTCAAGACAGTTCTGGGGCAGTGGTTTGCAAATTAGAACATGACTGAGAATCCTCCAGAGGGCTTGTTAACACAGAGAACGGACCCACCCCAGAGTTTCTGATTCAGGAAGACTAGGGTGGGACCCAAGAATTTGCTCCCCTACAAGTCCTGAGGCTGCTGAGGTGATGCTGAGGCTGCTGATCTGGGGACCGCATTCTGAGAGCCACGGCTCTAGAAAACGGAGGAAAAAAGATGCTTGTTTTGAAGACCAGGGACACATGAGATCCCTCCATCCCTCCTTTCCTCTCCCCTCCCTTTCTTGTTTCTTTCCTTCCTCCTTTGTCCAACATTTATTATTAGAGCACAGAGTCTGGCCTGGGTTGACCAGATGGTCCTTGGCTGCCCAGGGCCCGAGGCCTGTGCTTGTGACCGGATGCAGAGGAGTCTGCGTGAGTCAGGCTGCTGGGGGGAGGGACAATACCATGCTCTGGGTGAGGGGCCAGGCAGCCTTCCAGGCCCTGCAAGAGCCCGGGGCCCTGTGCAAGGCTGGGGCAGCCCTCCCCCGGGGTCAGGTGGTGCCCACACACCAGGACACTGGGTGAGGAGCCGGTCTTGGGAGAGGCACCTGATATGGTGCCGTGCCAGGCCCCGCACCCAACCCTAAGGCGCTTGCCAGGCTAGGCCTTCCGAGGCAGGGCTGGAGGAATTCCCTCACGGTCCAGTGGTTAGGACTCCACACTTCCACTGCAGGGGCACAGGTTCCATCCCTGGTTGGGGAACTAACATCCCGCAGATTGAGGGCTGGCAAGCAGGCTGAGAGGTTCAGTGAGTGGGGGCGGAGGTCCACGGGCACCGGGGCAGCCAGCCCTTGGCCCTTAGATGGCCAGGTTGTGACATTTTTCTTTGAAGGCTCCAGCGTCCTGTGTCCCACCCCGTGACCCATGGTGGACCCTGCAGTCCACCTTCCCAGAGACTCATCCATCAGGCTTCCCTGGACCCTTCCTCTCCTCCCTAACAGACAAGGGACTCATTCCTCAGGGCCCCCTTTTCTATTTTCAAAGGAGATCACAAACCAATCCGATCAATGGAACCTAATATGGTCCCCTGTGTCCATCATCAGAACCCGACGAAAGCGCCAGGAGATGGACTGCAGAGGCTCAGCTCCAAGAGGGACACCAAACCTGGGTGTCTTCCCTGGAATTTGATCTGACCCCAGGGCATTGCTTTCACCTTCTCCAGACCTATTTCTTCAAGCAAGAAATGGGGCCAATAGGACGAGTGCCGAAGGGCTGTGGGGATCATACCAGCTAGTATCATGGGAACCCTGGGTAACTGGTACCTCTCTCCTCTGCAGCCAAGGGCTGGCCCCCAGGTTCTGAGATTCGTTCTGGTAACACACATGACCTATTTCTCAAACTCTTCAAAATTTACCTCTGCTTTGATTGGGGCCATAGGTTGGGGTTCTTGGTTCCTTAAGGTGTCTGCTTGCTGTTTATTTGTTCCAGTTTCATCTCGTGAGCTGCCAGCTCCCCAGCCAGGCAAAGCACAGGACCCCCTCCCCGCACCTGGCTGTCCCGTCTGTACCTCTGCAAGGCACACTCAGAAGGGGTGCTCTCTGGCCGGGGGAGGCATTTGATACCCTCCCGTCTGCCAGCCACACTCCACGTAGGCAGCTTCTGATGCGAAAAGCCCTTCCTTGGGGTCTGAGCAGAGGGGGTGGGCTCAGTGCGGAGGCTGGGAGCCCAGGCTCTGGCGCCCACAGTCGGGCTGCAGATCCTCGGGGCTCCACGTGTTGACTGTGTCCCTGTGTTCCCAGGGAAGGAGGAGCGTAACCGTATCCCTCACTGCCCTGGGTGAGCGCCAGGGGAGGGTGGGTGTCCGCACCTGGGACCCAGCTAAGAACAGCCATGCAGGAGCACAGGGCTCCTCTCCGAGCTCTCCTCCTGACTTCGGGAACTTTCTGCTGTTAGCACGGTCCCTCCAGCACTAGGGAGATGCTGTGTGCAGACCTCCTGTTGGTCCCTCACGAGCGGGAGCTTGCTTTGTCGGTCAATCTCCGTACCTCAGAAGATGCCCAGCTGCCCTAACTAGAGCCTAGGGGTGAGCAGGGCCCTGCGCGGCCAGCAGCGAACCTCCTTAACCACAGTGTGGGCTCTGCACTGAACTTCTGGCCTGTATTATCTCATCTAATTTGGGAAGGGGCGAAGTATTGAATGCAGATGACAAAAAGTTATCTGTATCTGTAAGAAACAGAGTTCTTAAAAACTGACAGTAAAGGTCAATAGAAACCAACCAACACAAAATGGGCAAAGGATACAAGTAGACAATTCTCGTTTAAGTGCTAATCAGACTAGCCAATACGTGTCTGAAAAGAGGCTCAGAATTATGAATAGGGAATTGCAAGTTCACGTAACAGTGAGAGGCGTTGTTTACCTCGCAGAGTGGCTGAAATGTCGATGATTTCATTTTGTAAAGAGACAATGTTCCTCCCCCTCCCCCTCCCCGCCGGCCCCCATAGATGTGTCTGTGGCAGGGTTTTCTCAACTCTGGCACAACTGACATTTCGGGCCAGATAATTCTTTTTTATTTTTCTTAATGAATAAGGCAGCTTATTAACCCAGCATCATTTGTTGTAATGCTTCTTGTTGGCAGCGGCCACCTGTCCAGCGATTCTGTCCAGATCTCTCTGTCCCGAACATGTCAGTTTGCAGCTCCCATCTTGGTCCCTTCCCACCACCTTCAGCCCCTCTGCGGCTCAGAGGACCCGGCGGGCCCCGCTCTTGGAGCCTGTGGTGAAATGGCTGGGCAGGACACTTTCTCTGCCGTGTCCCCCAGAGATCTCGGTCATGGAGCTGTCCCAGCACCACGCCGGAGGTACAGGTGCTGTGCTGTGGGAGCAGCTCGCGTGTAGAACCACAGGGCGTGAACTCGTTGTGCTTGGCCAGCTTGACAGTGTCCACCCATTCAGGGCCTTTCAAGCTTCCCGGACTTGCTGAGGAAGGCTGCCAGAGCTCTGACGAACTCCAGCTGGTTCACATCTTTTACAGTAACTCCAGGCATCGTGGGGCCTCCGCACTGCCAGCCAGGGGAACGGAGGGGACAATTCTTGATCGCAGGGGCTGTCCTTGTATTGTAGGGTATGTAGGAGCACCTCTGGCCTCTACTCACTAGATGACAGTAGCACATGCCCCGCTCCCCAGTTGTGATGACCAAGGATGACACTGCCAAATGTCCAGGGGGCAAAACTGGCCCCCACCTCTGCTTGAAAACCACTTGGTATATAGGTAAACATTTACCTGCGTATGCTTTAATGAACACATTTAATTTTTTTTTTTTTTTTTGCGGTACGCGGGCCTCTCACCGTTGTGGCCTCTCCCGTTGCGGAGCACAGGCTCCGGACGCGCAGGCTCAGCGGCCATGGCTCACGGGCCCAGCCGCTCCGCGGCATGTGGGATCCTCCCGGACCGGGGCACGAACCCGTGTCCCCCGCATCGGCAGGCAGACTCTCAACCACTACGCCACCAGGGAAGCCCCCCACTTAGTTAATTTTAATCACTATTTTACAGATAAGGAAACTGAGGCACACAGAGGCCAAGTAACTGTCAGCTGAGGACCCGAGATTCCAAGAGGAGTCTGATCTCATAGCTCAGTTTCTTGCCTGAAATGCAGCCGCGCTGCTCCACTACATTTTTGAGGCTCGACTGGTTGAATGTACCGGGACTTCAGATTCACGTTTCCAGGCAAGAACCATGGGCCAGGGAAAGGGAGCCCAGGCCTGTGGTGTCTGAAACTGTCACATAGGAGGTCACAGCCCCAGGGCTGGCTTGGCTCCCTGAGACGACAGTGCTGGGCGGCCAGCCCAAAAAGCATCAGCCAGCAGGGCCGCCTGACCTCTGAGCAGGGCTGACCACCATTTGCAAAGAAAGGCCTAGAGGCTGAACCACAGGTGGGCGGCGGAGGGAGGGAAGGTGGAGGAGCTTGGATGGGGGCAGGTGCATGAGGAGGGTGGTGATGACTGGACTCCCGATTCTTTCTCATTTCCCTCCCTTCTGGCCTCTGAGCACCCAAGTGCCTCCCTCCCCACTCACTGTCGCACTCACTGTCCTCCCCACGCTGCCCTCTCCCCAAAGCCCCGCTACAGCCAGCTGGGTGGGCAACAGCCCTACCCGGAACGGCAGGGGAGGTGGGCGGGTGCATGTTCACGTGATACCTGGTGGCTTCCTCAACCTTTGGCCAGGTCACAATGCGCTGAATTTCCTGTTGGCTCGTCTGTCTGGGGCCCTAGACCATGAGCTCTGTGAAGGCAGAGCCCGGGTAGTTCCTGCATCCTTGGGGGTCCGGTGCAATGGGCATCAAGATTGGGTGGGTGCAGGATGAGGGAAGGAGGTAGGAGAGGGGCAATTGCTCAAGGGCTGAGCAGCTCCGGTGACACCCAAGCCCAGCCCCGGTGAGCGGAGGTGCTCAGCTCTGTCCCCTGGGACTAGGTTCTGGCCTTTCGCTGGATCTGTGAACAAAGCAGAGCTGTGAGTTTTCACCTGAACAGAGCTCCCGATTACCTCTCCTGGGAGGAGAGAAGAGCTGCTTAAAGAACTTGAGGCATGATCCTCATTCAATAATTCAAGCTTAGCTTTTTAAACGGAAACTTCTCTTGGAGCTGCTTCTAGAAACACTTGCTGGTTGTGTCCCCTCCTCCTGTCCCTGCAGGTCCCCTGCTGGTAGGAACGTGTAAGTTGAAAAAGCAGTTGCCCTGATGTGCTGGGCCGGGAAGCAGCATCACAACCTCTTTCTTTGCTGAGACCCCAGGTAGAGCTGATCAAGGCGTCCTTTGAACCCCACTGTATTCTTTTTTTTTTTTTTTTTTTTTTTTTGCTGTACGCGGGCCTCTCACCGCCGCGGTCTCTCCCGCTGTGGAGCACAGGCCCCGGGCACGCAGGCCCAGCAGCCATGGCTCACGGGCCCAGCCGCTCCACGGCACGTGGGATCCTCCCGGACCGGGGCACGAACCCATGTACCCTAGCATCGGCAGGCGGACTCTCAACCACTGCGCCACCAGGGAAGCCCCCCACTGTATTCTTGGCACCATGAGAACTTTATCGCACACAGGCACTCCCGCTTTCTGAGGACAGGGATCAGACCTTAAGATCTTTGTGGAGAAACCTGGCGTCCATGACTCACTTGTCGAGAAGTCAGCACGCTTATAGGAGGGGATGGTGGGTGGCTGTGACTCGGCACAACTTAGGGCTTATTCTAAGTCGGTGATTCTCAACCCGGCTCACATTAGACTCACGCCCCAGGCTCAATAAAACCGAATCTCTGGGACACTGGTCCTGTTTATAAGCTCTCCAGGTGTTTCCAATGCGCAGAGTTGAGGACCTCTGTTCTAAGTGGACTTTGGCGAAATGGGGGCTTGATGGTGTAGAAATATTGAAATTTTAGACTGTAGCTATTTTGGTGCTTGTGACTGAACTAAGAGCCCTATGTAAGCGAGGCGGGAGAAAGAAAATCACACCAGGTTTGGGATACCTGCAGAGACCAGCAAATCCATCACCTGAACTGCATGGCCCCAAACATGAGCGGCAACTGGTTCGCTCATGCTGCGGTCCAGTGCCACCCACTCATGAGTGGGTGAAGCCACAGAGCAGAGAAGTCGCTGGTGGACGACTTGTCACCTAGCCAGCTTTTGAGGACTGGTCTTTCCTATTTCAAGAGCATTCTCTGGACTCCTACAGCCCCCAAATCAATTGTAAACTCAAAATTTTAGGGTTGGCAAGCAACAAAGGCACACTTCTTAAGTGGTTCCTAATTCTCTGTAGGTGCAGACCACCTAAGGGCCCCAACACCTGATGGGGTCCCGCAACCCAAATCAAATCCACGATGAAATGCCACCTCACGCCCATCAGGATGGCCTCGGTATTTCATCATGGATTTTATTATGTATATACAACATATAAAACAAAACAGAAAATAACAAGTATTGGCGAGGGTGTGGAGAACCCTTGCGCACTGTTGGTAGGAGTGTGAAACGGTTCAGTCACTGTGGAAAATAGTATGGTAGCGTTTCAAAACATTAAAATAGAATTGCTGTGTGATTCAACAATTCGACTTCTGGGTCTAAACCGAAAATAATTGAAAGTAGGTACTTTAACAGATATTTGTACACCTATGTTCACAGCAGCATCATTCACAAGAGCCAAAAGGTGGAAGCAACCCCGAAGTCCACTGACAGGTAAATGGATAAACAAAACATGGTACATACATACAACGGAGTACTATTCAGCCTTAGAAAGAGGGAAATTCTGACACATGCTACAACATAGATGAACATTGTGGCTATTATGTTAAGTAAGCCAATCACAGAAGGACAAATACTCTTCTCATTCCACCTATATCAGGCAGTAGTCAAATTCAGAGACAGAAAGTAGGATGGTGGTTATCAAGGGCTGGTGGGAGGGAGGGATGGGGAGTTATCACTGAACGGGTACAGTTTTAGTTTTGCGATGAAGGTACCTGATGATGATGCAACAATGAAACTACTTAATGTCACTGCACTGCACACTTAAAAATGGTTAAGATGGTAAATTTTATGTGATTTTTACCAAAGTTAAAAAACAAAAACCCACAGCTTAGTTCTGGGGTGGGCACACATGAAGGAACCCACATTTTCACCAGAAGTCGTTTATCAGAGTAATGGCCTATAACAGCCCTGAAAGGACCAGGGAGGCCCAGGGGAACCTACATGTATTTTGGCACCTGTATTTTGGGGGAAGGGGACAGACTGGGAATGGGACGGGGGCTTTGTCCATTCCTTGGTTTTCTTCTCGATTCAGGTAGAAAATGTCTCAAAGACTCACTGGGGTACCTGTGGGAATGCTGGTAGTGTTTTTGATGAGAATTTAGAGAGGGGAGATTTTTTAAAAATTTAACTGTTGTTAGAAGCAAGCAAGTAGGTAGGAATTGATACACGAAGGGGCAGGGTTGGGGGGGACATCCAGGAGCAGCGTCTGGGCAGGGTTGGGGGGGACATCCAGGAGCAGCGTCTGGGCAGGGTTGGGGGGGACATCCAGGAGCAGCGTCTGGTCCAGCACCTTGCGGTTCTGCGAGAACTCGTAGCTTCTGTGAAGTTTGGGACCCCCGCCAATCACAATCCATTCCACTTTGATTAAAAAAAAAAAAAGGATCATTCAGGGGAATTCCTTGGCGGGCCAGTGGTTAGGACTCTGTGCTTTCACCGCTGAGGGTGTGGGTGCAATCCCTGGGTGTGAAACTAAGATCCCATAAGCCGCGTGGCACAGCCAAAATAATAAAAAAAATTAAAAAAATAATAAAGAAATGAAGTTGGTAAATATTAAAAAAAAATCATGCCGCTTGATCTCTTCTCTTCATCAGCTTTGACTTGGACCTACTTGTGGCTCCTCCAAAAATCAACTTTGCCCTCTGAGAGGAGCCTTTACAATACTGAGAATATTCCACAGGACATGGCATCTTAAATGGCAAAGGAGGCCACCCCCCCCAGAGGCTTCTGAACAGAGTGGCACTGAAGTGAGCGTGTACATCCCATAGGGGAGAAAGGGAGTCCTGGTCTGCCGAGACGTGCAAGCCCGGAACGTCTGCTTACAAACCAGGGGGAGGTCTCCCAGGAGAGAAACACGCATAGAGCGGAGCTGCCCAGGACATGCATGGATAGTCGGGCAGGAAGGACAGGGGGCCGTCACCCCCCTGCCAACGCAGGTCAGGGGTCTGACTTCAGCAAGCACGTCGGCCCTGCCCACGTCTGGGGCTCGCTTCCTCACCTCCGCACCCTCAGTTCCCAGGTGGGGCTGAGCCATGACACTCAAGTGCTCATGCCAAGCGCTAGGGCCAGGTAACCACATGCTCATTTGTCCATGGGTACCTTGTGACCTCCTCTGAAGGCTCTCTCCCACAGTCCAGTATGAGTGGAAAGCATCAGGTTATAAATTGGTCCTTTAACACCCAGAGAGCACATCTTCACCTGTGGTGCAGATTCCACCCTGATCCTTCTTCCTGCGCCCCTCAGAAGCTGTCCATAATCCTCTGTACCCAAGCCCTGGTTGAACCCTATTTCTTTTTTTTTTTTTTTTTTTTGGCCACGCTGTGCAGCACGCGGGATCTTAGTTCCCCAACCAGGGAGTGGACCTGCGCCCCCTGCAGTGGAAGCGCGGAGTCCTAACCACCGGACCGCCAGGGAAGTCCCAGGTGAACCCTGTTTCTGCCAGGTTTTCTCCAGTGTGGGCACAGGACATACAGGCTGGGTCCCGTCATCACGTACCTGGAGGGAGCAGCATGGAGACTCTCCCCAGGCGAGGCCTCCCTTCCCAGCCCGGACACACAAAGCTAGCTCCTTCCCACTGGCTTCTGCACTCCTGGCCTCAGGGCCAGAAGCTGGCTGTGGAAGGGGGACACCACAGGGCCAGGCTGGGGTCAGAGCGGGAGGCTGCCAGGGCTGAGCTCTCCCTCCACATCCTCTGCCAAAACAACAGGAAGAGGAATCCGAGATGTGACTGCGCTGAGTAATTCCAGTCCCAGGCTCTCAAGTCACAGATGTAGAAACCACAAACCAAACAGCAAAGAACAAAACCAAAAAGCCCGCAGTCTTTTAGACTTTTTTCCTCCCAACAGCTAGTTCCAGTGATGTTTATTACTCAGCCTGAGTTGGAATAACATTAGACAAAAATAGCAACAGCCTCTGGTTTTACAAAGCCTCGGTGCAAGTCCTCTGACTTTTCTGTCCACGGCAGGGCCCCTTGCTGCTGGTACCAGAGGTCAAGGGAGCCCAGATGACCCCGGATGGGGCAGAGGCTATACAGGGACGCAGGCCTCAGTGCTGGCTTGAGAGCAGAGATAGGGAAAGACAGCCGGGCAACTCGCTCAAGCGGTGCAGCCCTGCTGGGGATCCAGGGTTTTATGTCTGGGGGTGAGCCGCTGGGGCCCCGAAGAGACCAGCCCCGGACTCAGGGCTGATGTGGTTCAGAAGGACACGTAGCCGCATGCCAGCAGGGCCAGGGCTCTGCCACAGGCACGGAAGCTGGGTGGGCAGAGGTCTCCACCATCCCGTGCTTGTTCCAGAGAAAGAGCCTTAGCGGGGGCCTCCTTGGGAACCTGTCCCCAGGGGCTGGTGCGGCCAGAAGGCGCAGGCCATGCAGCAGCAGGGCCCCCGCTCGTCGTGAGCCCGCAGGGAGCCTGCCTGCAGTCACTGGCTGTTCACAGCACTGAGACCTCGCGCCCCTACCCTGGGGGCGGCCAGGGGTTCCACCTCCAAGGCCTCCTGCAGCCCAGGGGGAGGCCCGGCCGCCGCGGAGGGGCTCGGGGGACTTGGTGGACCTCGTACGCATCCTGAGATGGGGAGGGGCGAGGATGAGCAATGTGGCCGCTTTCCAGGTGAAGCCGGTCCAGCCCGGAGGCCGGCTGCGCTCTGGACCCCCCAAAGTCACTGCCGGGCTCTGAACCGTCCCCAGGAACTGCCCGGGACTCCGGTCTCCCGGTCCTCTCCCGTGACGGGCGGGCCAGGCGGCCAGTGCGCAGGGGCTGCTATCTCAGGGGCTGCTTGAGCTCGAAGAGGCCTGTCCCGCCCTTGACGACCTTCCCGACCACGAGGCAGGCTGACGGGGACCTCAGCTCATCGTGGGATCCTGGGAGAGACACGAGAGTGCTTGTTAGGCGGCTGAGGGAGAAGTCGGGGGTGCTGGAAGGCGACGGGGGTGCGGCACTCAGGACCGAGGCTGGGCGGGTGGGGCACCTCCGAGGCCACGCGCGGTGGTGCTGAGGCTCGGGGTCTGACGGGAACGAGGCCGCGCTGCGCCTGCGTTTCAAAGAGAGGAAGACCCTCTCCCTCTCCTCCAAAAGGCAGAGGCAGCTCTCCCATGTGCTGCCCGCCCCTGCCAGCTGCTTCCCGCAGTGAGATGCCAAGATCTCCCCTGCGTGCGAGGCGCGTGGAGAGGTGCCTGAGGGACGAGCCCGTCTGCCCAGAGCAGACTCAGGAGAGGGGAGGCCAAGGGCCCCTGCCCACGACTGACCCATCATGGTGGCCTGCTTGAGAAACTGGAAGCTGGTCTCAAACGTCATCTGCTGCAGCGGGGAGGAGTTCGACCGGATCCCGAAGCGGTTCAGGGGCTTGTAAACACCCTCGAAGCACATGTAGTCAGCGACCAGGGAGAGGTGGCGGGGGTCGACCGCGATGCCTGTCACATGGGCGGCAACCGAAGGGAGGGTTAAGCAGTGACGAGGGGACGGTGGGCGCAGCGTCACCTGACACAGGGCGCCCCCCTCCAGCTCCGTCACCTTCTCACTCAGCTGCCTAACCCCCGAGCTCGGTGGGCAGCCCTCCCTCCCCGAGGTCTCCACCATCTCTCTCCACTTCCATCCAGCAGCGCGGGAAGCAGCCTTGCAGGACAGGAGACCCTAAAGCACTGTTTGCACTTGGGAACTGAAACCCTGAAGGCAGGATGAGGAAGCAGACTCTCCCTCAGAGGCCAGCAGACGAGAAACACGCTAGGAGGCCTCGGGGACGGGACTGACAAGACTGACCCACAAGGGACTCCCTCTCCACGGTGGCTCTGAGGATCCCCTACGGGCTCCATGCTCACCGTGCCCCTATTTCAGTTCCCTGGGGACCTGGAGTGACACCCCGGGACCTCCCGAGCGCCGCCCGCAGCCCCTCTTACCGTACACGGCGAACACGTCCTTGATCTCCTTCTCTATCACCCGCAGCGCGGCCTCGATGCCGTACGTGCTGGCCATGGCATGGATGTCGTTGGAATAGAGGCGGCGCAGATCCAGGACCTGGGGGAGGCAGGAGGGGTTGGTCTGGAGGGCCTGGCCTTCTTTCTGCCGCTTCCTGCGGACACGCCCCACCCAGGCCGCACCCCCTCCTTGGCTGGCGCTTAAGCGCAGCTGATGACAAAGTGGTCGCAAGCTGGCCCAGGACTAGCGAAAGGCAACAGTGTAGGCAGAGCTGCCAACAGCACGCTGGCCGGGCCCCAAGGTCTGTCTCATCCTCACCAGGGCTAGAGGGTGACTTGGTACCCGCTTTACAGTCAACAGGAAGAAAGGTGTTTGTCTGTTTAACAGAGAGACCTGTTTCCTGGGATGGAGGCTTCCCCTGGGAGGCGAGGCAAGTTCCCCAGCAGAGACCCAAACGCCTCCCCCAGGCACGGATGGGGGTCAGCCGGGCCCCACCAGGGGCCTGGGGCTCCAGGTCGGCTGCCCCGGGGGGCCCACGGTGGCTCTGCACTGTGGCACGTCACCCCCAGAGGCAACAGCAGAGACCCTGGTGGCCTGCCTGGCCTTGTCTGGACAAATCCCACGAGCGCGACGCGCAGCTTGGCCTGTCAGTGGCTCTCGGGAGGCACGAGCCCTGCCTGCTGCGTCCTCCGGGAAAGCGGCCCGTGAGAGGCTCCGGGGCAGAAGGGGCCTTAGTGGGGCAGCGCTGTGCGGGGCGGCGCGTGTGAGGCCGGAGAGCCTCGCCAGCTTGGTGCGCGCGGACTAGGGAAGAGTGAGCTGGTCCCGGCAACTCAGAATTCTGTGGGGAAAACGCGCCCACGGGTCGAGAGCACCTCGGAAGGTTCTGGGAGGCCCAGTGAAGCGGGGGGGGAAGGAGAGAGCCCAGAGGAGAGGGTGGGGGAGCGGGCGGAACAGGGCGCACAGGCCTCTGCCGGGCGCGGGGGCCGGGGCGGGGCCCCTCTGCACCCGGGGCCTCCTTCACCCGGTAAAGTGAGCAGCCCCCAGGCCGGCGACTCAGAAAACTACTTCTCACGAGTCTACTTCGGGAAGGTTTTAATTTCAAGGAGAAGAAACCGTACTCAAAGTGACTTGGGAAACTCTGGGTTCCGTAAAGTTAAGCCGGTTCCGTACCGCAAGCCTTACCAGGCTCACGTGCGTCGGGGATCCCCGAGAGGTGGGCCGGGAGGTGCAGACTCGGTTTGGGGACCCCGGGCTGGGAGCGCGAACGGCCCCGGAGGGAGCGGGGCCGCGTACCTCGGCGTACTTGAACAGCTCCGGGAGGTTGATGCCTTCCGTGTTCAAGACGAGCTCCTTCTCGTTCTTGCTGTTGGTGGTTTCGTTCAGGAGGCACCTCGTGATGCCCCTGGTCGCGTAGACGACGGCGCCTTGGGCCAGGGACACTACCAGGGAGCTCACGTCAAAGGTGACCTTGACGAGAGGGAGTTTCACCACCACCTGCAAGAGGAGGGAGAGCTGGGGCCGGGGAGAGGGCCGCCCAGACCCACCGCCCGGGCTCCCCGGGAGACGCCTCCGGAGCCCCACTAGGGAACGCCGCGGCCCTGCCGGGGCGAGCAGGGGGCGGGCCGGGCCCGTGAACGCTGGGCGCCTTCGCGGCCACACGGCAGTCACCTCCAGTCTGCCGAGGAGAAAACAGCAGAGCCACGTTTTCACAGGCGTCGGTGAGAACGGTGAAAATCACATCCACTCACACCACCCGTGATACCCTTTCAGTCACCACAGAGCACATCACGTGTCCTCTCACGTGTGCAATCCCGGTCAAGGCTTCGTACCCACGCTACTACTTAGGAACCAATGAAGTGGATCGAAGGAAAGGGTTAAAAAGCGAGTCTGTGTGTAGACGTCCAGGCATCCAAGCCACCGAGTCTCTCAGGGAACACTGCAATGCTGAAGCTGGGGACCAGGAACAAAGACGGTGTGAGGAGTGAAGTGTCTCTGCCGGGCTCTATGACAACGGATACACGTTAACACACGTGTTGTGCCGAGGCCTGAAGTACAACGTGAAAGCACCCGTGGGGTCTGGTGGCTCAGGTCCCCGCGCAGCAAGAGGACTGGCCCACGCGGGTGTGAAAGTCGAACGTGCGAGGCCACGACCGGGGACAGCAGGTGCACAGCTGTCACCAGCCTCTTTAAGGGACCCGGCGGGGGGACGCGAGCAGCCGGCACTGACCTGGCACCACAGGCCGCCCTGGGTGTCGTACTGGTAGTCCTCTATGAACGGGTGGCACTCGCGCACGGCCCGCACCCGGCGCTCCACCGCCTCGGCGTCCTGGGGCTCCCGGCTGCGGGGGGGCTTCCACGGCCGCGCCAGGGGGGCGGCGGGGAGCGAGTCCTCCTCGGGGCCTGAGCCCCCCTCCTCCTCCTGCGCCTGGGCCTGGGGAACGCCTTCCCCGAGGACGGCCCCTCCCTCCTGCAGGTCCTCGGCGTCCTCGCCGTCCTCCTCCTCCTCCTCACTCTCGTAATCGACCTGGCGGGGGGCGGAGCGCAGGCCGCGTCACTCGGGCCCCAGCAGCCACTCGGGCCCCACCAGCCGTTTGGACTTGGCCTGCATGACAGGCGCCCCTGCAGAGGCCTCGGCTGCTGGCTGACCCTGGCCGCCGTCCTCCTGGCTTCCCCTGGGGATGCCGGCCCCTCAGCCCCAGGGGCCCCTCCTCTGAGCTGAACCCCGCCCCCCCGCGCCTCTAGCTCTCTCACCTGTGGAGCCGCTCGGCCCTGCCACACCGCCCTCTGTCCTGGCAGCAACCATGGCAGTGGAGGACCAGTAACGGGCAGGAGAAGGAGGTATTTTCATGGCAAAGACAGGAGGCGGCCTGACTTCCTCCCCCTGCCAAAGGCCTCTGGGTCCTTGACTCTGATTCAGACGCAGGGGTGGCCAGCCCTTGCCCATCCGCCACCCCAGGAGTCCCAGATGGTGCTCCTGACGGTTCCAGCACGACGCAGAGGCATGGCCCTATGCAGCAGGGGGCGAGCCCTCATCTGTGACCAAGGGGTCACCGCAGAGTCCCCTCACCTCCTCCTCTTGTTTCTCCTTGCGTTTGGCGTCCGAGGCATCAGCGTCTCCCTCCTCAGCTTCGGCGTCCACGATGTGCCCCTCCTCTTCCTCGTCGGCCTCCTGCTCTCCCTGGGGTTTGGGGACAAGAAAGAGAAAGATGAGCTCTAATACCCGGGTGAATCCATCTCTCCACCCACCACACTCACCCAGCCACCCACCTGCCCACCCGCCCATCCACTCGTCATCGTTCAGCCACCTATCAGCTTGCCAACTATCCATCGACCGACCGTCCACCCCCCCTACCCACCCCTGGACTCCACGCTTCCTTCTCTGCACCCTACATCTTTACACGTACCACTCGCAATATCTTGCATTTAAAAAAAAAGAAAAAAAAGAAAGGAAGTGCCAAAGCTTTTCAAGTCATTAAAAGAAGGTGTTATTCCAAGTATTTTTGTTATGGGTGGAGATGAAGAGAAAGAGTTGTCTTGGTATTATTATTATTATTATTTTTTTTTGCGGCATGCGGGCCTCTCACTGTTGTGGCCTCTCCCGTTGCGTAGCACAGGCTCCGGACGCGCAGGCCCAGCGGCCATGGCTCACGGGTCCAGCCGCTCTGCGGCACGTGGGATCTTCCCGGACCGGGGCACGAACCTGTGTCCCCTGCATCGGCAGGCAGACTCCCAACCACTGCGCCACCAGGGAAGCCCGGTCTTGGTATTTTAAAAGCCAAATATTTATACCTTTCTCCTGGCCTTGGCTGCTAGTTCCCTATAGTCTCTTTCTGGGTGATTTGAAAATGAAGACTGGGCATCTTTCAAAGACATCCCGTGCCCATCTGTGTGCTTGAGTTAGCCAACTGGTAGACCCCGGGGCAGGAGACCTGGCACTCTCTCTCTCTCTACGTAGGCCAGGCCCTCATTTTAGGGATGAGGAGACAGGTCCAGAGAGAGGAGGGGACATAGCTGAGGTCACTGAGCCGGGAAGGACAGGACCAGTCTTTGTTGTGGCCCTGTCCAAGCACAGCACAGCGCTACCAACTGCCGGCTCAGATGGCACCCAGGGACCTGCCCCACGCTGCTCCTGGGCCTCTTGGCAGATGAGGTACCACCATTCCTGGACTGTTTTGCCTCCACCAGTTCTTCCCTGGCTCTATCCTTTTTCGTCACTGTAGCCCAACTTCCCGGCTTCAAAATGCCTCTCTGGTCCTTGCCTAGTACTCCGTGGGCCTCAATTCATCTGGCCTAGGTAAGTCAAAGGCAGAGTGAACGAAACCAGAAAAAGAACTTCCAAGACCTCAGTGGGTACCATTACTTTGAGTCTAACCTCAGGAGAAAAAGGATCACCGACAGAGGGGTCCCTGAGAGCAGAGAGATGGATGACCCGGGGCCCTGGCCCAGGGCCAGGCAGACGATGCTGCCCGGTGTGGCCCGCCACACTCGAAAAGGAAATGTTGCTTTTCTCTCAGAACAGTGGATAAATGCTAAGGTAAGTGGAGAGATGGGCCGACAGCAGGAAGGGGCTCCAGGGGCACCGGGGACGGTCACAGAGCCGTCCTAGGAGAACTCAGTGAGCCGCCACCCGATGTGCTTCCTGGC
Organism: Hyperoodon ampullatus; assembly: GCF_949752795.1. NCBI lineage: Eukaryota > Metazoa > Chordata > Mammalia > Artiodactyla > Ziphiidae > Hyperoodon > Hyperoodon ampullatus. Next base: position 10,216,312 of record NC_136928.1, read on the forward strand.
CCTGGACCCTCCCCAAGGGGCCCTCAGGGGACTCGCTCACCCGACTCCTCTCCGACTCGCCTGCGTTGTCTAGATCCCGCTGGGTAGCTCTCCGCGTGTTTACGCTTCTGAAAGCTGATGCTTTACTGTTCTTCTTTCTGATGGATTCCATCAGGATTTTAAAGAATCTGAAACGAGAAGAAAGCCACGCAGCCCCGTTCAGTACCAGCACCTCCATTCTCCCCTCACTGTGGGGACAGGACGCTCTAAGGATCTCACACCCACCTGGGTGACGCTGGGGACTTCTACAGGAGACGGAGACCCTCCCTGCCTCGCCCCTCAGCTCACTCTTCCCCATCCTGCTGTTTCTGGGTGGTATACGGCGCATCGGAAGGAACACTGCTCCACACCCAACAGGCCTGGACTGAATACGTGCCCTGCCACTCCCAGGGTGCGTGGCCTCCATCACCACAGATGGTCTCCTGAGCTTTACCCCTCTTGTCCGGAAAACGCGGGTATTAAGAGATACCATGCAGTCTTGCTTTAGGGATTAGGAACAACCCCACATCCGATATGTGTCATGGGGCCTGGCAGGCTGGCTGCTCGGCAAGTGACAGTTCTTGGTGCTGTGTGGTGGCCGTCTAACTAGGGTGGCAGGGCCTGCAGCGGGAGAGGAGAGTCCAGGCCGGGACGAGGGCCGCCTCCAGCCCGCCGTCTACCGCATCTCCAGAAGTGGCACCGCTCGGGGCTGGCAACTCCTGTCTCCTTGGTGTGGGACCCCTGACAATTTGATGAGAGAACTAAGATGTGGAAGAGCTTATCGGGATCTCCAAGGCGGTGATAACTTACTTTGTGGCAGTAAATCATGTCGACAGTAAATCATGGTTTCGTTCTAACGAATCCATGGAATCCATCAGAAACCAATTTAAAAGGACCAACTTTGGGGCTTCCCTGGTGGCGCAGTGGTTGAGAGTCGCCTGCCGATGCAGGGGACACGGGTTCGTGCCCCGGTCCGGGAAGATCCCACATGCCACAGAGCGGCTGGGTCCGTGAGCCATGGCCGCTGGGCCTGCACGTCCTGAGCCTGCGCTCCGCAACGGGAGAGGCCACAGCAGTGAGAGGCCCGCGTACCGCAAAAAAAAAAAAAAAAAGGACCACCTTGAGGCAGAGCCCAGAGGACCTGTCCTGGCCCCGCGGCCCTTCCTCCTGAGTTGTCTATTTATTGCTTCGTCTGGGCCTCACCCTGTCTCCCGCCCCCTGCTCCGTTCTTCATATAACCTCTTGCCTGTCTTCTGCATCAGGCCATAGCAGCACATCAAACAGCCTTCTTTTAATTATATAAAGTAGCAGTTCCTCATCTGCCCAGCCAGCCTTCCTGTGTTCTCCGAGCGCCTATGATGGGCCCACCAATGTACCAGCCCTGAGGGCAAAGCAAGGATGAAAAGACAGGCACTTAGAGCTTTAACTGGAGCAGCAGGCAGGTCAGACGTTTACTATTTTGTTCATTAAAAACAGAAGACTGGGGCTTCCCTGGTGGCGCAGTGGTTGAGAGTCCGCCTGCCGATGCAGGGGACACGGGTTCGTGCCCCGATCCCGGAAGATCCCACATGCCGTGGAGCGGCTGGGCCCGCGAGCCATGGCCGCGGAGCCTGTGTGTCCGGAGCCTGTGCTCCGCAACGGGAGAGGCCACAGCAGTGAGAAGCCCGCGTACAGCAAAAAAAAAAAAAAAAAAAAAAAAAAAAAAAAAAAACCAGAAGACTGCTACTCTCCCTCCCCACTATTTTTTTTTTCCCCAACGTTTTAAAGTTGTGCAGGGTTTTGGCTGAGCTTCTACCCTTGGCAGAAGAAAGCCTCCTCACCACCGATCCAAGGAAGAGCCTGGTGACCAGGTGCTGTGGACAGGGACCAGAGGGCCAGACGGGGGGGAAGCCCGGCTTGACTTTAGAAAGATACGGTCCACCCGGGAGGATGGGGCGGAAGAGATGTTTCCGAAAGGACAGGCTCCGGTTCAAGTCTCTGTTGTGCCAGAGTCTGGAGACAGAGACAGACGAGGGCTTTGACCCCGTCTGTAAGTGTTGGGACCGCCCCTGCCCCACGCCTGGGCCTGCAGCGCAGACTGCAGGGCGCGAGATGACGCGGACGGGGTGTGACGCTGGGCTGCCGCTGCACACAGAAGCTGCTTGTCGCCTCCCTCTGCTGTGGGGCTGCCGCCCCGGCCTGTCCCCTCAGGTGACATCACCCCTCTGAGGCTCCCCCGCCAGCACTTCAATCCCCGCAACTGGCCTCAACCCCAATCCCCCACCTGTTCCCACCCCCTGCACGTGCATCGTTGGGCTTCTGTTCGGGCCATGTGCGCCGCCATCAATTTCCCCAGCCTCCCATTGACCTGCTGGAGCCGCGCCCAGGCCCACGGTGGGGTCTAAGTGCAGACGGAACCCCCCAAGAGACCTTCCCTAACCGCCCCCCGTGCAAATCCTTTCTACCCTGCCTGCCTCTTCTGGTGAACAGGACGAGTGCAGAATGTGACAGGAGGTGAGAAAGGAGAATAACCCCCTGAACGGTAAGCGGCAGGCATGTCACCTGGGTGCCAGAAGCTCTCCTGGGGGTACGCCCAGAGCCAGGAAACCGGAGGCCCACAGTGACTGCTCTGTGAAGGTCGTGCTGTTTGTCAGAATGTGGCAACTGAGGGGGAACCGGAGGGGGGCAGCTGCAGAGAAACCTCCGTCCCACATAAATAATTACCAGCAGGGAACATGACCCTCGGCTGTTTCCGAAGGTGCCTGCCAACAGCTCCACCACCTGCTGTTTGCAGAGTCAGACTCACAGAAGCTCTCGCCACAGACTGCTGGCTCGGTGTTACACGGCTGGGGACCGGAAGCCAGAACTCACGCCCCTGCCTCCTAGCTCGGTACTCCTGCCACCTCACCACCCCGGCCCACCTTCCAGATCATGTACACACGTATCCAAAGGGATGGGCGCCAGGGCAGATACTGAGAGGAGCTTCACGGCTTATACACCTCCATCTAGGGAAGCGCCTCTGTGTCTCTATTTTTTTTTTCTCCAATCTGTGTCAAAAGAGTCTCAAGATCCCACAGCTGGGACAGAGGAAGGGAAGAAAGGGAGGGAAAAGGGGAAGAGAGAGAAAAGGGGGTGGAGATGAGAGAGGAGGGAAGGGAGAAGGGGGAAAGGAAAAAGAAAACGCTCCCGGCGGGGGGGTGGCGGGGGCGGTCCCCTCTTCTGAAGGCACACCCCCATCCCCGTGTGGTCTCCAGGGGGCCTGCGTGAGGCTGCTTCGCTGCCCGGGCCTGGCAAAGGCAGCCCAACCACAACCCCTTCCACGTGCTGCTCCCTCTCTGGCCGCCCTGCCCAAGTCACAGGGCAGCTCCACCAGGCGCGACTGCACATGGCTTTGTTCATCACAGCTTTTCAAGTGCACAAGCCTAATACAAAGAAGGAGCTGACTAAGTCTTTCACCACCAGGAAGAAGCCAGGGCTCTTCCTTACCAAGAAGAAATTTTTTAAAAGTGATGAATTTTCAATTCCCCAAGGCAATGTAAAGAGAAAGAACTCTGAGCACAGCCTGGGGCACGCCTCATGGGACCTACCTGCTTGGCAGGCCTACACCTGAGATGCATAGAAATGGGGCAGATCGCAGACTCCGCCTGCTCTTGGTAATTCTCAGGAGGCCACGTGATCCGAATTCCGATTTCTCAGAAAAGGGCCGCCTGGCCAGGACAAACAGCGGCACGCCTGGGAGTGATGTTCCTCCCGGTTAATTAATGAGCCGGCAGCTGGGGCACAGACAGGTCTCTTGCGATGTGACCCAGCACCCCGAGAGCACTGGGCCTGCCTGATAAAACGAGCCTCCTCCACCCAGGCGAAGCGCGACATAGGTGCTTCGGAGGCCCAGCAAGCTCCCCCGTCCAAAGGGCTGAGTTCACGTCCAAGCTCATCTACCACGACACCTGCCATCCTACATGCCACCTGCTTAGGGGGCCAGGCTGCAGCCAGTCCACATCTTCAGGTGAGGGCAGGACAGTCACTCCCTCCCAGCCACACTGCCCCGGGGCCTAGCGTGTGAGTGGGCATCACTCAGTAAATATCTGTGGGATGACTGAGTGCACAGACGTCCTGCCTTGACTCTACCATCAGTTCTCTACTTCCTAGAAGCTCCAGAAAACCTGAGGGCTGTTCTAGACTGAAGACAGTGGTTAGTGGTCCGTGGCCAAATCCTGCTGACATATGGGATCTATTTCAGCCTCACCAGGCTTTTTTAAAAAAATTAATTAATTTAGTTAGTTAATTACTTTTTTGGCTGTGCACCGTGGCATGTGGGATCTTAGTTCCCTGACCAGGGATTGAACCTGTGCCCCCTGCATTGGAAGCGGAGAATCTTAACCACTGGACCACCAGGAAGTCCCCTCACCAGGCTTTTAAAAAGATATGAATTAGTTGCCAATGCTTACAAATTAGAGAAGATTTATCTATAAAAAGTAAAAGCAAACAAACAGCCAAAGAAAGAAAAAAGAGAGGCAGTTTTCTTCTTATTTTTCTGAATCAGAAGGTCTGGGCACCCTGGCCCACGTCCCTGCCCGCTTGAGGCCGGTGACATGCTCTCCAGCCGGACGGGGGCCCCCAACCTGCCTCACCGGCCTTCTCACCTGCCGGCCCCGCAGCCATCTGAGTCTGCGCACCACGATCCAGGGTCAGGTGGCCAGTCAGAAGTGCTTCGCTGGCTCTTCCTGGCTTCCCCAGCCCCAGTATGACCACCTTCCTACTCCTGTGCTTCAGCACTGTGGCCCATGCTTTCCAATGTCCAAGTGACTTGAACTGGACAGAAAATGGATGTTCCTTCTCCCCACCAGAAGGGAACCAGAATTTCTCTAAGAAGCTGAAGGTAACCCCAGTTATAGACCTGTGTGTAAGAGCAGCATGCTGTCAGCACACTGCTCCTTCCTAGCAGAATATAAATGTATCAGGAACCACATCATGACAGCAATTAACACCACGTGCTGCTCTGACATCACAGCAGCACCACTGCGACGGGGCTCTGCTCTATGGTACATGAACTCCTCCATCTTAAAGCCCACAAACCCGAGTACACGAGACTCATGGGCCAGAGAGAAAACTAGGGGGCAGAGATGGGAATGTAGTTCATGCAGTCATACCCACAAGCCAGATAAGGCTGCAGGAGCTGTTCTTTTTCTAAACACCTCCTTTGAAGGAATCATTTGGGCCAAAGCACCCAGTCTCTGGGAGTCCTGTGGCCAGAAGCCCTCAAGGTCCGTGACAAAGTCAAGCAATAAGCACGGCCTGAGTCCTGACCTTGTTTCCATGAAATGCAGGATGTCCTCGGGTCTCAGGCACTTTTCCTGCTGGTAGTACGCGTGTGGCAGGAACTGAAACCGCAGCTGGTACACCCGGAACTTGTTCTGTTTCTCCCCCATAGAGAAGGACTCCTGGACATCAATTTTCTCCAACACCTAGAACCAGATTGACAGACAGAAACCAATTTGCCCAAAGCCTGGGACTGAGCATTACAAGTGGGTTATGGGAAAACTGAGAGTTTGCAGGGACAGGGGCCGGGACCACAGGCCAAAATCCCGAAGAAACTCCAACAAGCTCTGCTGGTGTAGATGCCTCGGGGGGTGGGGAGAGAGACCCCCCACCCTGTAGGCACACCTCCAGAGAACGGCCTGAGGCTGTAGCGGGCAGGCTCCAGCAGGGCTGGTAAGCTGACCCAGAAAGTGTCCTGATTCTTAAGGCACGGAAGAATGCTGCAGACCAGTGATTACCTTTAAAGCTTCCTGATCCATCCCTGCTTAGCACCTGGCAGAGAAAGCCGCCCTCTCACTGGGTGGAGTCTGAGCCAGGGCCTGAACAGCTGGCAAAGGCCGTTCTGCCCGGGTGGGAGAAGAGTTGGGAGGATGGATGGGAGGACGCAGGAAAACGCCTGCAGCCAGCCTGCACTGGGTCCCAGGGAGACAATTACCTCCCCGAGGCACACCCTGGTGAGTTGCTTCTTCAGGCTTTTCACTTTCTTCAGCGCTTTCTTGGTGTTGAGCACAGGCACGCTCATCATGGGTGTCTTGATGTTGGCGCTGGCCACCATGAGAATCTCCCTCAACCTGTCACAGAACAAGGACACATCTGATCGTAAGAGGCACCCGGGTTCTCTGTTTTTGCGAGGCCTTTCTCATAAAGATGTCACAGTTCTTTCAGGATCTGCAAGAGACCACAGGGTCTCGTGGGGGAGATATGCTGATCACGGAGTCCCAGCTCTGGCCCCGCGTGTGACAGCAAGGGACTCTTCTGAAAGCTTCCTCCACTGGAGCACGAGCTCCGCAAGGACAGGGCTGTGTGTTCTTCCTGTTTCCTATCACCTGTGCCTCGCATTACAGCGTGGGTGCTTACTGAACGAATAAGAGATGCGGGGAAGGGAAACAGCGTCTGCAGCGCTCCCACTGGGCACAGGGACCACGGCTGGACCTCGGCCATGGCTCAGCCAGCCTGCACGGCCCGACTGCACGGTGCACCCCACCCTCCTCCCTCCCACAGGAAGCTGAGGAGCCTGAGTCACTCTGCCAGAAAGTAGCCGGGCCAGGCAGGTGAGCCTGATCTCTGTTCCTTCCTCTCACCCAGCGGCCATCATCCTGCAAGGTGCGTACTTTTACCTGAAGGGCCAGGGCCCCTTTGGGTCACGTTCTAGGTGAGTGGTGCCCCCGAAGCTGGGCAACCAGACGGCCTGACCCCGGGAGTATGTAGTTTCATAAGCATCCCAGGTAACTTGGATACAGGAGTTGGTGGAGAGATAAATGGAGATGCTAAGAGGCCTGGGCATGGATCCAACCACAGAAGCCCACTGGGCTCTGGAAATTCCAACCCTGACCCCGGCTTTGATGAGACCCTGCCACAGACACACACACACACACACACACACACACACACACACACACACTCTCTCTCTCTCTCTCTCTCTCTCTCTCTCTCTCTCTCTCTCTCCCTCTCATGAAATGACTTCCTCCCCAGGAGCGGGCTAGGACACACCAGCCCCTGCACCCTCGCAGTCCCCCACCTGGGAATGCCCAGGGTGACATTCATCTCGCCTCTGCCAGCAAAGTGGAAGGTGTTCAGGGTCATCTGAGTGGAGGGCTCCCCGATGCTCTGTGCGGCCAGCAGGCCCACGGCCTCTCCCGGGTCACACAGTGAGCGCTGCCACTTCAGCTGCAGAAGAGTCCTCAACCTGGAGATGGGGCATGGGACAGCAGGAGTCAGGGGCACAGACACAACCTGCCTTGTCAGGGGCTGTCGATGCCACCCGCAAGCAGGGTACATGGACCTGTCACCTCTCCCTCTTTCTGGGCTTGTTTTTTTCCGAAGCAAAGGGTCCTTCTAAGCCTTAAATTCCGGCCAGTGACCCTGAAATGTCCTAAAGGACACAGCACAGAGCCCAGCTGGGTAGCTGAAGCTCTAGATGTCCATGCTCGGACTGTTCACGTTCACCCTGAGAATGTCACGGAACCAGTGAGCTCACTATTCACGTTTCCCTTTGTTAATTCTTCTTTGCCCACTAGTTGTGACAGCCTGGAGAGGGCTTAAACCTCCCTCTGTACAAACTAGGAAGAGGTCCACTGAGCAATTATGGGGATATCGGGGGGAGGCGGGAAGGGGGTGCTTACTTTCTTAATTAGTGCAAATGGCTACAGGCCACGACGGAAATGTGCGCACTCCACAATTTCGTAATTCACTAACCCTTCCTCCTACGAATGCCGGCCCTTTTAGAACAGCCAAGGAACACTGTATTGCCCCAGAACATAGGACAAGGAAGCGGCTCAACAAACAGAGACTGAACGGGACATTACGTTTGAACACAGAGGAAGGTAATAAAACTACGTTTCTATGCAAGTTCTTTTCAAAAGTCAGACCTCCTGCTGACCTGATGTGTCTTCTCTCCCTATCACTTCAAACCAGTGAGGTTTGAGTGCCTACCAGTATTCCCGACAGGAAAAACCTTCAAATGCTTCCAGAACTTTGGAGTTGCACCCAGAGCTTGCTGCTTGCTAACAGGTCCCCTGTGAGAGCCACGGAAGCATACGCTGCCTCCCTCTCTCGGCCCTCTGAACCCAAGTGATGCTCCCCAGGGCCAAGCTCGCCCCACTCCTGATGCAGCACGGCTGGAGGGAGGACCCACATGGTCCTTCTGAAGCTAAAGGGCAGCATCCCGAGCTGTAGGGAGGCAGGTGAAGGAGGCGGGGGATCAGGGTCTTGCTCTTTTAGGGAAAGCCCGGCTGGTAGCTAAATCACAACCCGGCACGATTTACTCCATCTTCGAATCTCTGAGGCCTGGTTGGACAAAGTACTTTAAAGGATAAAAGTAAGAGCCCTGTCTCTCCCCGCCAGGTCCTCCACCCGAGTGTTCTTCTTTGCTCATCCCCCTGCTGCAGTCCTACTCCGTGGACCCTCAGCCCCTCCGGGCACCTGGCTGGGTTTCACCGGGTGCAGGACAAGCAGCCAGGCTACAGCGGATGATCTCAGGCTTCCGGCTGTGCAGGCCAGGCTTAGTGAGCTGAGTGGGAAGGATCCCTGCATGACTGCTCTGAGACCGACGCCCCAGCAGGCATTCCCTGGGGGCAGTTTTGATGTTTTAACTCACTGTGGCTCAGTGCTGGTCCATGCCTGGCTTCCCACTTGCCTAGGCCACGAGATTTCTTTTTCCTGTTTTCTTTCTTTGTGAATAAGTCTAAGCTCAGGATTCCATGTGATCCTTCTTCCTTGAGGCTTTGAAACCCCAAACTCAAAGGATCGCTGGAATATTCAGACCAAACTCCTTAGGAAAGGCTGAGCTGTGGTGTCACGGGGGAGAGAATGGTCTGTCCCGGGTCACAGGGTTGGCAGCTGCTGACCAGATTCCCTGATTCTCACATAACCGTGCCCGCCACACCACACTCAAGAGAGGGGCCACCCGTGCAGGGCTCTGTCCCCGCAGAGCGCTCTTCCCCGTCGTGGCCCAGATGGGGGGTGCACTCCTGCCTACCTGCTCTCATCCGTCCCACAGGCCTCAGGGCCTGCAAGGCGCCCTCTGTTTCACTTCCCTCCTTCTTGCTGGAGTCTTGAACCCAGGAGGCTGCCAGAGTGGGCGGGGAAGGGCCTGAGAAGCAGATTCTCCCTCTGTGTGTGCTGCGCAATAAATCAATGTCATTACCTGTCCAGAGAGAGCTCCGATTTCTCGTAACTCCTCTCTGCTTGAGCTGCCCACTCACGACTGTAGTCATCCACCTTCTTTTCAAATGTTTCTGACACTGATGCAAAGTAGATGTCTGGGCGCCAGACAGACAGACTGGGGTCAGGACAAGGAGCCGCCTTCTTCTGGTATCTCCTCCGGCTTTGCTCATCTAACTCAGCCCACATCCTCAACATCTGAAAGGAAGGATGGGCCTCAGCTATGCTGGAGGACACCAGGAATAGGCTTCTCCTCCTGGGATGCCCAGTAGGATAAGAAGTATCAAAGGCATTGGCTTCAAATGAGAACAGGGGAAAGAGACAGAAACCTGACGGCAATGAGAAGGCCATCTTGACATCTGAAACACGGAGAGACCGAATCCATGCCAGGGCGCACTGCCTGACCAGGACTCTACAAGCGGCTCATCCTGGCCCTTCAAGCACAGGCAGGGTGACCTCGTTAAGTCACTGTCCAAAGTGAGCGTCTTGTAGCGCAAAATGGGGCGCTATTAATAATAATACTGGGAGGAGAGGCAAAGCCAGGGCTGTCTCAGGTCAACAAGGACAGTCACCACAAGCCAGGTGACTGTGCTGCATCCCCGTTTGTCCCCCACACAGGCTTTCACATGCTCGGTGCCCCAAAGCTGCCCCACAGCAGCTGCTTCAAAGCGCTCCCCTGCCTCCTGGCTCCCAGCTGTGCTTGGCTGACGGGAGGTCCCAGAAGCAGAAGGGCATGTGGGAGGACAGTGAGGCTGGGCATTCAGCCCCCACCCTCTCTAACGGATCTCGGAGCCCAGAACTCTTTACTGAGGGCTCCTGTCAGGTGGCCTCTGCCCACGGCCACCCTCTCCACCCCTGGTGACTGTTGATGCCTGTTGGGGGCGGGTGGGAACCCAACTTACCAGCCCTAGTTAGTTTCCTGGAACCCTGTCCACACCTCTGTAAAGATTCCCTTCCTTAAACCCCTATTTGAGCGCCATGTTTCCTGACCAGCACTGAATGAAGCCAGATTTCATGACTGTACCTTCCACCGGGAAAACAACTCCTCAGCCCCTCACCCCGACTGATCGCCCACCCCCGCCCCCCACCGAACCCCAGCATTACCTGGTGAGTCTCGGGGCTGCGGCCGTTCTGGTTTGCGCCCTCGAGGTTCAAGGCTTTCACAGCTGCTTGAATTTTCTGGGAATAATTCAAGAAGGCGCCTTTTCTCAGCAGGGCGTTGGAATGCTTGCTTTGCCATTTTTTGATGGCTTTGAAGTGGCGGAGAGCTTTCTGGGGATCTGCTCTGGATAAAACTTCATGGAGGTGCTTCGATTTCATTATCACCTAAACAAACAGACCACACGGACAAAACCAAAGAGATGAGGGCGTAACACAAGGGCCATGTCACACAACTTCACGGGACAGAGGTGGCCCGTGTGGAGCCCTCACGATGCCCCTGGGGGGGTCTGAGCACCGACTGCTAACCAGGGCCCTCACTCTGTGCCAATCAGACTTGGGAGCTGGCGGTCTCAGGAGCTGAGGTCACGGGGGAGAGACCATGACACTCAGAGTCCCTCCAGAACATGGCGCCAGGATGGAAAGGAGCCAGCCCCGGAGCACAACCTGCAATTCGACCACCTGCTTCATGACCTTGGACAGGCCATGTCAGCTTCAGTTTCCCAGTCTGTAAAACAGGGTGACTGCTGAGCCAATGGTGACGATCGCTCTTGAGGCAGTAAGGTGTGGTATGAAAACCACGGGCTTGTGTGTCAGAGGGCCTGGGTGCAGACAAAAGCCCTGCCACTCACCAGCTCGTCACTTAAACCCTGACCCTCAGCTGCCTTGGCTGTAAAATGGGCAGAGGGTCACCTGCGTCCCCAGGCTGCAGGGAGGAGGAAGGGAGACAGCAGCCATGGTGCGCTCTAGTTGAGGACCCAGTACAAGGCAGATGCCCCACATGCTGCAGTTTTTCTAGACGTACGCGTGCCTCTCTGGCATCTCACGGGATGAAGCACACAGAGGGAGGGGCTCGGACAATGTCAGACGTTCCAAGGCATCGCCTGGTGCTTCTGAACTCTTCCCACTCTAGTTTTCATCGGCAAGGCTCAGGGCGGGAGGCCCACTGCACGGCCCCCGCCCCACGATCCACAGGCGCCGGGGGCCGGCACACTACCTCACAGTTGCTGGCGAGGAAGGGGAACTGCTTGGGCTGCAGGAACTGCGTCTTGGGGATGTCCAGGCCGTCCTCCCCGTACAGGAACTGCACCACGCTGCCGTCGCTGTCGCGCACCGTCAGGTCATACTGGACGACCAGCCCCTCCAGGTGCTTGATGATGCACCTGCACAGGGACCACTGGCTCAGCGCCCACCAGGCAAGCCCCTAGGACAGGCTGGCTCCCGTGCCCCAGGCTCTGAGCTATAGCACCTCGCGGCCAGGGGCTGCAGCCACGTGTCTTGAGGAGGTTGGCTGCCCCGCTCGACCCCGGCTCCCATCTCCAGCCCCAGCTGCTGGGACCACTGCCTGTTCTGTCACTCCCTGGCACGGCAGGGCTCCCCAGGGACCGGTGTCCTTAGACCCAGGAGGCAGGCAAAGCAGCGGGGCTGTCTCCCCGTCCAATGCTTCTCTCACGCCATTAGTCCAGAGACTGTCGGGGACAAAGCGGACCTTAGGAACTAAATGCTGACGTGATAGCCCTAACCCGGTGCCTTTTCTCCTCAGTGCTCCCAGCGGTCAGCTGCCGCCCTCAACCTGCCCCCCTCTGCTGCCCTGGTGCTGGCCTGAGCTTACTTCTCTGGCCACCCTGCCTTGGTTTCTCCTCCTGCCATCTTCAGAGGGGGTTTCCTAGGAGCCACTGTTCCCCTGAGCTCCAAGGACAGAGCTCGGCACTGTCTTCTTGGCACCCAGCCCAGGGCCTGGCAAGGTTGCAGCTGAGCACCCATGTCCCCTTTGCTGAAGGTGCTGAGGTGCCAGGCACCTCACAGGGCTGCGGCTCTCAGCACCAGCCACGGCCCCGGAGGCTGCATCTCCAGGCCTCTCCCTGCAACGTGTCCCCTTGCTTATCCTGCCGCTGCCCCCCCACGCCAGCCACACTTTCTCTCTCCCCTCGGCAGCGTCCTGCTTTCTGTCCCCCAGGCCACTGTGCTGCCACTCAGGCCTGACGCCTCCTGCCTCGTGTTCATTTCAGCCGGTTGCCCCACGTCTTTGCCGCGTCGACTTCTCCCTTTCCATCGCCACCCACAGGGGCAGCCTTCCAACCTACGGCCCCTGCTACCTGAAGGAAGGCTCTCGCCCCTTCTGCCATGACCCCCCACCGGCAGAGGCGTCCCGCGGACCTCTGTGCCCTTTGCCCCTGTGGCTGCCACTCCTCATTCCAGCCGGGATCCCTGACACCCTCCTCTTCCCGCCCCCACCCCCAGACTTCCGTGATCACTCGATTCCTAGCTTTTTCTACACTCCACAGGTATCCTTGAATGATTTAAGAGGATGGAGGTGGGGCGTCACCCCTGCTCACAGGTCGATCTGGCCCTGTAATCCACGCCGGATGCAGGAACTCAGGGCGCCCCAGCCCAGACCTGCTTGTTTAATTTCCTCTCTGGGAGGAAAGGGAACACGTAGCTTCTCTGACTGGCCTGTTTGGGCAGGTGGGAGGTTGAAGCTTAAAACTGAGACCGGCCTGGCTCCGAGTGCCGGACTCAAGGGGCCTGGAATCCTCTCTGCCCCAACCGCAGAGCCCTCCTGGTGGGGGGAGGACCAGTTCATCACCACCCAGGACCTTTCCCCCAGGGAAAGGCGCACACGCGGACGCACGGGCCCTTCCTATAAACCTCTGAGCTCACACTTCACCGATCCTCTAGGAGGGGAAGGATATCTGCTATTTTCTGTCTTGGGCCACCCATGGACATTTCTTTCTAGAAGTTTTTCCATCCAAAGGGATCTTCGGTGAATTGTCGATGAAAATGTGAAACAACTGACAGAGGTGAACGGACCTGCGACGCTGACGCCACCTGAAGGTGGCACAGCAGGTGCGCTTTACCTTTGGAGGTAGCCGGAGCGGCTGGTCTTCACAGCGGTGTCCACCAGGCCCTCTCGCCCGGCCATGCAGTGGAAGAAGAACTCCTGTGGGAGAAGCGGGGACCCAGGTCCCCGGGGTGGCGGTGAGGACAGTGTGCTTCCTAAAGGGTGGCTCAAGCCGGCGCCCCCGGCAGCTCTGATGTCTCCCACGGCCCCAGGGACTCCTGCCCTCCCCTGGGGTCGCCTCTGTCTTATGCTGCCCAAGCGCAGAGGGACAAACGGAACAGGAGTGCCAGCTCCCATTCCCAGGAGTCCGTCCTCAGAGCCATGTCCCACACCCCACACGCACCCCACTTTCCAAACAGAAATGGCACTGGTGCCTCATCATGCAGTGTCTTCCAAAAGTCCACAACGAGAAACGGGTTTATAACAGTAATCGGCAAACACGTACATACATACACACACACACACGTGCCGATAAAGATAACATGACTCGAGCTAAAACTCTATGAAACGACCCCACCCCTCACTCGGATGCTTTCTTTACCACCCTACTCTGCTTCACGCCATGAAGTCGATCATTTCATGATTCACGAAGGGGTCGCCACCAGAGTTCAGAACTCTCCGGTCTACGTCAGCTCCCCGCCACCCTTTGCCAGAGGCCACGGATGACCACGGAAGAGTCCGTGTGGGACTGCGGGAGGAGCCCTGGGAGCGGCTGGTGGCCCTGACGCAAAGGGTCGGTCCCGTTCACAACCTGGACTTAGCTGTCTGACCACGAGAGGCGTCCTTGCAGAGACGCACTAGACCAGGGAACAGAAGGTACTAACAGTCGAAAAGCCATTTCTGCCAAGTGTGAGGAGAAAGCCTTTCTCTTAAGGGAGAGTTGTGCTGCTGACTGAGGAAAAACTAGACATTTGCTACAGCTGGTCAATTTTCCCAAGGTCAAGGAGGAGCCAGGGGAGGTTCTCTTAGGGAAGCTTTGTGAAATAAATCTCTGTGACGCTCCTTTTGGCCACACAGAGCAAACTGATGAGGGGCCTCCCCGTCCCCAGCTGCCCTCAGATGCAGGGAAGAACCAGTCGAGAAAGGACACACAGCAGAAGGAGGTAGAGCTGGGACTGATCTCGTTCACCTTCCCATTCATCAGCAATCCTTCCCGAGCACCCGCGATGTGCTAGGCACCGGGCTGGGCTCTGGCATTATGATGGCAAACAGGACATGGCTGCATCCTTTTGGTCCTTGCAGGCCCCAGGGTCTAGTGGTAAGCGGGGATAGCCTGGCACTTATTACTTGGCTGTCTTTGCTTAAAGCTGCTGGTGAAGGTCATAGGCCTCTTACTGTTGAGCTTAAGAGATGAAGATAACAGCCCAAAGGAAAAACCAAAATACATACAGGAGGCTTGATGCCGGTGAGGAATCTGCCAGTGACGAAGCCGCCAGCCCTGGGGGTGAACTCATAAGGCTCGAAGCAGGGCAGTGACTTGCCAGATGCCATCAGCGGGGGTCTCCGACCTTCCAGTTCGATCTGGCCCAGCAGGCACGAGATCTGGGAGAAAGGAAACCCAAAGGCAACTGAAGACCCACATGCTCGTTAAATGACGGTCTGTCCCAGCAGGGGATGGGGGGCCTGCTCTTCCAGAAAAACTGCATGGGAACCAAGTTCCTGACGGCCAACCTAGACTGCTAAACGAGCCAAGAGAGCTGACCTTTCAGGAAGATGACTGTGCCTTCCTTTCCATGACGGCGATTTTCGCATTTGGACTCAGTTGAAATGGACGGTGTTTGTAAAAGCATCCGTGTTTCAGGAGCATCACGTGTTATACTTGGACAGGACCCCCAGGTCCTAACAGGGAAACTGAGACTAGCAGAAAAAGTAGCTTACTGTGATCTTTAACATTCTCAGGTCAAAAGAGAATAAAACTGCCTATTAATGTTCTTGGGGGGAAAAGAGCAGCGAGTCTGGATTTTACTTAGTCAAAAGGGCTTCCCGATGGCCTCCAGCCTTTTAAGCCCATTCCTATTGCTCTCTGCTCACCAGATAATGAGCTGGTCCTTAAGACCCTCTCAAGGTCATCAAGATTTTTTTTAAAAGTTGCTAAAGTTTGTGAAAATGCTGTGATAGCACTGCAGTAATTGGAGGAGGTAACAAGCCAAAAATTAAAGGTTAAGAAACCTCTAGGACAATGCCTATAATGTAATACTAAATGAAAAAAGCAGATCATGCAAAATTTCAGGATCTCAGCTAAGATTATAAATACACACACACCGTGTTTATATATAATGTGACTATGTATAATAATACAGTATGTAAGTTTACAATATGTATCTGTCTGATACACATCAGTATCTGGATACTTGTATCGGTATCTGTCTATAACACTTCACAGTGGTTAGCGCCTGCACTGATTTCAACATACTTTTGTATTTTTCAGTACTTGACACATTTTGTACGGAATGTGGATCCTTTTAAAAATAGAAACAAATCTGAAAAGTGCCTCCTGCAACTACCCCACCCTTCTGCAAACCAGCCAGCACCCGCCCTGGCTCACACCTGCATGGTATTCACAGTTGAACCTTTGGCTCCAGACTGCACCATCATCTGCAAGTTGTTCTCTGGGAACTGTCTGTGCAGGCCGAAAGGCATGCATGCCTGCAGATGGAACACACGCACTGGTCAGTGACTCACCCTCTTGGGAATCCCAGGTTCAGAAAGTAAATCCAAGATGCAGGAGCCAACACAGACTATTTATCTAGAGAGAAGCGCAAGATCCCACGCGAGGTAAGAAGTCTCATCCGGCATCAACCCTTCGGCTAGAAGCCCTAGAGAGAAGTCTAAAGGATGGCCCAGTACAGCAGAAACTTACACAACATTTTAAATCAACTATACTCCAAAAAAAACTAAAAAGAAAAAAAAAGAGGATGGCCCAGGGCGCTGCGTTCTCTTGACACCTCTGCCAGGAAGCCGGAAAGGAGATGCAGAGGGGTGAGCATCTCCAGTTCGTGATTCTGAAAAGCAGCTGGTTAAAAATAAAACCTAAGGTGGTGCCCTTGGGAACCTGTCCAGCAGAGCATGGCCTGGCCCTGGACAGTAGCAATGATGACCAATGTCTGTGTCACATTTACGTTTCCCAACGTGCTGCCCAAGCACCAAGCAGGAGGCTCACCTTGGCTCCTGGGCCAGCGGAAGCGGGCAAAGCCCCCAGGGGGACCAGGGAGATGCTGAGGTGGGGGGAGCTCTGAGTCTATCTAAGCTTCTGCCTGGGGTTGCAGAGACCCAGCCCCACACAGGAGAGGCAGAGTGGATGGGAAGAGCTGGAGGAACAAGAAAGAATCCTAAGATGCTTCTGAGACGATGCCCCACCTGCAGCAGCCCCAGTCAGCCCTAGAAGCTGAGCCTCCTGGTCTTCACGCGGTGCTGGAGGGCTCCTCTGAACCACGCCTCTCAAGGACGGAACTGTACCAACAAGGTCTGCATTCTTGGCAGCTGAGGGGATGCTGACAGCCAGTCAGAGGACTCCAGGAGCAAACACTGACTTCTTTTGGGCACTGGCCATGCCTCCCTCCCTCCTCCTCAGGTGGGGCCTCAAGGCCCAGGAGGCAGGGTGGGGGCCAGGTGGGTTCCTTCAAGCCGCAGGATTGGGAGCCCCAGCTCTGGGCTGAGAAGGCGAGAGAACGGGGTCTGCCATCCTGGCGTGTGCGGGGACGTCCCTCTCCTTTCTCAGCTGCGCAGGAAGGGGCTTTGGAGGACTGGCAGGGCGCTCACCTGCTCTTCCCATCCCCACCCCCCTGGGGGAGGACACCTGGCTCAGACCGTTCACATCACACAAGATCTCACAGCAAGTCCGCGGCAGAGCCGGGACGCGAACCCAGGCCTTCACCCCGGGTCCCCCATACAAGCAGCCCTGGTGGTTCTGATCCTTCATTCTGCCCCTCCACCCTGCAGTGGCCCCTGGGAAAGATTTCTTCCATCCCCTTTAATGCAGTTACCCCAAAATACAAACATTTAAAATGGAAAATAGTGGGGAATTCCCTGGTGGTCCAGTAGTTAGGACTTGGTGTTTTCACTGCCAAGGACCTGGGTTCAATCCCTGGTCGGGGAACTAAGACCCTACAAGCTGTGCGTGGTCAAAAAAACAAAAAAACAGATAAACAAAAAAGGAAAAAAGAAAAATAGTGCAATGCCTTCTTTCTCAGCATTCATCAAAGACCCTTCCAGACCCCAACGGGGTGAGGGAATGAAGCCCTTGGCTTTTCAAAACGATCAATTCTACTCGCCCCACCTCACGTCTCACCTAGTCAGCTATTAAACAGCCAAATTGCTCCAAAGAGCCCAGAGTGAGAATCAAAATGTAATTTTTTTAAAAACCAGCATTCAAAACGGTGGTGGTAAGTGCACACACTGCTGGACGAACCTTGTTAATTTCATTGCTGTAATGGTTCACTTCCTCCTTGAACTTCAGATCAATCATGTTAAAATCCCTCGGGTCTTTGCCCAGATGGGCATCCTGCCACTTCCCTCGGACCTCATCACACGATGCCACTTCTGGAAGGTTTAATGCAGCCCTGACAGCCTAGAATGAGAAAAGGAAAACGTCTAAGGCTGCAGCCAAGTGAGGAGGGTGTGGGCTTCATCTCGTTGGAGCCCAGCCAACCCTCTGCGGCAGGCAGTAGCCACCCAGGCCCTCCTCACCCGGGGTCCACAGTGGGTGGACTCTTCAATGATCCTGTGTCTCCTGACATCTGCCTTTGGCTTGACCAAAATGTCTTCCACGCCTGTGAAGTGAAATAGACAAGCTTGGATGCGACTCGGCCTGACTTCTCACCAGGCCGTGAACTTGGTGAGGTCAGGGCACGGAGCACGGTGCCACAGATGAGGGAGCACCTGAATAATCATGGTGACATTCATAACACCATTAAGAGACTGCTACCATCTCTTAAGGGCTTATCATTTTACAAATGACAAAACTAAGGCTCGAACTTGAGCCCAGAGTTACAGAGGCAGAAAGTAAATCCAAGCCCACGTCCCAGACTTGTGCTCTTAGCCACCAGCTATACTCCCTCCATTCAATAAAAACATGTTGGATGGATGGGCTAGAGGTGAAGATGACGTTTTGGGTGAAAAACTGAGTTTGAGGAAAGAAGAGAGGGAGGGAGAGGACATCCTAGTTTTGACTCCCAGCAGTCACACTTCGTAGGGACCAGCCTATATGGTTGTGAGAATGTGTGTGCAGGCACACACACAGACATGCTCAAGCCTGGGTGACAGGGACCACCACCGCAGGGTCCCCTTCATTGCACTGGAAGGAGGAAAGCCTGGGTCACTTCAGTTAAGCCTGTCCTTCTGGCTTCAAAGGGCTGAGGAATTCCTCACCTTGGGCAAGAAGTCTTCCCACTTTCTCTTTCAATGAACTATTTTCTGTCTACATCTGAGAGCTACTGGACTCCGAAGTCCCTCTGCCAATGTCTGAGTGGGAAGGGAGACAAACGCTGCACTGTTCCAAAGCTGGGCTAAGATGGCTGGGACTCCCACATGCAAAGTCCTGGAAGCTTGAGAGCCTCTAAAGAACTTGCGTGAGCAGGAGGGGAAAGAAACTGTCCCTCTGTGAGGAAGCCACAACCGTGAAAGTGGGCCCTTCCACGGGGTCGGCTCCCGACCACCTTGCTGTCCCCCAGTGACCTCCGGCTGCGCGTGCTAGAAGGCACCATGGCTAGCCCGGCTTCCCCTCCGAGCTCGACGCCCAGCTTGGCCCTGCGCCCTCTCAGTCTCTTGGCACCAGATGGTCTTTGCACTTTGGCCAATTTCTCCTCGTACCATGTGCTAAGCAGAGCTGCTTGTTAGGTTTGGTCCTCGTCACTGTCTGGGTGTGGGATCTTCCTGCCCTTTTCGCTTTTAAAGATATTTGTTCAAGGGTGTTCATCCCAGCAGTATCGTGAAAACCAGGAAAGAGCTTAAATGTCTAATAACAGGAACTGGTTAAATAAGCTACGGTACATCTACACAAGTAGAAGAGTCTGTAGCCACAGACCTGAGGATGTCGGTTTATATCTGCTCACCCAAGAGGACGTTTATAAAACACATCTGCAAATGGAGGGTGGGGAGCAGGTTACAAAAGACTAGGTAGTGTAGGATCCCCTCTTTTCTGAATGTGTTTGCACTTGGAAAGTCTAGAAAGACACACATCAAATCGACATTGGTGGTTATCTCTGGCAGTTGAATGCTGGGTGATGTTAAATTATTTTCACACCCGTACTACATTATTTTGACTTGTCCACAATTAATAGAAATTATACAATTATGCAGGCCCCACTGCAGGCTGACGAGCAAACTCCAGCTGCAGCAGGCCCACCGGCCCCGTGTCTACACGCCAGCCAGTCCACGGACACAGGGTCTCAGCCCCACCGCTGCTGGTCTTGTCGGCTGGACGATTCCCACGCTCACTGGGGCTCCTGCTCAGCACGCAGCCCGTCACCCATTCCTCACAGGAAACTGCCGAAGGGCTCGGACTCTGCTCTGTGCACCTGGAGACACGCTGCCCAGAATGAGCTCGGGGCACAGAAAGTATCTGCACACTTGTTTTCTCTACCAAAGTCAACTTCCTAAACAGCGGGCTCTCATTTCCAGGGAGGAAGCCCGAGAGTTCCTCTTTCTATCTTAGGACCACCTGACAGGTCTGCCCCAACATGGTGTTTCCAACCTCACCTGCTGCATCGGGAGGTGCAGGCAGTTCTGACAACAGGGAGGACCCTAGATGGAGTGTGGAGGATTCTGGAAGGGCACTTGCAAGAGAGAATGGAGGTGAGTGTGAGTGTGAAAACATCGGTCTCAGGGACCGAAAACCAGAAAGGGTGGGGTTGAGAAAGAGACAGAATGGACATGGAGATGGGGGTGCAGGGGGGTGTCATTCTGTGCTATGTGAAGAAACATGGGGTTGGGGGGCGGGGGAAGCACTGAGAAGGAGCAAGGCTGTGAAGTGTCGCTGGTGGCCGAGTGAGGACGCCTTTGTAGAAGGAGCCCGGCTGTTCCCCTGGAGGCTGCTAGGAGAGCCGGGGAGACGTGCTGGTGGGCGTGCTGGCCAGGGGAGGGGGCCCCAGGGCCACCTGCCCACACTCACCCAAAGTGAAGCCTCTGTAGAGCTGCAGGTAGGCGGTGAAGAGGCGGGCCAGGCAGGTGAGGACCTTGCCGCTGGTCTCCCCGCCGT
Source organism: Hyperoodon ampullatus (assembly GCF_949752795.1). NCBI lineage: Eukaryota > Metazoa > Chordata > Mammalia > Artiodactyla > Ziphiidae > Hyperoodon > Hyperoodon ampullatus. The sequence continues at coordinate 10,236,705 of NC_136928.1, forward strand.
AGATCTCGTAGCAGCAGTGGACCAGGCCGTAGGCGGAGCTCCCGTAGTGCGCCTTGTCCAGCACCCCGCAGAGCAGTTCCCCTTCCCTGATGACCACCTGCAGAGGGACGGCCACCAACGCTGGGCTGGAGGCAACGCCTCCCATGTGAGGCCCCCAAGCCCACTCCATCTCGTGTCTTGTTAACCTTATTGTAACCTGCCTCAAGCCCTCGATGCAAGGAAGACTACACACACACACACACACACACACACACACACACACACACACACACACACACACACGATATTTCAGTGTGTTCTTATGCCCCCTGCTCCCTCCACCCATCCGTACTGACTTAAAGTCAAGGATCTGGGCTTCCCTGGTGGCGCAGTGGTTGAGAATCCACCTGCCGATGCAGGGGACACGGGTTCGTGCCCCGGTACGGGAAGATCCCACATGCCGTGGAGTGGCTGGGCGGGAGAGGCCACAACAGTGACAGGCCCACGTACCACCAAAAAAAAAAAAAAAAAAAAAGTCAAGGATTCTTGACAAACACCGTGTGGCTGGAAATGAGAACACCTAGCGTCTAAGCTTCATGACCGTGACCTTGGCCTAGGTACTCCCTGCCTTGTACCCTGGGAATAAGAAAAAGACCACCTTTTAATATCATTTAAGGCCTGAATTTGCACTTCCGTAAAGTTGGGTTCAAGCCTTAGAAGCTAATTCAAGGTGCCACACACGTTAGCGTATAATCTAGGAAGGGAGAGAAGATGGGCAGCTTGGGTTCCAAATGCAGGTGCGTGTTAATGCGTGTTAGACCCCGTGACAAGGCACTTGTGAGCCGGGGCCCTGGGGATGCCCCTCCACCAGGAGCACACAGAGGCCTTGGCCGTCTTTAGCGTGTCTCTCTCCTGCGGCAGCACTGTGGCCCCCTGCCCACCCCCCCCCACAAACCCCTCGTGTGGCTGCCCCCGAGGCCTGGTTCCTAAGCACAGAGCTGGGAGGTGTGAAACCTCACAGCAGCGTAAGGATCTTCAGCCTCTCAGGGGTCTCAGGGGAAAACACAGGGTCTGCATTTCCAAGCTTTGCTGAGTCAAGTTCAGAGGCCTTCTGCCAGAGAAGCCTTGCCGTGCAGGTTATGAGCTTTACACTGAGAGTCAGATGCTAAGGGTCCACTCTGACTCTTTCCAAAACCGAAGTCGACACAGTTTGGGCACAACTCCTTCCCCTCAGGCACGACTCCTCTTTCTGTGCATGTGTCTCCATTTCTCTGTCTTGATTTTAAATCAAGCTGCCTAAACCCGGGACTCGAAGTCTCCAACCCACACAGCTGGGCAGCCGTACCTGGGACTCGCACATGGAGTCGGGGTTAAAGCCGGGGACGGGTCGAGGAGACTCCTTCACCCAGGCCTTCCCGCCAATCTTCGCCTTTCCTGACAAGTTCAGTGGGACGTGATCCTCTGGGATTATGTTGATGAGCAGCGTGGACACAACCTGGAAAGAAAAAAAGAAGACAAAGCTGATGGCGGGAAGAAAAGCTGAGACGTTCCCTTTTGGGACCTCCTGTCCCTCTTCGTCCTGAAAGGCAGACAACTCCATTCTGATGAGCTGCAGGTGAAGCAGAAAACAACAAGCAAAAAAACCCCACCACCAACAAAAAAAGGGACAGTTTCTTGTCTGTGGGACAAGATCTCAGTTTTTACTTTTCTGCTTACATGACTTAGGAGGGAGTTTAGGATTGGAAACAAACACATACCACTAAGAACTTCATTTCTTCTTAGAGTGAACAATCCCCTAGACTTGAAATTAAGTTCTTGAATAGACCAAAGGAAGAAAAGGAAAATAAACTGCTGTGGGATCACAGTAGAGAAAGATTTAAATTGGTATGTGGTTAAAAAAAAAAAGAAAACAAAGACAGCAGGGTTGAGAGAGATGGCGGGGCTCGTAACACTGCCCTCTGCCAGGGAAAGACAGCTCTGACCCGTGAGCCCCAGGACTGAGGCAAAGGTCCAAGAGCACTTGTCAGAGGCATCCTTCTCTCATTTTCAGGCCACATCAAAACAGATGACAATTATCACATACAGTTAGTAATGTCCTCCCACAGAACAGTGTTGACTTTCTGGTGGGCACCAAGGAGGAAAGGATATACAGACTAAGAATCCAGAGTTTTCCCTCTGAAGAGCTTCACAGAGGAGGCCCGAGGTATGTGACTGAGAAGCGGGCTGCAGTGAAGCTTCGGGGATAAGGGGGTGTCCCAGGGTCCACTCCATCACTGACTGGTCGTGGGCTGGGGGGCAAAGGGTTACGTTCTCTTAGCCTTAGCATTGCTCACGTGTAGCACAGAGATGAGATCCGTTCATTCATTCAGCAATTATACATCGAGGGCTTACTTTGAGCCAGGCGCTGGGGGCGTCATGAATAAAACAGTCTCTGCCCTCAGTGGAGCCTCCAATCCCGAGTGGATCCACGCTTTGGAGGAAAATAAAGCGGGGAAGGAGGACCCAGAGCAGAGCAGGGGGAGAGAGTACCTGGGATTTTACGTAAGATAGGCAGGGAAAGCCTCACCACGAAGGAGAAGGGAGCCCTGCAGAGATCAGATCATGAGTTTTGGGCAGAAGGCTTTTCGTCTGAGTGAGAAGGAAAGGTAACTGGAAAGTTTTGATCAAAGGAGTGACGTGCTCAGATTTAACTTGTAGCAGGATCACCTGTTCCAAATACATTCCTGGTCTGGACTTTGAAGCTAAATAAATGCTGCAAAGAATAAGCCTCCCAAGTGACACTGACAAGAAGGATTGGCACTTTAGAAGCAGCTATTAAGGCGTCCTGAGTGGGGAGCACATGGGACGTTGTCTCTGTGTGAGGTCTATCACAGGGCGCGCTGGCGATGTGATTGCTCGGCCACCCAAGGGCTCCCACACAATTCACTTCTACACAGCTAATACCAGAAATAAATTTATTTGACTGGGATTAATTATGGCTACTGAAAGGCCGGGGAGTCCTTCCCCTGCCCAATTGGGCCCATCAGTATGGCCATCCACTCAATACACGACTGCCAGCAGGAGGCCAAGAGGCGATTTCGCAAACAGCTGCTCCACAGGGAAGCCACATGGGGGCAGCCGTACCTGGGGATGACCACGGGTCAGCTCCACAGAGGCCAAGAGCACGCATTCCCAGAGACGCAGCAGGCTAGGGGCAGGCAGACTGGTCAGACAGGCCCAGGGTTGATGCCATCAGTTGGCATCAACAGCTCTTTGTGTGCCTGTGCCCCACAAAGAAGTATCTATATGTGCACAATGGGGTCGGGGCAGCTACGAGAGCAGCTGTCTTTTCACGCGTGTGCTCTGGGAACCAGGGACAACTGGCAACAGCATCGTTAAAGAGAGCAGACAACAGTCCTTGTTACCCCCCAGAAAATGAGCAGGAAGGTCATGGCCCCCGCTCTTCACAAGGCTGGCACGGCCAGGAGAGGGGGTGAGGAGTAAAGGCAGGAGGGTGACTTCCCTGGGATGCTGACCACAAGCTGCACTTCAACCACAGTGCCACATGCCCAGTGGGGACCGCCAGCTGGGCACAGTCAGGATGGAAAGTCTGAGAGAAAGGTAACATATGTATCCAACCATTCTAAGGACAGGGAGATGTGACCTGCCACCTCATCTGTAAAGTCAAGGGGGCAGTGAAAGCATTTGACAATCTCAATACCCTTTCATGATAAAAACACTCAACAGACTAGGAATAGGAAGGAAATCATCAACCTAATAAAGGGGAGGAATCAATGAAAAACCTACATCTACCATTTTCAGTGAGCAAAGACGACGCTTTCTGCCTAAGATCAGGAACAAGAAAAGAATGTGTGCTCCTGCCACTCTGTTCAACAGAGGTTCTAGCCAGGGCAATCAGGCATGGAAAGAATAAAGCTGCTTTCAGACTGGAGAGTAAGAATGAAAACTACCCCTAATTGCAGATGACATAACCTTATGCAGAGAGAACCCGAAGGAATCCACAAAAAATTATTAGAGCTACTGAATGACTTCAGCAAAGCTAAAGGATATAAGATCAACATTCAAAAATCAACCATAGGGCTTCTCTGGTGGTGCAGTGGTTAAGAATCCGCCTGCCAATGCAGGGGACATGGGTTCGAGCCCTGGTCTGGGAAGATCCCACATGCCACAGAGCAACTAAGCCCGTGTGCCACAACTACTGAGCCTGCGCTCTAGAACCCGCGAGCCACAACTACTGAGCCTGCGTACCGCAACTACTGAAGCCTGCATGCTTAGAGCCCGTGCTCTGCAACAAGAGAAGCCACCGCAATGAGAAGCCCGCGCACTGAAACGAAGAGCAGTCCCCGCTCGCTGCAACTAGAGGAAGCCCGTGCGCAGCAACAGAGACCCAACACTGCCAAAAATAAACAAACAAATAAATTTGTTTTTAAAAAAATCAACCATATTTCTACACATCATCAATGAACCACCTGAAAATGAAATTAGGAAAACAATTCCATGTACAATAACATCATGAAGAATAAAATACTCAGGAATAAATTTAACCAAAGAAGTCCAAAACTTGTAAGTGGAAAACAATAACATACTATTTAAAGAAATTAAAGAAGATCTAAGTAAACGGAGAGACATCATGGACTGGAAGACTTCATATTGTTAAGATGGCAACACTCCCCAAATTGATCTACAGATTCAATGCAATCCCTATTAAAATTCCAACTGCCAGTTTTACATAAGTGACAAGCTGACCCTACAATTCATATGGAAATGCAAGGCACCCCAAATAGCCAAAACAATCTTGAAAAAGAACAAAGCTGGAGGACTCACATTTCCAGATTTTAAAACTTATTTCAAAGCTACAGTAATTAGGACATGATGTTGGCATAAAAACAGACATATTGATTAAGAGACTAGAAATGAGAGTCTAAAAATAAACCCATACATCTGTGGTTAACTGACTTTTAACAAGGGTGCTAAGAACATTCAATGGAGAAAGAATAGTCTTGTCAACAAATGGTGCCGAGACAACTGCATATCTACTGGCAAAAGAAGGAAGCTGGACCCCTACCTCACACCACATAGAAAAATTAACTCAAAATGGATCAAAGACCTACATGTAAGGGCTAAAACCATAAAACTCTTAGATGGAAACACAGCTGTAAATCTGTGTACCCTTGGATTAGGCAATAGATTCTCAGATGTGACACCAAAAGCACAGGCAACGAAAGAAAAAGTGAATAAATAGGACTTCATCAAAATTAATATTTGTGTGTTAAAGGGCACTATCAAGAAAGTGAAAAAAACCACCCAGATAATGGTACAAAATATTTGTGTGTCATATATGTGATACAGATCTAATAGCCACAATATATAAAGAACTGTTAGAACTCAACAATTAAAAAGATGAACAACCCAATTAATAAATGGGCAGAGGGCTTGAATAGACGTATCTCCAAAGAAGATATTATAAATGGCCAGTAAGCATATGAAAAGATGCTCAATATTTTTAATCATTAGGGAAAGGTAAATGAAAACCACAACGAAATACCACTTTGCACCCACTAAGATGGTTATTTAAAAAACAAAAGACAAATACGTGCTAGAGTGTGGATGTGCAGAAATTGGAACCCTCATACATTGCTGGTGGGAATGTAAAATTGTATAGCTGCTTTGGAAAAATGTTTGGTAGTTCCTCAAAAATGTTAAACACAGAATTACCATATGACCCAGCAATTTCACTCTTAGCTATATATTCAAGAGAACTGAAAGTACATTCATATAAAAGCTGGTGCACGAATACTCAATGCAGCCTTATTTATAACAGCGAAAAGTGCCAACAGGCCAAATATTCCATTTATCAGCTGACAAATGAATAAACAAAATGTGGTATAACCATATAATGGAATATTATTCAATCATGAAAAGGAATGAGGTACTGTTCATGCTACGACATGGATGAATCTTGAAGATATTATGTTAAGTAAAAGTAACAAGCCACAAAAGTGTACCTAACTTGTATGATACCGTGTATATGAAATGTCCAAAACAGGCAAATCAACAGAGACAGAAAGTGATTGCCAGGGAATGGGGCAAGGAGGAATCAGGGCTGACTGCCAATAGGTACTGAGTTTCTTTTGGGGGTTATGGAAATGTTCTGGAATTAGTGGTGATGACTGTACAACATAAAGAATACACTGAAAAAAAAAAAAAACCACAGAATTATATACTTACCAAAAATGGTAACTTTTCTGTTAAGTATGAATTACATTTCAATAAAAAAAACAAGGATGCCAGACAAGATGATCTGAGGTCCTTACCTACACTAATATTCTAGAAGTGCATAATTTACTTTCTGGTCATAAACTATGCTAGGGAGGAAAGATCATACCTGCAACATTCTTTTAAACTGTGAAGGTAGGCAAAATCTACAAGAATTATAATTATTTATTATTTAAATTATTTATATGAAGCCTGTATTGAACTTTAAAAAATGCTCTAAAAATTAAATGGACTTCTTTTTTAAAAATGTTTTGAAATGTGTATACCCTTTAAGCCAGCAATCACAATTCTAGGAATTCATTTAAAACATATATCAACGAAAAGTACACTAGTATAGATATAAGTGGGTGTCCACCACAGCACTGTTCAGAATAGTAAAAAACCAGGTAACAATCTACATGTCTGCCAATAGGAAATTCCCTGGCGGTCCAGAGGTTAGGACTCAGCGCTCTCACTGCCGGGGCCCTGGATTCGATCCCTGGTCAAGGAACTAAGATCCCACAAGCCACTCAACGTGGCCCAAAACAAAACAAAACAAAAAAACCACAACAACAAAACAACTGGACACTCATTAAATGTCTGCCAATAGAGGGACAGTTAAATCAATTATATATATCCATATTATTGGGTACAACACAGAATGGGTTAAGAAGAATGAAGTCAATCTACACGTACAGACACAGAATGAACCCCACAATACATCATTAAGTGAACTAAATATGTCACAAAGCAATTACAAGAAAGGTTCTGTCAACCTAGCACATGAAAACAGTTAAATAAACTTCATGCTATATTTGGAGTGTGTTAGGGTGGTTCAAATTAAAAATACAAACTGCCTGAAATAATGGGATTCCCTTTGGAGGACCTGGTGGCTCAATTAAAGTAAGCCGTCTTACAGACCAGTTAAAATTGAGGTTGACGTGCCTGAGGATGAGGTAAGTTGCCTCAGGCACCAGAATATCATGGTAAAGAAGTGGTCTTAAATACAAGCTCAAAATTGAATGTCAAATTTAATCATGGTTCACGGTTCTCCTGAGTAGGTATAATATGATTCCATTTTTATTTCTTTCCTATGACAGTATGCACATACATGAAGAATGGGATTGGACAGAGAGGAAATTTTTCCTTTTTCCTTTCATATTACTGTCTCTTTATTTATTTATTTTTATAAATTTATTTATGTAATTTATTTATTATTTTTGGTTGCATTGGGTCTTCGTTGCTGCCGCAGGCTTTCTCTGGTTGCGGAGAGCGGGGGCTACCCTTTGTTGTGGCGTGCGGGCTTCTCATTGCAGTGGCTTCTCTTGTTGCGGAGCACGGGCTCTAGGCACGTGGGCTTCAGTAGCTGTGGCTCGCGGCCTCTAGAGCGCAGGCTCAGTAGTTGTGGCGAACAGGCTTAGCTGCTCCGCAGCATGTGGGATCTTCCCAGACCAGGGCTTGAAACCGTGTCCCCTGTATTGGCAGGTGGATTCTTAACCACTGCGCCACCAAGGAAGCCCTACTGTCTCTTTATTTAACGAAAAACTTACGTTACTTCTATAGTTAAAAAGAATTTAAAGGGCAGAGATCTAATAAATGAAGTCAGCAAGGTTGCTGAATCAAGGACAATATACAAAAATTAATTGTATTTCTATATACCAACCATAAACAATTAGGAAATTTAAAACATAATATCATCTATAATAGCAATACCTAGGAATGAATCTAATGAAAGATGAACAAGACTTTTATGTCATCAAAAGACATACTGTGTTCATAATTTGGAAGATTCAACACTGGAATGTAATCTCAGAAGAACTCCTCACAGGTACTTTTTTGCAGAAGTATACAAGATGACTTTGAAATTTATATGGAAATTCACAGGGCCAAGAATATTCAAGATAGTCATGAAGAAGAAGAAAGCTGGAAACTTTTACTATCGAAAATCAAAACTTACTATAAAGCTACAATAATTAAGACAGTGTGGTATTGGTGCAATGGGATCAAACTAATCAATGGACCTGAAATGAGTCCAGGAGTGGACCTACACATATACAATTAGTTGATTTACAACACAGGAGATACTAAAGAGCAGAGGAAAAACAGTGGTCTTTTCACCAATGATGTTGTATCAACTGGATAGTCCTATGGGAAGGGAATGAATCCTGACCCCTTCCTCACATCAACAACATCCACAAAATTCAACTCCAGGCAGACAGGAGACCTAAGCATGAATGGGCAAACAATAAAGCTGCTTAACAATGATACAGGGAAATACCTTAATGACCTTGGGGCAGCCAAGTAGTTTTTATACAGGACTAGCCATAAAAGGCAAAGCCTGGTGAATTATATTTCACAAAGAACTTCTGATCATCAGAAAACAGCATTAAGTGAAAGGGCAAAAAGGCCAGCCATCAAGCAGAAGGTATTTGTAATACATATATCTGGCAATGGACTTACACTAGAATATATTTCTAAAACTCTTACCTAGTAATAAGAGAATGGCATAGACTAAAAAAAAGCAAAAGACTTAACAGGCACTTCACAGAAGGTGAGATCCCAGTGGCCATAAGCATATGAAGAGGTGCTCAACCTCACCTGTCATTAAGGAAATGTAAATTAAAACCACAATAAGACACCACTACACACCCATTTCCATGGCTAAATTTACACCCATGGGGGAAAAGACAAAAAATAAAAAACACCCAAACGAAATGGGACAATAATATGAAGTTCTGCTGAGAATAAGGAGTAACCGGAACTCTCAGGCCCTGCTGGTGGAGGTGTAAATTGGTACAAGCACTTTGGAAAACTGTTTATTAAACTATTTATTAGAGCTGAAGGTAGATCTTATGACTCAGCAATTTGATTCCTTGGCATTTACCCATCAAAATGCATATATGTGCTCAACAAAAGACATGTACAAGAATGTCATAGTAGCCCTATTTGTAACAGCCAAATGAAGACAATCAAAGACAACCCAAATGTCCATCAACGGTAAAATGGACAAATATATAATGGTATATTCATATAATATAATACCACACGTCAACAGAAGTGAATAAACTACTACCACATGTGATGACATGAGTGACTCACACAAAGATGTGATTTACTCTATGATCCCATTTATGTAAAGTTCAAGAAAAGACAAAACTTACCTATAGCGTTAGAAGTCAGGTGAGTGGCTACCTTTGGGGAGGGCAGAAATTGAGAGGGGCCTGGAAGGGTCTTCTGGGGGTGTTGGGGATATTCTACTTTCTGATCTAGGTGACGACTTATGTATTCACTTTGTGAACACTCATTGAGCTATATGCTCGAGATCTGCAGTGACGGGCAAATCTTCTTCCTTTACGTGCTCATTTTCAACAAATGGTGAGAGACCTCCGATTCTTAGGTGGAAAGAAAACCACTCAAGAGGCTGTATAAAATGCCCTGGAGAAATAGCCTAAGACTTAATTTTCTAGGGCAGTACAAATAAATTTCCCAAGCTAAGTTCCTTATTTCCTGATTCAAAACATGGCTTCTCTCTGTAGAATCAGACTGAGTCACTAACAAATTCTTGCGCAGTGCGGTCACTCTTCCCCTTTTCATCTATTTGCAAAGAAATAACAGCTTGTACCAACCTCTCAAAAAACACTGAAAAATCTCAACTGCAACAGAAATAAAACCTGGGCCTATTTTCCAATTCTATTTCATTATAAAATAAGCATAGGTCAGAAATGTTAAACAGTGAAAAGGAAATTACTCCTAACACAAACCAAATTACTCTATCACTTTGATCTTTTTTATGTCAAAGTTTTTGCCCATATACATTTTTAACATGTTCCAACTGTGATTACACATAGAACTGTGTAGTCTATTTCTTCTTTCAACATTATGTCAGACAATTTTCCAGACAGTTACATAACTTTTTAAAACCACTATTTTAAACAACTACATAATATCTTAACAAATGGATATCCCACAATTTACTTAGCCCCAGTGCTGAGTATCTAGGTTTTTCTAATTTCCACCACTATAAACCACGATGTCATGGACTGCTTTTTTCAAGTTATCTTTTACTATACTTCAGATGATTTCCTTAGGCTGGATTCTCAGACTGAAGGGAATGAACATATTCGTAGCTCTAGATATACAGTCTTTGTCCACCATTTGGTTCTATTTTGAACTCACTGCTTATGTTTAAACAAAATCCTAATAATAAATTCTGGACACTTACTTAAGAATTAAAATCCCTTTACGTCCAAGATAACTTGAGATGACTTACAAAATAAAGACACACAAAAAAGAAATAATAAAAAGAATATAAGTGGACAAATACATATAACCAGCTAAACTGGGGGCTAGCAAACTACAGCCTACAGGCCATATCTGGCCCACCATCTGTTTTTGTAAATAAAGTTAAATTGAATCGCAGTCACGCTCATTCATTTAAGCCTTGTCTATGTCTGCTTTCACGTTACAATGGCAGAGCTGAGTAGTTGTAACTCAGAGACTGTATGACCAACAAAGCCTAAAATATTGTCTCTCTGGATGTTACAGAAAAAGCTCACCAATCCCTGAACTAAACTTAACTGCAAAATTCCCCATCTATTCTGTTAAATCAACTTCTGTTTCTGGCCAGGATAGAACGATGGTGACCTGGGTTCACATCCACTAGAAACAACAACAATAACAACAAAAGCAGACATGAACATGAAACATGAGTATAAAACAAAGGTTTTCAATACAGGGACCTTAGGAAATGAAGGACAGGGATCAGCAAGGATACAGTACACTTGAACTATCTGTCACCTGAACCTAACGGGCACTTACAGCGCACTCCATCCAACAACAGCGGAATACATGTTACTTTTAAGGACACACAGATCATTTACCAAGACAGACTGTATTTGAAGTCATAAAACAAATCTCAATAAATTGAAAAGGATTCAAGTTATCCAAGGTATGCTCTCTGGCCACAGTGGAATTAAATTTGCAATCAGTAATACAGACATCTGGAAAACCCCTAAATATTTGGAAACTAAATCATGTACTTCTCAATAACTCAGGGGTCAAAAAAAGAGAAATGAGCAAGTATTCTGAAGTGCATGTAAATGAAAATACAACATGCTTACGGGAAATTTTATATATAAAATGCCAATATTAAAAGAAGGAAAAACGTTTCAAATCAGTGACTTCTGTTTCAACCTTAAGTAACTAAAAAAGAAAAGCAAATCAAACCCAAAGTAAACAGAAGAAAGGAAATAAAGATCAAGGTGAAATCAATGAAACAGAAAACAGAAAACTAGAGAAAGTCAATAATAGCTGGTTCCCTGTGAATAATAAAACTGACAGACCTCTAAGCAAACTGAGCAAGAAAAAGAGAGAAGACACAAATTACCACTATCAGAAATGAGACAGGGGGCCCACCTTCAGATTCTACAAATAGAAAAGGAAAGTAAAGGAATATGATGAATAACTTTACACCTATAAATTCAATAACTTAGATGAAATTCCTTGAAAAAACGAAGCAGTAAGGTTCCTCCAAGAAGAGATAATCTAAATAGCCCTATATGTATTAGAGAAATAGAAATTTTAGTTAAACAAACCTTCCTAAAGAGAAAACTCCAGGTCCAGATGGCTTCACTGGTGAATTCCACCAAACATTTAAGGAAAAAATAATATCAATACTACACAAACTCTGGGGACTTCCCTGGTGGCGCAGTGGTTAAGAATCCACCTGCCAATGTAGGGGACACGGGTTCGAGCCCTGGTCCGGGAAGGTCCCACATGCCGTGAAGCAACTAAGCCCGCAAGCCACAACTACTGAGCCTGCACTCTAGAGCCTGCGAGACACAACTACTGAGCCTATGTGCCACAACTACCGAAGCCCATGTGCCTAGAGCCTGTGCTCCGCAGCAAGAGAAGCCACTGCAATGAGAAGCCCGCGCACTGCAACGAAGAGTAGCCCCCACTCGCCGCAACTAGAGAAAGCCCGTGTGCAGCAATGAAGACCCAACGCAGCCAAAAATAAATAAATAAATTTATTAAAAAAAATACTATACAAACTCTTACAGAAAACGGAAGAAGAGTAAATACTTCCCAACTCATCCTATGAAGCCAAGGTTACCCTGATACCAAAACCAGGCAAACATATGACAAGAAAACCACCTATCAAAATCCCTCATGTACACAGAGGCAAAAAATTCTACACCAAAGTTTAGCAAATACTACCTCATAACCAAGTAAGGTTTATCTCAGGAATACAAGTTGGCTTAGTAACTAAAAAGCAGTCAAGTCCCAGGTCCACAGATTTAAAGAACTGCAGAGCTGGGAGAGACCTTAGGGCTCATCAACCTGAACCCTTTTGTTTTATAAATGAAGAACTGAGGCTGAGAGAGCCGAGATCACATAACTGATTAAGTATAGTATGACGGTCTGGGTGTTAGAAAGTCCCGGGTTTGAATCCCAACTCTGGCTCTTATGGACTTGGGCATGTAACAGCTTCTCCAAACGTCATTATCCTCATCTGCTAAATGGTGATAATGATGGTTTCTGCAGCGCAGGTTGGTTGTGAGGGTTAAGTAAGATAACATATTTGAAGCACTCCCAACAAACCTTAACTACTGCTACCATCAGCACCACCGCCTATTACCACTATATCTGGATTCTGAGGACACTGAGTTTAAGTTAGAAGCAAAGGACAGAAACTACGCAGCTTACGCGCAGAAGATACTCCCTTGAAACCATCTACACACAAAAACCCCATCAAAGAGAGAGTCAGACTATTGTTTGATTTGCCATTTCTGTTTCTGGCCTGGGCTCTCCTGGGAACAAGAACCTCTTTACTGAGTGGCCTGTTTCCGTTTTTTACAGCCACCATTTGTTTTCTCCCAATTACCTGCTTTCCTGTCCACAGCGGACAGGGCTTCAGGATGGCAGGAGGAAACAGCTTCACACGCCCCACTCTGTCTGTGAGTCCTCGGTACACCAGCTCCATATACTGCTCCCGGCTGAAAAAGCAGCCTCGAATGGTCATGTTGGCACCCGAAACCATGTGATCTTGGATCAGCCCTGCCAATGGCTGGCCATCCTACAAACCAAAACAGATAAGAGGAGAACAAAGAAAAAACTGAAGTCGCATTCTAATTCCTAATCCTGTGCTTGGGAGTTGCCCGCTAGCAACGGCCCTCCTTGACATCCCCGTACTGTCCTGTCTCTGAGCCGCACCAGGCTGGTGCTTGGGCTTCCCATCTGGAGAGCAAACTGCCTACCGGAGCACATGACCAGGGCTTCCTGACCAGCTCCCACCTTTGCCTTTTGCCCACTGTTCTGTATCAAAACTGCTGCAAATTCATCCAGGCCCCCTAGCCTTCTCTCTCCATAATCCTATCTGTTTCTAGTTACTCCAGCATATTTCTGGCATTTGTGCATAAATTTGGTCTGGCTGCTGTTAGCTGTGTCCTTGTTTTTATATTTTGGTTTTACGCTTTGGTATTTTTCACACATTTCTGGCCTGGTTCTCCTCTAAATCAGTCATCCATTCAACAAATATTTATTGAGAGCCTACTGTATGCCTAGGCACTGGGTTAGACCTTTAATCTACTCCAGTGGCCCAAGCAGACACGATCCTTCATGATGAGAAAGAGCTAGACAGTAAACAAATGACTGGACGGATCCAGTATCGCAGAGTTTTAAATACGGGAGGAAAATAACAGGATGGGTCATCACGTAGATTTGGGGTGAGGAGGATGGTCAGGAGCGGTGTCTCTGGGGGGCAGTACTGCAGCCTGGCCTGAGGAGTGACTTGGAGCGGGCCAGCGCAGGGAGGGTGGGGTTTGGGCCGAGGCTCCTCAAGAGGGTTGTGGAGGGCTTTGACGTGTGTGACTGCACAAGGAAAGAATGCCTGCTGTCAGCGTCTCTTCATAATGCAGCACGTATCCATGGTAGGCTGTTATTCACCAGATGTCAAAACAAGGGCCTTTATAAAAGCCCCAGTTGGGTGGGTACATTCATCTTTCCACAGCCTTTCTGATCCCCAGTCTCCTGAACCCTATCTGCAGGTCTGCACTCATGGCAACATAAGGCACACTAAAGTAAAAATAGCTGTGCCCACTGACATTCTCTAAGAAGCAGTTTTTGCAACCTTTTCACTGTTTATGGGAACTTGAGAAAAATCTGTGCCTCGGATCTACAGATTGTTATCATTTGCTGATTTGTTAAATACTGCCCAATATTATGTCCATGTTTCATAACTAAGGAACTCACAAATGCAGCCATGGAGAAGCGCCAGGAATTTAACCACATGCACTGATTCAAAGGCTAAAAAGGATGCTTGTCAAACAGTCTCAATACTGTGGCAACGGGCTTTATGTAAACGCAAAGATAATTATTACAGATGAGCTGAATAGGTGGTGCAGATGGAAGGCGAGATCGGATGGGGCACGCAGCCCTTCTTACGAAGCCTCTGAGTTATGAACGTGAATAAAAAAATTACACTCTGTGTCTTATTCCAAAGACAAGGTCTTATTTTGCTTAGAGGAAAAACCCAAAACAGTATTAGGCATTTGACTCATCCCACAGTCTTTGGGGGCAGATATAGATTTTCCCTTTTGCTTTTTTCCTTTAAAGAACATAATTATAAGTTATGGGATCTAGTCAGTGCCTCTCTCCATCCAGACTTTTCCATGACTAGAAAATTACCTTAATGGCTAAACTGCTTTCAGTGCAATAATCATGAATTCTAGGGAGGAATACTGATTAAAGCAATTTACTAAGGGTCTACTTATAGTTCTGAATTTCCTAAATCTGCTTAGGATCAGAAAGACCATCTCTGAATCAAAAACCCAGGTGATTGTCAGCTATCCTATTCCACCTAATATCACAGCAAAATGACAATACAATTGATGTCTTTGGTCAGGATGCTTTGAGAATTAGGGTATTCTGTGACTTGAATTTTGTAGCTAAGTCACAGTCTGGAAATTATGTCTCAAGCCTTGTTAAAAAAACTTCCATGAAGCATTGGCCCTCAATAGATACAACAAACAGAAGAAAAAAAATAAGAATCCACACAGAAACATGTAAATGAGAAGTGTAACTGTTTTCTTGGAAAAGAAACAGCTGAAGTTCCATTCGTCTCCCATTTTAAGTAAGAAGACAACCTCCAACCCTGTTAAACACATATAACCAACAATAAAATGAACTTAAATCGGGTACTATGGTTAGTCAAGGAAGAGAACCTAGAAATAGAGAAGAAATAGAATGATGAACAAAGGGAAACAGAAACAAAGGGAAATAAAGACACGCCAAGAAAAATTACCCAAAAATGGCTTAGGAAAACCAGCTCTTGTCCTTTTAGGACTTTGCCAACAAAGTACATGTTTCACTTTTATAACCATTAGCAAAAAAATAACGATTCCACCTCCGCATTCACACTGAGGACTAAACAAAATTTATCAAGAATCAAAAGCTCTTTACCTCTGACAAAAGAAATTGTCTGAGGGAAATCCCTGGCAGTCCAGTGGTTAGGACTCTGCATTTTCACTGCTGAGGACGCTGGTTCAATCCCTGGTTGGGGAACTAAGATCCCAACAAACCGCACAGGCTGGCCAAAAAAAAAAAAAATTTTGTTTGAAAGTAAAGTGAACCCTCAGGTCATCCCCTAGAAGTGTTTTTTGTTTTTTGTTTTTACTCTTTAAGAATTCAGTTTATTGATGTAAGCTTATTTTTCTGTGTTCTCCCTGTCTCCTGACCTAAAACTCATAGGCAGGTGAGCATATGATGAGGCACATCTGGATCTTAAATAGCCCAGCCCTTTGCAGGACATGCTGTAAGCAATGAGGTCGCCTATTCTACCTTATTCAATCAAAATAAAGTATAGCACATTCAAATTCACTGGCCTGAGAACTTCGGAGCACCCCAACTCCCCATGCGGCTAAAGTGCAGAGGTCACTCTGCCGGCAAAAAATGAACCATCTGCTGCTCGCTGGCAGTGTCCCCCGTGGTGAAATGTGACACTCCCTTTAGAGAGCCAGATGGCCGGTTCAGTCCTGGGAGCCACTCACGGCCACGTGCCCTCACCCAGGCCCAGCCTCGCCTGTCAACGGGGCTAGTCACACACGAGGCTGAGCACACAGGCTTGGGGGGTCAACGGTGCTGGGTTCAAGTCCCAGCTTCGTCACTGGCTGGCAAGTCACTGACCGGTGTTTCCTCATCTGAAAATTGCACCCACCTCCTAAGGCTGGTGTGAGGACTAAGTGAGAATGTTTGCCAACTGCTCAGAGCAGTGCCTGAGGCACAGGGAGTGCTCAGCAGATGGTGGCTTTTGTTGCCACCACCATCATAGCTACCACGGATATTATTTACATAAAAAGACAAAAAGCCAATTTTCAAATTAGTCAAATTATTTCCTTCTAATTATTTCTTCTTTTTCTTCTAATTATTAGTAAAATTATTACTAATGACTAGTAAAATTATTAGTAAAAATGAATCAAATCATTTCTTCTAATTTCTGGGGGACCTGAGTGGGCCCCTAAACCCCTCCTACCTATTGTCAGGCCCATCACTAATCAACAGCCAGCTAAGGTGGGTGGAGAAGGCAAAGAAAGTTATATACAAATAACTGAGTCCAGGATGAAGCCACAGTGGTGTGCCTGGCAGGCAACGAGGCTGGGACGCTAGGACCCTGGCCGCCTGCCTGATTCCCCAGGTGGGACTGACGGGGGACGAGAAGTTCCCAGGAGGAGAGGTTACTAATCGATGAGGGACGTCTCCGAGCAGCCTCTGGTGCTTCCTGGGTGCAGAGGTCTCCCTCTCTGCTGTGGAAGGGCAGCAGGGCCCGCACAAGAACAAGCCACAGGGATCTGGGAGCTCCTGGCCCTTCCTCCTCCTCTTCAGCTCTGTGTCCTTCGGTAAGTTACACCTTTTTTTTTTTTTTGCTGCGCTGCGCTGCATGTGAGATCTTAGTTCCCCGACCAGAGATGCAACCTGCGCCTGTTGCAATGCAAGCAAGGAGTCTTAACCACTGGACCGACAGGGAATTCCCTACACCATTTCTTCAGGTGTCAATGTGGACGTTAGTAGTACCTACCCCAAGGAGTGTGGGGAGAAAGGAGAGGCCTCCAACGTGCTTCGTAGTGTCTGACACTGAAAAAGTGTTTGGCAAAAGGCAGCCATAGTTCTTTATTATTATTACTCCTCCACACTGCAGCCCAAATGAATGATGTGTCATTGTGAATCACTGTGACGCAAACGGCTTATAAAGGAAGGGACTCACAGAGGAGATTCCTCGTGGGCTGGAGGGGAATTTCATCTGGACCCTTGGGGTACAGTTGTCTCTTAAAACTCCTGCTTGTCCAGACTCAAAGGATCAGAGTCATCTGTGGACCTTGGGGACCCTCACAGCTGGGATGCTAATGCTTGCCAGAGGCTAATATGTTGTAGAATCCAAACAGACTGGAAGACAAGGCCTATTAGGCAGCTACTAAACTCAGCGTTCTGGGATGACTGTTACAGCTTCTTTCCTGCCACCTTAAGGGGCAGCGAGAGAGAACCCTTTCCCTGCCTCTAGCCACTAGAGAGCTGAAGACCCCACCCGGAAGAAGCCAAGACCTTCTGTTCCACATGCCCCTGCCCTAGAGCCACCCACTGACTCCAGGAGCTGGCAAGGGCCCGGACCTGGACTGCCAAGTTGTGCTGGCGAAGACCGTGGAACGGCCTCAAGGTCAGACCTACCTTGGGAACAAGGTACTGCTGGTCCGTGCAGACCAGGACGTAGGCCTCGGCCCGGCCCAGTTCACTCTGAGGGAAGTGGGCATTCATCTCGTCTCCATCAAAGTCGGCGTTGTAGGCCTTGCAGTTGGCGTAGTGGAGCCGCAGGACTTTCTCCTCGGGCAGGATGCGGGCGCGATGCGCCTGGATGGAGGGCCTGTGCAGGGTGGGCTGTCGGTTCAGGAGAAGAATGTCCCCATTCTTCACGTGCCGGCATACCTGGGGGCAGAGGAGAGAACAGGGGTGAGCAGTGGTGACTTCGGCAACATCGCTACTATTCCAAGGGCTCACCTTGGCCTGGGCTGGGTGTGCCTTCTGTCTGTCTCAGGTTTTATTCAACTAAATAAAAGGAGAACTTTTAGTCTGGACTGAAACCCTAGAAATCTTTGAGAAATAGCTACTAAGCCCCTCTGGTACCCTGAGAAATAGCTGCTAGCCCAGCATAGTCCTGTCCTGGCTCTGGGCTCAGAGGCATAAGCCAATGAGGCTACAGGTCCCTGTCCAATAATCTCTGTCTTCTTCAGAGATGCATGACCTTTCGGAGTTTGAAGTCCTCTGCGAATTAATCTGAAGAAAGAAATAGACACATCTGAAGACAGCATATCTACATATAACCATAAAACTCCTGGTTTGCCAGATCCTCTAGAATCCTCGCCAGGGTCACATCTGAGTACGTTATTCGAAATGTGAATTCCACGTTTTAGAAATACTTGCCCAACCTCATCCAGCAGAGCCAGGACTGAAACACAGGGTTCCTGACTCCCAGTTCAATGCTCTCTGCAAATGTTTTATTGCACTTAAAAATTAATAAGAAGTTTAAATTGCATGGTCTTCTGGGAAAGCAATTTCACAATAGATTTTAAAACATTTCCTTTTGGCCTTTCAGAACGAAAAAGGTGTCAACGCAAGGTTCTAAGAACATGTCTGTTTATGCAGCAGTGTTAACAGTGGCAAGAACTGGGAAAAACCTGGCTGCCCCACAGAAGGGGCATTGGTGGCTAAATCATGGTATGTACTACGGAATATTATGTAATGATGAATGAGGATGACTTAGTCCTGAAGCGATGGCAATAATGTATTCCAGTAAAAGAAAAACAATCCAGGTGCCATCTAAGGTGATAGGACGAGGCAATTTAAAACCCAACCCAGAGGATTCCCCTGGCGGTCCAGTGGTTAAAAGACTCCGGGCTTTCAGTGCAGGGTGCGTGGGTTCTTAGGGAACTAAGATCCCACATGCCATGCAGCACAGCCAAAAAACAAAAAATAAATAAATAAAACCCAACCCAACTCTACGGGTTTATATACACGAGGGAAAAGGGTACTTAGATCCTCACTGAGCTGTTTCTATGCTCTCCTTGAGGCAGGGACACACGGGAGGAAGGGTAAGGCACAGATCATCACCTTTATCTTTATACGTCTTAGTGATGTTCGTGTTACAACGAGCGTGTACTACTTCTATGAAATTTCTTTAAAAGATCTTCAACTATTTCTAAAGAAAGCAAGAAAAACTGCACAAGTGATCTTACTGTGGGGGAAAATACAGAAAATACAAACTTAAAGAAGAGAATGAAAACCACAAGTAACTTTACTCCTTAAAGACAACCAGCGCTCACGCTTTTTTGTTCCTTACCAACATCAATATGCCACTGGTCACGTCCTCCTGACAGAACACCTCCTCCCACAAAGCTGACTTTAGTATAAGGCCCTTAATCTTACGCTATATTAATTACTGGGCTTTCCAAATGATGAACAGAGATGCCACTTTAAAACACAAATACATGGGAATTCCCTGGCGGTCCAGTGGTTAGGACTCCACGCTCTCACTGCGGGGGTCTTGGTTCAAGCCCTGGTCGGGGAACTAAGACCCCATAAGCCTTGTGGCACGGCCAAAAAAATCTAAAAAATAATAAAATAAAAATAAAAAAACAAATGAATGAGGCAACTGCTACCCCAATCATTCTGCAGGCTGCCCTTAGCAGCCCAGGGGAATTATGGAGACTCAGTGAGGCCTCCCCCAACCCCAAGTCTCCCCTAAATTATCCAGCAGACAACTGGTTGGGGGGAAACAAATTACTCCAAGTCTGGTTTCTTCTTATGTCGTCCACATTATGAAGTTGCATCAGAAAGCTGGCTACAGAAAGAGGCTAGAGGTCAACAAGAGATGCTCCCCACCCACCTCCCTGCATCCCTGTTCGGCTGGGCTGAAAGTGTCCTCCAACTCAGGGAAGCAGGGAGCAAACCCCTCAAAGTCTAAAAGGCAGTCCTAAAAGCAGCTAGCGGGGAGGCAGTCTTTCTGCTCCCCAAGGAATTCAAACCCGTCATCCCGGGCTTCCCTGGTGGCACAGTGGTTGAGAGTCCGCCTGCCGATGCAGGGGACACGGGTTCGTGCCCCAGTCCAGGAGGATCCCACATGCCGGGGAGCGGCTGGGCCCGTGAGCCATGGCCTCTGAGCCTGCGCGTCCGGAGCCTGTGCTCTGCGACAGGAGAGGCCACAACAGTGAGAGGCCCGCGTACCGCAAAAAAAACCCAAAAAACAAACCCGTCCTCCCCCCACCCCCATGTCCGTGTTTCCAAGGAGACCTGGATTCTGAGGATTCCCATGAGTGGCTGCCTAGGGCACCTCACGGAGCCTGAACTGACTTTCAAGGTCTATTTCTTTAGCTTCTCAAGGAGGAAACTGCCGGGACCTGTGGCTTGGGTCCCAAATCCCGGGCTCGCCTCGGATCTGAGTCTCAAAAATTCGAGACATCCTCCAGTGTAAGCAAACCCCACAGCTGGGAAGGCTCGCAGGCCTGGCCAGCAGGCACCAGCCAACCCAAACAGAAGCCCTGGAGCACAGGGCGCACCCCTCGCCAACCCAAACCTGAGGCCCTTCCTTTCTCTTGTCTCTAAATAAATACCGCAGCGAAAGTTAGTGTGCCCCAGTGCCCGGGTCAGAGTTCCCAGGGGCAGAGCCGGAGCCAAAGGGCTGCTCCTGGCCGACTGCTGGGCCGGGAAATGAGGCTTGGCCGTCCTGGCCACTTCCGACTCCATTTACAAGGCCCAGGAGAAGCGGCAGAGACTTCACCCCTCCCAGGGGAAATGGCTTCTTCCACTCACCCCTCCCCCTTCTCATCTAACCTGCAGTTTGTCCTTTCCTGGACCTGCGTCTGTCCCTCCCGGTCACGTCACCCGGCCCTCTGGCCCAGGTCCTGATCTATATGGAACACATGAACCAAAAAATTACTTTACAAATTACAAATGAATTGTAAATCCACACGTATCTGACTACATATATAAACATTACATATGACATCACTGAGATTTTTGGAAACTAAAGATAATCACCTTTAGACCCAATATAGGTCCCAATATAAGGACCACTTTTGTTTCATAAGTTCCCTTCCTGTCTTTGCCCCAGGGCCACATCCTCAGGTCAAATGTGGCCCGCACACCTCAGAGCCTCCTGCACCTCATCCTGGACCCGTCCAGTCCACAGGGGTTTCCCAAGTGCCTCCTACATGCTGGGTGTTGGGGAGAGTGGAGGGCCGAACACCCTGCCCCGTCCTCACGGGGTTTAGGAACTCGAGGTCAGACAGATGGGGGTACCTGGAGTGACAACATAACGCAATGAGGGTTGGGGGGGTGAGGTGGGACACACGGCGGGGGGAGGGACCCCATTCATGTTGTAAAAGTGGCAAACTGCAGGCCACCTGCTTTTGCAACTAGAGTTTTTTGGAACACAGCCGTACCCATTCGCTTTGTACTGCCGTGGCGGCTTTCACGCTACATAGGCGGGGCTGAGCAGCTGCAACAGAGACCGTGTGGCCCGCAAAGCCTAAGATATTTACTAGCTGGCCCTTGGCTGAAAAAGGCTGTGGACCCCTGCCCTAGCGGAACGAAGGCTTTGCAGAAGGAGGAGTGGGCCACGGCTGGGGCGTGTCGGGGAGGACAAGGGACGGCAAGTTCAAGGCCTGACGGGAGAAAGAGGCCCCATCGATGGGACGCGAGAGGTGGGGCTGGGAGACAAGGCAGGGACAGTGCGCTCGGGATGTGAACCTAGGCTGGGCGACAGGCGACTGGGCCAACCTCACTCCGTCTCCCGGCTGCCGAGAACTCATTTCCGTCGCTTCCCATGAGCTGACCTGAGTGTGCAGTGAGGCCCACCTGCCCTCTCCTAAGCCCACCCCCAGCCCCACAGACGTAACAAGGCCACGGGAAGGAAGCTCCCCTGCGCGTCTGCCCATCCGCACTCCCCACTAATGTCAGAAACCCCCGTATCCTTTTGCTTTTGCTCCAGTCATGGATGAAGCTACTGCTTCGCTGCCTCATCACAAAGGCCCTGAAGCCCAGCTCCCCCCCGCTTTGTTCAAAGGGGTCTCCTGGGTCACACGTGACCTTCATGTGGACAAATCTGCATCTTCCTTCCGTTTCCTCACTCTTCTGAAACTTCATATTTAACTCCACGAACACCTACTAAGTGCCTCTGGGAGATGCAAAGACACTCTGGGGCTGGTCTTGACCGGGAAGAAGCCCCCCAGCGCAGGTGGGAGACAGATGCAGATACGGAGAGCGAGACCTCTCTCCCTCGGCGTCCTCCCCTACCTGCCTCCCGCTTCCACGGGTCCCCCCACCCCCACCCCCGCATCTTCTCTCTGTTGTACTTTGTGGTCAAAGAGTTTAACTCTGATAATTTTATTTCTTCTTCCTTTTTTTTTTTTCACTGCACCACATGACTTGTGGGATTTTAGTTTCCCGACCAGGGATGGAACCCGTGCCCCCCCCGCAGTAGAAGCTCGGCGTCCTAACCACTGGACTGGCAGGGAATTCCTGATAATTTCATTTCTTAACTCTATGCCCCCTAACCTGAGTGCCACATTTCTACCTTTCACAGGAGACTAGCTAGCCCTTAGATTCTCCACCATGACCTCAGTTCAGAAGGACCCAGACACACCTCCTTCCAGGGCACTGGAAACCACGCTTCCTTCTCACCTTCTCTCTTCTACAGCCCTGACACCCAGCCTACAGCCAAGCCCCCCTACTTCAAGGTCCCCTTGAAACATACCCTGCTTTCACCCTCGGTTCCCCTGCAGCCCCCAGGCTGGCCCTCAACTGCCTCCTGATGACTCCAAACTCGCCCTGCACGCCCACCCTGCCCACAGCCCTCTTTTCTTCTCCAGCTTCATGTGGGTAAAGTCACCGTCCCCCGTCGCTGTTCCCTTGTGTCCACCACGCCACTCAGCAGCGGTGACACATTTATGGTCTCATTCCCTGGGGGTGCCCCTACCAGGCCGTCCACCCCGAGACAGCAGGATCTCATGCACGGTGCCTGGCAGAGTGCAGCACGGCACCACCTGACCCCACTCTGCTCTCTTCTCTCAATTTTTTTCTCAAAATGTCCTACTGTGAGACAGTTTCACATGCTCGACTTGAGTTAGTATGAAGATTACCAGTGTTTACCTTGCTTCACCATAAATTATGAAAAACACACCTTGATTTCTCCTGCATCTTTCTCACAGCTCCTAGCAAAACACTAGGCACTTAAAAATGGCAGAATAATCCCGTGAGCCTGAACACAAATCTCACTTAATGCACGAGAAAAAAAACAAAACAGGTGACTAGATTTGTGTCTGCATGTGCCCCCTGCCACCAAACCAGAAAACGCATGGCCTGTTACTGCTCGACCTCGGGACAGCGGTGAGATGGAGAGGAAGCAAGAGGACAGGCCGCGGTGAAGAGCAGTGGGGACCAATGGTCACCGTGACAAGGCTTCCTCTCCCCCTCTGTCCTCCAACCAAAGTTCCTTCAAGGACCAACGGTCCTCTGTAGAGCTCAAACCCACCAAAAAGAAAACCTAGTCGGCCACTGGGTCTGAATGTATCAGAGGGCAAGAGGAGGTCTAACAAGCGTGCAAGTGGGTGCGGAAGACACAGTCATCCCCTGACTCTGGGCAGTCACCATAAATTAATCCCAAATCTAGCCCATTTCACTCTAGCAACTTCCGCCACTGTTGCCTGGTTAGGCGTTATTTGCTATATCCCTCCCAGCAGGAATGGCTATTATCTGACACAGACACAAGTGATGTCACCCACCCATCTGTCCTCAGCAGACATTGCTAATCCATCATAGACTCTTCCCGGTGAAGCCCAGATAAAGCCTCAGGATCCCTTAACACAGTACTACAGGCAAGAGCTAGCAGTCCCCCGAAAGTGAAGTATCAGATGAAACCTGTCAGTTTTCAGTTATCAGACACAGAATGTTCCCTTCCTTTAGGGCAGTTCTCAAACTTTAGCATGCAGAGGAACCCTCTGCAGAGCTTATTAATATACAGATTCCTAGGTTCCATTCCCAGAGAGACTAATTCAGGGGTGGGGGGAGGGGGAGGGGAAGGAACGAATGTGCGTTTCCTACCAGCCCCGGGGACGCTGCTGCTCTGAGGACCACCCTTTGAGCATCCCTGTTCAAGGGCAGCAAATCACAACGGACTTATAATTAAAGACCGTTTTTCAAGCCCTGACATGTACCCAGAATTGCGCTGCACGCATGGGACGGCCAAATGAAGTTTTGTTTTTGTTTTTGTTTTTGTTTTTCCGGTACGCGGGCCTCTCACTGTTGTGGCCTCTCCCGTTGCGGAGCACAGGCTGCGGACGCGCAGGCTCAGCGGCCATGGCTCACGGGCCCAGCCGCTCCACGGCACGCGGGATCCTCCCGGACTGGGGCACGAACCCACGTCCCCCGCATCAGCAGGCGGACTCCCAACCACTGAGCCACCAGGGAAGCCCTACTCACAATTTTTGTCCCCTGGGGCTTAGGTGCCCCCATGGCTGGTGTCAGGAGCTGTTTGGCCACGGCCTCCCGCTGGGTTAGGTTCGAGGCGCTCAGGGCCGTGCGGCTACCATCCTCGTTGATGACCATGGAGGCTCCTGGGTGCACACTGGGGCCATTGATGACCGCCTGCCTCAGTTCCTGAACGTTCCAGGGGGTGACTGGCTGAGGGTAGGTCAGCTTTGTGGCAAACACCTGGAAACAAGGAGTGGATGTGAAAATTCAGAGTGGGCAGAAAGGTCACACGGACCCCCAGATCCGACTCAACAGGCTGTGTTACTTTTTCCCTAAGATGCAAAGGTACTCTCTGAGCCAAGGTCATCCTTCAGCAAGTAAAGCAGCATCCTCCCTGTCTTTTCCACATTTTTCCAGACCCGCTCCCTTAAGGAAAGAGATTGGGTCTCCTTTTCTAGCAGAGTCTGCTCGAAGAGAGTAATCTTGAGTGTTGCAGTTCACACAGTAAATTTTTTTTAACCCACTTAAAAATTTCACCATTTCCTGGTCTGCCAATACACTCATTTAGTCCCAAAAGACAGAAAATAGCATGGAACGCTAGCTTGAGAGAGACGGCAGGTACCCGCCCTCAAGTACCATCTTCTCCCGCCAACATTTCCCCCACGTCTCCAGCAGCCATCTCTAATTGATGGTGGCCCATGCCCTGAGCCCAGACATGCCATCCAAATCTCTTTAACTTGGCCTGAGATGAAACTGATTTGGTCTCCTGATACATGAGAACACTCAGTGCTCCATTTGACACACTGGACCTGCACCACACTCCAAGAAAAATGAATTCCCTGGTTAAGCGAGTTCTGAGCTACTGAATATGGAAACCCTTTGATGCTTCAAAAGGCACGTATAAGTACATGAGCAACTCTGAGAAGTCCCAGGTAAAGGAACTCGCTAAATGCTGGCCAGGTCTCGACGTGAGTGGCTCTGTGTGAGGCCCTCCCCGCCCCGTGGCCCACTCCACTTCTGCCACTGCACTGACCACTGCCTGACAGAGTGTATATGTACAGACTGTGCCCGACTTAGGACTTGGGGGTGCTTTACGATGGTGCAAAAGCAACACGTGTTCAGTAGAAACTGTACTCCCCATTTTGAACTTAGGTCTCTTCCTGGGCTACTGAAACGTTGTATGATTCTCTCCTGAAGCAGGGCGGGGCAGCAAGCTGCAGCTGGCAGTCAGCCCCGTGATCACGAGGGTAAATAACCCATACACTCGGAGCCGTCCTGTTGTTCACTTTCAGGACAGTATTCAATAACTTAACAAGAGATATTCAACACTTCGTTACAAAATAGGCTTTGCATTAGATGATTTTGCCCAACGGTAGGCTAACACAAGTGTTCTGAGCGCATTTAAGGTAGGTTAGACCTAAGCTATGCTGTTCAGTAGGTCAGGTCCATTAAATGCATTTTCGACCCACGGCATTTTCAACTTTCGATGGGGTTTACAGAGATATAACCCCATCCTAAGTCGAGGCAGATCTATACTTGTGTATCTGTTGATGCGTCTCCGCTGCTGGAATGTAAGCCTCACAGGGGACGTGCTAAGTCTGTGTGGCCCCCTGCTGGGTCTCCAGCTTACGTCCCAGACTTGGCCTCTTCTGCTTCTGCTAACACCTGTCCACAAGGCTGGATGGGAAGGGCGGGCCACAAGGGACCAAGAGGCAGTTCACACACTGCTCCTCGCGGCTATCCTGCCAGTAAATACCCCCGGCCACCACGGCCCTGAGGCTTGGGGCAGGCTGGAGACAGGCAGCGGGGGAAATTCAGAGTCCTTCCATTACCAAACGGACCCGGATCCAAGAAAGAGAGGACCTTGGAAGGTGGGAAAAGGAGCAACACTAAAGGTCCCTCCCACAGCCGGGGACCCTGGAGGCACCATGAGGCCAAAGCCAAAAGGGGCAGCCCCTGCCCTCTGTCCAAAGAGAGCAACGAAGAGGTCTCCTGCCAGGGCCTCGGACTCAGGAACCTCCCAATGCCTTTTCCCTGCCACCCGACCCAGCTTCCAGATGCAAAGACCCCTGGGTTCCCAGGAGGCCATGGGCACCGGACTGGGCGTTCTCGGACTCTTGTCCCCTCCCACAAGAGCCCTTGCCCAGGAAGCCCACGTGTGCCCGAGGGAGGAGGCGGCAGCAGGTGGGAGGCCGTCGGAACACCTGGGCTCTTCTCTCTGCTCCTCACCGGTCCTCCCCGGAGGGCGGCAGGGGGACCATGCACAAGGAAAGGAGCCTCTCCATGGAGGGAAGTAAACCATCTTCTATTACTGACCTCAAGGCCCTTGAAGGAGGAAGCTGATTAAGGGGCCGCTGCTAACGAGCACCACAGCTTGACGTGGTGGGGGAGTGAGAAAAGGAGGCTGGCTCCTCGAGGAAACACTAATGGGTGGATGGGGCGAACCGCCTACCCCTGCAGATCTGGGAGGATGGGCGATGCCCGCTCTCTGGGGCTCCTCCGCGGCCTGACTCCTGATGCCGGCAAGTACACGGGACGGAGACCCCCCTTCCCTCCTCCTCATCTCTGTCATGTATTCAATCTCACTAGGAAGGCTTAAAGATTAGGCCAAGACAGGAAAAGAAGCTAGGCGGGAGGGATGTGCACCCTGCCATCTGCTCCCTGGTGGCCCGGGAGGTGGGTCTTCCTTGTGGGTAGAGGGTATCTGGAGACCTGGCAGGGAGTGAGAGCAACGCCACCCCACGGCCCCAGGGGCCCCTCCGAACAGCTCATCCGGGAAGAGGCAGAGGCTGTCCCCACCCAGGCCACTGCAGTCGGCCACATGCCTTCTCCCCAGCCCTCCTCGCCACTCCCATCCGCCACCTGACAGCACACACCATGGGAATTCCAATTTCATTGGTGTTGATGTACATGTCCGGGCAGATGACTGAGCGGGCTGCATAGTCGACTCGCTTTCCCATCATGTGCTTCCGGAATAAACCATCCTTTTTCTCCAGGATCTTTATGGGGAAAAAAGTCCACAGAAAGCATTAAAAAAAAAAAAAAATCAAGTATGTTTATCATTTTCTTCCTTCAAGACAAACATGTTTACTATTTAACCCCTTTGGCTAGCAATGGGGATCCAACTCACTGCTCACCTGTCTAATGCCGGGGTACTTTTCCATCATTAATTTGTCCATCTCACTATCAAACACAATATTGACGTGGCTCTGAAGGCGAATCCAAATGTTGTAAAGTTTGTCTGTGAGGGATTGGCCTGGAAGTAGACTCAAAAAGGACCGGTCCATAGCGATCGAAGGGTCTTTTTCCTGGCCAAGACACAACCAAGAGAACAGGCGTGATGGAAGAACCTCCAAAAGGCCAGGCCTGGTTCCATTTTTCTTTCTTACTAGAGCTCTGACAAATGATGAGCTCTGGAGTTTGCCTTTATGTCTTTTGAACTTGACAGATCAGTGGCAAAAGTGCTCCTAAATCTCTCTTGTCCATATGCATCAACAAAACATTAGCCCCACTACCTATTTACCAGCCCGTCTCTTTCTGGGAGTAAAATGAACTCAAATTTCTAAGAAGTCTCCTTCCTTTCCTTTTAAATTGACACACAATTATTATCTCACAGTTTCTGAGAGTCAGAAATCTGGGCACAGCTTAACTGGGTTCTCTGCTTCAAAGTCTCCCCCCAGGCCACAATAAAGGAGTCAGCCAGGACTAGGGTCTCATCTAAAGGTTCAACTGGGGGAGGACCCACTTCTAAGCAGACACGGCTGTTGGCAGGATTCAGTTCCTTGAGGACTACTGGACCAAGGGCCTCAGTTTCTAGTTGGTTGTTGGCCAGAAGCCACCTTCAATTATTTGCTGCATGGGCTTCTCCAACACGGTAGCTTATTCCCTCAAAGTGTGCAAGCCAAGAAGGTAATGGAGGTATCTGCTAGCAGCAGCTGAAGTCCCTTAGTATCTAACTCTTAAGGCAACCCTAGAAATTCTTCCCGTATCAATACTCTTCTCATGTAGCTCTGTTATCCTGCGAGATAACTGAATCTCATATGGAGTTTCAGCTTTATTTATGGTTTTGGAAAAACTTAATCCAAAGCACTCATAAAAATGCAGGTGAAGTAATTTCTTAAAAGGAAACATGTTTGCCTTATGATTTCCTGTGCCATCAATTAAGATGAAGGCTATGTCAAGTTACTGGCTGATCTCCAGGCCTCAGTGAAATATTTTTTTTTTTTGTGGTACGCGGGCCTCTCACTGTTGTGGCCTCTCCCGCTGCGGAGCACAGGCTCCAGACGCGCAGGCCCAGCGGCCCTGGCTCACAGGCCCAGCCGCTCCACGGCATGTGGGATCTTCCCGGACCGGGGCACGAACCCGTGTCCCCGGCATCGGCAGGCGGACCCTCAACCACTGCGCCACCAGGGAAGTCCTCAGTGGAATATGTAACCAAATCCTTTCAGTATGTCTGTCCCTGGCTCGGCCTCTTCCTCTCCTCCCACACCTGCCCAGGTGACAGGCCTTAAGGCAGTAAGCTGCCCTAGAGCACCACCTACTGACACTGTCTGGTCTCATGGCGGGCTGGGTACGACACAGGAGAGAGACATACGGTCCTTTGTCCCAGTGCGTGCCAGATGAGAGAAGAAAGCTGCCAGCACTGAGGGGAGGGAAAGCGGAGGGTGGGGGAAGACCCAGCAAACGAGAATGTCTTGGAACCCATTAGTGATAAAGTGGGCTTGTCCTCAATCCTGAGGAACAGAAGCGTCTTCTCCGTTACAGAGAGGACAGGCCTATTTTCTGTTCTGGCAGAAGGAGCCTCACAGGGCGAGATGGTCACCTACAGCATGACAGAGGCCCTGTCAGACTAACTCACTTCTCATGGCATCACCTGACTCAGGGCCACGTGACTACTTGTGAAATGAGTGCGACCCTGTCTCACTTGTATATTCTCAGTGCCTGGAGCGGTGCTAGCCCACCCACACAAGGCATTCACGATTCGTGAGAGGGCCGCCATGGGAATGGGATGTTGGGTGCAAGCGTGGGAAGAAACAACACACCCTATTAATCAGATGGAAGGAGGGTGCTGTGACTTCAGGTAGCAAGGACCTCAGGAATCAGAGAGGATACTGTGCATTTCTGCAGAGATTTAGCTTTTTCTCTTGGACAAAAGGCTGCCCTAGTTTCAAGGGATATCAACGTAAAATCCTTAGCCCTGGTCACTGGAGCCGGCTATCCTAAGGCCTTCTCTCTGAAACTGAACTAGGACCTGCAGGTGGCAGATTTCTCTAATACTGAGGATTTTTAAAAGCACATTTACCCCAGCAGATCAGAAAACTTAAGCAAAGCCAAAGAAACCCCAAGCAGAAAGGCCGAGTAACCCAGAGCATGGGTGTCCAGGACAGACAGTGGCGCCACCTGGTGACAGGCCTGTCCCAGCAGGGGAAGGGAGCCTGGAAGCCCTAACTATCTACTCAAGGCTGAGACGGTCCTTCCTATTTACATCCAGAGAGCATCTTAGAGCTGGGAAGGATGTCAGTGATCTCAGCAAACTTCCTGAGCGCCTGACTCATCTTTATACCCACCGAGGACCTGGCCCACTGAAGGGGCTCGGGAAATGTCTGCTGAAACAGGAAAACTGAATTCAGCTCTGCCATTTACTGGAGAGGAAGCTGAGGCCCCAAATCTGACAGTCCTATTCTGGGAAATTCCTACAAATGACAACACTGCCTTTCTGACCCCAATGCTGGAGACTTTCCTGAGCCAAAACCAGAGCTGGGTGGCATGGGCTCTGGTACCATAACCCAGGAGGGACATTCTTAGAGCTGAGGGCAGCAGACCGGTCTTTCTAGAGCTGCCAGGGAGAGCAGGTGGCCCAGAACACACCACATCTAAAATCCCACCCCAGACCACACGCATTTTATAGTGGAGACAAGACCAAGAAGTTAAAGCCACTCAACCAAGGTCACCCCAGGCGTGATCGCTGGGGCCACGCTCAGACCCATGCTTTCCCCCAGATCTTGTCTGGTCCTCCCAAACCCACGACTCACACACACAGCTGTACAGAACTGCTAACAGGCATCTCCCAGGACCCAGAGCGTAGGGAGTCAGAACTACAACATCGGCTCCAGGGCGGCCCTGACCTCATCTGTGGCGGGTGCTGCCACCTCACTCGGCAGCTCCTGTTCTTGGGCCATCAAGGCCAGAAGCTTTCGGATCAGAACCACGTCCTTCATGACAGCCTGCAGGTTCACCGTCTGGCCGTTGGTGAACATCTGGTCCCCGAGGCGGCTGACAGGGCGATACCTGTAGGAGGACGCATGGTATCAGTGGGTGCTCAGCATGAAGGGCGTGTGCCTCAGCCTCTCACCCACCCCTGCTTCACCACCGCACTCAGGAAGAAACCCACATTCTCCCGACACTCAGGAGGAATGGAAAGGAAAATGCTCCTACCACCTGCCACCTGGCAGTGGAACAGATGCGCTACTTCTCAGGGCCCGTGACCCTTCCATCATCCTCTCCCAGAGGTCATTATTCAACTGTTCCAGAAACCTCTGTCAGGTGAAATAAAGCCAATGAAAGGGCATTACCTTGAGGGTGGCACCACCAAGAAATCCAGAAAGAACATACTGGGATTGAATCTGGATTCCATGCCAATGTCTTCCAGTCCCAGAAAAAGGTAATTCAGAAAGAATCCTGTGTTTGAAATAAACCAAAAGGATCATTTAAATCTATATGTAAGAGCATGGAAGGATGACCACGGAAATTTTACTGAGCAGAAAAAAAAAAAAAAATCCCAGAATGTAGGACAATATGTACAGTAAGATCACATTTGTCTTTATAAAAACTAATGAGCAAAAAAAAAAACAGTTTCTGGGTGCTGTGAGCCTACACACAGGGGAGATGATGGGTTTAAAGACGGGTGCTACAGGGATGACAGTGCTTAGCCCAGGGGCTGAGATGGGCAAGGATGGGAAACAAAAACTTTCACGTGCTTCTGGTTACGTTCCTGGATCATCAGACTCACGCGCACGCGTGCACACACACACTTATTACTTTGGTATTTATAAGAAAACGTATTTGAAATAAACAAACAAAAATCAAATCAAAAAGTAGTTAGTCTTCTTAAGATGGGTGGGATGGGGGGTAAGTCCAAGAGGGAGGGGATATATGTACACATATAGCTGTTTCAATTCATTGTACAGCAGAAACTAACACAACATTGTAAAGCAACTATACCCCAATTAAAAAAATAATAATAACAACAACAACAAAAGGAAACAAAATAAAAAGCCCTCCACATTGATGCTACCAAGATCGTCTATGGATCAAAGCTGTGTTTCAAGTTTTCTGGTAACCCAAAAAAAAGCTACAGAGAGAATGAATAAAACATGTCAGGGCCAACAACACTCATACTAACTTGAGTGCTATTTTTTTTCTGACATCACTTATCCCTTTAGCATGATTTTCATTTTTAAGTGCTTGTCATTACACAGCAGTTACATTCAGTGTTCCAGAACACACTCTCAGAGGGTGGGTGAGCTGTGGGCTTTTCTTATAAATTCAAAGACTAGTGGAAGACTTTCCTATTTGCAGGGAATTAAAATGTATGAGAATCCTAATTTAATAAAAGCAGAGTTCATTTTATGATTCACAGAAGGAATTCCCATAGAAACCTTAAAAAAAAAACCCCAACTTTTATTTATAGGCATTTAAAATAAAGTGACTTACACTGAACCTTCGAGACATATGTCAAACTGTATTAAGCGATGCCCACCTGCAGCTGTCATTTAATGACCGGGCTCCGTTACAGTAACTGTCAAGTTCATGCCTTCCCCACACTATAAGGCATCAACAGCAATGTACCCTGAAGCCCGCCCCAAATCTACTGTTTGATTTCAGGAGAGATCTACAAGAATCACAATTTTGAAAACATAAAAATAAAAAGGCAGGGCAAATGAGTCCAGGAAAGCAAAGGGCCATTTCTTTAGGCTGGTACAGCACCTTCATTCTTCCAAAGAGCCGTGAGATGTTCTTGAGCGCTGGTGGGTGTCAAGTATCCTCGTTTTCCCATCTGATCTTCCTCAATTCCTGGAGCCGAAGAGGGGAATCAGAGCACAGTAAGTTAATTACAGGCACTCCCTCCTTAATGGGATTTATCAATTCTTTTCCCCACCCTGCCAAGCCTGCAATCTGACCACAAAAATCAATCTCTAGGACAGCATACTCTCTGCTCTGAATTTTTTCCCCTTTAATCTAATTTCTAAAGTCATGAAAACCATATAACTAGTGTATGAAATCTAAAAAAGTAGAGTCAAAGGGGAAAAAAAAATCACCCACGATTTCATCGTGTTAACACTATTACCACTTTTATATATTCTTTTCTGGTCCTTTGGTTTATACAGTTTTAGATCATTATAATCTCAGGTGTGGATTTATTTTGTACTACTTTGCTCATTTAGTGTCATCTTGTGAGCATTTCTGCATGTTGCCCTATAGTCTCACCATCATTTTTTTTTTTTGTTAACCCAGACTGAAACCTAGTCCTTTATCTCTAGTTTGTCTATTTTCCCAAGAGATGTCACTGTTCCAGAAAATAAATATTCTTGGAGTGGAGGTAGTCTCTCTCTTCCTAGTGGGATGTCTTCTTGGCTCCTCTCCCAAACTTGGCATTGAGACCGAGACCCAAGAACACACGCACGGTGCCCACCCACTGCATGGGCCTGACGGGGTTGGCGAAGAGGATAACGGAGGCCAAAATGGTGAAGGACTTTCAAGTTGTGGTGATCGTGGAGCAGGTCAGGGGACCAAAACACACAACTGTCATGAAGATGAAGCTCCGGCCCAGGGCCCTAGTCAGACCAAGCACCATCATTTTTAATGGCTGCATGATATCCCTCTGAGAGGATGTTTCCTGAGTGACTGAACCACACTGTAATAGTTGGATATCTGAGTTGATCCCAATCTTTTTACTATTATAAGTTACACTGTGATAAATAGCTTTATGCACATGGCTTTTTTTTTTTTTTTTTGCGGTATGCGGGCCTCTCACTGTCGTGGCCTCCCTCTCCCGTTGCGGAGCACAGGCTCCAGACGCGCAGGCTCAGCGGCCATGGCTCACGGGCCCAGATGCTCTGCGGCATGTGGGACCCTCCCGCACCGGGGCACGAACCCTTGTCCCCTGCATCGGCAGGCGGATCCCCAACCACTGCGCCACCAGGGAAGCCCTACTCGTCTGCTTTTTTCCACATCTGTAAAATCCAGCTTCATTCCACCTCCAATTCTCTAGTTGGTTTCTTTACCAACTGCAGAAGACACGTCACTGAAAGTTTTGAGAGAAATATGTAACTTGGAGAACAACTAATAGATGTACCGTAATTTAATTACTCTCTATTAACAGGCACTGAAGTCATTTCCAATTTTAAACGACTTAATACTGTGGGCATGCCTAATTCTTAGGATAAAATCATTAAAGTGGAATTGCTAGGTCAAGAGTTTTCACGTCTAAAATTTTGATTCCTATAAAAGCAAAGCATTTCAACCAATTAATGCAACTGAAGGAAGTGTGGAGAATGCAATGAAGACAGGCTCTGACCCTCAGGGATACACCACAGAGTTAGAAAGCTACGTGCGTTCAGTAGGGAGAAAAGACCCCTTTAACCTAAAGAACCATTTTGCGGGCACTTCTGGAAAGAAGCCCTCTCTTACTAAACTGGCTTGATGAGCTGAGGAAGATGAGCTGCATCCGGCAGAGCTCTCCAGCTCCTGACCCAGAGCTGCCAGTGCAGGAAGTGACCCCACCACAGT
Organism: Hyperoodon ampullatus; assembly: GCF_949752795.1. Lineage (NCBI taxonomy): Eukaryota > Metazoa > Chordata > Mammalia > Artiodactyla > Ziphiidae > Hyperoodon > Hyperoodon ampullatus. Next base: position 10,271,241 of record NC_136928.1, read on the forward strand.
TTAGTCACAGACGAAAGCAGACTGGGGTTGTTCACTCACTGGGTTTGAGTCAGAAGAGACCTGTGGGATGCCACCTCCTCACATGGACTGCACCCTTCCTAACGGGACACTTTTGCAGCCTGCAAAAAATGAAATCTGCCTCGATGGGACCTCAGAACGGCCCTAATGTGTGTTTCGTTTAGCTCTAAGAGCTGCCATGTCAAAAACAAATGTCGGGAAGTCAAATAACTTGGGGAAGGCAAGATCACAGTGGGTGGAGTACCTGGCTTTAAGAATTCTCATTTGAAAATGCTATCATCTTGGGGCCTGAGGAACACTCTGGGGTGAACGTGAATTTCACAAGCTTATGGCGCCCCTCATGGGATCACCAGTGTGTGGGGATCACTGAGGCACAGGCCTCAGTGCTTGGCCCCCTTCGAATCCAGGGACGTGGCCAGACCTTTGTCTTAATGCTCACCTGCCTCCGCATCACCTCCCCCTGGAGTTACTGACCTGCATCACCCGCAGCCTCCAAGAGCAGAGGCCACAAGGTCAGGTCTCCACTTTGGCACTGGACTCGGCCAGAGGCCGGGTCCTGGGCACGAGGCTGAGTGCCCAACAGGTAAATGTCTGCTAAATACTAAAAACCCAATCCCAAAACTATCGAAGACTACGGCTGACTTGTTTCTAATGCACAGAATTTTGGGTGGCACCATCATATTCTCAAAGCTGCAGTGAAGATTGCTTCAAAGAATGGATTAGACAAAGGCTACCTAAATTTTAGATATTTGCCCCAAAGAAATAGTTATCCTCTAGACTTCTGACCATCTTTGTTCTCAATCTATGAACATTTTCTAAGGTGCCCTAAGGGCTAGAGCAGCAGTTTCCAACCTTAAAAATTATTTTAAGGGCTATATATAGGGTAGAAAAATCCACCCTCGTGGTTGTTTACGGTTAACCATTAAACAGGCTTTCTAAATGCACTGTGGTATACTGGATTGGATCCTGGAACATAAAAAGGGCATTACTGGATAAACTGTTGAAATTTCAAATAAAGTCTGTCATTCAGTTAATAGTGCACCAATGTTAATTTCTTAGTTTTGACAAAGGCATCATGGTCATCTAAGATGTTACGTTAGGGTAAACCAAGTAAAGAGTACACAGTAACTCTCTGTACCATGTCTGCAACCCTTCTGTACATCTAAAATTAGTCTAAAGTAGAAGGTTTATTTAAAAAGTAATAATAAACGCGTTTGCTATTGCTATGGTCTCAATGTTTGTATTCCCTCAAGTTTCATGTGTTGAAATCCTAACCCCCCACATGGTGGTGTGTTAGGAGGTCGGACCTTTGGGAGGTGATTAGGGCACGAAGGTGGAACTCTCGTGACTGGGACTGGTGCCCTTATGAAAAGACCCCGACAGAGCTCCCTTGCCTCTTTCCACCAGGTGAGGTTACAGGGAGTAGTTGGCTGTCATTGAGGAAGTGGGCCCCCACCAGACACCGAATGTGCCAGCACCACAACCTTGGCCTTCCCAGCCTCCAGAACTGTGAGAAATACATGTCTGTTGTTTATAAACACCACTCGGTTTACGGTACTTTTGTTACGGCGGCCCAAACGGGTAAGGCAGTTACTTACTCCAGGCCTTGCCATAGTCCTCAATGCAAAAGACAGATTATGCAACTCCAGGAAGAGAACTTATTTCCTTGCCTATTCTGTGTTCTTGAACTCTGGAGTAAGGTTTAGAAACAACATGCTACAGACTTTCGCCCATGAAATGAAATTTCCTCAACTCTGGGCAAGAAGTTCTATCACTGCCTCTACATAGAGCTGGAAACCCAAGGTCCAAGAAGCGACCTTCTCTAAGCCCCTCAGAATAAGAAGCAGAGTGAGGTGTCCATCCCAGGTGATGCTTTTCCCGCCCTGGCACATTGACTGTATAACAAAAAACGAACGGTCAATATCTACAGAGCACGTAAGACATAGCAGGCACTGGTCTCAGTACTTCAAATGGAACACCTTATTTAATCTTCACTTCCAAAGAAAAAACAAAAAGCATCTTTAAACAAACTTACAACTACAAAAATGAAAAAGCAGGAGTACCAAGTCTCTCCAGTTTCTTCCCAGGTTCCCCCAAGGGCAGAGCAGAGCTCTTCCAGGGATCTGAGAGGACAGTCAGAAGCAGCCTGCAGGAGGCGCTAACATTCTTTGGCTGCTCATGGCTTTTCTTGAAAATTCACCTACATTTTACTTCAAAATAAATCCACACTTGTTTGACAACAAAATGGTGTGAAATACTGGCCAGGTAAATTTCTTAACTTCTTCCACCTGTGGCAAGAGGTGCGTCATTCAGCCTGTGAGGAGCTGCCTTGCCCTGCAGCCCAGCTGTCAGTTCTGTGCGAGAGGCCGGGGCTGGGAGCTCGCCAGGATGCCCGCCGGCCCTAGAGCCTGGACACCTACCATCTGCTGGCCCACCACAAAGGCGCCGCTGAGAAACACGTGATGCAGAGGACCAGGGATCCCCAAGGCTCGGGACACATCTGATGGCCACACGTGAAAGACATGCCGAGGGCCTCCTAGGGCCCGGCCTGCTTACCCTGGGGCTCAGTGTCCTTCTGGTCAGCTTTCCTGTGCACCATGGCTGGATACGTGATTGTCAGTTTGCTGTTGTGCTCCTTTCGGACAACTGACCGCCCGGTTCTAGACATGAGGACAGGTTTGAGGAGAGAAAAAAAACCAAACAATGTGAAATCTAAAATACGACACAAATGAACACATCTATGAAACAGAAGCACACTCACAGATATAGAGAACAGGCTTGTGGTTGCCAAGGGGAATGGCAGGTGGGGGAGGGAAGGATTGGGAGTTTGGGATTAGCAGATGCAAACTATTATGTATAGGATGGGTAAACAGCACAGGGAACTATATTCAATAACCTGTGATAAACCATAATGGAAAAAATATGAGAAGGAATATATATATATGTATAACTGAATCACTTTGCTATATAGCAGAAGTTTATACAACATTGTAAATCAACTACACTTTAATAAAATTTAAAAAAACAACAGAGGGGAAGGTACTCACTTGCAGTGAGGACATCGCTTAGCAGTCATATGTGTCTTCCAGAAGAAAGCAACGAGTTTGCTCCTGCTCTCACAGACATTTTTTACCTATTAAAAAAAAGCAAGGAAACTCAGAGTGCCATTCTGAAGACAATCCAGTAGGTATTCATTTTGTGGTTTTCACCTTTTTTTTGAAAAACCAGAGGAAGCCACCCCTTTCTTAAAATTTCCCACAGAACTGTAATATAGCCAAATGCTACCAATCGCTGAGCGACTTCTTTCCTTAAGTTTCTTCATTCATAATATGGGAATGAGAATAACAATCACCTTACCAAGCTGTTACTAAGATAAAGACATCATGAATGCAGCAGGGGGGCTTGGAATACAGTAAGGATCAATAAATGCTACTTTAATTTAAAACCAACCTGGACTTCCCTGGTGACACAGTGGTTGGGAATCTGCCTGCCAGTGCAGGGGACACAGGTTTGAGCCCTGGTCTGGGAGGATCCCACATGCTATGGAGCAACTAAGCCCGTGCGCCACAACTGCTGAGCCTGCGCTCTAGAGCCCGCGTGCCACGACTGCTGAAGCCTGCATGCCTGGAGCCCGTGCTCCGCGGCAGGAGAAGCCACCGCAATGAGAAGCCCGTGCACCGCAATGAAGAGTGGCCCTCACTCGCCGCAACTGGAGGGGGCCCACACGCAGCAACAAAGACCCAACGCAACCAAAAATAAAAAATAAATTAATTTAAAATAAATAAATAAATAAATAAAACAAACCTCTCTGGGGACTTCCCTGGTGGTCCAGTGGCTAAGGTTCCGTGCTCCCAATGCAGGGGGCCCGGGTTCGATTCCTGGCCAGGGATCTAGATCCCACATGCCGTGACTAAGAGTTTGCATGCCACAACTAAAGATCCTGCATGCCACAACTAAAGATCTCACATGCCACTACGATGATCCCGCATGCCGCAACTAAGACCCGGCACAGCCAAATAAATACATAAATATTAAAAAGAAAAAAAGAAACCCCTCTGGGTGCAGCTGCTGCCTCCCTTGAATGGACCTCAAAGTTCTGAGGGAAGGCACATCCACAGTTAAGCTACACTAGTGGTTCTGAACTGGCTGCAAATGAGACCCACCCGGGGGGGGCTTTCGTACCCTCCCCTGGGGCCCTACCCTAGACCAATTAAATCAGAATCTCTGGTGTGAAACTTGGACATGAGGTGAATCAGATCTCAAGATTAGCCCTGCAGGTTGATTACCTAGACCACTCATTCCCTGAACAAATTAACACTTACACAGGTGCAACGGGGGGACAGGGAGGCAGCAGTCATTTAGCAGCGTTGGAAGGAGAAAGAAGCACAGGGCGTGGGCCTTATTCTCCAGGTGAGACCGTAAGCCAGAGCCTAAGCCTCACTGGATGCTGTACCCAAGCCACTAATTTCACCTAACCTTCTCCTCAGTCCTGCAAGCAGGCATCAAAGATGAGAACCCGGTGGCTCAGGGACGGTTATGTAACTTACAAGGTCAGAGGCCTCACGAGCTGCAGAGCTTGGATTCAAACTTTGGGAAGCTAAAGGATACGCAAAAGACAGTGCGGAGGCAACTGTGATAATTATGCTAAAAACCGAGTGTTTGGGAAACAGAGAGACAGGATAACTCACATGTGCACCGTGGGATCCCAGGAGGTTGTTCCGTAGGATTTTGGTTGTATATCGTTCTAACTCTGCCTGAATTTCGAAGGCAGTAGCATCAGCATTTTCTTCCAGAAACTGGAAAACAAAGAAGAAAACTGTATGATCAAAGTAAAGCAAGTGTATTATGAGCAGCACCAGGGGGAAGCCTCTCCGAGGATGGGAGAGTTTCGTTTGAGGGGAGAGAAAGAAACCGCATGGCTGCTGTGGTGCATTTTCAAAACAGGTTGGCCACACTGCTGTTAAAAAAATAAAATAAAAATTTAGACTATTCTGCTTCCAGTAGTGGTCGGCTAGATTATTCAGACCAAACCGAAAAGCGAAAAGAACCAAGACAGGATAAAATATTTAAAAAAATGTCAAGCTCCGAAGAACTGACAGGACAGTGAGGGAGACCCAAGGCCAAACTGAAGGGAAACTGGGAAAATCCAGGTCAAAGAGCACAGGGGCCGTGGCTGCTCCGAGGCAGGGATGCCACACCGCACAGCTCTGGGGCAACCCTCAGGGTAGCTGTGTCCCTCCGGGGGAAGATGCTGACAGACTTGTGATGCTCCCTGGAGCTGCACAACATGTTAGCCTGGCCTTGGAAACATTCCACAATCCAAAAAGTTTGAACTTTTCATTCTGAAGGTCTTAAACGATAAAGCGGAAAGGAAAGCTTAGAGTTAGTGCAAGGACAGGAATCTAACAGGATATCTTCCTGCCATATCGCACCCCACAGACACAGGAGGCTGGGGACCCTAAGGGCTATGTCCTTGGGAACTAGACCAGCCCTGGAACAGAACCACCTGGCTTCCCATAGCCTGCGGTGCAGTCCAGCCTTGAACATGGACTACGATGGTCCCAGGCCACCAAGCATATGGCAAAAGCAATAAGAACCCTCCTCTGGAGGAAGGCAGCCAGCACCCCAGACCTCAAGTTATTCCTACAAAGAATTTGCTAAGTACAGTGACAAACTGTCCAAAATAAGCACACAAGGAGGATAAAGAGAGGGAGCTCCTGGAGACCAGGACAATATTTTCATTAAGATATCTATTTATTTATTTATGGCTGTGTTGGGTCTTCACTGCTGCGTGCGGGGCTTTCTCTAGTTGCGGCGAGCGGGGGCTACTCTTCACTGCGGTGCGTGGGCTTCTCATTGCGGTGGCTTCTCTTGTTGCGGAGCACAGGCTCTAGGCGTGAGGGCTTCAGTAGTGGTGGCACAAGGGCTCTAGAGCACAGGCTCAGTAGTTGTGGCGCACGGGCTTAGTTGCTCCACGGCATGTGGGATCTTCCCGGACCAGGGCTCGAACCCGCATCTCCTGCATTGGCAGGCAGATTCTTAACCACTCTGCCACCAGGGAAGTCCTTTAATTATTCTTATGGCTTCATGCTTTCACACCTAGCTATGTGTACCCAGTCACAAGACTTAAAGCTCAAGCATTCTGGTGACTATTCTTAGGGGCCACACACAAATAGCTCTTGTACCCACCACTCTGGCTTGCCTGATTGCCATGACAGCCACTACCCACTTACCCTGTACAGAATTCTCTCCAGCTCGTACACGGCTTGTAGGGCCCCGACTTCCAGAACTCTCAGCTGGCAGAGCAGCAGGTGAACCACAGCCCGGGGGCAAGTCAGCATGTGACAGTTTAAACAGGAACCCCGAAGCAGCAGGTAGAGTTTCTGAAGAGAGGGAATAACAGAGACAGGATATTAGAACGTGACATAGCAGTCAACGTGATTTCCAACGTAATAAATACTTAGGGTTTTTGTTTTTCTGTTGTCAGTTTACTCCTTCAAGAATTCCACTTCACCCTATGTACCCGGAAAGCCTTTCCTCACCTTAAGAACTCGATAAATATTCCTCTATATTTTCTCTTACGGTTTCATTTTAATCTATTAACACTAGAAATCTACTTTGGGTCTGAGGTCGGGAACTACCTTTATTTTATTTAAATACTAAATTTTGTACTCATTTAAATACTGAAAACTTTAAAAAATATATTTATTTATTTAGGCTACACCAGGTCTTAGTGGCAGGTGGGATCTAGTTCCTCGACCAGGGTTCAAACCGGGGCCCCCTGCATTGGGAATGCGGAGTCTTACCCACTGGACCACCAGGGAAGTCCTAAATATTGAAAACGTTTAATTAAAATGTTTCAGTTAAAATAATGTTTCAAATGTTTAGTATTTAACTAAGACAATTCTCTTCCCCTAATACGATTAACAGACAAAAATCATGTCCACGTACACTATCATCTGTGTTGCTTAAAACAAATCCCGGAGGCTGGGTTAACTGATGTAAGAAGCCAAAAGTGTTCAAGTAGGACTGAACCGTAACTTCGCTCTCAGCTCAGTGCTGGGCCTTCTGGAGGTCTGCTCTTCCAGCCGCTAAGCAAGAGCCTACAAATCCACCTGAAGGGCTCCGGGAGGCCTGGAGAATTCCAAAGTGCTCTATTGCCAGGGAAGCCCCACCCACATTTCTGAAAGACATAAAGCCCTTAGAACAAAAGGTCTAGGGACAGATCTGAACACTTTCCCCTAGGTGTAAACAGAATCCAGCTGTGGCTCTTCTCAATGGGAATCAAACTGAAGTTCCTTTAGGTAGGGCTAGAGGCCAAGTTGAATGTAGTGAATTTCACTCCTCAAGGTTTTAAATTGCCAAGTAAAAAGAGCTTTCACTCAAAGTGTCGGGAGCTGACCTCCCGAGACACCTGCCCTGGGGAGAGGGGTGGCACTCACCAATCCCACCCGCACCCCGAGACCCACGCGGCCAGGGTGGCCCAGGCCAGAACGTACCTCGAAGAGGAGAGGGTTGTACACAGTGAGTGGGAGCTCGATGTGGCCCAGGTGCCCGGAGCAGTTGCTGAAGTCCTGCACGCAGGTGGAGCACACCTCTTTGGAGTCTGCAGGGCCCAGAGCTAGATCGTACAGGCCGTTCACCGACGGGTTCCCCAGGCTATCTAGGTACCGAGGGTTTGTAATGGACTTAACGCTTAATTTCCTAGGGAGATAAAAAAAAGACCAGGTGAGACAAGGTTACCCAACTTCTAGGACATGTCCTCTTCGGCACTTGCAAAGGGATGGTATAATGTCTGTGTCTTCAGACGTGCAGACGGCTCCAGAGGGCAGACTCGGTGTCTGCCTCGCTCCCCGCTGCAGCTCAGCACTTAGCCCAGAGCCTGCACTCAACAAGTGCTCAATGAATATGTGCTGAACGAAGAGCAGTGAGGGGTAACATCTTTAAAACCCAGATTTAGTGCAAATCTTGCGCTAACCGAACACACTGGCCGACTGTATTACACAAAGAAGTACCGACTTACACACCAAACGCGTCTTAGGCAGCATTTAGTCTGACTTGAACCCTCTGAGATGGGCATCACTACATGCGTTTTTCAGAGGAGGAAACAGGCTCAGAGTGGTTAGTGATTTAATTCAGGTGACAAAGCCCAGAATGGTGGGGGTGTGGTGAGATATGGACCAGACCTAACCCCAAACCCACAGAGTTCAAGAAAGGGAATAATCCCAGTATGTAGGAATAGTGAATTGAGAAAAGTTAAACATAAATATGCAAACCTTTGAGAAGTATAACCTGCTTTACTAAAGGTTTCATTGCAGTATTTTCTGTTTGGTTGAAAACAGGCTCCCACAGGACACCTAAGTACTTTTACCAAAATTACGTTCATGCCAAGTTTGTTTTTAAACTTTTATTTGTAAATTAGAAAATAAAGATAATGAAATCCAAATCTCACAATGTAGAGAAAACCGCTAACAGACTTCTTTCTATGGATACATTTTTAAAAACTGTAACTGGGATCATTTGCTATTTCTAGCATTGCCTTTGTCATTTTCATTGAGCATTAAGTGTTTTCAGGTCACTAAAAATTCTTTGGAAAGATTCTGTAATTAAGAATTACCAGGGGGCTTCCCTGGTGGCGCAGTGGTTGAGAATCTGCCTGCCAATGCAGGGGACGCGGGTTCGAGCCCTGGTCTGGGAGGATCCCACATGCCGCGGAGCAACTAGCCCCGTGAGTCACAATTACTGAGTCTGCGCGTCTGGAGCCTGTGCTCCGCAACAAGAGAGGCCGCGATAGTGAGAGGCCCGCGCACCGCGATGAGGAGTGGCCCCCACTTGCCACAACTAGAGAAAGTGCTCGCACAGAAACGAAGAGCCAACACAGTCAATCATAAATACATACATACATACATACATACATACATACATACATACATACATAAATAAATAAAATTAAATTTAAAAAAAGAATTACCAGGGACTTCCCTGGTGGCGCAGTGGTTAAGAATCCACCTGCTAATGCAGGGGACATGGGTTTGAGCCCTGGTCCGGGAAGATCCCACATGCCGTGGAGCAGCTAAGCCCGTGTGCCACAACTACTGAGCCTGCACTCTAGAGCCCGCAAGCCACAACTACTGAAGCCCACGCACCTATAGCCCGAGCTGTGCAGCAAGAGAAGCCACCGCAGTGAGAAGCCTGCGCACCACAACGAAGACCCAACGCAGCCAAAAATAAAGAATGAATTACCAAATCTTTCATTATATGTCAATATAATTCATTTAGCCAAACTCCACTGTAAGTAAGCTCATGCCACCTATCTGCATACAGATTTTTGCATAGCATAATTCAAACTTTTAACTATTTCCTAAAAATATAATTAGTTCCTTGGTGAAGGGAAATCCTTGAATCAAAGGGGGCGAACTGTTTTGTTTTGTTTTCTGGCCTCCTGCGTGGCTTGCAGGATCTTAGTTCCCTGACCAGGAATTGAACCCAGGGCCCCTGTTGTGGAAGCTTGGAGTCCTAACCACTGGACTGCCAGGGAAGTCCCAGGGCGAACTGTTTTGAAGCTCTTGATATATTCTGCCATATTGTATTCCGGAAAAGATGGGCTAACAGTAAGTAGACTGTCTGTCTGGCCTAACCAACACTGAGTCTTAGCACTTAAAAACTTTCCAAACTTAAGGTGAAAAAATGCCACCCACTATGACGTTAAATTTTTTTTAACAGAAATTAGGACATATCTTTTTTTTTAATTTTAAAAAAATTTTTATTGGAGTATAGTTGCTTTACAATGTTGCATTACTTTCTGCTGTACGGCAAAGTGAATCAGCATCCCACCCACCCCCTTCCCTGTCACGTTAATTAATCTTTTTATTATGTTTTGTTTTAAAGGCCATTTTGGTCCTTTACGTAATTAAAAAAATAAAATTTAACTCATTTTTAAGTTAAAATCTTAACTTTTTTATTATTGTCTACATGAGCTCCTTACATATGAGGACATTAACCTTCCTAGTTTGTGATGTCTTCTGTCATTTTTCACAGGCGCAAGTTTATGAATTCTCCAAACAGCTCTGTTGAGCTGTAACTCACGTACCATACAATGTGTCCATTTGAAGTATACACTCGGTGTTTTTTAGTATATCCACAGAGCTGTGCAACCATCACAATATCATTTTCGTCCCCAATAAAAGAATCCCTGGCAGTCACTCTCCATCCGTCTCTACCTCCCTCACAGTCCTATGCAATGACTAATCTACTTTTTGCCTCCAGAGACTTGTCCATCTGGACATTTCACATAAACGAAATCATATGCTATGTGGTCTCTTATAGCAGGCTTCTTTTACCTCGCATGTTTTCAAGGTTCATCCATGTTGTAGCCTGTATCTGTATTTCATTTTTTTATAGCCAAAAAATATTCCATTGCATGGATACACCATATTTTATTGGGTTAGTTTTACACTTTGGCTACTATAAATAATGCTGACAGGAACATTTGCATACAAGTTTTTTTTTTTTAATTACAAATGCATTGGAAATTTCCTGGGTACTCTTTTTTTTAATTAATTAATTTTTATTTTTGTCTTCATTGGGTCTTCGTTTCTGCGTGCAAGACTTCCTCTAGTTGCGGTGTGCAGGGGCTACTCTTTGTTGCAGTGTGCGGGCTTACTGCGGTGGCTTCTCTTGTTGCAGAGCACGGGCTCTAGGCGCGCAGGCTTCAGTAGATGTGGCGTGTAGGCTCAGCACTTGCAGCATGCTGGCTCTAGAGCGCAGGCTCAGTAGTTGTGGCGCATGGGTTTAATTGCTCCATGGTGTGTGGGACCTTCCCAGACCAGGGCTTGAACCCGTGTCCCCTGCATCGGCAGGCGGATTCTTTTTCTTTTTTTTTTTTTTGCGGTATGCGGGCCTCTCACTGCTGTGGCCTCTCCCGCTGCGGAGCACAGGCTCCAGACGCGCAGGCTCAGCGGCCATGGCTCACGGGCCCAGCCGCTCCGCGGCATGTGGGATCCTCCCAGACCAGGGTACGAACCCGTGTCCCCTGCATCGGCAGGCGGACTCCCAACCACTGCGCCACCAGGGAAGCCCAACAGGCGGATTCTTAACCACTGCGCCACCAGGGAAGTCCTGTACACAAGTTTCTGTGTGAATATATTTTTTTCATTTCTCATGGATATATACCTAGGAATCAAAGTGCTGAGTCATATGGTAACTCTATGCTTAACTTTTTGAGGAACTGCCAGACTGTTTTCCAAAGCGGCTGCACCATTTTACAGTCCCACCAGCAATACACCAAGACTCTAACTTCTCCACATTTTTGCCGACACATTTTATGATCTGACTTTTTGATTCTAGCCATCCTAGTGGGTGTGACATAGTATCTCACTGTGGTTTTGATAACTAATGAGGTTGAGCACATCTTTGTGTACCTATTGGCCATCTATATATCCTCTTTGGAGAAATGTCTATTCAAATCCTTTACCTGTTTTGTAATTGGGTCGTTTGCTGTTTTATTATTGAGTTGTAACAGTGCTTTGTATATGCAGTATACAAGTCCTTTGGCAGATACATGATTTGCAGATATTTCTTCCAACGCATCTTTTCACTTTCTTGATGATATTGTTTGCATAATTTAAAATTTTTTAATGAGTTAAACTCACTGCTGCTTTCTTCCACTACCTTTGGGCTAAGTCTTTCTCCTTCGAAGTTGGATAAATATTCATCTACATTTCCTTCTCATTCATTTTACACTAAGCTCTAAAACTTAACTGGGGGCTTCCCTGGTGGTGCAGTGGTTGAGAGTCCGCCTGCCGATGCAGGGGACACGGGTTCGTGCCCCGGTCCGGGAAGATCCCACATGCCGCCGAGTGGCTGGGCCCCTGAGCCATGGCCGCTGAGCCTGCGCGTCTGGAGCCTGTGCTCCGCAACGGGAGAGGCCACAGCAGTGAGAGGTCCGTGTACCGCAAAAAAAAAAAAAAACTTAATTGGAATTATAAACAAGGAAAACATTTATTGCATAAGGCAAACACAAATTAATTAGGTCTGGGTGCAAAGACTTGTACCACTAGATCCTCTTTCTATCATGTTCTGTAAGTTGGTACTTCACTTCCTTTGCCTGGAGCCTACAGTGATGGAAAAAGAGTAGGCAGGTGGGGCCAGCACACACCTGTGTCAACTGGCAGAAGAACTGTGTCCTGTGCTTGTCAAGGCAACACAAATAGCTCACATCCAAAACTGAATGTATTTTTTTTCTTTTTTTTGTCTTCATCCTAAGTCTTTCTATATGGTAAGGAGCAAAGTTCCTTTCTCTAGCTGGGGAGGAGGAGAAAACCCCTCTAATCATTGCAGGAATGGGATGCAATGGGAAGAGCAATCAGCAAGGATTCCACTGGAGAGAAAAGAGTTTAAGACTAGCAAACGTGGGTTTGAGGACGACCGTTGCTGCCTCCTAGAGAGTCATTTTATTCTCTGGACAGGAATGTCCTCTCCTGTAACTGCAGACACCAACACAAATGGTTGCACTAAGGACTGGTAGTACCAAGCGCTGAACAGATAGCTCCCCCATCCACCCGTGAGTGCACTTAACAAATATCTACTGAGTGCTTATTATGTGCCAGACACACCTTTAGATGCTGGGAAAACAGATAAGAATCCCTGTGCTCATGGGCCTTACATCCTATTGAAGGCAGGCAGACAAAAGCCAAGATAAATAAGCACACAGTCTACTGGATGGCAGAACATTCTATGAAGAAAAGTAAAGCAGAAAGGGGGAAGGACAACAGAGTGGACCAGTGGCTGGGGGAACCCATATTGAGAAGGTTATACTGAACAAAAGCCTGAAGGAGATGAGGGAGTGAGCCATGCGGTCACCTTTACAGGGGAAGAAGCAGGGAGTGCAAAGGCCCTGAGGTGGATGTGTGACTATGGTGCTCCGGGAACAGCAAAGGAGGCCAGGGTGAGTACAGAGGTAAGTTCAGAGAAGTAGCAGGGGCCAGAATGACCTTTCCAAGGCATTTTAAGGACTTGGCTTTTACTCCAAGTGACCTAGGAAGCTATTAGAACTTAACACAATAAAAGGTAGCATAATGATTGATATTTGTCAACCCCAGACTCAAATAGGTCTACAATGCTAGTAATGGGTATAAATTTGCTTATGCAGTTCCCTGTCTAAAAACTCCGCAATTAACTTGTAAAAATTCAATTCTTTTGCTTTTGGATGAAATAGTATGTATGGCTAGTGATGATATAATTGAAATTTCTGGGCCAGCATACCGTTGTAGCTCAGTTTATTCATCCAGTCATTCGACCAGAGGTGAGGATAAAAGAAAGGAATGAGGAAGCTCAAGGCTAGTGGAGAGAGGCGGAAATATAAACAAGCAAAAAAAAAGGAACTGAGGCACCATAATAGACAGCTGTACTAGGTGTGGAAAGACCTCAGAAAATGAGGGAGGTTGAGCTGAGCCTTAAGAGGGGGAGAGATGCTCTCCAGGTGTCTGCTGGGGGTTGGGGGCAAGAGCAGAGAAGCAGATCCCTCTGGCAGAGAGGACAGTGCATGCAGAGGAAATAGCTTGAGGTAAGGCCCAGACGTTGAAACCTGATGGCACTTTCTGGAATGTGCAAGTGGTTTAGTAGGGCTGGCGAAGGGATGATGCTTTAGCAAAAATCAGCACTGGCCTGATCATGGGTAAACTTATAGGCTAAGCTACGAAAGTATCATTTACCTGAGGGAAATGGAAAGCCTCCGGAGGGTTTTAAGTGTGAGTAGAATGATCACATCTGCACTTTGGAAGAATAATTTTAACAGTAATGTAGAGCATGCACTGGACTGGTGTAAGGGCGGGGGAGGCGGAAGAAAAAGACAATTCAAACAAGAGATAAGGGTCTGATCTAAGATAGTAACAGTAGTGTTGAAAAGGAGGTTATAGAACGAATAGACAAGTAGGTGACTCACAGTAAGAGCCCAATAAGTAAATGAGATGTCAGGAGAAATAGGTCTAGAATATTTGTCTTGTCACAAAATATTGACCATTTTGCACTAGACTAGGTACACCATTTTGGAGGGGCAAGTTCCCTCTCCTTTAGGGGAAGTAGTTGTTGAGTTTTTGGTATAGGAGTTTAAGAACTCGGTGTGAAATTCAAATAGAGATGTCCAAAAAACAGCTGAAAAAAATGAGTCTGAAAAATCAGGAAATAAAAATTGGTCTGGAGATTTAAATTTGAGAGTATCACTCATCATAGTGGTGAAATTGTCTAGGGAGGACATTTAGGACAAGAAAAGCAGCATGTATGACCAGAATAGAATCTCAAGGAACGGCAAAATTTAAGTAAAAGAGGAATCAGCTAAGGAGCCTGGGACGAATTCGAATATAAACCACGAATGCAAGGACCTTGCTCACCAATGTGTCACGAATGCTTAGCTTAGTGCCTGGCAAAAACTGGATGATGGATAAATGTTTGTGGGTTGATAAAGGGAAAAAAGAAGTAGTACTTGTCACAGAAATAAAAGAACCTGAAAACAATAAATAAGGTGCTGGAAAAGAGAAAGACTGTCAAATGCTACGGTGATCAAAATGAAGACTGAAGATGGCCCCTTTGATTTAGTAATTAGGCAGAGAATATAAGCGGTCCTAGCAGGGAGAAGTTGTCGCATGAATTGAGTCTCGAACGATCATCATTTTATAGACAAGAGGAGACGAACCACGAGCTTAATAAACCACATCAGAGACATTATAGTAACTACACAAACGCAGGCTAATTAACGAGGAGACTGGCGGATGATAACGCTGCAATCTGGGTACCCCCACCTTCCCAAGGGCAAACTCTTCCCCAGCCCCACTGGGTTCTAGGCAGTGCTCACTAGCCCAGGACGTTCCCGGAACTACGGGTCCCAGCAGGCCATGCGCCAGACAGCCATGGACTCTGAGGAGAAACTGGGCGCCAGACCTTCTGGGAACGGTAGTTTGTGGCCCCCATCCCAAGAAGCTCTGCACGCTTCCCACCAACTCCTTACTTGAGCTCTTCGGCCGAATACATCCCGAAGGAAATGCCCTGCAGCCGCCGCCAGGGCATGTTCTTTGAGCCCAACATCCTCCAGGTCAGTTCCGAGCTCTGACACCCAGAGAGAAATTCCAGTCACCACGGGTATATCTTTAACGCTGCCTCCGGCCCGCAGCCACCATGTGATTTATACTGCGCTTGCGCACGCGAGAAAGGCTCGCGGGAAGATTTACGTGGACGATAACATTTCCGATCTAGGGGGGGAAGGAAATAATTTCAAGACTCTCACTCGCATTTTATTTTGAAAATAATAGAATACATATAAGACATTAAAATAATATTTTAGGAACTATCTTTGAGGCAAATTAGGTGTACTGAGCCTTTAACTTCCGAAGCAAAATCTTTCAAACCATGGGACTGTAACCTCCTATGTTTTGATTGCTTTCGTCTTGTTCCGTCTCAGCCAATAGCCGAGCTATTCCACGCCCACCCCCCCCCCCAACCCCGCCTTAAGGTGGAGGGCATGCTTTCCCCGCATGCTCTGCGAGGACGCCAAAAATGGCGGCCGTGTATTCGGCACGCTGGCTGAGGGTCCGCCGCGGGCTTTGCCTGCCGCTGACGGGTCGGCGGGCAGGTCTCTGCGGACGGGCCCCCAGTAGCAGGTAAGAGAAGCTTGGAGAATCCATGAGAGAGACCCCAGGATCACCTGGGCCATTTGTATCCCCTTTATCCCCGGAGAGCTAGGGAACTAGGTACGGTGGAGTGGAAGGCGCGTGCGTGCGCTCGCAGCTGCGTGCCCCGGAAAGCTAGCACGCGGAGTCCGCGTACTTGTAGAAGGGCTCCAAACGCGCTGGTTAGGGGGAGATTTATTGCTGGGGCTCGCCTATCCCGGGGTTAGAACTCTTGGCGAGATTTAGGATCCTGCTGTTGTGGATCTTGCATTCTAGTAAGTGCGGCTATTGGCAACCCCTCCCCAAGTTTTAAAAGAAAGAAAAATTGTATCTGCTTTTACCCGTTTTCACCCACCGGGAGGAAGGGGGGAAATCAGGTTTTCCCAAATTAAAGGCAGTTTACGAGTTCCACTGTATGCTGGATGTTGTGGGGATGTTTGGCCAGAGAAATTGTCCAGGGGTTCATAAAAACAGGAAAGTCTAAAAGATCTGAACACAATCTGAATAGGATTGCTGTGATTGTTAAAACTTGGCGCATGTATCATTTGTGTAGTTTTTTTCACTAGGTACAAACTGGCGTTGTGGAAGTATGAGAGGCAGGAATTTGTTGTGAAAATTTGGGAATAACCTAATTTTGGATTCGATGTTTGCCATTTCCTTTGTGAAGTGATAGTAGACAAATTCCCTTATGTGTAAACTGGAGCTAGTAGTAGCCATCAGAAAATTGTGAGTAATAAATGAGGTGTGTAATTTACAATATACATCTTATATGTAACATCTTCCCTCCTCAATCCTCACAAAAGAGAAGACGCTCCACCTGGTACTGCAGAAGCCTAAATGCTGCTGTTCAATCCCAGTCCTTTTCCCGGTGGTGCCCAGTGTTGTTGTTTTTCTATCCATTTCCTTTGATTTGGCAGCAGCATCTCTCCCTCAGCCTTCACCCACAAGACAAGAGTGGTGTATGTGACATACATGTCACGAGAAACAGCATGATTTGATCTGACGTTGATCCCTAGCAGAGAGGTATTGTTTTAAGATGATGCCCGAGACCAGATACTAGTAGAGGAATTAATTCTTCATTTAATCACATCTTGACAATTTTCTGAATGGTACCAATGCTATTTAGGAAGGAAATACTTAACAAGGTAGAGTACATTATCTGCGTGGTATATTGACTCTATTATTTAGCATGATCAGAACGTTTTAAAACTTATTCATGGGTCAGTGATTCTATATTTTGGGTTAAAAAAATAATATAAATTGTTCCAAGTTTAAATTAGGAAACATACATTTGGTACATTCCTGATTGTTGAAGGAAGTGGAATGAAAAGCTGTGGTGATTTTAGTTTCATAATTTGTCAAAATTGCTTTAAGTGGGATAATTTTTTATTGTCATCATGGCATCATCCATGTAAAATCAGGAGCTCATTACATCATCCCTTTTAGCCTCAGTGTTTTGGGTTCTCAAAGGTGAAAGTTCCTTGTATTTCAGTTAAGCTGCTCAAATATTCAAGTGCCACTGAATTTTTCCTTTTTTCCCTGATTTTATTTAATGAGATGGCCTGATTTAAAAAATTTTTGGCAATGTGATGTCTGTATCTGGTACGTATTTTGTAATCATTTTGAACTTGCCATTGAGACCATGTCTTCTCAGCATACGTTGACATGAATTATCCAGTTGGTTTGATCCGTGATAATTGGAAAATTTTGGCTGAGTTGCACATAAGTGGAGGTGAGGTGGGAAGTTCATTAATGAGTATTAGCTTTAGGGCTTTTATTTTTTTGTAGATGTTATTCTGGAAGTGCAGCCGTCCCAGAGGTTGAAGGAGCTGGTGCAACAGGTATATAAAAACATATTGAAATAACTCCATTTTTATATTAATGCGTTATACTTCTTTATAGTAGTAGTATTGGGAAACTGATTCACTTTGTTATGTTTTTCACATTAAGGGACTGAAGAAGTGGTCATTCCAAAAAAGAAAACTTGGTGAGTATTCCATCAGTGTTCATTCAGCAAGTGGTTAAGTGCTTATTACGAGCAAAACATTGTTAGGTAAGATGCTAGTGATGGGACTAGCAATGGGAGAGCATCCTTGGGGAGGGAAGCATGGAGGAGAGAAAAGCTTAGGGCTCTGCAAGAACATAGAAGAGGAAGGTAGAGAGTAGTGAGGGAATGTGGAATGAGATTTACTTAAGAGTTAAAAGACCTTCTGAACTAAATTTGGGTTAGTGTTTACATAGTGATGGTCAATTATGAGCATCATTATTAGAGTAATTCTTTTTTATAAAGGAAGTTTTCACATTGTTGGGAGATTTAAAAAAATATTATCTTTATGGTCTTTACTGAGGTAAGATAAAACAAATGGTGCACACTGCAAAATTTAGCTTTTTTAACTCACTTGGTAGATCCTTGAACAAATTGCCTTATATAGTAAACATTTGTTGAATATATAAGAACTAAAACTTACAAAAGTTTGTATAGTAATGATATTATTGAATGCATTTAAAGGTCCTTCAAAAAGCCAGGTGTTTTTTTGAGTATGACCTGAAGATTCAGGCTCATTTAAAAAAAAAAAAAACTTTCTTAAATTACTAAAGTAATTAATGGTTATTGCCATTAATTAGTAAGGTAACTAATGATTATTGTTCAGGGGGATAGATTGAACATGCAGAAAGGAAATAGAATTACCAACAATCACTGTACTCAGAGGCAAGTTACCTAATCTGTCTGCACCATAGTAGAATGTGGGTAATACAGTGCCTGCCTCAGGATTAAATGAGCATTTGAACAGTTCCTGCCACATAATCAGATCTCAATAGGTGATACCTATTAAAGTTCTGGGATATAACATTTGAAGTTGTACGTATGCATTTAGTTTAGCAGAATTGATTTGTTAGATGTACCATTCTGTACTCTTTTAAATTTTGAAGGATTACATAGTATTTTATTATATGGTTATATTCAGGGTCATTTTTGTCTTCCCTGGACTGAGAATCAGAACCAAGATAAGAGTAGGAATATACATATCGTGAATGAGGCATTTCTTGAATGACATTCCAGTCCAGTGCACTTTACCAACTCATTGTGCCTCTATCCCTGACAAAGGTACCACAGAGAATACAAGAGAGGGAGTGTATTGAGGGTGTGTTCAGATGGACTACAGTCTAGTTGAGTTGTGTGCATATTTTATACTTTATATCTTACACCCACTTTACATGTGTACATAACTGTTTGCACATGACTAGGGGCTACACGGGATATGATGGAATGAAGAGTGGTTGTATTGCAGTAATCAAGGTGAGTTTTATTGAAAACACAGTTTAGCTGTACCGTAAAATGGGTCAGATGATTTTATTGGCATCAGAATCACCAGGGAATTTTGTTTAAAATACATATTCCTGCAGGTAATTCTTATAAACCCTAAAGTATAAGCCCCACAGATACAGAAACAGTAAGGTAGGGTGGGACATGATCATGATCTGTCTGGTGGTAGTAGGAGACCATGCAGGCAGGCCTGTGAAAAATGCTCTATTAGAATAGGAGAAATAAGGTAGTTGATAGAGAGCACACTGAGGCCTATTTATTTACAGTCCATGAGGTAAGAATGGTTTTTACATTTTTTTTTTTTTTTTTTTTGGCGGTACGCGGGCCTCTCACCGTTGTGGTCTCTCCCGTTGCGGAGCACAGGCTCCAGACGTGCAGGCTCAGCAGCCATGGCTTATGGGCCCAGCCGCTCCGCAGCATGCGGGATCTTCCCGGACCGGGGCACGAACCTGTGTCCCCTGCATTGGCAGGCAGACTCTCAATCACTGCGCCACCAGGGAAGCCCTACATTTTTTATAGTTGAAAGAAGAAGACTGTTTCATGACACATGAAAATTATGTGAAATTCAGATTTCAGTGTCAGTTAATTTTTTTTTGGAACACAGCCTCACTCATTTGTTAACTTACTGTGCCTACTTTTATGCTCCAAAGGCAGAGCTGGGTAGTTGCAACAGTCCTCACAGCCCATAAAGCCGAAAATACTTACTGTCTGTCCCTTTACAGACAAAGCGATTGAGCCTCTGCTTTCCAGGCTCAGGAATTTGTGCTTTTAGACCTAGAAGAAGCCATAAAGACTACAAATTCCTGTTGCCTTATTTGAGAGATGAAGCATCTTTTAAGGCTGTCAAGATGCTTTTAAGGTATCTTTCCCAGATCACAGATGCCGTAGAAGACTAACAAATTGTAGAGAGTCACTGTGAGTTTTCATATAGGAATGTGACAGGATAGAGTATTCTGAGCACGCTAATCTGGGTGGCACAGTTACTGTAGAGAGGGCAGGGAGCCCAATTATGATCAGTGCATAGGTAACTGGGCTCATTAAAGGAATGGATGTTAAAACTTACCAGATTGGCCAGAAGAGGATGTGGAGAAATGGATGCTCAGATACATTAGTTGCTTGGGCAGTCAGTTGGAACAACACTTGGAAGGGAAAGTTGGCGGAACCACGACCTAAAATGTGCACACCTTATTGGTTAGCCATTCTGGAGGAACCCCTGCAAATACGCCCAGAGAGGCATGGATGACAATGTTCTTTACAACTTCGGAATAATAACAAGCTGAAGTAGCCCAAATGCCCATGTTTAAGGGGATAATAAAAAGCAGTTATCATACCATATAACATTTAAGGAATTAATTCGATTTACACATCGTAACATGGATAATACAGTCAAACTTATGGAAGCACGTATCCAGAATGACAGTATATGTTTTCGATTTAGTTTTACGGTGGTATGTGTGTAAAAGTACCCTGTAAAGTTCTGGAAGTATAAACACCAAACTTACAGTAGAGGAGGAGGGAGTCACAAAATGACACCAGATATAATAGTCTAGTTTTTTGTTTTTTTTAAGTATAATGTATTCATTGAGGTTATTTTTAGTGAGTGACCTGAATGTTCATAATTTTTTCACTTACATTTGTTCAGTATGTTGTAAAGATGTACTCACTTGATACGACTTAAATATGCTAACGTAGGATTTAGTTAGGGAACACTGAGAGATGAAAGGATATCTTTCTCTTGCTGAAATTACGTAAGTGTGATTTTTAGAAAATCCAGTAGATGTTGTGTATGTCAGGGAATTAGTCTTGACATAGTATAAAATTTCCTGTGTGTTTTCTTTTTTTTCAAATGACTTAAATTATGAGTGTATGTTTTAAACTTTATTTAGAAAAATATATTTGGTTTATTAAGTTTATTCTTATTTCCCTTTTTGAAATGAAACACATAAAATCTAACACAAGTAAAAATACATTTGAAACCAAATTATTTTGTTTGTCAATTATTCCAGTGAAACCTCCTCTTTTCAGTAGTTAGTGAATGTCTCTACCCATAGTCACAGTGGGTGGCTGGCCTGAACTTCTTATAAAGGTTATATAGTTGAGAGGTTCTAAACTCGAGTCATCTGGGAATTCAGTAAGAATCATCTGGGAATTCAGTAAGAATGTGACAGTTCTCCATAGACCCTGGGGGTCCTGATTAAAAAGTCCAGAGTGCGGCTTGTGATTTATTCTCATATGTAGCTGAATTAAGAGCCACCAGTTTGGATAATAAAGGCAGGAATATTACAGAAAGCTACAGTAAGAATGCATAGGAAAATGGGTAGGAGGAGATAAGATCCAGGTTAGACAGTTTTATGAGATGAGGGTGAAAATTGCTAGCCCTGGGTGATGGTTATAGGGACCAGGCCAGAGAGTGTAGCATGGAACGTGTACTAACCACCTTTGGGCAAGAGAACTAAACAGTTTTCTCATTTTCTAACTTATTATTCTAGTGATCTTGAGAGATCAGAACTGGCTTTACTTGCGACCTGAACTTTGTTGTTGGCCAGTCCATTCTGAGAGTAGGATCACTTGTTCGCTTTGTGAGTGTGAAAAGCCCTCATGAGGGTTAACTTGTGATTCTCATTCTTAGGGATAAAGTGGCTGTTCTTCAGGCGCTTGCATCCACGGTACACAGGGTAAGTAGGAATTTTAGGTTTTTGTATCTGACTCAGCTAATAATAAATGTAATGTTCATATCTCTGCATGATTCACCATTAAACTGTTGTAGATCTAGAGAGTTTCTTAGAAATATCTAGTTCAGTCCCTTCATGTGACAAATGAGAAAACTAAAGCTTTTAAAGTGATTGGCCCAGGGCTCCTTAGGATATTAAAACCCTGACTTAGTACCATGTCTTTTTTCTCCAAATTCAGTGTTTTTATACTAGGCCAGTGATTTTTAAACTTAACCTCCTGAAGAGCTTGTTGAAATGCATGTTCCTGGGGAACGGTTTGGCTGTGATACTCTAATGCAAGTGATCTGTAGACCAACTTGGAGAACAGTGTACCCACCATGCTGGAAGTAATTCAGTGATTAAGAATCTGGGTCCTGCAGCCAAATGTTTTGTTTCATCTTTATCACAAAGTTACCTTTTCTCTTGATGCTTCTGTTTCCTTATCTATAAAATGGGGATTTAATTATAGCACCAAACCTTGAGGTTTGGGTGAGATAAATAAGTTAGTACACGTGAAAGGGTTTAGGACAGTGCCTCACACAAAGGACATGCTCGGTAAGTGCTAGCTATTCCATTATTGCTCTAGCTATCTTGGTGATTTATTTGTGAATAATTTGCTCTCTTGACAGTTCAAGAATAGGGTCTGTAGTCTTGATAGATAAACTGAAACCCTGGTAAATGCCTTAGAAATGGAACTTTCTGATTGATTGTATTTTTCATTAGCTGCAAACTGTACTTTCAATTTCAGCTGTGGGGGAAATGTCTAAAGTAATTAAGTCCTTTCTTTTTGCTGCAATGTCTGTGTGGGTTCTGACCCTCCCTGAGACCGTTATCACAGATTTCCAGAATTTTTCTTCTATTGTAGATGTGAAACTTATAGGCTGTCGGGCCAAATATGCACTGATATAACCTAGCAGTATCTGAGGACGGGTTTTAAAATACTGCATCTCCACACTAGCAAGACATTGAGATTTTCAGCTCACTTATCCATAAATAGGCACCTGAAATGTAAACTCGTGAAATAGGCCTCTGAGACTGTTATCAGTTTTTTTTACTGAGAATGGCCCAGGGCCCCTTCAAGTCAAAGAAGTTATAGAATTACGTGTGGAGTTGTCTGACTTGTCTGGGTTTGGGCACTTAAAATCCAAGGGGTAGTCATTCATTCATTCAGTAACCACACATTCTGCCCTTAACTGTGCTTACCAGGCACTGTGCTGGTTGTAGAATTAAGACAGAGTCCTTGCATAGTTTCTAGAGAGGGAGGCTGAAGGAGCACTGAGGAGAGGGTGCATAACGCAGACTGAGAAAGGACTTCCAGAAGACCGTTTCCCAGAAGAGCTGGTATCGGATCGATGCTTGGAGGATGAGAAGCCAGGATAGTGGGAAAGAGCATTCCTAGCAGGGGCAGCACCAGGAGCAGAGGCAGAGAGGCACAGAATGAGGAGGTTGTACGGGGGAAGCAGGACTTTGAAGGGTGGAGCAGTGAGAGGTGAGGCAAGGGCATGAGTGCTGTGCTGGGGCTTCTGATTTTTGTTCAAGTCCCCTGAAAGACTTTACGCAGTGGTGTGACATAATCAGTCAAATTTTAGAAAAGACAGCAATGTGGATACGGGAAACCTTTCCTCTCAAAAGTATAATAATGATCTTAACATGTCCAAAACCCAGCCCCTTTCTCTCTAAAACTCACACATTCTTTGCCATCTCATTAATGGCAGCTCCATGCTTCTAGTTGCTTCTCTTTTTCATGTGCTGCACTTCAGTAAATCCTGTTTCTTCCATCAAAATATTTGTGTACAGAGTCCCAAAGACCACACCCAGGTTCAGTGGTTTGCTAGGAGGATTCACAGGACTCAGCATATGGTCCTACAGCTATGTTTTATTACAGCGAAAGGACACAAAGCAAAATCAGTAAGAGAAGAAGGCACGTGGGGTAAAGTCCGGAGGAAACCAGGAGAAAGCTTCCAAGAGTGTTTTCCCAGTGGAGTCACAAAGGATACACTTATTTACTCCAGCAGAGTTGTGACAACACGTGGAAAAGTCTACCAGGAAAGCCCTTTAGAGACTCAGTGCCCAGAGTCTCTGCCTGGCACATACCAAAATTCCACGCTCCCAGAAGGAAAGCGGGAGTTCAGCATAAACCACATAGTACAGTTTAGACCAGTACTGGGAATGGTGGGGACCCTCCAGAATCCAAGTTCCCAGATGCCCACCAGGCCTTGTAAGCAGGCCTTTCTAAGAATAGCAATTTCAAGCCTGGTAACTTTTTTCCCTGCACAGCATCCAAATCCTGAGCCCTTGTCATCACCACGATCACCTTGGTCCTCCAGGCCACCGTCATCTCTTACCATCTTGGATTAGTTACAACGGTCTCTGTCTTCTTCACCTCCCCTGCCCGCTACAGACTGTTCTCAATTAAGCAGCCGCAGTGACCTGCTAAAATGTTGAGCCACGTCGCTCTTCTACTCGGAATTCATATGTCATCTCATTTATCATAAAATGGCTTCTCATTTGTCATAATTCACATAAGAGCTGAAGTCCATCCGAGGGCACCTGAGGCCCTACGTGTTCAGCCACCACCCCCACTGCCGCTCTGACCACATCTCCTACCACCTTCCATGCTGGCTCTGCTCTGCGTGGCCTCCTGGCTAATCCTCAGTTTCTTAGTAGGCCCGGGTCTGCCTCAGGGCATTAATGTCTGCTGTTTATTCTGCCTGGAGTATTTTTCCCTGAGATATCCACGTAATTTCCTCCTTCATCTCTTCAAGCCTTTTCATGGAGGCCTTCCTCAACCACACGATTTAAAATTGTATGTTTCGGGGACTTCCCTGGTGGCACAGTGGTTAAGAATCCACCTGCCAATACAGGGGACATGGGTTCGAGCCCTGGTCCGGGAAGATCCCACATGCCGCAGAGCAACTAAGCCTGTGCGCCACAACTACTGAGCCTGCGCTCTAGAGCCTGCAAGCCACAACTACTGAGCCTGTGTGCCACAACTGCTGAAGCCCATGCGCCTAGAGTCTGTGCTCCGCAGCAAGAAAAGCCACTGCAATGAGAAGCCCGTGCACCACAACAAAGAGTAGCCCCTGCTCGCCACAACTAGAGAAAGCCTGTGTGCAGCAATGAAGACCCAGCACAGCCAAAAATAAATAAATAAAATTTAAAAAAAGAATAAATAAATAAATGTATGGTTCTTTTCTCTGATCGTTCGTTCTCCCTCCCTTCCTTCCTTTCTTTCTCATAGCACTTATTGCCTTTAAAATTACTATATGTTTTATTTATTTTTGTTTTCTGGAGATTTTTTTCCCCACTCAATTGTGAGCTCTGTGGGGGATAAGATTTTATTGTCTCCTTGGTAGCTAGAATAATGCCTGGCACGTACGAGGTGCTCAGTAAATATGGAATGAATGAATGTGGAAGGTACTGAACTAAGGCAGTGGCAGTGGGGACAAGGGACGGTGCAGTAGGCAGGGGACGTTAAGGAGCTCGAGTTGACCACACCTGGTGACACGTTAGTTGAATGGAGGTAGTAAGAGAGGATCTTCGGCTTGGATTGCAGAGAGCTCGGTACCATTCACTGAGATAGAGAAGACAGGAGGGAGAAGTAGCTCTGTCAGGGAGGTTCAGCTGGGGATAAATTTAGTGTGAGGCATCTGAGCTGCAGGGCCAGAGTAGAGAAGTTGTTTCTCAGAAACCATGAAGGGCTTGGAAATCATCAAGGGAGGAAAATGTAGGAAACAAATAGGAAGAGTAAGTCTAGTAAGGGAAGTCCAGCATGTCACAAAACTAGGGGCCCCAACCAAACAGGTATTTGATAAGGGTGGTGGACAGGACAGAGGCAAGCAACAGCTGGTGATCAGGGAGTAACAGTCCAGGGCAGCTGCCCTAGAACTGCTTCCTCTGGTTGCCGTGACACACCCACCACGTGTTGGGAGAGAGGTACAACCAGATGAAGGGAGCCTCAGATGAGTGTAAAGGGAATACAGCGTCAGGCGCCAGGAAGCGAGGGCCCCAAAGAGCACTGCCTCCGCGCCCTGGGTATGAGCATCCTTCCTGTGAGAGCCGCAGGGAGGCTCTCCCCTGGAGAATCCAGGTCAGTAAGACAAGGCATCAAGGGGACAGAAGAGATTCAGGATGCAAGTTGAGTTTTTCCTGTGGAACAAAGTTGCCAGAAGGCCCAGGGAAGGCTCCAAGGGATAGGAGAAGGCTAGAAGAAGTAATTGGAGGGCCGTTCTGAGTGAGCCTCTGGTGGTGCTGGAGAGTTCATTTTGCTCAGGGTTCTACCTAGAAGTATAGAACCTTGGGCAGCAGGACGTGGGAGAAGCTGCTGTTCCTGCCTCCTGAGAGGGCCCAGTAACTCCTGTCCTCCATGTGCAGGAAGCTGGTGCCCAGGCTGGTTTAATTCAGAAGCTCTTGACCTTGAGTTTAAAACAGAAATTGTCCCTGGTGATAGCCTTCAATTAAAAAGCAGTCATGGGGGTTTGAGCCATTGTTTGCTTTAAGTTGTGCCTAATTACAACCAACTCTACAGAGCCATGGGTACAGTGTAGGTATTAGTGTCTGCAAACATACGTATTTCTGCTTCTGTGATACATGTATAGTTAAAACTTACTTTGGAGAGTTTTTGGTCATCACCAAAACCCACAAGGTCCTCTTAATAAAAATGTAGCTAAAGAGACTTCTGTGTCTTCTCCACAGGATGCTACAGCTGCCCCTTATGCATTTCAAGATGATCCTTATCTCATACCAACATCCTCTGTGGAATCTGTGAGTATTTTTATGAAACTTTTCTAATATTACGTTTTATCTTGTTGGTTTGGGTACAAGAGTACATGTATAACTTAGCTTAGTTGTAAAAACTTTTGAAAAGTTTACAGATGCTGATAGATAAATTGGTAGATCTTCTGAATCTTTTACTACTTTTATCAAAAAGTTTTAGAGATTGGCTGTGGAGAGGGTATTTGGTTTGGGTTTTTTATACTTAGGGCTCTTTCCCACTATAGAGCAATCCACTCGGTTTAAGCACATTGCTTTTATATACCTCAAGCTGTATATAAGATGTGACCTGAAATTATGTCACACTCAGCAGAGATAGATAAGTAATAATTATGTAGTTTAACTTCTAATTGGGATTCTGTGTATCACTGTATTCTCTTTTTTTTTAGGGGGGCAAAATAATTTTTGCTGAGGGTGTGACTTTGATCTCTTGAGTTTAAATTACAGGTAATATCAACTTATATCTAAATCTTTTTCTTTATATAGCATTCATTTTTGTTGGCAAAGAAGTCCGGGGAGAATGCAGCAAAGTTTATTATTAATTCATATCCCAAATATTTTCAGAAAGACATAGCTGAACCTCATATACCGGTAAGGAGAGGTAATTGGAATTTTCAGATAATACCATGTAATTGTAACTTAAACTAAGTTTTCATGGCTAATATTTAAGTAGCCATTTGAATGCCTGCAGTATTTGGGTGAAAAGTCTTTTAATGTTTATGGTTATCTTTGCTTACAATACTAACCTTTATTATACTATATGTATTTGCTCTTCATTTTATTTTCCCCATTTGGCTTCTGTGACACTAGACTCTTAGATCTTTACCTCTGTGACTGTTCCTTTTTAGTTTCCCTCAGTAGCTTTTCTATCTACTCCTTAAGCCTTGGTGTCTTTTTCTTAGGGTTCCATGCTCAGTCACTTTCTCTTTTTTCTGTCCGGAATCTTCCTGCTTCAGTGACCCTTATACTCCATTTGGCATTCTTGTATATCTGGCCTAGGTATCTCTACTTTGAACTCCAGATTGTATTTCCAGCTACCTCTGTTCTGTAGTCATGAGGAGTGTGCAGGGCCTGCTGTGTGTTAGACATTGTGCTTAGCGTGTCATACAGTGGTGAGTGAAACATGGGCTCTGCCCTCCTGAGTTTATTAGTGGAAGTAGTAACTCAGACTCATTATGTCTAAACCTGCTCCCTCTCACATCTCCCTACTTTCCAAAGCACGCACACACACACACACACACACACACCCAGACACACCCTCTTGTGCTTCTCAAGCAGCGACTCTTGGGGACAAATTAGGTAGTCGGTGTGATTGTGTCCATAAAACTATCAGAATCCTGAACTAAGACAGTGGCAGCAGTGGAATGATCATTTGTTGGCCATCCTTTCCCGGTTAAGTTTCTGACTAACAGTTACTCTTCTGTGTTTAGCTCACTTCTGCTTAAGGCCGTCCATGGATCCCCTGCCCCCATGGCGGGCAGCATTCCCATACCTCTGAGACCTCTTACGTCATTTATCATTCACGCTGTATCATAATTATTTCCTTATTTGCTTTCTCTATTAGATTGTGAGCATCTTGAGGGTAGAGAATGACTTCCGTCTGTTTATCCCCAGTGTCTAGCTTAGTGCCTGGCATCAAGTCGTAGGCCTTCAATAAATATTTGGGTAAATTGGTGAGTGAGGTAAAATCAGCATACCTTGGTAGTACTAAACGTTTAGAGTAAAAGAAGTATCATGGATGAAAGGTTTCTGTCTTTGCAAACTCGGTGTCCTGTGGCACCTTTAACCAAGATTGGGAGGAAAGTAGGAAGGATGGTTTTAGCAAGGGATAAATAAGTTCACCTTGAAATTGGGAAGTTTGGTTGGAAATTAGATTCTTCAGATATGGATTAAATATTTATGTGTGGGTGCTTTTAAATTCTCCGCCCCAATCTAGGAGATCGCTAAGTAATCTTGTTTTGGAGACTGGAGAGGTTTTTTGAAATAAGTTATATTCCCTACGGAGGTATTCTTGTTAAAAAAAATACTGTCTGGTGCATGAAGCATGAACCGGAGCTGTGAGGTCTCATTTTGGTTGGCGATCAAAGTCTTGTCCTACTCAGCTACCTTTCATGTTGCCCTGTTCGCAATAACTTTAGCCATCTTGTTTTCCTAGTGTTTTATGCCTGAGTACTTTGAACCTCAGATTGAAGATATAAGTGAGGCTGCTCTGCAGGAACGAATCAAGCTCAGAAAAGTCAAAGATTCTGTGGACATGTTTGATCAGCTCTTGCAAGCAGGTGACTGAGTTCATTTGAAGCCTCTCTGGGAACATGGGCTTGGAAGTGGGCCACAGTGACGTATGTGATCCAGATAAGTTATGAGTATAAGTTACAAGTGCTGTGCTCCTTCCTCTGCTCAGTGGCTATGTTTGTGTTTTTTATAGTTTAATATGTCCTATTTCATGCTCTGCTTGAGCATCATTTTAAAACTGTGGGTGGGGTAGAGTTGCAACTTTGTTAGCATGTTGTCCTCTTGTGCTGTATCAGAGGTAGACAAATTACACAGCCATTCTTCCTTAGCTTCTGTTTTTAACATCAGGTGTGTACATACTCTATTCACATTTCCTGTGTTCTTTTAAGTATGTTTGGAAGGCATAAAGCAGACAAAAAAGAAATATTTAAAAAGGAAAGAGCGCTAAGCTGCAGGATCAGAGGTTTGGATAGGTTGTGGCACCAGTTAGCACTGTGGCCTTGAAAAAGTCACTTCTGTCAAATCCTGCGGCTCTCTGAATTTGATCTGGATGAACCTCCAGGGGTGTAGATCTAGGTGCCAGGGCTTGTAAGCTGTCATGAGAATGTACCTATAGTAACATGGAAGGCAGCATCATTAAGTTTTAGAATCCGGAGTGCTGTTCAGTGATTTAGGAGAAAAATCAGCCAAACATGCAAGAGATAGAAACTGGACTGAATCACTCAATACAGTCTTAAACACAACAAGAAACATTTGCAGAAAGCTGTGTTTGATTTGAGAATTTTGGTGTGTAGCCGTGTTAAAGCTTCAGGTGTACAAATGAATTGCTGATGCAGGTTATCATTTAGGGAGGCTTTTCCCTCTGCTTGTTGAGTACGATAGACATCTTAGTATGAAGACTTGTCTTCCTTTGTTTTACACACTGTGTGGTGTAGGCACATGCACATGTTCAGTAAGCATTACTAAAGACAGTGTGTCAAACCCATAACACTCGACCCATTCAGAGTAATGGAATGAGGCAACATACTGGGAGAGGAAACAAAGTTTTATTATCAAGGCCCTAATAAGTGCCATACACTTTGCTAGGCATTTAATTATAGAACACCTTATGAGTTGGTGTGCTTATCGTCATTTTATAAAGGAAACTGATTACAGGTAATCTTTAGGGTTACACAGCTTTGAGATGGTAAGACCCAGTCAACTTACACTCCGTCTCCGGTGTCCCGTCCACCCTGCCGTGCTGTCTTTTCTGGGCTTTTAAGTTTCCTGCTGGGCATTTGTGTTATCAGTATATTTTCTTTAGAAAAATGCAGTTAGTTTTCTTCTAAAGCACTAGATTATGTTTCATACTTCTTCCTGTTCCCTTTTCTCCCCCTTCGTAAGAGTCAAGATGGGAACATAATGTTTTGAGCAATAATTTTTTTAAAGGCTACTATAATTAGGCATTTATGCTAGTATTTCTAGGCAAGTATTTCAGTGAGGGCCTGGATCCAAGTGGAATAGTTCTGCTTGCATTTGAAAATGGAACTGGCCCCGGGGGACAACGTGGCAATCATTTGCAGAGGGTTCAGTTTGAAGATGATAGTTAGAACCGTGAGATAATTTCTCTGGGGATATGAGTACATAAAATAAATGCGCACAGGGTCAAACTTGATCTTGTATTTTATCTTTTCTGTCACACAGCACTGTTAGGGATTGTGTCCTGTCTGCATCACTCCAAGTGTTTAAGCTGATGTGGAGTGCACACTCATCCATCAAGAAAGTGATGGATGAGACTGAATATGTAACCAGGAAGGCCACAGCTCACAGAAAAAGTGAAGAATTTTAATCTAATAGGCTTTAGTTCTTTGATGCTTCAAGGTTTCTTTCCCTTTTTTTCTCCTACCCACAGGAACCACCGTATCTCTGGAAACAACCAACAGTCTCTTGGATTTATTATGTTACTATGGTAACCAAGAGCCCTCAACTAATTATAATTTTCAACAACGTGAACAAGCAGAAGAGTTGGTAATGGCTTTGGCAGTGATTTTAAAGTTTCTTTTGGTAGTAAAACCTCCTCAGAGTAAGGCAGGTTCTTGTGCCATGTGTTAGGGTCCAAGAGATTTGTTCTGAGGTGTGTTGTGGCATAGTATGTAGCCTGGACAGAAATGTGGAGCAGGAGACGGATTTTAACAATTGTTTTGTCCTGCTTCCCTCCTTAAAAATATTTTGACCTTTCCTGCCACATGCAGCAAACCGTTGACCAGACACGTTCGGACAGGCCCCTTTGTTGTTGTTACTTAAAGTGGTAGTATGATGTGTAAGGGACGGGGTGGGGAACCCCTGGTTCCAGCCCCCTCAAAAATTCATACGTAGGTGGGCAGAGAGGAGTGAGCATACTCTACACTTCAGAAATTAATATTTCTTAATAAACACTGGGTTTCCTTTTTGCCTTCTACTGGATCTGTATTTCCTTTGCTTTTCTGAAGTTTCCTCAGAGAATGCATTCCATTGTCATATTTTGTTTTATATCTGTTGGTGATGGTTCATTTCAGGAAGAGGCCGCAGAGGGAAATAACGAGAAACCTAAGAAGAAGGCTGGTCATCAGCTTGGAGTTACTTGGAAGTATGTTACAGTGTGATTAGAACTTTGCGTTATGGCTCCGTACAGTGCGTAGAATGTTCCCCATCAGCCCCTGAAGAAGATACGATCCTGGAATATTCTAAAATGCAGTTTGTTTTCAGTGTGCAGTATAAATGTCTCAGTTGGTTTTCATATGTGTTTGGACCGTTTTTCATTAGATCTTTACCTCCAACCAGCAGCACAAGGTTGACACCTGACTTCTATTTTTCCATCTAACTCCATGCAACCTTCATGGTATGGTTCTTTTGGTAGTTTCATCAATAGTCCTACCTTGCAATATATACCTCTAATTCTAAAAGATTCACAATTTTTTATTATGTTAGAATACACATATGCTAGAGCATAGTTCTAGGTTCAGACTAGTGGCCAGCAAACAGAAGTATTCACTTCCGAACAAAAGGTGAATATCATTTAACATTTCAGAATTAAATTAACTGAGTAGAAGCATCTAAATAAAAGAAAGATATTTCATATGGATGTCTGAAAAAGGGAAGCTACCATTAATATCTAAAGTCTTTTTTGAAGTGATAAAATGAATAGAATCAAAAATTAAATTTTTTCAGTAGATACTAATACTTTCTCATAGTGGTTAAGAGCATTGACTGTGGAGTACCATTGTGGCCCAAATCCTGGTTCTGTCTGATTTCCAGGACATATTGGTAACAAGGAGGATCAAGGTACAGCACGATTTGTATAACACAGCACATTGATAGGCTAGAATAGGACAAAGGATTCTAGAGACACCGCTTGTCTGTGGTTGCCTCCGAGGGGGAATTGTATCCAGTTGAAAGAGGGTGGGGAAACGTCACTATGTACCCTGCTGTGCAGTTTGCTGTTTGTTTAATACCTTGAGTATATATCACCCCTTTTAAGTCCTGGTTCTGCCTTGGACAACTTAAGGTCTTTGAGCCTCAGTTTTTCCTGTTTTCAAAATGATCATAGGGGCTTCCCTGGTGGCGCAGTGGTTGAGAGTCCGCCTGCCGATGCAGGGGACACAGGTTCGTGCCCCGGTCTGGGAAGATCCCACATGCCGTGGAGTGGCTGGGCCCATGAGCCATGGCTGCTGGGCCTGCGCGTCTGGAGCCTGTGTGCCGCAACGGGAGAGGCCACAACAG
The DNA here is from genome assembly GCF_949752795.1 of Hyperoodon ampullatus. Taxonomy (NCBI): domain Eukaryota; kingdom Metazoa; phylum Chordata; class Mammalia; order Artiodactyla; family Ziphiidae; genus Hyperoodon; species Hyperoodon ampullatus. The sequence goes on from NC_136928.1 coordinate 10,303,697, forward strand.
TGAGAGGCCTGCGTACCGCAAAAAAAAAAAAAAAATGATAACCATGTCTTCCTCTCTGGGGGGCAAGAATTACTTGAAATTATATGCATAAAATGCTTAGCACAGCGCCTGGAACATGGTGAGTTGGTGGCTATTACTGGTTTTTCCTGTTTCCTCTGGTTCACATTTACTTTCTTGTGTCTAGAGCAAAAAACAACGCTGAGAGAATCTTTGCTCTCATGCCAGAGAAAAACGCACACTCCTACTGCACAATGATCCGAGGAATGGTGAAGGTAACGTTTGTTTTATATATCTTCATCTTCCCCTAAATCAGTGCTTCTCAACCTCAGAACTGTTCACAGTTGGGCCAGATAATCTGCTGTTGTGGAGCTGTCCGGTGCCTTGAAGGGCGTTGAGGAGCCGCTCCTGTCCACTGCATGCCGGTGGTCCATCCATCCCGCCCCAGCTGGGACAGCCAGAATGTGTCCAAGCATTATTCAGTGTCTCCTGGGAAGCGGTGTTGCCCCAGTAGAGAACCACTGCACGTAGGATACGTTTCTTGAGAATGGGACCATGTCTGTTTACTGCTGTGCTCCCAAACCCTAGAGCAGTCGAACACACATATTTCTTAAATGAACAAATCTGATGATCCTTCACTTTCACACTTTCCCTTTTCCAGCACCGAGCTCCTACGCAGGCATTGAACTTGTTCACTGAACTATTAAACAACAGACTTCGTGGTGAGTGTGTTTGGAGAATTCCCCTCTGTCCTTCCTTCTCTTTCCTTCTCTCCGGCATCTATAAAATCTCAGGATTTTACCTCAGTCATTTGTTCATTCTTAATCTTTTCCTGTGGTATTGGTGATTGAAGCAGGAGTCCAGAGCCAGAGAAAAGAGTAGTTTTCTAGTTTTGTAGACATGTGTGCATGACCACTTTGCCTTTAATCTTCAACCCCAAATTTTGTTAAAGTAGTTTTCTTCTTTTATAGCTGATGTACACACCTTCAATTCATTGATTGAAGCAACAGCATCCGTGGTGAATGATAAATTTGAAGAAAAATGGAATAATATGTTGGTAAGGAGGAACTCTCACTTTGTCTTCTAATAGGCCTAAAATATTCTTTGCTAGGAGTACGTGGGTTGGAGACAGCATTCACTGAGCATCTTCATGGCAGTCACTGTGCTGGGTGCTCAGCTCATGATGACCTGTTCACACCCTTCCAGCAACCCTGTAGTTTACGTAGGTGTATCTGACATGTGACCCAAGCATACAGTTCGAATCCAGGAAGACCTGGATTGCTTTATTCACTTATTTCTCATAATGGTTTTTTCATTAAAATGAGACACATTTATTGAAAAAATTTATTAGCTAAGTTTTAAAAAATTGAGGGGCTTCCCTGGTGGCACAATGGTTAAGAATCCGCCTGCCAATGCAGGGGACACAGGTTCGAGCCCTGGTCCAGGAAGATCCCACATGCCGCAGAGCAACTAAGCCTGTGCGCCACAACTACTGAGCCTGTTCTCTAGAACCCTTGAGCCACAACTACTGAGTCCACGTGCCACAACTACTGAAGCCCGTGTGCCTAGAGCCTGTGCTCCGCAACAAGAGAAGCCACTGCAATGAGAAGCCTGTGCACCACAACGAAGAGTAGCCCCCGCTTTCCAAAACTAAAGAAAGCCCACGGCAACAGCAAAGACCCAATGCAGCGAAAAATAAAATAATTTTTTAAAAAGATTAAAATCACTGGATTGAAGTGACAGGCATAGAAACCGTGTTATACCATACTGCGCATGTAAAAAAGGAAAAAACGCAATCCATTCTAGTCTGCTCTCTTGCTTCAGTCTCAAACTCACTAGGCCGCTAAAGACAGTTGGACACCTTGATCACGTGGGTCAGGGTAACTGATGGAGGGGCTTCTGTAAGGGGCAGAGTTACTGGTCCTGCTAGTTACTAGATAACTCTGAAATTGGGGATGTATTTATTAACCTACTTCAAACATAGGCAGAGAGCCCAAGTCTTTTTTAGTATGTTACATTAGTTTATTGGATAAATCAGCTACCAGGCATAAAAAATACTTCCTGCTTTTGATTCAACTAGGACCTGCTGAAACAAATGGTTGCACAGAACGTGAAACCCAATCTACAGACTTTTAATACTATTCTGAAATGTCTCCGACGATTTCATGCAATTGGAAAATTGCCAGCCTTACAGACCTTACGGGAGATGAAAGCCATTGGAATAGGTGAGGATGTGTCCTAGTGTCCCTCACTGAAGACAGTGCTGACCAGAGGTTTCAGGTCCAGACAAGCAAAAAGGAGACTGTAAACTCTTTTGCTGTTTACATAGTATGTTGGGAATTTCCTTGCCACCATTTGGCACATTTTAATTACGTGTATTTACTATGATGGGAGCTCTTTTATCATCTTTGTGTTGTTCATAGGAAGTTACATTCTTTTAGTATTATAGGTACTTTTTTATGGATTTCTTAATTCTAGGGAGAATTGTTCTCCTACAGTTGGCTGGTTTTAAACTCGTGACATTTTCTAGCATAACTAAGTATTTGAACCCAATTGTGTGCTAGTGTGTTGTATATTTTTCAGTAATTACTTTATTGAAGGATGTTTTGGGAATCAATTCACTTTAGTATGCTTTAGTTTTCTTAAATGAAACTCATTGTGCATTGGCTGTGATAGGTGTCTGGACTTCCTAAGAGGGATTCAATCTCTGTGACACCTTTCCACCTTTACGTTAATCATATGAGCTAGCAAATGTCTTTGTTCAGAGGAACAGGAATGTGTCTTTTACTTAAATACCAACATTAATATGTTTTTAGTTCAGTGTGCCTCAGTAAGCTGTATTTTGTATAGCTGTGTTTGACTTACTTTATTTTTTTCCTCTATGTACCTGGTAATACAAGAACCCTCGCTTGCAACGTATCACTATATTATTCAGGTGTTTTATCAACATGGTATGTATGTCATTATGCTACTAATATGTAGTTCTAATTATGTATGTAGTTCTACATAATTCTAATTATGTAGGAATTAGGCTAACTTCACTGCTTATGAATTAAGACTAGACAGTTCACAAGATAATATTGTCTACAGCCTGAGCAAAACGTTATTCTTGAGGGGAGTAACATCTAGTTTGTGATGTAAAACTTGAGCTGGAGGGGAGGGAGGTCATTAAATATACTAACAAGGATGGTGGGGCTTCCCTGGTGGCACAGTTGTTAAGAACCCGCCTGCCAATGCAGGGGACACGGGTTCGAGCCCTGGTCCGGGAAGGTCCCACATGCCACGGGGCAACTAGGCCCATGCGCCACAACTACTGAGCCTGTGATCTAGAGCCCGCGAGCTACAACTACTGAACCCATGCACCTAGAGCCCGAGCTCCGCAACAAGAGAAGCCACTGCAATGAGAAGCCCGCGCACCGCAACGAAGAGTAGCACCCGCTCGCCGCAACTAGAGAAAGCCCGTGCACAGCAACAAAGATCCAATGCAGCCAGAAATAATTAATTTTTTTTTTTTTTTTAAAAGAAAGGACGGTGTGCAGTTTTGGTCAGGAGAAACTAGGAACTAGTCTGGAGTTCCTTTACTCTCCAGAGCTGTGCTGTCCAATACAGTAGCCACTTAGCCACACATGGCTATTAAATTAAAATTAAATAAAATTAAAAATTCCTTCATGGCATTAGTGCTCAGTAGCCACTTGTAGCTGCTGGCTGCATGTTCAGCGATGCAGGTACAGAACATCTCCATCCTTGCAGGCAGCTGCTGGACGGCGCTGCTCCACAGTAACCTTAACTTTATTTTGAAACCTCACAGGAGAGCCTTGAGGCTGTTTGTCACCTGGTTTTAGGTCAGCTGTGCTCTACTGAATGGACTTTGGAGCAAGGCACACCTGAGTTGAAATTTTACCTCTACCATTTACCACCTGTGTCAGAAGGAACTGGATCCCTTCCCTGAGTGATGCCATCACGGTGTAATGATGAAATGAATTGTGCACAGTGTCCTGTGCTGGGAAGGCAGGTCGCAGGCACTCACAGTCTGTTGGTTCTTATCCATTTGCCCCAACCTGAGAAAGAACCTCTGGGTTCAGAAATGACAGTTCTAGGCCTTCTGTCCTGTGGTAGACTTTATGTGTGAAAACAACAGGAAACCTTGATTATCTGTTTTGGAGGGCTAGTTTTACAAAATTCACATTGTCACCTATCGGGAAGTAAGGGCAGTTAACTGACTTTATCTTGAAAACAGGTAAACAGTTTCCATGGTAATTCTGTCTTCCAAAATTTTACTCAACTTTGGTGTCATTTTGCTGAAACTATTATTTCTGACCCCAAAGCCTATTCCATTTCTCCTCAACATCACATACCACTTTGGTTCCGTTGCTAACTAAAGTCATTGGTACTTGTGCTTCCTCAGTAATACCCAGGGCCGTGGGGGGAGGAGTGTTGGTGTGTCTGAGGGATATAAATTGGCTGCCTGTAATAATAATTTCTAGGAATTTACCCAAAGGAGAAAGCCTAAAATAATGAAGAAATGATACATATAAAATAGGTTATTATAAAACTAACAGAATAATTAGGATTGCTACCAAATGAAAACATGCTTGAGGAACTTCAAAAGTACTGTGCTGTCATGGAAAGTATATTATCACTTGCACATGGATAAGGTGGGGAAGGGATGTGGATGAATAATGTGAAATGTTTAACTGGAAATGTCATAGGTGCATTTTAGTTCTACAGTTTTCTTTTTCTTGGCTCTCACCCTGGTTATATTTAAAAGGAGCACCAATGTTTATTAGCAAAAACGTGTTTGTTTTCTAAGTATGCAGGCTTAGTGAGGGTCTGTCTGTCTCCCGTTTCATTGCAAGTCGACCTTGTGAGGAGCCTAAGAAGGAAGGGTGGAGTCTCTGTTGGGAGCCCCTGTCACTGTCCCAGGTCTGGGGGAGAGCTGCACTCTGTGCGGGGGGTGCACTCGTTGCTCGAGCAGGGATGTGCCCGGCCAGCTCCGTGCCTTGGGTGGAGGAAGGAGAAATGCGGCCTTAGGACTAGTTCCGCACACCCGGTGGTTGTACAGGAAGTGGACTCGTGAGAAAACCCAGTTGCCTTCTTGTTCTGCAGAAAGCCCTTCAAAAGGATCGTCCCTCATCATCTATGACATCATGAACGAATTAGTGGGAAAGAAATTTTCTCCAAAGGACCCGGATGACGGTATGTACAGAAATTGCTTGTATAAGACAGAGAGCCCTGTTTTCCTGACTGCCGGGTATTAGAGCCTTGTGACGAGGACAGGGTTTAATTTAGCTTAGTAATTTTGGGGAGCTGTATGCTTCCTCTCCTGAGTTTTTACGCTGTTAGGTTTGTCTTACACGTTACCAGTTTTGTTGCCAGGATTTTTATTAATGTTACTGACTTGAAAATGTTTTATCCATAGTAACCAAGGCTCTTGTGAACTTTGATTTTCAGATACGTTTTTTCAGTCAGCCATGAGGGTTGTAAGTACAATTTCTTGCTTAACTTTTGTTTTCCTTTTTTCTTTTTTCCATCTCCTAAATTCATCATTGGGGAGGTGGGGGGATTCTCCCTGATTCTTTCACTTCCTGACTCTTACTTATATTCATGTCTTTAGTTCTAATTTTTCATTCCTCTAAAATCTCTACAAAATCACAACATTCCTGCCCTGTGTTTATTGTATACATTTTCTTTTTTCATACCTTTCTTCAGAAAGTAAGGTTTGAAAGTAAGGTTTCAGAGTATTTCATATTTGCCTATTGATAACTTTAAATTGATGGTTTTTAAGTTTGGTTTTTCATCTTACCATGCTAATCATAGGAAAAATTTTCGAGCAGTTTCAGAATGAATTAGCATATCCTATTCCCTAAGGATAATTGCTTTACATTTTAGCGTGTGTCCTTCCAGGTTTTCTCCTTTGGTTATTCAAACATGCACGTCCAGACTCATTTCCGTGTTATCTTGTTTGTTCACAGCAGTACAGTTATTTCACAGGAGGGAAGGACTTCTCCTGTGGGTGGGTTTTGGAGTTATTTCGTAGGTTTTTTGCCAGTATAGTGATGCTGGAGTGAGCACTCCAGCTGTCTTGTGCATGGCAACCAGGTGTTTTCATATAGTTACTAAATATAGATATAATTACTAGAGTAAGGTAATTTTGTTTTAAATTTGATAGAACTTGGTGATTTGTTTTGATTCCTCCATCCCCCCCATTTTCTTGTAATTCATTTGCTGTCAACCAGTAATAATGTTAAATCAGCATAGATGTTTCCGCAGGTAACTGTACTTATTTTCTTGATACAATGAGCTCTTTATGTAATGAGCCACTGTTTGGCTGATAAGGATCGCAGAATGATGCTTATTTACTACTTGTAAATTTTCAGTGCTCATCTCTCAGAGATCTAGAACTTGCTTACCAGGTCCATGACCTTTTAAACACTGGAGACAACCGGAAATTCATTGGACCCGATCATCGGCGTAATTTCTACTAGTAAGTGTATTGGAAATGTATCCTTTTGCATTAACGGAGCACCTGTATGCAACCAGTAGTCGGTTCTGCAAGTGGAAGGCTGTTGGCGGTCTGATTTTAGGCAGCTTGACCCTGACTTAACAATGTAAGTTAATTGAACACTTGAAGAGTCAAGCAGTGGTAAAACTGATTTGTCAGACTGAGATGTCTGCTGTGTATCTTTTAAGCTGTTTTTATTTGTGACACTTTGGGGTTTTTTGTTGTTGCTTTTGTTTTTTTCACCGCACAGCATGTAGGATGTTAGTTCCCTGACCAGGGATCTATCCCACAACCCCTGCAGTGGAAGCGTGGAGTCGTAACCACTGGACTGCCAGGGACGTCCCTGTAACACTTTAAATCCATATATCTTTTCCCTGTAAACCCTCCTATTTTATGTTTTTGAATTCATAGGAGGGTGGGTCCCTAAAGATTTCATCGCAGCCTCATTTGTTTTTGAAGATGAACCTGTTGGAGCCCAAAGAGACTCCTTAAATGGGTTTGCTTTTAAGCAGAGAAAAACAAGAACTTAAGGAGGCGGCCTGTTTATAGATGTGTGATGGTTCTTTTCTATGTGGTCCAAATCCTCGCTTTACGTTGAACGCTTTTAAAATGAATAGGATATCCACCCTCTCCTCACCATGAGCTGAGAGTATAACCAGGAGGGGGCATCAGTGACCGGTTGAGGATTAGAAGGTGTTAACTGGGAAGTCCAGAAAGCACAGTTAGCAGCACCTCCTGGGTCAAGCATTGGCCTGTGTAACTTGAAACTGTGTGTAACTTATTGTCTTTAAATTCTGTGTAACGTGTCATCATATGACTGTGCTGTAATTTAATCATTCCCCTATTAAGCACGGATTTTAAACTAAACATGCTTTCTTTCTCCATTACAGTTCCAAGTTCTTTGGTTTGCTTTGTCTAATGGAACAAATTGATGTCACCTTGAAGTGGTATAAGGACCTGATACCTTCAGTAAGATGATTCAGTACTTACTATTTATCATTGTAGGTGTTTGTGGGTGTCTTTGCTGAGTAATACTTGAAAAACGTATTTGTGTTTTTCTGAATCAGGTATTCTTTCCACATTCCCAAACACTGATAGATCTTCTCCAAGCATTAGATGTGGCCAATCGGCTAGAATTGATTCCTCAGATCTGGAAAGGTCAGTTTCAGCTTATGTGTCCCGACCCATCTCATTTTGTCTTATGTTTTGATTAACAAGCATGTTAACACTGTTAGGGAAAAAAACTTCCTTTTTTTTTTTTATTACTACTCTTTATGTTTTGGCTTTGTTTGGGTCTCCCTTGCTGTGCGCGGGCTTTCTCTAGTTGCAGCGAGGCGGGGCTGCTCTTCGTTGCGGTGCGCGGTCTTCTCATTGCAGTGGCTTCTCTTGTGGAGCACGGGCTCTAGGCACGCGGGCTTCAGTAGTTGTGGTACGTGGGCTCAGTAGTTGTGGCTCGCGGGCTCTAGAGCACAGGCTCAGTAGTTGTGGTGCACGAGCTTAGCTGCTCCATGGCATGTGAGATCTTCCCAGACCAGGGCTCAAACCTGTGTCGCCTACATTGGCAGGCAGATTCTTAACCACTGTGCCACCAGGGAAGTCCCCAAAACTTCCATTTTTGACTAAATTGAATGCAGTAGTTGAGGTCTACTTCAGGGTCATTTGTTCATTTACATATTGGATTGCATGAGTGACAGTGTAGTGGAAAAGACCTAAATTGGTTCCTTTGTGACAAGAAAAGGCTGGGTTTTGTGCACTTGTGTGACATCAGTGTTAATTACCTGGGACACCAAAAATATCAACCCCCGAAGCCTGTGCTGTTCATTCCTCTGTACCATGTTGCATCACTGTGCTTCAGTAGCTAACCAGGGGCTTCTCTGGTGGCACAGTGGTTAAGAATCCGCCTCCCAGTGCAGGGGACACGGGTTCAATCCCTGGTCCGGGAAGATCCCACATGTCATGGAGCAGCTAAGCCCGTGCGCCACAACTGTTGAGCCTGCGCTCTAGAGCCTGTGAGCCACAACTGCTGAAGCCCGAGCACCTAGAGCCCATGCTCCGCGACAAGAGAAGCCACCGCAATGAGAAGCCCGCACGCGGCAACAAAGACCCAACGCAGCCAAAAATTTAAAAATAAATAAATTAAAAAAAAAAAAAAAAAGCTAACCAGTCAGCGATACTCAGATTTCTAAGAAACAGCCATGACTGTGGGTTTGTGTGTGTGGTTATGTGTGTAAATTGGCTGCAGAAGATGCTGTATCTCATCCACTAGGTGACTGATCATAAAATCAGTTTCTGTCTGCCTCAAGTTGCCTTGAGACAGAGACTATAGCCCTGCCCTCCTACCTTACAAGGCTGCTCTAATGATAGTGTACAAGGACTATTGACGATTCCCACGTGCCGTAAAACCGCGCAGAGCTGGTGGCTGCTGGAGTGTGGTGCACGTGCCATGTTGACGCTTGCCTGGGAGCACGTTACCGGTGCTGGCTTTCACTGCTCATTTGTCCTTTCCTACCATGAATCATCCTGCTAGTTTTCTGGAATCCTGGAATACATGTCAGCAGTGTATGTTCACCCCTCCAAAAAAATACGGGTGACTGCTGACAGTGGACAAAGGTCAGCCAAAGAGTCTTGGCTTTACATGCCAGTGATCACTTCTCACTCTGTTCTTTTTTTGTTTCAAGATAGTAAAGAATATGGTCATACTTTTCGCCGTGACCTAAAAGAAGAGATTCTGATGCTCATGGCGAGGGATCGGCACCCACCAGAGGTAGGCTTGTGTTGACGCTCAGGCTTTGCTGTCGTTATCAGATGTACACTAACCAGTGTATCCTCTAATGCCGTTAGCCGGTGAGGGTCCTTTCCATGGTTTTGCCTTTCACTGTGGAGAATTCTGCCATCTAAAGTCACTCCTATTCCTCTAGTCCAGAGCAAGCAGCGTGAAAATGGATCCTCTCAATCCTGACAATTGATAGCAGCTTGCCTTCTTTTAAATTGCTCTCTAAAAACAAAACCGTAGTTGGATTTGAAATATGTGGCTGATCCCATTATTACCCCAGGGCAGAGTGCTTTGCTTTTTTTTTTTTTTTTAAACACTGTGTGCTGTACGTGTGATGTGTTCCAACAGTGAAATGCACTGCTTAAAAAATTTAATGGTCCTATGGAGTCTCCCGAACTTAAATTCTCAAAACCAGTTGGGCATTTCTGCTGACTCTCAGAGCATCTCAGCTGCAGGTGGCGTTTGCTGACTGTGCTGCAGATATCAAATCAACTTACGAAAGCCAGGATGCCAGACAGACGGCTCCCAGTTGGCTGGCCAGCTCTCTGAACAACACAGCTGTCCTCTTCTTAAGGGCCGGGAGAACCCAGGAAGCCTGGTGAGTACAGTACATGCCACACGTATCACTGGAAGCATCTGTACTTGGATCTCAGAGAACTTGTACCCTGGTCATTAGAGTTTCTCTAATTTGGCCGTATACTGTGTAGTTTATCAGGAGACAAACAAGTTTTCTACGTACTGAGTTTTCTATAGGAATTTCCAAATACCAACTAAAAAAGCAGACTTGGGGAAGAGGAGCCAGTATACCTGATGTGTTTAAGAGAAGGTGTGGTTCTGTAGGCTCATTCTCTTTCCGTGTTTGTTTTCTGTATTCGTGGGCAAGTCACTTCTCCGTTCACTAAAGTAGAACAAAGTGATCGGAGAATCTTAATTTTGAAAATGGTTTGGTCATTTGGTTTATTCAAGTCATCTCACGGATGCTTCTCCCCCCCGACCCCCCAGCTTAAAATGTGGGCTGTGTACTGGGACTTCCGGAAACTGGCATTTTACCAGTTTACTAAACCTGGCCTTGACTAGAACCCGTCTTTGGTTTGTGCCACTGTATTCTAGTGCTGTGTGTTCGTCAGCACTTCACTCACATACTAATTTCTGGTGTTTAACTGTGAATAGAGACCTTATGCGTTGTCTTTTTTCCAAAAGCAGAGAAGTCAGTGAAAGAGTCCTTGCTAGGGGCGTCACAGTTGGGTGGGTCCGATGTGTATTGTTTTGGATATAACCGTGTGTTGGTGTTAAGAGCCAGTGACAGGGGTTGTTGTGCCTGGCTGTTCACTAGAGAGGACCTTACTTTGAACAGGATGGGCAGTCCACGGTGTGGGTGTTTGCTCTCTCCAGGAAAGGCCGCTAAAGGCTTTGCTGCCTCCTCTGATCGTAACTGGTGGCGAATCACACAGCTGCTGACAAACATCTGATGCTTGGACTCGCCGACTAGGGCAGGTTGACACACGCTTGTTATGAATCAGGCTGTGATGATTGGCGCAGGGGTACGGACCTCAGCTGATCATGGGAGCTGAGTGTATGTGTTTCTCCTTCGTCCTGCGTGTGGCAGGGTGACGGCCGGCACTTACACGAGACTGATGCCTTAATCTGAGCCTGCTCTTCATAACGTCGTTTTAGGACACACTGAACTCACACTGGATTGTAAGAGAAGAGAGATCAAATTGTATTTGCGTCCCTCTCTTCCCACTGCCCACATAATAGCATACATTCCCTCCCTGGGGGGACTGAAGTGATCCTCTGGAGGAGGATGTACCCCAGCAATTCTCAACACTGGCAACAAAGCAGATTTGCCTTTGACATTTGTAATGTAATGTGCATCTGTGCAGTTTGGGAAGAGGCGGGTGAGGCACCTGAGGTGATTCTGATGGAAAGACAGGGCTGGGAGCTGGTGGAGCTCACAGACGTGTCTTCAGGAGCTTCCTCTCTGGTTGTTCGGAAGGACACTTGGTCTCTGAGTCCAGGAGAAAAGCTATGGTCATTCAATTGCCTTCTGTTCTATGAGTATTCATAATCTTTTTCCTATCTCATCTTGAACAGGAAAATGCTGGGGCTTTTCAGGAAACATAATAAGATCCCTAGGTAAGTTCAAGTTAACAGGGCTGCCTGGGGACTCCTGGATTAGCCACATGCGTTTAACTCTTATTGGGGGAAGGGGGTTGGAATTTCCTCACATACGTCAGCCATGGCAATTGGGCACTTTTCTGTTGGGCAAGTAGGTGATCGGTCACTCCTACCATCTGAGGCATCCTGAGGCAAGCACTGTTTTTTTAATCTGTGCTCAGTGATCACAGCACGCTGGGGATACACTGGCTAGATCCTCAGTGAAGGCATAATGAACCAGTGTTCATTATCTATTTGGCCCTTTAAAGATAGACTCCATGTAACTGTCTGCAAAGCTACTGTTGGGGATTTTATGACTGATCTTTATAAGATACTAGGTTTTGTATGTAAATCTTTGAGGGGTTTAGTTGGGGAATGTTGACATTTTTGCCTTTTACAGGAATGAGTTGCTGAATGAGTTTATGGACAGTGCAAAAGCATCCGGCAGCCCTGCCCAGGCCATTGAGATAGTGAAGCTGGCAGGTGCCTTCAGCTTACCTATTTGTGAGAGCCTCACCCAGAGATTAATGGCTGACTTCCCCCTCAGTCAGGAGCAGAAGTAAGTGGCTCCTGTATCGTCACCATCAGGGAAAGTTAGGAAAGTGGAGCAGACCATTTGTCTGTCTGCCCATTCAGATGTCGGCAGCTTTCTACCCCCTGAATTTCCTTTCCTTGCAGAAAGTCAGGCTGTATTGGTTTAATGATATTTTTCGTTTGTCATAAAAGTCAGGGAGGCCTATAGGTTTATTTGCTGGTTGGAACCTTTTCCTTTGTTGCTATAGTGCAGCTGCAGAGTCCCCCAGCCCCAAGCCCGAGTTGCAGTGTAACCCTCCCGTTTATTTTTCTTACAGGAAAGCCCTGGGAGACCTAACTGCATTGACCAGTGACAGCGACAGTGACAGCAGCAGTGACAGTGACAATGACGTCAGCGAAGGCAAATAAAAGTGGTCGAATCAGGAGCTACTGTGGCCTAGCGTGGCTGTTGTGATTACACTTGAGAACTGAGATGTTAGTATTTAATTGTAATGTGAAGAAAACAGGAGAATACAGATTTGGTGAATCTTGATAACAACGCTTACTTATTTACGTTTAATTCCTGAACTAAACCATCCATGCCAGGGTTACCACGTGAACAGAAGGGGCACTACCATTTTCATTTCATTGGACACACGTTGTGATGTTCTTAAGCTCTGCACAACTGCAGTGTTTGTCAGCTGATGTCAGTGTGGTTTGCCCCTCCCCCATTGGGGACTGTAGCCTTTGTTGGCTGATGCTATGACCTGACACTTCCTCCAACTCAGAAAGCGTCTAAAGGAAGTTTTTTGTGTTTTTTTTTTTTTTTTTTGCGGTACGCAGGCCTCTCACTGTTGTGGCCTCTCCCGTTGCGGAGCACAGGCTCCGGACGCGCAGGCTCAGCGGCCATGGCTCACGGGCCCAGCCGCTCCGCGGCATGTGGGATCCTCCCGGACCGGGGCACGAACCCGTGTCCCCTGCCTCGGCAGGCGGACTCTCAACCACTGCGCCACCAGGGAAGCCCTTAAGGAACTTTTTGTACAATTACATCACAGTTGATACTGGGTCAGTAGTAGCCAAGTTCAGGGATAGTTATATGTGGGAAATTATTAATCTTAGAAATGATTAAACAACGTCAGGAGTTTAGGCTGCACAGCTGGGAATATGAAGACTGTAAATAAATACTGTAACTAAGGTACGTATGTATGCATTTCCATTATTTTTATAAAATAGCCCATAGTCTCCCACTAGGCTTGGGGCTTGCACAAGAGTGTTTCATCTCTCCCTTTCTCTCTGTGTGAGTGCTGGCACCTTCTTCAGTTGTACTGTACTTAACGTGGTCTAAATGTATGTGATGACAAGAGGATTGAAGTGTCTTCTTGACATGATTGTGTATTGCTGGTAATCGAGTAGGTCAAGAACCTCTCCTCCAGCCTCTCATGACTTGCAAGTGGTATGGGAAGCAAACAGGAACTTGTGAGGCTTGCAGGAGCTTCACAAGGGTTTCTAGCGCAGGCTGCTTAGCTCATAATCTGATTGCCAGATTTACCCAGGCATCCCAGGAGTCCTCCTCGGATGAGCAACTTCATCCTTACCCTGCCGGGGTTGCCATTTATGGGCTACTGTATTGTACATGTGTCTGTGACATGTGCCTGTCCCCATCTCCATTTTCTATCCTCTGGCCAGGACCCAGTCATACATCCTCAGAAACCTAAGTATTGACTCATGTTTTCTCCTAGATCACCAGAATTTAAGACATCTAAGTGAGAGAGGGCAGGGGAAATGACCACAACTAGCTACTTAAGTATTCATGTGCATCGCCCCAGTAGCCCCTTGACATAGCAGATGAGCAAAAGGGTTAGGTAGGGCAGATTAGCCTCTGATCTTGCCTTAAAATCTGCACAGGGAACATGGCTGCGTGGAAGCTTCTGTAAACTCGGCCCCTCCCTTTCCCTCTGGTTCATCAGCACCTGGAAATGGCTGATTCTCCTGGGCTGAGTATGCATTCAGTGCAGTCCTTACAGATGCAGAACACTTCCATTGCCGGGGAATCCTGCCAGAGAACGGTCCTCAGCATCGTGCTGTGCAGCTATGGCGTTGATGGGGAAAAGGTCCATCTGGGCGGATGGCACATGAATTTGTAGTGGACTTTCCAAGTGGGTGATGATGTGGCCATGTGGTCTTAACTCTGTGCTACAGACATTCCAGATTCCTACTCTGGGCAAAATAACTGCTTCCAGCTTTTCAGAAAAAAATTAAGGAAGGCCTGTAGGATTGGTCTCCATTCTCTCTTTAGCCTCTAATAGTATAAGGCGTTCTGTTTTTCTATGCCAAAGTTAATAACCTATCATCAATTTTGGTTTTGGTTCAATAGAACATTTGAGTACTCTTAATAAAATGGATTGTCTTACATCTTTCAAACTGCAGGGTTTGAAATCCGTTTTTGCAGATGATGACTAGAATATTTTAATGAAATGGACTAGAAAATTAAGTACATTGCATATGTTAAAGTTGTGTGACATTCTTACAGCACCACAGATACATGCATATTGATAAACACATATAAGTGTACCTGATGGCAATGTAAATTATTTTACTGCTGGTAAAAGGACGTGCTGTGAGATAGCAGTCACCAGGAGTGCGGATGGGCAGGGCAAGGTTTACAGAATCATTCAGATTAGATCTCAGTGGTAGAGTGGCAGTTTACCCGAGAAACGGGCATATTTTATTCGGGTGATTAAGGCAGTGTGCTAGGACATGGAGTAAGCAAATGTAAGGTACACAGAGCGGGGGTGGAGGCATCTCCAGCCTGGCCCGGGAGGGAGCCTAACCTGTAAAAGAATGTTGTCTAGGGCCTTCCCTGGACGAAGTAACCATCATCTGTACGATCACCTTCAACATCAAGATACTGTCCTTGGACTTCCCTGGTGGCTGGCACAGTGGTTAAGAATCCGCCTGCCAATGCAGGGGACATGGGTTCGAGCCCTGGTCCGGGAAGATCCTACATGCTGTGGAGCAACTCAGCCCGTGTGCCACAAGTACTGAGCCCGTGAGCCACAACTACTGAAGCCCATGCACCTAGAGCCCGTGCTCCACAACGAGACGCCACCGCAATGAGAAGACTGCGCACCACAAGGAAGAGTAGCCCCCGCTCGCCGCAACTAGAGAAAGCCCGCGCGCAGCAACGAAGACCCAACAGCAGCCAAAAATCAATAAGTAAAATAAATTTATTAAAAAAAAAGTTGTCTAGCCGACCTGCATAGCTGTGGACTTTATAGAAGATTTTAGAAGGAACACTGGAGATCAAACGCCAAGTGTACAGAGCTCAGCAAGACTTTACTCTTGAAAACAGAACGTCCAAGAGAAGTGAAGGTCCCAATAGAAGTCATCCCCAGGAAAACCTAAGCTTTGCCGATACCAACGCCATCTTTTCCCACGACAGCAACGCCTTTGCTGGCTTGTGCCCCACAGTCCCTCCAGAGCCCCTCCTCTTTCTTCTTGAGACCCCAGGGCAGCATCCGTACAGCTAACCCAGACCAACCAGTGAAACCGTGGCACCACCCCCTGTGGAAAAGGGTGGCGTAGCCAGGCAAAGCCCCTCCTCCTCAGCGCTCCCTCTGCTTTCTCAGATCCCCCAGCCCCTGAATGCATCTGCAGGGAGGAAACCAGGGGAGCTCAGGCGAGCCCTGGTTCAGGTAAATGGTGCCCACTGGACCCGATGAGTGATTGGCCTGAAATGTAATCACTTTTTATTTCCCGTTTATGTTAAATTATCTGTTCTTCTGCACTGAGTTCAAATTACTTTAGAAGTGGTGGGACAACTAATTTGGGACTTGGAGACTGCTTTTACGCAGAACCTGTTAAGAAAGCAGAGGGTTTAAGTCAATACTAAGGAACACAGAAGTACCGTGCCTTAAAAAAAGAAGACTGCCTAAGTTTACATTTTACTTACTTTATTGACTTAGAAACTTTAAACAACATTAAGGCAAAGATCAGAGTTTCAATGATTCCACCTCCTTGAAGGTAGAACTGAGAACCCACGTAAAGGCTCTTTAGGCCCAAGTGAAGGCCCTTTTCACCTAAGGGGCTGCTGAGTGATAGCTCAGGAAGATGTGACTCTTACTGGGCATGAGGAAGAAAAATCAGGGTCTGGACAAGCAGAGTCCCCTTTCAACATCACCTTGTTTCTCAATATGCAGTGAGGGTTGGGGAGGTTTGCTAAAGGAATACTAAAATTGAAAGCCAGTGGCTTTTGTTATTTTGATTTGGAGAGCTAAAATAAACCGCTCAGTATTGCCTGCTTCCTGTGAGCTCAGATAATCACATCCAAAGGAAGTTATTCCTGGGCTCCTAGAGAAATTTATTTCCTTCTAGTCTGTAATGTTTTACACATTTCCTGAGTAAAATAAAAATTATGAACACTTCTAACATGACAAATAAGTTAGCTTTGCAAGTTAATGTATTCTACAATTTCATGCTATTCCAAAGGGAAGAAAGGCTTAGTTTAGAACAGCCTCATTATCTTCTAGTCAAAGCTTAATGGCCCACAGGTGCCGAGAGTACCTCTACCTGCAGAGGTTAAGGACATCACACAAAGTGTGTGTTCCAGTCAGAGAAACTAGATGTGTTGAATTAAGAATCCACTTAGGAGGAACATAAGGACCGTTAATAACGCCAAACGAACCACTGGGTCCCCAAATCAAAGGACAACGTCAGGCGCCGTGCAGACCTGAGTGTAACAATCAGGAGCCGGGATACGCCGGCAGAAGTATATAGACAACCCTCTCTTTCATGATTTCCAGGTATGCTGCTCAGATAAAAATGCCTCTTCAATAATCTGTTTATGAACACACAAACCTCAACAAAAAGGACTTCCCCTGGTGGCGCAGTGGTTAAGAATCCGCCTGCCAATGCAGGGGACATGGGTTCGAGCCCTGGTCCGGGAGATCCCACATGCCACAGAGCAACTAAGCCTGTGCGCCACAACTACTGAGCCTGCGATCCACAATTACTGAGCCCACGCGCCTAGAGCCCATGCTCCGCAACAAGAGAAGCCACTGCAATGAGAAGCCTGCGCACTGCAACAAAGACCCAATGCAGCCAAAAATAAAATAAATAAATTTATAAAAAAGAAAAAAAACCTCAACAAAAAAACATGATTTTGAAAAAATATGTTGACGGTAACTTCATGAAGTAAAAAATGAAAGGTGAAACACTGGTTAATGTTTACCCAATATGGCAACTGTTCTAATCTTCAGAGAAGTGAACCATGTAAGCAAGTTCTCTGGGTTTTACAGCAATCCAGTTCAAATATACCACAAAATTATTGAACCCCTTTAAGATTCCAGGCTCACCACCCCCACTTCAATGGAGAGATTCACAGTCCACATACCAGAAAGGAGCAAGGCCAACTACCAGTGTTCCAGAACTGGGAGCCATGAACTTTTCTGAGGGCTGTGGAATTAATTTGTGGGTAGAGAAGACACCAACATTTTTCTAATGCCACAGACCAGAACACAGTACATCACAAGTAGAAAGGAGAAGCAATGGTTCCAGAAACTGTTTCATGTATACATGCATATAAGGGTGTGTGCGGGTGTATTGGATCCCAGTATAAAATATTATTTTTCCCTGTGGTAGCAATCGTAGTTTGGGATACAGACTATTTCTAGTGCCTTTGAATCACTGGAATGATGTATCTCCAATTATAAATGTATTGGCATTTTGGCTTATACTTACATCACTCTTGAGTTTGACCAGCAGGAATCAGTTCACTAGGACCTTCGAAGCCAAGAACAGGCCTAGGGCTTCTGAAACCCGGTTCACAGCCTGGAAACTGAGCGCCCAGGAGTTGCTACTTCTGCTTCTCAAGGAAATTTTCCATATACACAACAAACTAGAAATGATACTTTTTGAAAAGGGATAAGCTACTCAGTTTTCAATTTCTGTTTTATTCAGTTTGCTCCAAGGGCAAAACCAATAGCAACAGTGACCACAAACATGATTTTGATTGGCTCACAAGCCTGATCAGTAAAACCTGAAAAACAGAAAATGTTACACAAGTTGCAAATAAAGTGCTCCTGGAGTTGACTGACATGACAGCAAAAAGGAAAAATATAAATGCAACAGGTGTTAACATTTAGAACAGTACCTGCCACCTGCTCATTTCTGGGCAATTCTGAGACCTTGTTGCAAACCCTTCATGTATTACTGCCGATCTCCGTTGACATGAAATGTGACAAGACTCTTCCTAGACCTTACTCTTGCTGCACTTGAGTGGTTCCTATTCCTACGGCGCTGGCGTATGCTGTCAGGATCTCCACTATCTGCTTAGTTTCTAGGGTCATTCGGGCTTCCTTCAGCCAGTCCTGTGCCACTCGTCGGGACTCCCCTTTCAGCTGATTGACAAACTTTGCCGCCAGCTCCAGGTCACCATGCTCAATGCAATAGGAGGCATATGACAGTAACTTAAATGTGTCTGTATCCTCGGGGGAGAGCTCTGCTGGTGGCTTCAGCTGCTGAGGTGGGAACAGCAGCAGGGACTGTAAGTAGGAGAGGAAGTACTGGTATAAGCTATTCCTGGTCTCATCGATCATGGCTACCCTGTGGGCCAGTTTTTGGATGGCATAGAAACGGACTCTAAGGGTCTCTTCACTGTACACCCCACGGGTCAGGGACTCTGGAGGGAGGGCTGCGCTTAGAGCCTGGGCAAATTCACTATCGGAACAGCTGACTTTGATGGCCTCCACTGCGCTACCCAGGGGAACAGTGGGCAGGTCTGCAGATGCCGTCTTCATGCGGTACTTTAATGCCTCCACCGACAGCCAGAGCTGGTGGGCTTTTCTGGCCTCCTCTTCAGCGACTGCGTGACCTATTAAAAAAAAAAAGGCAAAGACAGACTTTTTTCTCCACCTGACTATGTCCTCATACACAGAGAGAACTGGTACACCTTCCACAGAAGTGGAAGACGGGGCTGGAGAGAGCCTCTGCCAAGCCCATCCCACCACTTATTTATGGTGCGTTCTTTCCTAGCTGGCCTCTTCACAAGAGGCAACAAGGCACGACGTAATCTGCTGAGGACTTGTTTTTACTGTAGCCGTGGAGAAAGCTGGGAGGGTGGATGTGCACAGATGAGTCTCCCTTCTTTCTTCCTGTGACATCTAGGAGATGCAGGGTATCTAATTCAGATACATTTATCTTTAGAAATGTTTGAGAAAGAAATGTGGTATTTAAATTAAGCCAAGACTTACATTAAGGCCATCAGAAACTTTACTTTCTACAAAGAAACGGACTACTGGATCTTGAAATTTCATGAGTACTTAGCTTATTGCTATGCTTATCTGACAAAAAAGATTCCATCACATCCCACAGAAACCCATTTTATTAATAAAATCCTCACTGTCAGGACATTTCCCTTCCAGTGTGGCACATGGAGGCCTCAGCATAACTACCATCCATCTGGTGGGTGGAACCAGCAAACCACCACCATCCATTTGGTGGGTGGAACCAGCAAACCACCACCTCCAGGTAACCCTCCAACGGCAGAGCCTGGAGGGCGAACATGCAGCACACTGACCTTTTTCTCCACTCAGGGCACGTGAGACACAACCAAAGTGTGTTGGGTAAACTGCCTTGTGATCTCATGCCGGTCACATAAGGAGTAAAACTTCAAGTTACTTAGGTTTAATTTTTAGATCCTTTTAAATTTCTTCTCACAACTCTCTATACTACACACTTATCAAATCTGGGGCTAATTGTCTAAGAAATGAATAAAAGTTATTAGAGGGTCTTCAGCATCTTTATTCCCTAATGTCAATGCATGTATACCATTATCCTTATAGCAAGAATTTACCCTAAGAAGTAGGGCTGAATGAAATTAGCTATAAGAGGTCCATGTGCTTACTCTGAACAGCCTGCTCGATTCCTCTCAGTCTGGCATAGGCAGTGTTTATATCCAGAGTATAGCTGTCAACTTGCTCTTGACTGAGCCGACGAAACTGTATTTCTTGTTCAGCGAGTTTCTCAGACAGGTCCTGAAATGGTAAATAGTGCACAGAGAAAAGTGATGCTACCTCAGTGCATGTCACTTATCGGGCCACTAAGTCTTCCAGTAACTGCTGCCTCCAAAAGTAAAGAGGGCCTTTAACATCTCAAAACAGGTATCATGAAACTCCTACATTATGTGTAAGGTTTCAAAAGCTTCCTAAAGCATATGTGATGTTTCATCTTCTACAAATTTACTGGTGGAACCTAATATTAGAGGAAGAAGACCAGGAGGGGAAGAAAGAAGTCTATTAAAATGAGAAAATGACAACTTTAGAAAATAAAGTAACTGTATGGCCACCCAGACATTAAATTGTATTCAATATCTTCCACTTTAAGAGTTCATTTTTCTCAAAATACTCATCAAAGAGAATTCAAAGTAATATAACTTTTCATACTGGTATAAATTTCAGTTTTCTGGAGGTCTTCCTTACTTGGAAAACCTCATTCCCTTCTTGTGAGACAAAATAATACATTAATATATTATAAATGGCTTGCTGAGTAGAAACTAATTATGATTAAAGGTATCCTGATGGTTTGCTGTGGTTTCCAAACTTAACCTCTCCGGGGTGTTTCCTCAAATATAAAAATCTCAGAACTACCACATAATCCACAAGAGTTTGTGGAGATAAAGCAGGCGATACATGTGTCAAGTATTATTACCTGCGTTCCGGAAACCCCCTGAACCAACCCTCCTTAAAGCTTTGAAGGCTCCAAATGACTAGGACATAAATACAAAACACATCTGATCAGTAACACACAGGCACACCTTTATGTAAAAAGGAGATGTGAAATATACAAAAGTCCCCCTCCAGCAAGGATAGGCACCATTAGAAATCTGTCCCCATTCTTCCACTATCAGACTGAATGACATGGAGCACATCAGAAGGAAAGCAGAGACTGTTTATAACGTAAAGGGGAAAAGGAGGCTGAAGGGGAGACGATGCTTTACGACAGGTCCTCACCTGCTCAAACTCGTGTTTCAGTTCCTGTTCTTGGACCCTAAGGACATCTCGTAAGTGGTCGGTGTGGGCAGCAGCCTGGCGGCGAAGCTGGGTTCTCATTTCATTCTCCATGGCATCTCTGACTTCCTCCACCTGTGAGGCCAAGCACAGTGATGAGGAATTCTCAATTCTCCACATACGCTTCTAGCAAAAGAGAAAGGCCAGTAACCACGATGATGGCAGCTTCCACGTCCAGAACCCCTTACGATGAGCCGTGCATGGGAACACATTCTTATTTTGAATTCTCATACGAATCAGAAAGCTGAATGTTGGAAGGTGACTCAGACAATGTCGCAAGGCTGTGGCGAAATCAGATTTCAAACAGGGGTCTCTCTAACCCCCAGACTTGAGTTTCTTCCACATCACCAGGCTGCCTCCTGTACAAAGCAAACACTGTCATTTCCTGCATCACATGCTCCCCTGAGAATCAAGAAATCCGAGACCACAGAAATAACTACAAAGACTTGGGATCAAACACAGCTTCACCGCAACCATCTGTGTGACCTTAGGGAAATTATTCATCTTCTAAGTCTCCATTTTCTTGTCTGTGAATAATAATGCCTACCCTGCAGAACTGTTAGGAAAAGGAACAAATATCTGACAGTTACTGAACACAGTTTCTCTCAACAAAGAAAGCTCCTCTGAAACTGCTTGTTTTAGTATGAATTTAGATTCAACACAGGCCTAATCAAGCCAAAACTATGAAAAGCCTATAATGTCTGGCCTAACAATTAGCCATGGGTCATATTACAAATTATTTAATACTAATTACCTGGAAATCATAACTTCCTTTTTCTCAGAAACAATATAGTTAATAAATGAACCCATTCAGTCAGTGCATAAATATTTATGAAGTGCCAGCCCTGTGCCAGGCAGTGCCTACTATAAGCTTGGATGCAGTGGTGCTCAAGGTAGATAAACTTCTTGCTCTTTTGCAGTATACATTTCAAGAGAGGAATCAGTGACAGACAAAATGGACATCTCAGACTGTGGCACTTGTTTTTAAGAAAATAAATAGGACAATATGAGAGAAAGTAATACAGAGACTCTACTTTAGATTGAAGGGAACAGGACAGGGCTACACCAGGGCAAAAGATGTAGTCAAGGCACCAAAACAACACCAAAAAACCCCAAGGTACCTGGTACATTAGGGAAATAAGGGAAGTAAGGGAAGCCTGGCTCACAGCAAACAGGAATGAGATCAAGGGGCTTCTTTGGTATAAGTTAAGAATTTGGATTTTATATTAAATACAGTCGGCAGTCAGTGGAGAACTTTCAGCAGCATAGTGTCTGATGAGAATACATTTTATAAGGACCACTTGCCTGTGTAAATAGACATAGAAAGATGGGTATGCAAACAGGGACCCTGTTAAGATGATACTCTGAACTAAGGTGGTGGTGACTGAAAGAAAAGTGGAGCGTTGAGGAATTTATTCTGAATGCAGAGCTGGTAGACTCTGTCAATGGTCTGGATGCAAAAACTGATGGAGGAACAACTGAGCGTGATTTCTAGCTTGATCAACTGAGTGGATGGAGGTTTATTTCGACAGAAACAGCTGAGGGGCTGGGAGACAGTTTGGAGAGAATCAAGAAACTTGTTTTGAACATGTTGAGTTTGAAATGACTACTGAAAATCCAGGTGAAGACACCAAGTCAGCTGCTGGACAGCCCTTGAAGCCAAGGCAGAGGTCAGAGCCAGCAATATAAGTGTCAGTAATAGACGGTATTTAAACTTCAAGGCCACAGGACTAGCGAAGAGCACCTAGAGGCAGCTTAGATGGATAAAAGGTTTCAGAACAATGCCAGTGCACGCCGATATTTGAAGGCTAAGCAAAGGCAGCAAGGTGGGGGAAAGGCCAGCAAGTGGGGGGTCTGGCAGCCTAGAGAAGAAAGAGCTTCAAGGAGGAGGAAGTGGACTTCCCTGGTGGTGCAGTGGTTAGGAATAGGCCTGCCAGTGCAGGGAACATGGGTTCAATCCCTGGTCCGGGAAGATCCCACATGCCGCGGAGAACTAAGCCCGTGTGCCACAACTACTGAGCCCGTGCGCCTAGAGCCCGTGCTCCGCAACAAAAGAGGCCGCCACAATGAGAAGCCTGCGCACTGCAACGAAGACCCAACACAACCAAAAATAAATAAATTAATTAATTTTTTTAAAAAAGGAGGAGGGAATGGTCAACCGTGCAGCTGAGAAAACGCGAAGGTAGGATGAGTAGTCGGGTTCCCAAATCAGCCTGTAGACATCTATTTAATACATGATGTGCTCAGACAGAAGACTACAGCTATTTCATCCATGCTTCACCACTAACTACTTAGAAACGCTTGCAGAGAGGGGTCCAGTGGTTGGGGCTCAGCACTTCCACTTCAGGGGGCGTGGGTTCAATTCCTGGTCAGGGAACCAGATCCCGCAGGCCATGTGTTGCAGCCAAAGAAACCCCAAGTAAACAAACAAAGAAACAAAAAAAACACTTGAGGAGAAAAATATACTGGGAATCCAATAGACTCTTTCAGCACTGCTTAAGCGGACAGAGGCTCCACTGGGAAAAGGCAAGCTAGATAATCCTGGATGCCAGCAGCTCATTACTTTCTGACACTCCTGCATCAGCTCAACATAAAGGCTCTCTGCTAGACCAATCCTTCCCTAGAAGTTCTGACTAGAACAAGGGCCAAAGTTCCATTCAAGAGGGGGGTTGGCCTGACTTACAGCTAGTACGTTAAAGTCAGTGACTGCTGGGATTACCTCTAGAAGCAAACAAGTTAGATTCACTTTAAACATTAGGCAGTTTCGCTCCTTTCTTTACCTTTCTGTCCTGTTCAGCCTGTATCTCACTTCTATGATGTTCTAATGCTTTTGCCACTGCAGAGTCAAACGCCCGCTTCTCCTCCAGCTTCTGTTTCTCCAAGGCTAAGGCAATGTGCTGCTTCTCCGTGGCTTTCTGTTCGGCCAGCGCTCTGTTCAGCTGGTCGATGCGGCGATGCGCGTGAGCAATCAGGGAGTTTAGGTCGTCGGTGGACAGCCTGTCAGCTAAACAAAACCACATGAAAATGTTAATGATTTCACCAAAATCATACATCTACAAGGTAACTTGCCTCAACTGATTGTAATTTAAACAGCTAGGAAGAAAAGCCAAGAGGAGCTGACACTTAAAAAGAGATGTAGAGGCTGCCGTGTAATCAGAACTTCACAGCTCATGGCCAGCAACTAAGCGTTTTCAATCCCAAGCAAAATAATTCAGGGAGGCCTCCAGGTATAGAATCTGTTTTTTTCCA
This sequence comes from Hyperoodon ampullatus, assembly GCF_949752795.1. Lineage (NCBI taxonomy): Eukaryota > Metazoa > Chordata > Mammalia > Artiodactyla > Ziphiidae > Hyperoodon > Hyperoodon ampullatus. Next base: position 10,327,953 of record NC_136928.1, read on the forward strand.
GGAACCCAAATTAGCAGTACTTCCAATCTGAACTGATTATAAATTGGCTTTATAACTCACCATAATTTTGCCTCTAAGGACAAAGCTTACAAATAAATACAAAGCTTACAAATGTACTCACTTCTACATTTTCTGAGAAAACTTGAATCAAATCCAAATTCTCTCAGACTTTTCCCTAATAAGAGTTCTCTACTTTTTCTTACAGATAATATTATCCAGGACAGTGATCTGCAGCCAGAGGTGTCCATCAGAAGCACTTGTAGAGCTTTTAAAAATAATCATACCCAAAGATTCTGATTCTGATGTTTTTTTTTTTCTTTCCCCAATCTCACACTCCAGAAGTGTTCTGATATATTACCACAGGTTAAGAATTTTGGCTCTAACAGCAAAATAAAGAATATGGGAAATACTATGATAAACAACTCAATTCCACAATACGCAGATTGAAAAGCAAAAAAACGAAGTGAGGATGAGAGATTTATTGACCAAATTCACCATGTATAGCTCCTCTGGATACTGATTTGAACAAAACAACTAAAAAAACTCATTCTATAAAGTGATTAGGGATATTTGAACACTTAAGAGATATATTTGATGACATTAAGGAATTACTGTTGACTGGGACAATGGTATGGTGATCACATTTTTTAAAAAACATACTGAAAGTTTTTACAAGCTGAAGAATATAATGTTTGGGATCTGCTTCAACATAAGTTGGGGGAATAAATGAGACAAAAGCAGCCATGTGTTGGTAACTGCTAAAGCTGGGTGATGGGTAAACAGGAGTTCATTATAGTTTTCTTATTTTTAATGTTTCAAATTTTACAAAATAAAAACTTTAAAATGTATATACATATATATCTATATATCTATACAGGTTTCCAATCACATAGTGAAAACATTTTTGTTCCTGAGAGCACATGGATGACAAAAATATACAAATCAGATTTATCACATGCAACATAATTCTACTTTAGATTAATTTAGATGGTTTAGTATAAGAATCATAGGCAAAAAAGTAAGACTTGAGTCTTTTAAGACTCAAAACAGAAGTCTTTAAACATAAAATACACATAATTACTCACCTAGGTCAGAAATACCTACAAAGAAAAAGAATAAGTTTGAAAAAAAGTAAGTACATGTTTCAGTTATTAATCATTAAATAGGAATATCCAAAAGAAGGAACCAGAAGATAGTAGTAGAAAAAGCATATTTTAGTACTGGAAAGCAAAATGATGAGTTTATTTCCTAAATTTTTTTTAAAGGATCAGAAAACATATAAATCAAGGTAAATTCTAACATTTCAGAAAACAAGAGAGTCAATGATATTAAAGTAGTCTTGGTTTCTGGGGACTCATCTCCAACTACTTTTGTAAAGCAATCAACTTAGTTAGTTTTTACATGGAAACTACAGTTCTTGTTTATCCCATTTGCATCAGTTTGTAGACTATTTCACGAAGTCACAGTCCTGACTGTGTTCTCAATACCACGCCTCTCTTAACACTGCAAATACTTAAGAAATTAACTTTTCTTCTTTGGAAATTTGAAAACAGTGAACTCACATTAAATTTGTGCTTAATGTGTGCAAATTAAACTAAGAATTATGACTCCCTGACGTGGCGGTAAGGAAAAAAAAAAACATTCTAAAGAGTTTGGATGATGCTCCCCACCATGACTACAAGTACCACTGCGTGAAGCCCTGACAGGAGGGGACCCGCAGCCGGTCTCCTGCCTCTCAGAATAAGCTTCTTAACATCCTGGGTATGACCCTTGGATTCAACAGTTCAAAGACAAGTATTTTTCATCCAAAATGGCTCTAAAAGTTCAACTACTTAATCTGGTATTCAACCAAAGACACAGGGATCTGTCCCAATGCTGCAGGAAAAACCGGCAAAAGATGGACAAGGTTAAGAGATAATAGGTCAGTCTCAACATGGCACGCAAGTATGGCTACATATACTAGTCTATTAGCAATAAAGGAAATACTGACAACCTACAAATTGCACCTCATTCTCTCATCCTGGCAACACCCATGTGCACACCTCCTAGCGGCTCCTCCTCCCTCCTCCCACAGTGGTATCCGCTATCTGAATAGTGTTTTTCATTCATTTTGTTATACTTCACATATGCACGCATCCTTAAACAATACAGAGTTTCATTTTACATGTTCTTAAGCTTCATGTAAGTGGTATCCTATTTTACATATTCTTCTGCAACTTTTTGCTTTTCCTTAACATTTATGTTCAAGAGAAATGGTCTGGGTCATTCATCTGTACTGACATATGTGTGGTATTTAAGTGTCTTTGATTCTTCTGCTCTTACAAAAACAGTGCTGCTATAAACATTTTAATGAATCTTCCTGAGCACCTGTGTGAGTCTTCCTGAGCTCATACCTAGGAACTGAACTGTTGGATCGGGAGTATATACGTTGTCAACTTCACTAGATACAAGTTATGGTTCAACAAACCAGTTGCTGGGAATTCCCTGGCAGTCCAGTGGTTAGGACTCGGCGCTTTCACTGACAGGGGCCTGGATTCGATCCCTGGTTGGGGAGCTAAGATCCCACAAGACGCACAGGTGCAGCCAAAAACAAAACAAAACGATTGGTGAATGATCGCTTCTAAGTCTCTTTCCTATTCCTCATTTTCAGTGCCCTTGGCATACACACTGGGTGATCCATATCACTTCGCCCTCAGATTACTCCAGCAGCTTTGAATAGCTTCCTTACCCTGAAGCATCCCTCCCTACGTCAAACTCACCCTCAAGCTCATAAAAATGAATTTTCCTACTTATGATAATCACATCATTCCTCTTCTCAAAAGCTCAAAAGGGGGTCCTGTGCTGCCAATACAAATCGATCAGCCAGAGAACAGTGAGGCTAATAGGTAAGAATGAGATCCTGGCCCTAGCCCCAAACGTGGACAAACTACTTAAGCCCTCTGTGTCTCAGTTTTCTTATCTATAGAACGGGCATAATAATAAAACTTACCTCAAAGGACTGTTATGAACTTTAAAAAAGTTACTACATGTGAAGCACTCAGAACACAGTGCTAGACATAAAATAATGCTCAACAATGTTAGCTAAATATTGTTATGTTTGCCACTGTGCTCAGCTCTGGAGAACACAGAAAAAGTACTAGACAGATGAGTATCACCAGGATACTTATAACTTAGGGAAATAAGACTAATAAGAGAAAAATAACTGGTAACACAAATCAGTACTAATGAGCTTAGTATAGGTCTTAAAAGAGTTCAGATTTCAGAAGCGAGAACATATATTGAGGGCTGAGGTAATCATGGAATAAGTCACTATCTCCAGAGGGACACAAGCAATCAGTAGCACTGGCAGGAAAACTCTGCAGCTATAGGCATGGCTGGAAGGGAAAACCTTCAGCAGGTGCCATTTGTACCTTTCAATCTATTTTAAAAATAAGAAATTAAATGGAGGTCACCTTCCTCCCTCTAAAAAATAATCCAAAGATTACACTGCAGAGGATTTTCCCTTTCTATATGATACGTTTCTTTAATGCTGGGTTTTTCAACCTTGGTACTACTGACATTCTGGGCCGGATAATCATTAGTTGGAGGGGCTGTTCTGTGCACTGTAGGATGCTGAGCAGCGTCTCTGGCCTCTGCCCTACATGCCAGTACAACCCCCCAATGTGACAAGTCCGTCCCCAGACATTGCCAAATATTCTCTGGAGTCAAAAATGCCCTGAGCTGAGAACACCTGCTTTAATGTTTTCATGCTTTACAATGGGCATTTTTCTCATCAGCCAAAAAAAATTTTTTTATTTTATTTTTTTTTATCTTGGCTGCACCACGCAGCTTGCAGGATCTTAGTTCCCTGACCAGGGATGGAAGCTGCACCCTCGGCAGTGAAAACACGGAGTCCTAACCACAGGACCACCAACGAATTCCCCCTAACCCAGGTCTCCAAATTTTTTAAGCTAAAAACTTCACAGGCTGGCATGGAAAAATTAGTAGGATTTAGCGTACTGGGAAGACCAAAGACAAGTATTTTAGGTGAGAGAATGCAAATTTCTAGGGACGGCACTCATAACTAACTCTCCACAGGCAAAGCCTGACCTGCCCTTTCAACCTTATTTAATTTACTGCAGCCAACCTAGACTCCCTACTATCTACCAACGTCAGGTTTAAGCCAAGGAGCTTACATCCAATGGACAGAGATACACACACAACAAACAAAAACCAGTGAGTATTTCAGAGGGATTAAGAAAAGGTAACGTGGTAGAGTGGCTTGTGGAGGAGGATGTCTCTGGGATAATCACATCTGTCTCTGTAACCTCAGTGAAGCCCAGTCCTTGAAAGATTCTGGTGAGGGAAACGGTACACATGTGGCTGAAGCAGGCCTGCTCAAGGACACACTGTCCACACTGTCCCCTCTGCTGCTAGTCAGTTAAACAAGTTTAACCAACAATGTTCAGATAAGACTGACTCACTGTCCCCACACTAAACTCTGTGTGATTCTCCATTTAATCCTCTCTTACAAATCCTGCTTTTATTTTTTGCTTTGACAAGAATCTGGTATCTATCTCCCTCTTACGTGAGTCAACTACATTAAAAAAACTAACTACACATCTGAGTTAATAACAGCCTTGACTCTACTTCTTGCCATGACATCTCCTTGGGTGGCTATGATGCTGTTAAAATTCCTGCACTGTCTTTATTACCTGAGCTCCTTAGACCAGCCACGGTTCTGTGATGCAGCCTTGACACCTTCACCCCAGAGAGGTCTATAATGCCAGTTCTTCAGGTGCTACCTGATGTCCAGTTTCTAACAGACACTGGCATTTAAGAAGTACTGTTTTGATTTTGTTGAGCCTGGTAATCTCCGTGGTTCTTATTACTCTCACAGAGCTTCAAGGAAAGGTGACTAGTCCCTGCAGTTACAACGTGTAACTGTTGAGTCATCCAAGTTCCATGCAGTCTGAGCTATTGGCAAGTTGAAGGCCACACAGCAGATTTCCTTTCCACCCAGCACCCCTGGGTGAGTTCTCAACCAGCGTTGTCACAGAGCAGTCGTAAGGTGTGCCTTAAGTAATTCATTATGAATATTTTTAAAGTCACAAAGGTTTTGAATAATTTTACATACATATAATATGCTAACAGAGTCAAGGTTATGTCACTTCACTCACTTAGATTCCAAATTACACTGGCTGGAACTTGCGTCCACCATGGCTAACCCAGGTGTGTCACCTGTCACAGGTGTGACTGAAATAAAATGCTGAAAACACGATACTGCGTATCAGATGAGATATGCATGCCAGAGGGGTTTAGACCAGAGAATGGAGCTGAAGCAAGTTTAGATCAGTTGATCAGTTGTTAAGAAAAAAAAAAAAAAAAAGGGAAGTACCAACACGTCAGCTGTACTTACTTTTCCCTTTCCACCCTGGCAAGACCTCCGGAGTAATACTGTCCAGTTCTCGTTTAAAGTCATCCTGGGCTTGGACTACCAGCTCATGATACTGAGACACGACCTTAGCCTCAGACTGAGCTGCTTTAACCTGAACAGACACAAGGGGTATGTGGTTAAAATGACCAAAAAGTACCATAAACATTCCAAAATATTCGAAGTCATATTCATTGATTTATTTACATTTGGTTGTGAATATGTAAGCAATATCTAGAAACAAATCTCAAGCTCAGAAAAAGGAATGTAAGTCTTGTCTTTGTTTCCTTCTAATTCTATTCAAATGCCGTGGGCAGGCCCTGTCCCATCTCACTGTGCCCCTGTCCCTCTTTCTCTGGGTCGCGGGAAATTACCCATACACATCACAAATGCAGACTTGTGAGATTTCCGTAAGTGGTAATGACCACGAGCAACTATTTACCTATTATAAAAAGTATCAACAATACTGAAGAATCCACTTTGTGTCCAAAGCAAGTTTTTAAGATTAGTTACAACTAATATTCTTTTCAAGGAAAAAGAGAGAAAGATGATAGGAATCTTACTACTTTCCGGAATTCTTAAAAATCCTTTGACAAAACAATTACATTTAAAAATAAAAAATACTTGTACAAGATCTAAGAAACACACCTTTTGGACCACATTATCCAGATCAACTATCATGTTGTGAAGTTTCCCCTCTGCAGCAGTTATATAAGATTTGGCCCCAGCAACCTCTTCTTTCTTTGCATTTTCAATGACACTTTTCATCTTCTCTAACTCTTCTCTGGAAACCAATAGAACAAAACAAAGGTTTAGTATTAGTCCTTATCAACTTTATTAAAGAATATGACAAACAACTGTTAAGTCTATGAAAAATTTAATTTGGAAAAAACTACTCAGTGCTTTTTCAGTGAACAGGCAGAGAACCTTTCCTCACCAACAACTGAAAACACCTTGGTGAGAAGCCAGATTTATAGAGTGAACCGGACGAGCAGCATGGTGTACAGGAGAACACACAGGCTTCAGAAGCAAAGGGACTTGGATTCAGCTCCCAGACCGGCCTCTCCTTTGCTGCTCACCCTTATACAGGGAGTAGAGGTAATTCATGCTAAGTACCTTGCACAGTGCCTGCTACATCAGGAGCACTCAATAAATGGCAGCTTTTGCAAGGATTAGTTGACTCCCCTGCCAATGAGAGCTTGAGAAAAGCAAAGGCAAGGGAGGAGGCCTAAGAGCTAAGCAAATAGCTGGGTCTTCAGGAGCCCTCACGATTCAGGCTGGATGGACTATGGTCTACCCAACCACAAAACACAGAACTCAGAGCCCGGACTCATGGGCTACTGATGTGAGCATAATGCCTTCAATCTCCTAAAAGATATGCTGGCTTTATTAGAAGGCTTCTCTTTCTCTAAATATTTTGTTAAGAAGACAGCAAAATTTTGAATGACAAATATTGACTGGATGGGCCAAAAGGTTTGCTCGGTTTTTTCCGTAAGATGGCTTTAGTAGCACTTAAACAATTTTGTTAGATTGTATGTGACAGCTGTCGTATCAGCACACATTTAAAAAAAGAATTATCAAAATCGGTGAATTTTTTGTGTGGCCATTTTAATACTGAAGGTGGAAGAAAAACAGCAACATTTTCCGCATATTACACTTTATTTCAAGAAAGGTAAAAAAGCAACTGAAACGCACAAAAAGATTTGTGCAGTGTATGGAGAAGGTGCTGTGACTGATCGAACATGTCAAAAGTGGTTTGCGAAGTTTCGTGCTGGAGATTTCTTGCTGGACGATGCTCCATGGTCAGGTAGACCAGTTGAAGTCGATAGCGATCAAATTGAAACAATAACTGAGAACAATCTATGTTACACCACATGGGAGATAGCCGACATACTCAAAATATCCAAATCAAGCACTGAAAATCATTTGCCCCAGCCTGGTTATGTGAATCGCTTTGATGTTTGGGTTCCACGTTAAGCGGAAAAAAACCTTCTTGACCATATTTCCGCCTGCGATTCTCTACTGAAATGTAATGAAAACATTCCATTTTAAAAACAAATTTGTGACGGGCAATGCAAAGGGGATACTGTACAATAATGTGGAATGGAAGAGATCATGGGGCAAGAGAAATACACCACCACCAACCACACCAAAGGCCAGTCTTCATCCAAAGAAGGTGGTGTTTATGGTGGGACTGGAAGGGACTCCTCTATTATGAGCTCCTTCCGGAAAACCAAACAATTAATTCCAACAAGTACTGCTGCCAATCAGACCAACTGAAAGTGGCACTCGACGAAAAGCGTCCAGAATTAGTCAACAGAAAACGCGTTATCTTCCATCAGGATAACGCAAGACTGCATGTTTGATGCCCACGCAAAAACTGTTACAGCTTGGCTGGGAAGTTCTGATTCATCCACCGTATTCACCACACATTGATTGCACCTTCGGATTTTCATTTATTTTGGTCTTTACATAATTCGTTTAATGGAAAACATTTCAATTCCCGGGAAGACTGTAAAAGGCACCTGGAACAGTTCTTTGCTCAAAAAGATAAAAAGTTTTGGGAAGATGGAATTATGAAGTTGCCTGAAAAATGGCAGAAGGCAGTGGAACAAAAGGGTGAAAACATTGTTCAATAAAGTTCTTGGAGAAAATGAAAAATATGTTTTTCATTTTTACCTAAAAAACCGAAGGCACTTTTTGGCCCACCCAACAACAATTCCATAATGTTGATTAGAGCTCTTTATTCAAATGTAGGTTCCCATTGTCAGAGGCTGATCTTGTACTTGGTTTGCTTGCTTGATTCTAGTTTTAGCCAACTCCAGGAAACGTCAAGGTGGCATAAAACTAGACTCATTATATGCTAACTACTTTGGTAGTTAAGGCAAAGAGACTGTGACATACTCTTTAATTTCTGATAAAACTGCTCAAGCCATCCCAGAAAAATCTTGAAATGATGGCAGAGCCTCAGTAAATCTGTAGAACACATATCATCTAAATAATAATAGAAAGAAAAACTTGATTTTTTTGTGTGTGTGTGGTACATGGGCCTCTCACTGTTGTGGCCACTCCCATTGCGGAGCACAGGCTCCGGACGCGCAGGCTCAGCGGCCATGGCTCACGGGCCCAGCCGCTCCGCGGCATGTGGGATCTTCCCGGACCGGGGCACGAACCCGTGTCCCCTGCATCGGCAGGCGGACTCTCAACCACTGCGCCACCAGGGAAGCCCGAAAAACTTGATTTTTATACAAGATCTTTTATATAGGCTTCTGCCAAGTTTATTTTGGCTAGATTATATATCAATATTTTATTCCCTCTCTCCCTTTTAAGCTTCCGTGCTCCTATCACCAATACAGTACAGGCGGAGAGGGGATGGAAGGGTTTCTCTGCCTCCTCTTTCTATGCAGACAGTACAAAGAAAGCCACCAGGAGGCCCTAATTACTTGTTAAAGTCCATGAGTAATTACTTGGCTTTGAGAAGTGCATCGGCAGCCTCATCTACTGCCTTTCTGCGTTCCTTCAGTGCACCCTCCACTGTGCGCCACTGAGCTGACTTCTTGTCACCTGCAATCTAAACAAAAAGTTTTAATTATGTAAACACGAATAACTGCTATTATTGTCACAATAACATGACTAAATGGAGAACGTAGTGACATGAAAGTCAAAGGCAAGAAGTTATATACATTATTTCTCCGGAAGAGGAACTCTTAATCTAATGTTCACGGACAGGCTCAAAGAAATCCATGAACCATCTCCCATCAACCACCCGCACCAAAACCGTAAAAGACTGTGCTCCGGCGCACAAGCATTCTCTAAGGAGACATGATATTTTTTATGAGTCTCAAAAGGAGATATGAAGCAGAAAAGATTAGTAAGAACAGTAACTTGTCATGAATTGTTTGTTGATTAAATCATTCTTCAATGAAGCACTGGTGCTTAAAATTTTCTTATTTGCAGGTCCACTGAAATCACAGTAAGAATAAGTAGAAAGCTTTCACATTTGTAGGGTCCTTACTCCTCCAAAACATTACCCTAAAGAATGACCCTCCATAATTTTTAAGGAGAAAATCAACTACTGTCAAGAACCCCACTCCACCTTGAGCTGACTTCTACAGAATGCGAATTTTATCTTATATATATATATATGTATATACGTCTCCCTTGAAAATTCCTTAGGCAGGTCTAACATGTTTTGCTCCAGCACTGGAACTGACTGCCACTTCTTCAACTGGGCAGAGTTGGCTAATACTTAGGGGATACATCATACCCAAAACAAAAACCACCTCTAACACTATAATCACACTCAGTGCAGCAAGACGCTCACACAAGAGAGGTGTAAGAAAGCCGATCACTGAAGGCGTGGCATAGGCGAGTCCAGCTTCCATCCCCCTCTCACTTTGCATCATATAAACAATGAGCGGAATGTTACCTGGAACTGTTTCAACTCTTTAAAACTATTTTTAAATTAGTTATTAACTATTTTAAATGACTTTTTCCCCTCCCTTCTCTTTTGCCAAGTACATATAGTTTAAAGTAGTATATTATGTGTAGATATGAAGCAAAAACCACCTTATGGCTTCTCTTCAAAGTACAGTTGACCTTTTAACAACACAGGTTTGAACTGCGTTGGTCCGCTTACACAAAGATTTTTTTCAACACAGTACTACACGATCTGCAGTTGGCTGAATCCACAGATGCGGGAGGGCCAACTACGGGACTTGAGCATCTGTGAAGTTTGGTATCCGTGGCAGATACTGAGGGGTAATTATATACTATGCTAGGACCTTAGAGAGGAATAGGAACATACTAAATTACCAAAGAATGAATTTTTTTTTTTTTTTTTTTTTTTTTTGCGGTACGTGGGCCTCTCACTGTTGTGGCCTCTCCCGTTGCGGAGCACAGGCTCCAGACACGCAGGCTCAGCGGCCATGGCTCACAGGCCTAGCCGCTCCGCGGCATGTGGGATCTTCCCAGACCGGGGCACGAACCCGTGTCCCCTGCATTGGCAGGTGGACTCTCAACCACTGCGCCACCAGGGAAGGCCAGAATGAAATATTTTTTATCAAAGGAAAAAAACGACTGAATTCGTTCAATAATTATATTTCAAGTCACCCAAAGAGGGCCACTACAGGGGCTGCTGCACACTAAAACATGAGTGCAATCTCAGTGCAGCGTCCTGGGGCTTGGATGCCCAACCCGTACCTTCCCTTGTTAGAAACAGAAGTGGTTTTGCCTCTGCAGCCCTAGGCCTGCTACTTTAAGGTGAATAGGGCTCAGCAAAAGTAATGCCTCTGGTTTGGGTCATTCACAAGCAATTCTCCACATTATGTTCCTACTGACATCTAGTGTGATCTCGATTTTAAAGGTACATCCATTATCAATGGAAAGTTTAAACAACCAAGTTCCTTAAGGCAGGATTAACCCTGCCACCGGACCACTGTGGCAGTCTGAGGAAGCCTCTCAGGGTAACATTTTTAAATGCTTAAAATGAAACTATTGGATTGCAGAGAAGCCCAATTACATTGAAATATGGTCATAAAATATACATTTTTAAATTTTGTGAAATAGAAACCAAGATCTAGCAGTAGAACTAATAAATACCCTAATCCAGAAGTAGTGATGGGCATAAATGACATTTCAAGAGATCTGCAAGTACCATAATGTAATATGAAAATACCTGTGCTTTCTCTTGGTAATAAAGTTGTGGATACTGCTAACACTACTACTTTTTTTTTTTTTTTTTTTTTTTTTGCGGTATGCAGGCCTCTCACTGTTGTGGCCTCTCCCGTTGCGGAGCACAGGCTCCGGACGCACAGGCTCAGCTGCCATGGCTCACAGGCCCAGCTGCTCCACGGCATGTGGGATCTTCCCAGACCGGGGCACGAACCCGTGTCCCCTGCATCAGCAGGTGGACTCTCAACCACTGCGCCACCAGGGAAGCCCAACACTACTACTTTTGTTGTCACTATTCGTAATTGAAGAAAAAGCTTTTGAGGCTAGGGAAAATAAAGATGTTTTCCATCCAAGTTCAGCAAGCCCCTGAATTCTATCCACAGACCCAACTTTAGGTTAAGAACCCCTGCTTTTAGAAGAAATAGTTGGTACTTTTTTTCTATCTTTGTATCTCACTTTTCTAATTTTTATGTTCTACATAGATTGTTGCAAAGTGACAAAACCAATTAATTTCATAGTGTGGATAATCAAGTTGAAGATTCAGTGAACTGCCACTTTAGCCACCTTGCAAAATAAAATACATCAAAAAATGTTGCTGGTTTGGGCCATATCAGTATCCTGTACAAAAAATTTTCCAAGACTTTATCATATGCTGTTACAAGACCCTGGTATTGTATTAAGATAACTCTTCATAACTAACCCAAACAGAGTCATGAATCACGTAAATGTCAATGACATATCTGGGGGCCAAAATGTGTCTCCCTCTGTTAAAGGTATTCCTGTTTATAGAGGTCCAAAGATAAGCTGTCCTGTAAAACAGACATCGGATTCCCCTACGATCAAGCCTGGTCCAACTGTTTACAAACAATGCTTTGAGAAATTAACTCAGTATACATTACAGAACAAGCCCATGTGCACCTACGGCTTCTTTTACTACAAGAAACAGAGTTGGGATCAATTTTTAACACTTCAAAACTTGTGTTTAATATGTTTTTCTGATTATTTTGTTAACACCAGCTAATATTCCCTAATCTGGTTAACTGTGCTACTATAAAGTATCATTTAGTTGTAACATTTATTGTAAACGATCTCATACTGTCTAATCCACATGCACTACATGTTATGTGTTCAGTGGGAAGAGGAAATACCCTCTTATGCAGCCTTCCACCAAAGCAGTACCATGGACATCTAAAGCTTCTAATAACTGTCCTTCTGAAAGAACCTACTTGGGTTTGAACTCAACTCCTGATATCATGCAACTTCCAGCCTTCTCTATACATGTGTATAACCAGCATAGTAAATATTTCCTGTGTGGTTTCTACTTTCCTGACTGAACTCTGACTAAGATTTAAATTTTTCTCGTGGACTTTGAACAAAACAGAATTTTCTTTTAACTTTTCAAAGGTTGTAGTTTCTTGACTGTTTGCAACAGAGCTTTAATTTAACTCCTTCGTGATGCACATACATACAACTAAAGCAATCTGAAGTGTATTTAAATTTTTAAAAAATCAGTCATGGTGGCAAAGTAACTTTATGGATCATGCATGATCCTGATTCCTGAGATTTATAGGTTCTCTATTTCATTTTATTCTTTAAATGACTTGGTGTCAAGATATATTTTTATATACTGAATAACTGAATGTAATTATAAAGGAAATTTATTGAGTCCCGGTATTACATTTTTTTAATAAATTTATTTATTTATCTATTTATTTTTGGCTGTATTGGGCCTTCGCTGCTGTGCACAGTCTTTCTCTAGTTGCGGCGAGTGGGGGCTACTCTTTGTGCGGTGCGCGGGCTTCTCGCTGTGGTGGATTCTTTCATTGGGAGCACAGGCTCTAGACGGACGGGTTTCAGTAGTTGTGGCACACGGGCTCAGTAGTTGTGGCTCACGGGCTCTAGAGTGCAGGCTTAGTAGTTGTTGCACATGGGCTTAGTTGCTCCACGGCATATGGGATCTTCCCGGACCAGGGGTCGAACCCGAGTCTCCTGCACTGGCAGGCAGGTTCTTAACCACTGCGCCACCAGGGAAGCCCCGAGTCCCAGTATTACATTTTAATTGGTGTAATTACTTTATTCTTTGAAGTGTCCAATGTAAGTTAAATAATCAACATAAGCATTTAAAGTAGCTGGTGTTTTGGGGTACCTGGGATCTCTGTATTATTCTTTTAACTGTGTGTCAATCTAAAAGTATCTCACACAAAAAAAGTTTATTTTTAAAAATGGCTGGCGATTTTAAAGCAAAAGAAAAAAGGCAAACAACAAATACATTCAAGCACTATTAAAATATGAAAGCAAATCTGAACTAATTCTTATACCATATCACCGTTGTGAGATAAAGCACCATATATAAAATTCATTAACAAGAACACCTGAAATTTTTTTTTCATTTTTGTTTGTTTTTCTAAAAAGACAATCATTCTAGTTCGTTTTCGCTTAGTGAGAGAAAGCCCAACTTAGAAGGAAGAAATCATGTCTAATATTCTTTGGCCCACCTCAGAATCGTCCATGGCTGTTTTCAGTATGTTGGCGTGGGCAGTGACAGCCTGGACCGCAGCATTCTGAGCCACAATAGCCTGCTGAGTAATGCAAGCAGTTTGGCTCACAGTATCTTCTAAGCTCTTGGCTAGTGCTGAAGTTAAAAAAAAAAAAAAAGTTAAAAACTAGATCCCTCCTGCCAAATGACTTTAATCTTTCCCTCTTTACCTGCTGAGTCTTGCATTGCATTTCCCCCTCAAAACAAACAAAATACAGATTTAGCGAATCAAAATTTCACTTAAAAGTGTGATAAAATATTAATAATTACTGAATCCAGATGGTGAATCTATGTGGGTTCATTACACTATTTTTACTTTTATGTATATCTGAATTTTTTCAAAATAAAACATGTTTTGGGTTTTCTATATGAAAGGGAAAATCGCAATAGGAAAGGCAAATATATAAAAGGATTGAAGATCACTTAAATAAGCCAGCATATAGTTTAAGAAACAATCAAAAAAATTTTGTGAAAGTGATTATAACTACAGTGAACAGCAAAAGGATAAACATGAAGATATAAAATAGGACATCAAAATCACAAAATGTGGGGGAGGGGGAATAAGAAAACGTAGCTCTTTTACAATGTGTTTGAGCTTATATGACTACCAGTCTAAAGCAAGCAGATATAGCAACGGGTTAACACACTTGAAAACAAGGGTAACCACAAATCAAAATACGCTACAGATTCACAAAAACCAAAAAGAAAGGAATTCAAGCATAATACAAATGAAAACCATCAAACCACAAAGGGAAAAACAAAAAGAAGAAGAAAGGAACAAAGAAGACATTAACTGGATAACAAGACTTTAAATGGCAAAAAATACATACCTATCAATAATTACCTTGAATGTCAATAGACTAAATGCTCCAATCAAAAGACACAGAGTGGCAGATTAGATAATAAAACAAGAACCTACAATAGGCTGCCTACAAAAGACCCACGTTCGGGTGAAAGACACATACAGACTGAAAGTGAGGGGATGGAAAAAGATATCTCATGCAAATGGAAACAATAAGAAAGCAGGGGCAGCAATACTCGTACCAGAAAAAATACATTTTAAAATAAAGGCCATGGAGAAAGACAAAGAAGAAAGACAAAGATGGACACTATATAATGATAAAAGGATCAATACAAGAAGAGGATATTACACTCATTAACTTATGTGCACTCAATATAGGAGCATCTAAACACATAAATACTAACAGACATAAAGGGAGAAACTGATGGGAATACATTAATATTAAGAGACTAACACCCCACTGACATCAACAGACAGATCTTTCAGACAAAACATTAACAAGGCAAAAGAGATCCTAAATGACACAATAAAACAGTTAGACCTAATTGCTATCTACAGCGACACTACATCCAAAAAACCAGAATACACATTCTTTTCAAGCACGCATGGAACATTCTCTAGGACAGACCACATACTAGGACACAAAACAAGCCCAACAAATTGAGGATAAGTAATTAAAGATAGTAATTATTTCAAGCATCTTTTCCAACCATAAAGGCATGAAACTAGAAATCAACCACAGAAAGAAAAATGAGAAAAAACCTATTACATAGGGACTAAACAACATGCTACTAAAAAACCAATAATAGGTCAATGAGGAAATCAAAGAGAAATCAAAAAATACCTCGAGACAAACAACAATGAAAACACAACCATACAAAAATCTATGGGAGGCAACAAAAGCAGTCCTAAGAAGGACGTTCATAGCAATAAAGGCCTTCCTCATAAATAAAACTCAAATAAATAACCTAACCTACCACCTAAAAGAATTAGAAAAAGAAGAACAAACAAAACCTAAAATCAGCAGGAGGAAGGAAATAATAAAGATTAGAGATGAAATAAATAACACAGAGATTAAAAAAATGGAAAAAAAATCAAAGCAAGAGCTGGTTTTTGAAAGGGTAAACAAAAGAGACAAACCTCTATCCAGGCTCACCAAGAAGAAGAGAGGACTCAAATAAACAAAATAAGAAATGAAAGAAGAGAAATAATAACTAACACCACAGAAATACAAAAGAAATCATTAAGAAGAAAATACTATGAACAGTTATATGCCAACAAAGTGGAAACCTTGAAGAAATGGACAAGTTTCTAGAAACATACAGCCTGCCAAAACTGAATCAAGAAAAAACATAATTTGTACAGACCAATCACTAGAAGTGAAATAGAATCTATAATTTTAAAAAACTCCCTGCAAACAAAAATCTAGGATCAGATGGCTTCAATGGGGAATTCTACAATATACAAAGAACTTATACCTATCCTTCTCAAATTCTTCCAAAAGACTGAAGAGGAGGGAACACTCCCAAGGTCATTCTATAAGCCAATATCACCCTGATACCAAAATCAGACAAAGACACTACAAAAAAAAGGGAAAATTACAGGCCAATATCTTTGATGGAGATGTCAAAATCGTCAACAAAATATTACCAAACCAAATACAACAACATATAAAAAGGATCATATACCATGATCAAGTTGGATTCATTCCAGGGTCACAAGGTTGGTTCAACATATGCAAATCCATCACTGTGATACACCACAGCAACAAAAGAAAAGACAAAAACCACATGATCATCTCGATAGATGCGGAAAAAGCATTTGATAAAATTCGACACCGCTTCATGATAAAAAACTCTCACCAATGTGGGAGAACATAATAATAAAAGCCATTTATGGCAAACCCACAGCCAATATAATACTCAACAGTGAAAAGCTGAAAGCCTTCCCACTAAATTGTGGAACAAGACAAGGATGCCCACTCTCACCACTTCTATTCAACATAGTACTGGATAGTCCTAGCCATAGGAATCAGACAAGAAAAAGAAATAAAAAGTATCCAAATTGGAAGGGAAGAGGTAAAATTGTCATTATATGCAGATGACATGACACTCTATATAGAAAACCCTAAAGATTCCACACAAAAACTAGTAGAACTGATAAATGAATTCAGCAAGGTGACAGGATACAAGATTAATATAAAGAAATCTGTTGCATTTCTTTACACTAACAATGAAACATCAGAGAGAAAGTAAAGAAACAATTCCCATTTAAAGTCACACCAAAAAATAAAATACCTACAAATAAACCTAACCAAGGAGTTGAAAGACCGATACACTGATAAAGGAAACTGGAGATGATTCTAAGAAATGGAAAGATATCCCATGTTCTTAGACTGGAAGAATTAATATTGTTAAAATGTCCACAGTGCTCAAAGCAATCTACAGATTTAATGCAATCCCTACCAAAATACCCATGACATTATTCACAGAACTAGAACAAATAATCCTAAAATTTACATGGAACCAGAAAAGACCCAGAATTGCCAAAACAATCCTGAGGAAAAAGAACAAAGTTGGAAAGATAACCCTCCCAGACTTCAGGCAACACTACAAAGCTCAGTAATCAAGACAGTGTGGTACTGAAAGAAAACGAGACACATGGATCAATGGAACAGAATAAAGAGCCCCAAAATAAACCCACACAGCTAAGACCAAAAACCAAATCCAAGTAATCAAACGAATGCCCTACATCTGTGCTCATTCTGGCCCTTCTACTCTGTACACAATTCTAACAAACGTGCCTCCTAGGAGAAGGACAGAGCCAGCAAGTTGAAGGAAAACAAGAACCACTCAAGACAAAAAAAACAACAACAGAAAAACGTGATGGAGACAAAAAACAAAAAAAACAAAAAACTATAAACAGCTGTCCTAAGAATTTAAAACTAACATCTCTTGGTCCAGCAAAAAGCTACATGCACACTACCTCCAGGGACATCAATATATTGCAGCACAGTACAATAAATTATGTTCCAGGTACCTCGTTTAAGACAGGAAAATACATTTTTAGATAACTAATATCTGTGGTTTTTTTGGCCCTGTGGCAGGCGGGCTCGTAGTTCCCCGACCAGGGATCACACCTGGGCCCTTGGCTCAGAGTCCTAACCACTGGACTGCCAGGAAGTCCCACTAACATCTTTCTTTAAGCCATCAAAAAACCTAACGTAAAATTGAAACTTAAAAAGGAATATGCTTCGGTTAGGTGGAAACCAGCAATGTGTGGAACATTCCATCCCCCAATGATGTCAGATAAGGGGGCAGCTAGACTGAGTCCAGAGGCCAGGTAATAAACCAGAGTGGGAGCCATTCCAACCTGCACAAATAAATGTATGAGTGTAACAGTTAGAAGATTCTTAGGCAAGTGGCCAAAACATAAATACTTTCTGTTCCGCAGAGTATAAAGAATCTTCAGCACTAACCATGATAAGAGCAAAAGGACACAGTACGTGAATCACTTGAATCTATGTGTATGAGAATAGCCCTTGTCACCTGGGTAAAAGTTTAGATGGAGAGAACACAAATGATGAAATAACGATGGTGAACAGAGCAACACCACTGAAGAAACCACAAAGAGCTGACAGATGAGAAACCTGTGTGACAGCTGAAGGAGAGAGCAACCGAGAGAGACGACCCAAGTGCTTAAGGAGCGTCAGGTTTACATACACTCAATCTTAGCTTGTTCTTGCTTCTCCTGTTGTGCAAGCCGAGCTGCAACTTCTTCAGGTGGCCGCTCCCTTATGGAAGCTGAGGATGCTTCCTCCTGCAGTAAAACTAAATGAGAGGAAATCAAATTTCAGCACAGAATGCCAACAGCTAATGGGGACCTAAAAACACCATCATTTGTGCCTGCCAGATGTGTCAACTTGAGGGCATTTTTGTCATAAAGATTCTAAAACCACATCATCACTCAGTGATTCCAACATGAAGAAATAAAGGGTCAGCGCTTAAATCCCTTGTTTTCAAAGATTTATTTAGACTTTGAAATTTAGGGAATGCCAGACATTGCATAGTTTTGATGAGCATATCATTTACATAACCACAAATACAGATAATGTAACTACCTGAAGTTGCAGGCTTGGGTTTTCCTTCACCAGTTTCAGGGTGACCAGTTTCTGTAGATTCCTCATGCTGAACCATAGGCGCTGGGACGGACAGTGTGTCACCTGCTGCAGAAATAATTTGAGCTGCCTCTGTAGGTGCTACAAATATATGTTACAGTTTCCTGGGTTAACAGAGAAACACACAGGAATCCACTACTACTACCTCCCACTTCACATCTGACTCCTTAAAGACACAAATACATGTGCTGCCACTACTCAAACACACAGTCAGGGGAGCTGTCCGCTGCACAAACCCACACACAATGAGCAATGGCTGGGAAAGCACAAGAGAAAAGAGTCTGGTCAGCATCCACCTGCGTTTTAACCGTTACTGTCAGGCAGGCCTTCTAATAACAGTACTAAATGGTACTAAATCTTAACATGAGAAGGGGACATAAGATTTACATAACATGGAAAAATAATAACAAATGAGAAAAGAGCCTGTAATGAAGAAGGTAGATAAAAGAAAGTAACCAAAAACTATTTTTTAATTGCTTTGAAGAGTGGTAGAGATGAAAGAGGTGTGGGCAAGAACAGGATGGCAATTTTAAACACAAAGAAGCGAAGTTCACAGTTTAGATGGTGAGTGAGTAAAGGACAGGGCTCAGTTAAAAAAATTACTTCAGGGCTTCCCTGGTGGCGCAGTGGTTGAGAGTCCGCCTGCCAATGCAGGGGACATGGGTTCGTGCCCTGGTCCGGGAAGACCCCACATGCTGCGGAGCGGCTGGGCCCGTGAGCCATGGCCGCTGAGCCTGCGCGTCCGGAGCCTGTGCTCCGCAACGGGAGAGGCCACGGCAGTGAGAGGCCCGCGTACCGCAAAAAAAAAAAAAAAAAAAAAATTACTTCATAGATATATTTTTAAAGAAAAGAAGGTTGAAAAATCAAGAGCTTATAAATTATAAATAAACGTGTTGATGGAAGAGAAATGAGTAATTCTGAAGGTGGAATAGATGGTGGGGTGGGGAGCAACAAAACGGAGAAAATAAAATTTAAATAAACTGAAGGTCCCATTTAAGAGTTAAAGTTGGATTATCACAAAGCCCATTAACTGGTCTCCTTGCTCTGTGGTGGTTCCTTTATCTATTCTCCACAGTAGCCAGTAATCTTATTAAAAGTCAGCTATCAACCCCGACTCATAATCCTCCCAACAACTTGCCATCTTACTCAGACTAGAAAACAAAACTCCTATGATGGCCTCCGAAGACGGCCACTATGGGTTTTCTGCTCCCTCTCTACTATTGCTATTATTCTGCTCTTACTCTACCCCGGTTTCATTCGCTCCTTGCTAGAAAACGCCAAGCCTTTGCTCTAGCTAATCCTTCTGCCTGGATGCTCTTCCCCACCAGCCCTTTACATGACTGACCCCCTCATCTCTTTCTAGTCTCTGCCCAAATGACACCTTCCAGAGGAAACTTTGCTTACCCACTCCATTTAAAATTGTAATATTCCCTCCCACACTTATCACTGTATGACATCCTATACATAATTTACTTGTATATTTATATGGGACTTCCCTCCCCTCATCCCACTAAGGAATCTTCACAGCATCTGTGTGTTTGTTTTTACTGTCTTGTTCACTGCTATAACCCCAGTGCCTAAAAGACACCCAGCACTTGGCACACAGTAGATACTCAGTATTTACTGAGTGAAAGTCAGGTGATTTAATCAAGGCCAGAAGTGAAAGGAGAAACATAATAAATTCAAATGCATGCAGACCAGGTTAGAACTAGGCAGTGCTATAAATTAGTGTGGGATTACAATCATCAAGGGGAAAAAAATCTGCAGATCAAAACTAGATCAAGACACTTCATCACTAACAAAGAAGAGAGAAGAAAGAGTTGGTGAACAGGCAGAAAAAAGAGCTGTGGAAAGAGAACAAATCTTAAAATCTAAAGAGAGGGAAAGCTAGGACTCAGAGAAAAGGAAAAAGTAACAGAAAAAATAAGTGTGCTGCAGGCAAGACAATTCTTGTTACCATTACTTAGTAGCTGTTCATAATAAAGCCCAATTTCATATCCCACTCAACCCTTAAAATGAGAGCCAAGATGACAGGTGAGAACACTCCCTTCCCAAGGAGAGGGAAGAGTCCTTCATGGGGACGGGCCCCCTCTTGACCATGGGTACAAATACATTAAAACAATTCATTTACCTATAATTTTAAAAGAATGATTCTAAATATAGGTACCTGTTGTTGAAGCTGAAGTGTCTCCCTTTTGTTTTTGGAGTTGTGAAGCAGGCTGTTTAGATTCTTTCATTGCCTCAGGTACACTAGAGGTTTTTAGTGGACCAGACTGAATCTTGGAAATGAAAAACATTTAACATTTCAGATATGATACTGTTCTTAAAAACAGGCAGCACAAAGTATCTTGTATTATTTTAAAAGTCAAGTTTTTCAGGCTTTTAACATAAAGGTATCAACAATTTACAACAATGTATTTTATTTTTTAATTTTTTTAAAACTTCTTTATTGGAGTATAATTGCTTTACAATGGGGTGTTAGTTTTTGCTGTATGACAAAGTGAATCAGCTACATATATACATATGTCCCCATATCCCCTCCCTCTTGCGTCTCCCTCCCACCCTCCCTATCCCACCCCTCTAGGTGGTCACAAAGCACCAAGCTGATCTCCCTGTGCTAGGCAGCTGCTTCCCACTAGCTATCTATTTTACATTTGGTAGTGTATATATGTCCATGCCACTCTCTCACTTCATCCCAGCTTACCCTTCCCCCTCCCCGGGTTCTCAAGTCCATTCTCTACGTCTGCATCTTTATTCCTGTCCTGCCCCTAGGTTCATCAGAACCATTTTTTTTTTAAGATTCCATATATATATGTGTTAGCATATGGTATTTGTTTCTCTCTTTCTGACTTACTTCATTCTGTATGACAGACTCTAGGTCCATCCACCTCACTACAAATAACTCAATTTCGTTTCTTATTATGGCTGAGTAATATTCCATTGTATATATGTGCCAAAACAATGTATTTTATTAACCATAGTAAGAGAAGCCATCGTATTAGAAAAACGCAGTCCAAAAATGTCATTCCAAATGACTAGTCTATATTTTAATAGTAACAAAGACTTCTCTTAGGGCAACTAATAAAGTACATGATATATGACCTTCCCTTTAAACACCATTCCTTTTATATATACAACACTGAGAAGGCCATTTCCATTCGCATTCTAAATCCAGTTAAGGTGTCTTCTAAATAAATTCAGTTAAAAACAAATGTTTTTTTTAGAAGGCTCTGAGTAAAAATGAAAATTCATCTTTTTTCTCTTTAATCTCCAAGATTCCCGTACATGCACACTAAGATATATGATCTAATTGTGAGTAATGCCTGTTTTTGTCTTTCTCAATAACCACCTGCCTTAAGTTTAAGGCACCACTCATTAACAGGACTGCCAGGTGATGTGCCACAGAAAATTACTGAGTAACAGAAATATTTTCATTTACCACCTATGTTGTCCCCCTTTTTGCCAGAACTTGGCAATGGGACTCAGATATCCCTAAGATGACTAAACATAATAGAAATGGTTCTGAATTTCGTCACTACCAGAAATCAGAAATATATCCATTTTCTTACTATTAAAATTTTGTTATTTTTTAACTCATGAAATGCATGCTCACTATATAACAAGCAAAATAACACACATCAAGATACATCATTGTTTTAGTTCGCCCCTTCAGCTCCTTCCAGCACTCTCAGGGAGCCACTGCCAATGCCCTGAAATCTATCCTTCCACCCATAAGCTCAGGTATATACATATAAAATTTTTCATTTCTTTAAACAAACTAAAATAGTTAATTTTATATTATACAAATTATCATGTAACCTTTTTTTCATTTAACAACATATTACGGACATTCGCTTCCGGTCAAGAAATTCTTTTTAGCTGAATATCCTAGTTTAATTGTATATCCTAATGGAGTGGCAAATCCCATAATCTGGTCAATTACTCCCCTACTTACGGACATTCAAGTTGTTTCCTGATTTTTGTTAAGCATTCTTGTCCACAGACAACTGAAAAGCACTAGAGTGTGATGTCTGCAGGATAGCTGCCAGAAGAGGGAGTGCTGGGTCAGAGGGCTTGTATATTTTTAAGATATTATCACTTTAGCCTTGTGTGCCACATAATTATTTTCTATACGATGTGGACTAAATGAGAGCACTTATGGGACCCCAAAGGGATAAAAATCCAGCTCTACATAATATTACTTCAATTTTTTAAAAAATGAAAACATATACCCGGCAAAATATTTTCAAGATGAAAACAACGTGCTTTTCAAAGTATTCTCTAGGATAAACTGAAATTGTGCCTAAAACTCTTACCGGCTTCTTTGGAAATGGAACAGTATACGGTGGGGAACCAAGAACCATCTCAAAGAGTTTGTCTGAGTAAGGTATGGTTTTCTCTACATTTTTCCGGAAATGGGAATCCCATTTGGCATACAGGATAGTGCCACCAATACCGCCACCAACAAACAAGATGCCAGCTCCAGCAATTTTGCTAGGAGACAACCTAAGTGAAAGAAATAGGAAACACATTTTTATTTTTTGGCTCTCCTAATGTAAGAGTCTCAAAGACCTCAAGCCTCTATTTCTCTACCACTGATTCAGATCACAGCAGCCCAGTTTATCACCACAGATGCACATCACCTTTCCCTGATTTGTTTTTTAATATGTTCACAACAAAAAATAATATTTCTTTATGGATAATTTTTTAACACAGTAATATCTAGGATAGGAAGAATGAAGCAATTTGCCCTTTAACACCTAAAACTTAGCATGTTCAGGGACTTCCCTGGCGGTCCAGTGGTTAAGAGTCCGCCTTCCAATGCAGAGAGTGCAGGTTTGATCCCTGGGCAGGGAGCTAAGATCCCACATGCCTCCTAGACTTTAAAAATGGTCACATCAAAAAAAAAAACCTTGGCATGTTCACAATCATGAGGTTTCCTTTGAACCCAAAAAACAAGTATCACTAATTTTCAACAGTCCTCTCCCTTAAACATTTCCGTAAATACAATAAAACAAATGTCAAGTAGAACAAATACTTTTTAAGTTCCAACGTGCTGAGTTCTGGATGTATATCTATTTGCTATAAAGGGGTGGGGGGTCTACCTTGGATGCCATCCAGTCACCAAAGAACCAAAAGGAGCACCATAACAAATTTTCGCCTACAAATAAATAATGCTCCAAAGATATTATGGCAAAGCTCCAGTGTTTGTACCCCTTAAAAAAAAAAAAGATTTTAAGTAGATGTTCTCATATCCAAAGAACGAACACACACACACGCCCCTCAGCATACAGTTAAAAGCCTATTTATTTACAGGGAGACATGCTACATACCGAGAACTGCCTGGAGTGGAGTATCTACGGCATGGTCGCAATGGACGGAGTACAAACTTCCCACAAAGACAACTCTAAAGAAGAAGGAGAAAACACCACAACCAACAGAGTTATAAGAATCTGGGAGGACTTTAGGATTGGGAACTCATTAGTAGTACTTTTATTACAAATACAAACGTCTTCATTAAACAAAAATTTATTTTACTTTCAGAAACCAACTTACCTTACCATGAAACATATTTACAAACCCTTAAAAACAGTGATGCTTCCTACGCCCCAAGGCTCATATAAAACCACTTTTAAGATTTCAAAAAAAAGGGACTATGAGACCATGATCAATTAGCATTTTTTTAAATTGAGGTATAGTTGATGTACGGTATAAGTTTCAGGTGTACAACATAGTGATTAATTTTTAAAGGTTATATTCTTTTTTTTTTTGCGGTATGTGGGCCTCTCACTGCTGTGGCCTCTCCCGTTGCGGAGCACAGGCTCCAGACGTGCAGGCTCAGCGGCCATGGCTCACGGGCCCAGCCGTTCCGCGGCATGTGGGATCCTCCCGGACCGGGGCACGAACCCGTGTCCCCTGCATCGGCAGGCGGACTCTCAACCACTGCGCCACCAGGGAAGCCCTAAAGGTTATATTCTATTTATAGTTATTATAAAATACTGGCTATACTTCCTGTGTTGTACAATATATCCTTGTAGCTTATTTATTTTACAAATGGCAGTTTGTATCTCTTAATCCCCTACCCCTGTCTTGCCTCTCCCCACTTCCCTCTCCCCACTGATAAGCACTGATTCGCTCTCTGTATCTGTGAGTCTGTTTCTGTTATATTCACTAGTTTGTTGTATTTTTTAGATTCCACGTATAACTGATATCATACAGTACTTGTCTTTGTCTAATTTATTTCACTTAGCATAATGCCCTCCGAGTCCATCCGTGTTGCTCAAATGGCAAAATTTCATTCTTGTTTATGGCTGAGTAGTATTCCATTTTACACACA
Source organism: Hyperoodon ampullatus (assembly GCF_949752795.1). Taxonomy (NCBI): domain Eukaryota; kingdom Metazoa; phylum Chordata; class Mammalia; order Artiodactyla; family Ziphiidae; genus Hyperoodon; species Hyperoodon ampullatus. The sequence goes on from NC_136928.1 coordinate 10,352,891, forward strand.
CACACACACACACACACACACACACACACACACACACACACACACACCTTCTTCATCCGCTCATCTGTTGATGGACACTTAGGTTGCTTCCATCTCTTGGCTATTGTAAATACTGCTGCTATAACACTGGGGTGCCAATTAGCACTTTTAATGTTATGTATGCTAATTATTTCTTAGAGACAATTTGCCATGTTTTCTTTTTTATAAATTTATTTATTTTATTTATTTATTTTTGGCCGCATTGGGTCTTCGTTGCTGCGTGCAGGCTTTCTCTAGCTGCGGCGAGCGGGGGCTACTCTTCATTGTGGTGGCTTCTCTTGTTGCGGAGCACGGGCTCTAGGCACACAGTAGTTGTGGCACGCAGGCTCTAGAGCGCAGGATCAGTAGTTGCGGTGCACGGGCTTAGTTGCTCCGCAGCATGTGGGATCTTCCCAGACCAGGGCTTGAACCCGTGTCCCCTGCGTTGGCAGGCAGGCAGGTTTTTAACCACTGCGCCACCAGGGAAGCACCACGTTTTCTTAATTGGCAAGAAAAAACAAAACAAAGTATAAAATATCTATTTTCACTCTGTAAACGCAGACATCTGAAAAATCACCTACAGAGTTTAGCAAACAACACTGCACTATAAGATACATATGAATCCACTCAGGGCAGAGATCCAACCTTAGCTTAATCTACCCAGAAAACCAAGTTTCCCATCTCTACAGTGATTATGTAACTAGTCAATTCCAATAGGCATTCATCTAAATCTAAAAGTTCATTTTGGTTTCTCCTAATGTATAATTAGACTAAAAGTCAATAGTTTTAAGAAAAAAAAACTAATTTTACTAATGTCATAAATGTTCATGTAAATACTTATCTCCATATAAGTTGTCTACCTTTACACAAAAGCAAATGATCAAGACAATGCTGTGTGATTTGTTTTAATCAAAGTAAAGCACATAACATCAAATGTTTCTTAACAAAATGTAGATCCCTTAAATAAAACAAATAAATGGGCATCTAAATACTATTTGGGGAGGGTTTTGATAAACTTAACGTCATTCATAGCTATCAATTTCAAATTTCAAACTTATTGTATCCAGAAATAAAATCTTTCTTTATACCAAGTAGGAAATCAAAGAGCAGCAAGGGAAAAACAAAATGCTTTCTCTAGGTTCCTTGATGAAACTGCATCTAAGGAGTAACAGAAAAACACAAACTTCCTTTTAAAAGTATCTTAAATTTTAAGAAAATATATCACATGATCAGAGAGCACATGAAATTACTCTAGAATTATAGTTGCATTTACATTCTATTTGCCAAAGCCTAGAGGTAAACATCAAATTAACATATTAATACATTTGGGGGAGGAAAAACTGTATGTTTTACAATGTGTAAAGCAGCTATAATTGGTATTTTTAAAGTATTTCAATTATTACCTTTAGTGTAGAATTCTCAACTGAAATTACAAGAAAAGGGTGTTTTCCTACTGTTCTATAAAGCAGGTAGCATGACATTTCAAACAGAATTGCATCTACTTTCATATATCAACAACTCCATTTTGTTCACTTAGAGATGAAATACTAGGAAACCATTAAAGTTGTGTCTTGTTTAAGAAAGCATTTTTTTACCTCAATGGGTATAAAAAGGTATTCGAGTCAAAAATTAAGGCACTGTTAACGGTGGATAATTAGCTAACTGGAATGTCAAGCAGCAAACATAATAATGGAGACTTGATTCTGTGTTACTAGAGCCAAATTCAACACTAGAGTTTGAGAACACCCTAATTCACAGCAATATATTTTTTAACCTGCTCCTTTACCCATCTTCTACTTTTACCTTGCCCCTCTTCCCTCCCTTTGACAGATATATTTGATGTGATTTTAAGTTTATAGTTCCTAGCATTAAGTAAATTCAAAATCTGAAATTCAAAATCAAAATTCAAAATGTTTAGTTACATACAGAGTGAAGTCTCCCTCATGCTCTGTCTTCCAGCCACTTAGATTCCCTCTCCATAGGCAACCAGCGCTGTTTCTTATATATTCAGATATTCTGTGATGGAGAATTCCGGGCACGCCCCCTTTACACAAATGATACCATAACATACACCCAGTCCTGTACTAAAGTTCACTCAACAATATACACTTGAGCTCATTCTATATCAGCACATGAAAACCTTCCTACTGGATGTGAGTGATTCAGTACTCCACTGTATGGTTGGTTGTACGGCTGTTAGCATAACTGATGCCATCTTAGGCCCACATAGTTCCTCCTGTCCTTCCACAGACCCTGCCCAGGATGGTACTGTGCGGTAAATCGCTTCTCTGTCATCAAAGGCTTTGTAGTTAACAGATATTGTTTCATAATCATTAGGACCAGGGGGCCTCTATGCTCTGTTAGTCCCCAAACATTGAAGACCTTTGCTGACGTATTCCCCTACCCATGAGACCAGTTACCCACTCAATCATCTTGACTTAGGAATGCACGTCCTGTTCCCAAGCACGTACCCCTGTACTCTAGGTTAACTATAAAATCGTCCCAATAGCCCCTCAGGCATGCGGAGTGCAGTTGTGAACGCTTCTGGATCATTGCCTGCCGGATCCCACCCTGTAAGTTACCCTATAATAAACTGATCTGTTGATTATGTGGAGCTGCCTGCCTTGTGTTTTGGTCTCAAGACGCTCTCAGTTTGGTGGGTACATTTCGTTCTCTCTGACCTCCAACAGTTGTTACTTAATATATTTAACCAGCCTCTTTTTGATGGTGACTGAGGTTTTGTTTAAATTTTTATTATAATAAACAATGAGAAACATACATCATTTGGGGTCAATTCCTAAAAGTATTCCTAAAAGTAAAATCTGAAATGTTGGTAAATATTGCTGTATTAGGGGCGTCCCTAGTGGCACAGTGGTTAAGAGTCCGCCTGCCAGTGCAGGGGATGGGGGTTCCCACAGCCTCTCCAACAGCCTTGCAGTGCAGTTTTAATCACAGTTTCCTTTGTTATGACTGTGCATCTTTTAATATATTTATTATCTATTTTACTTCCTTTTCTATGAACTATAAGAGTGTATCCTTTGACCACTTTTAAATAAGGTTGATCATCTTTATGTTCTAAGTGTTCTTTACATATGAAGAAAAATTAGCCATGTCCCTGCTACTTGCAAATGGTTTTATCCAGTTTGTGATACAGTTATAGCCAAAAGTGTCCATCTTTTATGATTTCCAGGTTTTCTCCTATTCTTAGAAAGCCACCCTCTGATGATAAAATAAGTCTTCCATGGTTTTACTCTCATGGTTTCATCTTTTTTATATTTAAATCTTTGAATCCAGTGTAAAGTATACGGCATGGATTCAACTTTATTTTTTCTTAAATGTCTATTCAGTTGTCCCTAAATCGTAGACTGAATAATCCATTTCTTCCCCAACAATTTGAAACGCCACCTTAAAATATACTCAATTCCTTGATGCATTTAGATTTCCTAATTTGTTCCACTGTTCCACCTATTCACACACTTCTATTCACAGACTAATACCACAATGTTTTAACTACTGCATGTTAGGATTAGGTTTTAACCTGGTAGAGCTAGTCCTCTCTTCTAGTACTATTCTTTTTCAGAATTTTTCTGGATATTCTTGCTTTTGTTTTTGTTTTTGAAAGCTGAGCTTTGAATTAAACAACTGTAAAATGCATCAACTGTAATATGCACCCTGATTTAAGAAGGGATAAAACGTGAAAAAATGTATCTTTTATGACCAAAAAATAGTAGCAATAAAAGGTTTAACACTTGGGACTTCCCTGGTGGCGCAGGGGTTAAGAATCCACCTGCGAATGCAGGGGACATGGGTTTGATCCCTGGTCCAGAAAGATCCCACATGCCGCGGAGCAACAAAGTCCATGCGCCACAACTACTGAGCCTGTGCTCTAGAGCCCGCGAGCCACAACTACTGACCCCACGCGCTGCAACTACTGAAGCCCGCACACCTAGAGCCCACGCTCCGCAACAAGAGAAGGCACCACAATGAGAAGCCTGCGCACCACAACAAAGAGTAGCCTCCACTCGCCGCAACTAGAGAAAGCCCACACACAGCAATGAAGACCCAACGTAGCCGAAAAATTAATTTAAAAAAAGTTTCATACTTCTGTACAAAAAAAGAAAATTGATTGTATTCTGACGCAAATTATCTGAAATAGTGGCTCCTGGTTTAAAAATTTAAGTATCCTATTCATTAGGCTACCGTCATAGTCTATGTTGCCTTTCATATTCCAAACAGAGCTTTAAGAGTCAAAATATTTAAGTTTTTTATGGTTTTATCACCCAAGTATGAATCCCTAGATACAAAGTTTAGTCTTGCCTATTAAAAAAATATGGATATCTTCTAAGTCTATTAATCCATAGGTCTTTTACTCTATAGGTGTTCCCTCCAGTAATTATTCTGTTGAAGAAATCTGCTTGTTCAACCTGCAGAATTTTCCACAGACTGGATTTTGTTCAAGGTTCAATTTAACACGTTCCTGTCCTCCGTATTTCCTGCAAGCTGGAGCTGGAACCAGACACTTGATCAGACTCAGGTTTACTCTCTTTGGCAAGACTTTAGGGGGTGCTGTTTTCTTTCACTGGGAGGTACACAACGTCTGCTTGCCTCTCTTTTTGTGCTGTTATCAATTGTGCTTATGTACAATGTCTAGATCCATTAATTTATTGGAAGTTGCAAAAAGTGGTCTCTAATTCTATTTTTCATTTATAATTTGACGTATTTTATAAAGAGATGCTTCCCCTCGTCTACAATTTGATTACTCAGTAGTGCAGTTCACAGAAGAAAGGAGGGTAAATGGTTGATTCTTTTTATCCTTTTATCCAGTTATCCTCTGATGATGAACAATTGTGCGGTCTTTTGGTTTTCATTTATTAATTGTGACAGATTGTATTTTCCAAAAACTGCCATATTTCACATCCCACATGCTTTTACAGAACCTTGCCACTTCCCCAGAACCCTGTAAGCTCATGAGACCCCAAGAACCTCCTAATGGAACCTCCTCAGAAATGAAAGATATTTACTTATATGTTATTTCCTTATAAGTATATACAATACAATTTTTATCTGTATAATAATAAATATTATTTACCTTAAAAGAATAAATAAAGACTAGGTTTGGGGTGATCTGTTTTACAGCTATAACCAAACAGATGCTTGTACCTGGAAATAGGGTGCTACTATAAAACATAAAGCACGTGTTAATGACTTTGGGACTGGGGGGTGGGGAGTGAAAGTTGGAAGGGCCTTGAGGAGACTCTTAGCAGAAGCCTAATGGCCTTCACAGAAGCTGTTTTGGTGAGGGCTTAAGAAAAGTGAGAAAAATATTTTTGGAACCTGGAGGAAAAAGGGATCTTTGTATGTAGTGGCAGAAGTTTATCAAAATTGTCACCCGTGGTAAGACATGGAAAATAGAAAATTAGGTATAGCTATACCTAATGAACTGATGGATTTAGCTAAAGACAGTACTAAGCAGAACGTTCACAAGTGCCAACTGCTTCCTTTTAGCAGAGTATAAGGATAAAGCCGAGCTTCTGAAACACAAACAAACCAAAAACAACTGTTTCGCTTTCAAGCAAAATTTGAAGGAAATATAAAGGAGCCAGTACTTGGTGGGTTGAAAAATAAGACTGTATCTCGTTCTCAGCCTCTCCAGTTAGCAACGATCCTTTAAGACCTCAGAAAGATCTCAGGAGGTGCTCCTCACAGAACTCTTTATACTGAGAAAAGGGACACTAAGGATCTTAAGAGTATGCATCCCATATTCTTTTTATTAAACAACAGGGCAACTGAGAATCTTAGAGGTTTGAGACCACAGCAGCCTCACAGGGAGCCCAAAATTGGAGAAAATCAGATTCTGATCAGATTTGTGGGTGTGGCTCTTGTCTAATGGAGAACACCCCAGTAAGACCCACAAGGAACCCACAAAGTCATTAAGATGAAAAACAGGCCGGTCTGGATTTAAAGGTGAAGAGTATAAAACAAATAGAGGTTTTGGGCCTCTAGAATTTCTACAGACAGAAAGCAGTCTGAGAAAACGATTCAGCTGCCAACAGGCAACATATCTGGAAAAGGAAGGATGGGGCTTCCCTGGTAGCGCAGTTGTTAAGAATCCGCCTGCCAATGCAGGAGACATGGGCTCGAGCCCTGGTCCGGGAAGATCCCACATGCTGCGGAGCAACTAAGCCCGTGTGCCACAACTACTGAGCCTGCGCTCTAGAGCCCGCGAGCCACAACTACTGAGCCCACGTGCTGCAACTACTGAGCCCGCGCACCTAGAGCCCGTGCTCCGCAACAAGAGAAGCCGCCACAATGAGAAGCCCGCGCACCACAGTGAAGAGTAGCCCCCGCTCACAGCAACTAGAGAAAGTCCGCGCGCAGCAACCAAGACCCAGTGCAGCCAAAAATAAATAAATTAATTAATTAATTAATTTTAAAAAAAGAAAAGGAAGGATGATTCAAAGGGTGAAACCTGAAGCCCAGAGGATAGAACCAAGAGCTATGGAGAGGGACTTCCCTGGCGGTCCAGTGGTTAATACTAAGCACTTCCACGGCAGGGAGCTCGGGTTCGGGGAACTAAGATCCCGCATGCCGCGCAGTGCAGCCAAAAAAAAAAAGAGCTATGGAGAAACATTCCCAAGCAAGAGGACTAAGTCCTAATTAAGCAAGCAGCAACATGTGCCAGTCAGATTTGACATTTGTTATGAACAGTGACTGCTGTGTGCCTCTTTGGGTGGGAGTGTCACACTATATTGTGCGTAGGGTATATGGGGAACAGATAACTGGTCTCTTTAGTTCACAGGTCTTTAGACTGAAAGGAAAAGCACTTAAGGAATGTACCCAACAGACCACATTCAAGATGTCTTACCTGCAAAGGGACCTGATTTGATGGCCAAGATCCTGGTCCGTCAGTCTAAGCCTGACGCTGTGATGGGATGAGGTTTTGGAGGGTTACGAGGAAGGCTGTGAATGCATTGACATGTGGGAGGAATGCAAGCTGTTGTGGCTACAAGGCAGACTGTATTTCCCAAAACTGACTACAACAGTATTTCCTGTAACACATGCTCTTCCAGAAACCTGCTGCTCCTCCCGCAAACTGAGCCCTTCCCTGGAACAAGGGCACGCCTCAGTCACTAATGTACCAATAGAGGGCAGTGAAGGTGAGGCTCTGTGACTTCTGAGACCGAGACATAACGGGGACACAGCTTCTGCCTGGCTGTGCCTCTCATCACACTTGATCTTGGAACACAGCCGCCAAACTGGGAGGAAACCCAGACACACATGTAGGTGTTCCAGCCAACAGTCCCAGCTGAGGTCTCAGCTGCAGCCAGTATCAACTGCCAGACACGGGAGTGAGGAAGCCTTTGAGATGACTCTAGCCCCAGCCACGGCCTGACTTACAACCTCACGAGGGACACAAAATGCCCAGCTGAGGCCAGGAAACCCCCAGAACTGAGGGAGGCAGTAAATAAATCCTTTACCCCAAGCTCAAGGTGCCTTAGCAAACCAAAGCAGGATCTTTATCAACTCACAGATTTAAACACTTTTGATGAACTTACACCAGTAGCAATTGTTATCCTTTTGAAAACTCAAATTGTCCCATTTTTGGCTAATGGATGCTACCTCAAGTTTATTATATATTATTTTATATTACTTTAATTATATATATATATATATATATATTTAAGTCTAGCTCTGTATATATCAGGCCACCTGCAACTGCCTGGTGTTATGTGTTTTGTTTTGTTTTTTTCTCTGTGTGGTAAAATTCGCTTATAAAATTGACCACTTTAAAGTGTACATTTCAGTGGCATTTAGTACATCCACAATGCTGTACAACCATCATCGCTATCTAGTTCCAGAACAGTTTCATCACTCCAAAAGTAAATTCCTGTACCAACTAAGCAGTCTCCCCATTTTCCCTTCTCGCCAGCTCCTGTCAGCCACTAACTACTTTCTGGCTCTTCATTGGCAGGTGGATTCTTAACCACTGCACCACCAGGGAAGCCCCAAAACATTTTTTAATTTTGTGAAATCCAATTTATCTTGTGTCTTTTGGTGTCACGTGTAAGAAACCACTGCCAAATCCAAGGTCTACCTTCAGAACTCTCTTTCTTAAGCACCAAACTAAACTCTCTCTTTATTTATATAAACTAAACGTCCTAACTTTAACACACAAAATATTGGACACTTCTTAGTTCTGGAATACCTTTTTATTAATAATAACCAACAACGTAGAAAAGACAATACTGTTTCAAAACAACTTGCCTTGACCTATAGCCTTGTAATAAATGTTATAAGGTTAGCATTGCTGCTTCCAACCTATAGAAACATGATTTTAACAAACAAAACCCAAAAAAGCGAGTTAAAACACACAATTCCCATGTAATGTTCTTGCAAAGACCACTGATTCCGTAGCTCTTCCAAATTAAAGTGAACATATAAAAAGAAACCACAATCCTGGAAACAGAGACTATAATACAAGTCCCCTCATATGAACCCTATCTGGAGGTTGCAGGTTTCCCTTCTAGATGTGGCTGTTTGCTGTAACTGACATTTCGGTTTTGAGATTTGTCATAAGGATTCCTCCCACACAAACAAACAAAAGGTATCCAGAAGTTAATGGCAAGTTCTACATTTGAATTACAGATTAATATCCAGCAACTCTTTCTATAGTTGACTAAAAATATTTTATAGGAATCATGCATTAAGGTTAAAAATATATCACATACACAAATCCAATTAAGTTTGACATGAAAGCAGTGTTATTTCCCAGTAAAAACATATTCTATAGGAGAAAAAGTGCTCTTCAGTTATGACAAGGAAATAGCAAATATTCATCAGTATGGCAAAAGCAGGAAGGTGATATTTCTCTAGTTTTCTCTGCATATATGAGTGAAAATATATATTACCTATATACTCTCAATCTTCTGTTCTAAGTTATGATGTAAAATGTATTTCAAAATGGTTTGAAAGCAATTGGTCCAGAGAAATGAAAATGAAGAATAATAAAAAAGGATTCTGGACTTCCCTGGTGGCGCAGTGGTTAAGAATCTGCCTGCCAATGCAGGAGATATGGGTTCCAGCCCTGGCCGGGAAGATCCCACATGCCGCGGAGTAATTAAGCCCCGGAGCCGCAAATACTGAGCCCACGTGCCACAAATACTGAAGCCCAAGCACCTAGAGCCTGTGCTCCGTAACAAGAGAAGCCACTGCAATGACAAGCCCACGCACCGCAACGAAGAGTAGCCCCCGCTCGCCACAACTAGAGAAAAGCCTGTGTGCAGCAATGAGGACTCAGCACAGCCAAAAATTTAAACAATAAATTTATTTTTTTAAAAAAAAGATTCTAATATGCATAGAAGCAAACAGGCTGCATCATATACTAAACTACTTTCTACCACGTGTGCCTCACTACCTACATCTATTATTGAGTAACACTGTTTTATAACCCTAATGAAAAGAAAGAATTCCAGAAGATGACAGCTAAAAATGTCCACACACAAGTTCAGTCCTAAACTAGCCCTGCCATCAAACTTGGTCTTAGTTAAATAAGCTAGCTTAGTCAATCCTCAAAAATGTTTCTTTCTCTTTTTCAAACTTATAAGCAGATAAGATCAACGCACATGCAGATGACCACTCCCAAACTTGTAGTCTGGGAGAGGGTCAGGCTAGGCTGAAAGCCCAGGTCCTCCAAACCCAGTGCCCACCTCAAAAGAGGCTGGGCCTGGCCATGCAGTCCTGGGACTAAAAGAAGACAGATGGTGTTAGGTCTGGGAAGTCAAGTGAGGAAGAATCAGAGCTCTGAAGCTCATTTCTGGGAAAGAAAGAAAGAGCAATTCACTTCTGCTCAATACCCACATGTAAGGAATTTAAGGATGATTAAGTCCAGACACCGAGGATAAGCTAGATGCCAGCCGTGATGGTAAATTTTATATGTCAACTTGGAGGGTGTTTTTGGATGAAATTAACATTTGAATCAGTGAACTATGAATAAAGCAGGTTGCCTTCCATAATGTGGGTGGGCCTCAGCCAGTCAATGGAAGACCTGAATAGAACAAAAAGACCCGTCTCCCCAAGCCAAGAGGGGATTCTCCGGCAGACTGCCTTCAGACTGCAACTGCACCATCGGCTCTCCTGGGTCTCCAGTTTGCCAGCCTTCAGACTGAAAATGCACCACAAGCTCCTCTGGGTCTGTGCATATCAAGCCTGCCAGCCTCCACAACTGCATGGGCCAACTCCTTATAGTAAATCTTTCTAGCTACATGCACATCCTATCGGTTCTGTTTCTCTGGAGAGGTTCTAAAACCTATGGAGGTTTAAGTTTAAGGGAGGTCACATCCACTTACAGAAATTAAGAAAAATTCACAGAACACATGTATTCTTTCATTCAAACATGTCATTCTTTCATTCAAACATGTCACAAATGAGACATCTTTATTTACTGAGCATCTATTAGGAGCTGGGACTATTGTGAGTACTGATATGGATACAGTCCCTTTGAGGAGCTTCCATTTTAATGTGGAAAATACACAATAAATACACAGTATGTCAGGTGGTGGTAGGAGCTACAAAGTAAAACCAAGTAGGGTAAGGGTAAGTTCAGAGTGGTGCAAAGGAGAGAGTGGTCAGAGGTCTGTTTTAGAGAGGGAAGGCCTCTCTGAAGGGAAGGTGATAGCTGAGAAAATATCTGAAGGGAGGGAGAGCTAAGCAAAGATGTGTGGGAGAACTTCAGGGTAAATAGCAAATGAAAAGGCAGTGAGAAGAGAATGAGGCCGAGTAGAAAAATAAGATATGCAAAGAGCCAGATCATGGAGGGCCCAGTGGGCACATTAAAGAGTTTAGATTTTACTCTGATGAGACGGGATGCCACGGGAGGGCATGACATGGTCTGTATGCTCTTTTAAAGGCCTTTGTTAACAACTAGGTGAAGAACTGACTCTAGGAGGGCAACAGTAAAAGCCAGAAGACATTTAAGAAGATGGTGTGTGGTGTGGGGCTTCCCTGGTGGCGCAGTGGTTGAGAGTCCGCCTGCCGATGCAGGGGACACGGGTTCGTGCCCCGGTCCAGGAAGATCCCACATGCCGCGGAGCGGCTGGGCCAGTGAGCCATGGCCGCTGGGCCTGTGCATCCGGAGCCTGTGCTCCGCAACGGGAGAGGCCACAACAGTGAGAGGCCCGCGTACCGCAGGGGGAAAAAAAAAAAAAAGAAGATGGTGTGATGGAGTGGAAAGGATTTTGACAAAATCAAACAAGAATTTAGAAATTTGAGTACAAAGTTCAAAAGCAGAGACTAGACAATCATCTGCTTAGCGATTAAAATCCTGAGAATTGACGTAATCCCAGTAAGAGAGCACATAAAGAGATGGGACAGTATCACTACATGCCTCTTAGAATGGCCAAAATCCCCAACACTGACCACAACCAAATGCTGGTGAGGATGTGGAGCAACAATAACTCTCATTCACTGCTGTTGGGAATGCAAAATCGTACAGCCATTTTGGAAGATAGACTGGCAGTTTCTTACAAAACAAAACATATTCTCACCATATGATCCAGCATATGTGCTCCCTGGTATTTACACAAAGGAGCTGAAAATGCACATCCACGTAAAGACCTGCACTGAAAAGTTTACTGCATCTTTATTCTTAACTGCCAAACCTTGGAGGCAACCAAGATGTCCTTCAGTAGGTGAATGGATAAATAAACTGTGGTATAGCCAGACAATGGAATATTATTCAGCACTAAAAAGAAATGATCCATCAGGCCATGAAAAGACATGGAGGAACCTTAAATATACTAAGTGAAAGAAACCAATCTGAAAAGGCTACATTCTGTATGATTCCATCTATATGACATTCTGAAAAAAGCAAAACTACGGGGACAGTAAAGAGATTGGTGGTTGCCAGGAGGTGGGGGTAGCCAAGTGATGAACAGGTGGAGCACAGAGGATTTCTAGGACAGTGAAAATACTCTATTTGATACCATAGTGATGGATACATAGCATCATACCTGTGTCTTAATCCACAGAACGTACAACATCAAAAGTGAACGCTAGTGTCAACAATGGATGTTGGGTGATTATGTCAATGTAGGTTCATCAATTGTAACAAATGTAACAATCCGGTGGCAGATGTTAATACAGGGGGAGGCTATGCATCCCTCAGGCACAGGGTATATGGCGAATGCCCTCCAGTTTGCTGTGAATCTAAAACTGCTCTGAAAAAATGTCTTAAAAGGAAAGGGAAAGAGGGAGAGGGAGAGGAGAAAAGTTCATTGGGGTACTAGAGTTACTAAAGGTACAAGAAGTCGACTCAACAAGGGAAAATAAGAGATGAAGGGTAAAATGGTACCCAAGATACTACATGAGAAGAGCAAAAAGAGTTTCACAACGCAACAGGAGCAAATACTATAGAACGAATGAGGAGAAAAGAAGAATAAACCAATGAATTTTTCAAGATAGCAGTTTTAGGAAGGTAAGAAATCTTGGTTGCAGGCTAGAAAAGGGTTCATATTTTAATATGAAGTTTTAACCAGTTTTCTCCTAATTTCCTAATTGGGATCCCATTAAGTGGGAAATATTTTGATAAAGGCAAGGAAGGAAAAAGTAATTTTGGACTTCAGGGCAGACAGAGACAGATCAATAACAACCATGATGTAACAAGCCTGGGCCTGAAAGGAGGGCTCCACTGGCTTCACCAGTTCTGCCCTGAAAGGCAGTTACGCTTCCTCCAACCTCCTAGCCCCACTTGCGCAGTATGATAGGCCAGATTCTAAGTCGGCTTCCATGATCTCTGCCCCCTGCCGTTAAGCCCATGATTAGAGTCGTATGGCAAAAGGGATTTTGCAGATGTAATCAGGTTTCTCATCAGTTGACTTGAACTAATCAAAAGGGAGTTACCCAGGTGGGCCTGGCCTAAGCACATAAGCCGTTTAAATCTGGGTCTGGAGATCAGAAACAGGGAAGTTAAGAGAGATTTTGAAGTCTGAGAGACAACCTCCTGGTAGCCTGCAAGAAAGTAAACATCTGTGTTACAAACTGCCTCTGAGGACCTTGCAGCAAGGACCTTCAGACAGCCCCCAGGAAGGGTGAGGTGAGAGCTAGCAAGAAAACAGGGACTTCAGCCCTCCAGCTGCAAGGGACTGAATTCTGCCAACAAACTGAAGGAGCTTAGAAGAGAAGCTCCAAATGAGAACCACAGCAGGGAAAACACTTTGTATCCCTGTGTGACAGCGAGCAGAGAACCCCCACCATTCATGTCCAGAAACAGTAAGATAATAAATGTGTTGTTTTAAGCTACTCAATCTGTGGCACCTGTTATAAAGCAATAGAAAACTAACACCACTCCACACTTTCCTACAGAAGAGGCTGCTTCTCCTACCCTGGAAACTAAAGGGAAGATAAGCAAACTTGAAAAAAAAAAAAAAAAAAAGCTTGACTTTTATTTCTAACTCACTGTGTCCAGGGATTTTGCTCAATTGCTTGAGTCACAGTACCTGTTTTGCAAATACCACATTTTGCCAAAATACCAATTTTCTTTAAATTGCGAGCAATGGGAATAGGTTTCCTTTTTTATTTTTAATTTCAGAAAATTACTTTGATAATTATGCAGAAATAAAAATAACTGGGTGTCTGGGCTCCTTGAATGTCTGCCAAAGTTGTCCCAGCACCTAAAGACACAGATCCTCAGGCTAATCTCAGAAATGAGCACAAGGTCATGACGCCTAACCTTTCTCGAGTACCAGGTGTGCTAGCTCCATAAATTACAATCTTTCATTTTTGTTCAGAGTAAGAATAGCTCAAGAAGTGTTCTCCGCTACGAAAAGAAAGGCAGCCCCTCCTTATTAATTACAACCTTGACCCCCTAAAAGGCGGACTCTAGCAGTCCAGGCACCTCCTTATTAAGATGCAACAAGCCAAGGCTATGCATGTCCTGCTGGGAACTGCAGTTTTCCCCCGTCGACCTTCAACCACTGGCTGCGCGAAACCTATCAAGCGCCCCACCGGCGACCCGGGCGCCAGCAGCCTCAATTGGTCCTAGACTGGGTCAGCACGGGGCTGATTGGATGGCATGTCCCCGAAGCCGTGCCTCCCGTCCTACGCCCGCCTCCCCGCCACCTTCTCTTCTCCACGCCCCATCCCTATTCAGCAATAACCCTCAAGTCATCCCAGTCCATCGAACTAACGAATTAACTGCCTCAAGGGCTCACCCGGGACTCTCGCGATAAGGGCGGCCCTGAGACACGCCTCTGTCCCCGGGCCTAGGCAGAGCCAAAGCCTCCCTTATTTTCCGCCGGTTGCCGGGAATCAGTTTCACCACGCGCTCTCTCCCGGCGCCCGCGTCCTCACCTGGGCGGTGGAGGTCACGCCGGATAACTGACAGGCTCGCAGCATCTCTGCGGGGCTGACCGCGCTGCAGGTGTAAGTGAGAGCTAGGGCGGCGGCGCAAGTAGGGGAAACCTTGCGTCCGTGCGTGCTTGCGTCCGTGCCGCCTCTCCGCGCCGGGCGTACCGGAAGGGCAGCCAACGCCACTGCGCACGCGCAGCTCCCTCTCGCTGTCCGGGCCGCTGGGAGAGGGTGGGCCCTGCTTAGGAGGAAAGGGCGATTTCTCCTTCCGGGTCGCGCTCGGGGTTCTTGGCTGTTACCCCAAGCTCGGGTTACTGGGTGATTGAGAGGGTTAGCAGTGCGACTGGAACTCGGGCTCTGGTCCGCGCGGAAACCGGGTAGGTGTGACTCCGGAGAATTCAAGCAAGAAAGCATCTCAGCTGTTTCTGTCAGCTGGATATTTCGTAGAAAGTAATGGATTTGCCCAAAGTTACGTAAACAACGGTGTTGTCTCGGTTTGCGCGTTCTGTTCGTTTGGCAGCCCTTCTTCCGGGAGTCATCCTGCTTGTGGGAGACGGGGTGAAAGAACACTGGGGAGATCTTTGTGCAGAATGTGTCGTTCACGAAACTAATAAATAGCACAGCAGGAATAGACACCCTGATTCTTCGGGTTCCACAGCTTCTACTCCTTCTATATTAAACCACACCGCTTTCTTCACCAAGTTTTTATTTTAGAAAGATAATTTTGGTCGCAATCTGTGGCATGGATGGGAAGATGAGGTCAGTGCAGAAACACTGTTCAAAGTATTCCTCTGAGTCTGTAATCAAGGTAACACACGTTAAATGCTGAACACCGTATTCAGTGCTATTAGTACTAATTATGATCTTACCGTCAATATATCGTAGAAACTAAATAACTTGTGTGTTTCTTGCGTTTGCAAAGTACTTTCAAGTCTTAACTAGGTACTCTGTTGTAGTATGGTGTTCTCCCTAGAGGTACACAATGCTACTAAATCCCATTTGTAAAGTAGAGAAATAGGTCTGAAAATTATCTAAAATGAAATAATTACTTATGTTTATATATGTTCAGTGCTTTTCAGGGTACTTTTGTAATTACATTACACTCTGTACTGCATATCGCCATCACTTAACAGCCTCCAGAGTAGTCTCCCATTTTTTTTGGAATTTTAATTATTGAGCTGCAGTCCCCCTGCCTCCCATCTCATCCCTGCCCACTGCTGTCATGTTGGGTGATGACTTTTCAAAAACCTTGGCCATAAACCTTTCAAGGCCAGTGAACATTTTCAGTCTCTTCCAGCCATGTATATACCTTGAGCCTGAACATCATTAGCAACTTCTCCAGCTTCAAGATTTCAAACTCCAAAATTAATTTCTGTAGTTTGCTGACCTCTCGTTTAACCAAGTCCTTAATCCTCATCTTCCAAGTGCGGTTTAAGATTTTTTTTTTGCTTTTGCTTTAAAATGGACTCTCCTAAAATAACTCAGAAGTTTAAATCACTCCCTTGTTCAAAAACATGCCACATGGCAGTGACTTCCACTGCCAATTCAAAGACCCTTAAGAAATGTCTCAGAGTACTTTTCCAGGCTGTGTGCATGTTTTATGACTCAAAGTGGCCACCATAGATGGGAGATCAAGGTAGCAACAATAGCGGTTCAAGCTCATCACCCACTTGTCTACCCTAAAACTCGGAGAAACTGAAATATAACCAACTCAGTGGTTCTCAGAGTGTAGTATGGGACCTCTGGTGAGCCTGAGACCCTTCCAGAGGGTCCATAAAATCAAAACAACCTTCATATGGGACTTCCCTTGTGGTCCAGTGGTTAAGAATCCTCCTTCCAATGCAAGGGACGTGAATTTGATCCCTGGTTGGGGCACTAAGATCCCACATGCCACGGGGCAACTGAACCAGTGTGCGCTCTAGAGCCTGCACGCCACAACTAGAGAGCCCACGGGCCGCACGCAGCTAAAAGATCCTGCTTGCCACAAAGAACATCCCGTGTGCTGCAACTAAGACCCGACACAGCCAAATAAATAAATATATTTTAAAAAATCAAAACACCCTTTGTAATATTAAGATATTATTTGCTGTTTTTACTCATTATACATAATTGTAGAGTTTTCCCAGAGACTACATGACAAGTGATACCACAACAAATTGAATGCATAAGCAAATTTCAGAATCCAGCTTTCTATTAAGCCAGACCTTACAGAGATTTGCAAAAAGGTTAAACAATGCCACTCTTCTCGCTGATTTTTTTAAAATTTTGAAATAGTTATTTTTCATAAAAATATCTGTGTCAATATGTAATAGGTCTTTTGGGGTTTTTTTTTTTGCTGCACCACGCCAGCATGCGGGATCTTAGTTCCCCTATCAGGATCAAACCTGTGCCCCTGCAGTGGAAGCACAGATTCTTAACCACTGGACTGCCAGAGAAGTCCTTATAATTGTTGTTTTAAAATGAATTAATAAGTGCAATGGCAGAATACTTATCGCCCAGTAGGTCCACATTCTCCTAATCCCTGGAACCTGTGAATATGTTACCTTACATGACAAAAAAGAACTTTGCAGGTGTGATTAAGAATCTTGAGATGGGGAGACTATTCTGAATTATCTGTGTGGACCCAGTGTAATCACAAGGGTCCTTAGGAGTGACGGGGGAAAGCAGGAGGGTCAGAATCAGACAAGGAGGTGTGAAAATGGAAGCAGAAGTCAGAGTGATGTGATTCTTGGCTTTGAAGATGGAAGGAGGCAAGAAGCCTCTAAAAGCTGGAAAACACAATGAAACAAACTCTTCTCTAGAGCCTCCAGAAGGAACACAGCCCTGGATACCTTGATTTTAGCCTTGTGAAACCCATTTTGGACTTCTGACCTACAGAACTGTACGATAATAAACTTGTGTTGTTTTAAGCCACCTAATTTGAGTTCATTCGTTATAGCAACGATAGGAAACTAGTACAATACGTATTTAAATTTTTTCTCCATTTTACTTTCCAATATAATACATTCTAATAGATATAATCCATATAATTACAAACTCTTTGGGAGCCACAATTTTTAAGCATGTAGAGAGGTTCCAAGACCAAAAAGTTGGAAAACCACTGCTCTAAATAAATCCTGTGTCTCTCTGTCTTGGCTTCCTCTCTTCTCACCTTAGCTCTTGATGCTCTTACTGCCAACAGTGACCTTGCCCTCGTTAAAAAATCCTCCCCATTCTTTAAGGTCCATGTTATACTCTATCTCCTTGTCCCTGATCACCCCAACCAGAAGCCTTCCCTCCTGAACTTTGAACTGCCCCATCAGTCATTTATCTGCCTATTATGGTCTGTAGTTGTCTCCTTATTAAATGTGAACTCCTTGAGACTCAGTGTTTGACCCTTACCCATCTCAACCAGTAAATAGTGCCATATATTGTATATGCGTCAAGTATCTTAGACTACAAGGATGGGAGAGAGGTTTGCTGTTTATTTTCTGTTTGCATGAACATTGTTTAAAAATGTATGATCACTAATTTTCAGGAATAAGATAAGGTATGTAGATTGTTCAGGAAGAGTTGAGGTGCTGTTCTACCAAATAACAGTGTTATTGATTAGAGAGAGAAAAAAAAAGTGTGTGTGTGTGTCTGATGTCCTCGGGATACTTACATTCATTTGATTAGAGGTGGCATTCAATTTTTTTAAAAAATTCTAATAATGTTGCTATTTCCTGTTAATTTAGCCCAACGTATCCCAGCTTTGGAAGGATACATTTTATTCTTTCAAACTAATTTAATGAAATGCGCAAAAAAATTGTTTCAAATATGCTGGTACTTAAATACATCTTTCAATCAAATGCTCAGTAAGAATTTATTGAGAGCCTACTATATGCCAGGCACTATTCTATAGGCACTTGTTTTACAGCGGTGAAGGACAGCCTGGCATAAAGACGACACTCAATAAAGGTAGACTTCAACGTTCCCTTATTCATGTTTTTAACTCCCTTCCCCGACTCCGCCCAGGTTACTTTTCCTTAGCGCCCTCTTGCTCTGAAGCTTTTAGATCCAATTCGGCTGCCGTAAGGCAAGGCGGCAAGATGGCGGCGTCCGCTTTCGCGTGTAGTGTGAGAGCAGCCTCAGGTCAGTGGGCAGCGAGGAGCTCGATTCATGCCTTCACAGGAGGGGGTACTGGCGCGGGATGTAGTGGGCGTTTAGCGTGGAGGTTAACAGGAAAAAAAAAAAAGAAAGAAAGGAGGGGGGTCGTTATATGAGGCCAGAGGTTTGTTCCGAATTTTCTCCGGGGCGGCCTGTGTTCGGCCGCCAGCACCGGAGATCTCCGAGATTCTTGGACCCTCGCGAACCGGGGTGTCCCGCAGTTTTGGCTTCCTTACCGGCTCCTAGCCATTCCGCCTTCCCTAGAAAACAAACCAGAAGGGCGGGGGTGGGGGCGAGGAAGACAGAAAAGTCCCACCGAGGCTAGGATCCGCCACTGACGAGCTTTGACCTTGAAAAGCTATTTAATATCTCTGAACTTCAGATTCTACGGCTCTAAAGTAGGGATAACACTGTCCACCTGAGGACTAAATGAGCTCGAGCACGTAAAGCGCCTCGTGTAGTACCCGGCATGTGGTAAGCGTGGCTGTATGAAATGCACACAACGTGCAGAGAGTGCGGCTGCTTGCTTCACTCAGTGGCGGCCCTAGGGCAGCCTTAAGGACTTCTTGACAGAGAGGTGACGGAAGTGAAGGGTTGCCTTCACTGTAGGGACTTGTTAAAGATCATTCACATAAGATACGATGATCGGTAAATTACGTACACACAAAATAGGATAAAATTCTGTGGACCAAGACTAGAAAGAAAAAAGTGTAAAGTTTCCAACTGTTACAGAAGAGCTGGTTTATGTGGGGTATTTTTCAATTGTGAAGTATAACATATAAAGAAAAATGTATATAGCATACATGACTACCTTAACAAATAACTCTCTGGCAAACATGGGGTATAACTAACACCCAGGCCAGGACATAGAGCAATACCAGGCGCCTTCACCTCTGTGTGCCTCTTCAACCAAAATTGCCCGTTTCCACCAAACATAAACACTGTCCTCACTTTTATTATTACCTCGTCTTTTTTTCTGTAATAGTTTTAAGATCTATATGTGCATCTCTAAGCAATATATTGTTTAGTTTTGCCTGTATTTTTACATTCCATGAACGGAATCACATAGTATGTACTCTTGTGTCTTCTTTTTCTTTGTGAAATTCATTCATTTTACACGTAGCTGTCATGCTTTCTCATTGCTATAGAATGGTCTCTTATGGGACTACCCTACAATTCTGCATTTTACTATTGATGGGCATTTGGGTGTTCCCACTTTGGGGCGGTTAGGTACAAAGCTGATTGGCCTTGTGTCATGGTGTATGAGTGCAAGAGTTTCTCTATGGTGTGTGTGTATGTTTATACATATAAAACTAGCTGTGGGGGCTTCCCTGGTGGCGCAGTGGTTGAGAGTCCGCCTGCCGATGCAGGGGATACGGGTTCGTGCCCCGGTCCGGGAAGATCCCACATGCCGTGGAGCGGCTGCGCCCGTGAGCCATGGCCGCTGAGCCTGCGCGTCCGGAGCCTGTGCTCCGCAACGGGAGAGTCCACAACAGTGAGAGGCCCGCGTACCGCAAAAAAAAAAAAAAAAAAAAAAAAACTAGCTGTGCAACTGCTGAATCAGAGAATATGTATCTATTCTGCATTGCCTGATGCTGCCAAAGTGATGCGCTTATTTAAAGTCACCCAGCACTGTATGCTCCATATCCGCATCAACAGTTGGTATTGTTAGACCTATACATTTTTTTCAATCTGGAGTATTTAGTGGTGTCTCGTTGTGGTTTGAATAGCATTTCCCTGATTAGTAATGAGCCTGAATACCTTTCTACATGTGTATTAACCATTTGAATTTCTTTTGTGGAATACTCAAATATTTTGCCCATTTTTCTATTGAATTGTCTTACTGATTTATAGTAGTTCTTTATGTATGTTGGATGTGTGTCTTTTCTCATTTAAATGTGTTTCCAATATATTCTCCCACTCTGGCTTGCCTTTTTAGTTTGTTTAAAGTATCTTTTGATGAAAAGTTCTTATTTTCATCAATTTGGATTTATTGTCCTTGTTTTTTAACAATTGATGATG
The DNA here is from genome assembly GCF_949752795.1 of Hyperoodon ampullatus. Classification (NCBI taxonomy): domain Eukaryota; kingdom Metazoa; phylum Chordata; class Mammalia; order Artiodactyla; family Ziphiidae; genus Hyperoodon; species Hyperoodon ampullatus. Next base: position 10,373,402 of record NC_136928.1, read on the forward strand.
TAGGCAGGTATTAACTCACTATGGTATTTAGATTCCATTGAAAACATTTAAAAGAGTGATGCGACAGCTTGTTTTTAAATGTCAGTTTTAGAAATATACTGGAAATTATATCCGTTTTAAACTATTTAAAATTTTAGATATTACTTGAAATTTTGTGAAAGGGTACATAATTTTTCAAAATTCATTTAGAGGGTATGGGATCAAAAGAAAACTTGAAGACCACTAGTTTAGGCACTGTCACACTCACCTCCCCCTACCCCCACGTTCCTTTGATTCCTGCCACAGCGGGGCTATTTGTAATTCCCCAAACAGAGCTCCCCAAACGTACTACGTACTACGTATTCCATTTTTGGCCTCCTGTTTCCACTACCTCCTCTCTTACTCCTTCGAAACTGGTTTTGTGTCACCTCCTTTTTGAAAACATCAGTGTTCTCCATACAAGAGGGTGTTTAAGAGAAAGCCTGTCTGTACTAAAATTCCCACAGAGGGCAGAAGACTGAAGGAGCAGTTAATCACTGCCCTTGATTTGTGAGCTGCCTTTGGTTAACACAGTCTAAGTTGGACTTTGGTTTTTACAAGCTAAATCACAGTGTTGGTCCAGGAGAGGGTATGGTGGATAAAGCCCCCCGAGTCATTTTCCCAGAAACTGCTCTCAAGCCACAGTCACCCTTCCTGTTGTTCCAGGAACCATTTTTTTCTAACCTCAGTTGGTTTATCCCTGGTTTCATTTTGTTAATTTTGGTCTGTTTTTCCTTTTACTGAGATCACTTTGAGTCTAGATAGTCTATCTTTTCACAAATATGTTAATAAGCCATGGTTCCCAGCTTGTTTTTTTATGCAGATTTGCTAAACATGCCTTGTACAGCTTCAGGACCTTCATATAAATTGGGGAAAACTAAGAGTCAATTAGGGAGTCAGGAAGACACTTCCACCAGGAGAACAGCAATCAACTAATTTGAGTACAGTTTCCAATCAGCTTGGAATTTACCTAATTTATTGTCCTGCCCACATTTCTATATTTATTTAGAATATCAGAAACCTTTTCACGTGCCTTCCTAAAGTCAGGATACACTGTCTAGATATTCTCATGATTTCTCAGGCTGGTGACTACATCAAAAAGTGAAATGAAGTTCTTTTCAAGGAACAGTTCACTCCCGGTTGACGAAAAAAAAATTTTTTTTTCTGTGCATTTCTATTTATCCATTCTAACATTTTTTTTTTTTTCTACAGATAAGCCTGTAGTTTGCCCAGTTATTTCTGGACTCCCATCTGCTCACTTCCTTCAGGGGCAGTTTCCAAGAACTTCTGAGAGTTTTGTTGTGTTTTTTAATTGAGATATATCAAGCTCCGATGATCTGTGAAAATTGGGACATTTTGTTGTCTACAGTCCTCCTATTCACTTAATCTTTCAAAGTTTACCTCCTGGCTTGTAATCATGTCTGCAAATAGTTTCAGTTCTTTGAGATACAAATTATTTATACTTGGAGATTTGAAGGGATTGAACCTGGGCCACATCAGTGGAAGCCCAGAATCCTACCCACTAAGTCATCGTGTGACTGGAAATTGTTATCTCTGATGGAGAAGAGAAAAGCAAAATAAGGGTTTTGCTCAGTAGTTGTGGCTCGCGGGCTTAGCTGCTCTGCAGCATGTGGGATCTTACCGGACCAGGGCACGAACCCATGTCCCCTGCATTGGCAGGCGAATTCTCAACCGCTGCGCCACCAGGGAAGTCCTGTGGAGCTTTTTTTTAAACCAACTATTGAGGTATAATTTACATACCATGAAATTACCTGTTTTGTGCGTACAATTTTTTTTTAAATTTATTTTGTTTTTGGCTGCATTGGGTCTTTGTTGCTGTGCGCGGACTTTCTTAGTTGCGGCAAGCAGGGGCTACTCTTTGTTGCAGTGCCCGGGCTTCTCACTGCAGTGGCTTCTCTTGTTGCGGAGCACGGGCTCTAGGCACGTGGGCTCAGTAGATGTGGCTCACGGGCTCTAGAGTGCAGGCTCAGTAGTTGTGGTGCACAGGCTTAGTTGCTCCTTGGCATGTGGGATCTTCCAAGACCAGGGCCCGAACCCGTGTCCCCTGCATTGGCAGGCGGATTCCCAGCTACTGCGCCACCAGGGAGGCCCTGTGTGTACAGTTTGATGTAGTGAGTTGTGCAGCTATCACCACAATCCTCTTTTCAGACATTTCCATCATCTTGTGGAGTTTTATCAACGTGCACATTCTTTTTTTATTATTATTTTTAAAATTTTTATTGGAGTATAGTTGATTTACAATTTTGTGTCATTTTCTGCTGTACAGCAAATCAGTTATACATATACATATGTCCACTCTGTTTTAGATTCTTTTCCCGTATAGGTGTTTACAGAATGCTGAGTAGAGCTCCCTGTGCTGTGCAGCAGGCCCTTGTTGATTATTTATGTATAGTCGTGTGTATATGTCAATCCCAATCCCCCAGTTTATCCCTCTCCCCCGTCCCCCCAATAACCAGAGATTGTTTTCTATATCTGTGACTCTGTTTCTCTTAACATGCACATTCTTGAGTCCCACACTAGCCTCGCTCAGAATCTACAAGTGGAGTCAGAGCTCTGTGAGTGATTCTGCTTTGCAGCCGTGGACTCTGAGCCTGGCGATAGCGTGAAGGATTGATAAGGAGAACTCTGCGCTCAGTCCGCACATCTAGGCCCTCCGTGATCTGCCTTCTGAGCGGCCACCTCGTTACCCGCTACTCCCCGGGCATCTCCGATAGGCCGGCAAACAGTGCTCAGCCTCTGTGGCAGGTCCAGTCCCTGCTCCCGACATGGATTTGTTTCGGCTTCCTTGTCTTTGCGTACATTGTTCACGCTACCTGGACTCTGTGCCTCCTCCTCTCACGGCCTGTCCATTTTCTAGAGGGAAGCTCAAATACCTCCTCTGTTTTCCTTACAAATCCTCCTCCTGCCACCTGCTGTGTCTCTGCGGAGCCAGGAGCTTTTGTGTTTCTGCCTTGCCGTTCCCTACGTGCAGGAGTTCTGTGTGTTCACAGTGTAAGATCTGGTGGTGGGAATTCACATTGCGTGTCTTTTGTCCCCTACCGTTGAACGTAGAGCTAGGACACGTCAGACTGGACTGTGATGATGGTTGCACAACTCTCTAAATTTACCAAAAAGCATTGGATTGTACATAAATGGGTAATTTTGTGATGTGTAAGCTATACCTCAATAAGGATTAAAAAGCTCCACAGGTGAGTCTGATCCTCAGGACCCATTAATTATGTATAATACTTGGTCGCTTCGGTACATTACTTCGTTTTAAATATCTGGATGCATAATTTTGTTTTTGTTTTGGCCACGCCCCGCAGCTTGCGGGATCTTAATTTCCCGACCAGGGATCAAACCCAGGCCCCGGCTGTGAAAGCGCCGAGCTCTAATCACTGGACTGCCAGGGAATTCCCTGGGTGTGTATTTTGGAGTGTCATATTAAGTATGTATGCTTCTCTCTCTCTCCAGGACTCTTACGGCCCCTGAGTATTTTGGCCTCTTCAGCCTATCGAAACTGCTCCAAGAATGCCTGTCTGAGTTCTGCACTGGCTTCCCGACATTTCAGTCATATTCAGACACTGGTTGTGTTCTCTGCTCCCAGACTGATCACATCTGTCAGAAACCTGACATGTGGGCAGACTGCCACAGTCCTCGATAGGTTGAGTATATTTCAGTAAACATGATGCTTGGACAAAACTTCTAAAATCGTCATGCCTACCACATCTTAGATGATATTCTTTGCCGGTTTATTATATAGACTTTGCCTGAAGGATGGGAGAATATACATGCCAGCACCAGGGATGACTGACTACACAGGGCCCACTTCTGATGTTCTAAGATGTGGTTTCCTGGGTGGAAGCTGTCAGCCAAAGTTGGGGGGTGAACAAGATGCTCAACTTACAAGGCTCGGCCGCGTGTGGTGCTCATTTCCGTCAGCAGATATTTAGTTAAGCGCTCCTGGGTGCCTAGCACCATACTTGGCAAAAACGATATGAAGATAAAAATAAGTTGAAGTCCTCAAGGAATTTATATCTAGTGGCAGATGGATAAGGAATCAGGTGATTAAAATATAGCAGGATAGGGCTTCCCTGGTGGCGCAGGGGTTGAGAGTCCACCTGCCGATGCAGGGGACACGGGTTCGTGCCCCGGTCGGTCCGGGAAGATCCCACATGCCGCGGAGCGGCTGGGCCCGTGAGCCATGGCCGCTGAGCCTGTGCATCTGGAGCCTGTGCTCCGCAACGGGGGAGGCCACAACAGTGAGAGGCCCACGTACCGCAAAAAAAAAAAAAAAAAAAATATATATATATATATATATATATATATAGCAGGATAAATTCTCTCCTAGGGATTGAGGGGGTAGGTTATGGAGGACTTGCAAATTGATGATAGTTGCCATTCTTATGTGTAGTGTCATGGATCATTTGGAGTAACAATGTCTATTGAAAGTGAGCTCTATTCCAGTGGAGCTGCTGCTTTCACTTCTAAGTACAGAAGTGGATTTTATCCTTTAATGTCTTATTGCTGAGTTTAAAATTTTTCAATATATTTTAGAGTGGTCCCCTTGCTCCCACACGTCCTGAAGCCACCAGTCAGAACTGTAACATACTACAGTTCAAGAAAAGGCAAGAGAAAGACTGTGAAAGCTGCCATCTATAGGTTTCTTCGACTTCATTCTGGCCTGTGGCTAAGGAGGAAGGTGAGTCTTCACATGGTTACTTGCTTAGAAAAGGAGTGTGAGGTTAGATTAAGCTGAAGCAGAAGTCAGCCTGTTCCTTGACACATCTTCCCCCCATGCTACCAGCAGCTTTTACAGTGCTGTGCTGAACTCCCGGCTTGGCAGGCATCTTTTCATGTCAGTGAATACATGTGAAGAAAACATTTTTAACTATTCATGTAACAAAATATTATTCACAATGGCGAAAGTCTTCACTGCAGGACAGGTTCATCCCAGGTCTCTTACATGTCTGTCTTGTCTGATGATTACCAGAATCCCTTTGAAGCCCCGGATATGTAAATAACCTGTGGGGAGGCTCTGTTTAAGCCCAGAGCATTAAAACAGCAGAGCGGACTTCAGCAAGGACTTAGTCCCGTGGTGCAGATTTGGGACCGAATAGCTTCCAGCCTACCTTGGATTGGGTTCTCCAGGTGGCTTAATCTTTATGGCGGAACATTAACCCCTCATATACTTGTTTTAACTTTGACTTTGTAAGTTTTTCTCTGTTGGTGTGTATGATTGCTGATCATATCAGACAGAACTCCAATATTTATTCTGGCCAGGGACCGTGGCCTCTAGAGGGGGACTCTGACAGAGTATTCCTACTCTGTCTTCTCCCACAGCAGCAGATCTTTTCCATTCATGTCCTTATTATTCATGGAAACAGTAGGTGATAATTAGAAAGCAGCTGAAGACCAGAGTTTTGCAAAACACCTTTAGTTTTGATAACTTCAAATCCTAATTCCCTTTTACTACTTGGGAGTTAACAAATAATTCTTTAAAGATCAACATTTGTTTCCCTGTGAAAATAAGATAATTGGTAGCATTTTCTCACTATTTGAAAGGGACTGTTATAAACAATCCTAAATTTGTAGACAAATAAGTGGATCTCTCAGCTCACTTCTCGATTGGAACAATACTGTGGTACTTAGTTTCCTTTACTAGTCAGTAGAAGCTCATGTAATCCATCAGTAGCTGAACTGAGTAATTCAGCAGATAGTTATGAATTTTGGACCACTGGAAACATTTCCTCCCCTTTGTTATACTAATTATCTCCAGGTCCTCATCTGGCCGTAGATAAAATAAAATGGGTGGTTTTCCTTGCCTTCTTTCCACGTCCCTTTTACTGGGCCCTGAAACCCTCACACTGTTATAAATGACCTGATCGAATTCTCCAATCATAATACCTCGTCCCTGCTCCAGGCCCCCAAAAGTATTCCATATACAGAATGGCCTGCTTCATCAAAATCTAATTTTAAGAAGAAAACAAAAATCTGGGTGGGTTAATTTACACTAATGTATAAAAACAGAAAGTATTTTCTGCAGCACAGTTTCGTCCAGGTGTCCCTAAACTTTATTGCTTATTCCCTCCTTCCATTTCTGAGCTTGAAGATTGTCTAAAAAGTCTCGAGCATTTGCACAGTGGTTACATTCCACAGAATAATCTTCAAAGGAGATTATTCTGCTGTTGATGGGCAGGACAGCAAACTCGCTGTTTGTATGTCAGAGATCCACAGGGACCCAGATTGGCTTGCAAACTAGAAAATCGTTACACAAATATGGGGATTTTTCTTTGAATCTTTCAACTTAGAATTGTAAGTAATGAGAAGTAACCATCTAATCTCTGGCATTTTAAAGCCAGAACTCCGAAATGACCCTTCCTTATTTCTAAGCATCCCTGTACTATAGAAGTTGCTGGTCACAGCGATGACACTAAAGCATGTCAGAAACCCCAAGGCACCTTCTCAGCAAAGAGCTGTGGTTTTGTTCAGTTAGTGTGCTGCCCTAAAGAGCCCTTGGTTTGAAAGGACCCAAATGCTCTTACCAATAGCTGCGTTTCTAGTCTCACCTCTCCTATAAATTACTGTAGCCAAGCGTTAACCTGGGCGGCAACTAAGGTCTCTTCTAGTTTAAACAGGCTATGATTGGGAATTCCCTGGTGGTCCAGTGGTTAGGACTCCACGCGTTCACTGCCGAGGACCTGGTTGGGGAACTAAGATCCCACAAGCTGTGCAGAATGTCCAAAAGAAAAAAAATAAACAGGCTATGATTATAGCTTTATATTCGATCTAATTATCTACTTCTTCAAAAATTAATTCTTCAGAATTAATAATGCATGGGTTATTCCTTCACCACTCCCAATAATAGTTTTCCTGCAGTCATTATTCCTTAGAAAAGTACTTACTGTAGAAACTGGTCCCCCAGTGTGTGAAAAGAATAAATGACACAGTATACTTGAGAACTCTGCTTCTCAGCCTTTGTAATACTTAGGCCCCCTTAAATGAACATAAGTGTCACCAACTAGCCAGTACTCCCTTCATCATCCTCCACTTCAGGAAGATAGCAGTGTAGTGGTTAAGAACTCTTATTAATTCTCTGACCTCAGTCTGCTGCTTAACTGCTCTAATTGTTTCTCTTTTATCTGTAAAAAGAGAATAATAGTATGCTATTGTTGAAGATTGTTGAAGAGGTAATAAGGTAATGCATATAAAGTCAGCTGTTACAATTATATATCACTACCCTGTACTTCACCAGCGTCCACGATTTATTTAGCTTTATCTGCTGTGGCTTTAAACAATCTTTTTAAAACTCTTAAATTATTAATATTCCTTTTTCAAACTACACACGATTTCTCTGTCTAACCCCACACTGAGAATCACATTTTCCTGAAAAACATACCAGCCCCTATGAAAGTTTAGTCTTTGTTTCCAGCGGGCCTATGAACCATGAGAGGTTAACATATCTGTTGTTTCCTATATAATATAATGTTTTAAATTGTCTTTGTAATATTATCTAACAGGCTGGTTATAAGAAAAAATTATGGAAGAAGACGGTTGCAAGAAAAAGACGCTTGAGGGAATTTGTCTTCTGCAATAAAACCCAAAGTAAGCTCTTAGATAAAATGACAACTTCTTTCTGGAAGAGGCGAAACTGGTATGCTGATGACCTTTATCAGAAGTATCATGACCGAACAAACCTGAAAGTATAGATCAGAAGTTTTGTGATTTCCCAGTTATTGAATGTGTATCTTTGTGTATATGATGTCTTTGCAAAGATGAAATAGTATAAGACATGATGTAAGTTGTACCAACTGATATGGAAACATGTAGTACCAACATTAAACTTACCAATGTTTTAAAACTTAATGGATTAAACATTCCCAGATTTGTTCAGAGAAATAGAAATTTTAAATTTTGATTATTTTTAACAAATGGTAATGGCTTAAATGGTTGTTCCAATTAGGCTTATTTAGTTGCAAGGAATCTCCAGTTAGGACAAACGTAAAAAGACCGTAAAGCTAACAAGTTAGCTCAAGCAGTGTGACATTATCTTAAGGATAAGTGCCTGGGAACGCAGGAACACCTCACACCCCTATCTCCCACCCAGAACTAACCCCCAGGCCTCAGGAAGAGCAGAAATTAATGGTGATACTGGATCTGAGGCACCTCCAGGGGTCTCAGCAGCAGAAGTGGTGGATCTTTAGGCTTGGGGTCTGCCATGCACGGGGCTCAGTTCTTTTTACATCACTGGCTCCATTCTCTTTCCTCACCAACTTTTCTGATTCACAGCTTTTGTTTACTCTTAGTGTCTGCTTCCGATAATAACACTAGCGTGCACCTTTGAGGTACTTTTCTACATCGTGACCCTCAGCTCTTATCTCCAGTCTCTAACTAACTGCAAAGAGACTCTAACTGGGTCAGTTTATCCTTTTACACCAGGTCTCATCCAGGGTCACCGACCAGTGTAGGGACTGGCTGTTCTGAGGTCAGGAGCCCACCCTGGCCCATTTGATTGGGCTAGCAGGTCCACATGGAGCAAAAAATAGTTATGTGAGCAGTTGCCCTCAGAGGTGAGCCTGGGGTGCTAACCCGTCTGGTCTACTAGGTTCCCTGCATTCATAGCAGTTCTCACTTTGTTTATTGGAACAGGATTTTTATTGAGAGAAGAGTAAACGAAATAGCCTTTCAGTATGCCCATTCGTGAAGCTAAAGAGGCTGTATAAGTGGAGACAAAAACTTTTTAACCAAGAGTTATATTTTATAAAAGTTCATTTATCCACTTGAGATTTCATACTTTTGTGAGGGTAAACTTTTTCCAAAATTTTCCAGAGACACATTGTAGAATCTAAAGGGGAAAAGTAATCTCAGTCATTTTTAGAAACGATGCAGAAGTTAAGCACTGTTCACATGAAGAGGGTCAGGTAAGCGGCATTGAGGAAAATGCAGCTTTTCAGGATGCTTATGGTCTAGGGCAGTGGTTCTCCGCTCTCCCGTCAGAATCATCTGGGAAGCATCTTCAACAAGCAGAGCATTTTGACTGGTTGAAAAACCATTATTAAATACAATTATGCCTCAATTACTGCTTCAGATCCTTTAACATAATAGTTGGTGATGATAAGATGCAGTTCCTCTATTAACAGATTAAGATAAAAGATAACCAAATTGGAATTCCGTGGCATGTCAGACTAGGATTATTGGAGGAACTCCTTGCAGCCAGTGTGTGTTCACTAAAAGGAAAAAGGGTGACGAGAGGGTGTTCTAAAACTCCAAGGCCAAGTGTGTGTCTGTCTATGGGGCCAGTTTCTAAAGAACAGACATTTGATTTGAGACGAGAATCTCAAGAACCTGACGCATGGAATGGCTCTCTGTTTTGATGGGTTTTCACTTCCTCCTGCTTCTGGGGTAGCAGAAGCCACAAGGCCTCCACATCATTTCTCACCTGCCTGGCTCCTTACCTCTTCCACTCACCCCTGGAAGCGGGATGGATCTGGTGCCCGAAGAAGCTGAGGAGGAGGAGCCTTTTCTACCACCTCCGTGACTTCTTAGTGCAATGTGGACAACAGGGTCTCTGGGCCTCAGAGCACCTTGGTTTCCCCTCTAGGCCAGGGGCAGGAGAGGTAGAGACAAGGGCTGGCTAAGGCCCCAGCAGCCAGAGATGGACTGAAGTGGAAGGGCTGACAGGCCCATGATTTAGGGGAAAGGGAATTTTCATACATGTAATTTTTGTTTTATGGGTAGCAGGGCTTATCATCTACAGTGATTGTATAGTTTGACAACAAAACATCGTATTACATTAAAGGGTCTATCTAAATGACATTCAAGTATATGTAAAAGTGGAATTTATTTAACACCTACTACGTCCCAGCATGTATCCACAAGATGGCTAACCCTCATACCAACCTTGCAAGGGAGATCCCTAGTTTAGACTTGCAGAAACTGAAGCTCACAGAAGGTTAAATACGTTACCCAAAATACAACTAGTAGTCACAGAAACCGGGTCCATCTCCTTGGAATCCTGTGCATTTCCCCAAGTCTTCTAACAACATATGAAAATTCACATCAGAATCAACAAGTGACTGTAATCTAGCACCATAAATACTAAATACTTCTTTATGACACGGAACCAAGTCAGCTTTTAAATTTTATAACTTTGCTTTTCTGTTGTTTGTCAGCTCTTAACCTGGTTAATACCAGTTCTGTTGACATTGGACTTGGCTCAGGACATGATTAACGAGTGGATTTTCAGCCTTCCTCTGCATCTCTCCTTTCTTTCAGTCCCTCTGTATCGTCGTCTTTACCTGCTGCTGCTATGCTTTACAGTCCGCGCGTCAAACACATAGGACTATAAAGGCAAAGAAAATGAGTGTTTCATTGTGACGTTTCAGAATTTGAGTTTCCAAGTCTTTTGGGGTTTTTTTGTTTTTGTTTTTGGCCACACCACATGGCACGTGGGACCTTCCCTGACCAGGGATCAAACCCGCGCCCCCTGCAGTGGAAGCACGGAGTCTTAACCCCCGGACCACCAGGGAAGTCCGTGTACCTGTTGATATCTTAAAGGCCAGGGCTGCAGTGGCATTAAGGGCATCCATAACTCCCGGTGCGTCTCCATGTGCCCCGCCCTCTTCTGACCTGCATCCCTTCTCCCGCATTTGCAGATGAGGACACTGGTTCCTAGAAGGAAAGCAACAGACCAAAGGTCTGTTTGCAGAATTAAAACTGCCTTGCAGATGAACTACCCTGTTTTCACAGCTACCTAGTTTCCACTGGTGACCTTTAAAAATGTAAGACAAACATAGTACCAGATTCATATTTACGTGATCAACTGGTTCTCAAAGCACAGATATCAATTAATTTTTTTCTCTTTGCAACAATTCTGTGCAGTAGGCACGGAGCCAAGTCACCAGGCACCAGGCCAGTTAGTGGCTGAGCACTCAGCTTCTCATCCTTACTGACGAATACGTTGTGTTTTTTTTAAGTATTTTCTCTTTCCTCATAAGCCCAACATTACAAAGATGTCTTTTAAAAGAAAAATGTTAAGACTTTATTCAAGATATATATCAGGCATTATAACAAAACAGCAGAACTTCAACCTTTGGAATACTGTAATTTTTACATCCCTTTGATGCACAGTTCAGTATACTATTTGATTACAGATCATTCTATGGGGATTACAGAAATAAACCAAGGGCAAGTGTACACAGTCACAGTCCAGAATGCCAGCTCTCTGAGTGTGTGCCGTTTGTGAATGAAGCACACATCCTTTACCATTTCCAATACTGTGCAAGGTGAACAACTGGGAAGGTACTCAGTGGTGGTCGTGGTTGACAAGCACTGTTATCACAGACACATGGACAGTATACTACAGCGAACACACATTTCAGAGGCCAGCGAAGTGAGCAAGCTATTCACACAAAGCCAGGAGGGATTATGCCTAACTCTCCAGTTTATAAGTACAATACCACGTCTCATCCTTCTCAGAAACGGAACAGGTGCTCAATAGCAAAGAACCGAAAATTACTACATGAAAAGTACAGACTTTCCAGCTAGCATTTTGTAAACAGCCTGTGTCTGTAAATCAGCCAATTAAAAACATTCAGTTTTATCCTCTAGACAGAACTCCACATCACTACGTGTACACTTTGAGGCATTCACATTTTACGCCAGTCCACACAAATATACAGCTTGTTGGATAAGTAAACATGTTTTGCCAGAAATATGACAGCTGCTCTTAGTTGTACAGTGAGTGTTTTTAAGAGAGAATCCAACTCCCTAACCAACACTTGAAGGAAAAATAGTTACATTAAGACAGCAGTTTGGATACCTTTATATTTTTTAAATCTTAAATGAGAAATAATACAGCATGTCTGAGAATAGAGTGCTTCAAACTTGTTTTTGGCATAGTTGAGTGCAAACTTCATAGCCCGTACTTGTTAAAACTCTCCATTGTAAAATGGTGAAAATATAGCTGTTCACAATAGGATTTTAATCTCTGCTGCTAAAGGCATTTATTATTTTGGCAAAAAAAAATTGCTAAAAAGCTGCTTAAGAAGTTAAGCTTTTTTTGCTTTTGTTTCTGATAATTCTGGGTACTCCCAATGACAGGTAAATACATTTTAAAGCATATATTTTTCCTCTGTCTGAAACTTCAGTGAGCTTGAAGAAAACAGGCTTTCTGTCTTCCCTCAGGGGTTTAGGTATTGGTGGGTATGGGGCCCAGACAATGAACAGACAGCCTCTGTTTGCCCTCTGAACCACAAATTTGCTTTTAGGTTTATTTTCCTAAATCCTTTTGTAAATTACAAAGTCACCTTCAGAGGCATTGTGGGGAAAAGGGATTTAAATATGCACATCTGGTAACAAGCAACTTCAAGTAAAACCCTCTCGGAGGTGGCTAAGATCCAGCCAGTGTGTCACCAGCAGACTGATGTATGTTTGCGTGGCTCAGTCTTTAACTGGGCCTGTTTATAGCTGATGGACGGTAGGTTCTATGAGGTACATAACACTCTCTAGTGTTCAGGGCCTATCTATGAACAAACACAATCCAAGTATTATAAGTAACTGGGTTGTGACCACTGCATGCATCACACTGAAAGGAAACACCAACTCTAAGCGTAAATATACGAGTCCTACATTTAGGCTCAGCTCTACCAGGGGAGAACAGCTGCCTCAGACCAAAATGCTATTTAAACCAGATTCTTCTCTTCAGATAAAATTCTCAATCTAAGCAGGGGGTCCCCTCAGACAGTGATTTGTTCTCTTCCTAAGCGATGCGGGCTTGTATGAAGTACGAGTGCCCATGAGCGTGCAACATCTCTCTCGTTCACGTTCCGCACAGGCCAGGAAGGGAACAGAGGGCGTGAGCCAGAGCTGCCCGTGAGCCGGGGAGCAAGTCACATCCATGAAGGTCTCAACCTATGCAGCCTTTCTAGAACCCAGCGTTTGGATCGTTACCCAGGTGTCAGATGTACTTCACCGCGTATCTGAAACAAAGCATGATTGTAGGGTTGCTTTTTTTGTTGCGGTGGATGGGTTGGTTTTCGCTTAGTGTTTCCTGAAACGAGGCGCTCCCACTGTGGGCTCCTCTACCTGGGGAAATCGGTCACGGCGCTGGGTCCTAGTATGGAGACACAGTCATCGTCAAGCACTTTTGAACCACTCAGAATGATTCCTTACAACAGCTCTGTAAGTCTACATGCCCGAGAGAAGGTTTACCAAGGGCAAGGCTCCTACCTAAGACAATGATAAATCCCCTGTAAGGATTCAGAAGCTCCTAATCCTGGATCCGTGGGAGAGACAAGCTTCCTGTGACTTTTCTCTTATTCTAGGCTGTTCCCCTGACTTCGACACACTCACACCTGTCACTAAAATGTTGCCTCTCTTTATTCTAAACTTCTCTGGTCTGTTGACTAACTGTCTGAAGAATATGGACCATCGCCCTGCAGGAAAAGGGATGTTGTACTCGAGTCGTATTTGGAAGCTTCATAAGCACATCTGAGACATCCTCTAGTATCAAAATAATTTTTTACACTCCTGCTTTTGCAGTTTTCTTACACATCAGAACCTCTGGCAGCCCTTGCAAGTCCACTATATTAAGCCAAAAGCCGTAAATATGTACATCGTAGTCCAAAGTACTAGTACCAAGAACAAAAAAAAGTTAAAAAGAAAATTGCTTTGTTTGCATATACAGGACTAAAAACGAAGTATGCAACCAAGAAATTACAAATGTGCATCCCAGCAGTGCGGGTGATTCTCTTCTATTTCTAAAACACTGCTGTCTGTACGCCGGTCCAGTTGTGGAAAACTGCTGACCCCCGGCACACTACCTTTCCCTTTAGCCTCTCCCCAGCAAAAGAAAGAAAAGGAGGGGGGAAGAGAAACTCTTAGAAGTGGAACAGGGGAGAGAGGAAAGGCCATGTCCGGGGCTGCACGCTCAGTACACCAGCTTGCGGGTTTCTATGTTATTAGTGAATAAATAGCTCTTTAAGGCAGAGAAGAAACATTCTGTGGATCCAGTGCTGTTGGCTCATCTCACTCACGTGGTTTCAGTGGCCGAGGATGAGGTACTTTTCTTACTAAAGCGAGATCGGAGGATTCTAGGCGGTGCCTGGTAGAGGAAACAGAAAAAGGACCCCTCAATTTGGCATAGCACGGAAGCTTTCGAGGACAGCACCCGGCTGGGTTTGTGTTGAGACTCCAGCTCCTTTGGTCAAATGCACGCGTGTGTGAAGAGGCTGGTGCGGCTGGGGGCCCACTCGGAGTGTCCACAGTAGGAATAGGAGTCACAGCCCAGGCATCCCCATGAAGCTGAGCCAGTTGAGGAGCCCGGCGCCTCCCTCTTCAGGTTCCCCTAAGGCCCTGGATCTCCCACGTGAATGGCTACACAGAAGGATGACACATCTTGTTTCTGCCTTGAGAGCAAAATGATCTTACCAAGTGACTCAGCAGAAAGACCTCCCCATGTCTTCCCTTGGGAACCAGCCTCGTGTTACTTGGTACGTGCTTAAAATTTCCGTCACCAAATTTCCAGTCCTCTTTCTGGAGGTGAAATCCCTTCATGCACAGCAAACCACACAACAGAGGAAACACTGCCTTTAAGTATGAAGGGTTCCACCTCCTCTTCCCTACAAATGACTATCAAGGGACCCCTCCTTCCATGGGACACACAGATCACAGGGGAAGTTACTATCACAGTAAAAGAAAAGGGAAATATTTTCTAGCATAGCACTCAAGGGGGTTCAGAACTGGCCCCAACTCTCTGTACTCGGCTTCGTTTTCTACTCTGCCCTTTCATACCTCCATCCCTTCTGACCAGAGGTCCTTCCTCCCTTCTCTGTCCAAAGTCACTCCTGAGCCCCACCCACATGGCCCACTCACAGCCAGGATCAGCTCCTTGGTTCTCACATTGTTTAGCACGTGACAGGGCATCACAGGACTTTGCGCCCACGGGGGAGCGTGCCTGCTCTGTGCACTGTGTCCCCTGCCACACTGTGACTTCCTGGGAGCGGGGCCGAGTTCACCACCGTTTCCCAGCAAGGAGCTTGGTGCCCAGCGGGCACACGGAAGGGGGGCAGAAGAGAAAGAAGCAGGAACGGAAGGCTCTGGCCTTCCACATCCTGAGTCCTCACGCTACACCTTTGCAACTAGGAAATGTTTACCAGCCACCTCTGGACACAGTAAGAAAAGAATCGGTGAAACCTCTGTTTTAGGGATCTGCCTCAAGCAGTTTAACCATAAACAGTAAAGCAGCTTGCGCAGCTGTACAAAAACAAAAGCAAAAAGGCACAAAGCCTCAGGACCTAGAATGGTTCTGGCACCTTCCCTGCCCTCCGGGAAGGAGGTCAGCCTTTCCATGCACTGCCTCACCTGAGGCTCACAAGGGTCTCTGCTCTGTGGGCAGGGGGGACTCCCAACTCGCCTCAGATGGGCTCTCAGGCCGCAGTGTTCAGGGGGAGGGGAAGGGGAGAGATGTGACGGGACAGAGAGGAAGACTCTGGGGTCCCCGATTCTGCGGGCCCTGCACCTGAGCCCAAGGCTGGTGACCCTGCACAGAGCAAGGCCCTGAGGCTCTAGGCTCGGCCCTCCATCAGCATCTACAACTGGCAAGAGTACACAGATCAAGTGTATTGTTTTGGTCATTTTGAAGGGCTGTGCCCCTTCTATAACATTTTATGAACATCTACGTTGTACCAGGCACTACGCTGTGTCCTGGAGATACAGGGATGAACACGCTTTGTATAAAGACTTGTCATATAACACATTCTGAGTTTTTCTTCCTCCAAAACACTCATTTGGTTGCTTTTCATTCACACATCACCTTAGGTTGGTAGTTGGGTTTTTTGTTTGTTTTTTTAATCCCTAGGCACTATCTCACCTCTCCTATTTTCAAATACAAGTAGTAGGGTCTTTTTTACCCCTTGGCAAGTAGCTGGACGCTACCTAGTTGGCTTGTCCTGCCTGTTTGATGGAGGGAGGTCTCCCCACCCCAGGCACTCAGGAGATGTTGGGTGCCCCCAGTTCTCCAGGGCAGAGCCCTTTGTGCAAACACACGCTCCACCCCGCAGCCCCCAACACCGTGTACCTCCAGGGGGAACTCCGTCCTTCGAGGCGCTTTATACTTGTACATGAAATCCAGCAGGTCTTCCTCCTCCTCATCGGAAAACGCCAAAGGGTTTTGGACCTGGTGAGGCTCCCAGGCCTTCACACCACCCTCATTCACATCCCCCTCAACCACTGAATGTCCATTTACAATCTATGCAGAGGAGACAAAGTACAGCGAGGTGGGATCAGTGTAGAAAGGAGCGGAGAAGGGCACGCAAGGTCAAAGTCAGGCACACAGCACAGCAAGCCAGGCCGGTTAGGAGAGCCGAGGCCCCGGTATCCACCAGCGATACTGCAGAGGATCCAGGATCACTGCAACTGTGAGACTGGTCAGGCGCTGTGCATGGGAACGAGCACAGGCTTCAGAATCTACTGACAAGCTACCAGGGGAGGTGGGGACAGCGCTGCCTTAACTGAGACACGTCTAACCCTGCAGCTTAGAGCTGTGAGGCCATACCAGAAGAATGCTCCGGGAAAGAATCTCTAGAAAAGATGGTGGCAGTAACCTCTGGAGAGGAATAGCACAGTTTTCTATAACACAAACCAGCAATGCTGACAGTGCCTTAACTACACTTGCACTTTCAGCTCCAAGCATTCTTTAAGAGACAGGATGTAAAATGCCAGGAAGCCTTCAGAGAGAACCTTAAGCAAAGCTATGTAGATTTTTCATTTCAAAGGCCAAGTCCTAGAGAAGCAAAGGAGCCTAGTGGAAGGAGAATCTAGCAGCAGTCTTCCCCTCAGAAAACGACAGCAGGATTCCTGTTTTGGTTTGCCGTGACTAATCCACAGGGAAAGCACCAGAATGGATTCATGTCACTGAGTGCACGGTATTTTTGCAATGTTCAATGCTGAGCATATTCCATGTCATCTGGCCATGTGGTCCTATCTCAGTCGAGATATAAAATACTTCCTGCCCATACCCAGTTTATCTGACACCCAGAGACACTTCTTTCTAGGCTTCGTATATTGTTTTTACCTAGAATCACAGAATGCACAGCCAGGGGGCCCTCAGATCACCTGGTCCAACCACCCCCAGGCCTGCAGATAAAAACCAGAGCTCTTTCTGGGACACCCTGCTACTTCTCCCAAAAACATTTTCAGCCACAAAATGTGTTCTATCAAAAGGGGAATAACAGCACCCGGTGTGGGCTTAGTAAAACTAACAGCAGAAGCCTAATCTTGAGCCGCTTTCCCGGTCATTGCTGCTATACTCCCAACAGCCGGCAGGAGGCAGCACGAGAGCAGGGCTGCCTTAACCACGGATTTCAAAGCTGAATTGTAGGCTGGGAGCAACCTGCTCAGACAGCACCGGAGTGAGAGCCAAGCCCGAGATCATTAAACTTCCTTTGCGCTTTTTGCTCCAGTGCATCCCCCAGCCTGTCTCCTCCGGGTTTAGGTTCCCTCTGGTCCCTTCCCCTGGCCAAATCAGCTGCATCCTTAGGACAGAGGAACATGAAGGCTGGCAACTCCAGGGAGCCCTCCCTGAATGCTCCGGTCCTGCCTGCCTCTCGACTCCCAGCGGGGCTTGGAATGTGTACCACATGGCTTGTGCTGCGCGCCCTGGTTCTCCTGTCCGTCAGTCTCACTGCCTCAGCCCCACAGAAAGCATCCTGAGCTATGGCTGATCCTCCTGGGCCCCTCGGAGCACCTGACCCCGGGGTTGTACCCACAGTGGCTGCCCGTCCACTAACTGAGGTGGAGACCTGACATCGTCTCAGAGGGCTTGGCTCTTGTCCCAAATCAGAACTCGACACCTATCACAAGGACATTCCTTCTGGACACCTGACAGGAGGAAAAAGAGACAGGCCAGCCCAGGCCCGAAAGCTCTCAGACCAGGCCAGAAACTGCAGAAGCAGCCTGGCCAGCTCCGGCCGCCCCAGCACAGAACCCCACATCCTGAGAACGGGCTAGGGGGCTGGTTTGAGTCTGTGCCTCTGCACACGTGGTTCCCTCTGAATCTGGGGCCAGGGCTTTCTCTGTACTGATCACTCTGGGGTTCAGAGGGCAGCCCAGAGTCACCAGAACACCCTCAGGCATCGAACAATTCAGGCTGCTCACGTGGTCTGGATTCACTGAGACTGAGCGATGAACTCACACATTACCAAAATAATAATAGTAATAAAACAACAACAATGACTATCTCAGGACTGAAACAAAAATGGCTTTGAGTTTGTTCTCCACTGCATCCTTGAGCATGGACTAAAGGGTAGAAAAGAAGTGACCCTCTGGCCCACTAGAAGTGATGGATCAAGGGGAACCCAGATATCCAGGCAGGAATAGAAAACAATCATTCAACTCAGCAGAGGTGGCGGAGCAAAGGGGGTTAGTGTGGGGGCAGCTCGGGGGCTAGAAGTAGCTTCGCATGGAAGCCACAGAGAGAACCTGCTAAAAAGAGAAGAATCCTACTGCTTACTGTGTTCATGGAGGGGTTTTGCCAAGAATGTTGTTTGTAATGTTCTGCCTGACTCTCGGGACCCGTGAGAATAACCACTGTGGACAAGCTGAGCCTCTGAGCCTCCAGTTGGCTACCGTGTTGTGACACTGAATCTCTTAGCTGCGTTTCCCTCTTTGCACTGGCTGCCAGGAAGCCCAGCATCTTGGACAGTCTGTGACTTTGTGACAAGCGCTTAAACTTTTCTTCTCACTCCGACTCCATCTTACCTGCCTATTCCCTTTCTCTCAAGCTTCCGTTTTCTTAGTTGGCTCAATGTATCATCTGTATTTCCACAACCAGACTTATAAATCCTTTGTGGAACAGGGAGGCGTATAAATGAAGATATAAACACCACAGAAACGGGTCCCACCAAGAGGGGCACCAGGATGAAGATGCGTGGCTGGGCAGAAAATTCGATGGTGGGCCTCCTCAGCACTCCTCTCCCTGTAGATCCAAATAGAATTGTGACTGAATAGGTTCTCACCCGAAAGGGTACTGCTGCCCACATCTTAATACTCTGATGGCTCCTGAAGACAACTTGTATGAGGGGCATCTCATGCAAGGTCACGGCCACAACCACCTCCAAATCTCAAGGAACGGCAGCCAAGGCCTTGAGCCCGCAGAGCTGACCATGGTGCCCGAGGCTGCGCAGCCTCCAGGAAAGGACAGGGGTCGCTCTTATTTTCCACAGCAGGGGAGTGGGTGTGTGGCCTTGACGGACGTTCTGTATTAGCAAACGTGTCTACAGCAGGCTAGGAAGCAGCTGCACCTCTTCTCTCTGTGGAGGCCAGGGAGGGAGAAACTCCCAGCCCTCCAAGGCCGAGCTGATCCTTCTGCGGGAACCCCGGGCCCCCCATCCCATCAGTGCAGCAAACACCCCGGGTTAGCAAACACTCCCCCGCAGCACACGTTAGTGGGAGCCGTTAATGAAAGTCAGCAAAGGCATCTGGAGGCAAGCACGCCCATCTGGAACACTCACATCAGCGTCCCCGACAGCCACCGAGGAGAAAGAAGAGAATATTGTGTTAGGGAAGGACCTCTGGGGGTGAAACTCACACACACGTGTGAGTGTTCGTGCACACACACAGGTATACACACCCGGACACACGCTCACTCTCTGCCCACGCTCCAAACCTCTGACGGCTCCGGCTGCTGAGGAAAGAAACTGCCAGGGGGCCACCCTCAAGAAAGATGCAATTCTCTCTTTCTTTTAATAGAGAGGATAAAAAGAGACGACTCTGCTTTTTATATGCCCCGTACACTCGATTTTTTTTAAAAAAGGAAAAAAAATAAACCCCACCTCTATGACTAATTTCAAGCAGTAACAGAATTCCGTTTTCAGCTCTATATAACATCAAGGCAGCAGAGAGAAAAGAGGGGAGAAAGGGCGGTAGGTATGAGCGGGAGAGGGAGAGAATTAACAGAAGCACAGAAAATGAGACAGATGTGCAGGAGACAACAGGAGACGATTAACAGATGGGCAGGAACGGAGCGAATGTTCTCCTGGGGCCTGAGACGCACAGATGGAAATCATTTCGGGGGACCAGGAGGGCCCCTCTGACCGAAGCGTCTGTGACCCCCTGAAATCCTCTCTCCCAGCATCACTGCCCAAGCCCCGGGTGTGAGACCCACCTCCCCGGACACCATCTGCTGACACTTCACACTCGGCACCCTTCACCCGCAGAAAACGGGTCAGAGCTGGAAGGGCCCCAGGGGCATCGAGCTCAAACCACCACCGCCCCCCCTTTACAGAGGAGGAGACTGAGGCCTGGAGAACCAAGGGGTTTTCCCACCATCCCAGAGGGAAATGGTGTGGACACATCACTAGCTGGTTCCCCGCAAGAAGACCTTAGGGAGACGGGGAAGAACTCCAGGGCCCTGGGTGTCAAGAGGGCCAAGAAAGGCAGGGCTGGGGCAAAGGCTCCCAGATCACAACCCTGAGCAGGGCCACCCCAGCTGGAGGCCGCCACCGAGCCCCACCTGCTGTCCGGTCCCCAAGAAGCCCCCATCCCCGCAGCTCCCAGGAAGACCGAACTCTACTCAGTTCCCACAATCAGCTGTAATTCTGTTTAAACGTACTGGAAAGGCAGCCTCTGATCATGAAACCGCCAGGTGTCATGGGGAGGACGAGGGCTTCCCCACGCAGAGAGCAGCACAGAACCGGCCCACGAGGCAGGATCGGAGAAGGCGGCTCTCCTCTCCCCGGGGCCCCTCCCCTCCCCGGGGCCCCTCCCCTCCCCGGGGCCCCTCCCCTCCTCTCCCCGGGGCCCCTCCCCTCCTCTCCCCGGGGCCCCTCCCCTCCCCGGGGCCCCTCCCCTCCTCTCCCCGGGGCCCCTCCCCTCCCCGGTGCCCCTCCCCTCCCCGGTGCCCCTCCCCTCCCCGGTGCCCCTCCCCTCCCCGGGGCCCCTCCCCTCCTCTCCCCGGGGCCCCTCCCCTCCCCGGGGCCCCTCCCCTCCCCGGGGCCCCTCCTCTCCCTGGCCCCCAAGTGACAAGGTCCCGGAAGGAGAGGCCTTCTGAATGGCTCATGGAATTTACAAACTCAAAACTGTAAAGGGTGACTAGATAGAAACACCCATCATTGCCTGGGACGCTGTGGTTGTTTCCCACAAACGAGGACGTCCACCAGGCCCGAGTCTTGGCCGCTCGTGCTGGAAACAGCTGCGTGCAGCCCCTCCGTTTCTTTTATTCTTGCTGAGCATATATACACTCCTCTGTTCTGGCACGATGCTGGTCTCCGCAGCCCTGCTCAGGACTCCTTGGACCATCTGTTCTCATTAGGTTTCTGGCCTCCAAAACCCCCATGTCTTCTACAGACCTTTGAAGACCTTAGCATTGAAAAGTCTTAAAACTGAAGAAATAAAGGGAAAACAGGACCCTTCTCCCTCCACCGATCCGGGAGGCACGAGCCACGTCTCAGTGGCACCGGGGCTGGGGGCACAGGCAACAAGGGCACCAGGCGTGCCTCTCTCCTCCCCTCAGACCAGCCAGCAGCTGCAGGCCAGGGGCGGCCCCTCTCGTCTTCTGAGCCAAAGGCACCTCCTTCGTGCGGGGGGAGCAAAGGAAGCTGGGTTAGCCCAGCACCATCTCTGGCCCCTTGCGTGTCTAGGTAAGGTCAGGGAAAGCGCAGGAGCATGTCAGGACAGAACCATGTGGCTGAGCTATCCCCCACACCCAGCGGCCTGCCAGGCTGGGGAGAGCCCAGGCCCCTGCCCTCCCTGAGGTCCCCTGGCTCTAACAATAATCACCATCACCACCCTCCACAAAGTCCTTTCACAGACATTTTCACAACAGCACAGTGAAGTGGGGAAGCGGGGGTCTTTATCTCTATTCGAAGCAAATCAAGGCTTAGGGTGGTTAGGTGATTCGCACATAGGTACACAGCTGGTAAGTGGCAAAGCAGGACCAGGGCTCCCTTGGCTGCACAAGGACCGAAACCCCTGGGGCTCCATCACTTCAGAGGAGCTGGGTAAGTGCCTGGGTCCTCATCACCCAGAGCACAAGGAACTATGACCCTGGGATGGTTTTAAAATAGATCCACACATTCTTTGACGCTCCTCCCTTCAAGAGGTGGAGATGAATTCCCCTCCCCTTGAGTGTGGGCTGGACTTAATGACTCACTTCCGGCAAACAGAATAAGGCAGAAGTGGTGGTGTGTGACTTCTGACCAGGTCCTAAAAGGTACTGTGTCTTCCTGCTTGCCCTCTCTCTCCTGCATCACTCACTCTGGGTGAAGCCAGCTGCCATGTCGTAAGGATGCTCAACCAGCGCCAGAGAGGCCCATGTGGTGAGGATCTGAGGCCTCCGGCCAACAGTCACAAGACAGCCATCTTCAGTCAAGCCTTCAGATGGCTGCAGCCCTGGCCGACATCCTGACCAGAACTCCTGAGAGTCCCTGAGTCAGACCACCCAGTTAAGCCGCTCCCAAATGTCTAGCCTGGCTTCGCTGTAGGGTAATACATGTTTGCTGTTTCAAGGAGGTAACCTCCTGACTCCACCCCCCAGACCCTGCAGCTGAAAGGGAGCCCCCAGGTCTGACACCAGCTCATGGTTAGAGCCTCCTCCCGAGGCGACTCCCGCACGCTGCAGAGATGCTGGCTGTCTACTCACCTTTCCGGGTCCTGCAGGTGAAGCAGCAGGTACACACTGTGGGGATGGGGGCACCATCAGTGATAGCCCCCAGTTGACAGGAACCGGCCCCAGGCAAACCGGGAGGTCCCAGGGAGGTGTGGGGACCCCAGTGTGTTCAATACAGGGGTCCCAGGAACGTGGGTCTCTGTAGAGACACCGAGGTGGGGGAGGGATCATTCCAGATCCAGCTTCCTCTCTGGTGCTAGAAAATGACCTTGCCTGGCCCACAGAGGTCAGTCCTTGTGTCCTGCAGCCCAAGGGAAGGCAGGGGATGATGTCAAAGTTTCCTCTGAGAGGGCTTCCCTGGTGGCGCAGTGGTTGAGAGTCCGCCTGCCGATGCAGGGGACGCGGGTTCGTGCCCCAGTCCGGGAGGATCCCACGTGCCGCGGAGCGGCTGGGCCCGTGAGCCATGGCCGCTGGGCCTGCGCGTCCGGAGCCTGTGCTCCACAACGGGAGAGGCCACAACAGTGAGAGGCCCGCAAACCGCAAAAAAAAAAAAAAAAAAAAAGTTTCCTCTGAGAAGTAACTCCAACTGTGCCCACCCAGATGCCCTTCCTCTCTCTGTCTCCCAGTTCAGAATGACCTGCAGGAAACTGACCGCTGAACCCTCAAAGTGCTCACACGGCTAATTGGCTGCTACCTTACACAGTCCATTGGTCTTGGTGCACATCTGGGCCTTGGTATACAGTAGGTGCTCACTAAATACAGACTGTCTCCAAGTTCATGGAAGGCAAGGATCATTTTTTCAAGTCCCTTGTACCCTTCCTGGGGTTCAGTGCCAGACTTTCAATAAATGGTATCTGACAAAACGCCTCCCAGTCCATTCTGCAGGGTGGGCAATGCAAACTGCATAGTGTTATTTTACACCAATGGGCCTATGTTTTTATTTTACATAAATTGTTATATATCTTATTCCATTTTGTACTTTTTTCACTAGGCCTCGTGTTTTCAAACTCTACCTATATGTACGTTGAAACTGTTGCTTCCAACGCTGCACACAACTCCACGGGGGGCAGCCACTGCGTCTTGCCCAGCCTCTCCCAGCCTGCCTGCAACAGGTGCCACCTGCCAGGGCTTGCAAATAACCTTGATTGCTCTCCTCACGAGCCTAAGATGTAGGAGGGATAGGGATTCTTGTGCCTTTTCTCCAGAGGAAACCTGAACTGAATTGAGTTCGTTTTCTGTGCCAAGATCAAATCCTCTGATAGCAAGCCGCTTGGGGTATCATTCTGAGGAAGGTTCTGAGGCTGAATCTAGGCCCAGAGGGAACAAGTGTGGTGACTGCTTGTTGACGTCTGCCTCGCTGTGTTGCATTTACCGTCTCTGCACAGGCCCAGGGTCACTCAGCCAGGATGGAACCTCTGACCTGGGCGCTTCTGCCCCACGCCCAGACCCTGGGCCATCTTTCCTTGGTCTTTCTTTCTGAGATGACTTTTATTTTAGGCCCAGAACAGCCAAGGTGAGGGCCAATGGTCCCTGCCCTCCCTGCTAGGCCAGCACCTCCCTCGCCGGCCCCCTGAAATCACAGGCGCCACGGCCAAGGGCAGGCAGTGAGGAGGACAGGTCGTGTGGCAGCACAGCAGGCTCTCTGGTTCTCTGCGAACTCCACCTGCTTGGCCTGCACACCTGCAACCAGAGCGTTGCCCCTGCCCCCAGGGGGCGGCAGGGTCAGAAGCAAACAAATCAGCCCAAATCCGCTTCCATCTAGTGATTCTCTGGGAAGATGTTCAAAGCCCAGGGGATGCCTCCCATCGCCGTTTTTTTTTTTTTTTTCCGTATTGAAGTATAGTTGACTTACAATATTATATCAGTTTCAGGTGTACAGCTGCAGTAATTCAATATTTTTATAGATCATATCCGTATACAGATACTATAAATAATAATGGCTATATTCCTGTGCTGTGCACTGCAGCCTTGTAGCCCATCGATTTGATATCTGGTGGTTTGGAGCTCTTGATCCTCTCCACCCATTTTACCCCTCCCCGCCACCACTCTCCCCTCGGGCAACCACCGGTCTGTTCTCAGTAGCTCTGAGTCTGTTTCTGTTTTGTTATATTCATTTGTTTGTTTCAAGTGTTAGATTCCACATATAAATGAAAACATACAGTATTTGTCTTTCTCTGTCTGACTTATTTCACTAAGCATAATACCCTCAGGTCCATCCATGTTGTCATCCATGTTGGCAAAATTTCATTCCTTTTTATGGCTGAGTAATATCCATCACCTTTTAGAGCCTACCAAACCTCTCTCTTTCCTAGTTCTGAAGCTGCCACGAATAATCCACCAAGGGGAGGTGTAGGCAGGAGGCCTGGATGCCAGTCCTGTGTGGCCTTGGCACAGTGTGTGACCTCTCTGAGCCTACTTCCTCTGCTTCGTTCACCTCTATAATGACAATATAGACTCTAAGAGGGAAAGGGACTGTAGGGCCACCTAGGCCCACTTCCTAGCCAAAGCAGGAGTCCCTCCCTAGAGCTTCGGTCTATGACTATTTGACTTTGGTTTGGGCCCTTCCAATGTCAGGAATCTCACTACCTCACAAGGCAGCCCATTTCTGTCCTGGATACTTTCATATCATAAAGTGCTTTCGTAGGTGAGTTAGATATCAACAAGAAGAACAATAATAGCAGCAGCTACTACCTAGAGTGCCAGGCACGACCCGAAGCACCTTTACATGGATTCTTTTGGTTGAATCCTCACGACAACCCTACAAATGGGGCTTGTCATTCCCTGTGTTTAGATAAAGAATCTGCGGTGCAGAGAGAATAAACAGCTTGCCCAGGCCACACAGCTGGTAAGTGGCTGCCCCCTCGGAACTTGACCCCACTGGTTCTAGCTCTGCGCACTGAGCCTCACAGAATTGGGGCCCTTTTTCTTCCAATGACTGCTTTCGTTTGAGGCTTCGTAGCCGGTAAGCTGACCGAGGGTGGAGGCGATACCTAATGGCATTTCACATCCCTATTTCTGCGACAGCGCTCGGGAGGTCAGAAGCTGTAGATGCCCGAGGAAACCTGATGGCCAGCAGGTGAGCGGAGAGAAGGCACTGGCCTAGGAGTCATGGGGCCGCAGGAGAATGCCACCAGCGGGCAACCCTGGTGACAGCTCCCTTCCCTGGGCCTTTGTCTCTTCACTGGTAAAATCAGAGGATTAGACTGAGTGATCCCCAAGGTCCCCTCCTGCCTGGCCTTTTGGGATTCTATACTAAGTTCCCCTGGCACAGGGACAGGGTTCCTCTACCTGAGGTGGACCTCACCCCCATGGCCAAGCCTCCACCTCCCCAGCGCTGCTAGGGTTAAAATCTCTCCCTTCCAACAGAAGAGCCACATTCTTCAATCCTGGGGCCGGGGGTAGAGAGGCCATTCCTGAGAGGGTTGGAACCTAGCAGACGCTGGGCCGGGCCCCGAGCCGTTCTCCTTTCCCTGGAGGGGAGCGTGGGTTGTCATTCCCAGGGCAGTGGTGAGGCTCCCTCTTTCCCATCCACGTCTTAGACCCTCAAGTAAGGTGGGGCCTGGAAGGACCCCAGGCGCAGGACTGAGATGCCCCTGTAGGCTGCACCTCACATTACACAGTCTAGGTCTAGGTGGCCTGGAGGTCCCTGTTTATACATTTAAGGGCAGGCTAGCCGCCTGCACACGTCACAGCCAGAGATTCCAATAGTGGCCCCATTTCAGCCCCCAGGCTGCATTTCCCAGCAAGGTGGAGGGGCGGAGGTGATGATCCAGAACGATCCCGGGCAGCCCCTTCCCCATCCACCTTCTGCTGGCAGCAGCAGTACTCAGCTCCCGAAAGCCAAGCCCCTGTAATCTTCCCAAGGAACAGTCTGGGAAGCCCTGAGTCCTGGTCTAACTCCCTAGCCCTCTAATCCCTGCCTCTACCTTCCACAAGCCCGAAACCCACTGAGGGATCAGACGTCAGTGGGTCCCAGATGTGGCTGCAACCTCGACAGCATCACATACCAGGGGCTCACCCTAGACCTACTGAATCCCCTGGCGGGGGTGGCCCAGGACTCTGCACTTTTAAACAAAGTTCCAGGCCAGTCCTGGCCCAGGTATCCCCCTACCGGGGTAGACATCGAGGTAGAGGTGTGGTTTCCGTAAAGCCCTGGCCTCCACAGGAATTAGCCCTCAGAGCTAGTGTGGCCTTTGCATGTGGTGGCCGAGGTTATGCGTGGTGCATGGGGGCTCAGGGAGGGGAGGAGATGGTAGAGTGAGAGAGAGGACAGGAAATACCGTGCAGGGAAAAGGGATACCGTGCTGAAAGCCCTGGCCGGGCGGGAGGAGACACTCGGGTGCTCACGACAGGTAAGCCCTCCCGGGAGTGCAGGGTCAGAGAAGAACACAGAGAAAGCTGCCTTGGCCCAGGTCCAGCTGGGCCTGTCGCCTCTAGGCTTGGTCCAGGTACTACTACTCAACACCCCCCAACGCCCCAGATAATCAGATGGAGGAGATGGGGCCCTCTGGTGCGGGTGACCTAACCCTGCCCCCGATCAGAGTCCCCAAGGCCAGCCCTCTGTCCGGGCCCAAGGGCTGCTCTGATCCTTGGCTGGCCTGGCGCGGTCTGATGGACGTCTGTATGGGTGGCGAGTCCTTGGGGCACGGGCCCTAGGGGGGCCTGGGTCTCTCTCCACGAAAGCAAGGCCTACGAGGCAGAAAAGAGGGGGAGGGAAGTGACACCTACCTGAGCTGCCAGCGCTCTCAGAAGCACTCCTGGACATCTTAGGCTGGCCATGCTTGCCGCTGGCCCGCCCGGGCCCCGGTGGCGGGGGGCCTGAGGGACCAGGGGCGCCGTCTCCCCTGATGGTGGAGAGGTCCTGCATGCTGAAGCTCCGGAGTCTCTCCGATAAGGCACCCTGTCCCTGGACACAACACAGGACGGGGCACACGTCAGAGGCCTGCCCCACAGACCAGGGCAGCCGTGGCGGGCGAACGCAACCGAGGCCAAGAGGGGGCTCTGACGGTCAGCGAGGTGGAGACCAGTGCCCTGGTATACTCTGCAGAGGGGCAGCTGCCTGGTGTACTTGCAGGGAACACTGAGGGGGTGCAGGCCCTGATGTTCTAGGGCCTCCTGTGGGCCCAGGAATTGTTCTTCTGGCTCCAGGCTCCTTCCTCTCCTTCAGATGCCCCCCACGATAAGCCAGAGCCTCAGCCAGACTCAGGGCCGAGGAAAGGACTGCTGCCTTCGGTTCCTACTCTCCAGGGCTTGTCTGCGGCTTCTCAGGCTTTACATAAATAAAAATCCTTAAAGAGCTACATTTTGCTCAGTTCCCAGGACACAAGAATCTGGCTAGAACATCAGAACTTAATAATCTATGTGCTCAGTCCTTACTCTTTTCAAAGGAAATAAAATGCAGACAGTATTTTTTAAATGTATGACAACAGCCATTTCTGTTATCTGTTCACATGACTGTACATGAGTCACACTGACTGCCACTGTCACATTTGAGCTTCACAAAATACCCAAAGGTAATGAATCAGGAAGGAAAAAGATTATATTAAAAAAAAAACACACACGCGCAACAAAACACTGTTGAGTGTAACCATTTCTTATTCTCAAGGAGCCACAGACACTGTCTCGGGGGGGAAACTGTTCTTTTGTTTAGGAAAGCAAGATCAATCCATTATACATATGAAAGGGAAGGGCCTCGCTGTCTGGATGAGAGACTCTGTCAACGTGAAAGGATTCTAAGGAAGGCACAGGGATGATAGCATTGCTTTAGGTGTGCCTCGGGGGCTGGTGGGGGGAGACTCGTGTCTGGGGGAGAAGGAAACCTGAGGGCGGAGGGGTTGGTAAGAAGACGTGGATTACTGAGAACTGGGCTGGGATTTGGAGCAAGAGGTGACAGGCAAGTAACCACTAGGCAAACTGATAAACTTGGGTATCTTCAGAAACACTCGTGGGCACGCAGACTTCCCATAGGTACGTGGGATGCATGGATGGGGGGGCGGAGGTATTTTATTTGAATAATGAAGGAAAGCCTCTAGTCCTAGAGGGCTAGAGGACGTGGGGACCACAGGCACCGCAGATAGAACAGAGCCAACCAATCAGCACAAAATCATCGAGAGCAGCTAACAAGGGCTCTGGGCTGGGGGGTGGGATTGATGAAACCAACAAGGGCCATGACAGCATTAGTTAAGAGGCTTTCAGGGATGGCAGAAGGGTTTGGAGATTTTTTTTTCCACTTTACTTAAATAGCAATGAAAATGAGCCAACAAAGCACAGTAATTCACTGAAGTAACTTCAGCAAAAGAGTCAGTTAGCTAAAGGAGCAAACGCAGAATGAGTTCATTAGAGGCAACGGGGAAAACAAAGGAGCTTGCAGACAGTTTTAGAAAAAATGTCAGAATGAAACAAAGATGCATTAAAATATGAAAATGATAAGTTCTCAACCTACCAAAGATATTTAAAAAACCATGTCTCCAGGGAACTAACAACAGCAGAAAGAAAACTATTTAAATAATCAAATATATATACAGGACTTCCCTGGTGGCACAGTGGTTAAGAATCCACCTGCCAATGCAGGGGACACGGGTTCGATCCCTGGTCCGGGAAGATCCCACATGTCGCGTAGCAACTAAGCCTGTGTGCCACAACTACTGAGCCCACACCCCACAACTACTGAAGCCTGTGCGCCCTAGAGCCCACATGCCGCAACTACTGAGCCTGCGTGCTGCAACAACTGAAGTCCGTGCGCCTAGAGCCCATGCTCAGCAACAAGGGGAGCTGCCGCAATGAGAAGCCCGCGCGCTGCAACGAAGAGTAGCCCCTGCTCACTGCAACTAGAGAAAGCCCACGTGCAACAACGAAGACCCAACACAGCCAAAAATAAAAATAAATTTAAAAATAAATAGGTAAAATAAAATAAAAAGAAATATATATATATATATACAACTAGAATTCTAAATCCAGGCAAAGGGGTGTTTGGAGGGCATTATGTGAGAAAGGCAGAAATCTCCCTGGTTGCCTCAGATACAGCTCCTGAACAATGGTGGGCAAGGGGTTTGAGGCTTCACCTTCTAGACATAACAGCTGGATGGTCTTTGCCAAGAAAACGAGGGGGGAGACCAGCTCCCCCGTATAATCCCTTCCAAATCCATCAGCCAATGACCCATGATTATTCTACTCAGAAACATTCAAGACGACATCTAGGAACTTCCCTAGTGGTCCAGTGATTAAGACTCTGTGCTTCCACAATAGGGGGCACGGGTTCAATCCCTGGTCGGGGAACTAAGATCCCACATGCTGCGGGGGGAAGCCAAAAAAAAAAAAAAAAGGATCACTTCTGGGCAAAAAAACTAGGAGGGGGGGCTTCCCTGGTGGCGCAGTGGTTGAGAGTCCGCCTACCGATGCAGGGGACACGGGTTCGTGCCCCGGTCCGGGAAGATCCCACATGCCATGGCGTGGCTGGGCCCGTGAGCCATGGCCGCTGAGCCTGCGCGTCCGGAGCCTGTGCTCCGCAACGGGAGAGGCCACAACAGTGAGAGGCCTGCGTACCGCAAAAAAAAAAAAAAAAACACCACTAGGAGGGTCTTCATGATTCTAAGTCCAAGTAAATGGTGGCAGACTAACTCCTTCCCTGGGTCTGCCAGCTCTTACAAAGGCTCAGCAATGTATCTGAGGAAAAGAGGCAGCAGGCATCACACATGTCCATGACCATTTCAGCAAAGCACTCAGTTCCAGTCCTAGAAGCCAGCCGGCCTGCTCCAGTATCACTAGCATCATGAAGACTGGAAGTGGCAGAGGTTAGGAAAGAAAAGGAGATAATATCTCAGTATCGACTGAGTTCTGTCTCAGAAGAAACCACGGCAGCATGGATACAGGCTCTTGAAAACAAATTAGCCGGTACCCATCAAAACAATCTGAGATGGTTCAAATCAGTACAGCCCTTTCATCTGTAACCCTCTCAGCCCTGCTCAGTCTCTACTGCAAACCTCATCTCCATTCACTTTCCACAAACCTTATTCCACCGGCCAATTCAGCTCTGCTCTGAGAACCTTCGTTTTCTTATTCTGGGAACAGCCAAGAGTGGTTCTCTGGTATTCTGCAAAACTGGGTTCCTTATTTTTGGGAAAATAAATTTGGACTCCCTAAATTTGGAAAAGCTTAAAAACATATTCTATAATTCGATGAGCCACATATTAAAAGCTTTGAGAAGCCATAGTGTTTTGGGTTGTTTGACTCAGCATATCCCAAATGTATTTGACCACAGTGGGATAGACTGTTAGTTGACCATCCAAAAGTCATTCCCAATTCCGTTCTCGAAATGGTGAGAAAAAAAAACAGATTTCCCAAACTCCCTCCTAGCTATTATGCATGGCCATGGGATGCAGTTCTGGCCAATGGGAGGTAATGGGAAATCTGCTAAGGGATTTCTGGGAAAGATATTTTCTCTCTCTCACATGCAGAAGGAGAAAAGCCTGACCCTCTTCCCTGCTTTCCGCCTTTGACTGTGGGAACTGCCACCTTGTGACAAGGAGACTCACAGAGACATCCACCCGGAGCCTTGGCATCACTAAGTCACTGGAATACTGACAATGCCCATTGACTCCTAAACTTCTTGTGAATAATTATCATCAATTACAAGACATACATTTTTTCACCTCTGAAAACTGGGGAGGGTCTTACGATTGCTGTTGCCTTGTCCTTGTTGTCACTGCCTGCACATGAATGCACTTGGTTGTTATTCCCAAAGGCATGACCAGACAATGGAAACTCCTGACTGTTCACTGTTAACAAACCATTTAAGACCCAATTGGGACTTCCCTGGTGGCACAGTGGTTAAGACTCCGCCCTTCCAATGCAGGGGGCTTGGGTTCAATCCCTGGTCAGGGAACTAAGATCCCACACGCCGTGCGGTGCAGCCAAAAGATTAAAAAAAAAAAAAAAGACCCGCTGGAAGAAGGAATCTGAGTCTAGGTTGCCTAAAACACATTCTACTGACACCTTCTAGTAAGATGAAGAAAGTGGCAACATCAGAACTGGCAGAATGGGTATCAGCAGCATGGATGAAAATCTCAGACAAAAGCTCTGCATCACCAACGCTCTAGAAAGCACAGAGAGTGATGTGGCCTCATCATAAACGGATACTGATGAACGGAGTTGAAAAGTGATTCAGAAGAATCAGATTCTGAAAGTGAAGGTTAGAAAGACTTCAATTTATTGTGCCTATATACTTTATTGCATATACAAAAGTGACACACAGAAAAATCTATGTCTAAAGACTCCAAAAGAGTCTTTTTAATAAGTAGAAGTAGATGGGACTTCCCTGGTGGTCCAGTGGTTAAGAATCTACCTTCCAATGCAGGGGATATGAATTTGATCCCTGGTTGGGGAACTAAGATCCCACATGCCACGGGGCAGCTGAGCCCATGTGCACTCTAGAGCCCAGCCTCATGGGAACAGAAAGGAACACATCCACAGCCTTCCATGAAAACTAATCTCCTACTTGTACTGTCAAACTTTGACCTCTTTATTCCCCACAGTATTATAAGCATGGTCTACCCAGTTTTGTTGTGGCTGCTTGTTTACATGCTGTTTGTTTTAACAGACTCACCTTGCTTTTTTCTGGGCACATCAACAACATATGGCCCAGTGGCTCTCTCAGCTGGGCTCCTAGAGCCCCAGAAATCCCACAGAAGTATCTTGGGGGCAAGGGAGGGAAATCTATTCCTGATTACTTTAATCTTTCCTTTTTCCTGGCTAAAACTCTTAGAAAATTGGACTTTAAGAAGTAAACTGTGGGGACTTCCCTGGTGGCACAGTGGTTAAGAATCCGCCTGCCAATGCAGGGGACACGGGTTTGAGCCCTGGTCCGGGAAGATCCCACATGCCGCAGAGCAACTAAGCCCATGCACCACAACTACTGAGCCTGCGCTCTAGCGTCTGTGTGCCGCAACTACTGAGCCCACGTGCTGCAACTACTGAAGCCCATGCACTTAGAGCCTGTGCTCCGCAACAAGAGAAGCCACCACAACGAGAAGCCCGCGCACCGCAACGAAGAGTAGCC
The DNA here is from genome assembly GCF_949752795.1 of Hyperoodon ampullatus. Classification (NCBI taxonomy): domain Eukaryota; kingdom Metazoa; phylum Chordata; class Mammalia; order Artiodactyla; family Ziphiidae; genus Hyperoodon; species Hyperoodon ampullatus. Next base: position 10,406,080 of record NC_136928.1, read on the forward strand.
CCCGCTCACTGCAACCAGAGAAAGCCTGTGTGCAGGAACAAAGACCCAACGCAGCCAAAAATAAATAATAAAAGTAAATTTAAAAAAAAAGTAAACTGTGTCACTGAATTTTCTATTAATCTGAGATCTTTTTTGTATTTCAATTTTAATTTTATTGATGTAGTTTTTCATTTATATTTAATTACTAAATTTTTCTAATTTTATAGATGGATTCAAGATATAAACCTTAGGGACTTATATGTACTTTTATGTACATATTTATATGTATATGTACTGTAAATATTTTTTTTAATTTTTACAATTAATTTTTATTGGAATACAGTTGATTTACAATGTTGTGAATCTGAGAACTTTAATTCCTCATCCTTCCCCCAATTTGTAAGGAATAAGAAATCCATGTAGCTAACACACAGCAAATTTTCTACATTTTGATGCTTTTCTTAGTCAGAGGAGGGAGTGTGTTCCTGGGAAAACCCAGACCTTTAAAAAGCTGATATTATAAGTAAAACAATTTACCACTAAAAGAATACCTGCCATTAGGGCCCACAGAACCCCGATTCAACAGTTACTAAGTTTGGTTGCAAGCCCTTGACGAGGTCTTCTTTTCCAGAGGGACACACAGGGGAAGGGACACCAGTGACAGGGACACAAGTGACAGGAGGGGGCTCCAGCAGAGCACAAAGTTTAGCCCACCTCACCTCACATGGTTTCTACTGCCTGCAACTGCTAACAATGAGAATAAAGACAACAAAAGGCTTTAGTGAGTCAGGCAACTGATAACAAAGCCACCAGCATAACCACATTTCCCACTGGTGATTCAAGTATTTGAAAAAAAAAAAAAAAGGGTTAGTACTTCCTTCTAAATTCCCACAGGGTTCCCACCTCGCTAAAACAGTGAACCTCTACCGCTATACATGCTCCACATCGAGGCCAAGCAGGCTCCTTCTCAACATGCTGGATGAAGGCAAGGGCCTCGTCTGTGACATAGAATTGGATTAACAAACAAAAGAGGGAGAAAGAATTCTTCCCACCATAGCATCAATCGTCAAATTCAATTCATTCTCCAGGCATGAAACAAACAAACCAAAAAACCAAATAAGTTAATTGCATGTTAGATGCTACCAAATCAACACAATAAGAGGCTCTGGGAGGAGGCTGACTGGGCCTCGGCTCTGGGATTAAAGCACATGTACACACACAGCTGTCGGGAGGAGAGACACCTGGCTCCGATCCAGACCATGGGCCGATGGACACAGGTGGCTGCTGGCCTCCATCCCCGAAGGGATCAGTCTGGAGTTAGTCACATCTCTCAGCGGGGTTACCTGCCCTTCTCTGAGGTCCAAAGAGGAGACAAAAGGAAAGAGTCGAGCCACCTGATAAAGGGGAAAAGAAAAAAAAAAGCCATGGGCACCAAACCTACAAAATGGGTTGACGGGCGCCACGCTCCCCTGGCCTCCTACAAGTCACTCATTCACTCACTGACTTCTTCATTCCCTCCTTTGCAGCCAAGGCTGATGGAGTGATCCTGAAGCGCTGAGTGAAGCCCCGCAGGGGAAACAAACATGAAGAGGAAACATGACACGGTTCCTACTCCCAAGGTTCTCACAGTCTCGCTGAGACATCGCGAGACACAAACGCGTACAAGACAGCAAATGACAGACGACAAAACATACGACAGGAGCTCAGGGGACGGAGAGAGAGCACTGTTGGCTAGAATACCCGGGGAGGCCTCGTCCAAGGGCTCAGACTTGAGAGAGGCAAGGGCTGCACCATCAGAAAGACAGGGGAAGGACACTGTGGCCAGAGAGTGGTTGGAGCCAAGGTGTGAGTGGAAAACCCGGGTGCATTTGGGAAACTGAGATTGAACCAGTCTGAGCAGAAGAGGCTCGGGTGCTGGTGACGAGTGGGAGATCAGTCTGGAAAAACTGTATTTTGCCTAAACTTGGCCTTCGATGAGAGCTCCACTGAAGGTTTCTGGGTAGTGAGCAAAGTGAAGCCAGTGGGATTTTAGAGTCATGAGAACATTCTGGACACACTGTGTGGCACACATGGAGAACGGCCCCTGGTAGCTGCTCTGCCTTCCTTCCTCAGGTTGGAGCTGGGCACATGGATGTCTGCAATAAAGACCGGAAGTGCCCTTAACGGGAGATGAAGTGCAAAAATGAACAATAACTGGTGAGGGAAGGCCCGTTGGGAACACCGGCCAACACCTCAGGCCAGGCTGGACCTGAGGTGCTGACAGCAGCTGCTGAGGAGATGAGGACCTGGATCTGGGAACTGAGACAGGGCTGTGCAGGACAGTGCCAGCACACAGATGAGCAGAGTCCCTGTAAAGCACAGCAGGGCCTGGTCATCTGAGTCAGGCCAGCACCCAGGTGATGGGGTTTGGGGGTCACCGGGAAGGGCTCCACACGCAGCAGCTGTCCAGCCCTCATGTGTAGAACGCCACCAGTGAGACCCAGCTGGAAGCTCTGCTTGGTCCAGGCTTCCTCCTTGGAGAGGCCAGGCCCCGAGGGGAGGTTAAAGTGGCGGCAGATCTCTCTTCAAGGAGTCGGAGGGGGGTAGGGGACCCAAAGGTGGGGCAACCACAAGACAAATTTGCTCAGTGAAAAGTGGAGCTACATTTACAACTTCCCACTTTATCACAGTGATAATGCTTTGTTTATTTGTTTTGCTTTTCAATATCCTAATTTCTTTTTTTCTTTTTACTGAAGTACAGTTGATTTACAATGTTATATTAGGACACAGTGATAAAGCTTTAAAGAAACTATCTTTAGTCTCTTAAGGTAACTTGCGACCCACCACCTGCATTTAAGCGTGGCCCCAGCCTTGCCTCAAGGCAAAGTGGGAGCCTGCCTTGGGGGCAGCTGCTGGCTGTCTTTTGCATATGAATGTACCTTCTTAACTCCTAGAGGTGCTCCAGATAAAATGGTCAGAAGAGCAGGCAGACAACCTTAAAAGTACCCTGGGCTGGGACTCAATTCTCAGGGGCTGACAGGCATCTCTCAGGCTCTCAGCCATGGGGCCTCAGGGCGTTGGGGGTGTGATCCAAGCAGAATGTGGTCAAGAATTGTCAGTTCAGTGTGAGCTCAGCATCTAACAGCAGCATGACCTTGGGTAGCCGCTCAGCACTGGGATCTTGGTGTCCTCCCCTGTGAGGTAAGTGGCACCTAAGGCTCCTTCCTGTCCTAACAACCCACAGGTTGACATTCCTCTCCCTCTCGGTGGGGTTTGGGGCAGGGGCTCACGTGTTATACAGACGCTGCCACTCAGACACTGCTCACCTCAAGGCTGAACAAGGAGGCGGAAGTCGGGCCCAGAGCAATGAGGGACCTGAAGCCCAGGGTGGGAGAGTGGCTTGCCCAGGGCCACACAGCACAGGCAAGGTGGACAGGGAGGGACGAGGGCACAGGCAACGCCCCAACTGTGCCCAAGCTACCGCACCACAGAGAAAAGACGGGAAAGATCCACACAAGCAGGAGACAGCCTCCTCTCCGCAAGTCTGGACTGTAAATAACTTCCCAAGGCCAGCATCGGACTTGTTTCTCTTATTGGTTCAACAGTGAGCGAAGGTCACGATCAACCTTACAGAGCAAACGGACACAGGAGAAGTGACTGACAGGTGCCTCGGCATGAGCTCTGCCTCCTGGGAAGTCTCTACGGACATCGACTCATGACTGGTTTGTGGCAAAAACCATTATCATGCCCATTTTGCAGGTGAAGAGGCTGAGGCTCATAGAGGTGCAACAGCACGTGGGGGAGCTGGGTTTTTTTTTTTTTTTTTTGGCCAGGCCGCGTGGCATGTGGGATCTTAATTCCCCGACCAGGGATCGAACGTGCACCCACTTCATTGGAAGCACAGAATCTTAACCACTGGAGCGCCAGGGAAGTCCTGGAGCTGGGATGTTTTTAACCTGGGTCTGCATATTTCCAAAGCCCACACGTGTTGCTAAGCATTGCTCTCCCGGCTGTGACAGCTAAAAATATGAACAGCCATCCTTCATTCCTTTACCATGTACTGTGCACCTAGTAGGGGTGCAGATAAGACACGGATATAAATGACTACAAGAGGGCCACTGGGGTGCCATGAAGTGAGAGACCAGTTCCACCAGGAATCTAAGGAGGCTGCTGTGAAGGAGGTGGCTCTTGACCTTGAAGGGTGGACAGGATTTCAAACAGGTGGGAACAGGGGCAGATGAACTAGCATCAGTAGAGGCAGGAAAGAGAAAATTCTAGAAACAGCAGTTGCTATTTCTAGGACAGCACTGAAGGTGGCGCTGTAAGTACAGTATACAAGAACCAGAAAGGTCAGGAGAGACTAGACAGGAAGGCTGGGATCAGGGCCAAATGCACAGGCCTCAAACAGGAAGGGAGAGTGGCAGTGACCCCTTGAGTGGCTACTGCAATAGTCCAAGCTAGAAGGGAGGGTGCCTGGAAGAGGGCCTGGAAGGAAGGAAGGAATGGGTATCAAATGGGCAGGACTTGAAGAGTCAATCAGAGGAAGGAGGAACTCAAAGATGACTGAGATCTGGAGCTTGGGGTCCAGAGAGGATGGTGATTTTCTCATCATCAGAAATCTGGGACACAAGAGGAGGGACACATTTAGAGTCAGAGAGATGCTGACTGAAGGTACCAGGAGACAGGGAGGAGATGTTCAGAGAACCAGAAATGCTGGACTTGAGACCTGGGAGAGGAACCAGGAGCATCATGTGGTGACAGCTGAAGGTGAGGGAAAGGATGAGTGGCTCTGGGATGGAGAGGAGAGCAAGGCGGGGCCCTGGAGAATTCCCCCCAACACTGAGGGAGTGACGGGAGGAGGGAGGGAGAGACAGGAGACAGGAGTCAGGGAGGAGGAGGCGACCAGGAAGGAAGGTGCATCGCCACAGCCAAGTGTTTTCTCCGACCTCCTGGGTTCAACCAGGCTCTTCTCAGAGGTCAGGCAGGCAGGTGGGCTTCTCTCTTTCCACTGGGACCCTCGATGCATCCAGCTACATATGATCTCCACAGGCAAACTTGGAACAGAGATTTGGCAAGTAATAGACCAGCAACTCCGCCTGAGTGCCAGCCCTTCTGCTGACTTGTGAGACTGAGTCTCTTGTTTGTTTCAATCCACCTCACCATCTATGGAGTGGAGTAAGGGGAGGTGACATTCCAAGTAGAAACATCGGGAGGAAGACAGGGTGTTGAGGAACAGAGGCAAGTGTGGTAGAACCTCAGTGGACGAGGCTTGCTTGGTGCTGCTTCAGGTTGTTTTGGAAATAAGCTCCAGTGCAAGCTGATTTGCCTGGGAGGGAAGTATTCCCTACCCTCTACTTAAATTTTTTCAGCAGTTGTCCATAACAGTTTATGTAATCTTGGTGTTTAAATGGTTGCCATGGTGAACTCTAAATATTAATTTTAGGTCACACAGTCCTAGCGCAGAGGCTGGGAAATGTTCCTCTGAGGGGTGAAGGGACAAGCACGAAACTTCCTAGAGTCCTCAGCCACTTAGATTCAGCAGACACAAGTGTGCGAAGCCAGACAAGGGAGACACAGGGATCCAAAAGGGACAGCAGTCTTCTCTTCTTCCTTGGAAATACATTCAAAGCATGAGTGGATACAGGGAGGTTTTATTATTTATTTATTTTTGGCTGTGTTGGGTCTTCGTTGCTGCACATGGGCTTTCTGTAGTTGCGGCGAGCGGGGGCTACTCTTTTTTTTTCTTGGCGGAGCACAGGCTCCTGAAGCACAGGCTCAGTGGCCATGGCCCACAAGCCCAGCCGCTCAGCGGCATGTGGGATCTTCCTGGACCGGGGCACGAACCCGTGTCCCCTGCATCGACAGGCGGACTCTCAACCACTGTTCCACCAGGGAAGCCCAGGGAGGTTTTATAAAAAGAAAATTAACACCCTGCCCTCTGATTAATTGTAAACAGGTAGTTTTTGCTTTTGTCTATTGTGGGGGTTTTTTGGGCAAGTAAAAAAAAACAAAGGCAAAGGCAAACAACTCCAGTCTGGTCAGAAGCCCCAAATCACTAGGCTTATGAACTTTCCAGAATGAGCTTCTGGTTCCAAGAATAAAGTTCCATGTCGTTTGAAAACAGGATTTTTTTTCAAGCAAGAGGTTTAGATAAAGCAGTGATGGATAAACAATAAGGATCAGAGGGAGAGGACATTTTTTAAAAACTATTTATGCTGAACTGTTTAAAGAGTTTGTTTTTAAAGCAAAATTGAGTGGGAATTTTTTTTTTTTTTAATGAGTGGGAAAACACTATAATTTATCTCTCTGTGATTGTGCCTAGATGTTCAGATGCTAGGGCTATAACCAAGGCTTGGCTATACCCTGGTGGCCACTGACCATAACTGCAGGCAAAGTACCTGAGCTTTGGCTGGCAAGTCAGCAAAGTGGAGGTCACGCTGTGAAAGCAGAGCCGGACCAGGGGAGAAGATGAAGAAACGAAAGATCCACCAAGGGCAACGCTGTGGGCTGAGCCTCCATCTCCCCGTTTTCCTCGTGAACATCATATACAGAGGCCCCAAAGGGCTAAGTGGGTAAGGGAGGGGCCCTTGTCAAAGCAGAGCTCTGCAGGCAAGAAGATGGAAAGAAGGCAAAGGAGAACCCAAGAGGCTTGGGACAGTGCTGCCCAAGAGAACTTTCTGCGATGGTGGGAACGTTCTATCCCTGTGCCAGCCACCAGCCACACTGGCTGCTGAGGACTTGAAAGGGGGTGAGTAAAGACTGAGGAATTGAATATTAAAATTTACTTACTTTCAATGAATTTAAATTTAAATAGCCACACGTGGCAAGTGGCTACCATTTTGGGCAGAGCAGGATTGGAGGCATCAAAAAGTTTATTCTTCAGGGCTCCCCTGGTGGCGCAGTGGTTGAGAGTCTGCCTGCCGATGCAGGGGACATGGGTTCGTGCCCTGTTCTGGGAAGATCCCACATGCCACGGAGCGGCTGGGCCCGTGAGCCATGGCCGCTGAGCCTGCGCGTCCGGAGCCTGCGCGTCCAGAGCCTGTGCTCCGCAACAGGAGAGACCACAGCAGTGAGAGGCCCGCGTACCACCAAAAAAAAAAAAAAAAAAAAAAAGTTTACTCTTCAGATCAATCAACAAGGTTTAATAAGTGCAAAACACCAGACAAGTTAGCAAAGTTTGGTTTTTGGTTTGGGGTTTTTTCTAAGCAAGAAACAAAGGAAGAGAATCCATAGTCACCATGGCCAGAAGCTCACAATCTAACAGGAAATACTAGATTCTAGGGGGGAAAAACCCCACACACAATCTGGGGAAGAAGCATCCCTAATTCACAGAATGCCAGCTTTACTTAGACAAGCTGTCTTAAACAGGTGACTTTAATAACACCATTGGCAGCACTGGAACTGTTCTAGGGATAGAATCTCCAGGGAAAGTAAAAGCGCATTATTTTTCAAGTTATGAGACAGGTAAAAAGCAAGCTTGGTTTACCAGGCCTGAGAAGTGGGCGGGTGGAAGAGACCTAGGATATGGTTCAAATGTCAAGGGGAATAAGGTGGCATGGATACCTCACAGTTTTTTGGGGGTTTTTTGAAGATTCTTTTTATGTGGACCATTTTTCAAGTCCTTATTGAATTTATTACAATATTGCTTTTTTTTTAATGTTTTTATTTCTTTGGCCATGAGGCATGTGGGATCTTAGTTCCCCGACCAGGGATCGAACCCACACCCCCTGCATTGGAAGGTGTAGTCTTAACCACTTGACCACCAGGGAAGTCAGTTTTAAAACTACCTGACAGTTTTAAGTAACTTTTAAGTAAGTTTTTTTTTTTTTTTTTTTTTTTTTTTTGCGGTACGCGGGCCTCTCACTGTTGTGGCCTCTCCCGTTGCAGAGCACAGGCTCCGGACGCGCAGGCTCAGCGGCCATGGCTCACAGGCCCAGCCACTCCGCAGCATGTGGGATCTTCCCGGATCCGGGCACGAACCCGCGTCCCCTGCATCGGCAGGCGGACTCTCAACCACTGCGCCACCAGGGAAGCCCTACCTGACAGTTTTAAAACTCTTGATCAATTGGTTTTTCTCACTATTGTTTCTCTTCCCATGAGAATGTGTTTTGCTTAACTAATGCGTTTCTAGAGCATTCATTTTAAAAAGAGAGAGATTTCCAATTCTAGTCTTAAAAAGACATGGGGCTCAATTTTTCCTCTGGGTGGAATTACTGGCTAATATCTAAGCTCAGAGCCAGCCAAGAGACTAGGGACACTTAGAAAGAAGGTATTAGCGATGTGTGTCCCCTAGGAAGGAGACAAAGCAGCTTTTGCTGAAAGAAAAAATGCATCACTACTTCCTGAGGACAAGGATTAGACCTTGGGGAAAACTGGGGGGTGGGCTGGGGGTTAATAGGCCTGGGGAGAAATTTCCAATGTGTAATTTTTTTTGTTTTAGCTTTTCTATTCTAAGATAAAATATTAACATTAATAACAACTTATATTTGTACAATGATATGGTTTACAAAGCTTCTTCACACTTCATGATGATCCAAAAACCCTGCAAACATTCATTTTTTTAGAGAAAGGGCTCAGGGTTCAAAGTTATAAGGAAAAAAAGGATTAACTAAAAGTGTAGGCAGAAGATCTTTCATTCTTCTGGTTAAGTTCTGCAGTTTCCTCCTGGGGAGCCATCAAAGGATGGAAAATAAAGCAGATGAGGAAGGGGTGACCCCCTCATCCAGTTACCTGGTCCCAGCCTCCCTTCAATCTGTCTGAACTCAGAGAGAGGCTCTCAGTCACCTCACCCTCTCCCCTGCAACTGTTTGGCTAAATGCAGTGGATATTTACAGTGAGAACTGATTTGTAGCTTGAGGGTGTTTTCTGGGAGGAGACAGGCAGGGTCCAAGAGATGTAAAATGGAGCCATGAGTAGGGCGACCATAAACCCCGGTTTTCTTGGAACAGACCTAGTTTCTTCCTGTTGTCCCAGCATAATAATTACAGCACCCTTTCACTCTCAGATGTGTCCTGTTTGAACATTATATGGTCACCCTAGCCACTGTGACTGGGCAGTGTCTTTTTTTCACAAAATTGCTTTGATTGTTCCCCTGGGGTAATCGACAAGGTCGTTCTGGACTCAGCTTTCTCATTCTCAAGGTTAATGCTTCTAAGGAGCTAAATCTGCATCCCAGGAATGTTAAAGAAGTTAACTGTTTTAACCCTAATCACCTCTGGTGTATGGTTCTGGATGGGCCCTCAGGCAGTGACCTGTAAAGAGTTGGCTGTTTATTTTATTTATTTATTTTTTTAAATATATTTATTTATTTTGTTTATTTATTTTTGGCTGCGTTGGGTCTTTGTTGCTGCACGCAGGCTTTCTCTAGTTGCGGTGAACGGGGACTTCTCTTCGTTGCACTGCAAAGGCTTCTCATCGAGCTGGCTGGAACCCGTGTCCCCTGCATTGGCAGGCAGATTCTTAACCACTGAACCACCAGGGAAGTCCGAGTTGGTTGTTTAAAAATCATCTGGGGAACTTGCTAAAAATAGAGATTCAAGGGCTCACTGCCTGAGATTCTGATTCAGCACATCTGAGAATCTGTTTAAAAATGAAAAACAAAGCCTCCCAGGTGGTTTGGTTACTAAAGCCAGATTTGAACCCAGTGGTGACTTATCATCCTTTGGCCGTGGCCTGGAGTGGTCCACTGTTACTATGGAAACCACTGATCTATCCCTCAGCCAGGTTGAACTTTACTTCTTCTTTTTCTTTTCTTTTTTAAAGTACACATTTGTTTCAAAAATAGAGGGCATTATTTTGGGGGAAGAATAGTGTTTTCTCTCTCAAGATATTTAGAGAGGAAAAGGAAAGCCCCCACAAGGCAGAAAATTTTCTTGTCTGAAACCAAATTCAGCAGGAAGCAGGCGTCCCTCACTACTTCAGCCCAACTAGAAAGAACTAATGAGCAGTTATTTTCTGAGGCAAGTTTCAGACTATCTAGAGCTTCCTTCAGGTTAGTTGTAAGGTGCCCGGCTGGAGGCCTAGGCTCACGGGCTTCCCCGGTGGTCAGAGGGACTGGTGGTGACTGGCCAAGACGGTATCAAGACTCAGGAGGCCCCAGCTTGAGGCAGACCTGAAAAGGATGGCCCTACAGAATTACCATAAGAATATAATTCACACACACGGCTGAGTGGCCTGGTGACCCGTACTGAGCCACCCTGATAAATATACCACATTTATGCTCTGCAACTGAGCTGAGAAAAGAGCAGTAACCTATATTCCTTCAGGTGCAGAAGGAAAGAAGATGGGGTGGAGAGAAGGCCTGGGAGGCTTCCGTAGCTTTATGTGGCAAAGTTAGCCTGATGAATTCAGAATTTAGCAATTCTGAGTTCTCTTCTTTCAGCTTAAACACAAAAGCCTAAAACGATTGCATCTCAAACAGAAGGATCTTAGAATTCACTGCTCTTTGTAAATCCTGATACATCTCCTCCAGATACCAAAGCAGAATTTCCCCTCCAATGATACTCAATGGGATTCATCACTTTGCCAGCTACTATTGTACCTAAGGTGGACAGGGACCCTCCAGGTACCAGCGGAACACTTCACTATGGTTCTGTGTTACAGAAGCACCTGGTCCTTCTCTGAAATAGGAATCACTCCCCTTTGGTTCTCCTGTCTCCCCGCCAGCCTTTGTCTGCAGAACTCCTTGACTCTATGTGGAAGGTGCTTTTCAAACTCCCAGCCCCGTGTGCTAAGTTTTTCTCCCAGAAATGCTCCTAAAGTTCCTCTCTCTGGTTCAGGGCCCAGAAAACCCAGCTCAGTCCCCTGACCCAACTGGCTATCAACACCCTCCATCCCACCATCCACCGGGAGCCCATGGAGCACGAAGATCTGTATTAATCATCCTCTTCCAAACCCTTTCACAGCTCTAGCCTCTCTTTCCCCCAAACCCTCACATCGCCACCCAGGACTCATAGCTTCCTTTTGCTAATACAGCTCACCTCCCAACCATTGTATCTCTCCAGACATAAGCATAACTGCCTTTCCTCCACCCTCAGCCAACTGTAGACTCCTACTCTACCTGTAGATTTGGAGGAAGGTGTTGTCACCAGGAAACACTAGGGCAATCTGCTGAATTTACTCTGAGAGTAAACATCTACCAATTTAATTTTTCAGGGCTGAGCACATAATGAGAAACTGACAAAACGACAAGGAGAATGTGATGGGAGAGGAAGCTGGGAAGGAACACGGAGGGCCTTTGAACAGGGCTGGGTGGAAAAAAGAAGGAAATAATTGCTTATATCACAATATCCCACAAGACCAGTATTTATTTCAAACCTCCTCTACCTCTAGTTACTGCTGCTACACATATCATTGTCCTCCACGTTTGAACCACTCAACTTATTGTAGGACCCTGGGTTTCTTCCCCTGGATCTGTGGGGCCACGTGAGCATGGAGTGCACCCACTCACTCAGGTAATAAGTCTCTGCACCTGTCTATTTAGGTGACTCTCCCAGTGCACCCTGGGAAATTGCAGAGAAGAGCTCCCTCTCCTCCCCTTCTCTCTTCTCTGCGTCCAAGGATTACACTCCAAGTACTTTAGAGGTTCTTAACAGGAGACCCACAGATGAGCTTCAGGGGCTCTGGGAGCCTCTCAACATTGCATAAATCATTTGTGTGTGGGGGTGTGCAGTTTTCTGGGGGCAAGATTCACCCTTTTTCCCCTCAGATTTTCAATGGGACCCCAAAAAGGATGAGGAACCTGATTGGTCCTTAGCCTGTCTCTGGGCAAGTTACAGCCATGGTGGTCAGGTCCCAGCATGGTACCTTGGAAGCAGCCATCACTGCCGCCGTGGCCGCCACGTTCAAGCCTCGCTTCCCAAAGTGCACAAGGGCATCATAACTTCGGTCTTTTGCTTGGACCAGGCAATCATCGATTTCCTGTCAAAGGAAAACAGAGGCACACTGAGTTGGAAAGCTCAAATAAATCTCTTTCTCCCTTCTCCTGAGCGCTGAGCTTGGGGGCTTGCCCAATCACTGATTCTCTCTGGCATTGCCACTAACTGGCTGTCAGACCTGGGCAAGGACTTACCCTCTATTCACGGTTCTGTCTTCTGAAACATGAGGACCCTGGTAGCACCTAACTTGTAGAGCAAGGTGAGGAATACATGCGATCATTCCAGGAAAGCACCTGACACAGTGGCTGGTTTCAATAACCAAGAACCATTGTCATCTTCCTTATCTCAAGGAGGTCAGGCCCCGGCAGCTCTGAAATTCTGTTATTCCATAGCTATTTCATACAATATCCAAATCCCTCCCCATGTATATATCGATGGGAGGGATTAGGACATAGAAAGAAATAGGTGTTATTTTTGTTGATAGAGAAGATCATTTTACAGATAACAAAATAAAGGCAGAAATTAGAAGTCATCCAGCATCATACCACAAGGTAAAGGTGAGGTGGGAAAGAGGACTGACATCTACTTCAGGGACCAAGACTAAGTAAGATATTGGTTTAGTTCAAATTTGAATCAACGTTGGCTCATTCTTTTTGTTTGCTTGGTTTGGGTTGTTGTTGTCGCTGTTTTAAGAAAACAGCTGTTTTGTAATCACAGGAGCTCACTGCAGAGTTCAGTCAATGAACATGGCCTCCATTTCATTTGAGGTTCAGCACATCGGTGCACTTCCTTCGCTTTGAGGTATGCAGGTGGGCAGTCAACCCCCTGCCTTGTCCTTGCTTAAGCTTCTTCAGGAAGTCACAACACTAAGTTTCCATTGTGACCCCTGGCTGACTCCAGAAGTGATTCTTGGCAGCTCTTAAGAGTCAGTCACCTTCATTTCAATGGAAATTACACTGGCAGCTTCAGGGTAAGTCCAGTGTTTGGAGAAAGGGAAGCAGGAAGAATAGAGATTTGATAACCAGGTCAAGACAGGGATTACCCTTCCTCAAAATCCACCCTCTGAGACGGGAAGTGTGTCCTAGCTCCTAAACGGATTCTCAGAAATGTCTACAGTAGCCTGCTTATCCAACTGATATACTGAAAGGCTTCCCCTGGAAGTCCATAGTATCCAACTTTCAGAAGCAAGAGAAATGAATATATCAAGCCACCAACAGTGCTCCTGATTCACACTGTAGATAGAACCCGACCCCACAATCAGTTTAGAAAGTCATATAATAGCATTAATGAATTATACAATGTTGGACCCAGTAATTCCACTCCTGAGAATTTACTCTAAGATAAGAAGTCAACAGAAGGAACTATATACTATATGTGGTGATTGTCGTGGGTCATTAGGAAGACCAAGTGAAAAAGGATGATATGCCATGGTGTCTAAGATCTCAGAAGATAAATATTGCATCTGCTCAGCTTTTTTATTATTGCTTTTTGATTTGGAGTGTTTTTTTTTTTTTAATGTACGCTTAAAATTTTATTTTAAAGAAACGTTTCACAGACTGGATTGAACTTAAAAAAGGAGCTACGAAACAAATTAATAAGACAGAGGTCATGTTTATTTTAGTGGTCTCGGCATCTATTACTGTATGAAATCTTAAGAAAACAATGGAAAGATCCATTGAAAGCAAATCTGGCAAATTAGGTTCAGCGGAGATGTTAAACAAAAAATAATTTTATAGACAGTGACATTATCTTATAAGTAGCTTAAATTTCTTTTCAAGAGGTGCAAGTTGTAATTCCTCCGTGAATCCTTAGTTATTGTTGACCCCTTCCTGCAATTTCTCCCTATCTTATTTTTTCCATCTCTGACAATAGACAAACCTACATTTTCATTTCACGGATGTATGTGAAGTACTTTGAAGCGAAACAAACACAAAAGATAAATAGCATGAAACAAATTATTATGACTATTCTCAATACTTATTGACTGATAATTACTAAAGTAGCAGGTATTTCATTGGTAGCATACATTTTATCATTGAATAATAAAGCAAACGTACTAGAAATTTATTATATTCCAGTCTCTGTTAGTAGCTATCTGGGTACAAGTTCAAATCATTTAATCTCTCTAGGTTTCAACTTTCCTGTTTATGTTAAATTTTTAAAGTATTTTAATAGTCTATGTAAAAATCCTATCTGCAAAAGGATAGGGGCTGAGCCTGATAAAAGGAAGGAAATTCGGTTTGGGGAGTTGAATTATGAGTGAATCTTTTCTGTTTTTTGTTTCAATGTATGGAAATGTTTTACAATAAATAATGATGAATAATATCCTTTTGAGAATTTCACCATTATTTCTAAACAGGTCATAAAAATAGACTTAAAAAAGAAAGATTAGAAGGAACAAATGTTGGAGGGGGGAAATAAGAGTCAATTAAGAGTCTCCTGCAATAAAACAACCTGCCTTTTTTTTTTTAATCACTTAAAAAATTTTTTTCACTCGCTGGAAGGAGTGCAAGGCAGAGCAACATAAATTACCTTTTCTTTTGAAGACAGCGTGGGATGTACAAACTTCCTATAGAGGAGGCTGGAGCCTTTTGTGTAGGGAGACAGCAGCCAGGCTACAAATGCTATTTTTAGTTCATAATAGAATGGAAACCTGGAGAGAGATGAGAAAATACACATTCCATTAGGTTCCATTAGGTTCTCTGAGCCTTTGAAACATGAGACCTGGGGGCATAGACAGCTCTCCTGCCTGCACACGGCCGCCTGGCCCCCAGATTCCCATGAAGGTGTATGCACACACAAGCACATCCAAGGCACAAGCCCAAGGCCTCTTGAAAGCCAGTTCATTTTTTTTTTTTTTCCTCTTTGGCCATACGGCTCAGCTTGTGGGATCTTAGTTCCCCAACCAGGGATTGAACCTGGACCCTCAACAGTGAAAGCATTGAGTCCTAACCACTGGACCGCCAGGGAATTCCCAAAGCCGGTTCGTGTTTTCTTTTGTTGTCAAGCAAGCCAGGGACCTGGGGTCTCTCCAGCAATCACCCTATGACCATGCTTGACAACAGCTGGAGCCTCCTTCCGAGCTCTGCTCATTTCGGTTGGAGCCGGGGCTCCTGTAGGCCCAGATGCCACAACCAGCCGTGCCCAATTTCCCGTGCCCAATTTCCCGGTCATTCACTCTTCCCTGGAGGCCAAGAAGGCACAAACACAGGATTCACAGTAGGGATTTACAGTAGGGCGGAGCTGACAAAGAATCGCCAGACTGAGAATGAAAGCCTCCCCTCCTGGCTATCTTCTTAGTCTCCAAAAAGGCAGGGATGGGAGCCCAATTCTTGACAGGAAAGAGGATGCTACTCACCCTGCTCAAATCAACAGCAGGCTGGCAGGGAGGAGGGATGGTATCAACTAGGAGTTTGGGGTTAATATATACACACTACTATATATAAAATAGATACCAACAATGACCTACTGTATAACACAGGGCACTATACTTAACATTTTGTAATAACCCGTAAGAGAAAAGAATCTGAAAAAAATTATATATATATGTAACTGAATCACTTTGCTCACACCTGAAACAAACACATCATTGTAAATCAACTACACTTCAATTTAAAAAATTAAATTAAATTTAAAAAACCAACAGCAGGCAAAAAGGTCTGGATCTTTTTGGTGCCAAAAGAAAGAAGAGTTCAGGGTACAGGTAACATACGATTCTGAAGTTTAAAGTCCTGCATACCATCTGTTTATGCATCCCATAAACACTCACCCGGCACCCATAGGTGGCAGCTGGTGCTGAGCACCAAGGAGACAGTGGGAAGCAAAGAAGACCTGACCCCTGCCTGCTCTCTTGGAGCTTCCAGTCTAGCGGGAAACATAGACAAGGTTCTGGCGTCCTTGGAACTGGTAGTCCAGTCAAGGAAACAGACATTGCTCAAATCATCACAATTAATAAAGAATAGCAACCTGAGACAAGTGCCATCACGGGCCTCTGCTAACCCATGTGGTGCCTCTGCACGTGTGAGAAGAAGCCAAGTCCTTCAGCTGGATGCAGTCCTGCGAGCACATGGCTCGCAAACAGGGCTTCATCCGAATTTCAGCTCCACTCGCCTCCTTGGCCAGATATCTTGTGCTATGAACAACCTGTGCAACCATACTTGGCAGGCCGGATGTGTATTAACCACATTTTTAAATTTTCTGTACTCTGATGCTTTGACACCTTGGGACCTTGCTGACTCTGGAGAGACTGCCTCTCCCATGGAAACCACAACACAGTCTCTTGCCCACACTTGCTGCCTCTGCTTCCTGATCAAGCTGCCCCGTGCTTCCCCATGTGGCTCTGCGCAGTGGGCTGTACATCTAGGGATCTGTGACTATAACGAACTTATTCCTTCATGAGAGTCATTTCTGTGTCTGCATGTCTTACCAGACCTGAAAACAAAGTCTGGGTGCCATTAAAACAGATGCGATGAGGGAAAGTGACACCTGGGCTAGTCTGAGGAATCAGAAAAGTAAACCCCTCCCAGGCATCCTCCCTGATAAGAGAGCCAAAGCAAAGAGCGATTTCTAGCAAGTCGTTTCAGAGCCCTTTAACTCTCACGTCACTCCAGTCAGCGGCTCCACCCCCTCCTCTGTTCCTCATCCTAGTCCACTGCCTTCTGCTTCTGGCAGGCCCTTCCTGAATATTCCCGTAGCAACTAAAGGACACTTTCATGTCAAGACTGCTTAATGTTTCACAGCCAGAAAAGAGAAGGAGCTGAAGGAACAGAGGTGTGCTTCTCCCACAATTGAACACTCTGGTGATGAACAATGAAGGAAGTTTTGTCTGGAAAACAAGTATTTGTCAGCCCCAAGGGACAAATGAACCGGCAAAGCTCAGGCATCAACCCAAGATTCACGGATAATCCCAGGGGGTTCTGTCGCACTGCTGCTCTTTCGTTTATTATGTAAAAGACGGGTGTTTTAAAAAATAGGTCATGCGTGCACATAGTTTAAAAAATTCTAGAAGTCCAGAAGAGTATATAGCAGAGTCTCCTTCCCATCCTGGATGCTTTTCCAAAAGCATAAACATCATCCGTTTCTTGTGCATCCTTTCAGAAGCGGACTAGGGCTAAGATATACAATTGTGTGGGTATATATGACTCCCGTGATATCCCCCATGCTCACCTAGTGGCATTCTCTGCACCCCCTCTTACATCTTGCTTCCCCCGACTGCACACACACGATTAACAGTACACTTTGGGGATTTTTTTTTTTTTTTGGCTGTGCCACGTGGCTTGCGGGATCTTAGTTTCCCAACCAGGGATCGAACCCAGGCCCTGGCAGTGAAAGCGCGGAGTCCTAACCACTGGACCGCCAGGGAATTCCCCAGGCCTCACTCTTCTTTTTTTTTTTTTTTAATTTTTGAATTTTATTGCATTTTTTTTATACAGCAGGTTCTTATTATTCACTCTTCTTCATGGCTGTGTATGGGGGTATGAGCATCTACCCAGACCCCCATGAATGGATATCTACAAAGGTTACAATCTTTGGCTACTACAACAGAGCTACAGTGAATCTCCTGGAGCATGCTTCTTTACGTACCTATGCTAACGTGCCTTTAGGAAAATGCCCAGAAGTGGATTTTCTGCGGGCATCTGATTTACAGATAGAGGTTGTACTTCTGTGCAAACGTAGGTACAAGAGTCTGATTCCCCACAGTCACACCCTCACAGTGTAGGACCAACCGTAAGAGCCTGCCCCAGGCTGGGCGGGGGTGTGTGGGGGGGTGAACATTAGATCCTGAGCAATCCTTCTGGGCTGCCAGAGACCCTTTATTCTCTGGCCAGCGTGCTACTGAGCCTCCTGTTCATCAGGATCTTTCCCATGTGCCCCATTCACGCTGACACAGTCTTTGAAAACCTTCCTGCCTCCTAACCTTCTGGCTTCACCTCCCAAATCGTCTCTTGTCAGGCTGGCAAAGCATCTCCAATGACCAACTGGGGTAGCAGGCTTCACTTGGTGGTCTCCAGACCACCAAGATACCGCCCTCCCTGGCATCTCTAGACCAGGACACAGAGGGCTCCGCTGTACTCCCCTGTCCGCCTTGGGTGATGGGGCTTCCTTTGAAGCAAAATCCACTAGTTATAGAAGAATCACAATGGAATGGGTTTGTTCCTTGGGCAGAAAGCTGACATGAATAACCAGAGAAGAAAAAAGGAAGAGGTTACAGCCTGCTAATTCTCGACCTTTCCAGGACTTTGGTTAAAAGTAGGCTCCTTTAGAGTCTTAGTAGCAAAACTCGAATCTCAAGCCTGCCTCCTACTGTTAGCAATCACTACGTTTTCTTTCAATTTCTCACCTCAAGCTTTTTTCCTGACCCACTTTCAACTCAAAGATAACTAGCTTATTGATTGATTCATTCAGTTGGGAAAATTCTATTGAAAAGCTATGAGGTGAAAGGTCTGTGCTAAGCAGTACAGGGAAACCAAAGCTAGGTTAGGCATGGCTTCGCCCTTAGGGGTTTATCATCTAGCAGGAGAGTGGAAAGCAACAGGTGACCCCATAATCTGCACTGTGATATGGAACAATGTCTTAGTGAGGATCGAGAGCCTTGCTTCTCTCCAAATCTCCATCCGCCGCCCACAAACATCCACTTCATAGTTCTTACTATGTACCTGGCATCAGCTCAACCCTGGTGGGCCCAGGGCAAATCTCTGAGAAGTCTCCACACGTTACCCTCTGGTGGGTGAGGGTCCTTTCCCCTCTGCAGATTCAAGTGAGGAAACAAGCTTAGGACTGAGTGGGCCTCAAGGTTTAGTCTAAGTTGCCAGTGGCTGCCGGTAAGGCATGCGGGCCACCTGAGGAGGTCCCTGGGGATGCCAGCTGCCCTGTGCTATCAAAAGAAGCTGAGAGCTACTGCTGAAATCTAAAGCCTCACGCCACAGGACATAAGTGGGGAACCTCCCTACCTCTCTACTGTGGAACGAGATATCCTGGGTAGGAGTAAAGGCTGTGTATCTCAAGCCAGGACAGGAAAGGAAGGGAAGAGTGTGGACGGAGGGAGGCTAGACAGACAGACAGACACAGACACAGACACACACACACACACACACTACAGCGGAAAAAAGAATCCTGCCCCTAAGCCACCAACATAGAAGAATAGAGGACAAGAAGAGGCACCTACTTACCTTTTAGTGTATTGTTTCAATTTTATTTTGTCATGTGTATTTTATAGTTTTTAAAAAATTAAATGAAATCACTTACACAAATTGTGAAAAAAGCCACCGTCCTATCTCTTCTGTGACCATACACAGTTGCTGTTTTCATCAACACAGAAAGTTTTTAGAAGTTCCCAATGAAGAGGGAACTGCCCTGGTGGAGGGGTGGAGAGAGCAGGATGGGGATGAGTGAAGAGTGACGGGAAGCGTATACACGTGAGGGGTGACCTCCCGTCCTGGAAGTAAACAAAAGTTAAAGAGGCTTCTAGGAAGCCAGAAGGTGCAGGACTACCCCGCCCCCCTTTCAATTCTAAACAGAGCTCAGAGCAGCTGAGTCGGTGTCCATTCCCTGGCAGGGAAAGAGGGCCCTGTGTCTGATGGGTCTATCCCGTGTCCATTCCCAGGGCAAGAGGGAGGGTGGAGAGGAAGGACTCCCCTAGGAGGAGACCAGGATCTGTAATACCTGGGGGTCGGCAGGAAAAGAGAAAGCAGGCTGAGGGTGTGTCCAGGCTGTGAGCCGAGGCAGGCAGGGAAGGGCCCCAACGAACCATTCCCTGCAGAAGCAGAGCCCACGGTGCCAGGAGAGAGGCAAGGGACCCTCACTTTCTACCCACAAACAGCCTGGAGAGCGCCAGTTCAGAGGGACCAACGAGGGACCAGATGAGGCCTCCACATGGGTCAGGAAGACAGGGGGATTCTACCCATACCTGTACACATGCTCCAAATACCCTAGATGCCTTCCTGTGGCATGCAGCACATGACCTTGATCCTATGGCCTTCCTCCCCATGTTACCCACAAATATGTTACCTTATGTAGCAAAGGGATTCTACAGATGTAATTAGGGTAATTAATCAGCTGATTTTAAGATAGGGAGATTATACTTGATTACTGAGGTGGGTCTAATCTAATTCCCTGAGACTTTGAAAGCAAATGCAGAGATCTTTCTCTGGCTGGTAACAGAAGAAGATGGAGGTGACATGCCATTGTTGGCTTGAAGATGACAGAGTGGCACACGTCAAGGAAATGGGGACCTCAGTCCTACAGCCACAAGGAACTGAATTCTGCCAACAACCTGAATGAGCCTGGAAGTGGAATCTCCCCAGAGCCTTCAGATAAGAGCCTAGGCTGACCCACATCCTGGTTTTGGCCTCGTGAGTTCCTCAGCAGAGTTCTCAGTTGACTCTACCTGGACTTCTAACTCACAGAAACTGTGAAATAATAAATTTGTATTGTTTTAAGCTGCTAAATTTGTGGTAATCTGTTACTGCAGCAACAGAAAAGTAATACACTGGGACTTCCCTGGTGGTCCAGTGGTTAAGAATCCACCTTCCAATGCAGGGGACGTGGCTTCGATCCCTGGTCGGGGAATTAAGATCCCACATGCCGCGGGGCAACTAAGTCCGCGCACCACAACTACTGAGCCCACGCACCACAAACTACATAGCCCACGCACCACAACTAGAGAGAAGCCCACACGCCGCAGCGAAAGATCCCACATGCTGCAATGAAGATCCAGCAACCAAGACCCGACGCAGCCAAAAATAAATAAATAAACAAACAAAAATTTAATTAAAAAAAAAAGTAATACATCTCCCAAAATCAAAATCAAATCAATCCCAGAAACAGTTCTTGAGCACTTATTAGGCATGAGACTAAAATTCCAGGGCCATGGGTAAAACATATTCCAGCTACCAGGGAGCAGTATACCCATCATCAGGCAGGATTTCCCAGGAAAGAGCAGCAAGGCTGAAATGCCAGAAACCCTCGGGAAAGAGCTCATGAGACTAACGCTCTCCCCGCTTTGTTCATGATAAGGGACAGGAGGACAGCAGGAGGCCACCTGGCACCAGATAGAAGGAGGGCATCACTAAGAAGGCTGCACGACATGAAGTGCTGGCCATGCTCTTTAATCGACTATACAACCCTCACTGGGTCTGGCCTGCTCTCCTCATCTCTGCAGGACAGACAGGAACCTCCCCACTGTAGCTCTGCACAAAATGAGGTCCACCTCCTAGTGCCAGCCTCTGAGGTCTGGGGAAGACCAAAAAATGGCTCAGCAGAGTTCCGTCTCCTTCAGTCTGTTGTTTATCTGGGCACAGGACAGGGCAGAATGGCACAAGCATATTGAATTATGTAATCCAGATTCTTTCCTTCCAGCTTCAGGCCATAATAGCTGAGACATCTATCTCTCCCAGTAGAGATGAAAGCCAGGCTCCTTCAGGGGAAAAACTACACACTGAGGTCATTAAGGCCACTGACCCAAGACAGGATTCAGTGAAGTAGTGTTCAGAGAAGTGGATGTCTTTGATCTAGGACATCCCAGAGGGTAAGTCCAGGCTAATCCTTTTTGGGGTAAGAACTCTTTTTTTTCCCAAAACGGAAATATCTTTATTATTTTCCCTGATGAAACCTGATCATGGTAAAACATTCATACAACACAGCAAATGTGAAACTGACCCCATGATCCCAAGTTGCGGAAATAACCTTTGCTAACAGACAAGTATTTTCCACACTATTTTTAGTACACATTCACATGTGCACAAACTCAGACCCTTTAGATACAAACAGGATACTGTATATTATTCACAGCCTCTTTCAGCCAAGACACAATATATGAATACAAACACCTAGCTTATGATTTTCACTTGGTCCATTGCTGTAATAGCTGCATTGTTCATGAGAGAGAAAAATTGTCCATCGAAAGGGGACTGATTAAATAAATTATGATCCATCTATACCAAGAAATTCTATGTGGCCTTTAAAAAAGCAGGTAGATCTATTTATGCTTACGTCAAAGTATTTCAAAAATAAATTTAAGAAACAAAATGAGAACTGTTAGGTATACTACAGTACTATTGTTTTAAAAAAAGGAAAAGTATGTGTATATGTGTGTACGTATACACACACATACATTTTTTAAAAGTATATACAATTGTGAAAAGCAGTAATGGTGAGAGTGAATGGTGTAGGGGAGAAACTTAGTTTTATTGCACACTTTTGTGTACTGTTTTTCTCCTTTTTATTTTTTTTAACATAAGAATGCTTCTTTACCAACTCCATTAATTGAGGAATTGTGTTTATCTTGCCCATCATTATATCATTGTAAGAACAATATCTGCTCTTATATGGTCATTCAATAAATATTTACTTGAAGAACAATTTTACAGACTAATTGATTTGAAATGTTCCAGTTAGCATTCCTGCACCTGCTTCTCTGTGCTAATAAGGTTTGAGACTGCTTTCAGACCTTCCCACCTCTCCCTGACACTTGGCAACATCTTTCCTGGAAAAGTCCCAATTCCTGGAGTACTTACCAACAAAGGAAGATGTCGGTGAATGTCTCTGCTGTGGTGAAAAGTGCAAATATAATCCAGTACATCATCCATTTGACCTGTTGAAGGAGAAAGCAACAAAGCTAGCAGAAAAGGTCAAGGATGAATGGCTGCCAACTTGAAGAGAACAGGCCCCGACAGTGGATGCTGAGACGTGTCCAGGCAGAGTGGCCTGCATTGGTAACCTCTTTTCCTATCTTTCCCCAGGTTGGTCCAGTTCTACTCCAGACCTTGGGGCTGGGGGCAAACAGGCTGTTTCCACAACTGACCCAGGCTCAAGCTCTAAGTAGACTTTAGGTGGCCTTCAATAGCCCTCAGGTGAGCCAGGGAGACCTGAAGACCAGCAGTGACTCAGGTTTCAGTCAGGTCATTTGCCCAGGACTAACACCAGGTGAATAAAGTTTTCAAGCCTCCACAGAGACACACCTTGGAATAAACTTTAACCTGGCCAGACTCTCTGATACGGAATGATGGTAATTCTCACTGGTCATTTAAAAACCCTTCCAGGGACTTCCCTGGTGGTCCAGTGGTTAGGACTCCATGCTTCCACTGCAGGGGGCGTGGGTTCAGTCCCTAGTTGGGGAACTAAGATCCCGCATGCCATGGTGTGGCAAAAAAATGAAAACAAAAACAAACAAAAAAACCCCTTCCATGTGGGAAAGCCCCATAGTCCCTCCCAGAAACTGGATCTTTTCTTTTTATCTCCCCCATGTGACCATCCTTTTCCATTTCTACTGTCTCTCTTCCCCAATTGAGACCTTGGTCCCCTCTCTCCTGAACTACTGCAGGGGTCTCCTGACTGCTTCCCTGTCTCTTGGCTTTCCCCTCACCAATCCATTCTACAAATTATCCCCATACTAATCTCCCCAAAAGCATGAACTCAACCTGTTAATCCTCCATTTAAAATCTTCTAGCCTGCAGCATAAAGTCCAAATTCCTCAGTCTGCTCCTTCTGGCTTTTGGAAATGGTGGGGTGGTTTGTATTGGACTAACCCTCTTGCCAATAATGATAATAAACTCTGAACAAAATATTTAATTTTATTGATTGATTGATTGATTGCCTGCCTGCTGTGCCACGCCACACGGCTTATAGGATCTTACTTTCCCGACCAGGGGTCAAACCCGCACCCTCAGCAGTGAAAGTGCAGAGTCCTAACCACTGGGTCGCCAGGGAATTCCCTGAACAAAATATTTTAAGACAACTGTTTGAAGGCTAGAAAAGCTATCAAAAGCTGGCAGAAACTGGAAAGGATCCAACTCTTGAAATAAGGGGACCACACCAGAGTAAATCCATGTTGATGCAGTTAAGGAAACTCCCTAGCTGGCAAATCATGGGGCAGATAGAACTCCAGAAGAAACCCATAGTCTCATTTGCCTGAGGAAGTGGAAAATAAGAGTTTGAGACTGCCAGTGATGCTGGAAACTGAAAAGGAAAAATCCCCAGTAAGAGGGAAGCCATAAGGGGGTAGGCCCCCAAATCCACATATAAATTCCTTTCCATTTCTTGGCTGGCTCCTGAATTGCACAGAATCAGGTAATATTCCAAGGTGACTGAGTAAAATACAGCTGGAAAACTGAGAGTTGAACAGAGATTCAGTTTCTGCCCACTAGAGGAGAAATAGAGCTTGGAGTTCAAGTTCTGCCAAATTAGAGGAGCTTGGTAAACATTTGGGAATTTCCAGTGAAACACCTAAAAGGCCATACCTAAGGAATAAAAATTTTACTCTAGGACTAAGAGGTTAGCTCTAGGATGAAGAGCAAAACTGAAATACACCTGCCCCAATAAAACGTAAAACCTAGCTGCCACAAGGTCAAGATGATCTGTCAGAATTTAACTGCCTGTGAGAACAAAAATTAATGTTCTTCACAAGAAGCCAATGCAGATCTAGAGTTCCTATGATGTATTATACATAACAGTCCAATAAACAAGAAAAGCTATATATATGAAGAAACAGGAAAACATACTCCATGGTTAAGAGAAAAACTGGTCAATAGAAACAGATCCATATTTGACCTAGATTTTATAATTAGCAAAGACTTTAAAAAGTATAAATGTGTGTTGAGACAACTAGATATTCACATGTGAAAGAATGAAGATGGACTTCTACCTCACACCACATACAAAAAATGAACTTAAAATGGATTAGAGACCTAAATGTAAGAACGCTTACAAGAAAACACAGGAGTAAATTTTTGTGACCTTGGATTAAACAATGTTTTCTTAGATGTGACATCAAAAACACAAGCAATGAAGGAAGAAAATAGATAAATTAGAGTTTGTCAAAATTTAAAACTTTTGTACTTCAAAGGATACCATCAAGAAAGTGAAAAGACAACCCACAGGGCTTCCCTGGTGGCGCAGTGGTTGAGAGTCCACCTGCCAATGCAGGGGACGTGGGTTCGTGCCCCGGTCTGGGAGGATCCCACATGCTGCGGAGCGGCTGGGCCCGTGAGCCATGGCCATTGAGCCTGCGCGTCCGGAGCCTGTGCTCCACGGTGGGAGAGGCCACAGCAGTGAGAGGCCCGTGTACCGCAAAAAAAAAAAAAAAAAAAGACAACCCACAAAATGGGAAAAAATATTTGCAAATCAATATCTGATATGGTATTTGTATCCAAATAATAAAGAACTCATACAACTCAATAATAAAAAGACAAAACCCAACTTAAAATGTGCCAAGGGCCCATATCTTTTAGAAAATGAATCAATAATTAATAAATCCAATACTCATTTATGATAAAAACTCTCAGCAAAGGAATAGAGGGGAACCTCTTCAACTTGACAAAGAACATCTACAAAAAACCCTACAGCTAACATCACACTTAATGGTGTGAAATTAGATGCTTTCCCACTAAGATCAGAAACAAGACAAAGAGGTCCCCTCTTAACACTCCTATTCACTATCATACTGGGAGTCCTAGCTAATGCAATAAGACAAGAAATGAAATAAAAAGTATACAGACTGTGAAGAAAGGCATAAAACTGTCTTTTTTTCAGTTGGCATGACTGTCTATATAGAAAACCTAAAAGAACTGATAAAAACAAAACCAAAAAACCTGGAACTAATGAGCAATTATAGCAAGGTTTGAGGACACAAGGTTAATATATAAAATAATCATATAAAAATATAAAAACCAATTGCTTTCCTATATACCAACAAAGAACAACTGGAACTTGAAATTTAAAAGAAAAATACCATTTATATTAGCACCAAAAAAATTTAATTACTTAGGAATATACCTAACAAAATATTCAAAAGCTCTGTATGAGGAAAACCACAGTACTCTGATGAAAGAAATCAAAGAAGATTTAAATAAATGGAGAGATGTTATATGTTCATGGATAGGAAGACTCGATATTATCAAAATGTCAGTTCTTCCCAACTTGATCTATACATTCAATGTAATCCCAATTGAAATGCCAGCAAATTGTTTCGTGGACATTGACAGATTAATTCTAAAGTTTATATGGAAGGGCAAAAGATCTGAATAGCCAATATGATACTGAAGAAGAAGAACAAAGTCAGAGAGCTGACACTATCTAACTTCAAGACTTACTATAAAGCTACAATAATCAAGACAGTGTGGTATTAGTGAAACTACAGATAAATATATCAGATAGACTAGACAAATAGAATAGAGCCCCAAAACAGACTACATAAATATAGTCAACTGATCTTTGACAAAGGAGCAAAGGCAAATTGATGGAGAAAAGATAGTCTTTTCAATAAATGGTGCTGTGAACAACTGGATATTTGCATTCAAAAAAAAACTGATAGATGTAGGCACTGATCTTACATCTTCCACAAAAATTACTCAAAATGGATCACAGACCTAAATGATAGATGCAAAATTATAAAATTTCAATAAGATAACACAGGAGAAAATCTAGGTGACCTGGAGCTTGTCAATGAATCTTAATACATCACCAAGAGTGTGACCCATGGAAGAAAAAAACTGATAAGTTAGACTTCATTAAAATAAAAAACTTCTGCTCTGCAAAAGACATTGTTAAGAGAATGAAAAGACAAGCCACAGACTGGGAGAAAATATTTGCAATACATATAACTGAAAAAGGACTTGTATCCAAAATATACAAAGAATACTTAAAAGTCAACAACAACGAAAATAACCCAATTTTTAAAATGGCAAAAGATCTGAAAGACACCTCACCAAAGAAGATATACAGCAACTTATTAACAAATATTTTGTTATAAAAGCTAAATTTTTCTTCTGTCACCACTTAACAAGACACTTATCCTAGGAGAAAAAGGGTGGGTTCAATATTATTTTCTTTAAAAAGTAGAAATATGTTAAAGAATCTATAGGGAAAGGTAGATATAATGAGTGTAGAGATGGGAGATTTCAAGAGAAAGAAGGAAAATTTTTAAAAAGAACTAAACGATATCCTAGAACTGAAAAATACAATATCTGAAAAAAAATTTTTTTAATTATTGAATGGAATTTATAGCAGATTGGACACAAAAAAAGATTTGTGAACTTGAAGACAAGACAATAGAGTCAACCAGGCTGAAGTCTAGATTGGAGGAGGGCAGGTGTGGAATGAAGAGTCTCAATACCTGTAGAACAGCATCAAGCAGTCTAACACATATGGAATAGGAACTCTCGAGGAGGGGAAAAAGAGAATTGGACAGAAAAATTATTTGAAGAAATATCGACTGAAAATTTCCAAAATTTGACCAAAATATCAAACCCACAAGACCATGGAATCCAATGAATTGAAGCAAGATAAATATGAAGAAAACCACACCTAGCCACATCATAGTAAAACTGCTAAGAAGCAAAGAGAAAATCTTAAGCAAGGGGAAAAAGACATTACATACAGGGGAATGACAATAAGAATTATAACTGACTTTTTATCAGAAACAATGAATACCAGAAGAAAATGGAATAACATCTTTAAAGTGCTAAAAGAAAATAAAAGTGTCAACCTATAATTCTATACCCAGCAAAAATATCTTTCAAACATGAAGGCAGCAGTTCTGGTGAAATCTCCATTGTCTTTGTGACTCTGAAACATGTGGCACAATAGATTAATTAGAGGCCTTCTCTATTTAGAAAAACAAGACAGTCCCCTGGAAACAAGGCTGGCTTAGTCCATCAAAAGAAACTACTAAGATGCTACATGCTATCAAGGTTATCTGCAGCAGAATGGGCTCCTTATCAGGGAGCAAACAAGATCTAGTCCAGCTGTAAAGTCCATGGCATACTGGGGCCCAAGATCCAGGAATTCCCAACACTGGCATCCAGATACACTGCCAGGAGCCTGAATTCCCTCTCTGGAGGCTTTTTCTTTTTAGTGTTCAAACCACACTCTAGTATCTTTGGTTAAAAACAAAGGAAAATGACAACAACAATAAAAAAAATATTTTTCCTTGACACAACCCTTAGATACAAACTTCTCCAGTGGGTCACCTACACTTGCAGTGTCTACTTCCTCATCCCTCACTTACTCAGTGCACTGCATCCATTACATCAAAACTGCCCTCACTGGGGTCTTTGTAACATATTTCAAGGGGGTGTGAGGGACCCTTGTTCAGTTTTTCACTTGACTTGCTTGCCTTTTCAGCTAGATGTGAAACTATCACTTACTGAAAAGCTCTCGCAACACTACCTGATTTCCCTCTCAGCTTTCTGGCTACTTCTCAGGCTCATCAGTTCCTCCCCAGGGCTTTGCTCTTGACATCCTCTTCTAACCCTAGACTAGACATTCTCCCTGAAGGAAGTTCTGCATTCTTCACCTAACACAGCCAATGAATCACCAAGTTCTGTCACTTCCACCCTCTTATTTCTCTTGAACTTATCTTTTCTCCATCACTCTACCATTACTTCAGACCACCACCATCTCCTGCCTAGAACAAAACTACAGCCTTTTGATTGGTTTTTATACCTCTACCCCCTTCCCAATCCATCCTCCATATTCCAGTCAGAATGACCCAAATTTGATGATTCTCCTTCCTAGCTTAAAGCCTTCAATAGCTCCTTATTGTTGTTACAATAAGGCCCAAATTCCTTAACTTGGCTTACAAGTCCTTGCATAAACTGGACATTGATTACCTCCACCAAAAGCTCTCCTCCTCACACATATCTTCTCGAATTTTCCACTCCAATTATAACAAACCTCTTTCAGTTTCCTAATAGAGCATCTTCTTTTGCCTTCAGATTTCAGCCCTCAGATATCAACGTAACTGTCATTTCCCCCAGGAAGTGCCCAAAGTTTACGTATCCTCTCCTTTCTTCCTCCCATGGTATCATACATGTTCCCTGTCATACCACTTACCACTCTGCTTTGAAAGTACCTGTTTATTCTGATGTTTTTCTTCCTACATTGTAAGTTCCCTGAGAGTAGAGACCAGTTCTTCTTGTACATCATTACATCTTTTGTACCCAAAACAGTTCTTGGCACATAGTAGGTTCTAGGTGAATATGTTTTAAATGCCTGGATTAGAATGTTGGGTGTTGTGAATAGAAAAGAAAGAACAGTCTCAAAAAGGTTGAGATGGAATATACTTTGGAAAATACTGGTCTAGGTAGCTTTTTGAGAAGACAAAATTAGACAGCTTGCAAAGCAACAGATGCTCCCCATGAGATGGATGGCTAGGTATACACGGGATGAAAGGGTCCTGGTGAAGCCAGGGCATGAGTGACTGATAGTTATGGAGCCTCTCACACTAGCAAGAAAGTAAAGAAAGAGCCAATTTAGGGAGAAGAAGCTAAGCTCCATGAGGCAGAGGACAGTCTGGGGGTCCCAGAGGACATCCAAGAAGAATGCCCAACAGGCCTCTGGAAAGGCAAAACTAAATCTCAGGAGGGAGGTTGAGGCTGAAGACAAAGGTGAGGGAGCCAAGGCAGAGAGGAGGCTGGAAGTGTTAGCCTAAAAGAAGTTTCCATCACATACTCCTCCACTTTAAAACACTTCCATGCAGAAGGAAGGGTCTGAGAATGACTCACTGAGCTTAACAAGGTAAATGAAATACTGGTGACTCATTCACGGAAACCATAAATAAATTACCTGGAAATGGTTTTCCCCACTAGGCCTTGGAGAAACCAAATATAAGTTATTTTTCCAAGATTTGAAATAGAACTTGCCAGGTTTGAGGGATTCTACCCCAAATTCCCTGCAAGATGAGGGGGAGCTTGGGTGGGCCAGCATCCAAAAAAGAGACAGAAAGTTATTGCTGATTTGTGAGGTTATCACTGGGGGCAACTCTGGAGTGAACAGTTGACAGCATAACTGGGAACTCCCTCTGGACTGGTCAAGCACAGGAATGAGAAGACAGGAGAGCAGTGGTAACCCTAGGCCATAATAAAGGGTGGGAAGCAGAGCTTGTTGAACTTCCATGAGCCACAGAGGCAGGCTGAGACCCCACAGCCCATCAGACCCTGCTCCCAGGGCTCCTGGGAGCCTGCAAAAGGCCTCCCCCATGAGTTGTGGAGACAGCAAACTCAGCCACCTCTTAGCCTCGCCTCACCTTTAGCCTCCCCGATGCAGTCACACTAATATTTCTTGAACCTCTCACATTCCCTCCTGCATCCGGGCCCTGCTTCAGCCTCAAGGGGAATTCCCCAGGCCAAACGACTGAGAAAGGACAAATGTGAGCCTGGTTGACAGATGAGTCTGCACCATCTGCTGGCACAAGCTCACAGTGGACAACTGTATAGTCAGGGGTGACCTGGAGAGAGTGGGGAAGGAAATGCCCTGCAGGCAGAACTCTGAGCAGCACAGTTAGCCTGGAAGAAGAACTGTCCTGAGGTAATACATTTATACTGTCACCAGGTTTATTAACTGTATTTTCTTATTTTCTATAGTCTTGATGCTGTGACATCTGGGGTCCTGCTGACTGGAGAGAGACTGCCCCCCTAGGACTAGCTAATTCTTGAGACATTCTTGCCCCAGAGCAAACATGCAAACTGACCAATCCAGGATCCATACTCCAAACTACCTCCTTTATGGAGCTCTCGTAGGTTGAGCCAATACTTCCCAGCCCTAATCATCCCAGGACCTGGTACCAGATAACTAGAGGCAGTCCCCACACCCCCGAGCCTGCTGAAATTATTCCAACTAGCCAGTTCTAAGCTGGCTTACTCTGCCTTGCCTTGCCTTTCCCACAGAAATCATGATAAAGGTCATTGCCCACATTTTCCCCTCACTTTCCCTCTAACTCCTCACTGACCCTGGTGCTTCTCCATGTGGCCCTGCATGGTGTTCTGTGCCTCCTACTTCCAGGGAACTGTGAGTAAAAGCTTCTTCCTCCATGAGCCATTTCTGTGTCTGCATGCCTTACCATACCTGATTAAAACAAATCTGGGATACATTTTAAAACACCAGGTAAGAATTTGGATAGATGATGAGGTACTTGGAAGGGACAAGACTGAGCGATTGGTGTTGAGGTGGTTTGGAAATTATATGAATGGGCCCACAGAATGCAAATATTTGTGGTTCTTGCTAATGCTCACCAGAAGGTCCTGATGGCAGAGGAGGCTCTTGGTAATCAGGTGGATGAGATGACCAGCCCTATGGATGTCTATGAGCCTTTTACCTCAGCATGATATTGCATGTTCAATGGGCTCATGGACCAGTGGTCATATAGACAGAGGGAACACATGGGCTCAGCAATGTTCATCCTCTCACCAAGGGCGACCTGGCCATGACCCTGCTCAGACACCAAGTTGCCAGCAGTAGTGACTAAGTATCTCTAGGATGGTACCATATCTTAAAGCACCAGCCAGCATCCTGGGAGCAGGCTCATCATAACAAGCCCCTTCCTTCATAGAAAGGGCAGCATAGACTCTTTTCTGGAATATTCATTTATTGGATATGTGGACTTGCTTTTCCCACTGCCATGTTTCTGGCAGCCATACAGCAAGCTGTGGACTCAGTGAGTGCCCTTTTCATTTTGATGTATCCTAACATTGCTTCTGACCAAGGGCCCTCTTCTACAGCAAAAGAAATATGACAGTAGGCTGATGTTTTGGGGAACCCCTGATCTAATCATGTACCCCAGTGCCCTGAGGCAGCTGGCCTTATACAATGCTACAGGAGCTTTGGAGAGTTCCAGAAAAGAACCAGGTGGGAGTCAGCGTTCTGTGAGGTGATATGCTGTCCTACAGGATGCAGTTTCCTCTCTGAACAAGTGACCAACACTAGGTACTGCATCTTAGCCAGAATCTAAAGGTTCAGGAACCAAGGAAATGAGGGTGGTGTTTCTTATGATTAAGCCTAACGCTAGCTCCTTGTAACTCAAAATGTGGTTCATGGGCTGGCACCACTGGAAACTCCTAGGAGCTTGTAGAATCTCAGGCCCACTCCAGAGCTAATGGATCAGAACCTGCATTTTAATAAAACTCTCTATTTATTCATATGCATGCTAAAGTTTGAGAAACACTGGTCTAACCCACTCACAACACTTCTGCTTCTCATCCTCAAACCTCTGAGCTCTGCTTTTTAATAATTTTAGTACTCGAAAGATGGATGCTTCCATGAGGGATATAAAATGGTTCTGATGAAGTGGAAGCAGAGACTAGAAGGTCACCTAGCCATTTCAAGACCACCATGCCACTAGGAAATAGATAATAAAGGGACTCATGGGCTTTCATGGGGTGACTGATCCTGCTTATCAAGGGGAACTAGAGTTGCTACTACACAATGTGGCAGGAAGGAGGGTGGATGGAACTTAGGGGTCCTCTAGGGGATCCCCTAGTATTGTCTTATTCAGAGGTAAAGTCAATGGATCACTACTACAACCCTACAGAGGTAAGACTACTAAGGCCTCAGGAATGAAGATTTAGGCCACACACTTGAGAAGAAACCACACTGAAGGCACAGGGGAGCACTGATTGGATGGTGGAAGAGGGAAGTAATAGGAAAAGTTGTGAAAGACTTTGGAATGGGTGCCCTGTGGGATGCTAGGTGCTGTCCAGAGCAGCCTTCTGAGTTATCTTAATTCTGCAGGTGTCTTGTTTTACAATGTCTTTGAGCTATTTTGCAACTTTGTAAGTTACAGAAAACTGATTACAATGCAAATAATTTAGTCTATAGATGTGCCAAAGAATTTTGTCCAATGGAGGTACAATTGGGTCCAATGGCCCTGCTTCCCAAGAAATCAGTTGAATATCTATGAACAAATTCATTTAGTCATTCCTCAATGCTTATATGTATATATGTTCTTTGGAGTCTCCTTTGAACTGTTTTTTAACACCTTACTGGTTCCCTCATTACTTAATGAGTTAAGTAAAATTTTCAACATGTGTTAATTTTATATTTGTACAAGAATCATTATTTTACCCTTTTAAAAATCATCTTTTAACAAAAGACATAAATACCAACTATGAAATCATGACCACTTGCCTAAATAAGGACTGCGCCTTCTATCCATTTTCTTCCTTTCTGTGTTAGGTATAGATTTAAATATTTTAACTAATTTTATTTTTATTTATTCTCCTTCTCCCCCTAATATAGTATATAGGGTGTATCAGTGATGGTTCACTTGACAATTTAATTTTTAGAGTATTGAATATTAAGGTTAGATCCTGTCAGAGCCGGAGGATACTGGATCTGGAGCTGGACTCAGATGAAGAATTGGATTTAGCAAGCATCAATAAATGAGTGGTAGAGAATTCTTGTTGGAAGGTTTATTTTCTTTTTCTTTTTGGCTGAGTTGGGTCTTCGTTGCTGTATGAGTGCTTTCTCTAGTAGCGGCAAGTGGGGGCTACTCTTCATTGCGGTGCGCGGGCTTCTCATTGCGGAGGCTTCTCTTGTTGTGGAGCACGGGCTCTAGGCACGTGGGCTTCAGTAGTTGTGGCTCACGGGCTCCAGAGCGCAGGCTCAGTAGCTGTGGCGCACGGGCTTAGTTGCTCCACGGCATGTGGGATCTTCCCGGACCAGGGCTCAAACCCGGGTCCCCTGCATAGGCAGGTGGATTCTTAACCACTGCGCCACCAGGGAAGTCCCTGGAAGGTTTTTTTTAAAAGCCAAAACCTGGGTAAAAAAGTGGATGTGGACGTTGTGCAGCCCAAGAAGTAACTGTAATATAGATCATTATACTATATATTTTCAAATATATAATATACAGGCCTACCTCATTTTACTGTGTTTTTAATGCACTTTGCAGATATTGTGGTTTTTTGGGGTTTTTTTTTTTTTATAAACTGGAAGTTTGTGGTTAAGCAAGTCTATTGGTACCATTTTCCCAAAAGCATTATCTTTTAATAAAGGTGTGTATAGTGTTTTTTTAGACATAATGCTATTGCACACTTAATAGACTACAGTATAACGTAAACACAACTTTTATATGCAGTAGGAAACCAAAAAGTTTGTGTGACTCACTTTTTGGTGATATTCATTTTATTGTTGTGGTCTGAAACCAAACGTGCAGTATCTCTGAGGGTGTGTGTGTGTGTGTGCGTGTGTGTGCGCGCATGTGTATGTATTTTTTTTAAAACTACCAGCATCCAAAGCCTTCTCATTTGAAGGTTGTCTCCCAGCATGCAGGTCTTTATGGGAGGCAAGGCCTATTATCCTGGCTTGGAAAAATCAAATGCCCCTATCCAGGGTTTTGTATCTTCATGAAATGTTCCAAAGCCATGGGCAGCTGGCAGCCAGTTCCATGGTGGTGACCTGGGCAGCAGCTTCCTAACTAGGCCCTTCCTGAGGTATAAGCTTGGCTGTCACCCAGCCTTCTCAGATCTTCCCCAATTTCTGAATATCTTTCCTCAGGCTTCTAGTTAATCCTACAGATTCCCATAAATTCCTTTCTGTTTAAGTTTTTGTCTCAAAAGCTTGACTAGTGCAGTAAGTTTGGAAAGACATAAAAAGCTATGAACGTCAAGAGCGGTGTTTCTCAAACTGAGGATCTTGTTAAAAATGCCAATTTTTATTCAGGAGGTCTGGGTAGGGCTTGAAACTCTGCACTTCTAACTAGCTCCCGGGTGATGTTGATAATGCCGGTCCACAGACCACACTTTGGGCGTTGAGAACAACAGCACTGAACGTGGGACTTCCCTGGTGGTCCAGTGGTAAACAATCCGCCTTCCAATGCAGGGGATGAGGGTTCGATCCCTGGTCAGAGAACTAAGATCCCACATGCTGAAGGGCAACTAAGCCCGTGCGCCACAACTACTGAGCCCGCACACCTCAACTAGAGAGCCCATGTGCCGCCAACTACAGAGCCCATGTGCTCTGGAGCCCTCGCGCCACAACGAGAGAGAAGCCCGCCCACCGCAACAAAAATTCCCACGTGTCGCAACTAAGACCCAACACGGCCAAAAAAATAAAGAAAATAAATAAATATTAAAAAAAAAGAGAAGCACTGAATGCTTGTAGAGAAGTGGCTGGAAAGTAGGGAGAGCAAGATCAGGAAGGTTCAACACTGTCTAATGGAGTTTGGACTTCATCCTGCAGGTAATAAGCAGCCATGAAAGGATCCAGGGGGAGTAAAATGAATAGATTTCCATTTTTCAAAGGCTTGTAGAAGTGATGTAGACAACAGAGCATGAGATGAGGAACAGGAGGTGGAGGAAGCAGTTAGCGGTACGGCAGGCAGAATAACAGTCCCTGCCCCCAAAATGTCCTCGTCCTAATCCCCAGGACCTGTGAGTATATTACATTATAAGACACACGGGACTTTGCAGTTATTAAGTTAAGGACTTTCAGATGGGAAGATTATCCTGGATTATCCAGGCAGACCCAATGTATTCACATGATCTTTACAAGTCGAGAACCTTTCCTGGCTGTGGTCAGAGGGAGACAGGATTACGGAAGAACGGTGGGAGACGCGATGCTGCTGGTTCTGACGATGGAGAAGGAGGCTCGAGCCGAGGAATGCAGGTGGCCTCCAGGAACTGGAAAAGGCAAGGAAATGGGACTCTCCCCTACAGTCTCCAAAAGGAGGCTTGATTGCAACCCAGTGAGACCCATCCAACTTCTGACCTCCAGAACTGTGAGATAATACATTTGTGGGGTTGTTTTTTTTTTTTTTTTTGGCTGCATCGTGCAGCTTGTGGGATCTTAGATCCCCGACCACGGATTGAAACTGTGCCTCCTGCAGTGGAAGCCTGGAGTTCTAACCACTGGACCACCAGGGAAGTCCCGCATTTGTGTTCTTTTAAGCCACTAAATTCATGGTCATTTGTTACCGTGGCAATAAAAAAATTGAATACAGGAGGCCACTGTGGCATTCCAGGAAACGACGATGAGAGCCTCACTGGAGAGAGAGGCAGCACAGAGGGAGAGACCTGGTTTGAAAGATTTTAAGGAGGATCCAGAGGAAGGGTCCTAGTCACCACCTGGGCGTCTGGGTGGGGACGGGTGGTGAGGAAGGGACAGGAGTTAAAGGAAGTTTCCAGGTTTCCCTCTTGGACAAATGGGTCTGTTGGTCAAAAGGAGTGTGAATGCACGTGGGAGAAAGCACGTGAGCATGCACGCAAGTGTGTGAGGTGAGCGCATGTGAAAAAGCGCAGGAAAAGGAGGCAGGTCTCCCGTAATACCACCGGGTGCCTTGCTTCCAGTTCCATTTTTACCGAGAAACTGTCTAATCTTAGCTCTCAAGCGTTCCCTCCTGGGAAAAGCACGTGCTCACCGCCAACACAAACAGCTGCTCCGCTTGTCAGTTATATTTTTCCATTTAAATTAATGATTGCCGTTCTAGTCATAAGCCAGGCTCCTGTGAGTTTAGATAGAGCAAAACAATTCACCAGGGTTTGCTCTCTCCCGGATGAGCGGACAGCGTTGAGTTTCTACCCCTGCAAATCGGAGGATCAGACCTTGAACTGCGGTGACCTCTGCTTTGCTTCCTTTCCTGGCACAGCGTCCCCCCCTCCCCAGGCTGGAAGCAGTCGGAGAAAGGGAGACCTGGAGGAGGCTGCCCAGTGCTTTCCCCTGGGCCGAGCCCATTAGGAATCATGAAGTTCTGTGCTTGCAACTTAACAGCTATTTATAGTTCACACTCTGAGATGCGTTCACAGACACATGCTGGGGACCCAGCCTCCACAGGAGAACACGCCCCGTCTGGATCCCCTGCTTCGTAGCAAATGCAAGCCAGGCAAGCAGTTCTAAGAAACTCAGAGGGTGGGTGTACGCAGCTCTGGTTGAGCTGATCTGCAGGTGGCTGGTTTCATCCTAAAGACATCCTGGGAAAGCTGAGAACTTCCAAACCTGCTTTGAATGACTTCTTTGCCTGTGCCTAACTTGCCAAGTGACCTCTTCTGAGTAAAAGCAGAGCAAAGACTCTTTGTCCCTCACAACACTAGGCGCTAGGATTGTTGATATCCACCCACTGCTCAGATGAGGAAACCGAGGCTCCTGGAAGTGAAGATTCTTGTCAAGCATTGTGCCAATCAGACATCAGAGCCAGGGCTTGACTTCAGTCTCTTGATGACAAAATCTGTATCTTTTGTACTTCGACCTGGGATACTGTCCTCCCTGGGGAGGGACACTCCTCCCTCCCCAGCCACCCCCCACAGGTCTTCATCAATCAAGGTGTGGTCTGATGGTTCTCCTGCCCAGAGGTGCCCAGCACATTTAGGGCTGTGACTGGGGCACCCAAGTCACCCAACAGTAATACAATCCTCCAACCAGTAAGGACTCCGAATCCCCTGCCCGTGTGTTCAGCTCTCTGCGAGGTGCAGTGGGAAACAGTCACAGGAGGATGGTAACTCCTGCCCTCTAAAAGCTTATAAAGCAACAGGGCTTAAACTGTGGGGTGTTCAAATCACAGCACCGGCATGGGGATCCCAATTGCTAGGCAGGGTCTGCTGGGCTTTAGGACCTGTGCTCCTGCCTCCAATGCCAGACGGTCTCCCAGTAACGCTGCTTTCCAGTCCAGACAAGGAAACTGAGGCTCAGAGAGATGACGTCACTCTTTCAAGGCCATCGAGTGGCCTGTGGCCACTGGGGGCCTCCAATTCCAGGTGCCATTTCCCCTTGCCAGGCCTCCCCGCTCTGCTCACTTCCACACTCTAGGTCTAAAGAGGAGGTCTAGCCGGGAGAGGACTCCTGGGTCACACCCAGCAGGTCGCTGTACTGCGCTGCTTCCCAGTACCCACCAAAGAGGGCATCTGCGCCCCGCCCCTGCACTGCTCGCCCAGATTCCCCCATCGAACCCCATCACCACCACCACCCCGCCCCCAAAAAGTGCTACTTACATATTCTTTAATGTCCTTCGATTTCACAGCCTTGTAGGAAGAATACGCAGGGTAAAGGGTGCCAAATATTAGCCTGGAGGGGAGACAGGGGAAGAAAGAGAAATGTGATTTTCATTCATCCTATTTGGTGGAAAGTGTCATCTTCGATGCAAGAAGCATCCTCCAAGCTACAGAAAATGCTGCTGTGAGGCTTGATTAATTTTTCTGAATGCCCTGAAGGTTTTCTGCTCATGGCTGGGACATGCTTGGGAACCTCCATGTCCTGTTACAGCTCCACACCGACCTCCTTCAATCTGTCATTTGGCAACACAGCAGGGTGGTTTGAGGTCATGAAGCCAAAAATGGGGCCACCCTCTGGAAAGGCCGAAATTATATCTGGGGAGCAAGATAAGACAGCTAAGGGGACAAACGAGTAGTCTGAAAGGAAGCAAGAAATTTAAGAAAGAGAGGGATGGCCACAGCGCCAAAGACACAGGCAGCTTGGGGAAGCCCACTGGATTCCGTCACAAGCCAGCTCAGAGAGGGGGGTCTCCCCAACAGCCCCATGCTGTCCCGCCCCCTAAGCAGTATTCTCAGATACCAGGGAGAGTCTTCCTTCCTCTGTGAGCCTTTCCTGACCTCAGCACCCCCTGAAGATTAGGTTCCTCTCCTGTTCTTCACTGCCACTCCCTGGATAGTCCCCTTTCTTAGCCCTTATCCATACCACGTGCAATGGTTTATTCAATGTCTGTCTCTCCCACAAGACTTGTAAGTTCCACAAAGTCGAGGATGGTGTCTATCTTGCTCATGTAACCACACCCCCTGGGCCTGGTAAGTGCTCAGTAAATATATGTTCATTCTGGGAAGTCTCAGAGAGTGGTGAAGCAAAGGCCAGAGCCATCCAGGGGACACTCGTGACCTTGGGACTGAGTTCTCAGCAGCAAGGGGATGCCAGACAGCACTGGTCTGATTCAGCAAAGCCTCGGGCACAACACCACAGGCTCCAGTGAAATAAACACACCGTCCTTTGGCACAGATGCCCTGCTTATTAGCCACATCTGCCAGGGTGGTGTCCAGCCCCTGCTCTGAGGCAGCGTGTGAGCAGCAGAAGAGGCGGGTGGAAAATGCATCTCGACCCAGTGGCCCACAGATCTGCTCCTCTGTGAACCCTGATGGCCAACAACATCTCCTGAGTGGTCACAGAGGTGGGAAGCACGGGCACCCAGCCCAGGGAGGCCAGTGCTCCGTCCGTCTGCTGGACTCGCATGTGAAGTGGCTGCCAGCATCCCCCCACCTGGTTCCCTTTTGACAGCACAGGGACAGCAAGACGAATTTGCTTTCCTGTCTCTAAAAGCTGTGAAACACTGACGTGTAAGGGAGCAGACGCAGTATTTCACTGTCCAGGGGAAGGAGAATGGGATGAAAATGGCGAGTTCTTCTAAATCTATTTTGGAGCAAAGAAGTAACAAACGAAGCAGGCCCAAGCCAAAGGGGCTTGGGACTTATGCCCATTCAGACTGAGTCCCCCTGACAAGGCCCTTCTCCTTGCTGGCCTCCCAGACCCTCCTCCCTCAGCTCCGGACCCTAAGGCCAGCAGCTGTCCCCCAGTGAGCCGGGCTCACAAGCTCACAATCTGTGACTTCCTGCTGTCTGGCTCTTCTGCCTGAATTTTAGTGCATGATCTTCCCACAGCCCTTTTATTCCCCCCTGATAAAGTCTCACTAATCCTTTAAGACCCATCTCAAAAGAGCCACTTCTGTGAGTCTTTGATCACTTGTCCCTCAGAATTTTCTTGACACTTGTTAAGTCTATTACAGTCCTTATGTAGTAGTTTTAATTTTTTAAAAAATTAAAAATAATGCTATTAATATCACTGATGACCCACTAATGCCAGGCACTGCTCTACAGCCTGTATATTCTCTCAATTCTCTCAACACCCATACGGGATAAGAATTCTTACTCCTTTTTTTTTTTTTTAATATTTACTTATTTATTTGGCTGTGCCGGGTCTTTAGTTGCAGCACGCGGGATCTAGTTCCCTGACCAGGGATTGAACCTGTGTCCCCTGCAATGGGAGCACAGAGTCTTAACCACTGGACCACCAGGGAAGTCCCCTTACTGCTCCATTTTACAGACTAGGGACTAGGACACTGAGGCCCCAAGAGACACAACAGCCAGGAGCCGAGCTGGGATGTGAGCGGGGTAGCCTGACGACAGGCTTACCGTCTTCTCCCAGGGCTGCCTGGGCTGGTTGAGTCAGACCATCCAGGCCTGGGTGATTAGTGGGGTCCCTGGCACCTCACACAGCCCTTGTCCAAGTGGGTGCCGGACACATGTCTGATGGGTGAATAAATGTCAAACGATGGCAATCTCTCTCCAAGGAACCAGCCCACTTGAGAGAGTCACATGACTCTCTCTACAAGGTCAAGAGGAAAGCGGTAAAATTCTTAGAAAGATCTAATGCTGCTTAAGAGCTCAAGGTCGGCTCAAGAGCGGGAAGGGAAGGCTTGAGTGCCATTCTCTAGGGGGGAGACGGGGTTCTGTGCTAACACACTCCTCCCAGTTTTCTGTGAACGGAGGCTTGCCCGGCGCCTCAGAGCCGCAGAGCCCTGCACCACCCTCCCTCTGCCCACTGCCATGTACTGCTGCCCAGAAGGCCCCTCCCCAACTCACCGCCTCCATCTATCCGCCTGCTGCATTCCTCCTATCTTTGCCCTAATTCCTCCCACTGCTCCAAATTAGGGGCCTTCAGCCGGGTTGCCTCTCCCACCTCTTCCACAGCTGCACGGGAGGGACCATGAGCCTCATGAGAATTCTACCCTCTAAGGCAGCGGTTCCCAACTGGGGGTGATTTAGCTGCCTGGGGGACATCTGGGCAATGTCTGGAAACTGGTTGTCACAGCTGAGAGAAACCTATTGGTATCTAGTGGGTGGAGGCCAGGGATGCTGCTAGACACGCTACAACATACAGGACAGCCCCAATAAAGCATGATCTAGCCCACAGCATCAGAAGTGCCGAGGTGGAGAAATCCTGGTCCAGGGTAAAGTTTCCCGGTCCTTGGGTCCTGGACCCTTCACCCAACCATCACGGGCAATCTGCCCCAAGAGTTTTTTAAAAGTGCCCAGAGTCCCAGGCAGACAGCAAATGCAGTCCAAAATGGCAAAGACCATACACCTACCCCATTGGCCAATGTAACTCTGAAGCTACTTATCAACTTTTTTTTTTTTGCGGTACGCAGGCTTCTCACTGCTGTGGCCTCTCCCATTGCAGAGCACAGGCTCTGGACGTGCAGGCCCAGCGGCCATGGCTCATGGGCCCAACCGCTCCGCGGCACGCGGGATCCTCCCGGACCGGGGCATGAACCCGCGCCCCCTGCATCGGCAGGCGGACTCCCAACCACTGAGCCACCAGGGAAGCCCAAACTACTTATCAACTTCTGACCAAGGAACAGAGGTATTGCTCACAGGAATTAACGGTTAACTGTGGCACCAGTTATAGTCACCGAGAAGGACTGCCCACCATTTCCCGGAGCCTGGAGTGACTGCCGGGGAGCAACTGTTGGCCTAGGGCTCAGCTACAAGCTGTGGCACCACCGCTACCAACTGGGGCCAAGACTTTTGTAAACCATGGAAATAACAGTATCTTCCACAGTCTTCTCAGGCATCTTAGTGTTGGGCCAACAATTCCCAATGCCAAATTATCTTGAAAATTAAAAAAAATCAGTACTAGCAATATTTTTTTCTGAAATTAATTTTTAAATGTAAAACAACAGGCTTATTCGTACAGTTGTTCATGTTATGATAAAACAAATTGAATTTAAGAAATGGCACACCATAAGAGCAGAAAGTAAGATCTACCCCAGCTTGGAGAGGTCTCTGCAGTGTAGTGAATAGGGTATGGGGCTTCGAGGTTGTCTGAGAGACTGAATTCAAATTACGGCTCATGCTATGGTAACATGGTGATTTGGCATAGGTTGTAAGCTCTCTCAATCTCAATCTCAATTTCTTTATGTGTAAAAAGGGGAAAAACAATAACTATATCATGGTTTGTTGTATGGATTAAATGAGCCTGAAGAAAAAAAAAAGAAAAAAAAGAAATGGTACACCACACAGGGGCTTTCAGAATACTGAATTTCTTGACCTGGATGGTAGTTATGCAGAGTTTTGCTTTATAATCACAAATGTATATTAAACTGTACACATATGTTCTATGTACTTTTCTGTAGTACATGTTATATATAATTTTTATTAAATAATGTGCCATATTAAAAAAAAGAATTTTCTAACAAATGCTGGAGAAGGTGTGGAGAAAAGGGAACCCTCCTACACTGTTGGTGGGAATGTAAATTGCTA
This sequence comes from Hyperoodon ampullatus, assembly GCF_949752795.1. Taxonomy (NCBI): domain Eukaryota; kingdom Metazoa; phylum Chordata; class Mammalia; order Artiodactyla; family Ziphiidae; genus Hyperoodon; species Hyperoodon ampullatus. Next base: position 10,447,937 of record NC_136928.1, read on the forward strand.
CAGCCACTATGGAGAACAGTATAGAGGTTCCTCAAAAAACTAAAAATTGAGTTGCCATATGATCCAACAATCCTACTCCTATGCATATATCTGGACAAAGCTATAATTTGAAAAGTTACACGCACCCCTATGTTCATAGCAGCACTATTTACAATAGCCAAGACATGGAAGCAACCTAAATTGTCCGTTGACAGATGAATGAATAAAGAAGATATGGCACATATATGCAATGGAATACTGCTCAGCCATAAAAAAGAATGAAATAATGCCATTTGCAGCAACATGGATGGACCTAAAGATTATCATACTAAGTGAAGTAAGTCCGAAAAAGAAAAACAAATACCGTATGATATCACTTGTATGTGGAATCTAAAATATGACACAAATGAACTTATTTACAAAACAGAAACAACTTACAGTCATAGAGAACAGACTTGTGGTTGCCAAGGGGGAGAGGAGGTAGGGGAGGGATAGACTGGGAGCTTAGGATTAGTAGACGCAAACTATTATAATATATATAGAACGGGTAAACAACAAGGTCCTACTGCATAGCACAGGGCACTATATTCAATATCCTGGGATTAACCATAATGGAAAAGAATATGAAAAAGTATATATATATAATACACATATTATATATATATGTATGTATCTGAGTCACTTTGCTGTTCACCAGAAACTAACACAACATTGTAAATCAACTATACTTCAATAAAAAATATTTAAAAAATGAATTTTCACAAAAGGTCTTCCAAGTCATGAAGGTACATTGTTTCCTCTGAACATTAAAAGGTATTAAAATTTACACTGATTACATTTTGTGCTTTTTGTTCTTAATAACATAAAAATATAGAATTTCTTTTTTTTTTCTTTTTGAAGATGGTAAGGCAGACTTTATCGACATAAGTATAGGGATCACTGTAAAGGGATTTTACAGGGGGTTGGGGAGAAAGACCAGGCTCAACTCCAAATACAGCATGGACGAGTGGGAATTTATAGCCAAGGTGCACGGTGGGGGTCAGTGGATGGAAAATTACTAAGAGGAAACATCAGGGATGAGGGGTATTCTGGCTAAACCAATCTAACAGATTCTTGCTGAAGACAAGCCAGGGTGATCAGACATCACTGGGTGGGGAAGCGGGGTGGAGGATAAAGAACCTGATCAGACATCTTGGGTGATCAGATATGGGGGCAGGGGGGAGGTTCTTGCTAAAACCAGATTTTACAACAAACTACAGGGATGGGCCTAGGAGACGGTTCAGGAACCTGACGAAAGTTTGGTCAAGCAAAGAATTTTTGTCAGTCTCCCTCTTGTTCAAGGAAAGGAAAGACATTCTTCTTTCCTCTGAATAATACAAGTCCATTTCCTCACTCAGTTGTCTTTTGTTCATTACAGACCGGCTGAATCATCTACTTGGTAGTACAGGATGTTTGCTGGGTGGTGCTAGCAGTCAGGCATTTAATGAGGGGAGTTGTTATTCCTTTCCAAGTGAATAATATGCTCTTTTCTTTCAGCTTGAATGACAAGATACCTGCTCTAAGTAGGGCCTAGGGGCTTCTCTTCATTCTCTAGTTAATCTCCAAGGAGTTACAATTTCCTAAGAAGAGAGATGGGAGGTCTGTTGAAAGCCTGACCAGGCCCCACCTAGGGCTGGGCTCACCAAGCTCAAGAACAGCAGCCACTGGAAGTGGAGGGTCCCAGAGGGTGAGCCCGCGCCCGATTCCATCTCAGCCACAGGTTCCCCTAAACACTCGGTCGCCCCTGCCTCTGCCAGCTCCACCATTTTCCAGCCCTGCTGGGGCCCCAGGGCTGGCAGCGATGCATGCTCAGCATTGACGCAAAAGATATACAATTTCTAATTACTGTCCTCTGTAGGTTTTTTCCTCACAGTTTATGAATCAATTTTGATTTATTTCTCTGAGAATTAATTTCCAAGACCATTTTTACTCTCTAACAGAAGGGTACTCCTTGGTTCTTGGGCTCCTTTTGGCATTCCAATAAATATGCTACAATTTTTAATATGGGAAAACTTAAAACATGAGAGATATATTTGAAGTCTCCCATATACTCTTTCCTCATACATTTCTCTCTCTCCTTCCCCCAAATAAGCACCATCTTGAATTTGGTGCTTATCATTCTTACCATGTTTTTATCAACTACATAAGCCATGCCTAAAAACAAAAAAACTATTTATATCTATTTAAACATTATATAAATGGAATCACACTATATGTATTCCACTGAAATATTTTCACTCAAACTTGTTTTTGAAATTTTTAAAAAGATGTTTATTTATTTAATTTATTTTTTTAGGCTGTGTCAGGTCTTAGTTGAAGCACGCAGGATCTTTCATTGTGGCGTGCGGGCTTCTCTCTAGATGTGGTGCATGGGTTTTCTCTCTCTAGTTGTGGTGTGTGGGCTTCTCTCTAGTGTGGCGTGTGGGTTTTTCGTTCTCTAGTTGTGGTGCGCACGCTCCAGTGCATGTGAGACCTGTAGTTTGCAGCACGCAGGATCTCTTGTTGAGGCGTGCGAGCTCAGAAGTTGTGGCGTGCGAGTTCAGAAGTTGTGGTACGCGGGCTTAGTTGTCCCGTGGTACATGGGATCTTAGTTCCCCAACCAGGGATCAAACCCGCATCCTCTGCATTGGAAGGCAGATTCTTTACCACTGGACCACCAGAGAAGTCCCTACGTTTTTTTTTTTTTTTTGGCCACGCTGCGCGGCTTGCAGGATCTTAGTTCCCTGACCATAGATTGAACCCACACCCTCAGCAGTGAAAGCACAGAGTCCTAACCACTGGACCACCAGGGAATTCCCAGTTTTTGAATTTTTTTTTAATTAGTCAAGTGTACATGTATATAATTGGAAAATATACAGTTGACCCTTGAATAATGTGAAGGTTAGGGATGCCAAACCCCTGCACAGTCAAAAATCCATGTATAACTTTTGATTCCCCCCAAACTTTACTACGAATAGCCTACTGATGACCAGAAGCCTTACCAATACCATAAAAAATAAACACATATTTTGTATGTATTACATACTGTATTCTTATAATAAAGTAAGCTAAAGAAAATGTTATTAAGAAAATTGTAGGAAGAGAAAATACATTTAGAGTACTGTACTGTGTTTATCAATACCATAAGTTTATGTCATCTGTTTACAAGATGAATCATCTGTCAGTACCTACATCAATATTGTCTTATATGATACAAAACACTGTAGATGTTATGTGTATTACTAACACTAGGCATCGAAAATGAAAAGGTAATATGAAAAAGAAATTCATATTTATTTACAGGTATAGTGATTTGTACGTTGATAATGAAGAAGCAGCAATGTGATTGTTTTATGGTAGCCCAGTGTGATAGATAGAATTGCTTCGTGGTGGCCTAGCCTATACACTAATGAATGAATCGTTAGACAGTTGATATGGCATACAGTATTACATTAATATGCTTTTTTTAAATTTATTTATTTTTGGCTGCATTGGGTCTTTGCTGCTGCACACGGGCTTTCTCTAGTTGCATTGAGCGGGGGCTACTCTTCATTGTGGTGGGAGGGCTTCTCATTGCAGTGGCTTCTCTTGTTGTGGAGCACGGGCTCAAGGCGTGCGGGTTTCAGTATTGTGGCACGCAGGCTCTGTAGTTGTGGCTCGTGGGCTCTACAGTACAGGCTCAGTAGTTGTGGTGCATGGGCTTAGCTGCTCCGCGGCATGTGGGATCTTCCCCGACCAGGGATCGAACCCGTGTCCCCTGCATTGGCAGGCGGATTCTTAACCACTGCACCACCAGGGAACTCCAACAGTAATATTCTTAATACAGGATTGGAAACATTGTTACATTAAAAAAACCCACTTATCTGTGATGATAGGGTGATACATAATTTCTCCAATTATGAGAAAGAGAGGCATACTGCATGATAATGTAATTCTTTGAAAGCAAAGTTATAAAACAGTAAGAAAACTAACACATTATTAATTTATATTAAATATCACACCTTGAGGATAGACTACTATCTACATATATTTTATGCGTTCATGACATACCGTTTTGTTAACTTTTTCAATATTTCTAGGTTACATGGTTTGTGAGTTTTTTCAAATTGTTGCAAATCCCCCCAAATTTTCCAATATATTTATTGAAAAAAATTTGCATATAAGTGGACCTGTGCACTTCAAACCCATGTTGTTCAAGTGTCAACTGTAGTTCATATTTTTATATTAGAAGTGTGTATTAAAATTTTTTTTTTTTTTTTTACTGAAGGGGTGTGCTACAAAAAAAAAGTTTGGGGATAAGAGTCACAGTTCATTGAACCAGCCTTTCATTAATAGATGTTTAAGTTTTTTTCCTGTAATGATTTTAAAATACGTATACAAATTCTTTTTTTTTGACATTCGTTTTTTCGAAAGGTGAAGCTTAATTTAGGTCCCCTTGAATGTGGGCCAGACTTGGTGATTCACCTCCAAAGAACAGACTAAGGTGGAAATGGCAGTGTGTGACTTCTGAGACTATGTCATACAAGACACTGTGGTTTCACCCCTCTCAGATTACCTTCTGTGCAGGACATCAGCTACCATGTTGCAAGGACACACAATCAGCCCTGGAGAGGAAGTGAATCTCTCATCAAAATCCAGCGCCAACATGCCTATCAAGTGAGGGAGCCATCTGGGATGTGGATCCTTCAACTCTAGTGAAGCCCTCAGATAACTGCAGCCCCCATATAGCTTAATCACAGCCTAATGAAAAAAGCTTGAGCTGAACCATCCTGTTGAAGTTTCCTCAAATTCCTGACCCACAGAAGCCATGTGAGATAAAAAATGTTTACTGTAGGTTTAACCAGCTAACTTTTTAGGTATTTTGCTGTGTAGCAATAGATACCTAATATGCTTCTTAGTTTTTATTGTTATAAATACTGCTGTAAAGAAATCTGTGTGTGTGTTTGTGTGTATTTACATATTGGCACTCTCGTATGAATATATTTGTGGGATAAATTTCTGGATATAGAATTATGGAGTCAAGGGGTTTATATCCTAAACATTTTGATATACTTTGACACATTTTCTTCCCCAAAGTGAATAATTTATGCCTCCTTTAGTCAGTTTTTGAAATTTTGATCCAGGTTGAGACTTGTCTTTCTAGATCATTTTTAACCTCTGTATACTATTTCATTATATGAATATATTATGGCTTATTTATTCATTCTATTGATGCATATTTCCAAGTTGTCACTATTACAGACAGGGCTGGAACAAACATTCTTATATATGTCTCCCTGGGCACATATGAGACTTTCTCTAAGGTTTACACACAGTGTGGAACTGCTGGGTCACAGGGCATAGCATCTTCCTCCAGACAATGCAAAACCACTCCCCAGAGAGGCTGTACCAGTTTCTACTCTTGCCTGCAGTGTAAACGAATTCTGATGCTCCCCATTCTTGCCAAATTAATATTGTCAGATTTAAAAATTATTGCCAGTCTGACTGACGTGAAACAGTATATCATGTTTGTTTTAATTTGCATTTCCTCAATTACAAGTGAAGTTGATCAACATTTTATGCCTTTTGGCCATTTGGCCCCCTTAACTGAATTATTTATATCCCTTCCGTCTCCCCCCCACCCCATTAGGTTATTCATCTTTTTCTTACTGATTTTTAGGACTTCTTTGTGAATTCTGGGTATAAATTATGCCTTGGACATATGCAATGCAAACATCTTTTCCCAATCAAAAGTTCTTTTAACTTTGCTGTGGTGTCTTCTGCTGTACAGAAGTTTTAAATTTTATATGATAAATGCATCAATCTTTTCTTTTATAGCTTGTTTTTTTTATATATATTGTTGAGGAAATCTGGTCACATACATCTTCTCGTAAAAGGGTTTAATGTTTGCTTTTTCACTATTAGGTTTTCATTCATCTGGAACTTATCTTTATGTATGTTATGAGTTAGGGATTCAACTTTATTCTTTTCTGTACAGATCCCAACTGTCCCAATAACATTTACTGAATTCTTTCCTACTGATTTTCAATTCTACCATCACTTGTAACGTTTTCTAACATGTATAGGTATTATTTCAGCTCTCCATTCTGTTACCCTGGTCTACCGACTAGCCATGCACCTATACCACAGTGTATTAATTTCCATAGCTTTATAATAAATCCTGATATTCTTAAAACTGTCTTGCCTACTTAGCCTTTGTTTTTCTATATGAATTTCATGACAGCTTGTCAAGTTCCATGAAAAACCTTATCTGCATTTTGATTGCGAGTACATTGAAGTTACAGGTTTACTTGGGAAGAATCACCATCTTTATCAGGTTTCCTCTTCATGAACACAGTCTCTTCCACTGAGTCCTCTTTAATGTCTTTTCATGATATGCTATAAATTTCTCTATAAATATCTTGGGCATGTTTCACTTTCTTTATTCTTAAGTACTTCAGGGGGGTTTTGGTGGTATTGTGCATTTTTAAAATTAGATTTTCTTGGGACTTCCCTGGTGGTCCAGTGGTTAAGAATCCGCCTTCCAGTGCAGGGGATGTGGGTTTGATCCCTGGTCAGGGAACTAAGATCCCACATGCCATGGGGCAACTAAGCCCGCACGCCGCAAGTACTGAGCTTGCGCGCCACAATGAAAGATCCCACATGCTGCAACTAAGACTTGATGTAGCCATAAATAAATAAATAAATATTAAAAAATAAAAAGTAAATTTAAAAAATAAATTAGATTTTCTCTTGGTTATTAATGGTATACAGGAATGCTCTTGGTTTTCCATGTTGATCTCAGAACAACTTGCTGCAATCAAAAGCATCTGGAGTCCCAAAGGCATTACACGCCATGGAAGAAGCCAAACCCCAAAGCCAACATGCTGCATGATTCCGTTTATATGTTATCCTGAAAAAGGAAAGTTTATAGGGACCAAAAACAGATCAGTGGTTGCCAGGACTAGAGACGGTGGGAGGGCTAACTACAAAGGAGAGTGAAAGAATTTTGGAAAATTATGGAACTTTCCTGCATGTTGATTATGGTGGTGGCTACATAACTGTATGCATGTATCAAAACTCAGAATTCAAGCTCACACTTAAAACGCTCATACTGAAAAGGGTAAATTTTACTAATTACATCTCAATAAGCTTGACCTTAAAAAGAAAAAGCATTTGGAAGAATCCACACTCACAAGTATAAGCATGTGTGTGTGTATAGTTGTCTCCAAAAGTGCATAAAGCTGACCAGGCATTAGCCTCCAAGCTCCGAGACAACTTCCTGATATCAGGGGTCCATGTGTGACAAAACAAGGATTCACAAAAAACATAATACACCTCCTGTTAATACTATAGCTCTGAAAGGACTGTCTTAGATGCACTATGGGCCTGGGTTCTACAAGCCTGACCTTTACTGCGCTGCTGCAGGGAGCATCCTTACACACAGTCGTTATTCAGAAACTTAAGCTGGGCAGCTTCTCAGGCTGCGTGCACAGCTCAAGGTTCCCATGGCACAGCAAGCCACCTAGGCTTTGGTTGCCATGGGTCCCAACCCTTGGGCCTCTGCTTCTGCTTACCCACAGTGACCTTCTAAAAGGCTAGAGGGGGAAAACAGGAAAACAGCAAAACGGCCCACTGTGCCTTTTGGCTCCGTGGAGATTATATTACTATGATTTATAAGCTACTATTTATTTATTGAGTGTTCATTATGTACAACGAACTGTGCAAACTTCTTTATAAGCATCATCACTTTTCATCTTCATATGGCCCCATGAGACAGAAATTGTTTTCCTTATAATATAGCTGAGGAAACTGGAGTTTAATCAAATAATTGAGTTTCACAACTGTTCGGGGGAGGGGGTCAGACTCAAACCCAGATCTATCGGACTCTACTGCCCATGACATACTGCCTTCTTTATTGACCTCAGTGCATGGCTCAGAGCCTGCAGTGGCCCCTGAATGAATGAATGAGGACCAGGAGAGAGGGAGGAAGAATGTTGCCTGCTTCCCTGCCCAAGAGAATTCCACTCTGGCCCTGCATTATATATTGGCTGACGCCAGGTGACAGTATAATTACAGGGTTCCAAGCACGCAAACGAGCTTCTCTCTCCGCCCAAGCTGATCTCAGCAGAACAGAAACAAACCACGTCCTTCTTTCTCACCTTGACCCAGGATTCTGCTGACCCCTGTCTGTAGACTCTTTCTTTTCAGTGTGTTTCAAGCCTTACTCCTCTCTGCAGACTTGGGACAACGATCACATACAAAACTCCTCCTGGGGGAACCGCCCTCACAAACATCTCATTCACTTATTTGCTCCTTTGATCCACACCACAACCCTCTGAGATAACTGGGGTTCTTTCTGCAGTGAATGAAAAACGGAGGTTCAGAGTGGTTCAGGGACCTGCCAAAGGCCCCTTCCCTATCTAACAAGACTCAAACCCAGGCCTCCTGCCCTCAAGTCCAGGACCATTCTACAGCCCACATCGCCCTGGCACAGAGAGGGGTTTATTGCTTATGTAAGGCTGTGTGCAATGTGTCTGTGGCAAGAATCCGAATTTGAAATTCGGATTTACCCCCGAATCCAATGTAGAAAAGCACAAACAGAACAAACATGCTGCAAACTTTCAGTTCATGCTGTTAAGCGTTAAACTCTCAAATCCAATTTAGAAAAGCACAAAACAGAACATGCTGCAAATTTTCAATTCATGTTGTTAAGCGTTAAACTCTGCAATCCAACCCACTTATATCCTGCTCAAGTATCAGTTTGAATATTTTTTTTTAAATCTAAATTGTAGAGATTTCTATTCTTAAGAAATCCAGAGGCTGAGCTTTGGCATGGGACCTGAGTCTGAATCCAGCTCCATCACTGACTAGCTATGGGACTGTGAGTGTTTATGAACTCCTCTGAGCCAGTTTCCTTGAGTATAGAAAAGAAAAACACCTACATTCAACAGCCACTGCACAGATTAAACAAGGAGACCATAGGTAAGGATTTAACATCCCAGAGACACTGTAGAGGAATGACAAATCCTACTTCCCTTTCCTTCTACAGAAATAGTCACTGCGAATGCCAATGCTTTTAGGCACAAAACAGTTTTCATCTAATCATTAAGTATTTGTTGAGCATCTACTATGTGCCCTGGGCCCTCTGGTAGGGAAGGCAGCCAGCAAACAGATAATTATACAAATAATTGATTAATGACAACTAATGTGTTGAGTCTTGCTGAGTGTGTCTGGAAGGCAAGGAACCTGCTTTACAATGACTGTCCTGTGGCCACCCATCTGCCAGCCTGTGTTGCCTCCCAGGATCTGAGAACCAGACACCTGACCCTCAGCCAGAGGGTCCCCCGGTAGAGGGTTATGGCTTTCTCCTCCTGGTGGACTTTCTCTAAAGCCCCCTGCAAGGAATATACTTGGTGAGAGGAAAGGACTGATGGGCCTTCCTGTGTGTACCATGAAAGGGGAGGTGGGGGAATAAGCCTGAGGGGTGCTTTGAGCTGGACTTGGTCTCTGTGGAGTACCTGTGGGATTTTCTGGGGACTTGTCTGCTCAGCTCATGCCCCTCCTGGCTCCCACGTGGCAGAGGCTGGTGTTACCCTGCCCGGCTTGGAGGTCTAAACAAGGTGCACGCGCCCATCCGAGGAGGGTGTCAAAGGGCTCCAGGGGAGGGAGGGGAACAGGACAAACCTTTACTGATGCCCACCAGGTGCTGCACCAGGCACTGACCCCCACAGCAGTCAGGTGAAGTCGAGACTACTATACCCTTTTGCCACAGGCAGTACCTGGGACTTAAGAGGTTATACTCATTCATTCAACAGATATTCCTTCAGTACACACTCTGTGCCAAATTCTGAATCTAACACAAGGTCACACAGCTGCTAAGTGGGTGAGCTGGATTCAAAGAGTCTTCGTGGCTTCAAACCCCTTGCTCTTTCCAATCCAAGTGATACCTCAAGAAGGCAAGAGATTTTACCCTCAGGGTGATCAGAAAGTGGTTGGAGTGCCAGGTGTAGCAGAATAAGATAGTTAGCAGGGCAAAGCTGTGTGTACTAAATATTGAAGGAAAAGTCTATGATGATGGGCCCAAGAGCCTCCTCCACTAGACTGTGAGCTCTCTGAGGGTAGGGACTGGGCCTTCCCCATCTCAGCGTCTCCAGTGCTGGGCACAGAGTGGGTGAAACATGCAACAACATGGGTGAAATTCAAATGCATTATGCTAAGTGAAAGAAGCCAGACTCAAAAGGCTACCTGCTGCTTGACTCCATTTATGTGACATTCTGAAAAAGATAAAACTATTAGAGATAGAAACAGATGCAGTGCCAGAGGCTGGGGTTGGGGGGAGAAGCTGACTTCAAAGGGGCATGGGGAAATTTTTGGACGTGATGGAACTGTCCTATATTTATACTGTGATAATGGTTCCATTTTTTTTTTTTTCTTTTTAGTTGTAGCATGAGGACTCCTTAGCTGCGGCATGCGGACTTTTAGTTGCAGCATGTATGCGGGATCTTGTTCCCTGACCAGGGATCGAACCTGGGCCCCTTGCATTGGGAGCATGGAGTCTTACTCACTGGACCACCAGGGAAGTCCCATGGTTATATGATTGTATGCATTTGTCAAAGCTCATAGAACTACACGATAAAAAGGGTAAATTTCACTGTATACAAATTATACTCTAATTTTTTTTTAATGGGGAAAAAAGAGAAAAAGAGAATGAACATAAAAAGCAGAGGTAGGTTTACAGTGAAGCTAATGAAGCTTAAGCTTCAAGACCCCTCAACTGCATGGGTCCTGGAAGGGGTCCTAGCAATGTGTTCATCAAATTTTTTATGACTTTTTCAGAGAAAGTGCCTTCCCTCCATTGTAAAAGCTTCAGGTTCCATGAAACCTAGATCTACTCCTGAATAAAACTACAAGAACAGATCAAAAAAAAAGAAGACTGGTGGGCTCCCAAGAAGTTGGACTCAAGTGGGACCCTAGAGAAAGGCAAGACCTGGTTCCGGCAGAGAGAGAGGTAGGGAAGACATCCCATGGAGCAGAACCAGCATGGACACAAGTGCAGGAGTTTCCCAAGGTTCCCCATGACCACACGAGCACCAGGAACCTAGTGGTCCTACGCTTATGTTCACCACCCAAGTGCACGTGTCATGGTGTGATCTCCTCAGCCACGCCAAGCCATTCAAGGCAGGTAGACAGTTGTGACCTAACAGGATGTGAAAATTCTAGATGCTGGTGAGCTGGTGTAACAAGCTTTTGTCATTCTTCTGGCTCCCCACACAGCAATGACCCCCACCACCTAGTGGAGGGAAGCTTTCACATTACATACCTGAAACTGAAAATGATTGATGTTCACTTTTTTCTATTCTCCCTTGCAGCAGGGATGTAGGCCTGTGGTAGACACACCTGCCCAGGTATGAACCCAGGTCCTTCCAACCCTCTCACTCAGCTATACTGAGGCGGCACCCTTCATCCTGACAATCCTGTGATACTAAGTGAACAAATATAGCCAAATGAGGCTGGTCTTGTGGGTGGAGTTACTGATTTCTTTATGGTTAAAGTCAGCCAAGTTAACTGAATAGAATGCAGCTCAGGGGCTTCCCTGGTGGCGCAGTGGTTAAGAATCCGCCTGCCAATGCAGGGGTCACGGGTTCGAGCCCTGATCCAGGAAGATCCCACATGCCGCAGAGCAGCTGAGCTCATGCGCCACAACTACTGAGCCTGCGCACCTAGAGCCCGTGCTCTGTAACAAGAGAAGCCACCGCAATGAGACGCCCGCACACCACAACGAAGAGTAGCCCCTGCTTGCCACAACTAGAGAAAGCTCACAGGCAGCAACAAGGACCCAACACAGCCAAAAATAAATAAATAGATAAATAGATTAAAAAAAAAAAGAATGCAGCTCAGATTTTAAAATGGTTCTGTCTCTATGTATATGTATATATGTGTACATATGTGTATATGTATATATGTGTACATATGTATATATGTATAGGTGTATATATATACTTTAGAATCTAATTATATATGTTAGATAAAAAAGTTCTGGAGATGGACTGCACAACAGCATGAATATACTTAAGATTACTGAACTTAAAACAACTTAAAAATGGTTAAGATGGTAAATTTTGTTATGTGTGTTTTACCACAATTAAAAATAATAAATGTATGATGTTTATGAATCCCCCCCAAAAAATCTTTACACACTTGAAAATTTTATAAAAACATAATATCCTGAGACATTGGCTCATTTAATCCATAAATGGTTCATTCTAACAAATTTAGAAGAAAACAAAATTTATAATTTTTCAGGTTACGTCTGTTCTGCTTCATGGTACAATGTTATTTATTTAATTTCCTGAAATTGTCAAACAAAATAAAATTTACCAATTTTAGAAGGCACTGTAAACCCATCCTAATTCAATGACACTTAAGATGAATGAAAATTAGCAAGCAAATCAAATATGTATTTTTGAAATGGTTCTGGTTGTAGAGGGGGAAAAAAGCCTGTATATTACATTCTAGCCAGAAGTTTCACTACTAAGTATGTTCCTGCTATTGATACCTTATATATATATATATTTTTTTTATACCTTGATTTGCTCCAGAAAAGATCTGAGGTGACTTGGTTATAAACTGTGTGGCTCATAAGAAATTACCACAATCCCAGGCCACTGGGCTTGTCAGCAGGAAGGATGGAGCAGCTAACAAAATCATTGTTGTCATCTCACCAAAGTGGGAGGGGCTAGAGGAAGGCAAATCACATCCAGACCTGACTCACCTGCTCATGGAAGAACAGAGATTGTCTGCAGCAGGGATGTTTGGCCGGTGCCCAGAATATCTCCCTAATGAGAGCACAGAAGTCCGAGAAAAGAAAACAAAGTGGAGAACAGCCAGGTTTCCTCCAGTGAGTGAAATTTAAATTTTGAGAGGAGGCTTCTCCAGCACATGTCTCAATGGTGAGGGAGTTATGTTCATTATGAGGGACTGTTAGGGCACAAAGGCAGCTGATGGCTGCCAAAGAATGGGTCTGGCTGGGCGTTCTGAACCCACCCCCTCATCGGGAACACAGGTCCTACGGCTGAAGTAAGGAAGCCCACGGCTCCCCTGGGAGAAGGCCAGCGAGTGCCTTGCTGAGGGGCCGTGCTGGCTGCACACCTCCTGGGGACCCAGCCATCAAGTGCAAATAGGCCCTGAGAGAGGAAGGCGAGACCCTGGTGTGGGTAACAACATTTTAGTTTTGATGCTTGGAAAGGTAATCCTTAGTACTGCTCTAAAAGGTGTGGTGGAATACTGCTTATGAGTTAAGAAGTTGAAACACACTAAATAGTTTGCTTTGTTTGGAAAAGAAAGCTAATTCCTCTCAAACTACACAGAATGAGAACTACTTCTGAACATCTGTCCCATTTGCTTTTGCAGATCTGAAGAGAATGGATAAAACTAGGTCACTAAGGGGAGAAAAATTCCAACACAAAATAACAGAAAGAGCTGGTTCTGAGGATGGTGATATAAGAAATTTTGATTTCGATTCAGAATGAAAACAGTACACTTTCTTTCCATTTGTTGTGAGCCCCAAATGGCCATGATCACAGGGCAGGCGTAAGGGAAAGTTCTGGTGAGGGATGGCCTGTCATCCAGGGAATCAACACCAAGAAGGACTGCTTCACATTTTGGAAAAAAGTTAACATCACATAATAAGCAGTGTCAATTACTGAGCGTGGCTCTAAGGAAGTAGGCATGATTCTAATCTCCATTTCTCACACTGAATATGAGGATCAGAGAATTCAAGTAATCAGGCTAAGGTCACACAGCGAGTCCGTGTCAGGGCTGAAACTAGACCGTGAGATTACAAAGCCTCGGTGCTAAACTGATATCTTGACTTTTTTGACGGCACAAAATCAGTAAAATATTTTGATCACATATTATCTGTATGATGACGAATCCTCAGGCTTTGCTGAGGAAATCTTTTTAAGTCATCATGAGGGCTGGTTCATCTAGAATGAGAATATCTAATACATAAGCCCATTTCCCAAGGCTCTTGCAAACGGTAACACGACTTGGTTTCTGCTGAAAGCAAATGAAAGCGTGAGGGACCATGTGGATCCCACCACACTGTGAGTCTATGCCTCCTCCTCAGGATCCCCACCCCCTATCCCGGGGAGTGTGTGCCACACGCCCTTCTGACACGCAGACCCAGTGCCTGCTCCGTGCCCAGCACTGCGCTGCAAACCACCCACCGGATCTCCTCCCATGCTCATGACATCCGGAGGCTTTCCCTGTCCACGGAGCTGGTCAGCGCCTGTGAATGGGGGATGTGGCCTGGCTGTAAAGTTGCTTGCACCCTTATCTGCCCATGGAAGGAGTGACAACCTTGGAGGCTTTGGGGCTCAGGGACCTCAGTGCTGGTCTGTGCTGCACCACGGACCGGATGACGGTCCTTGGACAAGCACCCAGGAGACTCACTGGTTTTATCTCCTCTGCACAACAGGGTATCCCCAAAGGGGCTGGTAGTTCAGTCAAATGGTATGATACACAAGAAAATACTTTGAAAAGAAACGCTGCACAGATCTGTGAAAGGGAGATCTGTGGAGAGGACCGTGGTGTCCCACTACCAAGAGGGGTAAAGCAGGAGCCACCGTGGGAGTTATCCAGCCAGTCCTGGGTGAGGCTGGGTCAAGCCCTTGTGCCTATAAGACCCAGGAATGCCCCATGGCTGGGAGACCAAGGACAGCACTGCCTGCAAGCCCTTCCCTGGGGCCTGGGTGGGGAAGAGGCCACTAACATTTCCGACACGTATTTTTTTGGGAGGCGTGGGGAGAAAAGCCCCCTACCCTGACTTGTTGCTTCGTTCTGGCTGTGTGACACCAGGGAAATGCCTCTTCCCAGAAGGTTCTGGGGGTCTCAGAGGACACCTGAGGTCCAGCCTGCGCCCCTCCCAAAATAGAGTGGGAAAACGATGGACTACTTCACACCACTCCCTCTCCTTATGTGCATTTGACCCAGAAGGCTTCACTATAAACGGTCCAGGTTGGCCCAAACTTCAGCACCAGTAGGATCTTACCTTGCACCCCTGCCCTGACTGGTCTGTGGAGAAATATGCCTGGGCTGAGGCATCCCTGGAGGTATCCCTGGGGGATAGTCTATCCTGGGAGGTATAACTAAAGGAACCGGAAGCCTCTGATGTAGTGTGGGGTAGTTCTACGGCTCCTTTGCCATGGCAGCAGGTAGAGCAGGCAAGTTGCTTTTGAGGATGGGTTGGTTAGTTGGTTGGTTGGTTGGTTGGTTTGGGGAGCAGTGGAATCCTAGCAACAGGAGGGGTTTGCAGCACACAGCGCCGGGTAGAGGTGGCTGGTCTGGGGGGAGATCCGTAACAGCCAGCGCCCAGGACAACATCTCTGGGTGCCTGTGGGCTGAAGTGGGGTGCAGCACAGGGGAAGGGCTCCCAGCTGGGCTTCAGGAACCACGGTTCTAGGCTCAGCTCTGATCCCAACCAGAGGGGTGATCTTGGGCCATCACACCATCTCTCCCCCGACCTCGGTCTCCTCATTCGTCCATTCAGAAATCACTGACCTACTGACCTGGTACCTATTGTATGACCTGGTACAGCACGTGTCCAGCACCACTCTGCTGCTGACGAGCCAGCAGTGAACAGATGGGGAGAGCACCCTGCTGAGTTCTGGGGCAGCCCCCTCCCCCAGCTCGGGCATTCTTTCATCCCGTGACTGCAGGCTGACCCAGCTCCAGCCCCGGCCTCTGTTCAGCTGCTTGCACCTCGTGGACACCGCTGAGCATGAACTGTCCCCTTGTCACCACCCCCCCGCTCCACTCTGCATCCTGAGATAGAGTGAGGATGTCAGCAAACACCCAAACAGCGGTGATAAGCAAACAAGCAAAGCTGCTACCAGGCCATCAGGACAGAGGTGGACAGTCACCCCTCGCCGTGGTAGATTCCTGGAAATTACCACGGGAAGTAAAGCGGTCAAAAGGGGATCGTGGTTTTTGCTGTATCCCTTTGTCACCAGCAGATGGGAATCATGGGCCAGCAAGGCAGAGTGCTGACACAGCTTTCCTTTGGATGCGTGGAAAACAAAGAATGGACGGACTGGGGTGGAAAACAGGAAGATACAGGTGCGTTTTAGTCTGCGGATGTGCCGGTGAGCAAGCGATGAGGCAAAGCTGGGCTGACGAGAAATGACACCTTTCTTGATGGGGCGATTCCACTGCTCCAAAAACTGCCATGGCTCCCTACTGCCCACGGAAAACTGCTTGCCTTGGCATTGAGGGCCTCTACCACCCGGCCAGGCCCGCCCCACCAGCCTCACGTGCCTCTGCTAACTCCTGTGCACACGTCATGCGTTTCTGCCACTGTGCTCTGCCACCATTCTCTTGGCCTGGAAGGTTCTTCCCCATCTCTGTCTGCCAAAATCCTTTGCATTGCATTAGACACCTTGGCACTATTGACATCTGGAGCCAGGTAATTCTTTGTTCGGGGCGGGGGGCTGTCCTGGGCACTGAAGGATGTCCAGCAGTATCCCTGGGCTCTACCCACTAGATGCCAGTAGCATCCCCTCAATCCCGGTGTGACAATCAAAAACATCTCTAGATACTGCCAAATGTCCCCTGGGGGCAAAAGAGCCCCTGGTTGAGAACCACCATTTTACACCCAGATCCAGTGTTACTCTTTTCATGAAACCCTTCACTGAGCTTCTTAGAAGGAGGGTTATATCCTATATGTGTGCCTTCCACAGCCTTTGTAATATTCTATTAGCATTTAACATAGCCTCCTTTTAGCTTGATTTATGCGTGCTTATATCACCCCTCCTTATTAGCCCATAAATTCCCTGAAGACAAAGACCATCTTTTGTTCATCTTCCACAAGCCATTCGATACCTATTGGCCTAGTGAAACTCAACTACTGGGTTTAACTTGCCTACTGTTAACACAAACATAACTTGTTTATGTTACTTGTTTACATTTATTGTAGAAAAAAGAATTAAGACAGAAAAGAATAAAACAGGGACTTCCCTGGCGGCCCAGTGCTTAAGACTCAGCTTCCACCGCAGGGGGCACAGGTTCGATCCCTGGTCAGGGAACTAAGATCCCCCCCTCCAAAAAAATAAAAATAAAAATCACCCAGAATCCCACCATCCAGCAATAACGGTAGTTAAAAAACTGCTATATTGAATATGTCGCTCCATTACTAGTATACCAATAAAATACTGGTACATGTCCCTCCAATCTTTTCTATGCAAGAAGAGTCCAGGGGAAGTATCTGCAGCAGAGGCAGCATTTCACAGCCAGACTGTCATGGCCACAAGGGGCCCTTAAGGTCACATGGTCCACCCCCAGCAGACACCTGGATCTCCTAGGATGCTACTCCTGACTCTGTTTGAACCCCTGCATGTGTGGGAGCTTGGAATCACCCAAAGCAGTCTGGTCTACCTTGGACCCCTCTAAGGAGCTCTTCCTTCTGCTGACCTGAAACCTGCTACCTGGGAGCTTCTATTCCTCGGTCCAGTCCAAACTCCACCTCTTTAGCCCAACTGATCTACTCACTGAGTTTTCCACTGACAGGGTATCGATCTAGCCCTCCTTCCTTCCCTCCGAGGATATCCCCTCTCAAACGCTGGGGCGGGCCCCAGCAGCCAGGTTCATACTACACGACCTCCCTCTGACCCTGAACAGGCAGGGTCTAGCTGCCAGGGTTTGGCACCGGGACTGTGAAACGTGAGTTAGCAGTTTCTGCTGGATACTTAGACTTAAGAGATACAAACTCAGGCGTGGGGACTGCCATTGTAGGCGCCCGTGTTTGGCCCTATATGGATGAAAAGTAGAAACCTGGAGAGAGAGAGAGAGTCAGAGAGAGAGCAGCACAGATGTACACACAGACACAGACACACGCAGAGAAGATGAAGCAGATGTGGCCAGAGAAGCAGAGATGTGAGACCAGGGTCTGGGGCAGGGGGAGGAAGTGAGAACAGCAGGCTTCCCAACAGCATCCAGCCCAGGTGCTTGGACCCTACAGAGTCCAGCTGCCACGCCCTGCCTCTTTACAGTGAAGTCCCCTTTTTGGATCATGCTAAGTCCGGTTGGTTTTTATTATTTATTTATTTTTTAAAACAGTATTTATTTATTTATTTATATTTTGTGGCTGCGTTGGGTCTTAGTTGCGGCATGTGGGATCTTTGGTTGCAGCGCGTGGGCTTCTCTCTAGTTGTGGCATGGGCTCAGTAGTTGTGGCGCGAGGGCTTAGTTGTCCCGCAGCATGTGGGATCTTAGTTCCCCGACCAGGGATCGATCCCACATCTCCTGCGTTGGAAGGCAGAGTCTTAACCACTGGACCACCAGGGAAGTCCCCCAGTTGGATTTTTTCTATCCTGGCTCATGTAAAAACAAAAACAAAAAAACAGAAAGGGAAAGCAGCCTTGACTAAGACACAGCCTCTGACAACGGATGCCTGAAAGCTCAGGTCCCCTTAACCTTCTTCTCTCCAACATGAACTCAAGTCCACTGGGGCTGACGGAGGCCTCTCTGGTGGGCTTTATGCATCCATGTGCACAAAGCCCTTCACACCTCCGTACCACCAACAAACCCAGTTATGATGGTACCAAAAGGTGAGGCTTTAGTTCCTGAGCTGAGAGCGCCAGAAATCCAGTTGAGCAGTACCTACCCAAAGTGTATGTTTGTGTAAGAATTCACATCACCCCAACTAAACACCAGCACCCACAGTGAGGGTCTAAGGCCGGAGAAGCTGGGAGCTGTCCAACTTCTCCATCTGGTTCCCTTTGAAGCCGCTTCTAAGAACCTCTCAGGGCCTCCCTGGTGGCGCAGTGGTTGAGAGTCCGCCTGCCGATGCAGGGGATACGGGTTCGTGCCCCGGTCTGGGAGGATCCCATATACCGCGGAGCGGCTGGGCCCGTGAGCCATGGCTGCTGAGCCTGTGCATCCGGAGCCTGTGCTCCGCAACGGGAGAGGCCACAACAGTGAGAGGCCCGCGTACCACAAAAAAAAAAAAAAAAAAAAAAAAAGAACCTCTCAGAGCAGACCTCAGCCCCAGCAGAAAGCACAACAGACTTTCCTAGCAGCGCATAGCCCTGTCCTCCCCAGGAGCAGATAATGGCAGCTGGCTTACAGTGCCGTTTCTTCCAGCCCTTGCCAGAGCCAGGAGAAAAGCCACCCCCGAATACCGAGGAGGGCAGGGGCTCTGGAGCAGACAGACAGATTCTCATCTCATCTTTACCACTTACTGGCTTAAGGACTCTGATTAAGCTGTTTAACTTCTCTAAGTTTCAGTTCCCTCCCTCATCTACAAAAATAAGAAATAACAACAGTTCCCATTGCAAGGATTAAACGAAACGAGAATTTTAAAGGGACCAGAGTATTAAAACAAGAGAGTTTTAATACTCACCAGGTGTTAGCTTCCCATCTCCCTTCTTGTTCATATTAAATGGTTTAATTAATTTTTTCAGTTTACTAAGGGACAATATAATGTCAGTTTAAAAACATAATCTATGAGAGAGATCATCCTCAGCTGGAAAATAAAAACTTGATTAGGACTCATTTTATTTTTTAAGTGTCCTCGAAATGGCACCAATTCCAAAAGCACGTCAGCAAAAATAAGCAATACCAGCAGAGTATACTTAATACTTCAGCAGATGTACATGTGCAAGAGGCTGCAAGTTCAGTTTCCAAGCAGGTCCGATTTCCTATCAGGCAAATGAATGACTTCTTGGAACCCACCTTTGCTCCTGGGCTTAACTGGCCAGGAGGCCCCATGCGGATGAGTGCATAGTAGTAGAGACCTGCCCACACCGTGGTGGCAACAAATGCTTCATCCTCACTCCATTTTTCTTTAATGTCCAGTAGGCTTTATAAAGCCGACAGGCTTCCTGAAGCTTGAGTTCCTCACTAATGGATGTGTGGCCAATGCACTGCTGCCTGGAGCCCACTAACCACAGGTCAGCAAGCAGCTTCTTTCCCTGCTTTGGAAAGCTGTGCAGGAGGCTCTGGAGTCTTGGAAAGGGCAGCTATGCTGATAGCGCAGGCCCTTGTCACTGAGGGCCAAGGTCCAGGCCGCGGGCTGCAGAGCAACAGGCTTTTCTCCACATGGGGGCTCCTAACACAGCAAAAGTTGCCGCACCCTCCAGATGGAAGGCATAGCCAATTAAGAGGCTATCAGTGCTTCATTTTTTTGCCTCCGTCTTCTTTAAGAATTTACAAACCCAATCATCAAAAACTGCAGATGGGAGTAGAGATTGGTACAATCTTCCTGGGAGGCAAGTTGCCCTTATCTCTCAAATCTTTACAGCTTTGCTACCCTCTGGCCTAGTAATTGTACTCCTGGGAATCCATCCAAAAGAAATCATCAGAGGCAAACAAAGATTAAGGCACAAATACATTCCATGGCTTTTGATTATATAAGGAATTGAAAATAATATAGATGTCCAACAATTTAAAAAAAGGAATTGACTGTACAATTTTAAAAGGTCACCAAAATCCTGTTTAGAAATCTTTTGGACACAAGGATATATAAATATATTAATGTTAATGGTAAAGGAAGATACACAGTATAACTCCAACCACACAAAATTTTTGTATTCAAAAAGTCTTAAGGATTCCTCCAGATGCATCTCTGTAATGGAATTATGAGTGGTTTTAAACTGTCTTCTTTATCCTTTCCTTTTCTCCCTCATCCTATTGCCCAGAGTAGCATTTGATCCTTTATCCATCACTGTCATGATATAAAGATGCGTGGCACAGTCCCAGACATCACCAAGTTCAAGTCTAGCTGGATGACACTCAGTCAGATCATCACACCCACAAATGCGCTCTGTGATCTGAGGCTGGGCTACTAAATTAGCAGAAGATGCTCCAGGAGATGTTAAAAGATGAGTAGGGGGTTGGTAAATTGGAGAGGAAGGAGGGGACATTCCAGGAGGGGAGAAAACATGAGCAAACCCCAGAAACAGGAGTGAGCATTGTGGGTTTGGGGCTACAAGGTGCTCAGTGCAGCTGGGACGAGGCTAGCTGGGCATAGGCTGGGAGGGAGCTGTCACTCCCCAGAGCACCTTCTGCCAGGGTCACTCTGCCAGGCTGAGGGGAGGAGGGAAAACGAAAGAGAAAAGTGGCAAAGCACGTGACTGAAAAGACAAGTAGGATGAACTCCATCTCCTCACACAGTGCTTGGCACCCAGAAGGTATGAATAAATGGGTGAATGAATGAATGAATGGCTCAGGGGCAGAGAGGACGTTAAAGAAGCAATTTACAGCCAAGACTGTTAGGAAACCAGTGAGTCGGCGTTCGCCCTCTTTGGAAGGTGGGTAAAAGATCCATTCATACATATGCCCCGTGGTCTCCCAGGACTCAACTAAATATTCCAGTAGAACGAAGGACCAACTCCTGTACAACCATTAGCAACCAAGCCTTAGATTACACGGGAAAGAAAGATGCGTGTCCCCAAATTCACCACGGCACCAACCAGATGAAGGTGAATCTACTCTGGTCAAGAGGAAGAAACACAGAAGCCACTGCAATGACCTTCCCTCCCCTCTGAGCCCAGAACCCATCCTTCAGGCTTGGAAGCCCAAACTCTGTTGCTTCATGTGTAATCACAGACTCTCAGGGGGAGTGGCTTTAAAGGCGACTGCCCCACCCCCAAAAGGAGAAAACGCACCGCGTCAATCCCTCTGCACCAACAAGCTCCTCCCTCCCCGTGCCTCGGCCAACAAGGGTTCCTAATAATTAGTGCGCACAAACCCTCAACGGGGCCCTGCAACGTTGCGGGACTGCTCCGTTCATTATGAAAGAAAAAACAAAAGCCATTTTTCCCCCACGGATCACACCAGTAACGATGAAAACAGTGCGCTCTGGAACAGACACTGGCACAGCCGCGCCGTGCGTTCGCCTTTCTCATAAGGACCACCCACCCTCACGGAACGTACCAAGGACCCTGCCTCCAGCCAGAACTGATTCAACCAGCGCTGGCTCCCAGCTGGGCCTCTCAGATTTCCTCCCCAGGAATTTAGAATCAGAGCTGAGTGGTCTGCGGGTTACTGAAAATGAGGACTGTAAACTAGCGGCTCTGGGGTGGCCACGTCTGGCCAGATGCTCACCAGAGCAGAAATGGATGTCTGCAGAGACAAAACAAAGGATGGAACCCAGAGAAGCAGAGACAATATGTCATGCTAAGAGAGACAGACATGCTGTATAAGGGCAGAGCTGAGTGTCTTTTTTTAGCTCATCATTGTTACCTAAAACAGGCACATAGTAAGGAGGTGGATAGATGCTGGTTCAGTGAATTAAGAGAGAGGCAGAGGGCTGCCCTGGTGGCGCAGTGGTTGAGAGTCCGCCTGCCGATGCAGGGGACACGGGTTCGTGCCCCGGTCCGGGAAGATCCCACATGCCGCGGAGCGGCTGGGCCCGTGAGCCATGGCCGCTGAGCCTGCGCGTCCAGAGCCTGTGCTCCGCAACGGGAGAGGCCACAGCAGTGAGAGGCCCGCGTACCGCAAAAAAAAAAAAAAAAAAAAGAGGCAGAGACAGAGGGAGCAGCTCTCGGGGTTCTCTCCCTGCTCAGCTCCTGGTCTGGACTCTCGCACCTCATATTCCAGGAGCTGCCCCAGCATCCTTCCCATAAATGTCATAAATGTCCTCTCTTGCTTAAGCAGATCTAAAGCAGATTTCTGTTACCTGCAACCAAAGAGTCTCACTGAGACACCCCAAGACTGCCTGGGAGCCCTGCCCGCTTCGTCCCGCAGAGCATCCCTTACACTCCTGTGTGCACAGATCCGACAAGCCCAGTGTCCACACCAGCCCCGCCACTCCCCTCCCCAGCCTCCTCCTCCTCCCGCAATCTCCAACAGCCCGTCAGCGTTTCCTCCTGGATCAGATACCCCCACTCAAACCCAATTTCCCTATGTCAGTGGCTCTTAAACGTGAGGGTGCATCAGAATTCCTCAGTGGGCTTGTTAAAGCACACATTGCTGGGCCACCCCCAGAGCGTCTTGAGTGTGTAGGTAGGGCCCAAGTCTGCCTTTCTAGCAAGTTCCCAGGTAGTGCTGCTGCTGGTCCGGGGAACACACTGCGAAGACCACTGCCCTATTTCCATCTGAGATACCACCACCTGCCCTGTTCGGATAATCTCCTTCTCTCCCTTGGAGCCCACACCTCAGGCCTTTTCCTCTGTAGTGACTCTTCTACTCAGCCCTTTCTTACTCATCTCATGACCCTGGCCCTTCTCATTTCCCTCCTGGAGGACTGTGAGAACCTTCTGACCTGCTTCACTTCCCTTTGCCCTGACCCAAAATGGTCCACCTTGCACATCATGGCCAGATTCATCCTCAGGACACTCTCCTGCCATAACCTCTGGCTATTATGAATAAAGCTGCTGTGAACATCTGAGTAAAGCCTTTGTGTGGACATAGGTTTTCATATCTCTTGGGTAAATACTTAGGAGTGAAGTTGCTGTGATAGATGATAAGTATGTTTAACTTAATAAGAAACTGCCAAACTGTTTTCTAAAGTGTCCGAACCATTTTGCATTCCCTCCCTGCTCGGAACCTCTCAATGACTCCATACAGAGTAGTAGCCTTTTTCCAAAATCCTGGGCTCAGCTTTCCAGGATCCTGCAATCTGGCCCAGCTTGCCGATCCAGCCAAACCTAACACAGCACATGCGTTCTCACGTGGTCCTCATCACGTTCACCCTGCGTCCCGTTCCCTCTAAATCAAGTCCCACCTCTTCTGTGAGACTTTTCCCACCCACCCTCATCTAAAAGGCACAGAGCCCTCTCTTCCTGAAACACAGAATATACAAAAACAGTCAAGGAAAGACAATCTACTTCCTCATTTTCCCACCTTTGCTTGAAAAAGTGTGATCATAATAAAATATTCCCAGTTGGTCTGCATTGTTACCTAGTCTTTATCCAGTCATCAAAAAAAAAAAAAAAAAAGGCCTGATGGACTTTCATGTAAAACAATCTACAGTTTCAATTCTAAAAAAAAAAAAAAAGCTACAGTACCACACTGGCAACATTTTTTCATACACTAGATAGAGACAAACAGTTACTATAACTTTATCAAATGAAGGAACAAAATGCATGTCCCTCCCTCTTGCTAAGGGTCATGTGATCTTCTGCAAACCGGCGGCTGGGAGTTCTCCTAACAGACCTCAAAGAACACTCATAGAAACAGCTATTTGTTCTTACTTGTGTTACTTATTCAGAGCCTAGGGCCGAGAACCGTACAACAAAATTCCGATAGGGCCTCTCTCACTGCCGGTTAGCATGGGAATCAGCACTCCTTGTGTGAAAGCCATTCGATGACACATATCAAAAGCCTTTCAGAGACTCACACCTGTTTATCCATAATTCCACTAGTATAAGGAAAAGATCTGATAAAACAAAGGCGACTATACCATTCCCTACAGTCAAACAGACACACAGGCACACACAAAATCAGAAACAAATGAAATGTCTCACAGAGGCACGGCTCTCACATGCACATATTTATTTCTTGTCATTCATGACAAAAAGGATGTACTATACAATTAATTGTGCTCAACTTACTAGAATGGATACAGCCATTAAAAATGATATTTACAAAATGTCTTAAACAGCACAGAACTGTTTAGAGCATCATGTTTAGGGGAAAAGTAGAATACAAAATTGTTACTATGTATAATCACAACTACATATTTTTACAAATTAAGTTCACAAGTGGAAAACTACCAGAGAGATTCTCTACAATGTTACCGGCAGTTGTGGTGGGCTGGGAGAAACAGTAATAACTTTTCCTTTCTATTGTTAGGTGTTTCCAATTAATGATGAGCTCATTTTTAAAAAATATATCTCAAAATAAATATAGAAACCAAACCGGGCACGGGTGTCGGGTGTTCCCTATCATACAGCTCGGAGAAAATCACCTGTTCTTGATAGAAACGTGTATCCGATTACAAGAACAAAAGGCAGACAAATGCAGAGAACGCAGGAAGGACCGGGCAGACCTTTGTTTCCAGCCAGTGCAGGCTGCTAAGAATCTCTTAGATGCAAGATTCAAAGGCAAACAATGCAAGTGGTGACAGCCCTGCTACTCAATTTGACAGGATTGCAGAAAAAAGGGGAAAACACGTGTGATGTTGGAAAGGCACTTTCGAGTATGACCAAACACAGATCGTGGTGTTTTAAACGGTTGGCCATAGAGGAATAACATTTCTCCTCATGGTTCCAGAACCTCCCGGGTCCGCTTAACAAGTTCGCCCTGCTCGCCTGGAAGGGCAGGACTGCAGACAGCTGGTCTGAGGACCTGAACGGCAGCCGAACTCTGTCACTCACCAATGTAGCCCTCGGCTCTTGTTGTCCTCATCTGTAAAATGGGAGGGTCCTGGTAGAGATTCTTTCGGTTGTAAGTAACAGAAACTGACAAAGCTGGAGTAAGCAACAAAGGGAATTTGTGGGGAGGACACTGGGGTAGAGCCAGAACCTCAGGGCAGCTGGGCTTTGTTAGTGTCTAGAACCAGGGACTGAAGAGCCTGGGAAACCATGCAGTGCTTCTGGCACCTCTGTGTTTTCTGAACGTCTCCTGTCACTCTTCCTTCCCTGCTGGCCCACCTTCCACAGGCTCTTCATGGCAGAACACAGCCTGCACGCCTCCTCACGCTTACTTATGACGGCTCCTGCCTCTTGAATAATTGGTGTTTTAGCTCGGGCTACCGTAACAACATACTACAGACTGAGGGCTGAAACCACAGAAATTTATTCTCCCACAGTTCTGGAGGCTCAGAGTCCAAGATCAGGGTACTGGCATGGCTGGGTTCTGGTGAGGACTTACAGATGTCCAAGTTTCTCCCTGTGTCCTCCCATGGCAGAGACAGAGAAAGACAGAAGCAGAGAGAGACAGACAGAGAGAGAGGAGAGACAGGGCTCTCTGGTGTCTCCTCTTACAAGGGCACTAATCCCATCACGGGGGCTCCACCCCTGTGACCTCATCTAAACCTAATTATCTCCCAAAGGTCCCACCTCCAAATACCTTTGCATTGGAGGTTAAGGCTTCAACATATAAATTGGGGGGAAACACAATCCAGTCCATGGCAACTGGCTACCTCTGAATCTCACTTCTATGTTGCCAAGAGAGGGAAAACAGAAGTGGTTCAGTCTGAGTCAGGTGGCCACCTCTGATCCAATCAGCCATAGCCAGGTGGAGAGGACAGGTCATCCAGCACAAACCTGGCTACCTGGAGCCTATCCTGATCTCCAGGCCTGTCTGTACCTTGTCACCTGAATGAAAAGCCATAGAGCAGCAAGTCAAGAAGTATTCCTCTTGGTCAATATTTCCCACAAAACTAAACACTCGTGGAGGATAAAGGTCATGTGTCTCTGACCCACCACCACCTCTTCATGCCCACAACAGAAGCAGGCACACAGATGATGTTCAGTGCCTAGATGTTGCTTTTTTGGATAAACAGGGCTACACTTACTGAGAGAAGGATAAAGAGTCTGTGCTCCAAAGATATACACAGACGTATCATCACCTTCTCGGAGCCAGAGTATGCTTTCCACCCTAAAGGTCAAGAAGATTTCCCTTCTAGTCAACCTTTCTTCTTTTTAATCTTTCCCAGACAAAGAAAATGATCACCTATCATTGCACAGAAACTCCTCTATATGTATGTTGAGTAACAGCAATGCATAAAGTGTATAGAGCAGAAAAGGGAGCAAAAGACAGACTGTCTACCTTCAAGGACTGAGACCTGAGCCCAAGAGACAAGCCATCAACACTGGCAGAATTTTAAAAAAAAAATTATGAGTTAAGAAGTAAGAAAACACGTGAGATGTCTCAGGACAGCTGGGAAGGATATTGCCCAATGACTGGTGCTAGCGAGCTGAATGTGCTTTGAGGTTGCAGGACAGAAAACCCACTTTAGTTTAAAATGGTCCAGGAAGAAAAAGTAGGCATTAAAGATGGGTGGGATATAGCTTGGTGGGGGGGCAGGGGTATGGCCTTCAGGAGTGCGGTAGCAGTGACTCAAGTCAAAGCATGGAAAACACATGACATGGGTAGGCATGGTCATGGGGAACAGTTGAAAAATAAGGTCGTTTATAAGTACTGATACATTATGGGGGGCCCTGAACATCAGTGTAAAATTCTAGCCTGGATTATGGAATGAGTGTGAGCACTGGAAAGGAAACAGACAAGTGCCTGGAGCCTGCACAGGTCCTCTGAGGACAATCATGCCGGGCAGCCCTTGTTTCTTCTTACGACAGAGAGACCAGCAGGGGACTATAGGTTTTTCAAGGTGCTGCTATAACCAAGTCCCATAAACTTGATAAATAAAATAAAATAACAGAAATTTGTTCTCCCACAGCTTTGGAGGCTGGAAGTCTGAAATCAAGGTGTTAGCAGGCCCATGCTCCCTCCAAAGGCTCAAAGGGAGAATCTTTCGTTGTCTTTTCCTAGTTTCTAGTGGTTGCCAGCAATTCTTGGTGTTCCTTGGACTACAGAGGCATCGCTCCAAAATGCCTCAGTGGTCACATGGCATTCTTCCTGCATGTCTCAGTCTGTGTCCAAACTTCCTTCTTCTTATAAGGACACCAGTCACTGGATTAGAGCCAACCCCAAGCCAGTGTGAACTGATCCTAACTTGATTACATTTGCAAAGACTCTATTCCCAAATAAGGTCACATTCTGAGGTCTTGGGTGGACATGAACCTTGGGGGACACTATTCATGTCAGTGCAGACACTGAGTAACTCTCACCCTTATGTGCTGGTTCCAGAAGCTAACAGCCATGTAAGCAACTGTTCCCTGATCCTGCATTGGAAGTGACTGGATGCACTGCTGTGACAGCTGTCACCAAAGAGGAGTCCCCTCTTCAGGACAAGGTGAAGCTAGATGACGTCCAAAAATCCTTCTGATTGTACACGTGTGGGGTTCAAGGTCCTGGCAATTATTTCTGTTCTACTGATTTACCAATTCAGTCCTCCTTTTCCATTCCCACTGCCAAGACTCTGGTTCAACCCTTATTACTTCAAACTTGACATCGATATAACTGTCTTCACATCACTCCCCCCTTATAAAAACCTTCACTTGCTCACTCCTGCCTCAAAGCAAAGTCCTGTACTTTGACCTCAAACTGACCTTTCCTACCTGAACTCCCCAGACAGCATGATATGAATTCTCAACTCAAGCCAGTCTGGTCCTTCAAACACAACTGGCACATTCTCACCCCCTACACCTTACCCGATATCACCTGGCACGGGCCTCCCTCCCTGCAGAAGGGAATCCAAACTGCATTTGGAAGACCATTCATTCCTCTTTCACAGTGCTGGGGACCAGCCAGCCCAGCGCACAGTACTTTGGAATCTCCGTGAGTTTTAGTGCATCCTTACTCTCTCACTGCCTTCCACTGCTTTTTTTTAAAATAAATTTGTTTTATTTATTTATCTTTGACTGTGTTGAGTCTTTGTTGCTGTGCACGGCTTTCTCTAGTTGCAGAGAGCGGGGTATACTCTTCGTTGCGGTGCACAGGCTCTAGGCGCGCGGGCTTCAGTAGTTGTGGCTCGCAGGCTCTACAGTGCAGGCTCAGTAGTTGCAGTGCATGGGCTCAGCTGCTCTGCGGCATGTGGGATCTTCCCTGACCAGGGCTCGAACCCATGTCCCCTGCATTGGCAGGCGGATTCTTAACCACTGGGCCAACAGGGAAGCCCCCGGCCTTCCACTGTTAATGATCATTTCCGACAAAGGGGATGCAGCAACACTGAAGCAAAGACAAAGCAAATGCTGTGAAATCAGACAGATCCAATGGATCTAACAATTAAGAACTGGGCCAGTTCCTTAACCTTTCTAAACCTCAGACTGCTCATCTGTAAAATGGAAATAATACTACGTACCTATCCCATCAGACGACTGTCAAGATTAAGTGAAATAATGTACGCACACTGCCAATGCAACATCTGACATGGAGTATAAATATGTGCCAATAAAAGTACTTATTTGTATTACAGTAAAAGGGACCTAAGTTTTGCCTTTAGGTCTGGGAACAAAGCGCAGATCTGTGACCCTCCAGCACTGAGCAGCACACTGTCAACGACTACTCGGATGACATACGTAGCAGGACCCCTGTGAGCATTTGACTACCACCCCCACTTCATTTTATGAATGGGGAGACTGGTATGTGTGGGTGGAGGCGGTTCCTGAGGGTCCTGCCTTTCCCTTCCTGGGTCTCCTGTCCTCAACACCTCCTCACTGTAAATATCACAGACCCTGCAGGGCCCCTGAGACTCGAGAGAGGCTGAGAGGCTGTGAGAAGGTCTGCCTTGCTCAGAGCAGCTGGCACTTCTAGGAGATGTAAATGGTGGAATGGTGTGAACAACCAGGGAAACTGCATGCCAGGAGGTTCAGCCCGACCCCACTCGATTTTACAGAGAGGAAGAGGAGCTCTGAGAGAGAAGCCCAAGGTCACACAGCCCATCAAGGGTAGAGCTGGGGCCAGAATCTACACCCCCAAGGCCCACCCAGGCCTGGGCCAGGTGGCACTGCTGGCAGCACCATGTTTCTCTGGGTCCAGCTCCAGCACTAACTTGCTGGGGAACCTGGGGCAGGCTACCTAGCCCTCTGGGCTTCAGTTTTATCATTTGGGAAAGAAGCAGTAATGCCTGCCTTGTATGACTGCTGTGTTAATTACATCACAGAGCCTTACATGAGAAGTGCCGTGATGGAGAAGACTCCGTTTCGCCTCAGTGGTGGCCCAGCATGCAGCCCACAGTAGCGTCACACTAAATATGAGATGACTGAGTGAACTTGCTGAATGAATGAATGAGGAACAGGATGGCACAATATCTGCCACATATTAGGTACTCAGTCAAGTGTTTTCCATTATTGTGGATACTAATCCTTGGTGGATATTTGCCTTCATCTTGATACAGGATGCAGAGGCTCTCTGGGTCCTCTCCACAGCCCCATGTAGCCCCTGTGCTTCGGAAAAGCTGACCATATCCCCAGATTCAGGGTGGGTCTTGGCTGGTGTAAGTCATTCAACACATCCCATCCCCCTGCCATAGGGATTGGCTCAGGGACAGGTGTGTGACTAAAATCAGGAGAGCAAGATGCTTGCTAGGAGCTTCTGGGAAAGAAGCCTTCTTGTGCCCCATAGAAGATGCTCTCTTTTTTGGAGAGATGCCCTTTTCCTGCTAGATACCAATGAGAAATTCACCCCCCCTAGAAGCTGCTGGCAATCATCTTGTGTCCTCAAGGGGAGCCAGCCTTAACATGAGTGCAGGGGAGAGACCAAGAGAACCTGCTGGACTGGTGCTGATCCTGGGTCACTGCCATTCTAGACTTTTAAGTTATGTGAACCAGCATGAATTGTATTTTTTTTCTTGGAACCAAAAGAATTCTAACTGCTATACCTTTGAACCTCAAAAATGAAGAATCAAAAGGAGACCATTATTTCCAATAGTATCAGACAAGAGACTCTGACTTACCCTGCCATTGACAACAACTAAAACTTCTGGATTTAAAGACATTGTAAATTTTTTTACTAAGTGGCCAAGTTTGGTATCATCAATCATGGGACAGCCTGACATTCTGTCCTCTTGACAGAAGGCAGGGGGAGGTGCACCTCATCATCTACACGATGTAGACACAATGACCTGAGTCTAATCATGAGGACAAGTCTGAGAAGTCCAGAACGTCTACATCACAGTCGGTCTAGACTCTTCATAAAGTTGGGGGGCGGGGGGTGCAGGTGCTGTTCTACACTGATCAAAAGACACGGCAGCCAGATTCAATGTATGAACTTTGGCTGGATCCAAATAAAACAGGAAAAAATAAATAAAGGATTTTTGTTTAATTGGGGTTAATTTGAGTACGGACCACATGTTGGATGAAGCTGTGGAATGAGAGTTGATTTTCTTAGGTATGGAAATGATTGTTGATTGTACAGAACAGTGAATGGTTCCCAAAGCAAGATCCACAGACTCCTGGGAGACCCCAAAACCCTTTCCAGGGGTTGCTGGGACCCTGTCAGAGGGTTCATGAGGTTGAAACAATTTTAATAATAATACTAAAACATATGCCTTTTTCACTGTGTTGAATTTGCACTGATGGTGTAAGAACAATAAGGGGTAAAACCGCTGCCTTTGCACGAATCAAGGCAATGGCACTAAACTTAACCAGTAGTCATTGTATCCTTCACCATCATGCAGTAGGAAAAAAAAAAATGCCTGTTTCATTTAAGAATGTCATTGATGATATAGCAGAAATCATCAATTTTATTAAATCCTGACGCTGGAGTACAGGTGTTTTTAATATCTTGTGATGAAATGGGAAGCATGCATTAAGTACTGCTGCATACCAAGTATGATGACTGTCTTGAGGAAAAGCCCTTGTGTCGATTATCCACTGTTTTTCAGGGAACAATACAGTTACTTGAAGGACTGACAAACAATGGTTATTCAGAGTTGGGTATCTGGCAAGCATGTTTTAGGAAATGGATGAAATGAGCCCATTTCTTCAAGAAAAACCAATAGTGTTTGTTGCCAATGATAATATTCAATTTCAAGCTAAATCTAGAATTTTGGAAAATGTTTATCCACTACCATGAAACTGACAGTGTCCCAACACTTAAAAGACTTTCCTGATGGGATTGATGGTGATATTAATGAATGTGAATTTTTGATATTGTATAATGAAATGTGTCAGCATTTAGAAGATCTGCATTTCACTTGGTAAACCGATAGTTTCTAAATGATCAAAGTGTGATGTTACAAATTATGCATGGATAAAAGGTCCATGAATTTAAACTATGTGGAAGGAACAGAAGCCATAAAATATGACCAGTTTTGAAACAGAACTAAATAGAATTTCTAAAATAGAATAATTGAAAATTTAAAATCAATGAATATGTTCAGCAGTTGATTAGAGACGGCTAAGGAGACAGACATGAAGAAAATTATTAATAAAGTGGCAGAGATGGGCTTCCCTGGTGGCGCAGTGGTTGAGAGTCCGCCTGCCAACGCAGGGGACGCGGGTTCGTGCCCCGGTCCGGGAAGATCCCACATGCCGCGGAGCGGCTGGGCCTGTGAGCCATGGCCGCTGAGCCTGTGCGTCCGGAGTCTGTGCTCCGCAACGGGAGAGTCCACAACAGTGAGAGGCCCGCGTACCGCAAAAAAAAAAAAAAAAAAGAAGGAATCGGAAATAAGAAATGAAGAGATACGGAAGACAGAGTAAGAACACCTAACGTATATCTAATGAGAGTACCAGAAAAAGAGGAAAAAAGGAATGGAGTGCAAAAGCAGTGTTGTTAACTATCAATAAATTTGAAAAATTACTAAGATGAATGAACTCCTAAACTAATATTAACTCAAGAAAATAGAGAAAATCTATAATCATTAAAGAAATCGAATAGGTAGGTTAAATGTTTCCCACAGAAAAAACACCTGTCCCTGATAATTTTACTGGTAAGGTCACATATTTTACATGGAAGAAAGAAATCCAATCTTACACAAACTATTCCAGGGTATAAAAAAGAGGATATATCCGCCCTCAACATGGTTTATGAGGCTAGTATAATCTTTTTTTTTTTTTTTTTTTTTTTTTTTTTTTTTTTTTTTTTTTTTGCTGTACGCGGGCCTCTCACTGCTGCGGCCTCTCCCGTTGCGGAGCACAGGCTCCGGACACACAGGCTCCGCGGCCATGGCTCGCGGGCCCAGCCGCTCCGCGGCACGTGGGATCCTCCGGGATCGGGGCACGAACCCGTGTCCCCTGCATCGGCAGGCGGACTCTCAACCACTGCGCCACCAGGGAAGCCCCCAGGCTAGTATAATCTTTATACCCAAACCAGACAAGATAGCACAGCTAATATCATGCACAAACATAGCTTTAAAAAAAAAAAGACTAAACTAAATACTAACAAAGTGAATCTTAGGTTGTTCTAACAACAACAACAAAAACCCAACTTTATGACCAAATTTTGTTTATCCAGGAAGGTAAAACTGTTTAATGGCAAAACTAATTAATACAATTTACCACTTAACAAATTAAAGGCCAGAAAAAAACCCCCATTATCATCTCAATGGAAGCATTAGCTAAAATACAGTATCATTCATCATAAAAACTCTCAACAAACTAGGACGAGAAGAAAACTTAGTGATAAAGTATATTTCTGAAAACCCTACAGCAAGCACAATACTTTATGGGAAAATGTTGAAGCACTCCTTTTTAAACCAGGAAAAGACAAGAAGATCTGCCTTCACCACTTTTAGTCATCTTGTACTAGAGATTTTAACCAGGACAGTAAGAGTAAGGAAGAAAAAGGAATTACTGGAAAGACACAACACTGTGCTATTCTCAGATGGCATGACTCTACCTGGAAAGCCCAAAAGAATGTATAGTGTGGCAAGGATGCATTGTTCTAACAAACAGTTGGAAGACGAAAATTTTAATAAGATACCAAATACACTGGCATCAAAGAACATCAAGTAACTGGGAATAAATCTAAGAAATGATGCACAAGACATTTATAGGAAAAGTTATAAAATTATATTGAAAATCATTAAAGAAGATCTAAATTAATATAGATAGATGCCATGTATATGTATACATATATGTATATGGATTGGAACAGTCAATATCTTAAGAACATCAGTGTTATTCCAATCAGACTCCCAACAGATTTTTGAGTGAGTGAGTGTGTGTGTGTGCGCGTCTGTGTTGTAATAGATAATTCTAGATAATTCTAAACACGTATATGGAAGAGAAAGGGCTAAGGCACTTTTGAAGGTTGGGGGCACTTGCCAGGCCAGATTCTAAGAATTTTCATAAGGTTATGGTAATTAAAACAGTGGTACTGGGCTTCCCTGGTGGCGCAGTGGTTGAGAGTCCGCCTGCCGATGCAGGGGACATGGGTTCGTGCCCCGGTCCGGGAGGATCCCACATGCCGCAGAGCGGCTGGGCCCGTGAGCCATGGCCGCTGAGCCTGCGCATCCAGAGCCTGTGCTCCGCAACGGGAGAGGCCACAACAGTGAGAGGCCCACGTACCAAAAAAAAAACAAAAACAAAAAAAAACAGTGGTACTGGTACAGGGCCAGAAAAACTGTTCAATGGAAGAGAATAAAGAGCCCAGAATAGACTTATACATCCAGGGGAACTAAATTTATGACAGGGCTGGACATTACAGATGTAAAGAGAAAGGACATACTTTATAATAAACGGTGCTAGGACAATTGGTTTTCCTTATGGAAAAAAAATTCTGGAGTCCTACTCCACATCATATACCAAAATCATCTCAAAATGGATTAAGAAATTAAATGTGAATGAAAAAACTATAAAACTGCTAGCTAGGAGCAATATAGGAGAACAGCTTCATGATTTCAGAATACCTTCATGATTAGGTAAGGTTTTCCTAGGACACAAAAAGTATAAACTATAAATGAAAAAAACTGATAAATCCATTGCACTAATATTAAGAATTTCTGTTTATCAAAACACACCATAAAGAAAATGAAAAAATAAACCAGGGACTGGGAGAAAACATGTGTAATGCATAGTGACAGAGGATTAGCATCTAAAGTATTTAAAGAACTCCTACAAATCAGTAAGATAAGGACAAGAGAAAAACTGGCAAGACTTGAACAGGCTCTTCACAGGAGAGAGAACATGAATGGGCAATAAACATATGAAAAGATGCTCAATCTCATTAGTATTCAGGGAAATGCAAATTAACACTATAATGAGATTCCATTCTGTACCCACCAGACTGGCAAAACTTCTAGAGTGTGACAATAGCAAGTGATGGTAAAGACATGGTACAACTGAAATTGTATATGCTGCTGGAGAAAAATGATTTTGGATAGCAATTTATGATGGACAAAATGTGGAGGGGACTTGGCAGGCCTGATATCAAGAATTTTCATAAAAGTTATGGTAATTAAGACAGTGTGGTCCTGGTGCAGGGTCAGACAAATTGATTAACGGCACAGAATAAAGAGCCCAGAAACAGACCCACACATCTACGAAACTTATGTTATTTGGTCAAGTGAAAGACGCATATACCCTATGCCTCAGCCATTCCATTACCAAAGGAATTTGTGCACCAGTACACCAGGAATCACATATAACAATGTTCATTGCAGAAGTCTTTTCAAGAGCAAGAGAAAAACAAAAATTAAAAAGAGCCCAAATGTCTGTAAACAGTGGTATATTGATACAGTGAAGGTAATGTTCTATTTCTTAAACTGGTTGGTGAGAAAAAGAGTATTCATTGTAGTATTATCCATTACTGTATACCCTAACCACTTCTTTGTAATCTTTTCTATTGATGCAATAATTAATTTTTACAGATCAAGGAGAGTCTGGAAATGGAGACAAAATAAGATGTTAGAACATCAGAGTGTTGTTTTTTTTTGTTTTTTTTTTTTGGCCGCACCGGATCAAACCTGCACCCTTGGCAGTGAAAGCGAGGAGTCCTAACCACTGGACCGCCAGGGGATTCCCCCAGAGTGTTCTTTCTTTAGGCTCTTCTTAACTCCCCTCAGCTTGGTGGCAGCAGGGCCAACAGCCATGGGTTTAATGGGCTGAATAATGGTCCCCAAAGATGTCCAGGTCCTAATCCCCAGAATCTATGAATATTACCTGATATAGCAAAAGAGACTTTGCAGATGTGATTAAATTAAGGATTTTGACATGGGAAGATTATCCTGGACTATCTAGGTGGGCCCTAAATGTCCTTCTAAGAGAGAGGTAGAGGAAGGTATAAAGACAGAAGATAAGGCAATGTGACCATGGAAGCACAGATTGGAGAGATGCGGCCATAAGCCAACAGCCACCAGACACTCCAAAAGCAAAACATGGATTCTCCACGGAGCTTCCAGAATGAAACACTTCTGCTAACACCTTGGTTTCAGCCCCCCAAAACTCATTTCAGACTTCAGGCCTCCAGATCTGTTAAGAGACTAAATTTCTGTTTTACGCCACTAACTTGGTGGTTCTCTCTTCCAGCAGCAATAGTAGACTACTACAGTGGATAAGGATGCTCAACTTTCCCATCTCTTTGTCCCTGATTGTATTCATGCAGCACATCCTCTCCTCTGCCTCCTCTTCTTTCTCCACATTGGCTGCCACAGTGTCTCCCAGGCAGAGATACAGCAGTGGTTTAATCTCCTTTCATACATCAGATGTACCACTTCCCCTGTGAAAGGGCTCCTCCCTACAATTTCCAACCAAAGCCAGAAAAGTCATTCACACCCACCCACAAAATAACCACCCAACGGAAAGAACACTGGCCAGGCAGGAAGGACCCTGGAATCCAAGTCCAAGTTCCCCACTGACTGGCTATGAGAACTCAGAAACTTCTCAAAGATGCAACTGGAATTCATTCATCTCTCTATCCCTGGTGCCCAGTGTATGCTTGGCACAAAGCAAATGGTCAATAAATGGGCAGTTAATCAATGAATGAATCAATCAAGCAATGAATCAATCAATCTCGAACAAGGATAGAAGGCCGACCCGCTGAAAAACAGAATCTTTCCAACAACTCGTATCTCTCTTCCTCCACTATAATAAGGGAAAAGATTAAAATCCTAGAGTTTCAGAGTTGGAAGGTCTTAGGGTTGGAAGCCAGGGGCTCACTGCCTCACTCTAGCACCAATTACTAGAAAACTCTTCCTTCTATCATGACAAGAGTTTGTCTTCGAATCGCCCACTAGTCCTATTCCAGGCCTCTAACCACATAAAACAAACCTCTTTCTTCCACATCAAAACACTTTCAGAAATTGGAGACTTGGCCTCAAGTCCTGGCCTAGCCGATCATGTTACTGACCTTGATGAATGACCTAAAACTAAACCCTCATGCCCCATCTTCCTTGTCTGTCAACAAGAGCCTGAAATCACTAAGAGCCCCTCTAGCTCCAAGAAGCAGGATGGAAAACATCACCCTCTTGGTGTTCAATCCCTCATCATTTCAAACTATCCATTGGGTTTAAAATTTTTTTTTTTAAACTATCCATTTCAAACTATCCATTTTGTAAAAAACTATCCATCCATTTAAAAACTATCCATTTCAAACTATCCATTGGGTTTTAATTTTTAATACTTTATTTTTTACTTTTAGAATTGCTTCTTTTCCCGTGGGCCCATTCCTCTCCCTGCTCCAGCCCAGCACCTGCTATTTTCTTATATGTTCTTTACTTTTTCATTTTAGAAAGATTTATTCTAAGGTCTCTAAGTATGAATAGTTACTTTATATAAATAATGTACAATTAATATAGGTATGCTATTTACCTATTTGTTTATTTATTTCTGGAGGGCTAATCCTGTCTTGTAGCGTTTGTTAACTCCTGCTTAGGAGGGGTGTTTGTAATTCTGGAGTATGAATTCATGTGCTTTGGGGCTAATTCTATATGACGTGTATTGAGAGCTCTTAGAGAGACTGGATTAATTTCTGTCACATGTCCCAGGAGTAATGCTGGCCCAAGACCAATGTTTATGTTAATCTCTCAGCTAAGGGTACGCAGCAGACCGTGCAGAATGTGTTAAACCCCAAATCCAGATGAGGACAGGTCCATAGATGGTTTCAAATTCCCAAGGGAGATTTTCCCTCCACCAAGAACCCTGGGCAAGACAGACAAGCTTCACTGTCATCTCTCAGTGCTTGGGGGTCTGTGCTTTTACTCAGGATTATGCTGCAGAATCGCCCTCCCAGTCTGAACTTTATGCCAACGTTCAGCTCTGACTTAATACCCCACAGACTCAAGGCCTCTCTTTTCTCTATTGAGATATTAAAACCAAGTTAGGCCAGTTCTCTAGTGTTGTGTATTAAAGATGGCTGCGAACTGTGTGCTACCCCACTCATGGAGAGGTAGCCTAATCCCCCTCTCTTCAAATCTAGGATGGCCTTAAGTGACTTGTTTGGCCAATAGAATGCAGCAGAAGTATCATCCTGGGACTTCTGAGATCAGCTCATAAAAAGTCTTGCAGTTTCTATTGATGCTTCTTGGACACCCATTCTTGCAGCTCTGAGCTACCATGTAAGAAACTTGACTATCCTGAGGCCTCCATGCTGGAGAAATCACACAGAAAGACCAAATGAAGAGGGCTTGCAACACACAAAAAGAAAGAGACAGCCAGGGCTTCCCTGGTGGCTCAGTGGTTAAGAATCTGCCTGCTAATGCAGGGGACACGGATTTGAGCCCTGGTCCGGGAAGATACCACATGCCACGGAGC
This sequence comes from Hyperoodon ampullatus, assembly GCF_949752795.1. Taxonomy (NCBI): domain Eukaryota; kingdom Metazoa; phylum Chordata; class Mammalia; order Artiodactyla; family Ziphiidae; genus Hyperoodon; species Hyperoodon ampullatus. Next base: position 10,486,117 of record NC_136928.1, read on the forward strand.
AACTAAGCTCATGCGCCACAACCTACTGAGCCTGCGCTCTAGAGCCCACGAGCCACAACTACTGAGCCCACATGCCACAACTACTGAAGCCCGCACGCCTAGAGCCCATGCTCCGCAACAAGAGAAGCCACCGCAATGAGAAGCCTGTGCGCTGCAACAGAGTAGCCCCCGCTCGCCGCAACCAGAGAAAGACTGCGTGCAGCAACGAAGACCCAACACAGCCAAAAATAAATAAATTAAAATAAATAAATAAATAAAAAAAAAGAAAGAGACAGCCAGTCTGCCACTGCCATTTGCATCATCCCAGTTGAGACCCAGACATCATGGAGCAGAAATGAGTTTTGTATTCGGTGTCCTGTCCAACTTCCTGACCACAGAGCCAGGAGAGATGATAACAAAACGGCTGTTGTTTTAAGCTAAATCTCAGGGTAGTCTGTCGTGCAGCTGCTACAGTACTGGTTACAGCCTTGCAAAATGATTCCCTCTCTGTTTTGTCTCCTGGAAAATTTACTTACTTAAAAGCTCTGCTATACTTTTAGGGGATGGCTGTTATATTTCATGCAAAATTTTTAGAAAAATATTCGATTCAGTTTTATTAGGGAGGGGTTTCAGACTATCTAGTTTTCTATATTGCCAGAAATAGAAATCAAATCTTTCACCTTACAGATGAGAAAACTGAGGCTTAGAGAGGTTAGGTTACTTGCCATGGTCACAAATCAAGGTTCTACAAACCTAGGTTTAAGAAAGGATCTTCTAACCCCAGAGGGGATACAAAGTCATCATTCGTATACATTTTAAACATGTTCTATGAGCTTAGAACTGCTGGGAAAAATGGCTGTGAACAAGATAAAAGTCTCAAAAGTCATGGAGATCAAATCCTAGTGGAGAGACAGACCAGAAACAAGCAAGCAAAAGAATTAGAAGCATAGTTTCAGGGAGGGACAAAAGCACAGAGGTGTGGGTGGGGTGTATCTTGGAGAAGGTGGTCAAAAGAGGCCTCTCCTGAATAGGTGACGTGTAAGCAGAGACCTAAGTGGAAACAGGGAAAGGGCCGTGCACGATCCAGGGCAGTGTGTTCAGGGCAGAGGAACAGCAAGTGCAAAGGCCCCTGGGTGGGACAAGCTTGTCGCCTTCTAGGAATAGTGAGCGTGATGGCACTGAGCGAGTGAGGGGGGAACAGTACAAGGTGAGGTCAGGGCAGTGGGCAGGGGCCAGGCCTTGCTGAGTCTTGTTGACAATGGTAAGGAGTCTGAATTTTATTCTTAGTGTGACGGGAGCCCTTTAGACAGTTTTTCTTTTTTCTTTTTTTTTTTTTTTTTTGCGGTATGCGGGCCTCTCACTGTTGTGGCCTCTCCCGTTGCAGAGCACAGGCTCCGGACGCACAGGCTCAGCAGCCACGGCTCACAGGCCCAGCCGCTCCGCGGCATGTGGGATCCTCCCGGACCGGGGCACGAACCCGTGTCCCCTGCATTGGCAGGCGGACTCTCAACCACTGCGTCACCAGGGAAGCCCTTTATTTTATTTTATTTATTTTTTATTTGACAGTTTTTAAACAGCAGGGGAAAGCTAAGACCTACTTCATGGGTTTTTTTGGAAATTTTTTTCCTTTATTATATTTAATTAATTAATTAATTTATTGAAATATAGTTGATTTACAATGTTGTGTCACTTTCTGGTGTACAGCAAAGTGATTCAGTTATACATATATATATATTTATTCTTTTTCATATGTTTTTCCATTATGGTTTATTACAGGATATTGAATATACTTCCCGTGTGCTATAGAGTAGGTCCTTATTGTTTATCTATTTTATATTTAGTAGTTTGCATGTTAGCCCCAAACTCCTAACTTATCCATCCCCCATCCCCTTCCCCCTTTGGTAACCGTAAGTTTGTTTTCTATGTAAGACCTATCGCACATTTTTTTTTTCTTTTTTTGGACGCGCCATGCAGTTCCCCGACCTGGGACTGAACCCAGGCCCACAGCAGTGAAAGCGCCGAGTTCTAACCACTGGACCACCCGGGAATTCCCCTATCTTACATTCTAAACAACGTAGACATTGGAGAGATGGGAGTAGAAGCAGGGAAAGCAATTAGGAGAGTTCTGAAATGGTCCAGGAGAGCAATAATTTGGGGTTGGAACAGGGTGGTGGCAGCGGAGGTGGGAGTTGGTGGGGCAGGGAGGGTTTGAAGGTAGGGTTGCGAGGACTCACTGACACCGCTGGATTCCGCAGCACACGGTGTCTGGCATGAAGCATTTACGGAGCCCACAGGGTCCTGTGACTTCCTCAGGAGAGACATCTAGGGACCAGTGGTTCTTGGCCTCATGTGCTCATGAGAAAAAGTCCTTTCATGTTCCTGTAAGCCCACTGGGAGTCCCCAGCATGAGTCGGCTGTGTTTCACCAGCTTCTTTCTCACGGTGGGTTGTAACCCACCCTCCTGAAGAGCATGAGCTGCTCACCGCAATATTCTGTCTGACAGGCATTGTCTTGGCGGTTTAAACCCCAGTTGTAGCAAAACTAAATTTTACATAGATCACAGTTCGGCAGCCCACTTGTGAAAGGTTCGTAGTTGAGCGCTGGGTTGGTGGAATCCAGTCAGGCTATTCAGAACTCATACGAAGTCAGGGTTGGGACCTCTCAGAATCAGAGGGATGAACCACAATCCAGCACAAATGGATGACTTGGCATTGAATTCCCATTTACAGCCAACAGTGGGAATATCAGGCAAGTCAATTTCTGTTCATTTCACAGGGGAGATGATGACACCCTGAATCCTGAGTCAGTGCTTCTCAAGTTTCATGGGGATCTTGTCAAAATGCAGATTCACCAGGCCTTGGGTGGGGCCCCAGATTCTGCATTCCTAACTAGCTCCCGGTGATGCTGATGTCGTTGGTGCACAGACCACTCTCTGAATAGAGAGGTCCTGACTCATTCATGAGCCAACATACACTCACTGGGCACTTACTACCCATGAAGAGCGGAGAGGGAGACTAAGAAACAGATGTGGGAGGTAAATGCACAAACCACCACGTCACAAGGTACAAAGTGACAATGCCACACTGGGGACCCAGGAACAGAAATCTTGCCTCAGTCAGGGGACCCAAGGGAGGTTTCTTGGAGGAAGGCAGATGGAGGCAAACATGGAGAGTGTAAGGACAATCGTAGGGCACCTTCAAGGTCTTTATCCATGGAAGAGCATCAGTTCTCTACAACTGCTGATTTCTCCTCAAAATTAAGACTTCCTTTTAAAACTCAAAAACAAGATAAAGAAAAGAGGTCAAAAGGAGAGTGAGAGATTTTTCTAATATGAAGAGGTAAAGGAATGTGTTAGGACTGTCCCAGTTGCAAGAAGAAAAAAAAAAAGAAAACCATCTTACACCAACTTCAACAAAAAAGGACATTTAGGGCTTCCCTGGTGGCGCAGTGGTTGAGAATCTGCCTGCCAATGCAGGGGACACGGGTTCGAGCCCTGGTCTGGGAGGATCCCACATGGTGCGGAGCAACGGGGCCCGTGAGCCACAACTACTGAGCCTGCGCGGCTGGAGCCTGTGCTCCACAACAAGAGAGGCCGCCACAGTGAGAGGTCCGTGCACCGCGATGAAGAGTGGCCCCCGCTTGCCACAACTAGAGAAAGCCCTCGCACAGAAACAAAGATGCAACACAGCAAAAATAAATAAATTAATTAATAAACTCCTACCCGCAACATCTTCTTAAAAAAAAAAAAAAGGACATTTATAGGTTTGCAAAGCTGGTTAGGATTCATTCATACAACATATGTGGTGGTCATCGGGGTTGTTTACAGATGTTTAGTAAGACTGTAATTCTCCACCCACTTGAATTCAGGCTTGGTTATATGATTTTCTTTGGCTGATGAAATGTGAGCAGAAGTGACATGTGTCACTTCCGGTTAGAGGTACTTAAGAGCTGGTGCGTGACTCTCCATTTTTCTTTCCCTACTCCAGTGAATCCTGGTGCCTTGTGCTGCAATGATAGCGCCCTAAGACAAAGAAGGCTCAGTCAGCCTGAGCCTCTGGTGATGACAACATGCAGGTTGCCTCTGCCAACCCACAGTGCACAGGCAGCATAAAGCAAGAAATCAACCTTTGTCGTCTCCAGCCACCGGGCTTTGAGAGTTGTTACTGCAGCATAGCCCAGTCCATCCTCACCACTACAATAAATGCTTAATTAAAACAAGCACCATTCAAGGCCTTCATTCTAGGATATGGGACTGTTCAAGGCCTTAAACGAGGAGCTGCAGGAACCGGGGCCTGAGTCACCAGACTCAAGACTCTGGAGCCAGCTTCCGGCTCTCTGTGCCTGTATCTCATCTCTGTTTACCTCTGCTTTGCCATACTTCGCCCCTTTGGCCACCATGCCTTCTCCAATTGCCAGGCAGCCACCAGCAGCCCCACCTTCACATCTTTCCAGCTCTGGGTCCCATAGGCAAGGCTCTTCTCTCCCAGCTTCAAATCAAGACACCCTGGGGAAGAATCTAGGGGTTCCGTTTGGGCCACAGACCCACCTCTGGACCAATCTCTGTGCCCAAGGAAATGTGTCGCTAGGCCTGAGTCCCTGCCCACCTCCATGGTTGAGTGGAGGGAGATAGGATGGGGTATGGGACCAGACGGGAATGGGAAATGCATTTGGAAGCCCAGAGTACCATCCACAGATCCCTAAAGGAGGTGAAAAGGATGTGAATGCACAAGTACGTGAGAGCAGCCAAGGTAGAATGGAACTGAGCTGCGACTGGTGAAGGGCAAAGGAAAAAGGGAAAACGTGGCTTATGTGCGATCACCCTAAGAGGAAAGAAGCAGACTGGGGAGTCACTGGCTGGACAGCTCCCTGTGCCGGCCTCAAGGAGGTACCCATGGCCTAGAACTGCCAGGTGACTGACAAAGCCTGGGGGGGGCAGGATGTCAGGAGGGGATGTTAACTCAGGTAAAGGATGCTCCTCCTGTCTACGAATTTAGGGAAGCTTGTTAAAACTGACAGTGGGACAGACCTTCTGTGATCAGGAACAGGCCAAGTTTGGGAGAGCAAATACTTTAAACTTCTACATTTTTTTTTTTTTTTTTTTTTTTGCGGTACGTGGGCCTCTCACTGCTGTGGCCTCTCCCGTTGCAGAGCACAGGCTCCGGACGCGCAGGCTCAGCGGCCATGGCTCACGGGTCCAGCCACTCCGCGGCATGTGGCATCCTCCCGGACCGGGGCACGAACCCGTGTCCCTTGCATCGGCAGGCGGACTCTCAACCACTGCGCCACCAGGGAAGCCCTAATTTTTTTTTTTTTGGCCACACCATGCGGTATGTGGGATCTTAGTTCCCCGAGCAGGGATTGAACCAGCGCCCCCTGCAGCGGAAGCACGGAGTCTTAAACACTGGACCGCCTGGGAAGTCCTGGGGGAGCAAATACTGAGCCAACACGTGTGCCCCCGTTACCATCATCCCTGCATGAATAATTCAGGGGTCTCCTTCCCCACTGAGCCCGACTCAGCTTCATACCCCAACTCAAGACAAGTCCCAGGCAGCCTCCAATCAATTAAAACCTACTAGCCATCCCGGTCTAGGTACACATGCCATGCTTGAGGGCCTATAATACCAGATTAACTGTCAAGATTCCTTCAGACACCCCTACTGTGTGCCAGATACTTGGTCCTTTATATTTACTTTTTCTCTAAAATCAAAGGAAAGGCCCTGGGTGTGACTAAAACAACCCAGAGGGAAAACAGTGTGCTTCTATGTGAAGATGGATGAGATCTGAAAGTTCAGAACAAACCCATATGTATGTAACTATCCATCTTCCAACCCATCAGGGCCTTCCCAAGGCCCTGAAGTGAGAGGAAAATATTCTCATGGCCCAAATGCAAACCCCCTCCTGTTGGTTCTCAGAAAAATTCCCAAAGACACCAAGAATCCTGGTAACTGGTTGGGCATGTGCACAGCTCATTGTTGGCAATAAAATTGCAAAGGTAACATATACCCTGACTACTGCATGGCCAAGTCTACCCCATCCCCAAGCCTCTTGAAATCCCTTGGAAAATACACACACACACACACGCATACACACACGCATACACACACGCATACACACACACGACACACATACACAATACAAAATGGTAGCCTCACTAGGTGGCTACTGAGGGTCTGACCCGCCTTCTCTCATTCTTCCCAGGTCTCTTCCGCCCCCCAGACAATATACACTACAAAGAGGATAGCTCGCTTTTGAAGGAAGGGGAAAACTGAGCCATTAATAACCAGGTGAGACCCTCACTTGTCAGCTACCCTTCAAATAAGACACAGCAGGAAGAAGCGCACAAAAGCTACTTCCCAGCAGGCAGGCAGGATTAATAAACAAAGGCCAGGGCTGATGTTTTTCACTTCCTTGAGGAGACTGTCCCCGTTTATAAATAAACACAGTGCATGCAGGCCGGCTGGGGGACTTGAGGGAAAGGAAGGGGCCGAGAGGAGCACTGGCTCTTGGAACTATTAAGACCTCCAAGATGATGCTGGCCAATAATACTGTATCATAGACCGGGAGCGGGGCCCCAGCGCAGGTGCACGCTGCCCTCAGGATTCTGCAGGACTTGGACTAGAACCCAACATCTTTCCTCTCCCAATTCAACTGAAACAGTCACCCAGCTCCTACCCTGTACCACACCCAGTGCCAGGAAAGAAATCATCAACTAACCTGAACCTTCCATTAACAGGATCATTTTTCTGCATTCCACTTTTTAAAGGAGGCCCCAAAGAAAGGTAAGTTTATGTTTAAGAGTGTATGGTTTTTTCTTTTTTCCATCTGTGTTGCAACAGTTGAGGAACCTCTTGAGGACAACCCACATTCCTTCCAGGCTTCTCTACGTGTCCATCCCTGACCCAGGGCACAGAGACTTCATGCTCTAAACAGTCCTAGGACTTAGCAAGATCTTCAGCTATCAACTCAAGACTGTTTTAAACATCAGACTCTACTTTCTAAAAACTAACATTTTTTAAAGATGTGCAATGTGGAAAAATGACATTTTTTTGCATACCTATTGGTTATTTATGAATTAGGACTCTCTTTTTCCCCATGCAGTGAGTTGGAGTTTTGGTCTACTAACCCAGTAAGTGGTGGTGAAGCTCTGGATCCATTTAGCCAATATCCTGGGCCTCAGCCAAAATTCTGTCCAGAGACAATGAGGCAAAACCTGCTCCCTGGAATAAATGCTTCAAGATAGTGCATTCTCCCAAGAAGGCACAGAGCGACCTCTGTGTGCCCGCTCCAGTGCACAGTCTGAAATGCTTTCACACCTCAGCCTTGAGTTGTTTGAAAAGAAAACAAAGTATTTTAAAGGAGGTGAGCAGACCAGTCCTAAATGAGCTCCCACGTTCCATGCAGATATCAACCAGGTTTCAACAAGGCCAACCTTGCTACTGCATTAATATTTCTTCCTTAATTCTTCCTAAGCTAAGCCAAGGGAGTTAGGAGGAAGACAGCTGGCAAGAGAGCAGCGTCTCAAATTGGTTCCCATTCCAAGAGCTTTGCCCAGTGGGCACAAGCCTGTCCCGATGCCCACTAACCTCTGTCCCCAGCGGATAACACTGACCAGCTCCCCGGCTTATCCTAGGGCCTCTGATCCCACTCAACACAACCAACCTTTACTAAGTGCACTTGAAGGGCCAGGTGCTTCAAAAAAGAGCCTTGGGAGGGGGCGCAAGGTGGGAGGGGGAAAAAAACTACCACCATTGCCCTAAACATGCTCACAGCCCATGGCAACACAGTCACCATCACAGCTGGCTGTCCCCAGACACCATCAGCTTGTCTTGACGCCTCTGGTTGGAAGGAAGACGCTCCCTCCACATCCTCAGAGCACAGTGACAGGTCTTCCTTAAATGTTCTTTGACGGGACAGAGGCTTATGAAACCATGAAAAGATAGCTTATAGGAAAAGGGACCTGTGGACAAAATCACAGGACGCCATACTGGAGGTCTTGAAAGAGATCAGTTTAGGTCAAGGACGGGCAGAGGTGGAAAGGGCACTGACCCAAAAATCCAGAGCCTGTGTTCTTCACCAGCTCATCTCGTGTCCTTGGGCAAAGCACACTCCTCTACAGTTTTACAGATGAGGGGAGGGCTGGCTCAGTGGTTTTTATTAGCAGTAAAATCCATATAGTTTCCAAATTATATTTTATATAGAACCCCAGTATATAAAACAAAGAAAAGGAATCAGGACTGGGAACCCAGAGCCTGCCCACTCAGGCTGAGTGGCCTTCGGGGAAGCCAGTTGGAAAACTGCAGGAATAATGTCTGAAAGCCCCTTCCAGAGCTCTTACAACCTCTCTCAGAGGATGGGAGGGAACACTCATTGAGTGAATGTCCTCTGTGGTACTTGGCAATTTAGAAATCACGTATCTTCGAAATCTTTGCAACAGTAAAGTGAGATTAACTAGGGCTTGTGAACTAGGGTCTCCTGTGATCTGAGCTGTGAACTGGGATCTGTTGGCAAGAGGCAGAACTGGGATTTGAATCAAGGGTTTTCTGACTCCAAACATGGCATTTCTACTCTTTGCCAAGAGGTTTGTGGAAATTTGGGCTGATTCGATAGTTTCCTTGCATGGTAAATATAAACATATGTGCATATATGCCTAGGGAAACACAGCGTGACAAATATACTTCTCAAATTTTTCATTAGCTATCTCTGTATGGAAATAATGTGGATGATTTTCCATCTATTGATCTACATTTTCTAATTTTCCTATAGTGAACAGGTATGATTTATGCAAAACGGGTGCTGCTTATTAAAATGGTTTTAACAACTCACATCTGACACATCCACGTTGGGTTTCTATACAGAATTAGGGGCTGAAGGGATAGGTCATATCTCTGACCTTTTGGAGTTGACAGTGGGAATGACACCCCCAAATCTCACAAATTCTCCCTTGGAACACAGGGTCCTGGGCTGACCTGAGGGGCAGTTCTCACGGTCACTTAAATTCTCTGAAATGAAATTCTTCACTTCTGGGGAGTGTGGTTGTTTTAGAAAATAACTGCTAGTCCCTGAGACCCCACCCAAACACATGTTTCTCCCCTTCACCCCTCTTAGTTGTCTAGAATACAGGGGATGGGTGCTAATAAAATTAAAGACGGTCACATGGACCCCAGACCAGAAAGCCTGGCTGCTCAGTGTTCCAGCCCCAGCCCAGGAGGACCTATAGGGAGTGAGTCCTCCAGCCTGGCCAACTCAACTCTCTGGCCCACCCTGAGGCCCCACCCCCACCCCCCAGAAGCCACCTGCAAATCTGACAATCACGGCACTACTTCAGGAGAAAAAAAATACCACCCGGAAGGCAAGACAGGCCTTGATCAGGCATGAGGCGGGACCAGACCTGCCAGCCACTTCCCTGGGTTATTCATGCCACCTCTGCCCGCAGGAATCTTCCAAACCTTTAACATGCTTCCTCTAGGTACAGCACAAATCCCCAGCAGGTGGCAACAGCTGTGGAGAGGCCCACAAGGAATGAATGACTTGGGGGCCGAGAGGGGCATACACTGGCCTTGGGAAGAAAGCCCATCATGGTGGCCAGGAGACAATGCTGAGAATGGCTTCAGAAGGCTACCCTGACCGGCTTCTCTGAAAATCAGGAAACAAGGGTAGGAGATGGGAGGTGTTCCCAAACGTGGAAAGTGACGGCGCACAATCAGCCAGAGTCGGGAGCCCCTCTTTCTCAGACAAAGAAAAAGCCGGAATGGCACCACCGGCTCCCACACCCCAGAACAATTTCACCCCGGCTCCCCAAGCAGGTGGCACATCTGTCCTGCCTCAGGCAAGGATGGTTAGGAGAGGAGGGGAACTGGAATAGATGGCCGTGTCCACCTCCCAAGGAGAACAAATCCACGAGGGAAGGAGCTCTTCAAAGGTCCACGCGGCTCTGGGGCTTGACAGAGCACAACGCCCCCGCGCCCACCCGCAATGGCTTCACACAGGCCTCACCCCAGATGACTCTGCGCTCTCCCGCAAAGCCTGGCAGGTGTCATCGCCACCGTCAGTGTGGCCGTCTGTCACTTGGAAATTTCCCGTGAATTCCCGGAGATGCCCGTCTCTATCTCTCCTTCAAACCCTCCACCCAAGGAATCAGACAAGGGAACGCGGGGCGGCCACCCCAAGATTCGGATCTGCCCTCCAACGTCCCACTTGCCTAGGCCGCTGTCAATGTGAGAACCCTAAAAAGGAGGAGTATTTTTCAACCCCCTTAGGAGCCCTGCCTCCAGCTCTCCGCCCTTCTCCGCGTCCATCCCTCCAGGCAGCGCCCCAGGCTCTTCTGGGCTCTATCATTTTCACCTGACAAAAGCGTGGCGGCGGGGCGCGGCAACGGGCGACCCCAGGCCAACATTTCTTCCCAAGGAGAGGGACACGTGTCCCCGCGGCGCACTCACTCGGGGCCTCGGCCAAGCCCACCAAGCGGGGGAACAAAGCGGCCGGGCGCGGCTCGACGCGGACCCCAGCGAAGCCCCGTGCGCCCCAGCCCTCGCGGCCCCGCCCGCCGGGCCCCCGCGCCCGGGCCGGGCCCCGCAGGGCAGCAGCCGCGTTCTGTGCCGCCCGCTCGCCCGCGACCTCGGCAGCTACTGTACCTGCTAAATTTAGCGGCCGCCGGGTATTAATAGCCGGAACGACCGGGGCGGGCGCTGCAGGGGCACGCGCAGCCCGGGGGCCGGGGGCCGGAGAAGGAGGGGAAGGAAGGAAGGGACGCGGGGAAGAAGGCTACTTACACCACCAGCCTGGAGATGATCCACGCCACCATGGCGGGGGGCGGGCGGGCGCGGCCCGGCGGCGCGGTGCGTCTCGGCTGTTGGCGGCTGCGGCGCTCCGGGCACGTCTGTCCGCGCACGGCCGCCGCCGCCAGACTGAACGCGCCCGCCGCCCTGCCCGGCGCTGGCGCGTCGGCGCAGCCGCGGCACGTTCCGGCGGCGGCGGCTGCCCCAGCCCCCCGGGGCACGGCGGGCCCGCGGCGATTGGGCGGCGAGCCGGTCGGGCACCAGCGGGACCCGCCCCGCCCCGCTGGCCCCGGGCCCCAGGCTGAATTCAGGGAGGTTCCTCTGCGCGCCCCGGTGCCCCCCGCCGCTCACAGGGGACCCTGAGGTGGTCCAGTTGGCAGGGCAGAGACCCGGGGGCCGCCCCACCATCTGTGCTCCAGTGGGGAAACTGAGGCCTGGATCTTGGGAATCTGTTTCCACCTGTTCCGATTGAGATACAGTCATCCATCGCTCTGATACGGATACTGCGCTAGCCTAATAAGGGACTTCACTGTATCCAGATATGACCTCTCCAGTTGTCCCCCACAAGGCATTATCTGCATAAGAAACAAATCTGGGCCTGTGTCTCCCCTAGTTAAAATTCTAAAGAGTCCCTACAAGATCTTGCCCCTGCCTGCAAACTCATTGCCACCACCATGCCCCAGATATCCCTCTAGCCCTTTTCACTTCAGGAATTTTGGATTTGGACAAGTGCTGTTCCCTCTCCCCTGTTCATACACTCCATGCCTCAGATAAAGTTTATTGCCTAAGGAAAACCCTTCCTAGATGGCTGCTCAGCATTTCTGTATCAAAGTGACTCAGGGGTACGATCTGGCTGGGAGGAAGCTAGAAGCTGGAATTGCCTAGTGCCAGTGCCCTGCGGAGCCATTTTGGAGCCTTAAGCAAAAGGGAAAATGTGCATCGTATGCCCGTTTTTTATGTGTTTTTTAAAATCTTGCATTGAATGTGATTTATCTTGATTACTGCATTTTGTGGCACTCCCTTACATTTTGCCACCGAGGAGAGTGCCTCAATCGCCACACCCTAGTCCTGGCCCTTATTATATAAGTGCTGCCTGGTACATTGTTTCCTTGTGCTCTTGAAAAGCTTTTGTCCGTTGCTCCTGGCCTTGGTTGCTGCCTTCCTTGCCACCTCCATGGTGCCCTCTCAGAGCACTCTCCTCCTTTGCTGATGCTATGTCATGTATAATTCAGGGTCAGATGTGAGGGGAAATTCAGGGAAAGATCTAGCTCGAAGCCTCCTTTAAAGGAACCCTGCCCAAGACAGCTTCCTAGCACAGGCAAGGAGACCTCAGAGCTTGGCGGAAAGAGGCTGGAAATGTACCTTCAGAGGTAGTAGAGAGAGTGGGTGTGATACAGGCTGAAGAAAGACCTTGCCCACAGTAAAGGGACAGCAGACAAAACATCCTCTGTGAGAAGGGGTCTCCAAAGAACCCATAAAATACGTAATACAGTTGTTGTTGTTGTTGTTTTTAATGCTGTTTTGACCCAGTTTTGAGGGCCATCAGGGACCGGTCAGTTCTCCTTCTTAGGCAGCCAAATAAGTCCACACCCCACCACCTGCTTTATCAGGCTCTCACACAGGCCACCATACGCCTGGCTTATCACCCCAGGGCCAGGTACCAGATGGCCGGGGACAGCTCCTACGCCCTTGAGCCCACTGAAATTATCCAAATTAGCCAATCCTGAACCTGTTTATCCTGCCTTGCTTTTTCCTTCCCGCAGAAACCACAATTTCCCTCTGTCTGTCTGCCTCGTAAGCCACCCCAGTGTTTACAGTGAGTGGCCCTACATGGCATGCTGTGTTCTGTCCAGGGAACCGTGAGCAAAACAAGACTGTAAAAGCTTCTGCCTTCTCTCTCCTGATTCAGCCTCACCATACCTTCCCCAAGGTAATATGGTGAAGACAGTACCCGAGAAGAAAAAGCTTGGAATACCTACTAAGCAGACCAGGACAGTACCAAGAAAAGAGGACCTTCTTCCATCCCCTCCCCCCAACCCCAGGTCAGAAAATGCTGTCAGTGATGCTGGGTGGGGGAGAGTTGGGGGAGGGGGAAACTGTGGTTCAAAGAAAGCCTTCAGGTGGGAAATTAGAGGAGAAACTGGTCATGTGCTAGTTCTGTGCTGGAGATGCCCCCATTCCTATGAATGAAATTCTTGGGTTTGACTATTGCACACAACTGGACATTTTCATGAATGAAATGAGACTGTTCATGGGCTTAAAATATCTGGAAGTCTTTCTGTTATCTGAAGAGGAGCAGAAAACTAGTGGGACCAACCAGATTTCACTCAAGGGTTGGGGAAAGAACATATTCAACAGTGCGAAGCATTGACGGGCACAGAGGGGGGAAGAACAGAGGGAAGCAAGTTGCTATTCTATTTCATTCTGTCTCTTTCAGGGTAACTGTTACACATATTCCATCTCTCCGTCATAGACCCCTTCCAGTTTGTCCTTGACCCTGGAAAACATCAGGCCAGGGAATGGATACAGCCTTCTAGACAATGCGACTCTTAAAGCCCTATCAGCTGGTTCCCTTTAAGTTCTTTTTCACGTGAACTGCTGTTCATGTGGATGCTTATGATCTGTTTTCACCCTGTAACCTTCCCCTTTCTTCTGGGAAGATCTCTCCATTTTGCATTGGGGAATGGTTCTATCCACATCTCTTTTTTGTTTGTTTGTTTGTTAACTGAAGTATAGTTGATTTATAACGTTGTGTTAATTTTCCAGTATTTTAAGTGTCATTTTCTCACAGGTCCTTACTACCTCGATTGGCCATGGGTGAGCACTGGACATAAGCTAGACCAAAGTTCTCCCCTAGGATTTCTAAAGTTGAAAATAGGAAAAAGACACTTCCACTTTCAACCATTTATACGAAATTCCAGTCAAGACAAAATCTTTTGCTTTACAAATTCTAGCTGCTTGTACCTGAACTATCAATTGTAACAAAAAATACGTCAATGTTGCCCAGATGCCAGGAATGGGGGAAGGGAATTGACTGCAAAAGGGCAAGAGAGAACTTTTGGGTGATGAAAAAGTTCTATATCCTGATTGTGATGGTAATTACCAGCCGTATACATTTGTCAAAACTCACCAAATTTTACCCTGAAATTGGCGAATTTTATTTTAGGTAATTATATCTCAGTAAAGCTAATCTTTAAAATTAGAAAAAAAAAGTTTATAATGTGCTATGTGAGGCTCAGTAGTTCTAGGAAGCCATGTTTTTTATTAGTCTTTTTCTTATTGATTGATTTTAAATTGTATATATTAAGAAAATAAGTCTTTCAGTCCACATTAAAAATGTTTTTTTTTCCAGTTTGTCGTTTTTTTCCTTCAGACATCGTTCATGGTATTTTTTTCTTTTCAAAGTGTTTGGGGCTTCCCTGGTGGCTCAGTGGTTAAGAATCCGTCTGCCAATGCAGGGGACATGGGTTCAAGCCCTGGTCCAGGAAGATCCCACATGTCGTGGAGCAACTAAGCCCGTGCACCACAACTACTGAGCCTGTGCTCTAGAGCCCGCGAGCCACAACTACTGAAGCCCATGTGCCACAACTACTGAAGCCCGTGCATCTAGAGCCCGAGCTCTGCAACAAGAGAAGCCACCACAATGAGAAGCCCGCTCACCGCAACGAAGAGTAGCCCCCGCTCGACACAACTAAAGAAAGCCCGTGTGCAGCAACAAAGACCTAATGCAGCCAGAAATAAATTTAAAAGAGAAAATTTTGTAATTTAAAAATATTTTACATGTAGACCATGTAGTTTCTGCCGTATCTGCTACTCATTCTTGGAGGACTGAGCCACCAGGCTCCTAAAAGAAATGTGACTACGCTGAGGCCGTATGTAGGTGTTTTAGTTGACAGTCTCAGCTGAGCCCAGCCTTCAAGTCATCCCAGCCCAGGCACCAGATATGTGAACACAGGAGCCTTCAGATGTCTCTAGCCCCTAGTCATTAGAGTCACCCCCAGCCATTGGAGTCTTCCCAGCTGAGTTTCCATATATATTGGAGCAGAGACAAGCTATCCCACCGTGTCCAGTCCAAACTCCTGACCCCCAGGATACATAAGTGTAATAAAATTGTTGCTGTTTTTTGCCACTAGTTTGCGGTAGTTTGTTACATAGCAATAGACAGATGACCAGAACGCCAAGTAAAGCTCCAGGTGTAGTAGCAAAGTTGGGATTTGAACTCATCTTTCTGATTCTCCAGACCGTGAACTTTCTACTTCACCAGTGGTTCCTGGGAACCAGTGCCCGGCAATGATAGCATTTTCAGTGAGAAAAATCAAGGTAATATAGTGCATTTTTCATAAAGCTAATATATGCCATTGAAAAGACCGTCTCTTATTCTGAGATTGTCTTTTATACCTTTGGGGTTCTTAATATGTCCTTTCTTTTATGACATAATGGTGATAGCAATTAGTGGTTGTTATTTTACTAATGTCCTTCCTGGCAAAGTAAAAAGCTACCAAACTAATGTCATTCCCTTCAGTTCCTTTTTTTTTTTTTTTAAAGCTTCACTGGTATTTGAAATTCAGAAGTCCAGGGGCCACTGCTCAGTCCTATTCCCTGAGTATCACGGATTCAGAGGTAGATACACTGGAAACTTGACATTGTTGTAGGGGTTCGTGTTTTCTTTGGTTGTTCCCTCTTCCCTTATAGGACTAGCACATATGTTGGTTTATAATTTATACCCCACCTGTTTCCAAAAAGGATTCAAGGCAGCAAGACTGTTTTTCCCCTGGCATACCCCCAGATTCTTATAATGGTTACTGAGGCAGATGGGGCCCTTCCCTGGGTGCCGACACGATTCAAACAGCAAAAGTGGGTGGATGAGGGATGATCTTGTGCTATCTATTGCAGACAGAGCTGCCACATTGCCATTTGGCAGAGCTCAGCAGGGAAAGGCAGAGATTGAGACCAGGGCCCCCTGGCCCTCGTCCTGGCCCAGCCCCCAACTGTGGGCTGGCAGCGGCAGCTTCTTCTGTTTCCTAGCATGTGGTTCTTCAGACGTCCATCTTTAGGTTGTAAAGCTTTGACTTAGGCAACACCTCTTCCCTTCAGGTGACTGGCTGCTGTTGCCAGACCTCTTTATAAATCATCACCTGTGGTGGGACCCAAAAACTTTGGGGGAGGCTAGTGCAGCAGAGGAATTAAAAGTCTGAGCTCTGGAGGAAGAGCGCCCAGATTGAACCCCAGTTCTGCCACTTACTAGGTACATCATGCCCTTGGGCAAGCTGCCTTACCTTTCTGTGCCTCTGTTTCCTCATATGTAAAGTGGGGATAATAATAATAGTACATACTTCATGAGGTGGTTGTGAGAAGTAAGCACTTAAAACAGGGCCTGGGAAAGGCAATTTAAAACCACAATAAGGGGACTTCCCTGGCGGTCCAGTGGTTAAGACTTCACCTCCAAATGCAAGGGGCGTGGGTTCGATCCCTGGTCAGGGAGCTAAAATCCCACATGCCTCATGGCCAAAAAACCAAAACATAATACAGAAGCAATATTGTAACAGATTCAATAAAGACTTTAAAAATGGTCCACATCGGGCTTCCCTGGTGGCGCAGTGGTTGAGAGTCCACCTGCCGATGCAGGGGACACGGGTTTGTGCCCCGGTCCGGGAAGATCCCACATGCCACGGAGCAGCTGGGTCCGTGAGCCATGACCGCTGAGCCTGCGCGTCTGGAGCCTGTGCTCCGCAACGGGAGAGGCCGCAACAGTGAGAGGCCTGCATATCGCAAAAAAAAAAAAAAAAAAAAAAAAAAAAAGGTCCACATCGGGCTTCCCTGGTGGCACAGTGGTGGAGAATCCACCTGCCAATGCAGGGGACACGGGCTCGAGCCCTGGTCCGGGAAGATCCCACATGCTGCGGAGCAACTAAGCCTGTGTGCCACAACTACTGAGCCTGCGGTCTGGAACCCGTGAGCCACAACTTCTGAGCCCGCATGCCCCAACTACTGAAGCCCGCGTGCCTAGAGCCCGTGCTCCACAACAAGAGAAGCCACTGCAGTGAGAAGCCCGCGCACCACAATGAAGAGTAGCTCCCGCTCGCCGCAACTAGAGAAAGCCCGCGCACAGCAATGAAGACCCAATGCAGCCAATAATAAATATAAGTAAATAAATACGTTTTTAAAAAATGGTCCACATCAAAAAATCTTTAAAAATAAAATAAAATAAAACCACAATGAGATAGCCCACCCATCCAGGAGAACGACTAAAATTAAAAAGAACAACAATACCAAATGCTGAAAGCAAATACTCAAAAGCAAGTGGAACTCTTGTACATTGTTGATGGGAATGAAAAATGACACAACCACTTTGGAAAACATGTTGGTTGTTTATAAAATGCCAAATGTTTTAAAAATTTCATTCATAAAATAAAATAGACACATAAAGTGCATAAATATGAGATGATGCATAAGTTTTTACAAAAAAAGAAATATATGTTTACCAAATGGCCCAATATACATTTACCTCCTGGGTATTTTACCTAGGAGAAATAAAAACATATGATCACACAGACTTGTAAACAAATGTTCACAGTAGCATGATTTATAACAGCTAAAATAGTAAACAACCCAAATGGCCATCAACAGGTGAATGGATAAACAAAATGTGGTGTATCCATACAATGAAATACTACTCAGTTATAAAAAGGTATGATCTACTGACACATGCAATAACATGGATGAATCTCAAAAAACTTTATGCTGAGAAAAAGAAATAAAACCAGCAACAAAAGAATACATACTGTGTTATTCATTTATAGGAAATGCTAGGGAAGACAAATCTAATCTACATTGACAGAAAGCAGATTGATATTTGTACAGGGTGGAGAGAGAAGATTGACTGGGGGAGAGCACAACAGAAATGTTCTCTCTACGAATATTGTGATGGATGTGGCCTAGTATATGTATTTTTTAAAACGCAACAAACCATACACTTAAAATGTATGAATGTTATTATATGGAAATTATACCTCAGTAAATCGATTTTTTAAAACCTACCTATTTGTATATAATATGATGCTCTAGCTGAAACTTGGGCTAAGGAAGGGAAGACAGTTGTAAAGTTGGAGAGAGTGTGAACGAGGTAGAACCCATGAGCGTGAGCTGAAACCCACAAGATTGGACAGGAAGCTGTGTCAGTCACTCACCACCTCCAACCCTGATGAAGGGTATCCTGCAGGAGAAGCTGGCATTCTTTGTCACGGACCCTAGCACACACCTGGCTCAGCAGTCAGGGAAACCAAAGGAAAAAGCAGGGCCTGGTGGAGCACTGCAGGCCTGGATGCTGTCCCAGCCACCAAGGTGAGCAGAGAAGCAACAATGTGCAATAAAAGCAACTGCCCTGACTTTCCATGTGTGAGAAGTAATATGGCTGCTGCTTCAGCTCATTCAGCAGGAGCATACAGGGAAGGAAATTCTGGGAAATGCAGTTCAGGTCAGCCAAACTGACACATTACAAAGCCACCCTAAGTTGGCAGTTTCATGACTTAAAGCTGGTAGGTAGTTATGTAAGTGTTCTTACATTATTCTCTCTATTTTTTGTGTGCCTGAAATATCTGACGATAGTTTAAATGTTCCTCACAGCTGGGGAATTGTAGTCATGTTGGTTATACCTGCCCCTGACCTCTACAGCCTATACATTTAGAATCGTAGATATGGCCACTGAGACTCCAGGTCACCCAGCCAGCAAAGGGCAGCACTGGGACCCAGGACTGCCTTCCATGCCCTTTCCTCTAGATCAGGCTGCCTTCAGCAAACGAGTAACTTAAAGAGGTGGCTGCTACAGTGTACTATCTTTTTACCTAATTTTCTTGTTTGACATCTGTCTCTTGTCACTAAAATATCAACTCCATGAAAATAGGGATATTTCTTCATTTTGTTCCCTGCTGTATCCTCAGAACCCAGGACAGTGACTGGCACACAGCAGGTGCTCAATACGTGTTTGTTGAATGAATGAATAAATGTTCTAAGAGAATTATGTTTCTCACATCACACAAGAGCTTTGAATACATTCTTGTTTAAACCAACAAGACACCGTCCACACACACCCTCCAGCCTAAGGCTTCTAAAGTAGCAGCCAATATTCCAGAATCATCATGGTCAGCCTACAGCATTGACTTATGGCCCATCTTCATTAAAAAAAAAGAACAAATCCTAAGGAATTCACTGGCCTCATTGAGAAGGGCCCAACATCCTGAAGACTGAGTCAGAAGGACTGAGTTGTGTGTCTGAATTGTGTGATTCCAGTGGTGCTCAACTATTGAGCATGAAGACCTAGCCCCTATGACTGCCCACCAGGATGCCCCGGAGAGCCTCCTACTGTTTTATGAATCCCGATGCATCAACTAAGAGAGCTAGGCTGTGCCACAGTAACAAACAACCCCAAACGCTCCATGGCTTATCGCACAAAGTTACTTCTCTCTCATGCCGCGTGACCATCACAGGTTGGCTACTCCACAAGTCTTCACTCAGGGACCGAGGTTGACAGAACAGCCACGCCTGAAATGCGGCTTGGGACGGGGTACCCCGGAGAGTCTCACACTGATGATTAGATTCTCTAGCCCCAAAGTGATGAATACCCCCTAAGCTCATATCTCATTAACCCTTTCCTCATGGTCCCACCTTACCACAGAGTAGCTAAGAAGTACAATGCTATCATAGGGCTCAAAGAAAGAAGCTAGAAATAGCCATCACTACCACATCAGGACCAACCCCCCGCCACGTGCCAAAACCTACTCAGTTCCCCCCTCCCCAATAATGCCCAGGCTTCTACTATTCTCTTATCTATTAGAAGGCAAAGCTGATCTAGTGTCCTATTCCCTCTGGATCCTGCACTCTGCTCTCCATGGTGATGTCTGACTAAATTGATCAATTAATTTGGATTCTGTTAATGAGTGCTAATGTTTCACATAGCAGGTTTCTATAGACCGAACCGTGTTCCCCCCAAATTAATATGTTAAAGTCCTACCCCCCAATGTGATATATTCAGATATGGGACCTTTAGGAGGTAATTAGATTTAGATGAGGTCATGAGGGTGGGGTGTTCATATGGGATTAGTGCTCTTATAAAAAGACATACCACCTGGAGGGGTGGGATAGGGAGGGTGGGAGGGAGATGCAAGAGGGAGGGGATATGGGAACAGATGTATATGTATAAGTGATTCACTTTGTTATAAAGCAGAAACTAATACACCATTGTTAAGCAATTATACTCCAATAAAGATGTAAAAAATAAATAAATAAAAATGTCATGAAAAAAAAAAAAGAGAGATACCAGAGAGTTTGTTCTCTCTCTCTATCTCCCATGTGAGGACACAGCAAGAGGGTGATCAGCTGCAAGCCAGGAAGAGAGCTCTCACCAGGGACTGAATCAGCTGGCACATTAATCTTGGACTTCTCAACCTCTGGAACTGTGAGAAATAAATTCCTGTTGTTTAAGCCACCTAGTCTATGGAATTTCTGTTATAGCAGCCCAAGCTTCGAGGTCTTCAAGGTAAGAGCCCAGCATTTTAAAAAGGGCTACCTGGAGACAAAAACTTCAACCCAGGCATGGAGGGAACCTCTTTGGGGGTAACAGTTCAGGGTCCATGGGACCTCTGAGGCCCCTGAACTCATCCCACACAAGTTTAGATACTAACACATGCCTGGTAAGATACATGCTAGACAAGCAATGTGGATTAAGCAATGTGGACTGTACTGAGAGTCAGAATTTTCAGACTTCTGCCTGCGCAACCAGTGAGCCAATGACCTTGGAACAAGTTACAACCTGTCTGAGCTTCAGGTTTTTGTTTTCCACCAGGAAAGTAGGGGGAATCATCTTTTCCCTGCTTACCTGATAAGATTGTTATGAGGCTCAAATGAAACTGCCCCATAAAGTCTTTAATATGATTCCAATTATTCCCATGAGATGTTTATTCAGTCCTAGAATGGAAAGGAAAACAAGATCACAGATGGACATAAAGGTGTGCAAAGGGCCAACTATTCCCATCAAAGACTTTCTGACTGCTGAGGACTCCCAGAGGCTGAGGGATATTCACCAACACCCAACTACAGGCGTACCAAGCCCCAAGTACTGATTCTCTGAGATGAGAACCGTGATGCCCACACCCACAGCCCAGACTCCCCACAGCTCAGCTGTGGAAGAGCGGGGTTTGGATCCACAGCACATTCCCTCTTGTAGGTGGATTTTAATATTGCTTCCCCCACTGCTGGCTTTCTCTCTATGGCACACCACATAGCAGCATCCACCTAGTACTTATCCTGGCTGTGTTCAATGTCAGAAGACCCTTTTCTCATCACCCTGGACTCTTATACATCATATAAGATCCTGTCTGGAGCAAACCTGATCACTCCCTACTTTGTTTCTCCTGAAGTTTTGTTCACACCTAGCAGGGAATAGTGAAATGTTTTGTATTTCATTACACATCTTTCAATCCCAACAGACTGGGAGATTCAAGAGAACATAGGCCTGGCTTATCCATCCATGGTTTTTGGCTCCTTGGCTCATGACCCAATGGTAGGCATGGGGCAGATGTTACAGATAAGCTTGTTGAATGAATGAATGAATCAATCAATCAAAAATACTAGACAAACTCCCAGGCTATGCCTGCTTTACCAGAGCTGTATTTCTCTTACTGTGCCTCTCTGATATTTGTGTCTGCATGGAGGTGGTAGCCACACAGAGGGCTGAAGACAGATGGCCCAGCAGCCCCCAGACTTCTATCCTCCCAAGTTGGCAGTCCCAGAAGACAAAGAATCTCTATTCCCTCGTATCCAACCCAGAGAAGAGGCTGATTGCTCTTCTCACCACATCCCCAGCTTCTACCCAACCTCTTTAGCTTCCTGACATCTTTCAAGAGCGTTAACAGTCTCACTGATGACCATCTGAAGAGTTCATTTACTACTTCACAAAGCTGTTATAGATTGAATGTTTGTGTGTCGTGTCACCCCCCGCCCCCTGTCACCCACTGCAAATTCATGTGTCAGAAGCTAATCCCCAGTGTGTTGGTATTTGGAGGTGGGGCCTTTGGGACGTGATTAGGTCATGAGGGTGGAGTCTTCATGAATGGGATTAGTGCCCTCAAAAAAGAGCTCCCTCACCTCACCCGTTCTACCAAGTGAGGGCACAGCAAAGTGACTGCTGACTAGGAACTAGGAAGTGGGTTCTCATGAGACACGGAATCTGCTGGCATCTTGATCTTGGACTTTCCAGCCTCCAGAACTATGAGAGATGAATGTTTGTCAGTTAAGCCACCCAGTCTATGGTATTTTTTATCCCCCTAAAGTTACTTATTTATTTTTGGCTGCGTTGGGTCTTCGTTGCTGCGCGTGGGCTTTCTCTAGTTGCGGTGAGTGGAGGCTACTCTTCTTGCAGTGTGCTGGCTTCTCATTGTGTTGGCTTCTTTTGTTGCAGAGCACGGGCTCTAGGCATGCAGGTTTCAGTACTTGTGACTTGTGGGCTCTGGAGCGCAGGCTCAGTGGTTGTGGCACATGGGCTTAGTTGCTCCATGGCATATGGGATCTTCCCGGACCAGGGCTCGAACTTGTGTCCCCTGCATTGGCAGCCAGATTCCCAACCACTGCACCACCAGGGAAGTCCCATAGTCTATGGTATTTTGTTGTAGTAACCCAAATGGACTGAGACAGCTGGGCTGGACAAGTGCTGAGCAGAGCTTACTGCCTACCCCTTTTTTTCCCAAAGGTCCAGGATCCTCTGGGCAAGGGCCTAGAGAGAGTTGATTAGATTTCAGGGTAATGTCCCACTGAGAAATGTGAAGGAAGTTCACACTTCCCTGCACTGCCATTGTTCTAGAAGACCTGGCTGACATGTCCGGAAAAACAAGTAGCTCTCACTCCACACGTGAGAACTGTGCAGATTACACAAGCAGAGAATTTCCAGACCAGAAGAAACCTGGTTCACCCATCTGACTTCAGGAAACATAAGGCTATCCAGGAAAGAAGAGTCTATCTCAGTAGAAAAAACAACAACAACAATAATGATGATAATGATAAACTATTGCTTTCGGAACATCAGTTTCTTATCCACAAAATGGTGATCTCCCACAGGGTTATTTACAAGATAATTAAACTAAGTCACACATATGAAGCAAGTACCAGGTAGACACAAAGGAAGCACTCCCTAAATTTCTCCTGCCTCCCTGTTGCAACCAGCCTTTTTCTCACCGAATTAGAGAATGAAAGTCCATAAATGATCAATTTTTTTTTTTTTTTGCCACACTGCTCGTCTTGCGGGATCTTAGTTCCCTGACCAGGGATTGAACCCAGGCCCTCAGCAGAGAAAGCACGGAGTCCTAACCACTGGACCACCAGGGAATTACCCATAAATAATAACTTAAATGGAGACACACACACCCTCACACCCCCATTTATTCTGGATATTTACATTCTTTACATTCCATGACCAGGTACTATTATTTTAACCAAATAATCTTTTGCTTTTATATTTTAATTGCTTTAGTTGAAAACAGTTACTTCAAGTACAAGACCAACATTAATAATTTGAGCTAGCTGAGTGTGTGAAACTTGAAATCCTGGCCTCTGTGGTTAGTTTAATTTTCAGTTTGCCTTCTCTGATTGGTAGGCTGGAGAGATTTCTTTCTAGTTATTTTAATTCAGAATTAATTAAAGTCTTTTCTTTTGCTCTCCAGGCAGAAGCAGGTTCTGTAGAAGCTGGGTGAATTGTTACCATAAACTCTAATTAATCCACCCAGAGCCATGCTATTGTGATGAGCGCTGGCTAGCCATGGCACGGGAGAGCGATGCTTGTGGGACACTTGGATTTGGAGGTGGGAAGCATTTCAACTCAGAGCCAGGACTACAAGAAAAGGCTGCTTTGTCTGTTCTTACTGTTGAGCTCATTAACGTGGATTACCGTCAGGACAACCGAGCCCCAAATGACAAACTCAGCGGTGCTGCAAGAGCCCTCCAAAAGTCTGCTGTAGAAGCAGGCCTGTATTTCCCCATGGAAACTGATGCTCGGTCCAGAACAGCACTGCCCTCTCTGAGTAGCCCACAATGCTGCTGAGCGTTCCAGCCTGAGTTCTGGAACCCAGGACGCTGTGTAGGAGGTAGGGAGACACTGCTGGTGCAATGCTTCTCTTTTCCAGGGTACAGGTTGCTGCTGTTGACCCCAGAAACTCTGTGTAAATGTTTGGTGGGGGTTTTTTTTTGGTTTTTTGGGGTTTTTTTTTGCTTTTTTGGCCGAGGCTCGCAGCCTGTGGGATCTTAGTTGCCTGACCAGGGATGGAACGTGATGTGTTCCTGCAGTGGAAGTGCGGAGTCTTAACCACTGGACTGCCAGGGAAGTCCCTAAATGCTGTTTTATGTGTGTGCATGCGTGCATCATTTTGGGCAGTGGATCCAAAGCTTTCCCGTGACTCTCAGAGCTGTCACTGACACCTCACCTTTCCCCCCGCCCCGACAAAGGTCAGAAGCCCTTGTCTTAGTCCAGACCTTAGAAGGTCTGGCTCCACCTCACCTTCTGTTCTGCTTCTCCTGAGGACTCTCATGGCAGCACACGGCACCACACACAGACCCCCTCCCCATACTCCCCACTTGAGGTGGGGTGGTCCTGAGGTCAAAGACTCCCTCAGCCACCTAGAAGTCTTCCCTAGAGCCGCTTCCTGGGACCTCTTCTTGCTTCTTTACGTTTAGGAACATGTCCAAAACACCCCGATGGCCAGCATCACGTTCAAGTGCGAATTCCCAGCCCCTCCCAGTCAAAATTTTCTGGGGGAGGGCAGGACCGCCATATCCCCCAGGCACAGTGCCTGGGGCCCACGAAAATGTTTTAATTACTTTTAAAATGAGAAGAAACATAGTCTAGCCTGGATTAGGTTCTTTGTACCAACATCGTGGTAAAATATAACTTTTAGCATTTTTTTTATGGAGGAAGGTAGACCTGCCCAGGGCCCGTGAAAATCAAATGATAACCCTGAGGGGCGGGGCCTGAAACCTGCATTCTAACCCACTGGCCAAGTGATGCTGATGCACCAACCATGCACCACGGTTTTGCCACCTGCATTTAGGTGGCAGCGGTCGGGTGTGGGGGGCAGAATGGGGGACTGAGGGAGGTTTTGGAGGGGGTCTCTGAGCAGACAGACACCACCAGACTGTGGCTCGTTTTAGAGTGTGGCATAGCTAACTGTACAACCTTCCAGCACAGGGGTAAGGAGCACCCCCCAGAGGGGAGGAGAGAAGCCTGACCTTCAGAGAGCAGCTGGGGTGACAGAGAGGGGCAGGGGAGGGAGGCAAATAGGAGGGGAAAGGACGGGTAGAGCCCCTCCCTCTGCAGAGCCCAGATGCCAGCCACTCCCTCCTCTCCGCCCCCAGCCCTCCCCCTTGGCCCAGACCCTTAGCTGAGTTCTCAATTTCCCTGAACCCGGGAGCTGCAACTACTGATCCCAAGTGCTCTGGAGCCCACGTGCCGCAACTAGAGAAGCCTCAGCGCCGCAGTGAAGAGCCCGGTTGCCGTAACTAAGACCCAACGCAGCCAAATAAATAAATAAATGTTAAAAAAAAAAAAAAAAGAAGGAACCAGTCCTGCTCACACCTTGATTTCAGACTTCTAGCCTCCAGAACCATTGGAGAATAAACTTGAGTTGTCTTAGGCTACCTAGTTTGTGGTAACTTTTTACGGCTGTCCTAGGAAACTGATACAGGCAGCTGCCTTCAGAATCTCTGGGGAGGTGCCTTCGTTTTCTCCCTGTTCTCTGGAGCCTGGGCTCTTCCCGCATCCCTGGCAGGGCTTGGGGTGGGAATCACAGTCATGTGAGCAAAGCATACAGGGCCATGGGTTTGTAACAGCCAGCCACAGGGACACCCTGTGAAAATAGCCCTGTGCAAAGTCCAGGCTAAGGCCCAGGGCTAGGAGGCAGTCCGCAGCGCAGTTGCCCCCTCTCTAAGTAGAGATGATAAAATGAGCCAGTGTGGAGGTAATATTAGTGAACGAGCAGAATGTTACTAAAAACAGGCAAGGCTGGGTGCTGGGGAGACAACAAGGAGGCAAAAGCACGTGGAGGTTATGGTCCAGTTCTTATTAATAATGTAATGTTGAAAACTACCATTTACTGAGCACTTAGCATGCCAGGCAGCACGCCACGCACTTTACAATGTCTCGTTTTAGCCTCACATCAGGCCATTGGACGTAAATAATGTGCCCAAGGTCAAAAAACTAGTAGGTAACAGAGAAGGGCAGATAAGACATGTGGCCATAAAAAGAAAGGAAGAAACAACGGAGCTGAAGAACATGATTTAGCAGGAGAAGCAACACTCAGTGTAGAAAAACCTGTAAAATAGTGACAAAATTAATTCCAACCTCATGGGTTGTTCTGAAGCCTGAGAGGCTAATGTTTCAAAGGATTTTTTCTTAAGCATCTAGCGTAGTGTAAGCTCTCAGTAAATGTTAGTTATTCTAATTATTATTAAAATGGGTAGGGCAGAGAGCCAGAACCTTCCAGATGGAAAGATTATCTAAGGAAAAGTAGAGATGCAGGAGTGGGTATATTTTATTCTGGAGCCAGGTGTTTACACTGAGCATGAAGATGAAGAAAACAGACATACGTGTGGCTCAATAAAATAAAAGACATTGGGAAAGCATTCTGTGGTCTCCTGAGCTGGAGGGTCCTTACAGTTGCTGGGGGACAGGTGGGTAGAAGGCAGCTGTTACAGGTGCCAGGCCCTTCCCTACCTCCCCCACCCTGGGCCAAACTGTTGAACTATTTTGCCCCCAGGACTTCATCATGGGATTCTGTCTGAAAAAGGGACTCTGATTCCGAGCGTTGCCCCTCCGAGTCCTGTGATGTGCAAACATCGTGTCACCTCTCTGAGCCTCCGTGTCCCCACTGTGAACTGGGGATAATACTAGCAGCTATCTTCCGGGGTGGTCATTCAATGCATGTCAAGAGCATGGGACAGCGCCGACACCTAGCACTAGCAAAACCGAAAGGATTCTGCTGCCACCTTATAGAGGAGGAAACTGCTGACCAGAGACAGGAAGTGACTCCTTGAGGTTGCCATGCTGGCTAGTAGCAAAGCCAAGCCAAAGCAACCTTTGACATTTGGGATCCACTCCCGTAACCCAGACCTATGCTTCCTCTACGCACTGGGCTAAGGGCCTCACACATATAACTCACTTAAGCTCATGACAATCCCAAGAGGGGAAGTGTAAAATTCTCCCATCTTACAGATAAGGAAACTGAGGCCCCAAACTCTTTTTTTTTTAAATTCTACTAAATCCATGATTATCCTCAACGTCATTTCGAAAAGGAAATGTAGTAGTTGCTCATACACAGACATTTCTAACTGGAGGCCCGAAACTCTTGTTTGAGGGCTCAGAGCTGGTTAGTGGCAGGGTGAGAATGCAAACCCAGGCGGCATGGCACCAGGCTATTAACTTTGCCTCAACCAGGTGACATATCCATTTGTAGTCAGGAGGGTTGGGATATAATTTCAGGGGCAGAGGGAGCTGGCTTGCTGGGCTGTGAGTCGGACAGGCAGACTTCGGGGTGACTTTGTGAAGCAGCCTACTGGGGACAGTGTCTTTCATGACCAAAGCCCCCTTGTCCTTCCTTACCCAGGTGCCCTTTACCCTGAGCTTCCTTCGTGCCCTGGCTTCCACTGGATGCCAGTAAGAAGAGCGGCACAGCTATTCAATTCCTGGGTTCAAACCCCAGCTCTACTGTCACGTGCTGACCATGGGCAGGTTATGTAACCTCTCTACCACTCATCTGTAAAATAAGGATGGTTTTCTTGTATTTCCTTTGCTTCATTCTAAGGATTATATCGAACAGTGTCTATAAAGCAAGTGGCACACAGCATTCCCTGAATTCTTGTTTCTTCCTCTGCACCTCAGCCTGCTAAGCCCCCTCCTCATCTACCCCCCCCCACAACCTTCCCCCTAATTGCAGAACCCTGCGTCTCTGACCCTTTCCTGCAAACATCCCTCCATCAGGTGAGAAAATACGACTCAAATGGAAGTCAGTGGATTCAAACTTAACCGCAACGAACATTTAGAACACCGTTATCTACCCGGCTGGCGGCAAGTGCTTTAAATGTATTGTTCTCACTCTAATCCTGCAATTTCCCGAAGTTTCAGAGACGGTGAGTAACTTGCCCATGGTCACGCAGGAATACAATGTCAGACAGGACCCAGCAATCTTACTCCCAAGCCCAAACCGACCCGATTTCTCTCAAGACCGTCTCGCCAAGAGGAAGCCCGCCCGCGTTGTGCGGCCCCGAGAAGGGACGTCTCCGAGACTGGCCTGGGGCTCATGCGCCCCCTGCGGGAGCCTGCGGGGAGGGTGCGAAAAAAGCCACCGACGGGGCTCCGAGGACCCGCTGCCTTCAGCAGGCGCTTGGCTCTTCCCGAGGGACGGCAATTCAGTTAAGTCCCCAAGTTAAACCCAAGTTCAAACCCGGACTGTCCCAACACTTAAGCCCTGGGAGGATCTAGAATCGGGAACAGGTGGGTGAGAATTTCAAAACAAGGGAGGTACCCGGAGGAGCCCGCTTCACAGGGGACAGTCCCTGGCGCTGGTCAGCTGACATCATCACTCCTCGACGGGTCAGAGGCAGCCAGGTGAGGTGAAAGCTGTTGAGGTCCACCTCAGAAAGTGTCAGAACTTGAGGGGAATAGGACAATCGACTGTTATAGAAGACGAAAGTTGAAGTACGGAGGACCATTTGACAGTCAAAAGGATTCCCGCTTTGGATACAGAACTGCAATTAATAGAAAACTCTGAAGTTTCTCTAATTGAAGTTTCTGTGTCAAGGATCTGTGTGATTCTACCGCAGGTGCTGCTGTAGGGGAAAGTGCATTGGGGCGGGTCTTCTCACACCTGGAGTTAATCTGAGGATGACAGAGGCACATTTGGAGGAGATACTGAGAAAGACGGGGGTGGGCTAGCCTCGCTGAAACCGCACCTCAGATGGGACTCGAACCCACAGTCTTACAACTGAAACTGCACAACTTGTCCCAGGACTTAATGAAGCTCAGGTTCCTTACGTCTCAGTGCAGAAGGAATTCAATGAGAGGCAAAGTGAGAGGTAAGAAGTAGATTTTTAAATATCTACTTATTAAAGGGGTTGCAGGAAAATGGGGCACAAGAGGATAGTCATGTCCCAGGTCTCAGACGAGTTTCTGGGATGGGCCACCAGGTGAGGGTCCTTGGCTTCGAGCAGGAAAGAATTCAAGAGCAGACATAGTAAAGTGAAAGCAGAGGTACACAAATGTAAAATAGATAGCCAGTGGGAAGCAGCCGCATAGCACAGGGAGATCAGCTCGGTGCTTTGTGACCACCCAGAGGGGTGGGATAGGGAGGGTGGGAGGGAGATGCAAGAGGGAGGAAATATGGGGATATATGTATACACATAGCTGAGTCACTTTGGTGTACAACAGAAACTAACACAACATTGTAAAGCAATTATACTCCAATAAAGATAAGGGGGAAAAAAAAAAAAAGCAGAGGTACACATTCCAGAGACTGAATGTGGTCTGTCTCAAAAAGCTAGAGGGCCCTGAGGTGGTTGGTTTTTATGCACTGGGTAATTTCATAGGCTAACGAGTGGGAGGATTATTCCAGCTGTTTTGGGGAAGGCACAGGGATTTCCAGGAATTGGGCCACCACCCACTTTCAGCCTTTTATGCTCGGCCTCGGAACTGTCATGGCGTCGGTGGGTGTGTCATTTAGCAAATGCTAATATATTACAATGAGCGTATAATGAGGCTTAAAGTCCAAAGTCTAGTCTTCCACCATCTTGGACCTACTTGGTTCTAACCAGTTTTTGTCGTATCCAGTTCTTCTCAGTGGTTGTATCATTCTTTTAATGGTTGTGTCCTGGCCCCTTCCCTCCTGTCTCATAGTGGTTCTCAAAATGTGGTTCCCGACTAGCAGCTTCAGCATCACCTGGGAATTTGTTAAAGATGCAGATTTGGGGACCCCACCCCAGACCTACTGAATTAGATACTCTATTGGCGGGGCCCAGGAATCTGTGTTTTAACAAACCTTCCCCACCCCACCCCCACTCCAGCATTCTGATGCAAGCTACAGTTCGAGAACCACTTATCTAGAGTTCGTCTTATTCTGAAACATAATCCTATGTTGATAACATAGGATCGATTTTATTGCTGTTAATATAACAGTATAGCATTCATTAATTAGGCACTTATGAGTCAACACAAAAGTGAACAAGAATTCTTCGTTTAGGCGTTCACAATCTGATGGGAAACTTGATTTCAACCCAGACAAACTGTGATCTGCTCTACAGCCAAGGGATAAACACATTAAGGGCACAGAAGAAAGAAGGGATTTATTCCCACTGATAAGCTGAGGGAAAACATTACTGAAACTGTTAGGTACATAGGGTAGGAGGTCCTGGAGAAAGTGTACCAGGCATGGCTTTCTTGACATAAGAGAAGCCATTTTTGGCCCCAGCCATTTTGTGATCTAAGCCTGACCACAGTGCTTGCCCTTGAACAGGTCAAAGTAATTAATGACCTTAAGGGAACAAAAGAATGCAGGAACAAATGACTGTTTTCAGGCAAAAGAAGTAACAATAACAAAGGTAATAAATCAGTTGTAAAGACTCCCAGTTCTGTTTCAATGGCAATTAGCCTGAAGCACTTTCTTGAGCAGTTTTCCCGAATTCAAACCCCACTCCAGTGCTCAACCACCAGGTCAGCTGGAATCTAAGGAATGATGATGTTGGCTTTTTCTGACTCTCGTGAATTCCATCAACTAAAGCTTGGACTCTGCCAACCTTTTCCCAAATTCTATGCTGAACTCCCCTCTGCTCAAGCCTCTTCATGAATATGCATAAAACTTCCCCAATTTTGCTGTCTGGGGAGACAGCTGCTTTGGGAAAGATCCCTGGTGTTCTTACTTGCTGCAAGTAATAAATCCTTCTCTCTCTTGCTCTTTGGCTTGGTTGTGTCTTTTAGCTCAACACCCACCAAGAGGCGAACCCAGTTTTCAGGTAACAAAACAGTGACACGTGATTTGGATCTTGAAGGCTGTGTGCAATTTCCAGCAGGCAGAGAAGAAGGACTTTATTATTACTTAATAACAGTTCAAATATCCTTAAAGTCAGCGTTTTCTTTTATGCTCAACAGAGCAGAATAGCTGTTATCCTTGATATCTCTTATTTGCCCTGTAAGTCAGGCAGCCTCATTTGCTGGTGGCTCTGGATGATAACAGAAAAGGGAAAATATATGATCTTCATTAGTTCACGAGGTCACTAATCACCCAAGGTCATGGCTGGGGACTGTTAACTCAGGTGCTGCTGGTTTTGAGTAGAGCAATAGGTGGAAAGGAGAATTACCTGGTGACAGCAAGAATGCATATTGTGTGTAGAGGGTTAAATGCTTGAAATGGGGAAAGAGGAATGGAGAGACATCAACAGAGAGGAAAGAATAAATGGAGGAGAAATTGACTGGACTTGGTGGCTGCTGAGTAGAGGCCATCAGAAAAGAGGAAGAAGCAATAGTTCAATAGTGCCTATACTTTGCCTCCAAAATTAAATATCAATAAGGCTTTCAACCTGAAAGCTTAAAAGGAAGTTTAAATCAGTGTTTCAACAGTTTATTTAATACTGCAACATAGAATATTTGGGTCTGGGTCAGAGCTGAGATCCAGGCTGGCTTGAGGAGTCAGGCTGCATCACCCGTGAGAGAGATCAGGGCAGTCTAGCTCCAGGATCAGCCAGGGTCTGATCAGAAAAGAGAAACCATAGACCAGTTTGAACAGGAAAAGTTTAATACAAAGAATTATTAACTATAATAGTGGATTGGAATAACAAAGGATTGGCCAGTAAGAAGCAAAGAGGACTCTAAAGAATATACCTATAGCAAATACAAGGAGCAGCTGCTACCCCTAGGGCTGCCATGGTGGACAGGATGGCAGGGTTACCCAGAGGCTGCAGCAGCAGGACTTGCTGAGAATCAGCCCTCTAGGGGGCTAGGGAAAGCTGCTCACACTGCAGTGTCACTGGAGACACTCTGCTGCAAAACCACCAGAGGTGGGAGTGCCAGAGAAAGCTGCTAGCCTCTGGGTGCTGCAGGAGCCTGGGGCTGTAGAAGCTGTGCCTGCTGCAGGAACATGCTGAACAAGCACACAGGAGGGAGGAAGCAAAGCTTTCCTTCTGCAGTGTCTCTCCAGCGCCCTCTACTGACACAGCTTTAAGGCCAGTTGGGAAAGGAAAAATGTTTAAAGGTCCCAGCCCCATTTTCACAGAGCAGTCAAAAAGGGTGAAGTTGGAGCTGGAAGGCAATAAACTGATAACCGGCACACCCTATAACTATCTTAGAATGTTCAAAACACTGAAAAACAGTCTCCTTTGATTTGCATGGGGCTCACATTGCCTTAGGAAACAGCTTAAATTTGTCTAAATTGGAATTTAGGCAGATGGAGACCTGCCTGATAAGTACCTGGCTATGAGTGCATCAAAAAATGTATAAAAATTCATTCTCTTTGATCAAGAATTTCTACTTCTAGAGACCCACAATAAGCCAATGCAAAAAAAAAAAGTTCATTGCCATGCTTTTTGCTTAAAAAGTCTGACAACAGGAGAATGGTTAAATAAATTATGGTGTGTTTACAAGATGGAATATTACGTGGTCATTAAAAATGACATTTTAAAACAATTTTTAATGAAATGGGAAAATACTCATGATGTAAAAAGAGAAAAAGGAGTCAAATAATGTTTCTGTAGTATATTCCCAATTGTGTTAAAATAAAAAAGGTGTGTTTGTGTATAATGAAACAGAAGGAAATTATAATAGTGTTTATCTCTGGATAGTGATTAATTTTTCATTTCTTCATATTTATATTTTCCATATTTCTTAGACTGAGCATGTGTTACTTTTATAATTAAAAGAAAATTTATGATACATTTTAAACAATATACACATCTCCAGCATTCAGTAGTAGGAGGAAAGCTTGACTTCACAGTGCCTTATGGAAGCTTACATTCAAGATCTGATTCCCCTCCAGGAGCACAGACATTTAACGGTTTATTTACAGCAGCCCTGGGGTGGTGGTGGAGGTCTATTTCTGCCCTTCTCATTTCCTTTCCACATCTCTTTTGAATCTTTCCTCTCTTTGTGAAAGAGGAGAGAGACAGAACAAAATTATGCAGCAGTATGGTATTCATAAAACTCTGCACCTGACAGCCAACAGCAGCGCGTTTGGGTTTATTTACTAACTGCAGAAGCCCCCTCCCTCCTCAAAACCTCCCTCCTGCTTTGCTAGATATTTACCAATTCATTCACATTCGATATTCCCTCTGAAACAATCCCTGGGATAAGATGAAATTCCTTTTGTTCTCAGATTTTCAATTGCCAGATCAGCGTTCCAGAATCTTAATTTTTAACAGAGCTCAATTATGGCAAAAGAATTGCATGCAACATAATAATAACAAAAAAAAAATCTAATGTTCACGTTGACTAATAAAGAGTACTAAGCAATATCCATTTTAATAGCTTCCTATATAATAAAAGGAATTGCACTGTCATAGGACACTTTTAATAAATCACTGAGTGACAAACTCCTTCCTCTTCTCATGAGTCCGAGGAAAGGTCAGCAATTTAATGACAGGTATCACTGAAGAAATAATGAGAGAGGAAGAAGAATGGGAAAGCTGAGAGGAGGGATGTTGTAATTAACCCATATGTGCCCCCCTTCCAACACACACACACACACACACACACACACACACACACACACACACACACACACACACACACATGCTCTTGACAGGAGATGAAAGGAGATAAAAATTCCCTCTGGCCTGTGGAATAGAAGACAGCTGGAGAGGAAGCAAGAGAACTGATGGTTTCTCACCTAGATCCAAATGAAATGGAAAACAGTAGTTTAGAGGTGTCTAGTGGGACTTTCAGCCATGATGGGAAGGGTCTGTATCTGCACCAGCCAATGCAGTAGCCACTAGACACATGTGGCTAGTGTGACTGAGGCAGTGAGTTTTACATTTCACTTAATTTTAAATATTTATTTATTTTAATTCTTAATCTTTATTTTATATTGGAGTATAGTTCATTTACAATGTTGTGTTAGTTTCAGGTATATAGCAAAGTGACTTATTTATACATATACACATATCTATTCTTTTTCAGATTCTTTTCCCATATAAGTTATCACAGAGTATTGAGTAGAGGTCCCTGTGCTATACAGTAGGTCCTTGTTGATTATCTATTTTATATATAGTAGTGTGTATATGTTAATCCCAACCCCCTAATTTATCCCTCCTCCAGATTTTACTTAATTTAAATTAATTTAAAATTAAATACCCACACGTGGCTACCATCTGGGCGGCACAGAAAGAGATGCAGTAGGTTTGGAGATCTGAGAACAGACGAGCTCTGTTGCCTCTGTCTCTCCAGAACTCTGGTACCTTGCAGCAGTTTCTCAAGCCTTCATGCAGTAGCAGCCATAGAGTAAAAATGGCTGAGTGGGATGCCAGGGACACAGAGGTCCTGGGACAGCCTCACCTAACTTCCCATGGCTCTGAAGTGGCATGGGGGAACAGCCAGCCACACGTTCCTGAGCCCCCCTGCCCCAGAAGTTACAGAAGTTAGATAAAAAGAAAGGAATGCTTACTTCCAGGGTCACTCGGTCTTAAGGAGGGGGTGCTGCCTTACAAAGTGGTGTGAGCTCCGTGACCGTGGCCATATGAGGACACCGCCAGGGGCTGGAAGACTTACTTTATGGATAATGTGGTGCTTCCCCACTGTCCCCCCTCTCGGGGACAGTGGCAATTGTGGTGAACTGGAGAGTAGAGACCCTTCTCTGATTCTCAGGGCTCTCTATCAGCATTTTGGAGTGCCATGACACCCCCACAGGGGCAGGGGGAGGGGTGAAACCGAGGAGGACCCTGTGGGGCTCCTGAGCATGGAAGCCTTTTTTGTCCCCTGTTTCTTTTTTTTTTTTTTTAGCCCCTGTTTCTTGTAGGCGAGACACCAGCCTCCATGACCTTCCCTGAGTTCCAAAGGGCAGATTCCAACAATTGCTAATCAAGAGAGGAGCAGCCCAGAAACCACCTGGGGTGAGATTACAGGGACCAGAGAAGCTCATCAAGATTAGGAGACCCACCACCTGACACCCTGTACACACCCTAATCTGGTCAGCAACCCCACCCTTGAACTAGTGCTATAAAACTCCTCATTAAGGACTTCCCTGGCAGTTCCGTGGTTAAGCCTCTGTGCTTCCAATACAGGTGGCATGGGTTTGATCCCTGGTTGGGGACCTATGATCCTATATGCCGAGTGGCAAAAAAAAAAACCCAAAAACAAGATTCCTTATCAAATCCTCCTGGGTGAGGACACATAGTTTTCAAGGGCAGGAGCCCACTGTGTCCCCCTTTGCCTGGCAAAGCAATAAAGCTAACCTTTTCTACTTCACCCAAAACTGCATCTCTGAGATTCGATTTGGCACCAGTGCACAGAGAAGCTGAGCTTTCAGCATCGGGGGAGGGGCCCAACGGGGCCCAACAGTGCCCAAGATGGATTTTTGTAGGAAGGATGAAGTCGTAGAGTCAGAATTAACTTGATTTAAGGAAAATAAATTTAGCAAACTAAGATTCATACCCAATATATTTGTTTGATTGTGTAACTCCCTCTTTCTTATCTCTCCTCTGTTAAAAGTGGATTACTCGGGCTTCCCTGGTGGCTCAGTGGTTAAGAATCTGCCTTCCAATGCAAGGGGCATGGGTTCGAGCCCTGGTCCGGGAAGATCCTACATGCTGCCAGGCAACTAAGCCCGTGCGCCACAACTACTGAGCCCGCATGCCACAATTACTGAAGCCCACACACCTAGAGCCTGTGCTCCGCAACAAGAGAAGCCACCGCAATGAGAAGCCTGCGCACTGCAACGAAGAGTAACCCCTGCTCACCACAACTAGAGAAATGCCACGTGCAGCAACAAAGACCAACGCAGCCAAAAAATAAATGAAATTTAAAATAATAAAATAAAATAAAATAGCCAGGGCGTGGAAGCAACCTAAATGTCCATCAACAGAGGAATGGATAAAGATGATGTGGTACGTATATACAATGGCATATTACTCAGCCATAAAAAGGAACGAAATAATGCCATTTGCAGCAACAAGGATGGAGCTAGATATTGTCATACAGGGTGAAGTAAGTCAGAAAGAGGCAAATATATAATATTGTTTATATGTGGAGTCTAGAAAAATGGTTCACATGAACTTATATGCAAAGCAGAAATAGAGTCACAGATGTAGAAAACAAACTTATGGTTATCAAGGGGGGAAGGAGAGGTGGCATGAATTGGGAGATTGGGATTGACATATATACACTACTATATATAAAATGGATAACTAATGAGAACCTACTGCATAGCACAGGGAACTCTACTCAGTGCTCTGTGGTGACCTAATGGGAAGGAAATCCAAAAAAGAGTGGGTATATGTATATGTATAACTGATTCATTTTGCTGTACAGCAGAAACTAACACAACATTGTAAAGCAACTATACTTATACTCCAATTAAAATAAAAAAAGATTCCTTTTTTGACCATGTGTTATTTAGAAGGATGTTGTTTAATCTCCAAATATTTGGGGATTTTTCCAGATATCTTGTTGTTATTGGTTTCTAGTTTAATTCCATTGTGCTCTGAGCAGATACTGTATGGTTTCCATTCTATTAACCATGTTAAGGTGTGTTTTGTGGCCCAGAATATGGTCTATCTTGGTGAATATAATACATTTTTTACTTTTTATTATGTGGAAAGAATAGTATAATGAGTTATATTTTCATCACTCAGCTTCAACAGTTATCCACACATGGCCAATCTTATTGCATCACTGATTTCTCCTGGCCACTGTAAAGCAAATTTTAGATGATATCATTTTATCCATAAGTACTTCAATATATATCACAATGTAGTCATCACCTTTGACAATGTGGTCCTTTGGAGTTCAACAAAATCAGCCTGTGCCCGTTGATAGCCATTGATATCCTGCCTTGACCACCCCTACCCCCAACATGCCCTCTCCCTTGGCCAAAGCTAGATCAATCTAATTTGACTGTTTGCGATGAGAAGACTCCAGAATCCAATGATGTGAACATGCCTTTAGGCAGCTACTTCGGATGGGCAAAGGGACACTGTTGAAGTTGACTGTCTGAATCCAGCTGTCACCACTTTTGAGCCATGTGAACTTGAGCAAGGCTTCTAACATCTAGAGCCATGTCTTAGTTTTCCTCTCTGATTAAATGGAGATCATAAAACCTACTTCACCAAATTGTTACGAAGGTTAACTAAGGTAGTAGAAGTGAAAACCATGTTAGTCATTATTATCCTGGTTTATGCAGCAACAAAACCATGTTAAGGATGGAGATTTTCAATTAGCCTTTGGTACAAGGTCCTCTTTTGCACACAGGAAGCCCTGTGCTCTTTAGAGAAGATAGTCCGGAAATCCCATGAAACCACAAGTCCCCAGGCACCAGTTATCAGAACAAGGCCCTGATAGAGATTGAATCTTGAACATGGGACACCAGGAAACCCAAACTGTCCCTCATGAACTAGATGTTATTTTATCCACTGAGTCGTAAAGTTGGAACAGCGCTCAGTGTATAATGGAAATGGTAAGAAGAAGATAAGGCTCCAGCAGATCTAAAAGCTAGAGAATATTACATGAGTAGGTCAGCCGTACTCCCATGGTTCTTGCTCCTACTGTTTTACCATCTCTCTCTCAGCCCACATCCACAGCCTCATGGGGAATTATGACTAGTTGACAGAGGAAAACAAAGGGCAGGCTTAGTTTGCAGATGGGTCTGTATGATACAGCCTCAAGTGAACAGATGCTGTTTTACCTCTTCCCTCAGAAGCAAGTCTGAAAGATAGGGGCGAAGGGAAATCCTCCCAACAGACAGCGTTTTAAGAAGTATTTACATCTGTCGTCCACTTAGTGAAGAAGGAGAGATGGCCTGGGGTATGTAAGTATCAATTTACAGTCAGTGGTTCGTGGGTTGAAAGATGGTCATTGGTTTGCAAAGCACAAAACTAGAAGACTGGGGACAGGGAGGTCTGGGTCTCTGCCCCTCCCTCTTTGCTTTCATCTACTTCCCCTTTCTAACCCTGGTCATCTCGCTGCCCCCAACGCTGTCTTCTTGTTCCTGTTCCTCACAGTGCAGGTTCCACAGACTCACAGAGCAAACCAGCTGCAAGGCCACCGACACCACCCTATACCTGTAAACCCTGTAACCAGAGTGCCCACCTCTCTCCATGTGGATGAGTCCCCAGAATTTGGGTTTGCCTGAGACCTTAGCTATGTACCTCTCTTGATTCTGGAAAATATGAGGTGTGTTCTCAGAAATGATCTGTTGGGTTCTGTTCCACCTCAGAGCAGTCTGTAATCCACAAGGTGTGGTACAGGAGCATGAGCCAGGCTTGGTTCTGAATTCCGATTTAGATATTAGATTGTGGCCTTGAGCTTCAATTCTCTGAGCCTTCAGCTCACTCATCTGTGAAATGGGGATAATAATATCTACCTGACAGGGTACTGTGGGAAGCAAATGAGAGGGACTGGAAAACAACACAAAGCCCAGTCCTGGGAAAGTAAGACCTCAAAAATACCAGTTTTTCTTTCATGTCTTGAATATAATGCTGGATATATTCCCTAAAAAACTTGGCTTTGGCAGTTTGGCCTTTGACTATTGCTGTGTTTCCAGGAAATAGCATTTGTGTGTGTGCATGTTTGTGTGTGTGTATGTGTGTGTACACATGCATACGCTCTAGTTCTGCTAAATGGAGAAGGCCAAAGTAAGTCTGTTGTGTATGTGAGTATGTTTGTGTGCATTTGCTTGCTTATCTTGGGGATTCCAAGCAAATGAATCAGTTAAACTTGACTCAGATAATTGTGTGTTAGTTTTTAAAGCAGGTCTTCATTAAGACCTCATGCTATGCTTGCTCTAGATTCCATGAAGCATAAATCAATATAAGACACGATTTCTGCCTACAAGGATTTACTAGTTAAGACTCTTCTAACTAGCTTAAAGATGCAGGGGAGAGACTTCCCTGGTGGTCCAGTGGTAAAGAAACTGCCTTCCAGTTCAGGGGATACGGGTTCGATCCCTGGTCAGGGAACTAAGATACCACATGCCACGGGGCAACTAAGCTCATGCGCCACAACTACTGAGCTTGTGTGCCTCAATGAGAGAGCCCTCATGCCACAAACTACAGAGCCCGTGTGCCCTGGAGCTCACATGCTGCAACTAGAGAGAGAAAACCTGCAGGCCACAACTGGAGAGAGAAAACCTGCCTGCCACAACTGGAGAGAAGCCCACGCCACAAATAGAAAGAAGCCTGAGCGTCACAATGAAGAGCCCATGCTGCAACGAAAGATCCCACATGCCTCAATGAAGACCCCGCGTGCCACAACTAAGACCTAATGCAGCCAAAAAAATAAATAAATAAAATAAATAAATATTTTTTAAAAAATGATGCAGGGGAAACATATTGGCTCAAGGAGAAAGACTGCAGAAAAAGTAGAAGTAGATCTGCCTTCAGATTCAGCTGGATCCAGGGCTTAGACTCTGCCAGGACTCTCTTCTTGTGCTTGAGTCTCTTTTCCTCTCTGTGTTCTAGCTTGTTCTCTTAGACTGGCTCCTCTATGGGGTAGGAGATGTGGCCATAGAGCACACAACCAGAGAGGAAATAGGGCTCTTTTCTCCAAGCTCTAATGAGAAAAATCCTACAGAAAAACTCTGATTGTCCAGGCTTAGATCATGTATTCATTGCTGGCCCAATCATTATGCCTTAGGAATTAATGTTTGGCTTGCACTACCCACTGTGATATTGTGATTTATAAGAAATATACAGTTGGTCATTCAGATAACCAAAATACATTTCTCATATATATTTGATCTTCATCCACAGTTCCTGGCTCACAGGTCCCCAAACTCTTAGAAATTCCTAAGTGTGGAGAGTAATAAAGTTGTCTTTTGTTGGGACTTCCCTGGTATTCCAGTGGTTAAGACTCTGTGCTTCCAATGCAGGGGACATGGGTTTGATCCCTTGGGGGGAGGTGGAGGGAAAGTTGTCTTTGGTTATGTGAATGAGGTGATTTTTAGTAGTCTATGGATGGAGGCTGATTGCCAGGGAAACCAACCATGTGATTAGAGGGTTAGAATTTTCAGTCCTTTCCTATTCTCTGACCTCAGGGGAAGGGAGAAGGGCTTGAAGTTGAATCAATCATCATTTGCCAATGATTTAGTCAATCATGACTATGTAATGAAGCCTCCACAAAACCCCAAAAGGATAGCTTTATGGCCCTTTTCAGAAAGCTTCCCCATGAGGGAAACAGAACACTTCCAAGTGCCACCATGCCAGGCCCCAAGCTCCATGGGGACAAAATCTCCTTTGTTTGGGATGTCGCCATATGTATTTCTTTATCTGGCTGCTGCTTCGTAACTTTTAATATTTTTTTATAATTAATTGGTAATCTAGTGAGTACCCAGGTTTTCCTGAGTCCTATGAGCCATTCTAGCAAACTAATTGAACCCCAAGAGGAGGTCATGGGAACATCTGATTTATAGCCAGTCAGTCAGAAGTACAGGTAGCAGCCAGGGCTTGTGATTTGTGTCTGAAGTGGAGGGCGGTCTTCTGGGACTGAGCCCTTTACCTATGGAATCTGATTCTGTCTCTGGGTAGATAGTGTCAAAACTGAATTGAATTTTCTGACATCTTGCTGGCGTCCAAGAATTCCTTGTTGGTGTGGGGAAGTACATGTGCACGTGAGCAAACACACACACACACACACACTGGAACTGGGTCCGGGAATCCTTTGGATCTATCCTCACTGGTGACTGGAAGTGCAGGGTATCAAGAATGGCAGACTTGTGTGGCTGGAGTGTAGGGACAACTTCCCAGAAGAAGGATGTTGCAGTTTGGGCAGATGATATAAATAATAATATACCACACAGGTGCATGTTAAATTTTGCTATGGAGGAAATACATGTCAGTGACATAATTAGTGAGCAAGTCAATATTTTTAAATTCTATTTTGATGGTGTCAGTAATAGATTGTCTTTTATACAATTAGAATAAGGTGTTTATCTTTTGATAATATAAACAAACAACTAGTTAAAGTTTAAAAAAAAGGTATTTTAATCCAGATATTTTCAGCAAATTACCATAGCTTCACAACTCAATGCATGTCCATGAGATGCAAATGTGTCTCATTTACTTTATAGTAATCTTTTATAAAGGGCTTTATTATGCCATGGTTTGGGGTAAACTGAATTTAACTTACCTTTTCTCTCTATGCCATAGTACCTAAGGTTTCTTTCTTTCTGTGACCACAAAATGCCTATAATTCCTGATATTAACATTTTCTGACATCAATACTGTAATGAGGATCTACTAGATATAAATAGATGTAAGTCATTGAATTCATTAGTGATGCTTTCAGAGAGAAATTTGGGATCCCAGGGTCTGTTCCAACTTCTGTGATATCTTGGAGTAGAACCAGAAATGACCTGAGACCACGCAGAATGGGAGGGGCTTAGACCTGGATATGGACTTGATTCACTGAGGTGGTGGAGGAAGGAGAAAGGAGGGCTAGTGAGTCAAGAATTGTGGCGGCAAGACCAATAGTCCTTGGCCAGTGCTTGGAAAGGGGGAACAAAGTAGAGTGAGGATCCCACGATGACAGTGAAGTAGGGTGGAGGTGTTGGTCCCAGAACTAGGAGACAAGGAGGCAAAGCCAGTTGGAAGAGAGTCCCATTTTATTTTATTTTAAATTTTAAATTTTTTTATTTTTTGGTTGCGCTGCATGGCTTGCGGGATCTGAGTTCCCTGACCAGGGATTGAACCCGGGTCACTGCAGTGATAGTGCTGAGTTCTAACCACTGAATCACCAGGGAATTCGTGAGAGTCCCATTTTATTTTATTTTATTTTTTATTTATTTATTTATTTATTAAATTTATTT
Organism: Hyperoodon ampullatus; assembly: GCF_949752795.1. Lineage (NCBI taxonomy): Eukaryota > Metazoa > Chordata > Mammalia > Artiodactyla > Ziphiidae > Hyperoodon > Hyperoodon ampullatus. The sequence goes on from NC_136928.1 coordinate 10,527,896, forward strand.
TTGCAGTATGTGGGCCTCTCACTGTTGTGGCCTCTCCCGTTGCGGAGCACAGGCTCCGGATGCGCAGGCTCAGCGGCCATGGCTCACGAGCCCAGCCGCTCCGCGGCATGTGGGATCCTCCCAGACCGGGACACGAACCTGTGTCCCCTGCATCGGCAGGTGGACTCTCAACCACTGCGCCACCAGGGAAGCCCGAGAGTCCCATTTTAGACAGTAAGGATGAGCTGCCAGGATCTGGTGGTACCGTGAGACTGAAACTCAGGAGAGAAGATGGATTTCGGCAGCCACCCAATATGGAGATAAGAGCTGAACTATGACAATACATGAGTTTGTCAAGTGAGAAAATGTAGAGAGAAAAGAAAAAAAAAAACTTCTGGGGAACACTCCCTTCATGGGTGGAGCAAGCACTCTTAGCCAGAGAGAGAAACAGAGGAGGAGGTGTTAGAGAGGAAGCAGAAAGGAGAAGTCGTGACACAGGTTTAAAGAGAAGCTGCGCCCAGGAGAGTGGCTGGGATGTCAAACATTGAAAGGAGCCTGAGGAGGAGTCTCTGAGGGAAAAGTGGAAAATTCCTGCTAGGTTGGGGTACCCCCACTTTGGAGAGATTCCCCAGAAGCAGACCCGTAGAGGAGAACTCCTGTGCAAAAGACTTATCAAGGAAAATCATCACAGAGTGGGGTCAGCAGGACAGGGAAAGGGAAGAGGGGAAACAAAAGTATGGTTTCCATCAAGTCCCAGGGAGGGGCGCTCCAGCCTGATTCTGCAGTGGGCATGCTGCGGTGTCTGTTGTGTTCAGGTCAGGGATGGGCTGAGGACTAGAGGGTGTGGGAGATATATGCCCAGGAACCTCTGGTCCTCCTATTGTCCCAGGGCCAGCCTACCTCCTACCCCTACACACACATACCCAGGGAGGGTTGACTGCCATTTGTGAAGATTCCAAGCTAGTCGTTTGCAGGACGTCCCTCAATGTGTTTGTCTGGCTGTTTCCTCATGATCACATTCAGTTCAATATTTTTAGGAGGGATGTTTCACAGATGATGTTGTGTTGCTCTCTGAGCAGCACATGAGGAGTCACGTTAGCCTAGCTTGGGCTGCCATGACAAAATCCGACAGACTGGGTTGTTTATAGCAGCAGAAGTTTATTTCTCACAGTTCTGGAGGCTGGGAAGTCAAAGGTCAAGGTATGGGCAGATTTGGTGTCTGGTGAGAGCTCTTTTCTTGGCTCATCAACGTCTGTCTTCTTCCTACAACCTCCTATGGCAGAAAGGGGGAGGGAGCTTTCTGGAGCCTCTTCTTATAAAGGCACTAATCCTATTCATGAGGATTCCACCCTCATGATCTAATTACCTCCCAAAGGCCCCACCTGCCAATGCCATCACATTGGGATTAGGCTTCAATTTCAGGAATAGAGATAATCAAAAAGAGCCCTACCAAAACTACTGTCGTCCCTCGGTGACCATGGGCATACCCAAGGCTGCATTCCCAAGAAACAACATCAGAGGATAAACGCTGGGGATGGGTGGGATAGACTGTATTAAAATAATCCAGCCAGTCACTAAACACAAAATTAAGCTACAATGTATTATCTAAAATATCCAGTTTCTAACAAAACAACAACAAAAGGAAAATAAGACCCACACCCTGAGAAAAAAGCAGGCAACAGAAACTACCTGTGAGAGTGAACGAATGTCACATTTTACAAAGATTTCAAAGTAGCTATTATACATATGTTCAATAAACTAAAGGAAAGTATGATTAAAGAAGTAAGGGGGGCTTCCCTGGTGGCGCAGTGGTTGAGAGTCCGCCTGCCGATGCAGGGGACACGGGTTCGTGCCCTGGTCTGGGAAGATCCCACATGCTGCGGAGTGGCTAGGCCCGTGAGCCACGGCTGCTGAGCCTGCGCGTCTGGAGCCTGTGCTCCGCAATGGGAGAGGCCACAGCAGTGAGAGGCCCGCGTACCACCAAAAAAAAAAAAAAAAAAATTAAATAAGAAGTAAGGGAAAATGTTATGACAGTGTTGCATCAAATTGACAGTATCAATAAAGAGATATAAATTGTGACAAAGAAGAAAATGGAAATTCTGGAGTTTAAAAGTACAATAAATGAAATGACAGCTTAGCTAGAGGGACTCAACAGTAGATTTGAACTGGCAGAAGAAGGAATTAAAGAACTTAAAACTATGTCAATAGAGATTATGCAATCAGAAGAACAAAGAAAAAAAAGAATGAAGAAAATGAACAGAAGCTCTGAGAAATATGGGACATTATTAAGCACCAATATACACATAACACAAGTAACAGAAGAAGAAGAGAGAAAGGAGTAGAAAAAATATTTGAAGAAATAATGGCTGAAAAATCTCTCATATTTATTGAAAAACAATAATCCACACATCCAGGAAGCTAAATGAATCCCAAGTAGGATAAACACAAAAAGTTCTATAGACACATCATAATAAAAATGCTGAAAACTGTGACCACCTAGAGGGTCGGAATAGGGAGTATGGGAGGGAGACGCAAGAGGGAGGAGATATGGGAACATATGTATATGTATAGCTGATTCACTTTGTTATAAAGCAGAAACTAACACACCATTGTAAAGCAATTATACTCCAATAAAGATGTTTTTAAAAAAAGACCCAACACAGCCAAAAATAAATAAATAGAAATTTTAAAAAATGCTGAAAGACAAGGCAAAAATCTCAAAAGCAGCAAGAGTAAAATGATGTATTACTTAAAAGGGCACTAAATAAAATTAACAACTTACTTCTCAGTGGAAACAATAGAGACCAGAAGGCAATGGGATCACATATACAGAGTGCTCAAAGAAATAAGCTGTCAGGAATTCCCTGGCATTCCAGTGGTTAAGACTTGGTTCTTTCACTGCTGTGCACTTGGGTTCAATCCCTAGTCAGGGAGCTAAGATCCTGCAAGCCCTGCAGAGCAGCCAAAAACAAACAAACAAACAAACAAAAAAGAAAGAAAGAAAGAAGCTGTCAACCAAGGATCCTATATGCAGCAAAGCTATCTTTCAAACATGAAGGCAAAATACAGACATTCCCAGATAAGGAAAAAACTGAAAGAATTTGTTCCTAGCAAACCTGCCTTACAAGTCTTTAGGCTGAAGGAAGTTCTTTAGGCTGAAACCAAGTGACCCCAGACAGCAATCTGAATCCACAAGGTGGGAGCTGGGGGGTGGGAGGAAAGAACACAAGTGAAGGGTAGTAATTTAAAAACACAATATAAATGCATGTACTTTCTTCTTTCTCCTCAACTGATTTAAAAAACAATATATGTATACAAAAATAATATGTATTGTTTGGTCTATAACATATAGAAATGTAATGTATTTGCCAGTAACAGTACAAAGGATGTGGGTGGGAGGGAGCAAAGATGTACTGGGCTAAGGAAATGACTTCAGATGGTAACTGGAATCCATAAGAATAAATAAAAAGACCTAGAAATGACAAGTAAAAAGGTTAATATAGGGAATTCCCTGATGACGCAGTGGTTAAGGATCCGCCTGCCAATGAAGAGGACACAGGTTCATTCCCTGGTCTGGGAAGATCCCACATGATGCAGAGCAACTAAGCCCACATGCCACAACTAATGAGCCTGTGCTCTGGAGCCCATGAGCCACAACTACTGAGCCCACAAGCTGCAACTACTGAAGCATGCGTGCCTAGAGCCCATACTCCACAACGAGAGAAACCACCACAGTGAGAAGCCCGTGCATTGCAACGAGGAGTAGCCCCTGCTCACCACAACTAGACAAAGCCCGTGCCCAGCAATGAAGACCCAACACACCCAAAAATAAATAAGTAAATATAAAAAAAACAAGGTTAATATAACAAAAAGTATTTATTTATTTATGGTTCTTTCTTCTCTCAGCTTATATAAAACATAAAATTATATAAAGTAATCATTATAACAATTTATTGTTGGGTTTATAACATTTATAGATGCAATATATATAACAATACCACAAAAAAGGAGAAAAGAGAAGAGCTATATAGGAGTAATGTTTTTATATATCATTGGAATTAAGTTACTATAAATCTGATGTTGCTTCTAATAAGTTAAGATGTATGTGATAAGCTCAATAAGGAAATACCTTAAAAAATGTAGTGAAAAATCATTACAGTAATTAAAATGCTACATTAGTAAATATTCACTTAATACAAAAGAAAGCAAGAAAGGAGGAATAGAGGAACAAAAAAGACATGAGAAACATAGAAAACAAAAACGTAAGTGGCAGATGTAAATCCAACTATATCAATACAAACATTAAATGTGAATGGATGAAACAATCCAATCCAAAGGCAGAGATTGTCAGACTGTATTAAAAAAAAACTCAACTAGATCTTAACTATATGCTATCTAGGAGAGAAGTGTTTTAAATTCAAAGATGCAAGTAGAAGAATGGAAAAATAGCATGTAAGCAACAACCATAAAAAAGCTGGAGTAGTTACACTACTGTCAGACAAAATAGACTTTAAGACAAAAAATGTTACTAGAGATTTAAAAAATCACTTAATAATGACAAAAGAGTCAGTCCATCAGGAAGACATAGCAGTTATAATCATATATGCACCAAAATACAAGAGGCAAAAATCGACAGAAATGAAGGAAGAAATGGACAGTTAAACAATAGAGTTGGAGACTTCAATACTCCACTTACGATTATGGATAGAACAACTAACTAGAAGATCAAGAAGGAAAGAGAAGACCTGAACAACACTAGAAACCTAACAGGCATTTATGTTATACTCCACCCAACAACACAAGAATATACATTCTCTACAAGAGCACATGGAACATTCTCCAGGAGAGACCTTATACTAGGCCATAAAACAAAATAAATTAAAAAGTATAGAAACCATACAAAGTATGTTCTCCCACCACAGTGGAATGACATTAGAAATCAAAAACAAAGAAATTTGGGAAACTCACAAATATGTGGAAATTAAAGAACACATTCTTAAATAACCAATGGGTCAAAGAAGAAATCAAAAGGGCAATTAGACAATACTTTGAGATGAATGAAAATGAAGACAAGATATTTCAAAACTTATAGAATGAAGCCAAAGTAGTGCTTAGAGGGAAATTTATAGTTGTAAAGAAGGTTGGTCTCAAATCATAACCTCATCTTCCATCTTAAGACACTGGAAAAGGAAGATCAAACTAAACTTAAAGTAAGCAGAAGGAAGGGAATATTGAAGATTAGAGCAGAACTTAATGAAATACAGAATAGAAAAACAATACAGAAAATTAAGTCAAAAGTTGTTTCTGTAAAAGCTCAAAAAAGTTGACAAATCTTTAGTAAATATTAGATTTACAGAGAAAAAAGAGAGAAGACAAATTGCTAGAATCCAAAATTAAAGAGGGGACATTGTAACTCACCATACAGAAATGAAAAAGATTATAATAGAACATTATGGGGCTTCCCTGGTCGTGCAGTCATTAAGAATCTGCCTGCAAATGCAGGGGACACAGTTTCGAGCCCTGGTCCGGGAAGATCCCACATGCCGCGGAGCAATTAAGTCCATGTGCCACAACTACCAAGCTTGTGCTCAGTAATTAGAGAAGCTCTGCACTAGAGAAGCCACTGCAATGAGAAGCCTGTGCACCACAACAAAGAGTAGCCCCTGCTCACTGCAACAAAGAGTAGCCCCTGCTTTTTCACTAGAGAAAGCCCGTGCACAGCAACAAAGACCCAACGCAGCCCCCCACAAAATCAATTAATTAATTAATTAATTTAATTAATTAAAAAAAGAATATTATGAACAATTGTATGCCAATAAATTAGATGATTTGGATGAAATGGACAAATCCCTAGAAAGATACAAACTACCAAAACTGACTCTAGAAGTAATAGACAACCTGAATAGGCCTATAACAAGTAAAGAGATGGAATTCATAATAAAAAAACTACACAACAAGGAAAAGCCCAGATAGCATCTCTGTTGAATTCTACCAAACATTTAAAAGGGAAGTAATATCAATTCCCCACAAACTCTTCCAAAAAACTAGACCAGGAGAGTACACTTCCCAACTCATTCTATGAGGCCAGTAATAACCAGACACCAAAGCCAGACAAAGACATGACAACAAAAGAAAACTATAGACCAATATCTCTAATGAACATGGACACAAAATTTCTCAATAAAATATTACCAAAGAGAGTCATCAACATATAAAAAGAATTATACACCATGACCAAGTGGGATTTATTCCAAGAATGAAAGGTTGGTTTAACATCCAAAATCAATTAAAGTAATATACCATATTAATAGAAAAAAACAAAAAACCCATGATTATCTCAATATGCACAGAAAAATTATTTGACAAAAATCCAGCAAACTTTAATGGTAAAATACTAGATAAACTAGGAGTAGAAGGAACTTCTTCAATTTGATAAAACTTATCTGGGCTTCCCTGGTGGTACAGTGGTTAAGAATACGCCTGCCAGTGCAGGGGACATGGGTTTGATCCCTGGTCCGGGAAGATCTCACATGCCGTGGAGCAACTAAGCCTGTGCACCACAACTACTGAGTCTGTGCTCTAGAGCCTGTGAGCCACAGCTACTGAAGCCTGTGTGCCTAGAGCCTGTGCTCTGCAACGATAAGCCACTGCAGTGAGAAGCTCCCGCACCACAATGAAGAGTAGCCCCCACTCGCCGCAACTAGAGAAAGCCTGTGCACAGCAATGAAGACCCAGTGCAGCCAAAAATAAATAAATAAATAAATTTTAAAAACAAATAAATAAATAAATAAAATAAAGCTTATCTACCTAAAAACCCACTGATGACATCATACTTAATAGTGAAAGACTGGATGCTTTCCCCTTATGATAAGGAGTGAGATAAGGATGCCTGCTTTCACTATTTCTAGTCAATGTTGTATTGGATGTTCTAGTCAGGACAATTAGGCAAGAAAAAGAAATAAAAGGCATCCAGATTGTAAAGGAGGAATCAAAACTATCTCTATCTACAAATGACATGATCTTGTAGGTACAAAATTCTAAGGAGTCCACTTAAAAAACTGTTAGAACTAATAAATAAATTCAGCACAGTTGCAGGACATAAAGTCAATATAAAAAATTAATGATATTTCTATATTCTTACAATAAACAATCCAAAAAAGGAAATTAAGAAAACAATTCCACTTAAACGATAGCATTAAAAAGAATAAAACACTTGGGGTAAATTTAACAAAAGAAATGCAAATTTTATACTCTGAAAACTGTAAAAAATTGTTGAAGGAAATTAAAGGTCTAAATAAATGGAAAAACATCTATGTTCATGGGTTGGAAAACTTAATATTGTTAAGATGGTTAAACTTCTCAAATTTATCTATAGGTTCAATGCAATTTCTGTCAGAATCCCAGTGGAATTCTTTGTAGAAATTGACAAGCTGATTCTAAAATTTATATAAAATTGCAAGAGACTCAGAATAGCCAAAATAATCTTGAAAAAGAAGACACAAGTAGGAAGACTCAAATTTCCCAATTTCAAAACTTACAAAGCAGCAATAATACAGACAGTGTGGAACTGGCATATAGATAGACATAAAGTTATTATTGCTGCTTTGTAAGTTTTGAAATTGGGAAATTTGAGTCTTCCTACTTGTTTCTTCTTTTTCAAGATTTTTTATTGTGCAAATCAAAACTACAATGAGGTATCACCTCACACTGGTCAGAATGGCCACTATCAAAAAATCTAGAAACAAAAAATGCTGGAAAGGCTGTGGTAAAAAGGGAAGCCTCCTGCACTGTTGGTGGGAATGTAAATTGATACAGCCACTATGGAGAACAGTATGGAGGTTCCTTAAAAAACTGAAAATAGAATTACCATATGACCCAGCAATCCCACTACTGGGCATATACCCTGAGAAAACCATAATTCAAAAAGAGACATGTACCACAATGTTCATTGCAGCACTATTTACAATAGCCAGGACATGGAAGCAACCTAAGTGTCCATCGACAGATGAATGGATGAAGATGTGGCACATATATACAATGGAATATTACTCAGCCATAAAAAGAAACAAAATTGAGTTATTTGTAGTGAGGTGGGTGGACCTATAGTCTGTCATACGGACTGAAGTAAGTCAGAAAGAAAAAAACAAATACCACATGCTAACACATATATATGGAATCTAAAATTTAAAAATGGTTCTGAAGAACCTAGTGGCAGGACAGGAATAGAGATGCAGACATAGAGAATGGACTTGAGGATATGGGGAGGGGGAAGGGTATGCTGGGACGAAGTGAGAGAGTGCCATGGTCATGTATACACTACCAAAAGTAAAACAGGTATCTAGTGGAAAGCAGCGGCCTAGCACAGGGAGATCAGCTCGGTGCTTTGTGACCACCTAGAGGGGTGGGATAGGGAGGGTGAGAAGGAGGCTCAAGAGAGAGGGATTATGGGGATATATGTATGCATATGGCTGATTCACTTTGTTGTACAACAGAAACTAACACAGCATTGTGAAGCAATTATACTCCAATAAAGATGTATTTTTAAAAAAAGATTAATGGAATAGAATTGAGTCCAGAAACAAAACCATGTGTCTATTGTCAACTGATTTTTGAAGAATACCAAGATCATTCAATGGGAAAGGAATAGTCATTTCAACCAATGATACCAAGAAAACTGTAGAGCCACATGCAAAAGATGACGTTTCATCCTAACCTTAACACCACAATCTAACATATCAAAATTAACTCAAAATAGATCAAAGACCTAAATGTAAGAGCTAAACAGCAGAAGAAAACGTAGAAGTCTTCATGATCTTGAATTTGGCAATGAATGAATTCTTACTTATGACACCAAAATTGTGAGCAATAAAACATAGATAAATTGGACTTCATTAGAATCTAAAAGTTTTGTGCTACAAAGGACACCATTAGGAACTTCCCTGGTGGTGCAGTGGTTAAGAATCCGCCTGCTGGGCTTCCCTGGTGGCGCAGTGGTTGAGAGTCTGCCTGCTGATGCAGGGGACACGGGTTCATGCCCCGGTCTGGGAAGATCCCACATGCCACGGATCAACTAAGTCTGTGTGCCACAACTACTGAGCCTGTGCTCTACAGCCTGCAAGCCACAACTACTGAGCCTGAGTGCAACAACTGCTGAGCCCACGCACCACAACTACTGAAGCCCACATGCCTAGAGCCCGTGCTCTGCAACAAGAGAAGCCACCACAATGAGAAGCCCATGCATCACAATGAAGAGTAGCCCCCACTCGCTCCAATTAGAGAACAAGCCTGCGTGCAGCAACGAAGATCCAACGCAGCCAAAAATAAATTAAAAAACAAAAACAAAAACAAAGGACACCCTTATAAAGTGAAAAGAAAACCCACAGAATGGGGGGAAATATTTGCAAATCATGTATCTGATAAGTGACATACTAGAACCTATAAAGAATTCATACAACTCAACAGTAAGAAGGCAAATAATCCAGTTATAAAATGGGCAATGGATCTGATTCCAAAAGATATACAAATAGCCAATGAGCACTTGGAAACACTAACATCATTAGTCATTGGGAAAATACAATCAAAATCACAGTAAAATACCACTTCATACCCAGTAGGATGGCTAGAATCAAAAAGTCAAAGAATACCAAGTGTTGTCAAGGATCCTGGAAAATTAGAACCCTCATACACTACTAGCGGGAACGTAAAATGGTACAGCTAGTTTAGAAGAGAGTCTGGCAGTTCCTCAAAAAATTGTGCAGAGATTTATTATAGTACCCAGCAATTTCATGTCTAGGTATATATCCAAGAGAAATGAAACATAGACAAAAACTTGCATATAAATGGTCATAGGAGCATTATTCGTAATAGACAAAAGGTATAAACAACCCAAATTTCTATCAACTGACGAATAGATAAAATATGGTATATCCATACAATGGAGTGTTATTCACTTATAAAAAAAGAATGAAGTACTGATACATGCTACAACATGGATGAATCATGAAAACATTATGCTAAGTGAAAGAAGTCAGTCACAAAAGACCAAAAGACATTGTCTGATTCCACTAACGTGAAATGTTCACAATACGGAAATGTAGAGAGAAAGTAGATTAGCGGTTGCTTAAGGCATGTGATGTGGGGATGGAGCATAGGGAGGTGATAACTAAAGGGAGATGGATATAACCATTGAGTTGTCCCCTTTAAATGGGTGAATTGTATGGTATGTGAAATTATATCTCAATAAAGCTGTTTTTTTTTAAAAAAGACCAGCTCCCTGCCTCAAGGTAGGACCAGGGCTGAGGTACAATTCATGCTTTTGGGGCCCCTGTGTGATCACACGGCTCAGGCTGAGAATACATCCTTGCTTAGCTCCTTCCCCTGTATCATCTAGCTTCCCTCACTCCCTCTCTTCTGAGAGCATACCCTCAATAAATTAGATGCACGTGCATCCCTGTCTCAGGCTAAACTTCCAGGGAAATTGACATCAGATGATTGGTATCAAAATTGGTTCTAGGAAGCAGATTCTAAGGATGGTAATAGCTGATACATTCACTTAGGGTGAACTAGGTTGGGACATGCAGATGGAATGTACTGGCTCATACAATCTCTCTAGCATTTGAGAGTACAGCTGTGTAACAAATCACTCCAAACTTAATGACTTAAAACAATAATTCATGATTTCTGACAATTCTTCATAAATTGTTGTGATGATTGTCATGGTATGTGTTGGCTGGATGGTTTTCTGTTCCATACAATATTGGCTGAGATAGGTGATGGGTTGGTGGGTCAGCTGGGGGCTGGGCTCAGTGGGGGTAGTCGGCTGGTGTATCTTGGATATTCTCCATGTGATCTTTTCAGGTGGATAACTTGGGCTTCCTCAGAGCACAGTGGACTCAAGGCAGCATTCCATTGAAAACAAAAGTGACAGTGCCCCTAAAACCTGACCTTGGAAGCCACACTGTATCACTTCCACAGCATTCAAAGTCAAACAAGTCACAGGGCCAGAGAAGTGTTTTCCTTTCTGGGTACATATTCCAATGGCTGAAGTTCTTCTTGGGCTCTGGAATTGTCCAGTCATCCTGACACCAGAATAATTTGCAAGTTGAGATTCTGAGACCCAATCTCTCTCCTATTCTTGATTCTTAGGAGGCATTGAGAAATGTGGGAAAGTTGTTTTTTCATTTTTGTTTCTGTTTTGCACTTTAATGTGAATTTTATGTCATTTTCATGTGTCATAGAAGGTTATTCTTCCTTTGATTTAAAAAAATATTTATTGATTGATTGATTTTTGGCTGCATTGGGTCTTAGTTGTGGTGCAAGGGGCTTAATTGCCCCACAGCATGTGGGATCTTAGTTCCCCCACCAGGGATTGAACTCTCATCCCCTGAATTGGAAGGTGGATTCTTTACCACTGGACCATCAGGGAAGTCCCTCTTCCTTTGATTTTTTTCAGCCACTTAAAACTGTATAAGCCACTCTTGGCTCATGGGCCTTGTGTTTACTATGTATGTACCAGGCACTGTCTGAACACTTCGTGTCTTGTACTTACAACAAACAAACCTATCTTTTAGATAGATACCATTATTATTCCCATTTTACAAGTGAGAAAACATCGGCATAGAGATATTAAGTAACTTGCTTTCCCTTCTTGCTCTGGAGTAGAACCAGAAGTAACCCACATGTCTGCCATGAATTCTACCAGGAAGGGAAATTCATGGGCATACACAAGGGCTTTGAAGAAATTTCAAATGAGAGAAGGGTCATCCCTAAACCCAAAAAGACTGTGGGGGAGAAGCGTGATGAGATGGAATAGTAAGGGCCAGGGAGGGAGAGGACCTGTGGGTCTTGGAGGAATGGGTAGCCTGTCTTTTCGTCAGCCTCAAAAAGATGCCCCTTCTTTAGCAGGTGTAGAGTAGGAGAGTGGCAGAGCCCCAGCGCAGATCACTGATGACCAGACAGACTCCAGGCACGCCCATTTCTTGGACCAGAGTAAGGCCCTCAAACCGTGACACAACCTTGTGGTTGGGGACCCCAGCCAGGACTCAAGATCTTCTGCTAGGCTGGACATGGAATTTAAGGTGAGTTATAAAAAGTAAAGAAGCTTCCATTTCTTACATACCTGTATCTATAGACTGAGATTCACACCTACTTGCTTGCTGAAGACATTTGTTTCAGGAGCATAAGGACCAAGAACATGAACATCAGTTCAAAATAATCCCTGGTGCACGCCTGCCGCTTGAATACGTGTGTAGTTCTGGTACTGCCTTGGTGGCTGCATGGGAGTACGCTGCTCCCCAAGCTCAAGGAAGGTGTCTGTTAAATCCATGCCCCTCAGCTGATGCACAGCAAGCTCTCCACGGCCAGAAAGGCGTTCATTTCAGAAGGGGTGATTTGTTTCTCTTATTGTTATTTTTTTAAATCTTTTGAGTAGTGCAGGAGCATGTGACATCTATTAAGAGAAGCCAGAGGGACCTCTGTAACCAGAGCCGAAAAGAAATCTTGCCAGTTTATGGTGAGAGTTTTTGCAGAAGCTTTCACCCTCCTAGCAACTTCTTGATGACCATTATGAAAAGAAACAGTAAAAAGTAGAAGTTAAGAAAAGAAGAAATAGATACAACTATTAAGATGAAGTTATCTTTTTTAAGGGAATAAAGAAATGAAATGAAAAGGAGGGGGAAAGAATCATGATTCAAATTCATGAAACAAATTCAAAACAAGGCAGAAGCTTAATAATTCATCTGGTGAAATCAATGGCACAGTTTAAATATAAAATTATTTTAAAGGAATTTAAAATAATATAAAATATGAAAATAAATATCAAAAAAACCCCAAATAATCTTTAAATAAATCCCAAAGCTAATATAATGTGTTCAGATAAAAAGGAGACAAGGAGCTTGAGAATAGAAATTATAAAATAAATCAAAACAAGGAAGCAAATTAATTTAAAATGTAAAGAATTGGAAAAAAAATCATATATTGAAACAAGTAAAACCAGAAGATCAAAAATGTTGAAGATAAAATAGTGACTGCTAAAGGATAGCAGGGCAAAAAAAGAAAAAGATTAAAAGGAGAAAAACAGCAACAAAAAGATTAAAAATCAAACACAATGTTAGGAAAGCTATGTATTTTAAAAATTGCATACAAAATAAAAGTTTAAAAAGGAAACATTTTAAAGCAAAACAAATATGAAAAGGTTAAAAAGATAAAATTAGAAAACTGATAAAGACTTGAGAGGTGAAAAAATAAGAGAATACCATTTAAAATAAGTCAGAGGGGCTTCCCTGGTAGTGCAGTGGTTAAGAATCCACCTGCCAATGCAGGGGACACGGGTTCGAGCCGTGGTCCGGGAAGACCCCATATGCTGCGGACCAACTAAGCCCGTGCGCCACAACTACTGAGCCTGCGCCCTAGAGCCCATGAGCCACAACTACTGAGCCCGCGGGCCGAGAGCCCGTGCTCCGCAACAAGAGAAGCCACTACAGGGAGAAGCCTGTGCACCACAATGAAGAGTAGCCCCTGCTTGCCGCAACTAAAGAAACCTGCACACAGCAACGAAGACCCAACACAGCCAAAAATAAAATAAGTAAAATAAATTTATAAAAATAAAATAAAATAAATCAGAGCAACATAAATCAGAATTTAAAAACAAAGTAAGACAATACAAAAGTACAAAGGTAAAACTATTTCAGACTACTAAACCCTTAAAAAGGAAAGATATACTCATGAAAAACTGTCAAGGGTGAGCGTTTAAGAAGGAATCTAGGGCTGAAGCAGCCCCATAGGGAGGAATCTGGGGGGGGCATAGAGCAAGAGAGCAGGACCCCTGTCCTCTGGCCCCAGTGCCCTGTGCGAGCCCCTTGCAGGCTGCTCTTTGGGAAAAACCACACTGCAATAGTAGGCAGCTGTCAGCTAAATCTGTCAAACCAACTGGGCTGCCAGGAGGCCCCTCTCAGCCCCTTGCGCACATGCAGTCACAGCTGCAGCAGTCAATAATGGTCTACGGCAGAGGTCAGACACATTTTAACACCCCAGCTCACAAATAGTGTAAGACTGGGGTAAAGACACACCAGCTTTGAAGACAGACCAACTCACCCTTCTTAGCTACATGCTCTTAGGCAAGCTTTCTAACCTTTCAAAGGCTCAAGTTTCTCCTGAGAAAAGTAAGAATGATATACCTACCTTATAAAGCTATCTTGAAGATTCTACAAGATAAAGCTTACAAATTATGTGATAAGCAATCAACAAAGGATAGCCTTCATTATTCACTCATTAGGAGAAAAGAGTTCATTTTCATGACAGCTATATAGGAAAGAAAAGCATTTTTAAGGTATTGGGATTTTCTTGAGGGAGAAAAAGAAAAGGTTCAACCATGCCACTTTTTTGTTGTCTGTTTCTTTAAAACATAACTTTATTGTCTTACAGTTCTGAAGCTCAGAAGTCCTAAAATCAAGGTGTCAGCTGAGCTAAATTCTTTCTAGAGGTTATAGGGAAGTATCCATTTCCTTGCCTTTTCCAGCTTCTAGAAACGTCCTGCATTCCTTGGTTTATGGGCCCTTCCTTCTCCATCTTCAAAGTGATCAGAATAGCATCTTCAAAACTCTCTCTTTCTGTCTTTCTCATTTCTGCCATCACATCTCCTTCTCAGATCCTCCTGCCCCCTCTTATATAAGGACAATTGTGGATTACATCAAACCCACTTGGATAATCCAGGATAATCTCATCTCAAGATCCTTAATTTAGTCATACCTACAAAGTCCCTTTGCCATGTGAGGTGACATATTTGCAGGTTCTGAGGATTAGGCCCTGGACATATTTAGATGGTCATTATTCTATTTACCATATCCCCCTGTAAGGATTAACCTAGTGTCCATGCTAAGGTGTCCTAGCTCTTTAAGACCTAACTCTTACTAGGAACAAATTATTCAGATCTGCCTCGGAGGACCATCTAACACATCAAAACCCTGCTGTTGAGAATGCTGTCCCTGACTTCTGACGTATCATCACTCAGTCCAATAGCAAACAGAGACCCTTCCCTAAAAAGGGGTTGGAGGAGTGGGGTCTAGTTGTTCGTGATGAAAGCCAAGGAGACACTGTGCCCTGGACACATTATTGTCCCAGCTCTCCAGGAAGTCACAGGAGAGGTAAAACAGGGAGAAAAGCCCGTTGGAGCGAGGAAGAAAACTCAACCAGTTTTATACTTTTCAACCAGTCTATACTTTCTCAGTTCCAGTTACAGAGTTGTGTGTGTGTGTGTGTGTGTGTGTGTGTGTGTGTGTGTATGTGAGAGAGAGAGAGAGAGAGAGAGAGAGAGAGAGAGAGAATGATAAAATTCACATAACATAAAATTCACCATCTCAGCCATCTTAAAGTGTACAATTCAGTGGCATTAGCACATTGACAATGCTGTTCAACACCACCATGATCTAGTTCCAGGACATTTTCATCACTGAAAAAGGATACCCACTTAGCAGTGACACTCCAATTCCCCCTCGTCCAAGCGCTGGCAACCACTAATCTACTTTGTGTCTATACAATATTATATTCTAGATGTTTCATATGAATGGAAAACAATATGTCATATTTTATGCCTGGCTTCTTTCACTTAGCCTGTTTTCAAGGTCCATTCATGTTGTAGCATGTATTTCATTACTTTTTGTTGCCAGATAATATTCCACTGTACTTGTTCATCCATTCATCAGTTGATGGGTATTTGGATTGTTTCCAGCTTTTGGCTATTGTGAATAATGCTGCTACGTCCATTTACAAACTTTTGTTTGAATACCTGTTTTTAATTATGTTGGGTATATACCTAGGAGTGGAATTGCAGGGTCATATGGTAATAATACGTTTAGTGGGCCATCTTTTAAAAATACAACATAAATAGAACAAGTAAATTTAACAAAAACCATTATAATACTCCAGTAGGAAGTAAAAGCTCTCAAGGAGAAGATGATGAAAGAGAGGAAAGAAGGAGGAGAAATGAAAGAGAAAAAATATAGAAGAAAAAACATGCATTAGTCAAGATACAGGTTTAGTTACTGTAAAAGAAGCCAAAATAACAATAGCCTGAAAAAAGTTTGTTTTTCAATTATGTAAGAGTCATGGAGCCAGAAATCCAAGCTCCTCTGTCTTTAACAGCTTTCAAAATGGCTGCTCCAGTCTCTACCATCACATCCACATTTAGGGTGACCAACATGTCCCAGTTTACCTGAGACTCTCCCAGTTTTAGCTCAGAGAGTCCTGCATCTCAGGGATCTGTATAAACAGGGGCCATTGGTCACCCTATAATACTCCATCCAGCAGGAAGGGGAGAGGAAACATGGAGGTCACACCTTCCCTTTAAAGGCATGACCTGAAGGTGCACCTCATTTATTGTTTCTGCTCATATCCCATTAGCCAGCACTTAGTCACATGGCCACATCTAGTTATAGAGCAGGCTCAGTAATGTAATCTTGAGCTGGATGACTAAAACTTGGGGATTCATTACTAAAAGAGAGGATGATGGATATGCAGAGACAACTAGCTGTCTCTGCCAACATACTCAACAAAGGGTGGTGTGTTACATTACAGGGACACAATGTAAGCAGAGCTGTGCAGAGAAAAAGGGGAATGTGTCATTGGGTTTGCTGAGATTTGTAAGTTTGATTGTTAAGAGATTTTCTCATCTTTGGATACATTATGATCCTACCAATTGGCACTAGTACCAGATTGACAGTTTCCTCCCTCCCTCCCTCCCTACCTCCCTCCCTTCCTTCTTTTTAATAAGGAACATCACTTTATCAGTCAGGATCCTGGCAGCAAATAGCACACTCAAGTAAGAAAACCAAGAAGTGCGTAATGAAGGCACTGTATTTACAGGGTCAGGGCAGGGTTAAAGTTAACCACAAGGACGGTGCAATACTCCAAGGCTAGCAACAAGGTGGAGGCATCACCACCCATTACCTCAAGGGGCAAGAAGAGGAAGGGGTCACTGGGGCCCAGAAGGAGAGGCTATGGTTGTAGGAGAGAGCCACCCAGCAGGAGATGTGACCTTCACTAAAGGAATGCAGTTAACCCAGGGTCCAGCAGGGAAAGAAGAGCCTGGGGAATACACATGCCAACTTCTCCCTCTCCCACCGTCCAATCTCTTACTGAATAGGAGGGTCAGCCTCCTGGGGCACAGAGGCAAGAGATGGGCAGATCTGGAGGAGCAGATACAAAGCAGCCAGCCAATCAGCTTTTCATTAAAACAGCTCAAGTATACAGAGTTAATAAGAATTATTTAAGCAAATTAATAAACATTAAATAGAAGTAGTTACTTTACCTTTTAAATTCACCTTAATATTATTAATTGTAGCTTCATCTAATCCTGGTCTCATAAGGAGACCTCTATTCACAATTCCCTTTGGAACTCACCTTGAATCTTATTTTGAACCCTGATCTAGGACTTTGGCTTACCTACCTGACTCACTTATAGGTTGCTGTCTGTTTTCAGTAGGATTTTTTTAACCATATTGTGAAAAGCATTTTGTTGACCCCTGTAATCTTCCCCTTGACATGGCTTATTAACTAGGCATGCACTCCCCACTCCAATAAAGACAAACAGGGACTTCCCTCATGGTCCACTGGTTAAGAATCCGCCTTCTAATGCAGGGGATGTGGGTTCAATCCCTGGTCGGGGAACTAAGATCCCACATGCTGCAGGGCAACTAAGCCCCGTGCCGCAACTGCTGAGCACACGGACCACAGCTACAGAGCTCACGGGCTCTGGAGCCCGTGGGCCACAAGAGAGGCCCACACGCCACAGGGAAGATCCTGTGTGCCGCAACTAAGACCCAATGCAGTCAAAAAAAAAATACATAAATAAATATTTTTAAAAAGTTTAAAGACAAACAAACCATGTGAGCATGTCTTTATTCTGGGCTTCCAGTAGGATATTTTAAAATAGATTTCAAGCTCCCAGTAAGTTACTAATCTTCAAAATTCTACCTTTCACTATAAAGAAGGCATATAGATCAGTAAGACAAGAACTAACTCCCTAACTCATCAATGGACAAATGATGTGAATAAACAATGTTTAGAAAGAGGATAAGAAATATTCAGACTTACTAGTAATCAAAGAAAAGCAGATTTGAAATAACCAGATTCAAATTTGGTTACTAGAAAATTAGCAAAAACAAAACTTGTAAATCTTCTCCAATATTATCAAGAGTGCAGGGAAAGATGTAAGTTGTCCATTTTTTTGGAAAGTATTTTGACAATATGTATCGAGACTCTTTATAACGTTAATAATATTTCCACAATTGAGCCTTTCCACACACTAAGCCCTTTTCCGGCAGGGTTTTTAGTCAGGTTTTCTGCAGTTAACAAGACATACAACAATTCTTCTCTTTCTGGTGGGTGAAAGAGGGTGAAGATGGATCATAAACAGGTAAATAAATAAATCAACAGGATAGTTTCAGGTATGATAAGTTTCAAAAATAAAATAAGTGTGTTAGTAGTGGGCAGGGCTGGGTAGGGAAAGCGGAGGCAATGCAGCGAGGGGCTTGCCAGGGAAGGCCCTTTAAAAGAAAGAAATGCTGAGTTGAAAACCTGCATGAGTAGGAGAAGCCAGTCTTAGGAATATCTGGGTGAAGAAATCTCCAGACTTGACTGCCAGTGGCATGGTCCTAGGTGGGGACCAGTCTAGGAAGTGGCTGAAGCCTTGTGTGGATGGGCCAGGAGGTTGGAGAGGAGACCAAAGGGGTGGCAGGGCCACAGCAGGAAGATGTCCATGTCATGGGAAGGGTTTGGGGTTTATTCTGAATACAAAGGAGGTCATTGGAAAAGTGTAAACAGGGGAATGGTGCAAATTAGGAAGATCATTCTGTAAATCTGTATCTACTAACTTAAAATTATGTCCGTGGTATAGTGTAGACCCAACCCTGCCCTGAAGTTTCTAGCCCCTCATGAAGTAGAGGCTTGAAGCAGAAGTGAGGCTGAATTCTTGCAATAGTTACTACCTATTGCTTACCTGAGCTGCTGTGGGCTGCAACTTTTGTGTTTGTACAAAGAGACAGTGTTACATATTGTGACCAATCAATAACTGTGGCCAGACTGTCTAGGTATGAGCCTCAGGAGCCCAGCAACCCTGCTTATTGTGACATGTCCTTAGGTGAGTCTATCAGTCAGGATAGGCTAGATGATGCTGTGGGAACAAACGACCCCCAAATCTCAATGGTTTACAGCAGCAAAGGTTTTTTTGTTTGTTTGTTTTTGTTTTCTGGGTTTTTGTGTTCTCCCTTGGACTACATATTTAATGAAGAGTAAGCTGTGTCTCTGTTCCATGTTGTTTTCACTTCTGGACCCGTGCTGATGGGGCAGTCTCTGTATGGAATATTGTCAGTCATTGTGGCCAAGGGAGAGGAAGTGTGGAGAATCACGGGCTAGCTCTTAAAGCTTTGATTTCAAAGGGATCCACTTCACTTTTGCCAACAAATGTTACTCCTGAGTTCAACAGGGTGGGAGGGGGGCTTTCAGAGAGGAGAGAGAAAGGGGAAAATTCAGGGAGAATCAAAGAATTAAGTATTTCAAAACATTATTCAGCATGTAAGAACAGAAAGCATGTGCTTCTTGAGGGTCACGCGAAGAAGATACAGAACATGGATCAATTATTCTGTGGTGACGTTAAAGACACCATAATGGGCACCATCAAGCTCAACTTTTCATGGAAATAGACTTTGTGGTGAACCACAGAAGTCAGCGCAGTCACTTAGGGAACGCCTCTCATGAAGTGCATCAGTGAGCGAGGCCACCGTGTGAAAACGAGGCAGTGTATCAGGATGGTTGCATCCCTGACTCTCCCCTTTCTCACACCCCTCACATTCAGTCATTTAGCAGAGCCTTCAGAATACATCTATAACCTGACTGCCTCTCACCACCTCCACTTCTACCCCCATATCCCACCTGGACCACAGCAATAGCCTCCTAACTGGACCCCCAACTTGCATTCTTGCCCCAAGGAGGATCCTGGATAAACATATATCAGGTCATCTCTCTCTTAGTCTGATAAACTTCCAGTGGCTTCCCATTTCACTCAGCTTAAAATCCAAGGTGTTTACAGTGCCTGTCAGGACTGCCACTGGCCTTCTGCTACCTGTTTAGATTTATTCTTCTTTGCTCCCTCTGCTGAAGCCACGCTGGCCTCCATGGGACATGCGGGGTACACGCCTGCCTCAGGACACTGTCTGGTCCCTCTGCCAGGAATACTCTTTCCCCGGTTAACCACATAGCTTGTTCCCCTAAAGCCTCAGGTCTCTGTCCAGAGGTAAACTTCTCACTTAAGACACTATTCTAGCTTTTTTTTTTTTTCTTCCTAGCACGTATCATCTTCTGATAACCTATACAATATACTAATTTTCCTCCCATCTCCTCACTAGAATGTAAGCTCCAGAGAGGCAAGAATTTTATTCTGTTTTATTTATTACTATATCCCCAGTGCCTAGAACAGGGTCTGGCACATAGTAGTTGTTCAGTAAATCTTTGTTAAATGTTGAAT
Source organism: Hyperoodon ampullatus (assembly GCF_949752795.1). Classification (NCBI taxonomy): domain Eukaryota; kingdom Metazoa; phylum Chordata; class Mammalia; order Artiodactyla; family Ziphiidae; genus Hyperoodon; species Hyperoodon ampullatus. The sequence continues at coordinate 10,548,390 of NC_136928.1, forward strand.
GACTCCTCTGTAGCTGAGATCTAAAATTTTAAGCTCTAAAGATCTAAAATATTAGACCAACTCACATTTGCACAGTTTTCTTACCTGTCTCCTCTCTCGTGGATAGTGTCACCATCCAACCCAGAAAACTGGGACCGCCAGCCTCTCTCTAAGTATCCCCAAGTCCTGTTGATTATTCCTTAGTACTTTCCACACCCTTCCATTTCCCTCCAACTCCTCTTTGGCTAACCTACATCAAGCTACCATCATCTTCCATCTTGATTAAGAAAACAGTCTCCTTACTCACCTCCCTGCTGTTGTTCTCACCTCCTCTGTTTTATAATTCATGATACAGTTGATCAAAGTGATCTTTTGGAATGCAGATCTGCTTAAACTTGCTTAAATCCTTCAATGGCTGCCCTTTACTCTGAGCATAAAGTCCAAACTCTTTGACATGGCTCAAAAACTCCTTTCCACCTGGCCCCGGTATAGCTCTTCGGCTTCCTTTTTCTGGGCCTTTGCACAAGCTCTTCCCTTGGTGTAAAATTCTCTCTCCATCCCCTTTTGCTGGCTATCAGCTGCAGTGTCACTTGCATGAGACGGGGGCGCCACCAGAACCCTGTACTTTCCCACCGTAGCATTCACTACTCTCTCTGTTCACCATACCCCTGCCTCACTCACCCACCCTAATCCATGAGCCCTGAAAGAAGGAGACAGAAGGCTTGGTGCTCAGCCCAGCCTAGGACTGTCAGAGAGGTGGCACTGGTTCTGCGTCTCAAAGGTGAGCCAGAATTAGCAGGCTTTGGAGAAGTAATGGGTATTCTAGATTCTTGGAATAGTATACGCAAAACCATGAAATCAAGAAACATCAGCGTGAAGGTGTGGAACTACAGGTATGTTTATGTTAATCAAGATTAATATGTGCAGGAATTCCCTGGCCGTCCAGTGGTTAGAACTCTGTGCTGCCAGTGCGGAGGGTGCGGGTTCGATCCCTGGTGGAGTAACTAAGATCCCCCATGCCATGCAGTGTGGCCAAGTAGAAAAGAAAAATTAATATGTGCAGGGAAGCAGCAAGTTGGGGGAAGTATGGAAGACCTCAAAAGCCATGGTAAAGGTCTTTGATTTATTCTTTCCAGCCACTGAAATATTTTTGCTACAGCCATTTCAGGAGGACCATTCTGGTGGGATTGTGTGAAAAGTTTTTTTCGTTTTTTTTTTTTTTGAGACTCCAATTTTTTTTAGATCAGTTTTAGGTTCACAGCAAAATTGAGAGGAAGGTACAGAGACTTCCCATGTACCCCCTGCTCCCAGACATGCATAGTCTCCCCTTTATCAACATCTCCCACCGGAGTGGTATGTTTGTTATAACTGATGAACATACATTGACACAACATAATCACCCAAAGTCCACAGTTTACATTACAGTTCACTCTTGGAGTTGTACATTTTATGTACAATGTATATATACTGTATAATGACATGTAACCATCATTATAGTATCATGCAGAGTATTTTCACTCTCCTAAAAATCCTCTGTGCCCCACCTGTTCATCCCTCTCCCTGACCGTCTCAGCCCCAGTAACCTCTAATCTTTTTCGTCTCTCCACAATTTTGCCTTTCCCAGAATGTCATACAAATGGAATCATACAATAAGTAGTATTTTCAGATTGGTTTCTTTTACTTAGTGATATGCATTTACGATTCCTCCATGTCTTTTCATGGCTTGATGGCTCATTCCTTTTTAAGCACTGAATATTATTCCACTGTCTGGATATACCTGTTTATTTATCCATTCATCTTCTGAAAGACATCTTGGTTGCTTTCAAGTTTTGGCAGTTATGAATGAAGCTGCTATAAACATCTGAATGCAGGTTTTCAGGTGGACATAGTTTTCAGCTCCTTTGGGAAATACCAGAGAGCATAACTTCTGGATCCCATGGTGAGAGTGTGTTTAGTTTTGTAAGAAATTGCCAAACAGTCTTCCAAAGTGGCTGTACCATTTCGCATTCCCACCAGCAATGAATGAGTTCCTGTTGTTCCACATCTTTGTCAGAATTTGGTATTGTCAGTAATTTCTATTTTAGTCATTCTGGTAGGTGAGCAGTAGTATGAAAGATGGTTTTGAGGATGCCACATGGCAGGTAAGTGGACCAGTGAGGGTATTTCACTTTTCTAGAACCTTATCATGGCAACAATATCCTCAAATCTGCCTTATTATTGGTTGTAACAGCCAAGGTCACTAAGTCAAATAATTAAGCCCATAATATGCTGGAGTTTGAGAGGTGAGATGTTCATAATAATTTCTCTGTTAGGAAATAAATTGAAGGTGGTCTATTAAATAGTTCATTTTTCACGATACATCCTCAAGATTCCAACATTAGGTATTATGTCCCTACAGCTCTTGTTAAACGAGGAACTGCAAGGATGAAACTCAAGTTTCTCCAAATATAAAATTAAAACCAGTTTTAATTTAGCAGAGCTCTGTGACAAGAAATGAGGGGGATGCTTCTCCTACTGTAGGCAAATGAGATGGAGTTCTGAAAGTCTATCAGAGTCCAAAATTAGTGACAGTGAAAACCCCTCACTCCAGCTCAATTTTTTTTAACCCCTGAGCTCACCAATTCAACTGCAAGCCCCTGGATAGTTAAAATGTGTGACTTAAAAATGTGTTTCAGGGCTTCCCTGGTGGCGCAGTGGTTGAGAGTCCGCCTGCCGATGCAGGGGACACGGGTTCGTGCCCCGGTCTGGGAAGACCCCACATGCCGCGGAGCGGCTGGGCCCGTGAGCCATGGCCGCTGAGCCTGCGCGTCCGGAGCCTGTGCTCCGCAATGGGAGAGGCCACAGCAGTGAGAGGCCCGCATACTGCAAAAAAAAACAAACAAACATGTGTTTCATATTCCACAATGCAAACCTGTCTTCCTTGATATGTTAGAAGGATAATTTTCCTCATTCTTCAAAGGAAAGTGCTATTTTAAAATTAATTTTATAAATACTGTGATGGAATATGTATGCATAAAATAAGCATAACTAAACATCTCTTCTTTCATAAAAATAAGATTACATATATGTTATTTTTATTTTGTCCTCATGGATAACACAGTGTGGTAGGGATTACTGGGGCAATTTTATCTGTGAGGAAACTGAGCCCCATAGAGATTAGATAATGTGCTCAATCATCCAGTAAGTGATGGGAGCCAGGGCGCAAACCAGGGCTCATGCGTCAAGGCCCCTGTTCCTTCCACTGCACAACGGCCTCTCCTGTGTCTGTTGCTCCACAGTGCAGTTAAGAATCTCCAGCAGCGCTATTAATAACACCACAAGAAATGGCCCTCACCTCCACCTCTTAAAGGCTAAAAGGACTCTGCTGGATATGTACCTGATGACAAAAATAGAGACCCCAGAGGATAAGACTCAGAAGCACGGCTGATTGGTTGTGGATATTTAGTCATACAGATTAGAAAACTCTGTAGACTCTTTGAGACACCTCCCAGATCCTACTAGTACAGCCTATGCCTAAGGCAGAGCCATTAAGTTGGATTTTATGTTTATTTTACAGGTCATCAGCATTTCATTGGTACATTTTAATGTTGTTTATATTATTTTATTTTATTTATTTATTTATTTTTTGCAGTACGCGGACCTTTCACTGTTGTGGCCTCTCCCGTTGCGGAGCACAGGCTCCG